>NW_027362772.1:263146148-264346148 GCF_046119375.1 Phyllobates terribilis | reverse complement strand
CTGGGTTCTGTGGCACCTGTGCGCAGCAGGGCGCCACACTGCACCGCCCTACATCTGCTTCTCATCTCTGTCTACCACCCTACCTGTCCTTTCCACAGTGCTGCACCGCCCTACATTTCCTGCCTCATCTCTGTCTACACTCTACCTGTCTTCTCTACAGTGCTGCATTGCCCTATTTCTTCTCCTCATCTCTATCTATCACCCTAGCTGTCTTCTCCACAGTGCTGCACAGCCCTATATCTCCTCATCTCTGTCTATGAGCAATCCCATCCTCTCCACAGTGCTGCACAGTCCTATATCTTCTCCCTTTTCTTTGTCTACCACCATACCCATCCTCTGCACAGTGCTGCACCATCCTGCATCTCCTCCTCATCTCTATCACCCTACCTGTCCTCTCCACACTCCTACACAGCTGTACATCTGTCTACCACCCTACCAATCCTCTCCACAGATCTGCATCATCCTACATCTCCTCCATCATCACTGTCTACCATATTATCCATGTTCTCTGTTTTGCGAATGATCTAAAACTAACATTTTCCATAATTATAATCTGAACTTCCCACTCCCATTTCTAAGAATTTTATCATGCTGCACCAGTTTTCTAGACTATACTAACCCAGGAAATCAAGTTAAATCCAAATGTCCACAGTTTTAAGCATCCCCAAAATACACACTCTTTGCACTCATTAGTAATTTGTATCTGGACATTTACAGATATTGGTTGGTGATCGGATTACGCAACTTTACACAAATAGCCTTATTTATTATAAAGATGGCTGGACTGTACGGTATAAGTAATTTTTACCTTTTGTGTCTCCCTGTTTCCTTATAGAATGTAAGCTCTTGTGAGCAGGGACTGCACTTCTCACTCTTGCTCAATTTTGAGATGCTCTGTAATGTTTAATATTGTTTATACATGTACCCTTGAATTAAAAACTGCATCGGAATATTTTGATACTATACAAATAATAATAATAGTCATAATAATAATTGTATTATTACCAACTCATCGTTTATCTAGGACAAAAGTTCAATTTGCTGCCCTAGACCTACATTTTTTAAATATCCTGTTCAAAGGAAAAATCTTGTTGGCACCCCTCCTTGGTGCTCAGCGTATTCCCTGGCATGCACATACCGGTTGCCATTCCCTCTCAAGCTGTCCCTGGTATACATCCGCTACCCTACTCCTTTCCATTTACAGTGGAGCAGATTTACTAAAACTAATTTTTAGGCAACATAAGCTATTCCACATTTATCTCAATAATTTAATAAATTTATAAATCTTAAGGCTAAGTGCCCACGATGCAGAAATGCTACAGATTTTTTTCGCATCTCCCTGGCAGGAAAAACGCATGCGCATTTTGCATGCGTTTTTCCTGCCAGGTAGAAGCGTTTGTCAAGCGATTTTGCATGCATTTCTGCATGCGGGTTATCAAGCGCTTTTCCAAGGATTTTAGCATCACTTGGAAAGTGCTTGACAACTTGGTCACACTATATAAATCCATGCAACCGGCATGGATTTACAGTGCCTTGTGAAAGTATTTGGCTCCCTTGAACTTTTCTACCTTTTGCCACATTTCTGGCTTCAAACATAAAGATATAAAATTAAATTTTTTTTGGGAAGAATCAACAACAAGTGGGACACAATCGTGAAGTGGAACGAAATTTATTGGATATTTTAAACTTTTTAAAAAAATTAAAAACTGAAAAGTGGGGCGTGCAATATTATGCGGCCCCCTTGAGTTAATACTTTGTAGCGCCACCTTTTGCTGTGATTACAACTGCAAGTCGCTTGGGGTATGTCTCTATCAGTTTTGCACATCAAGAGGCTGAAATTGTTGCCCATTCTTCTTTGCAAAACAGCTCAAGCTCATTGAGGTTGGATGGAGAGCGTTTGTGAACAGCAGTTTTCAGCTTTTTCCACAGATTCTCGATTTAATTCAGGTCTGGACTTTGACTTGGCCATTCTAAGACCTGGATACGTTTATTTTTGACCCATTCCATTGTAGATTTTGCTTTATGTTTGGGATCATTGTCTCGTTGGAAGATAAATCTCCGTCCCAGTCTCAGGTCTTTTGCAGACTCCAACAGGTTTTCTTCCAGAATGGTCCTGTATTTGGCTCCGTCCATCTTCCAATCAATTTTAACCATCTTCCCTGTCCCTGCTGAAGAAAAGCAGGCCCAAACCATGATGCTGCCACCACCATGTTTGACAGTGGGGATGGTGTTTTGAGGGTGATGAGCTGTGTTGCTTTTAACCCAAACATATAGTTTTGCATTGTGGCCAAAAAGTTTGATTTTGGTTTCATCTGACCAGAGCACCTTATTCCACATGTTTGGTGTGTCTCCCAGGTGGCTTGAGGCAAACTTCAAACAAGACTTTTTATGGATATCTTTGAGAAATGGCTTTCTTCTTGCCACTCTTATATAAAGGCCAGATTTGTGCAGTGTACGACTGATTGTTGTCCTATGGACAGACTCTCCCACCTCAGCTGTAGATCTCTGCAGTTCATCCAGAGTGATCATGGGCCTTTTGGCTGCATCTCTGATCAGTCTTCTCCTCGTTCGAGATGAAAGTTTAGAGGGACGGACGGGTCTTGGTAGATTTGTAGTGGTCTGATACTCCTTCCATTTCAATATGATCGCTTGCACAGTACCCCTTGAGATGTTTAAAACTTGGGAAATCTTTTTGTATCCAAATCCGGCTTTAAACTTCGCCACAACAGTATCTCAGACCCGACTGGTGTGTTCCTTGGTCTTCATGATGCTCTCTGCACTTGAAACAGAACACTGAGACTATCACAGAGCAGGTGCATTTATACGGAGACTTGATTACACACAGGTGGATTCTATTTATCATTACCAGTCATTTAGGACAACATTGGATCATTCAGAGATCCTCACTGAACTTCTGCACTGAAAGTAAAGGGGCCGAATAATATTGCACGCCCCACTTTTCAGTTTTAAATTTTTTTAAAAAGTTTAAAATATCCAATAAATTTCGTTCCACTTCACGATTGTGTCCCACTTGTTGTTGATTCTTCACAAAAAAATTTGAATTTTATATCTTTATGTTTGAAGCCAGAAATGTGGAAAAGGTAGAAGAGTTCAAGGGGGCCAAATACTTTCACAAGGCACTGTATATAGTGTGACCAGTTAATAGTTAAAAAAAAGAATAAAAATGGTAAAAAAATAAAAAATAAACATTATACTTACCTTCCGATGGCCCTCTGTCTCCTGTACGATGTGTCTGGTCTCTTGTATGGCTTGTGGTGGTGTAAAAGGACCTTTCATGACGTCATTTAGTCATGTGACAGGTCACGAGACCGCCGACGTCAGTGGTCGCGTGACCTGTCACATGACTAAATGACGTCATGGCAGGTCCTTTTAGACCATTGCGAGCCGTACAAGAGACCAGACGCATTGTACAGGAGACCGGGGGCCATTGGAAGGTAAGTATAATGTTTATTTTTTATTTTAAATTTTTTTTTTAACAGGTACTATGGTACCCAGGGCTGGATGAGAGTCTCCTCTTCTCCAGACCCGGGTACCATCCGCACATTGAATTGCTTAATATCCACATGTGCACATGTAGTCATGAGGATATTAAGTGATTCAATGCAAGTCAATGGCGGCAATTACGCTGCGTGTCCGCAAAAATAATGGACATACTGCGTATTTTTCCGCAATGACAGTCTGCAGCGGAAATTTCCGCAGCATGTGCACAGCACATGCGGATTATTATTGGGGACCATCGGGCATGTATTACCAAGCGTTTTTTAAGCATTTTCGCTGCGGAAATTCCGTGACAAAAACGCTTGAAAAACGCATAGTGTGCACGCAGCCTTACACATCTTTTTAAATTTACACCACTTTCTGCTAAGAAACACCCCCTTATTAATGGAAAAAGTGTCTAAGACACATATAAATTCTCGATTTAAGAAAAAAAAGAATAAGGTCGTGTGCACACATGATGGATTTTGTCACGCACGGTGTGGGAAAGACTAAGTGCAACATGAAGAGATGAGGGGGAGGAAGCCCAAACGCTAGGGAAAGGGGGAGTGAAGACACCTAGGCAGATCAAATATCACCCTACCTACCTTACCATCCCTATATAGGTTCCGCACCTATTGCCAAATAGGAAACCTAATCCCTGTATATCCCTAGAACTAGGCCCTAGATAGGGTGGTGAGCATCGGTCAGTCCCCACTATAAACTAAAGACAACAAGGGCGACAAACAAATGGGGAAAACTTAGCTTGAGCAGACACCAGAGAGCTAACACCAAATGTACTCCAAGGGCACCAAAGAGGAAGCTAGCCGACTGCTATTGCTCCAAGCCTGCACAAGGGAAAATGAGAATATCACCGGCGACTCCCTGAAGCAGACTGAGAGTTTATAAACATTCTGACCAGGATGTGTCAATCAGAGCAGGAGAGAGGTTGCCGCTGGGTCCAAAAGTAAGAAGGATTAAGAAGGCGTCTGCAATGCCAAACGCAGTGACCTTCTGGAGCCAGAACCAGAGCGACTGTCTGTTACACCTGACACACCCGTGACAGATTTGTTGCAGATTTTGGGTACAGATTCTGAAAGTTGTGAGATCAGCGTAAAATATCAAAAAGTCAAAGAGACAAAACTGTAGACCTCCCCGTCTACTGGGCTTTCCAGCAGGGACATGATCTATTTTCTTGGCAGGCATTCCACTGGATGAAACTAAGGAGAAAGGACCCTCCCCATAGGAGCCTATACTCCACAAGGGATAAAATAAATGATACAATGACCAGCAGGTTATAAATCCAATAGTAATTAATTAATAATGTGGAATGAGCCAATCACTCAATATTGTTGACATCACAGATGTGGGGGGGGGGAGGAGTTATCATTTCTGTTATTTGCGCTAAATTTGTCAAAGTGTCTCACGTTTGATAAAATTAGCTCTTCTTTTTATATAGCACTTCTGACTATAACTGATTTTTCACTTTTTACTCCACCCGCTACTATTGAGAGTTTTCGACTTTTTTAAAAAGTCGCATTTTCTTCATCAGGCTTATCCATTTGCATAGATAACAGATTTCACATTTTAGAATATTGGCAAGAGTGGAGCAAAATAGTAAATAGTGGCAAGTTTTTGTGTAACTATAACGTGACTTTTTTTAAGACGGATAACTGTAGAAAAAAGATTGATGCATTCCCCCCAGAGTGTAGAAAATGTAAAGCACAGGGGCCCACTGACGCCAGCGCCTAATTGAGCTGGTTGTGTGTCCGAGGAGGCACATTCAGCTGAAATGTGTTGCAGTACAGAGACCCACCGACTCTCTGCACTGCAATTCACGCTGTCAGCCAATCACAGGCCGGCCGCTGACTTCAGTGTGCCAGTCACAGGTGGCACATGGCAGTGATGCCATATGCCATGAAGGGCACTGCCGAAGTCAGCTGCCGGCTCCTGCGCCAGCTATAGAAAAGCAAAGGTAGGTAAGAATTGTTTATTTTATTTTTTAAATGTGTTGGAATGGATTGGGGAACACTATTACTGGAAAGGGCTCAGGATGGGGGACATTATACCAGTAAGGGACCCAGAATGTGGGGATATTACTGGAAGGGGCCAAGATGGGGGACATTATTATTAGAATCAGGCCAGAATGGGAGACATTATTACTGGAAGGGGCCCAGGATGGTGGACATTGTTATAGGAAGGGGCCAGAATGGGGACATTATACCAGGAAGGGGCCCAGGATGAGGGACATTATGCCAAGAATTAGGACCAGAATGGGGGATATTATTACTGGAATAGGCCCAACATGGGGGACATTATTATAGGGAGGGGCCAGGATGGGGGACATTATACCAGGAAGGAGCCTAGGATGTGGGACACTATTATAGGAAGGGGCAGGATGGGGGACATTATACCAGGAAGGAGCCCAGGATGTGGGACATTATTATAAGAAGGGGCAGGATGGGGCACATTATACCAGGATGAGGGACATTATTACAGGAAAGTGGCAGGATGGGGAACATCATTATATGGGGGGCTGAACACATATGTCTTTATAGGATTTAGAATCCTACAAGGGCCTATACATCTGACCAACATGCAGATGGGGGGCGCAGGTCCAAATTTTGCACATGGGCCCACCGGACTCTACCTACGCCTCTGGTCCCAAGTGTGGGAATCCCATTGATTTTTTGATGTCCAGAGCAATTGTCCTTTTGACGACAACCCCAATAACAGAAATGGCAATAGTTTGGTAATTTTTTTTTTTGTATGTAAAGAAATGTGAAATTAAGATATTGTAGTAATTTTGCTGCCCCCAAATATCTGAAAGAGCAGCAAGCCTTTGAAGTAAACTTTTCAACCCTGTCCTTGCTGGGAAAACCTGCGTCTGGGACATTTCTAGCTGTCGATACGCATGTTTTTATGTTGTATACTATCCATTAAGGAGATGTAAAGAAAAGGACGATGATAAAATGGCGATGACGATGAGAACAAGACATTGGACATCGTATGGGCCCCCTCCCGGCTCCCACATAAAAAGAAGCAATTCTTTCCGCATACAAAGCAGCTGTTAAACAGCTTAGTCTGGCTATTGGTACTGCTCAATTTTTCTTTCTTATTTCAGCCCCCTTTTAAGTAAACACCTTTTCTTCAGGCCATCCACAGATGTTAGAGTCACTTTCTCCTCTGCGTCCTACATTTATCATGTATGGTCGGTTTGGCAGCACGTGTGGCTGTATGACAAAGGTCAGACAGACTCCCCCCACCGGACAAGCATCTACCCATACACACAGTGACCAGGTCAGGCAGGATGAAAGCTCTCTCTATTAATGACGTGAAGATTTATGAAAGTGAAGCCTGAGTTTTTCTAAGGAGACATTATTTGTACAATGTGGAGCCAGGGTCTTGAGAACGTGGAGACAATGGTCGCAGAACAGTCTGACCAGCAATGGGGGGTTCTTGTATGTAAACTATTGCAAGCTGAAAGCTGTGATATTGTGTAATAAGGTGGCACCAACCCGATAATTATTACTCTATCTACCACAGGCCATAAACAGGCCATACACGTTAAATTATTATCTGTCTGATTTCGAGAAGACAGCCTGATCATCTAGTGTGTACAGAAGCTTGTTGTCTTTCCCCGACATTTTTACCATCAGTATGACTGGGCATATCGCGTTTTAATGGCCAATCCTTTTGTTCCCAAAGAGGATAACGTGCTGCCACAGGTGTCTAAGAGCAGCGTAAGCCCCCCATATACATTAGATTAATGTCATCTGACCTCGCTAACAACGGTTTTGGCCGACAGTCTAATCTGCGTGGGATTCTTGGACAATTGATTGTCGGGAGAGTTTTTATTTCAGAATTCCAATCTTTTTGTTCTCCCGAAGAAAAGTCGCCGCTAGACATGTCTGGCAGTGGCTTTCTCATACAGACAACAAGAGTGCTTTACCGAATGAGTGCTCCTATGTATGTGAGACATAGGCGAGGTGGCAGCCATCTAATGTGTACGACGGGCATAACTCCCCTTTCCCAAGAACCAATATTTAAGAAAGGTAAGAAGATGGATCCAGGCAACTACTGTCCGGTAAGTCTAATATCAGTAGTGTGCAAAGCTTTTGAGGGCATTATAAGAGATGACCTGCAGAAATATATTGCAGAGAATAATATAATAATTAACAACCAACATGGATTTGTAAGGATATGGACATATTGCCCAA
Source organism: Phyllobates terribilis (assembly GCF_046119375.1). Lineage (NCBI taxonomy): Eukaryota > Metazoa > Chordata > Amphibia > Anura > Dendrobatidae > Phyllobates > Phyllobates terribilis. Next base: position 264,338,433 of record NW_027362772.1, on the reverse strand, counting down.
TGTTCCCGCTTGAAGAATATGTGGATGTGAAATGTGAACTGTGAAATGTGTTATGGTGTTGGCATTGTTTTCTGCCCAGCAACAGGTAGTTGACAGGGACAGATAGAGTTAATAGTTGGAACTAGCCCAGAGTGGGAGGGGCTGAGCTGAAGGGACAGAGGTTATTTCCTGTCAGAATGTCAGAAAGGGCCTAGTGTGCATAGGGCCAGGTGTCAGTCAGGGTCGGAGGTGCTTTTACAGCTGCCGAGTGGTGACTGAAACCGAATGGACAATAAAGTAAAATTTCTCCCGGCAGCGTTTGGCTACATGCAGACGCCGGGCAGGTTAGTAACGCTATTAAGCTACAGATAACCCCATATCTGCAGGTTTATAGCATTTTTACTGATGACAGGTTCCCTTTAAAAGACCGACAAACATGTTCCAGATCGGCAGTTGTTTTACGCTGTGCATTGTGCAGTGTAAATGGATCCTTTGGGTATGTCCACGAGTTCAGGACTTGCAGCAGAGGTTTCTGCACCTCTTGGCATAAAAAAAACGCTGCTTAAATTATGCGTGTATTTGAAGAGTTTTTGCCACGTTTTCCCATGCATTTTTGTTGCACATTTTTCCAATCATTAGTACGGGTGAAATCTGCAGCAAAAGCGCTGAGAGAATTGAGGTGGTCAGGAGAAATAGCTGTTGGCCAACAGCTATGGAAAGCATACGGGCACCTTAAGATGTAATTACAGGTTTACTGCATATGTTTGGCAACACAACATCAATTAAATAGTAGGAAAAGGGACAGTAAGAGAGTAAATATAAGAAACTTGTGCCAGTTCTCCAGGAGCAGGAGGGATGATAAACTATCAGATGCCATGATAATAAGCAGGACTTGCCGTCAATCACAAGAGACAGGTCTGCTCCTTGGTTTGTCTCATCCCTTATCAGGTGACACATATCCACTAATGGATCACAGGCTTCCTGTTGACTTTGGCATTATTTTGAATCTCTCATGATAGTGTCTGTGTGATCACTTAGAAGTGACAGGCCAGGCTGTTCCACATGCTGGAGCATCAGTCTACTTTGACATTTGGTACATATCAAAGGGATCATGGGAGGAGGCATGTAAATCACAGGATGACATTGATTAAAGAAAGGTTCCGAATTCTCTTTTACACATTTCTCAAATCAAATTTAGAAACGTTTTCAGATTCCGTGGACAAGCTATTTAACATATATTAATCATCACAAAATTCTAATGACAAATATAGACATTTACCATTTTTTCTCCCATTTTTGTTAAATTTTAATATGACATTTGCTGACATAAAATGACAATCTCTACTGCGCAGCACAAATCTCTGACAGGTACAGTATTATTGCTTCTCCTTGCAACGTCACGGTACAGATACAAATTCTAGTAACAATTTGTTAAGACACATTTCATGCTCGGCTGTGATACTGTCCAAAATCACCTGACACTAGTCTGCTACTGCGGCCACCTCCAAGCCAAGTCTGTGACCTCACTGCAATTTCAGAATGAATTATATATATGAATTATTATAATCCTATACAAACATTCTAAGGCCTCATTCACACGTCCGTTTCTCTCTCATACAAGAGAAACGGATGAATTATTTCGATCAGAGTTTGGTCCGAGTGTCATCAGTTTTTCTCGTATGTGGAGAAAAAAAATAGTTTCTCCACTATGTGACACTCCATGAAATTCAGATCACACTTGGTTACCAGCCAAGTGCACTCCGATGTTTTCAAGGACCCATAGACTTGCATTGTCGATTTTGATTCGAGGCTCAGGTGAAAATCGGAGACGTCTCAGCAATTTTCTGACGACCGCTCTATCCGTGAAAAATCATGGACATCTCAATGGCCACATAGACTATCACATGTATGAGTGATATTCGTGAAAATCACAAATAGCAAAAATGGGACGTGTTATTGAGCCCTAAGTCAAAATTAGTTATTTAGATAGATAGATAGATAGATAGATAGATAGATAGATAGATAGATAGATAGATAGATAGTGTGGAGACACGAGGGTTAGTGGATGCTCTTGTCCACTGGCCTGGCTATCTTTAGAAAGACTGCATGGACCAGAGCTCATCCCACTAAACGCCCACACTCCTTTTACCTTCTGGACGGGCACCCACAGGGAGGGGGTAGGGGCAAGCTTAGGAAGCTGACAGTTCATTGAGATATGTGGCCAGGTGAACTGAAACTGATTGTCCCAACCTGGGTGCTCCAAATGTCTCCATGGGCGCAGTGATGGGCAGTAGATCAAATCTGTATTCCTCTGGTTGGAGTCATGGTGCCTTGCTGCTGTTCTGTAAAATCTACTTGAAGAAGGATTGAGGTCCTTTTTATACCCACAGCTGTCCTCCAGGCCATCATCCACTAGTCCGTGGGAAAGTGGGATAAGGTCTACTCTCATTGTTTGATTATTTAACCAGTCTCTATAGTCTCTCCTTCCCTGCTTGCAGGTCAACCAGTTGTATGGATTTATACAATGGGTGATCAAAATATTAGCAAACATTGATTGTTCAATTACCCTGCGTCCCTGTAATCTGAGGATAGCAACACAATATGATGTAACAAACATCAACTCAAGAGTCAATGTTCAGGCTCATATAACAATGTCCTATATCCCTGGGCCTACTAAATATATGTCTGACGTAATTAAGAATAGAGGCTGTGTCATGATAGATAGATAGATACTAAAAGGATATAGAGGCAGCACTCCAAAAAAAGTAAAATATATGATGTTTTATTGACCCATCATGTCAACATGGCAACGTTTCATCCCTAGTGAGGGACATTTTCAGGCTTGGAAAAGTCCCTCACTAGGGACGAAACGTTGCCATGTTGACTCGACCTTACTGTATAGCGCCGCGGCCCTTGGAAGTAATCACAGAAGGGACATTGGGGCATCGCTCCTTTTGGAAAATAGTCAAACGGGATAGAGAATCCATACTGCAACTGTTGTTGCAGTGTGTTATTGTCATTTGTGCTAATATTGCATTACTTAACACCCTGTATTTGGATAATTGATTCCTTGTAAAATTCTTGTGTTAAGAGAATAAATAGTTTAGTTGGTTAGTTCCGCCTTGTCCTTGTCTCGTGTTCCATTCTAGCAACCTGTTTACACTGCTGCCTTTTTTTTTGTATTTTTTTAATGCAGTCGATCAGCTTTGCAGCTGTTCACATTTACTCTATAGTTTAATAAATAGATTTTATTTTAACAGAATGCTACAATTCTCATTTGGGGAAACGCTCAGGAAGATGCTAACAGGATGAATGCTCTTGGCGTACATTTTAATTACCGTTGCTAATTACATGACGACTTATTTATTTTCAGGAAGCGTCTCTCACCGGAATGCTTTATTTGCTGTGCAGAATTGCAGACATGTCGGGAGGCAAAAGAGACTTCTCATCCTCCTTGGTGATATGCAAATGAGCAAGGAGAGTAATTCGTTAAATCCTATTACCTAATTAAGCAGACATTGTACTTACATAACGACTACCCCCTCTTCACCTCCTCTGTGTGGTTTACACATGCAGAAATGATCCATTGTTCTTGCAAATGGAAATTAATGGGCTTCTATTCAGCTCTTTACACTGGCTGGATAAGCAGCATCCCTTGCCTATCACAAACCATTCACATGGCAATATGCAGGAATTTCTGCAGGCCCAATATGACAACCTCGGCCTGGACTTGTAGACTTGGATTGCATTTGTTAAGGTGTATTGTTCGCAGTCGGATCCATGTGATCTGACTGTATGTACAGAGGGGGATTAGGTTTAGGTGGGTTTGTCCAAATTAACACTTTACAAGATTAGGCAACATTAGGACCATGTGCCATCTGGGTGATGCAATGCTACATTGGCTATTTTACATATACAGTGGCTTGCGAAAGTATTCATCCCCTTCACCCCTACTTTGAATTTTTCGAGTTTTGCTACCTCACAACTTGGAATTTCACTGTTTTTTTTAGGGTTTGCATCAGTTTATGTAAAGAACATGCCTACAACTGTGAACATTTGGTTTTCTTATTTTTGTGAAGCAAACAAGAAATAGGACAAAATAACTGAAAACTTCAGTGTGCATAACTATTCACGCCCCTAATGTAAGTACTTTGTAGAGCCTCGTATTACAGCTGCAAGTCACTTTGGATAAGTCTCTATGAGCCTTCCATATCTTGCCACTGAGATTTTTGTCCTTTCCTCAAGGTACAACTGCTCCAGCTCCTTGAAGTTAGATGGTTTCCTCTAATGAACAGCAATCTTCAAGTCTGACCACAGATTCTCAAATGGATTAAGGTCTGGGCTTTGACCCAGCCACTCCAAAACATTTACACATTTCCCCTTAAACCATGTGAGTGTTGCTTTAGCAGTATGCTTTGGGACATTGTCTTGTTGGAAGGTGAACCTCCGTCCCAGTCTCAAATCACTGACCAATTGAAACACATTTTGCTCAAGAATATTCCTTTATTTCACACCATCCATCTTCCCCTCATCTAGGATGATTTTCCCTGTCCCTGCTGCTGAAAAACATCCCCACAGCATGATGCTGCCACCACCATGCTTCACTGTGGGGAAGGTGTTCTTGGGGTGATTATCTGTGTTGGTTTGGCACCAGACATAGCACTTACCTTGGTTGCCGAAAAGTTTTATTTTGGTCTCATCTGACCACAGCACCTTCCTCCATACATTTGGGGAGTCGGTCCAGGAGCAATTTGGTGATGAAGAACAATGCTTTCTCCAGCATGATGGAGACCATGTCACAAAGCAAAAGTGATAACTAAGTGAATTGGTGAACAAAACATTGAAATTTTGGGGCCATGAACAGAAACTCTCCAGTTCTAAATCCAAGTGAGAACCTGTAATCCATCCTCAAAAAGCAGCAGGACAAACAAAAACATAGAAATTGTGATAAACTCCAAGCAGTGAGAATGGGCGCTCATCACTCAGGATTTGGCCCAGAAGATGAAATCCAGCTGCCAGAGCAAAGGGCAAAAATCTTCAAAAATAAGAGACAACTTTGTAAATATTGAGTCGTTACATTAACTTTATATATTTGTCAATAAAAGTGTAAAAACTGATGAAATAGTTATAATTGTACTTAAGTAACCAAAGAATCTTCCAACTAAAAGACCTAAAAACACTAAAGCAGCAAACTTTGTGAAAAACAAAGTTTGTATTAGTACCAAAACTTTTGGCCACGACTGTATATAATATATTGCAAAAAGTTCTCAAAAGATGAACTTGTGCTTTACATTTGTTGTATTCAATACTCCCTCAGTATGGAGTTTGACTTTCCTTATGTTTTGATGAAATTCTCTCTTTATAACATCTAGCATAGAGGATAAGTAGGTAGAGACACTATTAGTGACTAATTAGCTCCCGAACACTTAGCACTATTACTACTGCCACCTAAACTCCTAACAGGATGATAGCTGCTCATTATAATCCCATCTAATAAACCTGGAAATAAAGCCAGTGAACACATAGTTGGCTAATCACCATTCATTTGCATGTTGGCTGCCTAGGCGCCTGCTTTTACGTGAAGATTTCCGATGAGTTAATTGAAAGATTTTTATTTGGCCAATACAAGGATTAATGACCGGAGACGTCACAGGGAGGTTGGTTGTTTGCTGGTAATACTCAATTTAGTCAGTGTACTTAGCATGTTCTTGACTCCAGCTAATAGTCTGGGTGGGAGAAAAGTCTGTCCCGAGGCACAGAAAAATCTCCAGTGCCTATAGGATTAACAACCTTGGTTACAAATACTCCAGTTCTAATGATATTCACACGGGATTAAGCATCATTAAGGGCTCATTCACATGTGGCAGTCAACGTGCACTGGTGAGATCAGTGCTCAACCATTGGGATCACCCAGGCCAATATCTGAAGCCGCTGCTACTTAGGTGAATGGAGGAAACAAACCCAGGATTAGTATCCAATGGCTCAGTATCAGACATACAAAACATCCAGGTTCTAGAAGTAATATGGCGTAAAGACACTGAGATTAATAATCCACATGCCTTGGTGCCATCCTCAGTTGGGCAATCACCTGATCCCATCACTGGACGATTATTGTGAACAAGCGTTCCTAGGAAGTCCAGCTACTGGTAATCTTGCAGTGTAAACAGGCTGCCGGTCGCCCGATAAATGAGAAAAATTCTTGTTTGTAGGGTGAAACGATCTTTGTGTTCTGAACCGAACAAATAATCATCTAACAGCTATCTCAAGTGTAAGTCCAGCATTTTCTCGCTGTGTAGACTCTGTCTTATGTCCCCCATTCACATTGGACTGAAACTGGCTGAACCCGCTGATATCGACAAGTTATGATGATGGTCTAATGTGTCTGAGGGCCACCTGATTCTCTCTGACAAACGATATTGGGGGAGATAAGGATCCGGCATGTCCGATTTCGGATTGCCAATTCTTTTGTTCTCGTTGAGATAAGCCGCCGACAGATAAGTCCGGCAGTGACTTCTTCATAGAGAACAAAGGAACGCTTGGCCAACTGAGCTCTCCTTTGAACGGGGGAGATGGGAGAGATAGCGGTAGGCCGTGCCAGATATCTATTGTGTATGGAGAAGGCTTTAATTTACTTCTCAGATTCGCCATTCTTGAAGTTTCCTTCCTCTATTTTAGTCTTGATAAGGCATTTCCCCCCGGTGACAAGTTTGCTCGGGCTGGAGTGCTAGGGGGCTACCACACACCTATGACACCACATGTCTGGAAAAAAGGAATAGGGACGAACATAAAAAACAACAACTTTTTTCCAATTTTTTTCCTCTCGTGAGTAGACACCATAAGGAGCCGGACTACCCAACAGCATGTGAACGTGTTACTCTATATTTATAAGGAATGCTTCATCTATAGCCATCAGTTTTCATCTACATCCCTCTAAGACAATCCAAGCCAAAATTCCAGGCCATTGACTTGCTCGTGTGTGGTTTACCACCATTGTCCCCCGTTTATGGTCAGAACTTGTCCTCCAGTCTTGACGTAGTTAATAACTAATATAACAAAGCATTGTTTTACTGGACTGTTTGTTCAAGTTTGAAGGAACCTAATTCCACCGAGTACCTCGATTCAATGCTTCACCTATGGCCTTCCGTTTTCATCCACATCCCTCTTAGACAATTCAAGCCAAAATTCCAGGCCATTGACTTGCTCGTGTGTGGTTTACCACCATTGTCCCCCCCTCTTGTGGTCAGAACTTGTCCTCCAATCTTGGCGTAGTTAATAACTAATATAACAAAGCATTGTTTTTCTGGATGGTTTGTCCAAGATTGAAGGAACCTAATTCCACCGAGAACCTCGACTCAATAGGTTTTTGTCTCCTGTGGCCCATCGCTAGTGCCGGTATCTTTTGTACACCCAATAGTGAGTTGTAAGCAGGTATTTACAAGGGAGCCCCCTAGACATGCAGCACTTGTTCCCAGCCCCTTGTCACAAGTGAACAGAAATTCACAAAAAAAATAGAGGAGAAGGAGCTGCACAATGGGTGGCAGGATCAATAAACCCCTGGACATGCCACACTGAAACCGGCTGGTATTTCTGTATCAGCTCCCCACTCCATCTGTCAGGGGTCTGGTGAAAAGAGGGAGGACAAGAGGGAGGAGAAGGGAATTGGGGGGAGGTTTAAGAAAACTAATGAGACAGAATGGAGGAAAGGAGGAGACGCACATCATTCTGTTGTTTCCCCACTTTGGGGTCCTATTAGGAGGGCAGGGGGATCTGTTCTCCTGCTTCCTCTGATAGATGAGCCTTCTATTTAGCCCCCAATTAAAATGACGGCAAATGCAGATTTGACATGCGCTGATTGATATGGGATTCAGTCTTGGGCATGTGCACACAGGTCGGCTACGTAGCGGATTTGCTGTCTGGATTTTTTACGAAAACATATTATGCAAATTATAATGTTGTGGATGAGATTTGGCAAAAAAAAAATCCTCAACAGATCAATTTATGCTGCAGATTTCACAGTGGATTCCAGCCATTTGCAATACAAAAAAAGTGAAGTGAGTAGCAAATTCGCAAGTTTTCACAAATCCCTTGTGGACGTACTCTATTAAAGCACACAAAATATACCCATAACTAAAAAGAGTTCTTAGGATTGATAAGGCAGGTGTATTTACTTTGAACCTACCCTTGTATAGCTGCTCTGATACAAATTTTCAGATATTGCATTCTTTTTCAGAAAATGCTACAAAATAAAGCATCTTAGGTGCAAAATGTGAGACCATCCAAATTCTGATCTCCACACAAGCATTTTATGAGCTTACCGAAAGCTGGACTTGTAACATGGTCATTTCAATATTTGGCAGGGAAGTTTTCAAAAAGCATTTTATTGCTATTTTCTGGATTTTTGTAGTAAGTACACCTGCATAATCAGGTCTAAGATATTCGCTTAATAATGAATGCAGATGGCGCTGTAGAATCGGGTGCTTACTAAATAATGATGTGGGTAGAGGCAGAGGCTTGAAAAATCTTTAAGGTCGGTTTCATGGTCTGTGTTCAGACCACAAATTCTGGACCAGAATCAGTGACCTAATGGGCACATATGAGGCTTTTGCGTGTCGAGACTCATAGCTGGTCTGGAAATTCTGTATCATGCACTGGGAAAAAGATTCCAAGTGGGGTTAAATGGTAAAAAAATGCAACTCTGACATTATTTTTGGGTTTTGTTTTTATGGCATTAATTATAAAAATAGCCTGGAAATTATTATTATTTTGCCCACCAACGCGATTACAACAATACCAAACTTTCATTTTTCTTTTTATTTAAATAGTAAAAAATATTACGAATTTTGTAAAAAAATAAAATTTATGTCTCCTTTTTCCGAGATCTGTAAAGTTTTTAATTTTCCATCAATGGAGCTGCATGAAGATTTGTTTTTCGTGTGAGAAACTGACATTTTCATTGACACCATTTTGGGGTACATACAACATTTTAATAACTTTTTATAATATTTTGGTAACTAAAAAAATACAATTCTGGGGTTTTGATTTTTTTTTTTTCACTATTGTGTTTACCGATCGGGTTAATTCATTTTATATTTTGATAGGACTGACTTTTGTGAACACGGCAATACCACAAATGTGTACTTTTTGTATTACTTTATTTTTAATGAGGGAAAAGGAGGTGATTTGAAATTTTATATATCTTAAAAAAAATTGTATTAAAAAAAAATGTTTTTTTTTACTTTCTATTTGTGTTAGTCCCTTTCGTAAACTTGAAACTGCAAACATCTGATTGCTTGTATTATATACTGCAATACTATTTTAATGTAGTTTATAGTGTAAATCTTTTAATACTAGATTTTTGGACCATCCCGAGTAGGGTCACCTTGACGTGGTTGGATGGCTTTTACGTTCTTTTTAAATCAAAATTACGTTAACTAAGTACTCTATATTATTTTCATTTGCTATTGCTATTTATTTATTTACTGTCTTGTCTTAATATCAGAATTACATAGCTGTTCTAACATTGATTTTTTCAAAGTAAGTACACCAGCCTCATCAGGTCTAATTGATTTATTAATAATATTTTAACCCCTTCTCGACATTGTATTCACTGGCACGTCCAATGTCTGTTCCCCTTGTATGATACAAGGTTGTACCAGGCAGATGATTGTTCTGTTACACAGCCAGCATCTGTCTCTGACAGCAGCGTGTGGAGAGTAGCGGAGCTCCACCTGCGGCTGTTGACCCCTTAAATGTCACTGTCAATCTCTGACTGTGGCACTTAAAGCATGCAGTCTTGGAGGGAAGGTGGTTGCCTTTTGCTGGGCTTCATATGAGATAGTTATTTTTTTATACTGCAACACTACATTAGATTTCTTGCATTGTGATATTGTGTCCATATTGCATGCAAGATTACATCAGATCATATTACATGACAATTTGCCAGAGATATCCTGAGTTAGGAGGGAATCTTTTAACAGGATCATTTTAGCAATCAAAAACACCGTGTGTTATTCTCTTCTTCACCACTAGATGGCATAAGTGTATAACTTTAGTAAGTTTGATAAAAGTGAACTATCAGCCATGGCTTACAAAAAAAGCTAAAAAAAAAAAAAGGACCTAGGCTCATAATAAGACTAAGAAAACTATACTGGCAAATTAATAGAAATCACTGAAATATTTATAGATGGCATAGGTTACTTTATACACACACAAAAATAATGTGTAATTTCTTTTCCCTACCAGAACTAAAGTAAACATTCAAAAATCTATTTTTTTTTATTATAGAAAACAGATTAATTTAGGAGAAAAAAAAATTGCAAAACCCTGCGAGAATTCCGATCAGTCAGTGACTCCTAAATGGTGCAATAAAATATGTTTTTAATGGTTTCTAAGAGTTGTATGCACAACGAGAAATGAGAATGCTTTGCATGAACATTTAATAATAATAATAATAATAATAATAATATCCTACTATAGAATGCACAACAAATATAGTTTATCTTGATTTTCATTATTCCTCTGATAGCGTGAAAAAAAGTACAATTACGCTGCCTTCTGCTGGGAGAATAGTTTTTCTTTAGTTTTAAAAAAGTGTTGATATGGCAGATCACCAGCAGGTGGCAGCCTTACAATAAGTTTTGTACTCTGTAAAGTTTTCGCAGGGTCTATAAAACTTTTATAAGGGACTTCTACTTCTTTTTGACTCAAAAAAACAATAAAAAAAATGCTGTGGCCAGATGTTATCATTTTTGTGATATCTTTTTCAAAGTTCACATGCGTTTTTTGGCATTTCTTTCTCTTGTTTTCAAAACGCAGCATGTTTTTGGTGTGCATGTAGTATTTTTTCTTTAAATAAATTAAAGCATGCATTGTAAAGTGATAAAAAATGGAATATAAAAACAAGGCCACCCAAAATGCTTGAAATACATGGATTTTTTTTACAGACTAAAAAAACTAAAAAGAAAGCCGACAACATGCTATAGATATGGCGGCTTTACTTTAATAAGAAGGTATCAAAAACATTTAAAGAACGCAGTGTCTCCAATTAATCAAGTCTGGTGTTTTATACAGCAGTCTCGATGAAGGATGTGTGCGCTGGAGAAAGAGGTGTCCAAGTCATTGACAAGAATGCACCAGCTAATGAATAGCGTGTTAAAACTTAAGGAATAGAGTCAGAACAGGTACTGGGCTACATTTCTGATGTAATTTAGACCACTTTTGCAATTTTTTGGACATACTTAACAATGCCCTTCCCCTCTAATCTCTGGCCAATTTTCAAAAAGTTGGTGGAAGCTGATTGGGATTGGTGTAAGTAAGCAAAAAGTGTCAGTACCATAGACAATAAATGGAGCGGAGATTGAGCTTGTGCATCTCCACTCATCCGAGATGGACCTCTGCAGATGCCAAATCTTGATCGCCAAATTTCTCCATCAGATGCATAACTTACTATTTGCTATGTACTATTAATTGACAGCACTCACTTTCCATACTCTCAGCCGGTGTGTGCACGCACTGACACTGCCTGTGTCTGGCTGCACACAGTGGCAGTGCACGTTGACCACCCTGGCTGCTCTCTCCTTACGTCACTCGTTTCATTTTCGGGTATATCAGTGCAACAAGCAGCATCAGCAAAAAAAGGCACCAGTGAAGAGAACACGGCCACTGTTTCCGTGCCCGCAATGACGCAGTGTGCACACGGGACACAGGCAGCGTCAGTGTGTACATGCGCCTGCTGACTTGAGGCAGCATTTGCTGTGGGAAGCAAGTGCAGTCAAGTAGAAGTAAGGAAGCCCCTATCCTGAAAAATGATGGGGCGGAAGAGTAATAATAATCTTTTTATTTATATAGGGCCAACATATTTCACAGCACTTTACAATTCACAGACATTATCGGCACTGTCCCCATTGGAGCTCACAATCTACATTCCCTATCAGTCTTTGGAGTGAGGGAGGAAACCGGAGGAAACCCATGCAAACATGGGGAGAACATACAAACTCCTTGCAGATGTTGTCCTTGGTGGGATTTGAATCCAGGACCCCAGTGCTGCAAGGCTACAGTGCTAACCACTGAGCCACCGTGCTGCCCGTGCATCAATCTCTTGACCACATCAAACCTGCACCGAAGAACCCCAATTTGCATATGAATTAAAGATATTTTCCCAGACACTGTAACATTAACTGATACAATGATAGTATGATTTCTGTTATAGCTGATAAATCTGCTGTACATGAGATAGATAGATTTATTTATATTAAGAACAAGCAGAACAGGTAGCACAGATGAAGCTGAGTAAGGTGTGCGGATACACACAGGAATAGTAATCGCACAGAAAACTGTTATCTTCCAGCAGTGAAGCAGTAGATCAGAGGATTGTATCTTCTAGGAGGTCAATGGTTGATAGCAGCAATGTAATAACAGTAAAAGCAATGAAGTTTAGCAAACTGGAGACACTATTGAAGAGATGTGTTACTTGATTGTGGAACTTAGGTGTGAACAGGACAGAGACCAGTTGCGAAGACTTATGTGGACACCTAGTAAGTTGGACTCAGCTTGGAAATAATGCTGGTTGTAGCATGGAAGCCAGGAGTAGCAGAGAAGATGAGGCACCCAGCTGGAGCTATGCCAAGTGAAGTAAAGGAAATCTCCTGACCAGCGTGAGGCAACCATAGATGGTGCTACGTAACAGCTAAGCACCTGACCTCTGCCTGAGCCGGACTTACAAGTCAGTGGAGTTCTACGATGTACGATTGGGTCCAGTCACCGATGACAATACGGCGCCCCCTTCTGGTTATCTCCATCCTTTAACCCTTGTACTGCTGACACTCGGTGGCTTTCGGTGAAGAGATTTCAGTACATGGGGACATGTTCTGCTGGGATCATTTTTGTGCTTATTTTCTGGAGCTTCTTATAATCCTCTTCTGGACGTCTGACAGTGACAGGTGTCTGAACACCGGTTTGTCTATTTTTTTGGCTATGTTACGCCGCTTCCAATAAAAAAAAAACAGTACATCGGGCTTGCCGTGGAATGGGAAGGTCCGTAACAGTTGTGTGTTTCTGTGAATGTGCCCATCGGCCTTCACAATCACCACACACCATATTGGACACACACCACTACTGCCCTCTGCAGAGAACCACCCATCTAGAAAGAAGGAGACTATGGGTTGCATTTATTTATTACACTGCTGAGGCAAAATGAAAGATGAACTCTGATTGGTTGCTATGGTAAAATGAAAGCTGAAACCTGGTTGCTATGGAAAAATGAAAGCTGAACTCTGGTTGCTATGGTAAAATGAAAGCTGAACTCTGGTTGCTATGGTAAAATGAAAGTTGAGTGCTGATCAGTTGCTTTGATAAAATTAAAGTTTAGCTCTACTTGGTTGCTATGGGCAACGCAGACTTTTTGATGAATGAGGCCCAATGATCGTCTTCCTGTACAATACACCCAAAGGAAAAACGGGGCCATTTTTTGAGGCGCTACCTGTATCACACATCTGCAATGTAACATCACATATCATAAAACCTGAAGATAGAAAAATGTTATTAAAAAAAATCCTCTTAAAAAATAAAGTCATAACAATGCGTAAATTGTATTAACACACACAATTTAGCATTTTTTCTTCAATTGATTCAGTTGTCAAATTTGGAGCATTTTTTTTTCAAGCTGTAATCTCAAGAATTAACGTGTTACTTCTCTTTTGTCCCAAAAACAGCTTCATGTTAGCGCTATAGATGTGATTTCCTATTGAACGGAATATGGAGCTTATTCAACGAGTATTTTAAGTGGTTTTTCATGTTGATTTTGGTGCAGAATGTTTCCCAAAAATATCGTTAAAAAAGTCAGTGTATACATGCTCTGATAAAAGGCCTGTGTGCTACTGAGGCTTCTGTACCCGCTATAGCTTTGTTAATGCCTTTGGTTTCTGTTCTTAGATTAGGAGTTTGAGACTTTTTTTTCGGTATTTGTTACAAAATCCTTTTCAAAAAACACTTGGAAAACTCCATTCATTTCTAGGAGAAATCCTTGAGGAAAAAGTTTTGCAGAATCCTGGTCCAACAGCCATGTCGGTAGTCAGTGGCCAACAAACCAGAGCCCTCCAGACCCCCTACCTGCCAACATCCCCGGTGCCTCTTCTGGTATTGACCCGCCCCCTGGGCCGTGGGGTACTCGGCAGCCGGGCCTCTGGTTACCGGGGGATATCACGGTGGCTGGCCCGGTACGTGACCCAGGGCGGTCAGTGAAATGGGGGATAATTATATTTATAGAGGTTTTAGAATAATTTGTGACGCCACCTGTGGATTCTGGTAAGAGGTTACCAGCACTGCGACAGTCCACTGAGGCTGATGTTAGGGGCAGCTATGATGGGACGGCTCCCCACAGGTGGAGCAGGCCTCAGGGCAGTGTAGAGGTGTAGAAAGATGGTGGAAGCAGGAGGGAGACGGCAGGACGGTCCCAGAAGAAGTACAGGCACACACACAAGGGTAAACTTCAATACCTTTACTGGTGGTGATGCAGGAACGGTCCAGGGCACTCAGGGCGAAGGGTACATTTCTGGACTCTCCCCAGTGAGCGGGCGTAAGGCCTCCTGATCTGTGTCTTCTTCCTAAGCTTCTGACCTGCCTGGAGCTAGGCCTGGCTTGCTTACTGCTTCCTTCTTGTACCTACTGACCTGGCGGTAGGGTTTTCTCCTAGTTCCCACTATTCCAGGTCGCTGGAGCCTTTGTGGTACCTAACCCTGTTGCTGTGGTCAGCGGTTGGTTAACCTGGGACCTGTAGTTCTCCAGGGATTCTGGTTGTTCCTACTGGTCATAAAGATCCCTGTAGGCGCGGACCCGGTGTCCGGTATATGGTTCGGGGTGAGCTTGTTATGCTCCTCTGCCCCCTATGCGTTTCTTCTTCTTCTCCTCAGTCTGCAGACTCTCTCATGCAGACTCCCTGAGCAGACTCTCTGCGTTCTGTCCCTGTCTGTGCCTGACAGGAACTCTCACTTGCCTTCTAGCCCGCTCCAGGCTCTCACTGGCCAGACTAGCCCGCAGCTTGGGCCTAGCCTGACCTTCAGCCGCACAGACTTCAGCTTGTCTGGGGCTGCAGCATGGTGTCACACTGTCTGCTTCCCACTGATTGACTTCCTGAATTCCACCCCCAAGTATTTATATACCTGACAGGGCTCCATCTAGTGGACTTGGGTGGAGGTGTCTGCATGTATTGAGGCCACTGGGGAGAATTCCATCCATGCACCCCTCTGGGATATGTGGCACCAGTGCGCAGCAGGGCGCCACAGTATTATTCCTGGTGCACCACAATGATGACGTCACACTGGGCCTGCTAATCAGAGGATGCACCAGCATGCACGCAGGGAGGAGGCTTGCAGGACTCTGGTCTGTTGGCCACAGACTCCTGACATGGCCACTGGACCACAGTTCTGTGAATCTTTTTGCTCGACTCTAGAAATCCGCATTGCTATTCAGGAGTTTATTAGTTTTTTTTTCTCCTGAAAAGGTTTTGAAAAAAACCTAGTAGAAGGAACAAATAAAAAAAGCGGATGTCACTTTTTTTGCAGCGGATCTTGATGAAATATGCTCCAAACTAGGCACTGTCCAATGAAAAGGATGCAATAAACGAACGCTTCAGGGGAAAAACTCTTCAAACTTCATCAGGAAACGCATAAGGAAAAGAGAAAAATTGCTCCATAAACTCCCAGAAAAAAGAGCATTTATTGATGCTAGTTCTGCTTGAGAAAACTCGTCATCTTTGACCGCCTCAAAGAACTCCATATGAACGTAGCCTTAGACTATGTTCCCACAGGACATTTTTCCCCTACAGTGGAAATCAAAAACTAAAAAGCAATTTTGCGGCGAATTTTGCTACTTGTGGGAACAAACACACAAGATTACAAGCAAAGACTATCCGAAATCTCACAATACAATACCAGTAAGATGATGTTCACACTGAGTTTTTTGAGGTAGCATGGTGGCATCTGCAAGGAGTTTGCATGTTCTCCCCGTGTTTATGTGGGTTTCCTCCGGGTTCTCCTGTTTCCTCCCACACTCCAAAGACATACTGATAATTTAGATTGTAAGCCCCAATGGGGACAGCGAAGAATGATTTCTGTAAAGTGCTGAGGAATATGATGGTGCTATGTAAGTAAGCATAATAAAGTTTTTTTTTAAGTGGATCCACTTTAAAAAAAACCTCAAAAACTAGCTCAAACACTCTTAGAAAACTCTTCCAATTCATTGCTATGGGAAATCCACTTTGCTGTTCAAATGAGGAGTTTGAGCTTTTTTTTCTTCCTGAAAAATGTTTTGAAAAAAAAAAAAAAAAAAAGAAAGCGCATGTCATTTTATTTGAAGAGGGTCTTAAAGGAAATGTCTTCAAAATAATAAAAAAACTCAGAAAAAAAGTTTTCAAAACTTCTTTAAAAACTTTCAGGAAAAAATAAAAACTTCTCCAAAAACTCCCCCAAAGTGGAGAGTTTCCTGAATTGGTTTCTGCTTGAAAGTCTTGTGTTTTTTGACTGCCTCCGAAAACTCTGTGTGATCCTGTCCTTACAGCAGTTCCACTTACAATTTAACAGTATTAGGCCATGTTCACACGTTCATTATTTTACATCAGTATTTATATGCCAAAATCAGGAGTGGAACAATCAGAGGAAAAGTATAATAGAAACACATCACCACTTTTGCATTTATCTTGGCTTACAAATACTGACCAAATACTGAACGTGTGTCTTACCGTCTGTAGTTATATGACTATCTGATTATCTGGAATATCTGCCTTTCTGCCATTTTTGGCTCATTTTGTAAATCATGAAGTCTGACGTTGGCTGTCAGTGGCAGCAATGGATTTTCCTGAGACATTGTAGTTGGCGCAGCGCTCCTAGGTGAGAACCCCCTGGATGTCACATAATATAACTAGTGATTAGCTTTTCCCCTGTGAATTACAGGATTTCCACAAAGCTTTTCAGGGCAGGAATCGTGCTCAGGAAACATGCACTGTAGGGATCAGGAAGGACTTATTGGGATGGAACTAAGCATGGAAATGTTTGTTTAATTGCTTAGTCCCTTGTTCGTACATATTTTACACATTCTGCTCATATCAGGTAGTTAAAGCAGCGTGACATGAGACTTGATGTCTGATGAAGGGACCCTACATGCTGGGGGATAATCTCTTGTTCATATTTAACTCACAGCTTGTAACTTAAATCTCTTCCCAATTAATCTTATTTTCCACTTCCAGTTGGAATCAGGCCTCCTGCCCTGCACAGGTGAGGCTGTTGTATCGCAGGCGTGCTGTGGTCCCTTTAAGAATCTGGAAATGATGTGTAAATTCCTTGGAAGAATTCCGTAGATTATTGTTCCAAGCTCAGACAGCGGAAACGCAATTTATAAAGGACTGATGAGTTCTCGCTAACCCTGGATCACGAAGCTAAGCTCCACCATGTCTTCACCTCAAGGAGCAGGATGACGGGACGGGGATTTACTAGGGGTTTCCTGGTGAATCAAGTTGCTCATAGTATTATTTTTATTGTTATTTTATATCCAAGGATTGCAAACTGCTCGCTTACTAAAAACATAAACACTATATGACTTAATTGCCTGTCCCTTTTAAACCGTTTCCAATGCGCCCATTTTTCATGTTTGTACTTTGGTTTTTTTCCCGTTTTCTTCCATGAGACATAACTTTTTACCTTTCTGTCAACATAGTTAGTTTCTATCCAAACATACTAAATGGTTTAATAAATAATAAATAGATAAATAAATAAACTAAATAATTAGTTTCTGTCGACATAGCCGACGAAGGTTATTTTTTTTGCAGTTTTGAATAATATCATTCACTTTACAATGTAATATACTGAAAAAAAAAAGAAAAAAAGTTTTGGGATTTCAACATGCATTGTGCAGTAAAAATGATCCGGCAATGTGATTCTTCTTTAATTGTAAAGTGCTGCGGAATATGTTGGCGCTATATAAATAAAAATTATTATTATTATTATTATATTCTTCAGCTCAGTACAATTACGGCGATACCAAACTTTTATAATTTTTCTTTACATTTTATAAGTTTGAAAAAATTCAGAAATTCACATAAAAAATGGTTTGTGTCTGAGATCAGGAATTTTTTCATTTTGCCATCACTGGAGAAATATGAAGGCTTTTTTTTTTACAAGTTATAGTTTTTCACCATTTTGATTGCAGTTTTTGAAGGAAGCGTAGTTACCAAAAAAGGCAAGTCTGGAGTTTTTTATTTTTCTTTATTGCATTTATTATGGTGGATAATTCATTTTGTATTTCGAAACACTGGACCTTTATGGATTCTGTAATACCAAATATGCCTTTTTTTTTTTTTTTTTTATTAGGCACATGCTGTAAGGATTCACTGCAGACTTTTCATCCCAAATCTGGAAAATCCCTTTAAATGCATGTATTTGAGGCAAACAATATTTTATACAATAGGGTGTCATAAAAAAAAATATGTTGTGCTACGTGCTGCTGGCTGCAGAATTAATAATCTGAGGATCTTTGCACAAGCTCATTCTGGCCGAGTTTGTAAGGCTATGTTCCCATGATAGGTAATTTAGTGAGTTTTTGATGTTGCAGATTTTCTTCTCCTATTAGGTTACATTTGTTTTTTCATTGCAATTTCTACATACATTTTTCTATTGTGTTTTTGTTGCTGCGTTTTTTCTCTTTTTGGTATGTCATGTTTTAAATAAACTTGCTTTGTTTTTTGATTTATGACCATAGACCCCAACAAAGTTGAATCTGCAGGGAGGCAAACAGCCTGTAAAAGACAAACGTGGCAAAATTTTTAATGAAAAAACAACAACTGTACACTTGATTTTTAGCCCCAAATGCATGCGTTAAAAAGAAGTCCCCAAATTTAGGCTATGTCCTCCTGCAAAACCAATTTTTTCACTTGGTCGAATGCATCTCGCTTGAAAAATGAGTACGTAAAATAATTAAAATTAAATAAGTAATATATTACCCCTTTCCTAAATCTTTTATGAAGACCTCTGTAAGCGTGGCTGGGTTTTGGTTGGCCAACATCAAAGGAGATAAGTAAATGCCCACAGAGAAGTTTTGTAGTAAATGTCCAGTTAATTGAAGGGAAAATTTGCACCTTTATTTACCAGGGGGTATAACTTTGGAATGGAGAATAAATATAGAATAATACAGAAGAGAAAGAAAAATGTTCTAAAATCATTTGAGTTATGGGAATTTGAGGAGGCACTTAGTCCCCTTCATGTGGTTGACTACAAAGTAATAACTTGCATCTTTACATATAAGTAGTTCACAAGTGATTATTTTTGTATTTCATCCGACATCCGATTGATCATCAATCATTGGGGCTCCAGGACACGTATACACCCTTACACCCTTCTCCATGGATACAGTGATTGGTGTGTAAATGCTTTCCCAACATTAGTTTAGGTTTTGTTTCCCCAGTCTGTGACCTCCAGACCTTCTTATGTACTCCTTCCAGCATTACATCTAACCTTTGCCTACCTCGTAAAGCACCAGCTGGTACAAGAAATATTTGTCCACTTTTTTTTCAATGACCCTACCAGTAGCTCATCCACAAGCAGTGGGATGGCGTCTGCGGGTCACAATGCTTGGAGATGTTATGCCAACTCTTCAATAGGACTAAGTCTACCAGGCTGGAGCCAAAGTTAAATTACTGAGTGTGCTTGAAAATATTGCAAATTCCTTAAGAAGAATGTGTATGAGAAGCTCAAGGAGGAGGTCTAATCCCACCTCAGTCTAAGTGAGGTGCAATTCCCACTGAGTTCCTCATCCGTAATAATTGTATAGCAATTTGATTTCTTACATCAACTGTAAACCTGTGACCAAATGGATTATATACCAACCCCTTTATATAAGGAGAGGTTAGGTCGGTACATAATGAAGTGTGATATTGTGATACCAGTGTTTGATGCTGCCATACAAATTAGATAAAAGTCAGCCAAACCTGCCGATGTCGACTAACAGTCTAACGTTAAAACCCAATAAAAAAACAAAATGAGCATATACCCTCAGTGGCCACAGTGTGAATGTGCTCTTACACTTTGCATGTACACCATCTTATACTTCGGCTCATTTCTTTGGTTTTGCTGTAGTTTCTTGCGCTTTGTACAGGGCCATGGCTCCCCTTTCTGAGCTAAGCATTTCATCTATATAGCTTCCCGTGGATAGGTGTCTCAGTCTGGACCCAATCCTGCTCTGCCCTTATTCATATTGAGGTCGGCTGACACATGGTAAGATTTTAATACTAGACAGGTTAGGACCACCCCGAATGGGTTCACCTTGTTGTGGTTGGATGGCTTTTATGCTTTTTTAATCAAAATAGTGTTAACTAAGTTATTTGCATGTACTATTACAATTTATTTATCTATTTGCTGTAGGGTATATGCACATTTTTTTTTTTTAATTGGGTTTTGCCTCTGAAATGGCCACAGTGTGAGCGTGCTCTTACCCTATGCACAGATACTAGCTCATAGTCCGGCTCATTTCTTTGGTTTAACAGTCTAATGTGTATTGGGGGGGGGGTCTCTCAACTCTTCAGAAGATTTTGTGGGATGAGAAGGACCTTTTTATTTGATATGGGCCTTTTTATTTAGTGCTATTTTTCAGGTCTTTACTAAAGGGGTGTGGCTAACAAAGTAATCATGCCGAACAGCCTTAAGACACGCCTCAGAGGTACCTGTGATTCCCCAATAGATGATTTTGGAGGATGGGAAGGACTTTTTTATTTCATATGGGACTTTTTATTTAGTATTTCAGGTCTTTACTAAGTAGGTGTGGCTCACAGGATAATAATGCAGAGCAGCCAAAAGACACGCCCCTGAGGATCCTTAATAAAAGCTATACAAAGTAGCACCAAATAAAAAGGTCCATATCTCTAGAACCATATTGTGGATTTAAATAAAAACACCAGATATTCAGGGTAGCAGTGGGAATAAGATAGAAGAAAAATGTTGTCACTACTGACCTGGAAACTAGTCCACTTTAACCATCCTATGGTGTGAGGGATCCTTTCACACAACCATCCAACTTGTCCCTGTCACTTTTCTTCTGTCAGGACAACAGCGCTCAGTCTTTGGCACGGCTTCACCAATGTCACCAAAAAGGGTCAGACAAAGGTATCAGATGTTTGGTAGAGAACTCTTTTGTTTTTTAATGATGTGCTCTTCCGGCAGCAGAGAGACAGCAACAGGAAGGAAACATGTCTTCACCGGGCAGCTGTCAATAATTCAGGGAACCTGTCAGAAGCAGCAATGTATCATATATATATATATATATATATATATATATATATATATATATATATATATGGATTTGTGTGAAAAGATTCAACATAACTTGCTACTTATTCATTTCAATTCCTACTGATTCTAGAGCTTAGGAGTCATGTGGGCGGTCCTATTAGTGAGTGACAGCATTACCTGTCAAGTATGCATCCCGAAAAAGCTGTTAGGTGTCCGGTGGGTGGTCCTACTAATTGACTAAGCCCACAATGAGCAGGAATTAACATGAAAAAATTGCATTTATACTGAACCAGTATACAAGTGTTCTCCACTCCTCGACCTCTATAACTTAATGCACAAAAATCAAATATATGTTTCATGTGACTGTTTTACATAACCTTTTCCCAAAGTATCTAATCATCCTATCCCCTAGTGCAGGGGTCCTCAAACTACGGCCCGCTGGCCACATGCGGCCCGCGGAGGACTTTTATCCGGCCCGCCGGGCTATGGGCGGAGGAGAGCGGTGTCAGCGCCCGCCCTTCTCCCCAGCTTGCTCAGGGCCCCGGCAGCCGGATACTTACCTCTCCCCGTGCCTCTGCAGATCCGCTGTCTTCCTGCTCTGCGCTTCCTGTGACATCTCAGGTCAGAGGGCGCGGTGACGTCTTTACACCGCGCCCTCCCGAGTGCCGTCACAGGCAGCGCAGAGTGGGACGACGACGATGCGACGCTGGAGTCCAGACCAGAGTAGAGCAGCTGCAGCGGCAACAAGTGAGAAGTGAGGTGAGTATTGGATTTTTTTTTTTTAATGTATGGAGGCATAGGTCATTATATGGGGGGGTGACATCCTGCAAGGGGTATAATATGCGGAGTGACATCCTGCATGGGGTATAATATGGGGGGGGGGGTGACATGCTGCATGGGGCATTATATGGGGGGGTGACATCCTGCAAGGGGTATAATATGCGGGGTGACATGCTGCATGTGGCATTATATGGGGGGGGGTGACATGCTGCATGGGGCATTATATGGGGGGTGACATGCTGCATGGGGCATTATATGGGGGGTGACATGCTGCATGGGGCATTATATGGGGGGTGACATGCTGCATGGGTCATTATATGGGGGGGTGACATGCTGCATGGGGCATTATATGGGGGAGTGATATCCTGCATGGGGCATTATATGGGGGGGTGACATCCTGCATGGGGCATTATATGGGGGGTGACATCCTGCATGGGGCATTATATGGGGGGGTGACATCCTGCATGGGACATTATATGGGGGGTGACATCCTGCATGGGGCATTATATGCGGGGGAAAGGGACATCCTGCATGGGGCATAATACGGGGGGAGGTGTGTGACATGCTGCATGGGGCATAATATGGGGGGGGTGACATGCTGCATGGGGCATAATATGGGGGGGTGACATGCCGCATGGGGCATTATATGGGGGGGGTGACATGCTGCATGGGGCATTATATGGGGGGTGGCATCCAGCATGGGGCATTATAAGGGGGGGAACAGCCTGCATGGGGCATTATAAGAGGTGGAACAGCCTGCATATGGCATTATAAGGGGGAAACAGCCTGCCTATTGGGAACATTTACCAGCCCATTGAGGACCTATGCTGCCTATTGGGGATATTTACCTGCCTATTGGGGAGCTATGCTGCCTATTGGGAACATTTACCTGCCCATTGAGGACCTATGCTGCCTATTGGGGACATTTACCTGCCTATTGAGGACCTATGCTGCCTATTGGATACAGTTACCTACCTATTGAAATACCGGTTGATTTAACTTTACTTGTTCTTCATTTTAAATATTGTATTTGTTCCTGTATTGTTTTTTTACTACAAAATAAGATATGTGCAGTGTTCATAGGAATTTGTTCATAGTTTTTTTTAAAAACTATATTCCGGCCCTCCAATGGTCTGAGGGACCGTGAACTGGCCCCCTGTTTAAAAAGTTTGAGGACCCCTGCCCTAGTGTATTTTAAAGGGGACCTGTCACCAGATATTGCGATACAAAAACTGAGTGCATTACTACGTGGATCCTTTAGACTTGAAGGAGCTGGTGTACTTACTTTTTCTTCTTGATATTAAAATTTACATTTTAAGAGTCCAGCTGGAGAAAATGCTCACGTTAATATCAGGATTATACAGCCATTCTGATGTGGATTTTTAGAGATGATCGAACCTTTTAAAATTAGAATTTACCAGCTTGAAGAAATTTTTCTCAAACAATTTGATTTAATTTTCTGCGAATTACAAATATTCTTATTGCCCTGAAATGACATGAATAACACTCTGAGGTCTCCTAGGACTGTATTCAACCCCTTTCAAACTCTTCAACGCAAACCCAGCCCTAGAAATGTCAAATGTCCAATATTTTACGGCTTTCTCTCCCTATCGCTATAGCTAAGCTGTGAGCTGTGACGTCCTCTCACTATCCAGATTCACCACAATATGGCTGCTGCATTCCCTTTTCTACAGATAGGTCATTTAAGGCTTGCAACTATTTGTTTGTAATTGGAGCTGTGTGAAGGCTTGGGGTTTTTTTTTTTTTGCAGTTTTTACTGGCACCGCTCTGGGGTGCAAACAGTGTTTTGATTGCTTTTTCTTGCATTTTTTTGTGAGTAGTGTAATGACTGAAAAATATTAGTTCTGGCATTTGTTTTTTTTTACTTTACAGTATTCTAAGGGTTGAATAATTTTACAATTTTATAAATCAGATGTGTCAATAACAAATATGTTTCTCTTATATCTTTATTTTTAATAAAAAAGTGGGTCCTTTTTTTTCATTTTTTTAAAACTTTTCTTTTAACTTTTCACTTCTTTATTTAGCCCTTATAGGAAAACTGAAGCTGCAATCGATTTGATCGCTTTCACTCTATACTGTGAATTTATCGATTTATGATCTCATTTGAAGCCCAATCAGAGGTGCATGGGACAACAAAGATAAGCACCCCATGATAACATCGCGGGTGGAGAGGGCAGTGTGTTCTGGTAGAAAGCTCCAATTCCCTTTATAGACCTATGTAGCAAACATACCATGTTGCTTTCCTGCAGCCACCACTAGAGGGAGTCCACTGCATACTGTTTATAAATTGTACTCAATCACAAACAGTATTCAGTAAGCTCCTGTGCTCCCTCTAGTGGCGGCAGCAGGCAGCGAGAATGATGGTATCTTCAAACTATGTATTTGCAAGGGAATTTGAAGCTCTGATGAAATTTAATAAATATATATAAAGAAGCTAGAATTTAGGACCTAAAAAGGACTTTATAAAAGACAGATTCAGAATAAGTTGGCCATTACAAAGCTGAGCTTACACTTTAATATCGGCTGTAGGGAAAATATTCAATGACATTGTACAGACTACAGTAGGAAAACATAAAGAAGAAACATTCATATCTATAATATAAAATATATAAATATAAAAATAATATAATATATAAATATATGTATAGTATATAATACTAGAAGGTCATATCGGTGCTCAAGAAGGCACATTGTAGGGGAATAACTGGCAATCAGGGGACTTCATAACTAATTGAAGTGCCATAGGTAAACTTAGGGAGACTTTTAAAACTTGTACTGTAGCAGGTCAGGGCTTGTTCACATTCCCCTCTATTTCCTGCAGTACGCCAGTGCAAATTAGGGGTAAACAAGGGACACATGGCCCCTCATAGCTAATCAAGGATAGAACTATACTTTTTTTATGCAGTACCTTGGAGCCATTCATAAGGCGCTGTCCAGTAATGGACGACTGCATTAAAAGGGGTTATCCTCTTCTTTAACTTAAAAATGGGCCCATGGTGGAGCAAACAAAATGCAAACATACCTATCAGAGCCGCACCGCTCTTCCATACTGCCACTGTTGCCCCCACCAGTCTCCTGGCTTCATCTTCAAGGGGAAGGGAGGAGCGACAAATGACTGCTGCAGCCAATCGGCGGTCACTGATAGGCTCCAGGGATCATGTTCTGCCTGAATTGGAAGAAAAACCCCTTTTTATTGGCTTTGTAACCGCTGCAGACAATCAGAAAACACTGACTGCAGCAGTAACCTACCGCTGGAAAGGAATCCAGGAGACTGGCAAAAGACCGTGGTTGCAGTATAGAGGAGCGGCAAAATGGTTGGTGAGAGTTTTTTTAAAATTTGGACCTCCATGGTCCAAATAAACTAAATAAAAGTAGTGGAAAACTCTATAGAGTCTCATCTCTGATCAGAAATGAAGAGCAAGATAGAAATGAGTAGCAACAGTTTGTGCCGTCAATACGGGTGAACCTGATGGACGTTTTCAACCTGTTATGCATTATGTATAAGAAGAAAAAAACGCCTGAAGGAGAAATCAGATGCGAAACAATATATGAATTTGGCAATAAAGTGAGACAGTATATACAGTATACACTACAGATTGTATACACAGTATACATAGAGTGGGTGGGAATCTTCAAACTACTTGGGTCCAACTTTGGAACACAAAAGAAACATGAGATTCAATTGTCCAGTTAGATGTAAAGAAGCCTTGTGAAGAAGTCAGAAGCTACCCTCCCTGCGGCAGTGACCTCAAACCCGACCTTGAAAGCTCTCTAGGAGCCTACAGACTTAATTCGAAGATCTAACTGTGCCCATTGATGTGCTGTGCACAATCCTCCCAAAAGAGTGAAGAGATGAAACCCATAAAACTAGATTACTTTACAACCATAAACTGGTTTGAGCAGCGGTCTGAGAGGTGAAAGGTGAACGTTTCATCCGCTTAGTCTGTGGATTCCAGGGGGTTGTAGATTAAACTTCATTGTTAACCTTCATGTAGGACAGAAGAACATAAACTTTTTGGATTAAGTTTGGGATGTCAACTTTTTCATAGAGGTTTTTCCAAGATAAGGTTACGCTTCATGCAGATTTAAAGGTATGATCCCACAATTAACATTTATCATCCGACCGCAGAGACCTCTAACAATCTGAAGAACAGAGGTGTGTGACCACCGCTCACGACCTCTTATAAAGCACTGTGCAAATCACTCATCTCTAAAATATATATATATATATATATATATATATATATATATTTGGTATTACCATAATCATACTGACACATACAAGAGTGGTAACATGTTATTTATGATGCACGGTGAATGTCACAAAATCTTATATGTATAAAGAATAGAATTGTCTATCCCCTCCCCCAAAAAAATAAAAAATAAAACAGTTAATTAGATGTTTGAAACCTACAACAAGCACTCATATGGTCAGATTAATAATAATAATAATAATAATAATAATATGGCTTTCTAATAACAATAACAGAAATAAAAAATAAATAAAATTGCTCTGAACTTATGGCCCAAAATAAAAGGTTAAAGGGAACCTGTCACTTGATTCATGCTCCCCAAACCATAGGCTGGATGAATCAGAGTTTGTTTGCACAATTGCAGCCAGGTAGATTTTTCTCTGAAAATCTCCGGTTTTTCAGAGAAAATATCTTTTTAAGTGTCTTCTCCCCGCCCCTGCTCCAAGTGATTGACAGGTCTCTCCAAAGTGTGTATGTTTCTAACCAATTGGAGCGGTGCTAGGAGAAGACAGCCGAGGTTGGCACTGGTTTAGTCTTGTCTCTGCCAACGGTCCCTGGCAGGGGCATAACGACAAGTGCAGGAGTTTTAATCACACCTGGGGGCCCAATTGGTCCCATGATAGTTAGTGACCCCGGTGGAGATTTTGCATTGGGGACCATGAGCTTCAAGTTATTCCAGTGACCCGCGGTTTAAGCAGCATGAATCAAATGACAGGTCACCTTGAGGCTACGTTCCCACGATGAGTTTTTGGTGACTTTTTCACACTACATATTTTTTTAAAAAAAAAATGCAAGTAACGCATTCTACTTTTGATGGTTGCAGAAAATCTACAGCATCAAAAACTCACCAAAAGCTCATCGTGGGAACATAGCCTTAAAGGGAATGTTAGGAATCAGGCAAAAAGTCACCGAGGAAAGAACAAGAAGCATTACATACAGTACCTGTTTTATACTGCACAAGGGCTGCAGCTACACAGACCCTTAGGTCTTTATTTACGTGCTGCAGCACCAACGTCACATCCGCACACGTGACCCTCCGCAGCCAATCATTGGACTCTGAGGGGTGAACGCTGGGAAAAATTTCAGGTAATTAATGCTTCTTATGGCATCCCGCTAACCTTCACTCTTGGTCATTTTATAGCTTATCCCGCACTGTTTTCTCTACCAAGTAACACATAGTACACAGCAACTTAGAACAGTCACTTGCAATCGGTGACTCTCAAGTTCTTAGTTCCTGCACAACGACAACCCCCGATATGCTGGGAGTTTTAGTTTTGTAGCAACAGAAGGGCCACATATTGGAAATAATTAGGCCAGAGCATTACTTTTGCACTCCGGTACATGGTAGCAGATATCAATAAGAATACATAGAATAAAATGAATAGAAGTCAGTGGTATACAGCGGAGTCCTCCCAACAGTTGCAAATACACTTACCTTTATAGTTCAGCTGTTTGTGTCTGTATCATTCATGCAATGTTATCATTTTCTGAGTTCGCTAATATTAAAAAAAAACAATGCTTCTTGTAAAACAGCGCCATCCTTGTCCAATGGCTGTTTACGGTATTGCAATCCCTTTTTTGTTAAGGCAATTTCAGATTTTGTTATCTCATAGGGGATAAAATGGACGAACCCACAGTCTTATGTACAGATCACATTTTTGTGCCAGGTAACTCAGCTCTGCTACATCTGACAAACTCATCTCTGCCGTCTAATTGGAAATCCTTTTTTCAACCATTGAACATACACGTGATAAATACTCTCAGATGAAATGCTGAGATAATGTAGAGAAATGGGGGGGAAATAGCCTCATCATATTGCATCTCATTAACTCAACGACTCGTTAGGAAGCCAAAACCGAGGCTTTATTCACGTGACGGCACAGCGGTAATTATTTCACCTCTTCCTCCTCCTCCTGACCCTGTCTCTTCTCATTTTCTTCACTCCTCTTCCAACACAAGAAGCCGATAATTAAAGTTGCGCTGCCACATCTGTCCATTCTGTATGGAGAATGTCAGGTTTTCCCTCTTTGTTTCCTTTTAATGTCTTGTAGGTTCTTTTTTACTCTGTGTAAACTGACCTTGGTAATCCGCGACATCTCAATTTCTCTTGTGGTTTCGCTGAGTTTTCTGTGCAGATTTTACCCATTACATGCGGAAAATCCGCAGGTAAAAAAAAACCACACATGAATCTTTAGGGCGTTTCCGCGGCAGAACCACATCAAAAATGCATATAATCCACATATCACTATATCAATAAAGTTTGTCAAAGCCAAATACTAGGAAGTATCAAAAAGAAAGCAACTTTATTTAAAGTATGACACACCAAAAACAGACAAAAAACACCATAAAAGTGCTTGTAACAAAGCACTGTAGCATTTCTGCTCCTATTAAGTCAATTAGGTTACTTGCATTTTTCCATTGTGTTTTTTATTGTGTTTTTTTTTTTTTTTACATTAAATTTTATCGCGTTTTTGACCCTGCACGTTTTAAATAAAGCTGCTTTGTTTTTGATACTTCCTGGCATTTGGCTTTGACAAAACTTTATTGATACAGTCATATGTGGATTACATGTGGTTTTGATGCGTTTCAGCTGCGAAACGCCCTAAAGATTCATTTGTGGGTTTTTTTTACCTGCAAATTTTCTGCATCTAATACAAGTCTATGAGAGAAATCTGCACAAAAAAACTCAGCGTCAATGAGGACTCTCAAATCTAAATGTTTTTTCCCAATAACTTAATGCTGCTGTTTTGAGTCTGAGATCTCTGGCTTACATGGCTCAGACGACACATAGATTTTCTTTGCAGATTCCAAGATAAAAATCTGCCTGAAATCCGACCATAATCCCCATCTTGTTCATGAAAATAAGGTTTTCTCAATCCCATTCACATGCAGCATAAATTTTCTTCACATATTTTTGGTTTCAAAGCAAAAAACTGCTGCAGAAATAAGTATCATGCTTCTTATTTCCAGTCTGACGATTAGCCCCAAAGTGGCAGCAATAGGAAAAAACCTTGATTTAGGGCAATTCAAATTTTAGTCCAAAACTTTGTTAACTTACTGTCAAACCTTGGTTTTTGGCAAAAATTTGCTCTAGGTGAATTCTTTTTTTAATTCTTTAACAGAATATTTGATAAATTACTGGGGAGTTTTCCCTTGCAGAAGCAACATTGCATTTTTTTGTGTAAGCGTCAGCACCAAAATTCGCAAAAGCAATAGTCTCTATTTATTGCTTTTAGGCTATGTGCCCACGTTGCATTTATGAAGCAGAAAATTTCTGCTTCATTTCTGCAAGTCCTCTCCCGGAAAAACGCATGTGGAATTCCGCACGCGTTTATCGCGCATTTTTCGCGCGTTTATCACGCGTTTTCCACATGCGGAATTGCCTTGCGTTTTTTATGCATTGGACAAAGGCAATTCTGCTTGCGGAAACGCAAAATTAATTGACATGCTGCGGATTTTTGAACGCAGCATAAACGCTGCGGAAAAATCCGCAGCATGTGCATAGAACTTGCGGAATCCCATTGGGGACCATGGGGTGCGGGTTACCAAGCGTTTTACAAGCGTTTCCGCTGCGGAAATTCCGCATCAAAAACGCTTGAAAAACGCTACGTGGGCACACAGCCTTATGTTGCTTTTTTTTTTTTTTTTTTTGCATTTTTCGCATTTTTTCGCATTACGCATTTTTGGTGCACTGTTTTCTTTTAAATGCACTTTTAGTGCAAAAATGCTACAATCCCGCTCTGAGGCCAGGTGCAGACGTATATTTTGTCATCAAGGAAAACAGGATCAATTATGTAAATGATCAATCTCTGATAGGAGTGTCAGCATGGTGTGATCTGATTCTCTCGGATGAGGAGAACATGGAGAACAAAATGTCTTCTCCATTCTGTGAGTGATTGGAAATCGGACAGCACTCAGATTTCATCCGAGTGCAGTCCGATGTTTTCCACATCAGCCATCTCTTGAAAGCCCATCGGTAAGTAGGAGACACAAGATAATGATGATCTCGGTGATGATGATGTGTGCAGTGTGAATGGCGATTGAAAAGCGTCACCTGCTTCTGTCTACTGTCAGCAATCAACGTGTCTGAACGGGTTATAGCGATATCACATTAAAGTATTCACTCAACACTTCAAAGATTTGGATTTTTATGGAATCAGAGATGGTTCAGGGTTCACACTTTGTGATGTAATCATGACAATGTAGCAAATGTATCAACTCCATCATTGGAGGCTGATACATTGCGGCCATATTGCACTGCACTTATCATATAGGGGTAAAATACACCATTTTGTATGTTGACCCTTAGGATAATTTTTATAAGGACTAAAGCCAAAGGTGTATGTAGCACTATGGCCGCTATGGAAGCTCCAATTAAAGGGTTATTCTCAGCTTCACAGATGGATATTATCAGATGGAGCTTGTAAAAACAAGCAGTTTTGCAACTTACTGTTTATAAAAATTTGCAGCCGTTTTTGACATATTAAACTTTTCTTTTGTTTACAGCGTGTTTCCAAGGAGACCGACCACCGCTACTGTCTAGCTTTTAAGCACTATGCTGAAGCTGGCAGGTAATTAGGAGCTAACAGTTCTCCAGCTATCCTGACCAGCTACAAACCAGTGCTTCCAAGCTCAACAGAAAAGAGCTTGTAAGCACTGCATATGTTTAGCAGTGGTGGTCAGTCTTCAAGGCAACGAACTGTAAACAAAAGAAAAATGTTGATATCTCCAGTATGGCTGAAAATTTTAATAAGCTGCAAATTGAAAAATTGCTTGTTTTAGATATCTTTATAACCAGTCATCTTTTTTTGCACTAGCAGTCCTTATGCAGGCCTGTTTTGCACTTGCAGTCATAATGCGGACCAGTTTTGCACTTAAAGTCCTAATGCAGACCCGTTTTGAACTTGCAGTCCTAAAACAGACCTGTTTTGCACTTGCAGTCTTAATACAGACTCATTTTGCATTTGCAGTTCTAATACAGACCCGTTTTGCATTTGCAGTTCTAATACAGACCTGTTTTGCACTTACAGTCCTAATGCAGATCCGTTTTGCACTTGCAGTCCTAATGCAGACCCGTTTTGCATTTGCAGTCCTAGTGCAGACCTGTTTTGTATCCGCAGTATTAATGCATACCCGTTTTGCACTTGTAGTCCTAATGCAGACCCGTTTTGCACTTAAAGTCCTAATGCAGACCCGTTTTGCACTTGCAGTCTTAATACAGACCCGTTTTTTTCATTTGCAGTATTAATGCAGACTAGTGATGAGTGAGTATGTTCTGTTAACCCCTTCGGCGAGCATGCTCGGGTGCTCACTGAGTATCTTCAGCGGTGCTCGGTGTTATGTTTTCGTCACTCAGTGCTCGTGATTTGTGACTGTTTGACAGCTTTAATACATGTGAGGAATGGCTAAGAAACCAGCATTCCTCACATGTATTAAAGCTGCCAAACAGTCGCAAATCATGCACACAGTGCGACTAAAACATAACACCAGAGCACGCTGAAGATACTCGGGAAGCACCAGAGCATGCTTGTAAATCTCGAGTAACGAGCGTGCTCGCTCATCACTAATGCAGACCCATTTTGCACTTGCAGTCCTAGTGCAGACCCGTTTTACACTTGCAGTCCTAATACAGACCTGTTTTGCACTTGCAGTCTTAATGAAGATCTGTTTTGCACTTGCAGTCCTAATGCAGACCCGTTTTGAACTTGCAGTCCTAATGCAGACCTGTTTTGCACTTGCAGTATTAATGCAGAATCGTTTGGCACTTGCAGTCTTAATGCAGACCCGTTTTGCACTTGCAGTCCTAATACAGACCTGTTTTGCACTTGCAGTCTTAATGAAGATCCGTTTTGCACTTGCAGTCCTAATGCAGACCCGTTTTGAACTTGCAGTCCTAAAGCAGACTCGTTTTGCACTTGCAGTCTTAATGCAGACCCGTTTTGCACTTGCAGTACTAATGCAGACCTGTTTTGCTCTTGCAGACCCGTTTTACTCTTGCAGACCCGTTTTACTTTTGCAGTCCTAATGCAGACCCGTTTTGCACTTGCAGTCCTAATGCAGACCCGTTTTGCACTTGCAGTCCTAATGCAGACCCGTTTTGCACTTGCAGTCCTAATGCAGACCCGTTTTGCACTTGCAGTCCTAATACAGACCTGTTTTGCACTTGCAGTCCTAATGCAGACCCGTTTTGCACTTGCAGTCCTAATGCAGACCCGTTTTGCACTTGCAGTCCTAATACAGACCTGTTTTGCACTTGCAGTCCTAATGCAGACCCGTTTTGCACTTACAGTCCTAAGGCAGACCCGTGTTGCGCTTGCAGTCTTTTTGCAGACCTATGTGTGTCCATGGTGGCACACTATAAATAAATATTGTATCATCTTGTCTGATCGCTCTTCCATCTTTTCCAAATTTGCAGTGTATGATTGAGGTTTACCAATAGAGCGGGGCAAGTCGTGGAAAAGAATCACCACTGGTTTAATTGCAAAGTAGAAGAAACGTTTACAAGACTGGCTATAAAAATGTTGATTCTTCCACCTCCCTCATAAACCCCGGTGTCTGGCCCACGACTGTGGGGGACACAGTGAGCGCTGGGTCTCCAACACTAATGAACGGCGCTGATGTAGCAGGGGTTAATGCTGTAAAGAAATCGCCTAGTCGACAAGAATGCCAGCCATTAGCTGCGATCCCAATGCCTGCAGTATTGTACCAGCAGAGTAAATTCTTTTCCCCGCTGCCCCGCTGATTCCCTGAGTTCAGTTAAATGTCAACTCAGCTTTGACAAACTGCAAATTACCAGAGGGCATGTAGTTCTTTCAATCCCACTGAACCCTATCAACAGGGATTTAATACCATATCACTCACACTGGTTTGGGTCTAGGTATCTCCCCCATTGGGAATAACCAACTCCCACTATGCGGAGGTGAAGAAACAAGTTTATTGGACAGATTGAAGGAGGGGGGGACCCGACACTGAAAGGCACCAAAGTCCAAAATTACAAATGCTTTTCCTTTCTCCAAGGAAACCTGGACCTAATTACTGGCTGACATGCACAATTCACAGGCAAATATATCATGGAAACAGATGATACATGTAGCGGCTGGTGCAAGGAGTACAAATAGCAGTGCATGAAAGGCAAATGGTGGGCTATTTACTAAGCAAATTACTTTCCTAATCCCACTGTCTTTAGATGAACATAAAGGGCTTTAGGCAGTGGGTGCATAGGGTCCCAAATGTATGGCCACCCCAATGTGGAGCCTAAGGACACCTCGGAGGTATTCATTGGAAAATGCTGTGAATGAACCTGCTGCAAAGAACACTGAATGAGATAGTTCCCGATAAAAGTTTGGTTGGCAGCAGTGGGACAGGATGGGGTACAGCAGGATCCAATCAGTATTTGGTCAGTATTTTTTCTCAGGAGTGGGAGCCAAAACCAAGTGAGGAACAATTAGAGAAAAGGTATAATAGAAACCAGTCATTAATTCTGCATTTATCACCCACTCCTGGTTTTGGCTCCCACTCCTGAGAAAAAATACTGCCCGAATACTGACCAAATACTGATAGTGGGGCAGCGGCCTAAGTTTGAGTGTAGTTGCTACAGATCTCAGTCTTTTTTCATCTATTTCTGCCTCTCTGTGCATCCGGCTTTACAGAGCTGAATGGTCGGTCCGATTCTTATTTGCTAAAACTACATTTCCCAGCAGCACCCTGCTTCTCCTCGGTGCTGCAGCGCCCTCCCTCATCTCTCCTATGCGCTTCCTGATAAAGTTCAACTTGGGAAATTTTTCTATAAATGGATGAGGTGACCATTAATGATTTTGAATGAAGAGACTGTCACCCACTATTTGACCAATATTTATTACTTTTTACAAATTCTATATCTTATTGGTGGTTCATGGGATCTTCAGAGAATGATCATGCACACCCCTGAATTAATAGCAGAGCCAAGCATAGCGTAACAAGCTGTGCTGCACTGGCTGTCAGGCCATTGAGAATTCCGTGTCTGGGGAATCTTTTACTAGACAGGGTCATAGGTGCATCTGTTTTTCCTGAACTTGACAGGGTCATTAGGTGCAGCTGGTATCAGTGAGATCTTCACCATAGCGTAGGTGAAATGTGCTACAACGCAGCTGAAAGATGTTTTATTACACAGGACATTAGATGATCTGAGCATGCTTGACAGAAATAGAAGGACTCTAGGAGGGATCTAGTGGCAACGGAGGGAAAAGTGAGACCTGAGGGGTCATTATTAGGGGCATGATAGCTGCAAATCAGTGCAAATTTAAAAATAAGTTGTATTGGGAAACATGATTAATTCTGTACACACAGAAAACTGAGAAGGCAATATTATTTAGGGAAAACCCCTTTAAGATCTCTCCAAATGCCTCAACATATACAGGCTCATTTATGTACTCTCTCAGAGGAAATCAAAGGGGTTGTCGCATCCTGAACATCAATGGCATATTCATAGGCTATGCCTCACATAATAAATGACGTTACCACCTCAGGGACATAGGCCTCAGATGCTGGCAGTCTTTTTCCTGAAGGAGCTTTGCTGGCGGTTTCGCAGTCGTTTCGCCGGCATCTTTTTTTTCCTGTAGTTTAAGCTATAACTAGTGAGCGACTTCTTAGCCGAAGTCGCCGAAATAATGACCACGCTATTTTTTTTTTTCTAACCCTGAAGCGGTAAAAGAAGTAACAAAAGACCAAATATGAACACAGCAATGTCGTTTTTACATTTTTGTGCATTATGCGAGAGTTGTGTGGCACTTTTTCAGACGAGTTCCAGGCACCTGAAAAAGCCCTTAGGGTATGAGCACACTTTTTTTTTTTTTTTTTTTTTTTTTTTTATAGCCGGTCAAAAAAAGAAAATTTTTGCTAGTGGAATCCACTTCAGGAAACCCCACTTCTTTGGGAAGTTTGTGAAGGGGATTTTTTGGTTTCCTGAAACATTTCCTGAAGCAATTTTTAAGGGTTTTCAATCTATTTTGGAAAAACTTTTTCCTATACCATTTTTTTTCTTCATCTTTTTGATTGGACAGTGCCTCATTTAAAGTGTTTTCCATTGGGTGCCGCTTCAAAGAAATAACATGCACTTTTTCTCCCACCTGGCATTTTTCATACCCTAAAGCATAGGAAAAAAGGTTGAAAATATGACCAGCAAAGTTGTTTTAAAATAGAAATACAAAGTGTATTTCAAGAATTTTTTGACCTATTTTTCCAACATTTTTCAGAGCAGATCCGCTCCAAAAGATTGCTAAAAAAAAATTCAGTGTGCACAGTCTTACAAACTCTTATCCTGATTTTCTCAATTCATAAATATAATTCCAGAATTACAGTGACTTAAGTCTGACACTCACATAGGTAGTGTACTAACTAGTAAAGAAGAAGAAATGATTATCCTCCAGAAGCTCTGGATAACCATATGAAGTCAGAGGCACATGGAGGTGCAGTTGGGTGCAGTATTTCAGCCCTATACAAGTTGTGCAGAATGGTAATATGTCTGTGTGCATGAACCCTTATAGGTTACTCAGTCACTACGGGCAGCTGGATCAATATTCCTTTGGCTAAAGGAATGGATTTTTTTTTATTGAGAGTAATGCAGCATCATGCAAAATTCCAAGAAACAGTTGATAAGAAAATAGATATTATTTTTTTATTACAAAATTAAATATCTAGGCAGAGCTGTAAAACCCCATTCCTACCGCAGTTTTTCATTTTGTTTTTTTTTCACAATTAAAATAAGGATCCCTTAAAACAGGATTCAACAGAATGCCTATCCTTGTTACCACCATTTATACTGTAAAAAACAGGATCTATTTGGACCTGTTACTTAAAAAGAACAGAGAAAGGGGTCTGAATCATCTTTGTGTTTTACTGCATCCTACTGCATCCGTTTTAATAGGGTTGTGTGCCTCCGATTATTAAAAAAAAAATAACTAGCTCTAAACTAATAAAATAAAGTATACTCACATTGCCTACCCCCTGCTACTGCTCTTCCGACACCCTGTTCCATGCCCCCATGCACCCTGTTCCATGCCGCCATGCACCCTGTTCCATGCCGCCATGCACCCTGTTCCATGCTGCCATGCACCCTGTTCCATGCCGGCATGCAACCTGTTCCATGGCGGCATGCAACCTGTTCCATGGCGGCATGCTCCCTGTTCCATGCCGGCATGCTCCCTGTTCTATGCCGCCATGCACCTTGTACCATGCCGGCATGCTTCCTGTTCAATGCTGCTGTGGCGCCCCTGCGGGTCCAGTTGCCACAGAGGTACTGCATCTCAGCCAGAGGTGTGGTACCCCACTCTCAGGTAAGGAGGGAGCACTACCCGGGACCCACACACTTACATCCAACACTACACCACTCCAGATCAGCAGGAGAGGCAAGATGCACTTGGTCACTGCTGAGCCCTGTCCCTGGCTGGAAGGGAGGGAACCAAGAGAGGGGGAACCATGTAGCGGGTGTGGGTGGAGGAAGTAGATCAGGGGAGCACAGACAGAAAGGGTATAAGAAGGAGGGGAACCATCTACAGTAGAAGCAGTGAGTTGAGAGACAGTACAGAGGAGAGACAGTTGGGAGTGGGAGCTCAGGAGGAGCTCCGATCAGGAGAGGAGAGGAGTCGGGCCTATTAAGAGAGGCCCAGGAGAAGAGTGAGAAAAGATGGGACCAGAGGGAAATGCTCCAGAAACAGAAGGGATCCCAGGGGCACGGTGAGTGCAGGAAGCCACCCATGCGCCCGAATTCACACTGACGTGGAGAGATCAGGCTGCAGAAGGAGACCGGCTCCAGACTAGTGGAGAACAACGAGGCTCAGCTAGCCAACCGGAGGCTGCAGCATTTTCAAAGTGTAGCAGCCAAAACCCACAATTATATAGCTGAAAAGGTGGCCACATAGGGTCCAGGGGATTGCAAGTCGCCCGACAAGGCCTGAGGCCACTGGCTCGGGACACTGATTGTGAGGCGCAGGGCAGGAGGTAGAGAGCCAGCGCAGTGAGACGACCTAGAAAGGTTCATAGAACGGGGTCCCGTCCAAGTGCTCCTGAAATACCTGAGAGTTGGCTGGATCACTTCCCCGGAGGACACAGGACGACGTGGGCAGTTGCACACCGGTGACTGTAACCTGAGGAACTTAACAACTGTGAGTAAAACCTGAAGACTGCACCCCACTGTGTCCTTGAATAATTACTGCGTCATCACCTGCATTGCACCTCACCAACAACATATACCTCATAAAATCACCATCTACTGCCTTGGAGCTAAGCTTTGCCTGTGGAGAGCTGAGCCAACTCAGCTGCGTCACCATCAGCTCCAGAGGATCTGCACCACAGCGGCGGCCCCATATAGCCGCATACCACAGGTGGCGTCACGAACATTATCTCTAAAAATTATTCCCCTTTTACTTTTCCTATAATTAATTGACCGCCCGGGGCCACAGACCGGGTCACCGCCACCGTGACATCCCCAGCACAGATGGGCCCGGCTGCCGAGTACCCCACGGCCCCAGGGGGCGCGTCACCGCCATGCACCCTGTTCCATGCCGCCATGCACCCTGTTCCAAAAACCACTTGGAGTGTTGACCAAGTCATCACCACTGTGGTCAGTGATTGGCTGCGGTCATGGGCTCTTTCAATACAGAGA
Organism: Phyllobates terribilis; assembly: GCF_046119375.1. Taxonomy (NCBI): domain Eukaryota; kingdom Metazoa; phylum Chordata; class Amphibia; order Anura; family Dendrobatidae; genus Phyllobates; species Phyllobates terribilis. The sequence continues at coordinate 264,300,496 of NW_027362772.1, read as the reverse complement.
CCTACTGGGGACCCTGGTAGCATTGGAAGACATATGGCGGTGAATTGGTATGGGGAGTATACTTTTTTATAATCATTTTAGAGCAAGCTATTGCCATTTTGGTTTCTAAATTCAGAATTTGTCTTTGGCTTTCCCAAGTTAAATTTTCATACATATTTAGAAAAGATTAAAGTTCACAAAAAGTACCAAATTGGTCCAAACTGAGACCAAACATCTTATCGCGTTCTGGTGAATTGTGGAACATATTCAGATGCACCAAATTTAAAGGGGTATTCTCAAATTTGAATGTTATCTCCTATCCATAGGATAAGGTATAATTTTCCGATCACTGGAGGTCAGACTGCCATGGCCTACACCTATGCCGAGAATCAGGGCTCTCTTGGCTGAATGGAGCATAGGTCGATCATGCACACTACCTCCCCATTTATCCTAATAGGAGCACCAAAGAAAAGGTGAGCACTCAGAAATCTTCGGTCCTCCTATTAAGAATGAATGGGGCGATAGTGCGCATGATCGGCCGCCAGGACCCTTCAGAGCACCGGTTAGGCTAGGGTCACACCAGCGTAATTCTCTCATCCGAAAGAAATCGGGCCGATTATGCTAACTACAGTCTGATCAGAGTTTGATCAAAATCTGATCTGATTTTCTCGAATGTGGACAAGATGGAAAAAAAAATTCTCCATCCTCTCCATTTTGTCAGTCCTTGGAAATCGGACCGTACTCAGATGTCATCAGATGGTTTCCACGCACTCATTGACTTGCATGGCCAAGTGCGATCCAAATATTGGATCCAACTCGGACATGTTGTGTTTTTTTCCTTGGACTGGTTCAGTCTGAGGAAAAAATTGGACTTGTGTGCACGGCCTCATAGAATAACATTGGTCCAAGTGCGATCCGATATTTTGTACTCGGACCAAAAATACGGTCGTATGCACAAAACCTTATTGGAATCAGCACTCTGACCCACGTCAATCGGAAAGTTATCCCATATCCCGTGGAGCAGATAACTTTTAAACATGAGAACATGCAAATTAATAAATGACAGTAAATTAAAATTGACTTAAACTCAAAAAAAGAAATTTATAGTGAATCTGCTGCTCTGCCTTCCCCGATGCAGATCACATCAGGACTATTTGCCGGGCAGTTAAGTTCCTATTAGACTTTGCGTTCTTGTAAATGATAATGGTCCTAATTGAAAAGAGTTTAATTTTTATTTTCCCAAATTAAAGGCAAATGTAATTGGTTTAAAAATAGCAGCAGGGAATTCATGATGAGCTCCCACGGTGGAAGTGACTAAGTGTATTCCATCAGATTTTCACTTTCATGGGCAGGGGGCATTGCCTGGAGGGTCTTTTTTTTTCTCAGTGATATACCTCAGGCTGGTATTAAATATGTGCACTTTTATTAGTAAGCACTGAGTAGTTCTCAGCAGGATGCGCCCCCCGCTCCAGAGGAGGAACGCTCCACGCTCAAAGATGCAAGACAAAAGCCCCGCGCCCAGTGCAGCCACACTCGGCCCCGAGGCACCTGCACTCCAGGTAACTGCCCTTTCATGTTGCCTAACAAAAAATGAAATTACTACTTTTTAAAGCGATTGATTTTCTGAAAATGGTAATGTCCCAGCGTTTGCACATTATGCGCTTCATTTGAAGACTCACAAACACTTTATCATCAGTTTTCTGCTGCCGCTCGATAATTGATTTCTTTACTGACTAATTTCCATCCACTTGAAAAAGTAACTTCTTTTTAGTTCACTTATTTGGGCTTTACAAATGCATGAAAAATTGTCAATGATTCTGCATGCATTTATTTCTGGCATTTTTTTATTGTATTTTTTTTTATCAAGGCATTTCATATCCCAAGTCTTAATGGGAATCAGTCACCAGGTTTTTGCCACCTAATCTGAGAGCGGCATGATGTAGGGGCAGAGACCCTGTTTCCAGTAATGTGTCACTTACTGGGCTGCTTGATGTAGTTTTGATAAATTCACTGTTTCATCATTAGGAAATTATCACTAGAGGACTAGTAAACCTGCTGCCACGTAGTTCTCCATATTCATGAGCTATACATAACCCCGCCCCCAGCACTGATTGGTAGCTTTCTGCCTATACACAGTGTACACATAAATTGTCCAATCGGTGGTGTGGGCGGGGTTATACATAACTCAGTATTTCGAGAACTGCTAGATCTGCAGCAGAGAAAATAGGGATTTTATCAAAACTGCAGCAAGCAGCCCAGTAAGTGACATATAGCTGGAATCAGGGGCACTGCCACAAAACATGTGAGTATTGCCCGTGTTTGTCAGGCCATCCCCTCAAGTTTTGTGGCTTTCTAACAGCCTCGAAACATATGGCTGTGGGGACTCAAACATGTCACTTGAGCACCCGCAATACTCGGTGCATACTCGAGCGCCCTCTGCAAATTTGAGTAACGCGCACTTGCGCTCATCACTATTGAAAAGTATGCTCAATAGGTAAGAGTCCTGAAATTTAAAGGGGCCATCCAGTGCCGCTCACTCCCACATCAGAAGTGAGCGTCACAGATGACGTTTCCACTTTTTTGTCACTAAGGGCTCATACCCATACAGTATGTGAGGGAAAAATGGTCCAATTTCTGGACCAAAAAAAAGGACGAGTGTCATGCGATTTTCATGCGATTTTCTCACCTAGCATCTGATTTACATCCGAATGCCATGCCTATGCGATCCGATTGCAATGCAACTTTAACATGGGCTTTTACATAGGGGAATTGTCTAGGTTATTTACACATAGTTTGCTATGGAAATATTCTTCACTATATATATATATATATAAATATATATATACATATATGTGTAAATATGTGTATATATATATTGTATATACATACAGGGTGGTCCAACAGTAGGTGGACAGAAAATAATAACATTTATTTTGATTTATATATAAAATTATATTTACTAACACAAGCATAACATTGACAATTAAATTTTATTCTGAACAATAATACAAAAGCCCTTAAATTTTATCAAAGCAGGTGCTCAAACTGTTTTCCATTACAATTTGCACAGCTTTGAAGTCGCCTCTTACACTTCGACAATCTTTTTTGCACAAGTCTCTTTGGGCATTAGTTTCTTGAAATGCATCTCTTATGTAATTTTTCAAATCACTGACACTTTTTGGTTTTCGACTATAAGCTTTGTCTCTTGAGCACTCCCCAAAAGAAAAAATCCATTGGGGTCAAGTCTGGTGAACGTGCCGGCCAATCAAGTGGGCCTCTTCGGCCAATCCATTTATTAGGAAATGTTTCATCAAGATACTTGCGGACTACTCTTGAATAATGTGGAGGGGCCCCATCTTGTTGGAAATAAAGGTCATGTGAATTAGGCTGTTGCTGTAACTGGGGAACAACTTGATTCATTAGAATTTCGAGATACTTATCTCCTGTGACTGTTCCATCAAAAAATATTGGTCCTAAAACACCAAAACTTGAAATACCACCCCAAACATTGACACCAGACTCATTTAGTTGTTGCTCTAATGTTAAATGCATGTTCTCATTATACCAGTAAATACAATTATGTCTGTTAATATGGCCGGATAATCTGAAAGAAGCTTCATCACTCCACATAATGTTATCAAAAATTACTGGATTTTCTTCAATTTCGTTAAGCATAATCTCACTAAATTGCAGCCGCCTGTCTGGATCATCCTCCAATAACCCATGAATTAGACGTGGACGATAAGCTTTCCACCCAATAGATTTCAGGATTCGCATGATAGAAGCTCGTGAAATTCCCAATTCCAAAGAGGCTCTTCTGGTGGACTTGTGAGGAATGAAAAGTGGAATCTGATTGGTTGCTAAGGGCAACTGAGACAGTTTCACTTTACACCATGTTTGATTAATCTCCCCCTTCATAACCTTATTACACTTTCTGTCCACCTACTTTTGGACCACCCTGTATATATATACATATATATATATGTATATATATATATATATATATATATATATATATATATATATATATATACACACACAGGTGCATTTCACTAAATTAGAATACCATCAAAAAGTTAATTTATTTCAGTTCTTGAATACAAAAAGTGAAACTCCTATATTATATAGAGTCATTACAAACAGAGTGATCTATTTCACGTGTTTATTTCTGTTAATGTTGATGATTATGGCTTACATCCAATGAAAACACAAAAGTAATTATCTCAGTAAATTAGAATAATTAGAAAAACACCTGCAAAGGCTTCTTAAGCAACCTGGGCTTTCATAACCCCTCAGCAGTGCCACAGGCTGATCGCCTCCATGCCACGCCGCATTGATGCAGTAATTCATGCAAAAGGAGCCCCGACCAAGTATTGAGGGCATTTACTGAACATACATTTCAGTAGGCCAACATTTCAGATTTTAAAAACATTCTTCAAGCTATTGCTATAAAGTATTCTAATTTTCTGAGATAATGACTTTTGTGTTTTCATTGGCTGTAAGCGATAATCATCAACATTAACAGAAATAAACACTTGAAATAGATCACTCTGTTTGTAATGAATCTATATAATAGACGGCTCCAGCTCTGCTACATCTAGATGGCAGGCTGGATAGTAGCTGGACACGACCATCCAGCCTGCCATCCCCAAAGATACTGAGGAGCGTGTGCTTGTGATCCTCAGTGACTCACTGTGACGGCATCAAGTTGAGCGGGGTTCATATCCAATGAACTCAGTTCACCTCATTGACGTCACCGTGAGTGTGGGAAAGTTCTCACGCTCGAGGTGTCGGCAAATGACGTCAGTGCATGCACGGTGAGAATTCTCCCACGCTCGCACTGACGTCAATGCGGTGAACGGAGTTCATATGTCACGAACCCCGCTCAACTTGATGCCATCACAGCGAGTCACTGAGGTGTGCAAGCATGTGCTCCTCAGTGTCTCTGCAGGATGGCAAGCTGGATGGTCACGTCCAGCTATGATCTAGCCTGCCATCTAGATGTAGCAGAGCTGGACACGTCGCGGGACACATGGATTATGTTCTTCATGTCAGAAGGGTGATGATGAGGTTGGTTTATTTTTTTTTTATTACAGGTGACAATGGATTCAGGTGGAATGGGCGTGATGGTAAGGTGAGATTAATTTAGAATATTAAAGGAGTTTGTGTTTATTTCAAATAAAATATTTTATTCTGGGTGTGGGTGTTTTTTTTTTCCACTATTTAACTTTCACTATGGGGTTAGTAATGGGGGCCTCTTATAGACACCTCTCTATTACTAACCTGGGCTTGATGTCAGCTGGCATTATAAGCTGACATCAACCTCAGCCCTAAAACCCCACTGCCACCGTTATAGGGCAATGGGCAGAGCGAGGCTAAGTGCCAGAATTGGCACATCTTATGTTTGCACCATTTCTGGGGCGGCCGAGAGCTGATATTTGTAGTCTGGGAGGGGGCCAAAATTCATGGCTCCTTCCTAGGCTATTTATATCAGCCCCCAGCTGTATACTTAGCCTTTGCTGGCTGTTAAAATAGGGGGACCCCACGTCAATTTTTTGGGGGGTCCCTCATTTTAATAGTCAGTAAAGGCTAAGTATACAGCTGGGGGCTGATGTTAATAGCCTAGGAAGTTCCATGGGTATTACCCCTTTCCCAGGCTACAAATATCTGCCCACAGCTGTCCGCTTAACCTCTGCTGGTGTGTACAATTATGTGGGACCCCACGCCATTTTTTTGTAAAAAAATCTTTAATTCAACAATAAACTACATGTACAGTAAGCAACACATGCAAAACACAGAATATATATCTCAAATACATATTTATAACTATGTATATACAGTATATTTCTGAATTTCTGAATGTATCTATCTGTATATATCTATCATACAAGTATATATACATATATATATATAAACAGTACAGACCAAAAGTTTGGACACACCTTCTCATTTAAAGATTTTTCTGTATTTTCATGACTATCAAAATTGTACATTCACACTGAAGACATCAAAACTATGAATTAACACATGTGGAATTATATACTTAACAAAAAAGTGTGAAACAACTGACAATATGTCTTATATTCTAGGTTCTTCAAAGTAGCCACCTTTTGCTTTGATGACTGCTTTGCACACTCTTGGCATTATCTTGATGAGCTTCAAGAGGTAGTCACCGGAAATGGTCTTCCAACAATCTTGAAGGAGTTCCCAGAGATGCTTAGCAATTGTTGGCCCTTTTGCCTTCACTCTGCGGTCCAGCTCACCCCAAACCATCTCGATTGGGTTCAGGTCTGGTGACTGTGGAGGCCAGGTCATCTGGCGTAGCACCCTATCACTCTCCTTCTTGGTCAAATAGCCCTTACACAGCCTGGAGGTGTGTTTGGGGTCATTGTCCTGTTGAAAAATAAATGATGGTCCAACTAAACGCAAACCGGATGGAATAGCATGCCGCTGCAAGATGCTGTGGTAGCCATTCTGGTTCAGTATGCCTTCAATTTTGAATAAATCCCCAACAGTGTCACCAGCAAAGCACCCCCACACCATCACACCTCCTCCATGCTTCACGGTGGGAACCAGGCATGTAGAGTCCATCCTTTAACCTTTTCTGCGTCGCACAAAGACACGGTGGTTGGAACCAAAGATCTCAAATTTAGACTCATCAGACCAAAGCACAGATTTCCACTGGTCTAATGTCCATTCCTTGTGTTCTTTAGCCCAAACAAGTCTCTTCTTCTTGTTGCCTGTCCTTAGCAGTGGTTTCCTAGCAGCTATTTTACCATGAAGGCCTGCTGCACAAAGTCTCCTCTTAACAGTTGTTGAAGAGAGGTGTCTGCTGCTAGAACTCTGTGTGGCATTGACCTGGTCTCTAATCTGAGCTGCTGTTAGCCTGCGATTTCTGAGGCTGGTGACTCGGATAAACTTATCCTCAGAAGCAGAGGTGACTTTTGGTCTTCCTTTCCTGGGGCGGTCCTCATGTGAGCCAGTTTCTTTGAAGCGCTTGATGGTTTTTGCAACTGCACTTGGGGACACTTTCAAAGTTTGCCCAATTTTTCAGACTGACTGACCTTCATTTCTTAAAGTAATGATGGCCACTCGTTTTTCTTTACTTGGCTGCTTTTTTCTTGCCATAATACAAATTCTAACAATCTATTCAGTAGGATTATCAGCTGTGTATCCACCAGACTTCTGCACAACACAACTGATGGTCCCAACCCCATTTATAAGGCAAGAAATCCCACTTATTAAACCTGACAGGGCACACCTGTGAAGTGAAAACCATTTCCGGTGACTACCTCTTGAAGCTCATCAAGAGAATGCCAAGAGTGTGCAAAGCAGTCATCAAAGCAAAAGGTGGCTACTTTGAAGAACCTAGAATATAAGACATATTTTCAGTTGTTTCACACTTTTTTGTTAAGTATATAATTCCACATGTGTTAATTCATAGTTTTGATGCCTTCAGTGTGAATGTACAATTTCCAAAGTCATGAAAATACAGAAAAATCTTTAAATGAGAAGGTGTGTCCAAACTTTTGGTCTGTACTGTATATATATATATATACTAGCTATTGAACCCGTTCTACGCCTGGATGTGCAGCCCTCATCCTGGTATTTGTGCTGCCCCCCTCCTGTCCCCACCATCCTATCCTGGTATGCATGGCACCCCTCATCCCCATCCTGGTATGCATGGCACCCCTCATCCCTATCCTGGTATGCATGGTTCCCTTATCCCCAATCCTGATATGCATGGCACCCCTCATCCCCAATCCTGGTATGCATGGCTCCCTCATCCCCAATCCTGGTATGCATGGGCCCCTCATCCCAAATCCTGGTATGCATGGCACCCCTCATCCCTATCCTGGTATGCATGGCTCCCTCATCCCCAATCCTGGTATGCATGGTACCCTTCATCCCCAATCCTGGTATGCATGGCTCAGTCATCCCCAATCCTGGTATGCATGGCTCAGTCATCCCCAATCCTGGTATGCATGGCTCCCTCACCCCCATCCTGGTATGCATGGCACTCCTCATCCCTATCCTGGTATGCATGGGCCCCTCATCCCCAATCCTGGTATACATGGTACCCCTCATTCCCAATCCTGGTATACATGGTACCCCTTGTAAAGATGTGCGGTTGTGGATTTTAATAATCACCTAGGCAGGTTATCGATGCAATTAGTTTTATTCCTTCCGACCACGGTGAACAGCAATTCCAGGTAAATGTCCAACAGGCAATTCTCTTAGTCCTTGAGTTTCCAACCTGGGATCAGTAGTTCCACTGCCCCGTACCAGGTGATACCCACTGTCCCCCAACTTTTGGTTGGCCCGCAGCTTTTTGTATCTCCCGCCGGTATATTGACAGTCACAGCATATGCTTCTTCGGATGATGGATATCACGACCGCAGCCCGTGATACCACCCAGCTCTCAGTCCGACTAGCAATGCATCTGATCTCTCTCCTACACAGGGTTCAGCCCCCTCAATCAGCAGAAGAGCTCACCCCTCCCTCCCCCAGGTAACTGTGCCTTAGTGGAGATATTTTCTCAGGTGGAACCCATCCCCTGGGTTTGCATGTGAGACTACCTGTGGTGACGGAGAGAACAATGGTCCAAGGTATCGGAGATATGGTCACTGAATGGAATAGATACCTGAGGTTGAACTGATGAGCAAACAAATCACTAACAAAACACAGCAAGCAAATTTCTAACAAAACACAAAATTAAGATTGACGAAAAGGGGTGCTCAGTGCTGAAAAAGTATTTAGAAAGTGGCCAGGTCCTCACACCCCTCATCCCTATCCTGGTATGTATGGTACCCCTCATCCCTATTCTAGTATGTATGGTACCCCTCAGCCTGGAATGCATGGCACCCAATCCCTCATCCTGGTATGCATGCCACCCAATCCCTCATCCTGGTATGCATGGCACCCTATCCCTCATCCTGGTATGCATGGTACCCTGCATTCCTATCCTGATATGTATGGTACCCCTCATCCCTATTCTGGTATGCATGGCACTCCTCATCCCTATCCTGGTATGCATGGGCCCCTCATCCCTATCCTGGTAGGTATGATACCCCTCATCCCTATCCTGGTAGGTATGATACCCCTCATCCCTATCCTGGTACGTATGGTACCCCTCATCCCTATCCTGGTATGTATGGTACCCCTCATCCCTATCCTGGTATACATGGTACCCCTCATCCCTATCCTGGTATACATGGTACCCCTCATCCCTACCCTGGTATGTATGGTACCCCTCATCCCTATCCTGGTATGTATGGTACCCCTCATCCCTATCCTTGTATGCAGGGCACCCCTCATCCCTATTCTAGTATGTATGGTACCCCTCATCCTGGAATGCATGGCACCCAATCCCTCATCCTGGTATGCATGGCACCCAATCCCTCATCCTGGTATGCATGGCACCCTATCCCTTATCCTGGTATGCATGGTACCCCGCATTCCTATCCTGGTATGTATGGTACCCCTCATCCCTATCCTGGTATGCATGGCACTCCTCATCCCTATCCTGGTATGCATGGGACCCCTCATCCCTATCCTGGTATGTATGGTACCCCTCATCCCTATCCTGGTATGTATGGCACCCCTCATCCCTATCCTGGTATACATGGTACCCCTCATCCCTATTCTGGTATGTATTGGTACCCCTCATCCCTATCCTGGTATGTATGGTACCCCTCATCCTGGAATGCATGGCACCTGCAGCATCGGCGTCTCTGCCCCCTGCCAGGCAGAGACGCCGTCCCTCTTACCTCCTCGCTCCCCGCGCTCCTCGCTCGGCGTCCTCCAGCGCTCCTCTTCCTGCTGCTGCCGGTGTGCGCAGCTTCCCGGGCACTGTGCTTAGGGCGCGCGCGCGCTCCCTCTCTCTTAAAGGGGCCGCGCGTACCGTCCTAAGGAGTCCCCGGCCAATTGCCGGAGGACATCCTATATATAAGGCACCTCCTCCAAAATGGAGGTGCCCGAGCAAAAGTTGTTGCACAGTGTTTCTTACCTCTGCTTCAGCCCTCAGGTCCCGCTGCTAGCCTGACTATCAGTCCTGCCTGTTACCTGCCATGCCTGCCAGCCCGCTCACCTGGGAGCACTTGCCTGTTGCCTGCCTGTTACCTGCCGTGCCTGCCAGCCCGCTCACCTGGGAGCACTTACCTGTTGCCTGCCTGTTACCTGCCGTGCCTGCCAGCCCGCTCACCTGGGAGCACTTGCCTGTGACCTGCCTGTTACCCACTTGTTACCTGCCGTGCCTACCCGGAGGTTCCTGCCGTCACTTGCCATGACCACCTGCCAGCCCACCTAGAGACTCCTGCCGTCACTTGCTGTGACCACCTGACAGCCCACCTAGAGACTCCTGCCGTCACTTGCCGTGTCTACCTGATAGCCTACCTGGAGGCTTCTGCTCGCCAGCCTGCCTGCTGTGCCTACCTGCTATTCCGGTCAGTCCCTGCCATCTGTACCGTGGGAGTCACCTGCTCCCTTACAAGGTCATCCCCAGAGTAGCACCTGGTCCCTCTGCTCGGTTCCTCCCTGGTCACGGAGTCGTTAGCCACCGTACGACCAGGGTCGGTCCGAGTTGATACTTAGTTACGCCCCTCTGGGTCCCTCCTTGCACCGTAGCACAGAGGTTCCACCTCCCGGACCCGTAACAGTTTGCTCGGGCCATGGAATCAGGTGGCCCCCAGGCCCCTTCACTTGCTGACCTGTACAAGGAGGTTTCTCATCAGAGATCCCAACAGGAAACCATCCTGACCTACCTGCGGTCTGTCAACACTCGCCTGGACACGCTGTCCGTACCACCTGTGTCCGCCCCAAGTCGAGCAACACCCGCTCCGGGAGTGCCGCTGCCCACCAATACCACGGCATCCAACCCAGGGCCCTGGCTTTCTGCACCTCCTTGTTTTGGAGGCGACCCCGCTCTAGCGCGGGGTTTCATAAACCAGTGCACCCTGCACTTTGAACTCTTGGTGCATCAGTTCATCTCCGACTGGGCCAAGGTGGCATTCATCATGTCCCATCTCACTGGGGAAGCACTGGCATGGCTAAATCCCCTGTGGGAGAGAGGGGACCCCCTGGTGTCCGACCTATCGTCTTTCCTCGCTGCTTTCCGGAAAGTCTTCGATGAGCCAGGACGAAAATCCTCTTCAGCCTCCTCTCTGCTACGTCTCTGCCAAGAGAGTCTCACCGTGGGCCAATATGCCATACGGTTCCGTACCCCGCTTCTGAGCTTGCCTGGGATAACGAGGCTCTGGTGTCCGTCTTCTGGGAGGGTCTTTCCTGTCGGATTAAGGACGAGTTAGCCGGTCGGGACATTCCTACCACCCTGGATGACCTGGTGTCACTAGCTACCCGGATTGACATCCGGTTCCAAGAACGTACCAAAGAGACTACCCGGGAGAGAAAGTTCCCTCGCCTTGCTCCTACTTTCCAGAGACCTGCCTCTCAACCAGTCACTCCCCGGGCGCACTCTCCCGAACCTATGCAGATCGACCAGACCAAGATGGTCAAATCTCGCTAAGAGTCACGCCGAGCCGAGAGGAGCTGTTTCTATTGTGGCAGTAAGGAGCACTTCATCCGTTCCTGCCCGGAGAAGCCGGGAAACTCCAGTGTCTAGGACCGCTCGGAGAGGTCGTCCTTGGCAAAAGTAAGCCCTCTCCGTCCCTGCCTTTGTCTGTCTCTATCTCCTGGGGAGAGAACCGTCACTTTGAAATTGCTCACCTGGATTCTGGAGCTGCTGGAAACCTCATTTCCCAGTCCCTGGTAGAGAGATACCGGATTCCCACCAAACCTCTGGCTGAACCATTGTCAGTCGCCTCCGTGGATGGAAGACTCCTTCCGGTGACCATCCTGCTCGTCACTGAACCCATAACCCTGCAGGTGGGAATGCTGCACTCTGAGAAGATCTCCTTCCATGTGCTGTCCGGACTCTCTCACTCCCTATTGCTAGGTCTACCTTGGCTCCAGACACATGAACCCGTGCTGAACTGGCAATCCGGTGAAGTACTCCGGTGGGGTCAATATTGCCATAGGACCTGCCTGGTTCCGGTTCACCCGGCTTGTCCTCCACCTACCCCGGTTAATTTACCCGGTCTATCGGCACCTTACTGGTCCTATGCAGATGTCTTCGGTAAAAAGGAAGCAGAGACACTGCCACCTCATAGGCCATATGATTGCCCAATCGACCTGGTACCCGGCGCCAGTCCACCCCTTGGGCGTATTTACCCATTGTCGTCGGTCGAAACCCGGGCCATGTCGGAGTACATCGAGGAGAATCTGGCCAGGGGATTCATCCGGAAATCTACCTCTCCGGCTGGAGTCGGATTCTTCTTCGTCAAGAAGAAAGATGGTTCATTACGCCCCTGTATTGACTATAGAGGACTCAACCAAATCATGGTAAAGAACAAATACCCCCTGCCGCTCATCTCCGAGTTGTTTGACCGTCTTAAGGGAGCTAGGATCTTTACCAAGCTAGATCTACGTGGGGCGTATAACCTGGTCCGAATCCGTCAAGGAGACGAGTGGAAGACGGCATTCAATACCAGGGACGGTCACTATGAATACCGTGTGATGCCCTTCGGTCTCTGCAATGCTCCTGCCGTCTTCCAAGAATTGGTCAACGACATCTTCCGTGATCTTCTTTACTCTTGCGTGGTGGTGTACCTGGACGATATCTTGGTCTTCTCTCCGGATCTTCCCACACACCGGAGGGATGTTCATGAGGTCCTGCTTAGGCTCAGGCAGAATCACCTCTATGCAAAATTCGAGAAGTGCCTCTTCGAGCCGACCTCTCTTCCTTTCCTGGGCTATGTTATCTCCCAGACAGGCCTACGAATGGATCCTGAGAAGCTCTCTGCTGTCCTAAAGTGGCCCCGTCCGGAGGGGTTGAAGGCGATTCAGCGATTCCTGGGCTTCGCCAACTACTATCATCTCTTCATCCCGCACTTCTCTTCCTGGACTGCTCCCATAGCTACGCTCACCCGTAAGGGAGCAAATCCCAAGGAATGGTCGCCCGAAGCTGAGGAGGCCTTCCTTTCCTTAAAGCAAGCCTTCTCCTCTGCCCCAGTGCTGCACCGTCCGGACTGCAAGAAACAGTTCTACCTGGAGGTTGATGCTTCCTCCTCCGGAGCCGGAGCGGTGCTCACCCAAAAGTCCTCTTCCGGGAGAATGGTAACCTGCGGCTTCTTCTCCAAACTCTTCTCCTCGTCTGAGCGCAACTACTCTCTAGGAGACCGAGAACTGTTAGCCGTTAAATTGGCGCTGGAGGAGTGGCGTTACCTGCTTGAAGGGGCTCTATACCCGGTGATCATCTATACGGATCACAAAAACCTGGCATATCTCCAGAATGCCCAAAGACTCAATCCACATCAGGCCCGGTGGTCTTTGTACTTCGCCCGCTTCGACTTTGTCCTACACTTCCGCCCGGCGGACAAGAATGTCAAAGCCGACGCCTTGTCCCGATCCTTCCTGTCCTCCGATCAAGAGGAGGAGCCTATGCACATCATCGACCCCTCCAAAGTGATGAATGTGGCCCCCTTGGATCTGACTCGTCTTCCACCCGGTAAGACGTTTGTAGCGGTACCAGATCGTGAGAAGGTTCTTCACTGGGGTCATTCATCTAAACTAGCCGGCCATGCTGGACAAAAGAAAACCTTCCTACTCATTACCCGGCATTACTGGTGGCCTACCCTGCGCAAGGATGTGGTAGACTTCGTCTCGGCCTGTTCGTCCTGTGCCCGCAACAAAGTTCCCAGACATCTTCCAGCCGCTCGCCTCCTGCCTCTTCCCGTACCTGCTGCCCCGTGGCAGCACATTGCCATGGACTTTATTACTGATCTCCCTGTTTCTGCCGGTTGTACAGTCATTTGGGTGGTCGCCGACCGCTTCTCTAAGATGGCCCACTTCATCCCTCTGCCTGGTCTCCCGTCTGCATTGGAGCTGGCCAAGGATTTCTTCCGTCATATCTTCCGTCTCCATGGCCTACCCCTCCACATTGTGTCGGATCAAGGGGTTCAGTTCACCTCACGTTTCTGGAGAGCTACCTGTAAGCTACTGGATGTCACCCTGGATTTTTCCTCCGCCTACCATCCACAGTCCAATGGCCAATTGGAGCGTATCAACCAAATCCTTACCAGCTACCTCCGGCACTTTGTTAACGCTCACCATACCGATTGGGTGGAGCTCCTACCATGGGCCAAATTCTCCTACAACAACCATGAGAGCGAATCTACTTCTAAATCCCCGTTCTTCGTGGTCTAAGGTCAACTTCCCAGGATTCCGTTTCCCATCTCCGCTTCTGTGGACAACCCTGCTGCGGAGGCTCTTGTCAGCGAATTCTCCACCATTTGGGAAAATACTAGGTCTGCACTTCTTCAGTCCTCTGAGCGGATGAAGAAACATGCTGACAAGAGACGTCTGGATCCGCCTCAATTCCACCCGGGAGATAAAGTCTGGCTTTCTTCCAAACATGTCCGACTCAAAATACCCTCCTACAAATTGGGTCCTCGGTTCATCGGTCCATTTGAAGTTCTCAAACAAATCAACCCAGTGGCCTACAAGTTAAAACTCCCGGCCACCTTACAGATTCCCAACTACATCCATGTATCTCTCCTCAAACCAGTTGTGTTTAATTCTTTTTACAACAATCCAGGTACTCCCCCTGCTCCGGTTTCCGCTGAGGACGTTTTTGAGGTAGAGAACGTTCTGGCCACCAAGAGAGTAAGAAGAAAAACCTTTTTTCTGGTGGATTAAAAGGGGTTTGGCCCAGAGGAGAGAACTTGGGAACCCAGGGAGAACATTCATGCCCCGCTTCTCCTTTAAAAAAAAATTTCTGGCCTAAAAAAGAGGGGGCGTAAATAGGGGGGGGGGTACTGTAGCATCGGCGTCTCCGCCCCCTGCCAGGCAGAGACGCCGTCCCTCTCACCTCCTCGCTCCCCGCGCTCCTCGCTCGGCGTCGTCCAGCGCTCCTCTTCCTGCTGCTGCCGGCGCACGCAGCTTCCCGGGCACTGTGCTTAGGGTGCGCGCGCGCTCCCTCTCTCTTAAAGGGGCCGGTGCACCGTCCGAAGGAGTCCCCGGCCAATTGCCGGAGGACCTCCCATATATAAGGCACCTCCTCCAAAATGGAGGTGCCCGAACAAAAATTGTTGCACAGTGTTTCTTACCTCTGCTTCAGCCCTCAGGTCCCGCTGCTAGCCTGACTATCAGTCCTGCCTGTTACCTGCTTGTTACCTGCCTGTTACCTGCCTGTTACCTGCCGTGCCTGCCAGCCCGCTCACCTGGGAGCACTTGCCTGTTGCCTGCCTGTTACCTGCCATGCCTGCCAGCCCGCTCACCTGGGAGCACTTGCCTGTTGCCTGCCTGTTACCCGCTTGTTACCTGCCGTGCCTACCCGGAGGCTCCTGCCGTCACTTGCCGTGACCACCTGCCAGCCCACCTAGAGACTTCTGCCGTCACTTGCCGTGTCTACCTGATAGCCTACCTGGAGGCTTCTGCTCGCCAGCCTGCCTGCTGTGCCTACCTGCTATTCCGGTAAGTCCCTGCCATCTGTACCATGGGAGTCACCTGCTCCCTTACAAGGTCGTCCCCAGAGTAGCACCTGGTCCCTCTGCTCGGTCCCTCCCTGGTCACAGAGTCGTTAGCCGCCGTACGACCAGGGTCGGTCCGAGTTGATACTTAGTTACCCCCTCTGGGTCCCTCCTTGCACCGTAGCACAGAGGTTCCACCTCCCGGACCCTTAACAGCACCCAATCCCTCATCCTGGTATGCATGGCACCCAATCCCTCATCCTGGTATGCATGGCACCGTATCCCTCATCCTGGTATCCATGGTACCCCGCATTCCTATCCTGGTATGTATGGTACCCCTCATCCCTATCCTGGTATACATGGTACCCCTCATCCCTATCTTGGTATGTATGGTACCCCTCATCCCTATCCTGGTATGTATGGTACTCCTCATCCCTATTCTAGTATATATGGTACCCCTCATCCTGGAATGCATGGCACCCAATCCCTCATCCTGGTATGCATGGCACCCCATCCCTCATCCTGCTATGCATGGTACCCCTCATCCCTATTCTGGTATGCATGGCACCCCTCACCCCCCAATCCTGGTATGCATGGTCCCCTCATCCCCCAATAATAGTATGTGTGGTACCCCTCATCCCCCAATCCTGGTATGTATGATCCCCTCACCCCACAATCCTGGTATGCATGGTCCCCTCACCCCCCAATCCTGGTATGCATGGTCCCCTCACCCCCGAATCCTGGTATGCATGGTCCCCTCACCCCCCAATCCTGGTATGCATGGTCCCCTCACCCCACAATCCTGGTATGCGTGGTACCCTCACCCCACAATCCTGGTATGTGTGGTCCCCTCACCCCACAATCATGGTATGCGTGGTCCCCTCACCCCACAATCCTGGTATGCATGGTCCCCTCACCCCCTCAATCCTGGTATGCATGGTACCCTCACCCCACAATCCTGGTATGTGTGGTCCCCTCACCCCACAATCCTGGTATATGTGGTCCCCTCACCCTCGCAATTCTGGTATGCATGGTCCCCTCACCCCACAATCCTGGTAGGCATGGTCCCCTCACCCCCCCAAACCTGGTATGTGTGGTCCCCTCACCCCACAATCCTGGTATGTGTGGCCCCCTCAGCCCTTTAACGCTGCACACACATACAAAAAAATAAACAGCTATACTCACCTTTCTTCTCTGTGCTCCAGCGCTTCTGTGTCCTGTTCTGCCGGAGGCCGGGGGAGGAGTGTGGAGCCGGACCACCGCGCTGTCCGGTGCAATTTTGCTGAAGACACACTGTAAATGTGTTTTCAGTAAAATGGCGCCGGATAGCGCTATGCACATGCGCCGATCCGATGCCTCACTCCTGCCCTGGTCTCCTGGGAAGAGAGGCGCCGTGACAACGCTCCTCCCGGTCTGGTAAGTATGTAAATATGGCACCGGAGATCGCGGTATCCTTTCAGTGTCTACGCATACCGCGATCTCCGGCGCCATACACTCCTCTTACCTGTAACGGCTGGATGCGGTCTTCTGTCTGGAGCCATGTGCAGTCTATAAAGGCTTCAGACAGAGACATGCTTAGCCGGTTATATTATAGCTATACCTACTGTATATAGATATATATATATATATATATATATATATATATACAGATATATCTATCTATATAGATATATATAGATAGATAGATAGATAGATATACATACTTATATATGTAGTGAAGAATATTTCCATAGCAAACTATGTGTAAATATCCTAGACAATTCCCCTAAGTAAAAGCCCATGTTAAAATCGCATGCCACTCTCTTGAAAATCGCATGACATTTGTCCGTTTTTTTGTCCCAGAAATCAGACCGTTTTTTTCTCACAGATGGGTATGAGCCCTATATCTCGTGCGACAGACCCCACATCTCTGTAGCGTTTCAGGCCTATCCGGTAGTTATCTGGTTAAGAAGGATCCAGCACAACATAATTAGCTGTAAAAATAATTGTTGAATCCGTGGAAACCCGAGGGAACAGCAAAAAATTCTGTTTAAAAAAAAAAAGAACTGTTCAGTGCTCTATCAACTTCAATTACTGTGCGAGTCAGGAGGAGGTATGCGGACTAATTAGATGCCTCTCATTTTGGCAGGAGCGCAGGAGAGCCAGTGTCTGTCTGCAGCACAGCAGTACCTCCATAAAACAGAACTTACCCCTACCCTGTCAATCTCAGCTTTATTGTAAAGCTGCAGTGATCACCACAGGCTCCTTCAGAATCAGCCATAAACAGAAAACACCGCACCCCGGCCGGGCCTTCATCGTGAAATCTCCACGACCCTCTCATTTCCCACGTAGAGTAAACTGATCCACACATCAGATCTTATCCAGAGATCAGGCATCTGGCGAAGCAGTGTGCATGGACCCTCTACGGTCTTTTTTTTGTCTTGTGGTCTTCATTGACTTTTGTTGTTCCAAATTCTTAAAAATTACAAATTTGGTTCAATTTTGCACAAAATAAAAAATGCACTTTTGTTTTTAACCTGTTTTGCGCCTTTTTAGTTGAAAAAGTCACAGATTCCGATGTTGCAAAAATTCATTTTAAAACAAAAAGTAAGGCGTACATATAATCATTCCAAGGTGAAACTTAATGAAATGCATCATGCACAAAGTTTTTGCAACTTTTTCAAAAGTTTAAATTGAGTAATCAACCGTAAACATCTGGAAAACAAAAACTGACAATGGCGAATATAAAAGAAAAAAACAAGCAAACATATAAAATAGACTTAAAGGCGGGAATCATAATGGACTTAAAAACACTAAAACTATACAAAAAAGGTCCAAATGCAGTAGGGAATTGGGCCAATACTCTATTCTAGAAGCAATACTTCCGATGTAGCAACATGCAAATAAAACATATCATAATCTTTTCTCTTTGATGAGCCATATGGAGCTGTAAAAAAAAACCTGAGATTGGTTATTAACTTGGAGGAACAGTATCTTCCCATATCAGGCTCCGGTTGCAATAATAAGAGCATTTAAACCGTATTTGAAAAACTGAAATTTGTATAATGCAGCTCAGACTTGGACTGGCCCACTGGAGAACAGGGGAATCCTCTGGTGGGCCACCACCCTCTTATATGAGCAGTACTTGCCACTATATACTTGAATCACTATGTATAGACAAAGGCAGCATCTTATTTATTTAACAATCTGCCCAGTTCATTGTTATATACATTTGTGATTGAGGATAAAGTCACATTTGCATGTAGCTGAAAAGTGGGGCCCTGGAGTTGGTTACTGGTGGGCCGTTGGCACCCGAGTCTGACACTGAAGCAGCTAAAATAAAATCCAGTGCTCTCAGCCAAAAACATAGCAGTTCGGTTGTCATTTGCTGGAAAATACTAGAATTGGCAAGTCTGACATTGGCGCCCAATTCTCTTCACAGATGAAATCAGGTTCACACTGAGCATATGTGATGGGCATGAAAGTCTGGAGACGCCATGGTGAACGTTATGCTGCCTGCAGCATCATCAAGCATGGACAGTTTGGTGGTAGGTCAGTGATGATCTAAGGAGGCCAATCTTTGAAGGGTTGGACAAACCTCCATGTAATGACCAACAGTACACTGATGACTGTTTTGTACCATGATGATATCCTTAGAGACCTTACAGTGGTGCAGTGGACTGTAGGTTCCTCCGGGTGCAGGACAATGCCCAGACTCAAGTGGCCAGAGTGTGGAGACATCTCCTGGATGATAAAGCAATGATGCCATTGAATGGCCCTCACATTCCCCAGTCCTGAATCCAATTGAGAATCTCTGGGACATTATGTATCAGTGCGGCTGACACCACCAAGTAGAGCCATAGACTGTGGTACCTGGCGGCCAAATACACTTCAGAGTCACACTATGAGTTGACGTGATGAAATTCATGCCACTTGGATCCACTTGTTATTTCACTTTTTTACTTTTATTTTTGGAGTGATTTGGATCCAGCCCTCAGTTGAATGACGATTACGGTGTTCATTGATCTCTTCATGTAATTTTGTACACAATTTATATAAGTAACGCTTTTAAACTTTAATCTTGCTTTCATTGAGTTCTGATGTCTTATTTAAGTGTTCCCTTAATATTTTTGAGCACTGTAGGATTTTCAGAGCATGCATGTAACAGGGGTTCAATAGGGAAAGGAGAAGCAGCAGTTGCCCCAAAGCCGATGGTCCCACTGCCATGTAAGACACCAGTTTTATAATTAGCACACTATGGCAGATGGTGGATCCTATCACAGATCTTGCATTGAAACTCTAAAGAAAGTCATGATAGATTGCTGCCAGTTCTTTAAATATGCCCTCTACATAACATAACACTTTGATTTACGATTTACCGACCATGCCTTTTTGTAGGTGCTAGATGGGTTTTCATGTTTCCTTGTATCTGATGGTCCTCTCCATCGTGTAGGATCATATCGTATAAAGCACTGATCATTATATAGTGCGTGGAATCCAAGTACAACTCTGTATCACCCTGTAAACTTTCCACCTCTTTCGTTTGCCACCAACATGCAAGGCTATATATTACAATTATAAAGAACAGTTTACCAGTGCCAAGAAGGTCAAGGTTCGCTTGCCACAGAAAGGTCATCTTCTGTCCTTTATCTTGGCATGCACCTATAAATCATATTACAGCATGATGACATTGGGTAGTTTGTTAGTCGGGATGGACAGTAATCTTACAAACCATCCCAGAATGGCGTGTATCATGAACATGCTGTGAGGCCTGACACTGGTGCCTAGCGAATCTCACCCATAGAGGCATCATAAATTAGATATATAGGGTCGTACTGCACCGAAATCCCAAATACACAAACCAATCTAAAAGATTTAGGTCCATAACAATAATGTCCACCATCAGGGTCAGCTGGGCCCCAATAAATCACAGTCTCTGAGCAAACATAACAGTGTTGACCGTGGAGGTCATAAATCTGAGTGGGTAACATAAAAAAGCACAATCATATACAATAATGCCATGTGTCTCGGAGGAACAGACCAAGGAGAAAAGTATTGGTCTGGATGTGGTGGGTCTATGGATACCCAGCGGATTACTGATCAATGAAGCCATGCTCCATCGTGAGCATATTATACAGATATATTGCATTTTTCCTTAATGTTCATTATGTTCATATGGATTCTCTATAGCAATGCTGGCGAACCTATGGCACGTGTGCCAGAGGGGACACGCAGAGCCCTCCCAGTAGGCACGCGCACCATCATCTCAGCACTAGCTCACCTGGACCCGAAACGGGCCCGGCGGGTGAGTACTTGGAGCCCACCAATGCCAGCCCCTATTCAGCTAGATGTGCGTTCTTGGACACACATCTAGCTGAAGTGTATTGCAGTGCACAAACTTGCCAGGCCCATACACGCTGCCAGCAGCCGGCGTCAGCGTACATGCGACTGGGCGCATGACATCACTGCCATGACTGGGCGCATGGCAGTGATGACATGCGCCCCCATTGCTAGGACGCTGAAGTCAGCTGCCAGCTACAGGAGACGATGCTGCGCGGGAGAAGAAGGAAGGTGAGTAGGAGCGTCTATTATATTTGTTTGTCTTTACTATGCAATGAAAAGCGATGCAAATACAAGTATGGGGGAGCATATACCAGGATTGGGGGGGGGTATATTCATGGGTGGGGCATGTACCAGAATGAAGGGCATAGACAAGGACAGGGGAGCAACATATATACAAGGATGAGGGAGCAACATATATACAAGGATGGGGGTAGCACATACAAGGATGGGGGGCAGCATATACAAGGATTGGGGGGCAGCATATACAAGGATTGGGGGGCAGCATATACAAGAATGGAGGGAGCACATACAGTACAGACCAAAAGTTTGGACACACCTTCTCATTTAAAGATTTGTCTGTATTTTCATGACTTTGAAAATTGTACATTCAAACTGAAGGCATCAAAACTATGAATTAACACATGTGGAATTATATACTTAACAAAAAAGTGTAAAACAACTGAAAATATGTCTTATATTCTAGGATCTTCAAAGTAGCCACCTTTTGCTTTGATGACTGCTTTGCACACTCTTGGCATTCTCTTGATGAGCTTCAAGAGGTAGTCACCGGAAATGGTTTTCACTTCACAGGTGTGCCCTGTCAGGTTTAATAAGTGGGATTTCTTGCCTTATAAATGGGTTTGGGACCATCAGTTGTGTTGTGCAGAAGTCATGTGGATACACAGCTGATAGTCCTACTGAATAGACTGTTAGAATTTGTATTATGGCAAGAAAAAAGCAGCTAAGTAAAGAAAAATGAGTGACCATCATTACTTTAAGAAATGAAGGTCAGTCAGTCCAAAAAAATTGGGCAAACTTTGAAAGTGTCCCCAAGTGCAGTTGCAAAAACCATCAAGCGCTACAAAGAAACTGACTCACATAAGGACCGCCCCAGGAAAGGAAGACCAAGAGTCACCTCTGCTTCTGTGGATAAGTTTATCCGAGTCACCAGCCTCAGAAATCGCAGGTTAACAGCAGCTCAGATTAGAGACCAGGTCAATGCCACACAGAGTTCTAGCAGCAGACACATCTCTACAACAACTGTTAAGAGGAGACTTTGTGCAGCAGGCCTTCATGGTAAAATAGCTGCTAGGAAACCACAGCAGGACAGGCAACAAGCAGAAGAGACTTGTTTGGGCTAAAGAACACAAGGAATGGACATTAGACCAGTGGAAATCTGTGCTTTGGTCCGATGAGTCCAATTTTGAGATCTTTGGTTCCAACCACCGTGTCTTTGTACGACGCAGAAAAGGTGAACGGATGGACTCTACATGCCTGGTTCCCACCGTGAAGCATGGAGGAGGAGGTGTGATGGTGTGGGGTGCTTTGCTGGTGACACTGTTGGGGATTTATTCAAAATTGAAGGCATACTGAACCAGCATGGCTACCACAGCATCTTGCAGCGGCATGCTATTCTATCCGGTTTGCGTTTAGTTGGACCATCATTTATTTTTCAACAGGACAATGACCCCAAACACACCTCCAGGCTGTGTAAGGGCTATTTGACCAAGAAGGAGAGTGATAGGGTGCTACGCCAGATGACCTGGCCTCCACAGTCACCAGACCTGAACCCAATCGAGATGGTTTGGGGTGAGCTGGGCCGCAGAGTGAAGGCAAAAGGGCCAACAAGTGCTAAGCATCTCTGGGAGCTCCTTCAAGATTGTTGGAAGACCATTTCCGGTGACTACCTCTTGAAGCTCATCAAGAGAATGCCAAGAATGTGCAAAGCAGTCATCAAAGCAAAAGGTGGCTACTTTGAAGAACCTAGAATATAAGACATATTTTCAGTTGTTTTCAAACTTTTGGTCTGTACTGTACAAGGATTGGGGGCAGCACATACAAGGATGGAGGGAGCATATACAAAGATGGGGCAGCACATACAAGGATGGAGGCAGCATGGACCAGGATGAAGGGAGCATGTACCAGGATGGGGCAGCATATACAAGAATGGGGGCAGCACATACAAGGATTGGGGGTCAACACATACAATGATTGGGGGGCAGAATATACAAGGATTGGGGGCAGCATATACAAGGATTGGGGGCAGCACATACAAGTATTGCTGGCAGCACATACAAGGATTGGGGACAGCACATACAAGGATAGAGGGAGCATATACAAGGATGGAGGGAACACATACAAGGATGGGGACAGCACATACAAGGATAGGGGCAGCATGGATCAGGATGAGGGCAGCAAGTACAAGGATGGGGGCAGCACATACAAGGATGGGGGCCAGCATATACAAGGATTGGGGGGCAGCATATACAAGGACGGAGGGAGCATATACAAGGATGGAGGGAGCATATAAATGGGGTCAGCACATACAAGTATGGGGGCAGCATGGATCAGGATGAAGGGAGCATGGACCAGGATGGGGGCAACATATATAAGGATTGGGGACAACATATATACAAGGATGGAGGGAGCATATACAAGGATGGGGAAGCATATACCAGGATGGGGGGAAGCATATTTTTTATATCTGCAGTTTCATACCCCTGCTCCCATCTGTGGCTGCTTTTGGTTCCCCCCGGCTGCTCTATGTATGAGTTGTTTTTCTAAAGTAAAACCTCAGTATTCAGGTTAAATGGCTGCCCTATGCGATAAATAAGTGGGTTTTGGGTTGCAGTTTGGGCACTCGGTCTCTAAAAGGTTCGCCATCGCTGCTCTATAGTAAGTTACCCTTAAAGTGGTTTTCATGTTTTAGTCGTAGGCATGTTCTGTTAAAAATGTCAAAATCAGCTATATTTGCCACCTGTTACTCCAACGCCATTCTTCCGCTGCTGCCTCTGGTCTTTGTTAACATGACTGCATCAGTGACATTACAACTACAGCATATGACCACTGCAGCCAATCACTGAGCTCAGTGGTCATGTGCAGTCTACTTTGGCATTACCGCCAAAATTGCCAACTGTCCAGAAATTTCTGTACAGTCCGTAAAATTGGAGCACTTTTTCCCCTGTCCGTAAACAATGTTTGATACATTCGTGATTTTTTTTAAATCTGGAGAGACTTGTACAGATTTCTATGACAGATTTTTCATCATTTTTCAGTTCACTGTGAATGCAGCTCATGTCTTCATATAGGATTTATGGTCTGTAGACATGGAATATTTATAATCATAAAGATTTATTATGGTCATCTAAAGCGTTCGTAAAAAAAAATGTTGGCTGTCCGTGATTTTTTGAGAAACCAAAAAAATAAAATAAATAAAGTTGACAACGCTGATCACTGCTGCGCCTAGTGATTGGCTGCAGTGGTCCTATGTTGTAGTCGTGACATCACCACTGCAGCCATGTCAAGAAAGACCAGGAGAAGCGTCAGAGAGGCAGCTCTGGAACCATTGGTCAAAAGATACCATTAAGAAGCAAATAGGAACATGAATATGTTTAAAGAAGGTTTCTCACAATGACAATCCGTGCCCCTTTGACCTATTAGAGCACATGGATGTCATGGAGGGGTCTGAGATGAGGCCAAAAGTAGAGCCCCTGTAAAAGAGAAGCTCCCGCTGTTGCGTGTCCATTAGTGATGAGCACAAGTGCTCGTTACTAGAGTTTGCCTAGGCCGGTGCTCGGGTATGCACCAAGTATCGCGGGTGATCGATTGACACGTTCGAGACTTCGCGGTCACATGTTTTGCGACTGTTAGACCACCGCTAAACATGCGGGGATTACCCGTGTATGTAATGCAATCCCCGCATGTTTTGTGACTGTCTAACAAAAGTTCATTTTCTCCCTGCAGTGGGGGTCAAAGTGCGGGCACTGGGCAGGTTCAGAACGCTATTAACCCGCAGATTAACCCCATTTTTCCAGGTTAATAGTGTTTTTTTCACTTGGAAGGTTCCCTTTAAGGGATTATCCAGTAGTCTTATATTGATCACCTATCTTTAGATCATCAATATAAGGTACCACAATCCGTACACCCACCAATCAGTTATCCTCATCAGATATGAAGAGCAGTGGAGCAGCTCCATACATTGTGTAGTGAATGCTTCCAGATACTGCAGATCAGATCCTATTCTTTTCAGTAGGAGCTATTCTGCAGTACCCAGCAGCAGCTACTACACAGTATGTGGAGCTGTACTGTTACGCTCTGTACACTGTTTACATCCTGCCGCCACCAGAGCCAATCTTGGCTAATTAGTGGGGGATGCTGGGTGCCAGACCCTCTCCAATCTTATATTGAAGACCTATCCAAACGCAATACATTCTTATGAGGCTCATATGTAACACCCAACAGAGTAACAGGAATTTTTTTTTCAAAGCTAGTCATCTCAAGTCACTTCTCTGTGGGTAGTTCGAGACCAAGGAATAGATAGGTAAGGTAATAGTTTTTCTGTTCCGTCAACTGTAACAGATCCATCACATAATGGATCCCAATGGTGCTTGATGGACCTCATTGACTCATCCAATGTCTACTGAGTTTCCACCATGGTCTACATCATTTTACTGGAAAAAACTGCGATGGAAACTCCAAAACAGATGTGAACTCAGCTATTTTTGTTAAATGGAGTACATTATGCACTATTAAATGAAAAATTATTTGCACCCTTAATTTTTCGATATTATCTCAAATCTGCCTTGAATTCATGTTTTTGTACGAGCAACTGGTCCATGATAGAAAATAATTCTGTACATCATTGAAACAAAAGTCTTTTTCAGTCCGTCGTCGGAACAGACTTTCTATTTGAAAGATGATTGATCGTCACCAATTAGTTCAGCGTCATAACTTGCCGCTTCTCTATTGTGCCACTTTAAATGGAGACTTGTAGTCATCAGCTCGTCTTGGTCATTTATGGGTAACCTGGAGGCAACTAAACAACCCATAGAATTGGAGGAGGGAACACTTTCTCAAATTCTCTTAATGGAGCAATAACCATAAAGAAGGTTCTCGTCTGTGTCCCTCCTAGTGCAACGACTCACGAGAGATAAACAAGTTGAGTGTTTCTCCATGTTGCATTGTGTATTATTGTACTTTTCTATCAACTTTTCCCATGATTTCAATGTACTGGGATTATTCAAAGAGCAAACAAGTCAAAGGTAATAAAATTGCAAATTTTCGAGACTACTAGGGTCTCTTCATCAGGCATAGAATAACACAAAACCTGAAGTCTAGTAGTCTCAAAACCTTGCAATTTGTTACCATCTTAAGGCTCGTGCACATGACTGATTTTCTAGGAAAAATGCTATCCGTGGTTCTTACAGATAGCAATCGTACCTATAATATTCTATAGGGCTGGGCAAATGTCCGACTATTTCCTCGGACGGAGTGGTCTGCGGAAAAAATCAAAGACATGTCTGATTTCGATCAAAATCGTCAACGCAAGTCAACGATTCCATCAAAAAATTGGACCGCCCTCGGATGCCATTCGAATATCGTACGATTTTCATGGACTATCATACAGAAGAAGGTGGAGAAATTTTTTTTTTTCACATACGAGAAAAACGGATGACGCTCAGACCACACTCTGATCAAAGTCTGATTGGAATAATTGGTTCATTTTTCTTGTACATGAGAAAAATAGACGTCTGAATGAGGTTTTACGGAAAGAAACAATTCTTACCCTCATGATCATTTAACAATACGCAGAATTGATGGAAGACGTCCCTGTACACCGCTACAGTCACAAGTCATCTAAGAATATTAGACCCACAAGTCACAGATTCATAGTCGCAAATCAAATAGTGATTTTTGGATAATCAGTTGTGTTGGTTCAGCTCCGTGCCAGTATCTATTCTACATTAGACATGATATATTGCTATGGGTCTAAATTGTCAGTAGACGATTGCAACATACCCAATGCTTCTGGTTATTAATCTCCTTTAAGTCCTGCACTGCTAACACTTGGTGGCACACTGTTAGGCTAGAGTCACACGACCATCTTCTCTCCATCCAAGAAAAACAGTTAATGCTACTCACACTGATCAGAGCAGGATCTGATTTTCTCAGAGTTGGAGGAAAAAAAAAGTTTCTACACCTTCTCCATTATGTCAGTCCGTGAAAATCAGATTGCACTCGGAAGTTATCTGATATTTTTCAGAAACCCATAGATATGAATGGGCGAGTGCTATCCGATTTTCGGAGGAAAATTGTGCATGCTCGTATAGTGAGTTCAGCACACGGCGACATGTTTAGCTGGGATAATTTTTGGGATAATTTTGGGGTTTCTCATAATCTGCTCCCAGATTTTTGCAGCAGCAGTCACAGATCCGGTGGTGGGTCACTTTTCCACCAAACTATTTATGCTGCTTTTTGCTAGAACATTGGTAAGATTGGGAAATTGATAAAAGACAGTTGTGATGAATGAGGCTTGATAAGGGTCAGCCTGTACTGTGGCAGTGGTGTAGATGCAGGAGGTACAGAGGCATCAGTTGCTTCTGGGTCCCAGTGCCCGACGAGTCCCAAAAGGCCCTTCTGCTATATGTGAAGACACTATTAGTATAAATGGCTCATAGTAGGTGTGGGATTTGTACACAGTTTTTTTTGACAATTGTAAAGAAATTTCTGAAATGTATGTGTCCTTGTGGTTGGCTCTTTTTTGTCACATTTTGACATACCTTTTCCCACACAGATTTCTATGGAAAAATGCCTGACAATAAATCTGTACGTACCTAGAGAATGTTGCACTTTGAAAAAAAATTCCACAAACGTGAAAAGCGCAGTTATGCTTACTAAAAATGCTACAAAAACTTACAATGTCTGTATTGCATTTCATAAGTCCCTATTGACTGCCAGCGATTTGGCTGCCATGTTTTTATGCCAGAAAAAAAGGATTAAAACTGCTTGTAAAAATGCTTCAAAATGGGATGTGATTACAATGGGTGAATGGGGTTACAATCATTCCCAAGCCCTGGAGCCTAGGAGGGGAACAAAAGGTCCCTTTGGCCCATCTGAGAAGACCAATACTATTAAATACTCCTAGTAGCTGGGTGCCATGTTGAAGATTTTGCATTGGGTCCCATGAGCATCAAGTTTCGCCCCTGCACAGATGCGTGGATTAATTACATATTAAGGGCTCATTTACAAATCTGATTTTCTCCTACAAGTGCTATCCATGGTTTTCACGGATAGCACTCGTACCTATAATATTCGATGGGATTGTACACGTGTCTGATTTTTTCCTTGGACCAAGGGGTCTGTGGAAAATCATGGAGACATGTCTGATTTTTTCCAAGGGTTGGATCAAAATCGGCAATGTTAGTCATTGGGTCTGTGAAAAAATTGGACAACACTCGGATTACAACCAATTTTCACGGACTGCCAGAATAGAGAAGGTGGAGAAACTTTTTTTTTTCATTTCTCCAAGTATGAAAAAAATTGATGACAATATCACCAAACTGATGAAAGTCAGATCAAAATAATCGGTCCGTTCTTTTCTAATACGTTGAAAAATCGTATGTGTGAATGAGCCCTAAGGCAGTCAGTTACAAGGTGGTAGTCAATCAGAAGAAAGAGGATTGAAAATTGTTCATGATTCCAAATATTTTCAGATAATATGTAATCACAGATTCACATAATATTTTGTATATTTCTAAAAGGTTAAAAAATCTTTAAGTTTATAGCAAAAAGCTGATGACTTGAGGATGTCAACTCCAAGTCAGAGACTTTGCCCTAGGATGGGTCACGGTAGGTTGACACTAACATGTGAACTGCGGTCATCTAGGTCATGTAGGTCAAAGGCAGCAGCATAAAATTCTCTCATCTAAGTCACTAATTAGTGATCCCTTTGGGCAATATTAGGCTGCTCGATTTACTGGACTGGTCCCCACACGTCTGTCTTCCACACAATTGGACCTGGACTTATACAAAAACATCCACCAGAAATCCAATCTCCATCACTCAGAATCGTCTTTTCTTCTATCAGAATCTGATATTCATCCGAGCAGCTATAACATAGGCATCAAGAATGTCTTAACAGTCGTCTTACATGTTACAATGATTGCGAGGCAGCTCTTACCATCGTTCCTTACTCCTGACTTCCATTGCTTTCGGCAGCACAGTCCCTTATTCGAGGACATGTGTTGCCGAACAATGTCAAGTTTGCATCTCCACAAAGGATATGATCCATAACGAACAAGAACCTTCTCATTTGATCACTGGACAGATTTACATTGGGCCATGGTTGGGAATGACTGTACAGCTCAACATTCAATCAGTAAAAGCCCCTTAGGTGTCCTCCTAACCATAGCACAGAACTGGGAGTCATAATTATATCTAGGCTTTCTCTTACCCAGGGCTAAGATTTAGTATCACTCACCTTACCTGGGTTTGGGCAATGAATATTAAGGCCAGTACCATCTCTATACCTACGTATACAGTGCCGTGACTATCCAATGAACTCCTATGACGTCATCAACTCTAGTCATTTAAAGCCGGCTCAGGTGGCAGGACACCAACTGAGTATTCAGGTAGTTGGTATCCTACCACTACTTGGTGCTGTGAACCACCTCTCAGCCAACAGCTACATGAAGCCCAACTGTACAACTCTGCGATTCTGTCATTACAGCACTGCTACACAGTGGTAATGACTCTGCGGCTTCACTGATCCAGCTCTGTTATGTTGGTCGTAGCTCTGCTACATCAATTCCTACAACCATTCCTGCATCCTGTTCCATAAGTATTTCAATGAAGGGAGGGGGAACCTGCAAGAATTTCAAGTAACTGTTTCCGTATACTTATTCGGCTCAAGGTGCCCATGTTACAAAGCTGTTGTGTCATTTCACCCTCTGGATAAACCTCTTTCTATATTAGAAAATATTGCATATATTCTATAAATGAGGCCATTTTCAGCAGAATATATTTGCCAAGTGTAAAGCATCACACGCAGTGGCATAACTAGAGTCCAATAGACCCCAGTGCAAAATATGGATCTGCCCCCACCTGCATATTAGTCAGATGTATGGGCCACTGTAGCGTTCTAGATCCTATAAAGACATATGTGTTTGCCCCCCATATATTGATGTCCCCCATTCTGGTGCCTTCCTGCAATAATGTCCCCCATCCTGATGCCTTCTTGTAATAATGTCCCCCATCCCACTCCCCTTCCAGATATAATGTCCCTCATCCCAGGCCCCTTCTTGGTATTATGTCCTCCATCCCGAGCCCCTTCTTACTATAATAACACCATCCTGGGCTCTTTCATAATATAGTGTCCCCCATCCTGGGACCTTCCTATAATAATGTCCCCTATCCTAGCTCCTTCCTGTAATAATGTTTCCTATCCTGAGCCTCTTTCTGGTAGAATATCCTTCATCCTGATCCCCTTCCTGGTATAATTTTGTATCCTGGTGTCCTTCATCCTGGCCCCTTCCTATAATAATGTCGCTCATCCTGAGCCCCTTCCTGGTATGATCTCTTCCATCCTGAACCCTTTCCTATAATAATGTCCCTGTTCCATTCCAAAACATTTAAAAAAAAGAAACAATTTTTCTTTTTTTCCCCAGCTCTCACAATGCACTGTGTTATCTTTTATAGCTGGCAGGCACAGAAGCTGGCAGCTGAATTCGGCTTGCCTGGCATGGCGCTTGATGTTACTGCCATGCCCTGCCTGTGATGGGGATGCCGACGTCAGCTGCCGGCTTCTGATTGGCAGCAGCATGTATTGCAGTGCAGGGAGCCGTCGGGTCTCTGTTCCCGCAATCAGCTGAATGTGGGTCCTCACATGTATATCCAGCCAAGTTAGGCGCGTCGTGGTCCCACTGTCAGCTACAGTGATCGTTACACCCCTGATCACAGAAGAGAATTATGTTTACTCAGCTTGTATGGTAGCACATACTTTATACAGTAGAGCTCCATACATATAAGATAAATTGGCTGATTTCGGCAAGACTGGATAGCCATCTGATGACCATTTGTCTGGAGGCTTCCCGATTCTAGTCCTACGTTAGGAAGGATAAGACATTTCTAACCTCTAAGCTTGTTTCTTTTATTTTTAGGGTAGACGAGCCTCGGCTAGATGTGTCTGGCAGTGTCTTTTTCCTTTCTCCCAAATGAGAACGTATGAACTCTCAGCCAAGTAGAGCACTCATGTGTATGGAGTAGTCGGGAGAGATATCTGTCCAGCTTTACATGTCTTACAGTTGCTCTGGCCGTGATGCCAGTGCTTAGTTTTCTTGCACTATTACAAATGTTTTATGCGTGCAATTAGCATGTTTTTATCCCCGAGGAGTATTGCTAATAACCCCCTAGTCTTTTTAATGAGAGCCATTACCTCCCTAAAATAGCTGTTTCCTAAGCTGATCATCCACGTCACAACTTTTCGATACTTCCTCCTTATTTAAAATATAATAATGTTGTATATTATTTTTATATATCTCTAGATCTACCATTGCTGTGTTTGCACTGTTATACCTTAGTTGATTTATGGATGTAGCGCCCCCAAGAGTGAAAGAACGCAGCCCCAGGTCAGTGCTCTGTCACACGCTCGGCCACAGACCCCAGCTGCCTCCTGGCTCCTGTCATCCTGGGATTAACTCAGGAGTCCACTGGATGGATGCATGACCTCACATTACCAGAATTACCCCCGCTGTGTCTATATTGTTTTCCCCAAGCACCTGGAGACCTGCTGGTAAAAACTTATTGGATGAGTGAGAAGTTTGATTAAACCAGGCAGGAGGGTGCTGATGACATGAGGGCAAACAGAAGGCAGGGGAAATTTCACTTTTTTTTTTAATTGAATGAAAGCCCTTACCTAGCTTATTTGGTGCCAGCAGTCAATCACTTGGGGGTGCCGGCACTGTCTGCCAAGGAGCAATTATAATTTGAGGGGAGGGCTAAGGGGGTGAAAGAACTGATCTAAAATAGACATATATGTATATATAGTCAGTAATTATAGAAATACAGTACAGACCAAAAGTTTGGACACACCTTCTCATTTAAAGATTTTTCTGTTTTTTCTTGACTATGAAAATTGTACATTCACACTGAAGGCATCAAAACTATGAATTAACACATGTGGAATTATATACTTAACAAAAAAATGTGAAACAACTGAAAATATGTCTTATATTCTAGGTTCTTCAAAGTAGCCACCTTTTGCTTTGATGACTGCTTTGCACACTCTTGGCATTCTCTTGATGAGCTTCAAGAGGTAGTCACCGGAAATGGTCTTCCAACAATCTTGAAGGAGTTCCCAGAGATGCTTAGCACTTGTTGGCCCTTTTGCCTTCACTCTGCGGTCCAGCTCACCCCAAACCAACTCGATTGGGTTCAGGTCTGGTGACTGTGGAGGCCAGGTCATCTGGCGTAGCACCCCATCACTCTCCTTCTTGGTCAAATAGCCCTTACACAGCCTGGAGGTGTGTTTGGGGTCATTGTCCTGTTGAAAAATAAATGATGGTCCAACTAAACGGAAACCGGATGGAATAGCATGCCGCTGCAAGATGCTGTGGTAGCCATGCTGGTTCAGTATGCCTTCAATTTTGAATAAATCCCCAACAGTGTCACCAGCAAAGCACCCCCACACCATCACACCTCCTCCTCCTTGCTTCACGGTGGGAACCAGGCATGTAGAGTCCATCCGTTCACCTTTTCTGCGTCGCACAAAGACACGGTGGTTGGAACCAAAGATCTCAAATTTGGACTCATCAGACCAAAGTACAGATTTTCACTGGTCTAATGTCCATTCCTTGTGTTCTTTAGCCCAAACAAGTCTCTTCTGCTTGTTGCCTGTCCTTAGCAGTGGTTTCCTAGCAGCTATTTTACCATGAAGGCCTGCTGCACAAAGTCTCCTCTTAACAGTTGTTGAAGAGATGTGTCTGCTGCTAGAACTCTGTGTGGCATTGACCTGGTCTCTAATCTGAGCTGCTGTTAACCTGCGATTTCTGAGGCTGGTGACTCGGATAAACTTATCCTCAGAAGCAGAGGTGACTCTTGGTCTTCCTTTCCTGGGGCGGTCCTCATGTGAGCCAGTTTCTGTAATGCACACGCCCGGGCTGAGTGGCGTGTGCGTGTGTATGTAGTGATTCCACTGTGCCATGAACCGGAGAGTGCCTGGAGGGGCGTAACTAAGTATCTGCCCGATCCGACCAAGGTCGCACGACGGCATACGACGCCAGTGCACCAGGGAGGAACCGAGCAGAGGGACCAGGGTCTACTCCAGGTCAGACTCCGGACACGGCTGTTGACCCACACCGGGGAATACAGGAACAGGCAGACTAGAGCGCAGGCTGGGTAGGGTCCAGTACAGACTGGGAGACAAATTCGAAACCGCAGACGCGGTGGACAGGGCAGAGCAAAGCGAAACCGCAGAGGCGGTGGACAAGGCTGAACAAAGCGAAACCGCAGACGCGGTGGACAGGGCAAAGCAAAGCGAAACCGCAGACGCGGTGGACAGAGTAGAGTAAAGCGAAACCGCAGACGCGGTGGACAGAGCTGAGCAAAGCGAAACCGCAGACGCGGTGGACAGGGCTGAGCAAACCGAAACCGCAGACGCGGTGGACAGGGCTGAGCAAAGCGAAACCGCAGACGCGGTGGACAGGGCTGAGCAAAGCGAAACCGCAGACGCGGTGGACAGGGCTGAGCAAAGCGAAACCGCAGACGCGGTGGACAGGGCAAAGCAAAGCGAAACTGCAGACGCGGTGGACAGAGTAGAGCAAAGCGAAACCGCAGACGCGGTGGACAGAGCTGAGCAAAGTGAAACCGCAGACGCGGTGGACAGGGCTGAGCAAAGCGAAACCGCAGACGCGGTGGACAGGGTTGAGCAAAGCGAAACCGCAGACGCGGTGGACAGGGCTGAGCAAAGCGAAACCGCAGACGCGGTGGACAAGGCTGAGCAAAGCGAAACCGCAGACGCGGTGGACAGGGCTGAGCAAAGCGAAACCGCAGACGCGGTGGACAGGGCTGAGCAAAGCGAAACCGCAGACGTGGTGGACAGGGCAGAGCAAAGCGAAATCGCAGACGCGGTGGACAGGGCTGAGCAAAGCGAAACCGCAGACGCGGAGGGTACAGGGCTCTGTTCACACGGAAAAGACTGGAAGGGAAAGGTAGAACCAGATACACACAGGATACTTGCAATGAAGTAGAGAGTGGACTCTAAACTCACAAACGGGAGTACAAAGACAACGAGTAGGAGATAAGTAAGGGATCAGATTCTGCAAGAAAAGGGAAGGTACGGACATAGAGAAAAACAGATAACAGGCTAGAAGTGTATACAAACAAGAGCAGGCAAGATACAGGAACAGGTCTAGGTATGCGGCCCCTAGAAGGCAGAAAGAACAGGCTAGGAGCGAGTTCACACTGGCCTGGAAATACAGCCTCCAGGATAGGCAGAAGACAACAGGCTAGAGAGAGTGTACAGACTGCAGGTTAGAGTACTCAGGTAGGACACAGTACAGACACGGGAACAAATACTGCAAGACAGGTAACATACACAGGACCTGGCATGTCAGAGACAAAAAGCCAACTGACAGGGCAAGATGCTCAGGCATGGGTTAATTGGAGCAGCTGGTTTAAATACCAGGTGACAGACAGCAATAGGCTGAGGACGCACAAGGGGTGTGCCTGCAGCAGGTACAAAAAGCAGGAAGTGATCGGGCGCCGCCCTTAAGCAGCAGAAACAGAGACAAACAGACAGCATGGAGGGAAGCCACATTCTGAATTGGAGATCAAGTGCGCGCCCTTGCACAGTGGGAGATGGACCACTATGCAAGGACGCCGCCAGGTATGTTACAGTTTCTTTGTAGCGCTTGATGGTTTTTGCGACTGCACTTGGGGACACTTTCAAAGTTTTCCCAATTTTTTTGGACTGACTGACCTTCATTTCTTAAAGTAATGATGGCCACTTGTTTTTCTTTACTTAGCTGCTTTATTCTTGCCATAATACAAATTCTAACAGTCTATTCAGTAGGACTATCAGCTGTGTATCCACCAGACTTCTGCACAACACAACTGATGGTCCGAACCCCATTTATAAGGCAAGAAATGCCACTTACTAAACCTGACAGGGCACACCTGTGAAGTGAAGACCATTTCTGGTGACTACCTCTTGAAGCTCATCAAGAGAATGCCAAGAGTGTGCAAAGCAGTCATCAAAGCAAAAGGTGGCTACTTTGAAGAACCTAGAATATAAGACATATTTTCAGTTGTTTCACACTTTTTTGTTAAGTATATAATTCCACATGTGTTAATTCATAGTTTTGATGCCTTCAGTGTGAATGTACAATTTTCATAGTCATGAAAATACAGAAAAATCTTTAAATAATAAGGTGTGTCCAAACTTTTGGTCTGTACTGTATATACTGTATATATATATATATACTTACAGACTACAAACAAGCCGTGTTTTAGTTGAAGGGCATACTGTATAAACCATTGTTGCAACCTATGCAGCCGCACAGGGGCCCAACAGGTAAAGGGCCCATTACCACTGCCAAAGCAGGTGGAATTGTGCATTATGATGAACCATTAGACAGAAAAGAGCCCATATATTGTTCCTGCACAGGGGCCCTCTTCTGTGACTACTAACATGACAGCCATAGAGGCCTTCAGTTGGCCACCCGGCTGCCATGACAAAACCAACAGCACAATGCAACTGAAGGATGGCTGACAAGGGCAACCTCCTTATGGCAAACCGTATAGATGTTGCAATAACAGGCCGTAGAATCTAAGGGGGTTAAACTGCTGTGATCTAAGCACAATTAAAGTGGTATCACATTACTGCATTACTATATATTTCACACAGGTTTCTAAGGGGTTTTGTTTCTCATTGTGGAGAGTGACATGTCTGACATGCCAGGGTAAGGAGATTTATAGGCCATGCAATGCTCCTCACTCTCCACTAGGAGAAAAATTACCCCTTAGATCCCAGTCAGAGGCCTCTCATACAGCCAAATCAGATCTCTTGATTTGCACTGAAGAGTGGCATGCAGGTGGCACACGTGGTTCGTGGACCCACTGTGGAAAGGGGCCGGGCTTATCTAGGAGGGGCGTAGCTAAGCGGCTACCTGATTTTCACTGGAGCTCCTGACGTTGGAGTCAGGCTTTAACTGCAGGTAGCCGCCAGGTACCACTCTTGGGCAGTCCCTGGTACTGCAGCTGCTGACCCCAGGGGTCTCCCTCACAGACACAGATTTGTCTTGGAGTAACTGGCAAGAGAGGGTTCAGACTCTGTTCAGACTACATAGGTTCTTGATCCTGGGGCAGAACGGATACTGACACGGAATCACACACAGGGCTGGATTCGGATACTGGAACAGGCTCCGACAGTATGGACTCCGGAACGCTAACCAGGACAGACACTGGTGCTAGTTCAAGTACTTCTGGAACGATTTTAGGTTCGGGTACCGCCGGTGCAGCTTCAGGGTTCAGGTATCACTGGTGCAGTTTCAGGGTTCAGATGCCTCCCAGTTATTAGCTGGGGGCATTTTCAAACTACTTGCGCTACCCCTTTAAAAACAGGGGAGTGCGCACTCCGCACTCCGCCAGCAAGCCTGTGCAACGTGCACAGGAAGCCAGGGAGCAGGTGATGTAAAAGTTACTGCGCGGCCGGGCCGGTGAGTATGTCGGTGTCCCCGCATGGAGGAGGAAGGTGAACCATGCAGGAGCGCTGGCATTGGTGTTACAAGGAGGGACAGCACCCCCAAAACACAGTGTCTTCAAATTGAGATTCTGGTTTCATTTTGTTTCCTAAGTCATGTGATAAGGCTCGTTAAAGGGTCAATATTCACTTTTAGGATTGCTACTTCCAATAGGTGGCACTAGAGGTCTAGTCCTCTTCGTCTCTGAAGAGACAATTTGAACACAGGTTTCTAGCATTCTAGGGAATGCATAGTGTCTTCTGTTTTTTTTTTCGAAAGTATTTACTGCCTGGACTTCCCCTCTGATTATCTGGACAAGCTTAAAGTTTTCACCTGTGACCTCTGACCCTGATGTCTGTTTTACAGTGAAACCCTTCCAATAGACTGTGTCTTTGTGACTCGCCCCCTGGGCCGTGGGGCACCCGGATCCGGGCAGTAGGGGAACGATGGGGGTAGTAGTGGCAACCCGGTTCCGTGGCTCAGGGTGGTCAGATCAGTGGTAGTCTTTTAGATGTTTTAGATAATGTCCGACTACGCCACCCGTGGATTGCGGTTATTAGGAACCGCCGCTGCAGGGCAGACCGCTGGGGCCGATGATGTATGCAGCTGGGATGGTGTGACTCCCCACGGGAAGAGTGCGGCCCCAGGGCAGTGTAGTGGATGGTGGGAGTGATGGTGGTGAGAGTCCCAGTACCGTTAGTGCTGGAAGAGCGAAAGAGCACACAGACAACGTACTGCAGTCCAATGTCTTTTACTCACAGTTCAGGTACTCCGGGTCACTTCTGTACAGGTAGTGACCGCCCGAGCCGTGCTGCGTCCACCAGGTGAGGGGCTCGGTCAACTCCCAGGCAGCTCAGGAATATGGCACAGGACCCCCTTCTTTCCTTTCTCTGGCCTGCCTCAACAGTGACCCACTTTTGTCCAGCTGCCGCGGACTTGTGCGGGTAAACGTGGGCCCCGTTCTCCGCTGTCCTATATGGTGCCTTCCTAGCAGGTTTGATGAGGTGTCGCACCAATAAATGATCACGACGTCCGGTCTTTGGCTGAGGGTAGTTTCTCCTCCACCAACTTGGGATCCGGCACCCTTAATCTGCCTGACCCTTCACCCTGTATTCTCGTGGGTTCTTAGGGTCCCTTCCACCTTCTTGTTCCTGAGCCCTTCTGTTTCTTCCTCTCTTTCTTTGCTGTTTCTTTCTGTTTCTGTTCCTCTCCCCAGGCCTGCCTCATGGAGCTGGGCCCAGACTGAGCCACAGCTCCCTGTCAGCCCTCTCTGGCTGAACTCCTTCTCTCTCTTCTCCTCCTGCTTGAACTGACTCAGAACTAAGATGGTGCCCACCTTTTATACCTCCCTCAGACCATGAGCC
Source organism: Phyllobates terribilis (assembly GCF_046119375.1). Lineage (NCBI taxonomy): Eukaryota > Metazoa > Chordata > Amphibia > Anura > Dendrobatidae > Phyllobates > Phyllobates terribilis. The sequence goes on along the minus strand of NW_027362772.1, from coordinate 264,262,567 downwards.
CAGGTGACCAGCAACCAATGGGCTCCTACCTACGCTCAGGAACCAACCCCTATCTGCCCCTACAGCACTGGGTGTTCCACCCCCCTCCCCACTCCAGACAGGGACATAGTCGGTCGTGCCTGCACTTCTGTCTAGTGGGAGCACCGTTGAGCTGTCCCTCGGAAATGGGGTGTGTGTGCTGTATGCAGCTAACTGAGCCCTGGTCCATACTCCATCCTTACCTGGGAGTGGAATACCACACCTCTGGCAGAGGTGCAATACCCCTGTAGTGGCCGAACCCTCGGGGCGCTACATTTGAGAAGAACATCCATGATCCATACCAGATCTTTCTGGGACAGATTTTCAATTCCCATATAGTCTATGTATAAAGGTCTTCTTCTTTGAGAGATCTTCCCCTCCAGAGGACCATTTTTAACTGTAATTTTTTTTTTTTTTAAGTTGAAACATTGGCCCAAAAATGAGAATGGGGTCTGTTTTTGTCAATAACCCCCTACACGAGAGGTAAAGCTTTGTTTATTAACCAGATCAGGACCGGAGCCATTGTACAGAGCTGTGTACGCAACAATCAGAAAGGGGCAGAGATGGTAATAAACCATCTCTGTGTTCTCTATGGGGAGTCTGGCTATGTCTGACAGCTCCTGATTAATGCAGCTGCTGCAAGATCTCGTGCAAGCAGTTTACTCTGATATTTTAGAGTGCCAGTGTAGAGTAAAGTGCGGACCACCATGGCGTTTAAAGTCTATGAACTGGCTAAATTGATTATTTTAGCCTACACTGTTTTTTCTTTCCCAGTGATCAACATTCAATTTCCACTGCACATTATCTGCACAAATCAGTAACCACACCTATGCCCCCCATACCTCTTTAATGCTTCTCTTTGGCTCTTCTATGTTTCCTCCACATGTTTTCTACATTCCCGTGAGTGTGAGTTTGGAGCCTGGGACTTCATCAGAAGAAGGGGCATCTCAGTGTAACACATAAGAAACTTTTCCGAAGCATAGATTTTTGGGGATGCTCAGCGCCTTAGAGATTTTCCAACTTTCTGGGAGTCCAGAAGGTCTCCAATTTTTCAAAGAGCCAACTGGACATACCAGGAGAATTTACAAGTATGCCTTATATGCTCCTCACCTCATCTTTAGTTTGGGTTCAATAAGTTGTAAGGTTACAGAAGCCATTTTCTCGTTCATCAAGCTATCATTTAGTCGTCTAGGTACCTTTGAAGTGAATTGTCCCGTTTACGTCTTCTCCATCCCTTCTGTCTTGGCTCAACCTGGTAATTTTTATATTGAATTGAGACAGCTATTAATTCTGAAATAAACCTATATAGTGCAGAGTTTCCCAAACTCCAGTCCTCACAACTATCATTTAGCAGGCACTTGAATTGCCTGCAGATTGTTAGGGGTCCAGCAGGTCCTGAGAACCCGAGAGATTGATCATGACGCGCCCCCTGGGCCGTAGGGTACTCGGTGCCGGGCTGGTCGTTCCTAGGGGAGATGTCACAGTGGCGGTGACCCGGTCCGTGACCCAGGGCGGTCAATAAAAGGGGATATTTACAGGGGAATTAAAGTTCTTATATACAGTTTGTGACGCCACCTGTGGTATGCGGCTAAAGGGAGCCGCCGCTGCGGAGCAGGTCCTCTGGAGCTGATGTTAGTGCAGCAGAGTTGGTTCAGCTCTCCACAGGCAGAGCTTAGCTCCAAGGCAGGAAATGGTGATGTTATAGATGTTACTGTGCAGTGTAGTGCAGGGCGTGATGGCGCAGCAGTAATAATTCACAGAGACAGTGGGGTGCAGTCTTCCGGATTTACTCACAGTTCTCACTTTGCTCCTGGTTACAACTGCAGATCATAATTTCCCACGCCGTCCTGTGCTTACTCAGGGAGGGGTTTAGCAAACCCTCAGGTACCTCCGGAGTACATAACGGGACCCCCTTTTGTGTGTTCCTTCTGGCCATCTCCCTGCACTTCACACCCAGTGTCCCAATCCAGTGACCGCGGACCTTGTCGGGCGACGTCTTCTCTGTCCCCTGGGTCCTCTATAGCCACCTTTTCGGTGAGTTAGATGTGGCTTTTGGCTGCAGCACCTGAAATTCTGCACCCTCCGGTTACCTAGTTGAATATTGCAATTATCAGTAGTTAGGGGCCGGTCCCCTCTGTGACCCGATCCCTCCACCGCCTGGTAGATTCGGGCGTACGGGTGGCCTCCAGCACTGTCCGTAGCCCTGGGATCCTTTCTTCACTCCTGGAGCCTTCTCTCTGCTCCCGTTCCTTCCTCCTCTCCTTCTCATGGGCCTCCTCACTCAGGCCTGCGCGTCCCTGAGCAGAGCTCCTGCAGAGCTCCTGCTCTGACTCAGACTAACTCACTCTCTCTCTTCTTCTCCCTTCTAGAATGTTCCACCCTCTCTTTTATATCGCTTCTTACTGAGCTCCCTTGAACTACTTCCTCCACCCACACCCACTACATGGTTCCCCCTACTTTGGTTCCCCCCACTCCAGCCAGGTACAGGGCTCAGCAGGAGAGCGACACATCTTGCCCCTCCTGCTGGTCTGGAGTAGTGTAGTGTTGGATGCAGGTGTTAGGGTCCCGGGCAGTACTCCTTCCTTACCTGAGAGTGAGATACCACACCTCTGGGTGAGATGCAGTACCTCTGTGGCGACTGAACCCGCAGGGGCACCACAATCACACAATGGACCCCTGAGAAGTGTCTAGCTTAGCAGACAGGAGAGCACAGCTCCTGTCTGAGTGTACACACAATCCAGAGTACTGATTCAATAGAAATCATAGCATATGTAGCCTCTGCTTTCTTTTGAATCCATTCACATGTATCTGTTGAGCTGCGCACTATTAGCTATAGTGCTACCAGTGGGGGTCTCAAGATCTGGACCCCCACAGATCTGCAGACAATTCAAGTGCCTGCTAAATATGAAAAATCAGGAAGAAAGTTTAGTTACTCTTTAAAAGGAACCTGTCACTAAGTTTTTCCTATTAAATTAGGGCCAGTATCTGTAAGCCCTATGTGACAGCATTCTAGAATGCTGTCTATAAGCCCCAATGTGATCTCCATAAAACAAAAAATAGCTTTTACTATACTCACCTACGCCGTGGTCTGGTCAGATGGGCGTCGCTGTTCATGATCCAGCACCTCCTCTCTTCTTGCGATGCCGTCCTCCTCCCTGGTTCGGATGGATGACACGTTCTACGTCATCCACAAAGTGTCCTCGGCATAGCACTCCTGTGTAGGCGCACTTCTTTGCCCTTCTGAGAGCATGGGAACGTTATATAGTGCGCATGCACAGGGGTTCTTTGGCTTTTTCCTACGCATGCACTGGGGCTCTTTGGCTTTTTCCCGCGCATGCGTATTACAGTACTTTGCTCTACCCTCGGCAGGGCAGAGAAAAGTGCGACTGTGCAGGTACGCAATGACAATAACACTGTATGGATGACATAGGACACGTGATCCACACACAATCCGTCAGTGAGGTCACCTAGAGTTTGTAACCTTTATCTGTCCTCCCCTGAATTCTTCCAAGCTGCTCTATGACCATAGAGTTGAGCTAATTTTTCAATTGGTCATAAATCAGCTTAGAAGATCGTTTCAAAGAAGAGAGATAAGAATTACAGACCCAGCCGTGAGAATGAACTCACTGACGAACTCACTGACGCTACTCATCCTGAAGTCTCCTACGTACTGTGAAATACAAAGGTGGAAGAAGACCCAAATAGTCTAATATTTTTAATGAAAACCTATTGCAAAGTTTTTTTATTTCTTTGCCTGAAACACATGCATTTAAGTTTAAAATATTTTGGCAGATGTAATATCCAGTGAGCAACAAGGTATTTGGAACTTACTATATAAATCTGATATGTGTCCAGCCTGACATATACTGCTTATATCCTGAAGCTGTATCCTGTAGCTCTAGAGATTTGACACAGGCATTGCTGACCATAGGGGGCTTCCTGACAACAAAGTCATATGTTCTGGGTTTTTTGCTGATGGCAAATATGTGACTGCACTTTGAATATGGTTCAAACCTGTTCCCTCAGTATGTACAGCACACGGAGGAAGGCACTGCCAGTTAACTTTTATTTTCGTGTTTTTTAAAGGGGCTCTGAAATTGTATTTAAAGGAAGTCTGTCACCCCGAAATGCCTTTTACACTAACTATAAAGCAATTTAGTGGACTTCACCCAAATTAAAATCATACTAGCATTCTACCTGTTACTCGTACTGTGCTTGTGAAAATATATTTTAATCCATATGAAAATTAGAGGACTTCGGTGCACTCTTGGCGTGGCCATGAGCTGATTGCACCTAAGCCCTCTCAATTTGAATCTCTAAAACTGTCCTAGATTGTGATGGACAGCGCGCACTCCTAGAGCGAACGCTGCCCCCGCATGTGTGCAAGCGCACTGATACTGACTGCGCCAGTCACACACACACAGGGGCTCGGCGCGTTCTCCTTCCTGTTACGGGTGTGTCAGGTGTGACAGGCAGTTGTCCTGGATCCAGCTGTAGAAGGTCATTGCGCTTGGCTCTGCAGGCACCTTCTTGATCTTTTCATCTCTGTAATGTAGTGATATCCTTCTCCCTCTAGAACCTAGCAGTGACCTCCACCTTCTGCTGCTAATTGACACACCCTTGCTGGATGTTTAAATACCTTCAGTCTCTCCAGAGAGTCGCCGGTGATAGCTCTATTTTCCTCTGTCCTGTCCCGAAGTACTAGTAGTCAGCTAGTGTCTTCTTGGAGTTCCCTTGGAGGATAGTTGGCGTGATCTCTCTGGTGTCTTCTCAAGTTAAGTTTATTCTGTGGCGCCCTGCTGTGCACTGGTGCCACAGAACCCAGAAGGGTGCATGGATGGACTTGTCCACAAGAGGCCCTCACACATTCACACACCTCCACCCTACCACCTCAGACCAGAAGAGGGAGCCCTGATACGGATATATATATATATGGAGTGTGGAGCCAGGCAGCTGAGTTTAGTCTGTGAGTTCAGTCTGTGAGCAGAGAGCGTGCTGACCGTCAGAGAGCAGCGAAGAGCAGCACGCTGCTGCGATGCTTAGGCGAGCCAAGGCCTACAGTGCGAGGTAAAGTCTAGTGAGGGCCCTAAGTGTGGACACCGGGTCCGCGCCTATGGGGTCCCTTTATAACCAGTAGGGACCACCGGACACCTGGAGGACTACAGGTCCCAGGTTTACCAAACGCTGACTACAGTACCAGGGCTAGGAGTCACAGAGGCCCCAATGACCAGGGAGAGTGATCTCCAAGAGAAGGCCCTACCACCAGGTCAGCAGGTGCAAGAGAGAGACAGTAACCAAGCTAGGCCTAGCTCCAGGCAGGTCAGAAGCTTAGCAAGAGGAAGCAACGGATCAGGAGGCCCTATACCCGCTCACTGGGGAGAGTCCAAAAGTGCACCCTTCGCCCGGAGTACCCTGGACCGTGCCTGCATCGTCACCAGTAAAGGTACTGAAGCTTATCCCCGTGTGAGTGTCAGTCTCTCCTCCGGGACTGTCCTGCCATCTCTCCCCAGCATCCACTATCTACCCCTACACTGCCCTGGAGCTAGCTCTACCTGTGGAGAGCCACACCATCCCTGCTGCCGTAACACCAGCTCCAGAGGACTGCTCCGCAGCGGCGGCTCCCGTTAGCCGCATTCCACAGGTGGCGTCACGAACTTACTAAAAATCCCCTATAAATATCACTTTTTTTAATGACCACCCTGGGTCACGGACCGGGCCAGCCATCATGATATCACCCCCAGCATCTACCGGCCCGGCACTGGGTACCCCACGGCCCAGGGGGCGCATCAATTCCCTTGTCTGTTTATCTATTTGTCTTTAGTTTCAGTGGGGGTTGACTAGTGCTCACCCCGTCCCCTCCCTACCTAGGACCTATTGCTAGGGACAGTTAAGGATTAGGTTTCCTAATCGGCGATAGGTGCGGACCCTATTTAGGGCATTAGGGCAGTAAGGGTGTTGTCAGATCTGCCTAGGGGTCTCCACTACCCCTTTCCATAGTATTTGGGCTTCCCCTCCCTCTTCCTGTCGTTGTACACTTAGTCTTTCCCTCACCTTGCGTGATACTTCCTGGTTCCTCTCTGTTGATGCCACTTATACACCAGAAAGTGTAGCGAAAGGCATCCGCAGAGAGCTGGGAAGGAATACTTGCCAAGCTACTGTGCATGTGCTCGGGGGAGGCACAGCCAGTATCAGTACACATGCGCACACATTTACGCGGGACAGCATTCGCTCAAGAAGTCAACTCTCCTTTTTTCACAGTCTCAGCTGTTGTTCCCAGTGTCTGCACAGCTCACTGGTTCCCACTTTCTCCTCAGCACTGCTGACTTTAACGCTAACCGGAATCAGCGGCCGAGACTCAACACCTTTACCGGGTGAGTAAAGCTCGGTTTGTATTAAAACAAACTGCACCCAGGGGACAGCGGTTTTCCAAAACTAGATTGATTTGCCACCACAGCAGTTTAATATCCACTATGGCATAGTTATAAAATTAACTACGACCAGTGTTTGAGGCAGGGACGTGCACCTCTTTATAAATTCAGAGCCAGAAAATGAAATCTACACCGGCTTATAGCTATTTGCGTTATAATTTACAACAACTCCTGGCGCTCCCACTGTTACTTTCTTGGTCTGTAATGCTCTATGCTGTAATCACCCGTTGACTCTCCTGTCTTAACTGGATATTCAGAGATCGTGTGATGTTGCCTCACTGTAAAGAAGTAGAATACTTTCTTTTATGTTTGCATACCTGGTTGTGGTACATGATTCTTCCTAATCTGACGATACGTCTGTATAAATGCTTCTTTAGGCTGGCCACCCATTTTTTTCACCTTTTTGAGTTTTGCCAGCTACGAACAATGTATCAATGCCAAGGAAAATACTTCTAAGGCCGGAGTCACACTACCGTATAACACGGCCAAGTGCTAAGAGATAAAACATCACATAGCACTCGGCCCAGTGTTATTCTATGGGGCAGTGCAGATCAGCGATTATTTTCTCAGGCCGATTCAGCATGAGAGAACGCGATTTGCAGCGAGGCTCGATTCACTCTCACCTACAGGTGCTTCTCACTAAATTAGAATATCATCAAAAAGTTAATTTACAGTGGGTACGTAAAGTATTCAGACCCCTTTACATTTTTCACTCTTTGTTTCATTGCAGCCATTTGGTAAATTCTAAAAAGTTCATTTTTTTTCTCATTAAAGTACACTCTGCACCCCATCTTGACTGAAAAAAAACAGAAATGTAGAAAGTTTTGCAAATTTATTAAAAAAGAAAAACTGAAATATCACACAGTCATAAGTATTCAGACCCTCTGCTCAGACACTCATATTTAAGTCCATTTCCTTGTGATCCTCCTTGAGATGGTTCTACTCCTTCATTGGAGTCCAGCTGTGTTTAATTAAACTGATAGGACTTGATTTGGAAAGGCACACACCTGTATATAGAAGACCTCACAGCTCACAGTGCATGTCAGACGAAATGAGAATCATGAGCTCAAAGGAACTGCCCAAGGAGCTCAGAGACAGAATTGTGGCAAGGCACAGATCTATCCAAGGTTACAAAAGAATTTCTGTATTACTCAAGGTTCCTAAGAGCACAGTGCCCTCCATATTCCTTAAATGGAAGAAGTTTGGGACCACCGGAAGTCTTTCTAGACCTGGCCATCCAGCCAAACTTAGCAATCGTGGGAGAAGAGCCTTGGTGAGAGAGGTAAAGAAGAACCCCAAGACCACTGCGGCTGAGCTCCAGAGATGCAGTAAGGAGATGGGAGAAAGTTCCACAAAACTGCAGCCCTCCACCAGTCGGGCCTTTATCGCAGAGCGGCCCGACGGAAGCCTCTCCTCAGTGCAAGACATATGAAAGCCTGCATAGAGTTTGGTCAAAAACACATGAAGGACTTGCAGACTATGAGAAATAAGATTCTCTGGTCTGATGAGACGAAGATAGAACTTTTTGGTGATAATTCTAAATGGTATGTGTGGAGAAAACTAATCACTGCTCATCACCTGCCCAATACAATCCCAACAGTGAAACATGGTGGTGGCAGCATCATGCTATAGGGGTGTTTTTCAGCTGCAGGGACCGAACAACTGGTTGCAATTGTAGGAAACATGAATGCGGCCAAGTACAGAGATATCCTGGATGAAAACCTCTTCCAGAGTTCTCTGGACCTCAGACTTGGCTGAAGGTTCACCTTCCAACAAGACAATGACCCTAAGCACACAGCTAAAATAACAAAGGAGTGGCTTCAGAACAACTCTGTGACCATTGACTGGCCCAGCCAGAGCCCTGACATAAACCCAATTAAGCATCTCTGGAGAGACCTGAAAATGGCTGTCCACCAACTTTCACCATCCAACCTGATGGAACTGGAGAGGATCTGCAAGGAAGAATGGCAGAGGATCCCCAAATCCAGGTGTGAAAAACTTGTTGCATCATTCCCAAGAAGACTCATGGCTGTACTAGCTGAAAAGGATGCTTCTACTCAATACTGAGCAAAGGGTCTGAATACTTATGACCATGTGATATTTCAGTTTTTCTTTTTTAATAAATTTGCAAAAATTTCTACATTTCTGTTTTTTTTCAGTCAAGATGGGGTGCAGAGTGTACTTTAATGAGAAAAAAATGAACTTTTTAGAATTTACCAAATGGCTGCAATGAAATAAAGAGTGAAAAATGTAAATGGGTCTGAATACTTTCCGTACCCACTGTATTTCAGTTCTTCAATACAAAAAGTAAAACTCATATTATATAGAGTCATTACAATCAGAGTGATCTATTTCAAGTGTTTATTTCTGTTAATGTTGATAATTATGGCTTAGGGTCAATGAAAACACAAAAGTCATTATCTCAGTAAATTAAAATAATTAATAAAAAACACCTGCAAAGGCTTCCTACATGTTTATAAAGCTCCCTTAGTCTGTTTCAGTAGGCTCCACAATCTTGGGGAAGACTATTGACTTGACAGATGTCCAGAAGGCAGTCATTGACACACTCCACAAGGTCCCAGTGTCTGGAGGAAGAGTGAAGAGGCCACAATCCAAGCTGCTGGAGGTCTAGTGTGAAGTTTCCACTATCAGTGATGGTTCGGGGAGCCATGTCATCTGCTGGTGTAGGTTCACTGTGTTTTATCAAGACCAAAGTCAGCGCAGCCGTCTACCAGGACGTTTTAGAGCACTTCATGCTTCCCTCTGCCGACAAGCTTTTTGGAGATGGAAATGTCATTCTCCAGCAGGACTTGGCACCTGTCCACACTGCCAAAAGTACCAATACCTGGTTTACACACAACAGTATCACTGTGCTTGATTGGCCAGCAAACTCACCTGACCTTAACCCCATAGAGAATCTATTATAGAGAATCTATGGAGTATTGTCAAGGCGAAGATGAGAGACACCAGAGCCAACAATGCAGATGAGCTGAAGGCTGCTATCAAAGCAACCTGGGCTTCCATAACACCTCAGCAGTGCCACAGGCTGATCACCTCCATGCCACATTGCCGCATTGATGCAGTAATTGATGCAAAAGGAGCCCCGACCAAGTACTGAGTGCATTTACTGAACATACATTTCAGTAGGCCACCATTTCGGATTTAAAAAAAAATTCATGCTGTTGTTATAAAGTATTCTAATTTACTGAGATAATGACTTTTGTGTTTTCATTGGCTGTAAGCCATAATCATCAACATTAACAGAAATAAACACTTGAAATAGATCACTCTGTGTGTAATAACTCTATATAATATATGAGTTTCACTTTTTGTATTGAAGAACTGAAATAAATTAACTTTTTGATGATATTCTAATTTAGTGAGATGCAGCTGTATATAAGCAGTGATGGGCGAGCCCGTGACTTTTTGGGTTCGGCCAATCGAGCCGAACGCCGAACAGTTTCTTAAAAGTTCGGGTTTGGGTACCAGAACAGTACCCGAACCCCGAACCCGACCCCATTCATGTGAATGGTGAAGCCGAATATCTCTGGTTTCTCACGCTGCCACTTGCTTGACAGTGCAGGAAACACAGGCTCTGATCGGCGGTAATAGCATGCTGACATGCTACAATGACATGCTACATGCTAACTGAATTCAACTCATTGGCAAGCGTGGGAAATACTTGCTGCGCATGCGCTGACCAAATTTGCCGGCAATACACTGAGTTTATTGCCAGCAGCTGAACAGAGCGGGTACATTTTACGATGTGCCCGCTCTGTTCATGGGATCTTCGTGGGACCCTCGCTATTTGGACTGCGGCGGACAGGTGAGGATGAGGTTGCTTTATTATTTTACTTTTATTACAGGTGATCATGGGCTTCGGGGACTAGATGAAAGGTGAATATATGGTGCTTTTTTATTTTTTATTTTTTGCAGGGGCGGCAAACATTGGGGACAAGGTGTATTTGAGCATAATGTGTTTTGTTTTCATTTGAACATTTTTTTATTAATTTTAACTTTTTTTTTTTAACTTTCAGCAGTGGACAGGCGACGGCGGATGGGAAACTACTGCTCATGCCATGGCGGAGATGGAGAAATTACACAACAGCATGACTCTCGTCTCCCGCTCGCAGCAGAGCAGGAGCCGAGGGTCATTAGCATATAACAGCCGATGCTCTCGCATTGAATTCCATACGCTGGTGTGACGCCGGCCTAACAATATTTGTAAATAATATCATTTCTGTGCAACAATGTCATGTACCTGCACTAGTCCAGCGGCAGAAGGGAGTGTCTTATCTGTACTTATAAGAGACCGGCCAGCAGCTCCTCTAGTGTTACATGGTGAATCCTGCAAAAAATTGAGGGAGTTTTCATTTATGTAAAAAGTCATACCTCTGAATAGCAATCAGTTGAGTCTTTTGCTGCCACAAAGGTTATGTCGTGTAAAATATGGACTTTTGCTTTCACCATATTAGGATTTTTTTTGGACTGCTTATAATTAGAGATGAGCGTTGTTCTACTCGAACTGTTCGCCAATCTCAAATTCGAGCTGTTTTGGGCGGTGTTCGAGCCGTTCGGCGAACACGAACAATTTGAGAAAAATTCGGCTGTTCGAGGTTATGTTCAATAACTGTTCGTGCACCAAAATCATAACTGGATTTTTTCTCAGTAATGATGAAAATTAATGTTAATACGCAGTTTGAGTGTACAGCGGGGTGGGGGGAGGGGCAGGGGATGGATCTCTGCAGGAACAATGAAGATCTCCATTTTTTTTCCTCTTTCCCGCATTTACAGTGGGGAGGTGCAATCTGTCAGCCTATCAGCAGCGCACACACGGAGCGAAGTGCTTTTTTTCACACAAGCAAGGGCATGTGTGATTGGCAGTGTATGTCACATGTCCTTGCCCTATAAGACCAAGCCATTTTCCCCGTCGCCACCATTTTCTCACTGCTGCAGCTGCGTGTTAGACGGCACCGCTGTTGCTGTGTGCGCTATACCTTGTTAATTTCAAGCCAATTTTCGCACAAATATACAGATAGCTTGGGAGTAGGGAATAGTTGTGATTGCAGTCCTTTTAAGGACTAGGTTACAGCATTTCCTACGACTTTTATCAGGCAGGTCTGTGCTCTTAAATAGATAGATTGTGGGAGTAAAGACTAATTGTAATTGGAGTCCTTTTCAGGACTAGGTTACATCAGTTCCTATCAGTTTTTGCCAGGCAGGTCTGTGCCAGTGCTGTGCAAGTTTTTTTCACAGCATTTGGCTGAATCTAGCAAAGCTAATCCTTTTTGGCCTATTGCAGAGTGTGTTAGTCAGTGGAGTAGCCTATCTGTGTTGCAAGATATACCACCTGTGTATAGAATACCAATTTTTTTACTGCACCTAGTGAAGTAAAATCTTTTGGGCATAGCATCATTCTATTAGTCCATCTATACTGACCTCCATCAGGTTGCAAATTGAATATAATTTTTTTCTGCATCTAGCTCTGAAAAAATATTGGGCTTCTAGCTGTGTGTGGGACTTGTTGTATTAGTCCATCTATACTGACCTCCATCAGGTTGCAAACTGAATATATTTTTTTCTTCATCTACCTCTGAAAAAATATTGGGCTTCTAGCTGTGTGTGGGACTTGTTCTATTAATCCATCTATACAGACCTCCATCAGGTTGCAAACTGAATATATTTTTTTCTGCATCTACCTCTGAAAAAATATTGGGCTTCTAGCTGTGTGTGGGACTTGTTCTATTAATCCATCTATACAGACCTCCATCAGGTTGCAAACTGAATATATTTTTTTCTGCATCTATCTCTGAAAAAATATTGGGCTTCTAGCTGTGTGTGGGACTTGTTCTATTAATCCATCTATACATACCTCCATCAGGTTGCAAACTGAATATATTTTTTTCTGCATCTACCTCTGAAAAAATATTGGGCTTCTAGCTGTGTGTGGGACTTGTTGTATTAGTCCATCTATACTGACCTCCATCAGGTTGCAAACTGAATATATTTTTTTCTGCATCTAGCTCTGAAAAAATATTTGGCCTTCTAGCAGTGTGTGGGACTTTCTCTATTAGTCCATCTATACTGACCTCCATCAGGTTGCAAATTGAATATAATTTTTTCTGCATCTAACCCAGCCAATAGTTTTGGCCTAATACCACAGTTTGGCCACTCAGCTCTGCTCGGTTCCCATCCATTGTTTTTTTGTGCAAACAACTCCAGAGTTGTTAATTAGTTAACCACCAAAATGAGTGGAAAAAGGCCTGCTGCTGGTGGAAAGGGGAATAGGCGTGTTGGGAAGGGGAAAAAAGGTTGTGTCCGTGGGGTAGGTGTTAAAGCAACAGTAACATCTGCAGAAGAAAGACCATCTTCCAGCCAAACTAAAATGTCTACTTGTTTTAGCGGACAATGTGATAAGATCCCTTTCTTACGGCCACGCCAATCGCTACAAATTCCAGATGAAGCACAAAAACAGCAGGTGCTTCAACGGATATCAAGTGCTCCTTTAAGTGGGCTCTCCTCCACATCAACTTCAACATCACAAATACTCCAGTCCTCAAAGGTGTCACCCCAATCGCACTTGCTTCCTCACAGCTCCCAAATCTCCAGCTGCCCGTCTGAGTATGAGGTAGAACAGATGGTTGAGTCTGCAGAGCTGTTTACTCATACTATAGCCTGGGAATCAGAGGTCGACTCCAGCGCTTCTGTGAATCCAGACGAGGAAATGATCTGCACTGATGCCCAGAATCTTTATGAGTCGGATCCAGGACCAGACGCAGAAGGTTCTGACCATAATGTAGACCCTCATTCCCAAACTGTAACTCCTGTTGGTGGAGACAATGAGGAAGACGATGATAAGACTCAAATACCTGATTGGAGCGACAACTTTAGTTTTTTGTCAGGGCAGGAACAGGTTGGCTCTGAGGACGACGGGTGTGATAACGCACAGGGTGATGATGATGAGGTTGGAGATCCCACTTACTGTCAACCCACAGTCAGCCAAGAGATGAGGTCAGCAGAGGAGGTGGAGGAAGATGCTAGTGACGACGAGGTCAGGTTGCGCCTTCCTGGACAGAGACGTAGTACTGGAAGCACGTCAACAACTGCATCCTCAAACACAACTCTGCCTCTCACCACAAGTCGTGGTGGCTCTTCAGGTCGCATGGGTGCTAAGCCTTGCATAGCCTGGGCATTTTTTCAGATCGATAAAGATGACCCAACTCGTGTTATCTGTAACATTTGTCAGCAAAAGCTAAGTAGAGGCCAAAAAATACATAGTTTGAGTACTTCATGCATGAACCGGCACATGGACATGAAGCATAAGTTGCAGTGGGAAGCTCAGTGTGCTACAATGCGGCCTAGCCGGCCGGGCCAACCACCGTCTGCCATATCTTGTGCATCCGCGGCCTCTTCATCCTCTGTGACTGGGGGGACAGCAGTCACACCTGTTTTGGGGCGCAGACCTGCCACCTCTTTACCCGCAACAGCCAGCGTGATTGGCAGGTCATCATTTTCTTTGGAGGTGGTAACACCAGCTGGTGTTGAGCGCTGTCCGACATCGATAGCACCACCTTTGGATCAAGGCAACCTAACATGTCCGCCTGCATCTTCCTCACAGACCGGCAGTTTGCCGGGGAAACCCTTATCAACCCCGTCTAAGCACAATAGCCAGCCCTCGGTCCCTCAGATGTGGACAAGTAAAAGACCATTTCCTCCTAGCCATGAGAAAGCTAAGAGGTTGAATTTCACCATCTGCAAGTTCTTGGCTACAGAAATGCTGCCTTTCCGCCTGGTGGACACAGAGGATTTTCGAGACCTTATGTCCGTCGCAGTGCCCCAGTACCAGATGCCCAGTCGGCACTACTTCTCAAAGAAAGGTGTGCCTGCGCTCCACCAGCATGTCGCACACAACATCACCGCTTCTTTGAGAAACTCTGTGTGTGACAGGGTGCATTTCACCACAGACACTTGGACGAGTAGGCATGGACAGGGGCGTTACATGTCGCTGACTGGGCACTGGGTAACTATGGTGACAGCAGGACAAGGGGCTGCTGTCCAAGTCTTGCCGTCCCCACGAGTTGTGCGTCAATCCTCTTTATGTCAAAGTTCCTCCACTGCTTCTGCCTCCTCAACCTCCTCTCGGTCTTCCACCTGCACCCAAAGCCTGTCTGGTCATGCCACAAGCTTTCTAACTGCGCAGAAGGGATCCTGCACACCTCCTTACTATGCTGGCAGTAGGGCTCAACGTCATCAGGCGGTTTTTACATTGAAATGTCTGGGAAATGTGAGTCACACAGCTGAGGAGTTGTGGTCAGCTCTGGAGAACCAATTTCATGAATGGTTGTCTCCACTGGACCTGAAACCAGGGAAGGCCGTGTGCGACAATGCTGCAAACCTGGGTGCAGCCCTTCGCCGGGGCAATGTCACACACGTGCCTTGTATGGCTCACGTGTTGAACCTGGTTGTCCAGCAATTTTTAGCCCACTATCCCAGACTAGATGGCCTTCTGCAGAGGGCACGGTCGCTGTGTGCTCACTTTCGCCGTTCGCATCCCGCAGCTCAGCGACTTACATCTCTACAGAAGTCGTTGGGCCTGCCACTTCACCGGCTAAAATGCGATGTGCCTACCCGGTGGAATTCAACTCTGCACATGTTGCAGCGACTGTGGCAGCACCGACAAGCCCTGGTGCAATACGTTCTGACGTATAGCCTGGGCCAACGAGATCCAGAGGTGGGGCAAATCACGCTGGAGGAGTGGTCTCAGATCAGGGACCTATGCACCCTTCTGCACAGTTTTGAAATGGCGACGAAGATGTTTAGTGCTGACGATGCCATTATCAGCATGACTATTCCGGTGATTTACATGCTGGAGCACATGTTAAACAGAATTCGGAGTCAGGTGGTGGCACAAGAGGAGGTGGAGGAAGTAGAGGAGGAAGAGTTGTATGCGGAAGGGCTAACATCTGCAAGGTCCAGACGGTCGGCAGCACCAAGGCGGCAGGCATGTGAGGGTGGGGGAGATGGTTTTACCAGGGCGCATGGTAGCAGCCAAACTAGTGAGGAAGGTGCAGGAGCCCAGGAAGAAGTGGAGGACGAACTGATGGAAGACTCATCAGATGAGGGAGACCTTGATCACATTTCTGTTGTGCGAGGTTGGGGGGAGAGGACAGAGGAAGGAAGCATGATTGTTACCTCGCCACCAACACAACAGGGACTTGGTGCTCCTGGATGCGCAACACACATGAGTGCCTTCTTGCTGCACTACCTGCAACATGACCCTCGAATTGTGAGAATTAGAAATAATCCTGACTACTGGGTTGCCACACTGTTAGATCCCCGGTACAAAAGTAAATTTGCAGAAATTATTCCTGCCATAGAAAGGGATGCACGCATGCAGGAGTATCAGCAGAGACTGTTGCAGAATCTTACATGTGCTTTTCCACAAAATACCAGTGGTGCACGTAGTGAATCTCACAGTTCCAACTTGCCAACCGTGGGACCGTCAAGTGTTCAGCACTCAAACCGTAACAGAACCACAGTATCTGCTGGTAACATCAATTTTGCGGAATCATTTCACCACTTTTTTAGCCCATCCTTTGCAAGGCCACAGGAGACAAGAAGTCTGACACATAGTCAACGCCTAGAGACGATGGTACAGGAGTATCTCCAAGTAAACATTGAAGCCACGACTGTGTCACTGGACCCTTGCTCTTTTTGGGCTTCCAATCTGGATAAATGGCCGGAGCTAGCCACTTACGCCTTGGAGATCTTGTCATGCCCCGCAGCCAGCGTTCTGTCTGAACGTGTGTTCAGCGCTGCTGGTGGTGTGCTGACAGATAAGCGCACGCGGCTCTCCACTGATAATGTAGACAGACTCACGTTCATAAAGATGAACAAATCATGGATCCGAAACGACTTTTCTACCCCTGTGTCATCCTGGGGAGAGTAAAAGCTTGATGATTGGTTAAAATCACCCTACCAACCGTTTTAAGCTTTCAAATTACTAATCATGTTTATCTGTATCTTGGCTGGAAAATAATTTGGGCTTTGTAGCAGTGTGCAGCACTGATTCTATTAGGCCATCTATAATAAGCTCCACCAGATTTAAAATTACTAATCATGTTTATCTGTATCTTGACTGGAAAATAATTTGGGCTTTGTAGCAGTGTGCAGTACTGATCCTATTAGGCCATCTATACTAAAGCTTCACCAGATTTAAAATTAATAATAATTTTTAGCTGCATCTAGCCCGGAAAATAATTTTGGGGCTCCGAGATGCGCAAGACACATAAGTGCCTTTTTGCTGCACTACCTGCAGCATGACCCTCATATTGTCAGAATTCGAAGTAATCATGACTACTGGGTTGCCACACTCTTAGATCCCCCAAACTTTTCGATCAACCTTTTCATTTTAATAAAGACCAAAAAAATGGTCATTTTTGAAATTATAAGCATTAGCAGGTTGTTAGAAACTGAAATCAAACAGTTTTCAACTCAAAACTTTATTCTAGGTGATGTTACATTTTCACATAGGACCCCTTGTTCGAAAGGAGCTTCTGAACTCTCTCGTCCATTGAATTTGTCAGGTTTTGGATGGTTTCTGCTTCAATTGTTTTGCATGAGGACAGAATACCCTCCCAGAGCTGTTGCTTAGATGTGAACTGCCTCCCGCCATCATAGACACTCCTTTTAATGATGCTCCAAAGGTTCTGAATGGGGTACAGGTCAGGGGAGCATGGGGGTCACACCATAAGTTTGTCCCCTTTTATGCCCATATCAGCCAGAGATGCAGATGTTTTATGTGCAGCATGAGATGGTGCATTATCATGCAGAAAAATGATCTTGCTGTGAAATACACGGTTCTTCTTCTTGAACCATGGCAGGAAGTGCTGTTTGAGAAAATCCACATACATTATGGAGTTCATCTTTAGCGCCTTCAGGGATCCTAAAGGGGCCGACAATCTCTCTCCCCATGATTCCAGCCCAAAACATTACTCCACCTCCTCCTTGTTGGCGCTGTAGCCGTGTTTGCGTGGGGTGTCCATCAACCAGCCATCCTCCACTCCATCCATCTGGACCATCGAGCGCTGCACGGCACTCATCCGTGAACAAAACAGTTTTGAAATCAGTCTTCATGTAATGTTTGGCCCACTGGAGCCGTTTCTGCTTGTGTGAAGTGGATAGAGGAGGTCGACAGGATGGCGTATGCACAGCTGCAAACCTCTGAAGGACCCTGCATCTTGTTGTTCGGGGGACGTTGGAGGCACAAGCAGCTTCAAAAACTTGTCTGCTGCTATGACAAGGCTTTTTTGCCGCTGCTCTTTCAACCTGACGTAATTGCCTGTAGGAAAGAGTCCTCAATTTGCCCTTATCAGCACGCACACGTGTGTACTGTGAATCAGCTACATACTTCTTGATTGCCAAGACACTTCATCCTGATCATCGCACAATGTTGATTGTAGTCATGCCTTGACCTAAACACTCTACAATTTGTTGCTTCTCAGCAGCCGACACATCCTTTTTCTTTCCCATTTTGGCAGAAAATGTAGGCTGCTTAATAATGTGAGACAGCCTTCTTAAGTAGTCTTGCCTTTCATTGGACACACCTGCCAAACTAATTAGCACAGGTGTCTGCAATTGCTTACAGTGATATAAAGAGCCCTGACACACATCACCATCAATGAGTTTAACTGACAAACAAACAAATTCTTCCCTTATCACTCCTAAACACTTTTTGCATAATAATTTGGAACACAGTGTACATGTGCTTTTCCACAAAACACCAGTGGTTCACGTAGTGAATCTTACAGTTCTAACTTGCCAACCGTGGTCTGTATGGAGTTGTTCAATAAAGGGCCCAAAATTAAGATAACATAGATGGGAGAGGTCTCTATGAATAGGAATTCCTAAGTATTTGATACCCTGTGAGGGCCAGGCAAAGGGAAAGTTGGACTGGATGGAATCCTATATGGATTTGGGGAGGGAGACATCGAGGGCCTCAGACTTCGCTGCATTGATTTTAAAATTTGACCATGTAACAAAGTGATCTATTTCAGCCATAACAGCATGGATGGATATATGTGATTGAGTGATATATACTAGGACATCATCAGCAAATAGAGAGCACTTGTACTCGGTGCCTCCCACCTCAATCCACCTAATATTAGGGTTATGGCGAATTGATGAGAGCAGGTGCTCCGTCACTAGGATGTATAAGAGAGGGGACAGAGAACATCCCTGCCTTGTCCCATTGGTGATTGTGAAAGGTGATGAAAATGTTCTGACGCGCCCCCTGGGCCTTGGGACACCCGGAGCCGGACCCTTTTTGGTGGATGCTGGTGGTTGTAGTCTCCGTGGCGGCAACCCGGTTCCGTGGCTCAGGGCGGTTAAACCAGTGGCGGAACTATTTATGTGGTTTTGATGTTTAAATGTCCGACTACGCCACCCGTGGATTGCGGTCAGAGTGAACCGCCGCTCCAGGGCAGACCGCTGAGGCTGGTGTTGTGGGTGCAGCAGAGCGTAGCATAACTCCCCACGGGAGGAGTATAGCCTCAGGGCAGTGTATGCGGAGGATGGGGGTGATGGTGCAGGGCAGCAGCAGTAATGACACGGAGTGAGTGATGCAGTCCAGGGCCTTTACTCACAGTTCTTATTATCCAGACCACGTCTGCAGGTAACGGCTGCCCACGTCGTACTGTGCTCACCAGGTGAGGGGCTCAGACAACTCCCAGATAACTTTGGAGTGCTTCACAGGACCCCCTTTGTGTGTCCTTTGTCTGGCCTTTCTTACCAACCCTTCTGTCCGGCTGCCTCGGGCCTCCTCTTGGTAAACTTGGCGCCAGTTTCCCTGACCCTATGTGGTGCCTTCCTAGCGGGTGTAGCGAGGGGCTGCGCCACATAAAATGTCACAGCCTCCTGTTTCTAGCTGAGGGTCATTTCCTGCCTCCACTAGTTTCGGGGACCGGTCTCCCCCTTTGGCCTGACCCCTCCACGCAGGTGGATTCGGGCGTGCGGTGGCGACTCGCCCGTCCGCACCCCTGAGATCCCTTCATTCCTCGTTCCTGGAGCCTTCTCCGCTCCTCTTCCTTCCTTCTCCCTCTTCCAGGCCTGGGCCTCTGTTACTAGGCCCGCCTCCGGAGCAGAGCTCATGCAGAGCCCCTGCTCCCTGCCACTTCTGCTCAGACTTCTCTGCACTGAACTAAGATGGTGCCCACCTTTTATACTCCCTTCTCAATGCACCCAGGAACTGCTTCCTCCCTGCTCCTGCACTACAGGGTTCCCCTTCCTCAGTGTTCCCTCCCCCCACTCCAGCCAGGGACAGGGACTGTCGTGCCCATCTCAGGGGCATATTGGTCGCCCTGCCCCACGGCAATGTGGTGTAATGCATGCAGGTGTCGGGTCCTGATCCACACTACATCCTTACCTGAGAGTGAGATATCACACCTCTGGGTGAGGTGCAATACCTCTGTAGCAACCGAGCCCTCAGGGTGCTACAGTTCCATTTATCTTCAGCCTAGGTGACGTATTGCGATACAGGGCCGTGATTTTGGCTATAAAAGGGTCCCCTAGACCCCTACCCCAAGCTTTTTAAGAGAATCATATATGGCGTGCCAGGAGACTCTATGGAATGCTTTCTCAGCATCCAACGAGAGTATCTAATTACAAATTTTTAACTGCATCTAGCCCAGGAAATACTTTGTGCCTAGTAGCAGTGTCTGCTAGTCAGCGGATTATCCCGGCTGTTAAGCAAGCTACACCACCTGTAGTTTGGACACTTCATTTTTTCAAAGGAAATGCTTCGGGACCACGGGATACTCAGTGAAGAGCATCAGGAGGCACCCCAAGGCATAGGGGCTCGGACTGGCAGTAGGATGCCTTGAGGTGGACAGCCGAGCTCGATCCTTATAAAAGCTTTTTAACTGCAGCAGCTTTAGTGGACGCTACTGGAGCTGGAATTACGCGGCTGCTGGCATGAGACTTGCCCTCCAATAGATCCTTGTAAATGGATTTAAAGTGTATTTATTCAAATTAGAGAGACAATTTAAATTAAAAAGCTTAGAGCTGCCTCCACCACAGGGGGGCTCGCTCGACCCACCAGCGGACAGGCACCAGTATTGGGAGAGGGGGGCTGGCCGTCAGGGTTCACCGCGGCTCTGGCACAAACCCGGCGACACGGAGGTGGCACGGGCAGGAGCGGACTGAACGTGTCGGCTTCTCACTTTTTGGATTTTAGAAGGGCATGACATGCCTATATCTGTGTCTCCCCCTCCTTTTACTCCTCCACCTCTTTTCTTTTCGCATGACTATATGTACTTGTCACTTTTCCATGTGTTAGTTGTGTCTTCTGAGCAGTTTGTCAGCTTTTGGACACCTTTGAAGGTGTTTTCTATGTGTTTCTATGTGTTTTTGTTTGCCTGCCATTGGTTTTAACGGTGTTCGAAGGTGTTCGACGAACAGTTCGACGAACAGTTCGGCGAACACACGGGTGTTCGACGAACCGAACCGAACTCGAACACTACGGGGGTGGCTCAACACTACTTATAATAAACTCCTATATAATCATTTGCATCTATCAAAGACTGTCATTTTGAAAATCCTACATCTAGCACTACCCATGAACACAATGTCACAAATCTTGTAACATCTACTGCGACATTGATTGTGTATGGAACTGCAGGAGATAAATGGCTACAGTGAATGCATGTCCAGGGGTGGACACAGACAGAAGAGGGCCCCTGTGCAAGAACAGTATATGGGCCCTTTGCTGACCAATAATTCATCAGAATACAAAATTCCACTTGCCTTGGAGGTGGTAGTGGCCCCTTACCTCTTTGGCCTGTGGTTACACCAATAATATATCTGCCGCTGCTACTGCGACGCACTCCCTGAGCGGTGGGGTACCCGGAGCCGGGCCAAAGTAGGGTGGCGGTGTGGGATGTCGTCGTGGCCGTGACCCGGTCCGTGCCCAGGGCTGTCACATGAAAATAATGGACTTGTTGATGAGTGGTTATTCGACTACGCCACCTGTGGTTTCTGGTGAGGATCCACCAGCGCTGCAACAGTCCTCTGAGGCTGATGTTCTGGCAGCTTGGTTGGTACTACTCCCCACAGGCGGAGTAGGCCTCAGGGCAGTGTCAGAATGAACTGAGTGGAGGGATGGTGGGTGCAGTGCCGCGCAGAAATAACCAAGCGGAGACAGTAAATGAAGTCATCCAGGTTTTACTCACTTTAGTGAAGTAGCCGCTGTAAAGCTTCTCTCTGCTTCTCGTGGCGTGCTGCGGCCACCAGAAAGGGGGTTCAGCACTTCCCAGGTAGATAAGGAGCACCTATCAAAACCCCGTTGGTGTGTTCCTCTCCTTCTCCCTCTCTTCTCTCCTTCTCCTCCCTGCTTGTGTCCCTCCCTGGGATACACTAAGCAGCCGGGCTTTGCCAACAGTGACGTGAAGTACACAGTCAGATATCGGGGGCTGGTCACCCCTTTTGCAGCAGGAATCCCTCTGGCTTGGCCAGAGTGAAGAATACAGGTGGCGACTCCGCTCCGTCCGTATCCCCCTGGGATCCTTTTGCCTGTGGAGCCTATCTCCTCTGCTCCCCTCCAAGGCCTTCTTAAAACGGGACCCTGACCGGGCAGAGACACTGGTTAACTCTGACCCGCTCCTCGCCTCAAGGCCTGAGAACGAGGACCGTGAATCTTCAGCCAGCTACAGACTCTTGCTGGACCCTGACAGAAGACCACAATCAAAAGACCTAGAACTTAAGATGGCCGTTGGTTATATATGATTCTATTAGTGCACTGTTAAGTGTTTCCTCCACTCTCACCCACTACTAGGTTCCCCCTATCTTTGGTTCCCCCCCATCTCCTCTATCCCGGACCGGGGCAGCACCCTGGTGCATTTAGGCCCCCTACAGGACAGGAGTGGTGTAGTGTTGAGTGTGAAGTGGGGTACTGGGTGATGCTCCATCTTTACCTGGAAGAGGAGATACCACACCTCTATCTGAGGTGCAGTACCCCTGTGGCGACGGAACCCTCAGGGGCGCCATACTACATTCAGATGGGACACTTCAGAGTCCCATTCTGGGGATCGAAGGGACCACCAGCGATGCTGAGTCTTTAGCAGCTGCTCCCAGTGTCTGTTATTGTCTGCATTGCTGACAGCGCTGCAGCTAGTCACTGAGCTTAGTGGTTTAGCCTGAGTTGACAACACGAGCCACTCAAAAGCAGCTAAGTTTATCGACTGGCTGCAGCGCTATCAATGTAACATCAGCGCTGCACACAATAACAAACACCATGAGCAGAATAAGAGACTCAGAGCTGGACCCAGGGAGGGTGAGTAAAGCCCAGTCTGTTTGCTTTGTGCCTTTCAATCTTGTTACTTTACACACGGTTTTCAGGCCTGTGCAATTTAAAAAAAGAGTATCACAAAGAGGGACTCTAGAGGCAAATGTGACTATAGCGGTATGCCATGTAGGTTTTTTTCTTTTTTTTTTTCTTAAAGGGAGAATGTGAGAACTCCTTTACTGGAAAGCCTCATTCACACATCAGGTTTTTTTTTTTACGTATGAGAAAAACGGACCAAGTTTCATCAGTGATTTTCATCAGAGTTTCCTCCAAGTTTCAACATAGTTTGGTCAAAGTTTCATCAGTTTTTCTCTTGCGTGAAAAAACAAAAGCTTCTCTACTTTCTCCATTCTAACGAAAATCGAACCGCACTCGGATTTCAACCCGATTTTTTCACGCACCCATAGACTTGCGTTGCCGATTTTGATCCGGCACTCGGACATGTCTCTGAGATTTTGCAAGAACCGCTTAGTCTGCGAAAAATCACAGACATGTGAATGACCGAATTCTCTATTATAGGTACGAGTGCTATCCGTGAAAAACACGTATGAGAAAAACTGGAGTGTAAATGAGGTCGAAGTCAACCAGAAAGAGGGATATTATCAATGGGCTGCGGTGCTATAGTGGAAAGTTTTTTTTCGGGGGGGAATTTTGAGTCGTAGGTAGAAGAAATAACTTCAGTCTCTGTTTATATTTCATATTTCTCCTTTTCTGCCTCGTATAATAATGGTATAATGAAGCCTTCAGTCTATCATGTATTCCACAGCACACTAGGCCACATGTCCTTTCTGGAGCTCCTTGAAGAAGAAGATAGACGTCTGACAGGGGCACAGGCGGTTGGTCTGAATAGACTTGGTGCCAGAACATACTGAGGCCTCCAGGCCACTAAATCTTCACACTGCGAAGTGACAGCAGACAGAGGGATGTCACTGGGAGCTCGGACCCTCATTTATCAGTCTCTTTGTTGGAGAAACGTCAGCACCATATAATGATTTTCACCTCTTGTCTTCTCCATAATAATAGAAGCAGCAATCCACCGAAGAATCGTATCAGACTCATTCCTAGCCCCATAATATCACCGTCAAGAATAACCCTAACTGCAAGGGCACCACACAGACAGAGGAATTAACGTACATAAAAAGTCAGATCACTTTGTACGTCAATTGCATCACTTTTTTTTATACAGATCTCAAGTTATAGTCCGGAGCTGCATTCACAATTCTGCAGATCTTCCTTGTTGGTTGAATGTTTGCACATTATCTGGAAAATGTTATCTTTACAAATGGCACTGTCCTGTGGGTATTACTCTCTTAGTATAGGTAGTATAGGGGTTCGGCTGATCTGTTAGGGGGTAATATCCGTGTACAAGCTTGCTGATTGTTTCCAATTCCAACCAACAGAATTATAAATGCAGCTCTGAATTATTACATGAGCAGTCAGGATAATTCCAAGTTTTATTAAAAGGGGAATTTGCTAATAAGAATCATAAAATACGTTGCAATTTTTAACTCTTCTATAACAGCCAATACTTTTTTTAATGGGGTCTTATTCAACAGTGCCATGTTTTTATGCTGCCCCTAGAATAAGGGCTCCATGGGTGCCCTGTGCCTCCCTTCAGCAGATGGTCTGCCGAGAGAGGGGGCTCTAAGAGAAACTGGGGCATTATTAAAGGGGACTTCTATATTCACCAGGACAGCTTTTAGGGAACATTTAGTGTTGCCCTGAATATACTCTGTGTCATAATGTATTAGCATACAGGTGTAATAAAATGCAAAATGTTAAAGGAGTTGTCCACTACTCAGACAACCCCTTCTCAATCCGTATGTTTGCCCGTTAAAATAATAAGACTCATACTGCCCACCGGTGCTGGCACCGGTCCAGCAGTGTCGGCACTGGCTCTTCCGGCGATTGTTACATCACGTGATCCCTGCAGCCAATCAGCGGCAGTTTCACTCTCCTCGCCTTCGGACACATCACTTATATGCTGCTCTCTAACTTCCTCATGATGTACAGTATGTGATTTATCTGAAGGTGGAGAGAGTGAAACAGCGGCTGATTGCCTGCAGGGATTGCATAACATAAAAATGTCACGCAATTGCAGGGAGAGCTGACACTGGCACAGGAGGTGACGGTGAGTATATGTGTTATTATTTTAATGGTGGCATACGTACGGATTGAGAACCGGTTGTCCTAGTAGTGGAAAACCCCTTTAAATCCTTTTAACTTTTAGGCTTAAGACTCTAGAGGGCGGTCCTTCTCAGTGCTTGACATCTATCTCTGTACTGTGTACTGCTGATCAGTGCTGGTTCTAGAGGACAGACAGACAGGCACTAATCGTACATTGCTAGCAGTCAATATCTTAATCTAGGAAAACCCTTTAATACTTCCATTCTCCAATAATAGAATTTTCCGCAACCGGTCATTTTCAATTGAGTAAATGCATCCAAAAATACTTGCTAAATAAACCAGCCTAAAAAGGTGATCAGCTTATTACCTCATATGAGTGCAGCTACCTGTGACGCCAGTCACTACAAAGAGACAAGCCGTGAGGTTGGGTAGTCAAGCAGTCCAAGGTCAAAAGCCAGGAGGGTACGTCACCTTATCTCACCAGAGGGGTGAGATAAAGGCATAGTCAGGTAACTGTCCGAGGTCATTATACCAAGAAGGTTACGGACAAAAGGGCTAGGCAAATGGATGGTCAAGGCAAATCTAAGGTCGAGTAGGGAAGATCAGAATACAAGACTAGGAACACAGAGCACACACCCACCACTTGAGCAAGGCTACAATTGGCAGAAATCTAAGGCAGAGAGCCACCTAAATAGCCAGGTAATTACTCTGAACAGTAGACACATGAGAGAACCCTGGCACGCCCTGGCCCTGATTGGACAGCTAAACTGTCACTCAAGACACTGACAGTTCAGCACACCCCAGTTCTCAATTGGATGGCTGAGCTGTCAATCACCATACCGACAGCTCAGCATACCCCTGCCCTATATTGGACTGTAGAACAATCATTCACTGAGTCCAGACACACCGATAGGCGTAATCATGACACTACCTTTATACATTATACATACGCTAGGGGATTCCATTAAAGGGACCTTTGACTGGATTATTTAATTAATACTGAGTCCCTCCTCTAATTGTCACTGGTTCACTGATTCCGGAACAGTTTTTCATTTTCTTCTGTGCCTCTCTGTTCCATAGTTATGTCTCCCGGTAATAATGCAACAAATGTTCCCCTCCAAACAAATGGGCATATACCAAAGAACTTCTCTGTGGGCGTTTGCTTTTTCTTCTCCGATGCTAGCCAATCAAAACACAGCCACGCCTACAAATAAGCTCTATGCTTTACACCCAGTTGTCAAAGGGAAAATTTGCACGATTATTACCTGGGCTATAACTTTGGAATGAAGGGGCACAGAAGAAAAAGGAAAACTGTTCCAGAATCAGTGGAGCCGTGGCAATTGGAAGAGGTAGTAAGTTTAAATTAAAAAAATCCAGTGAAAGATCCCCTTTAAGAGCATACATAAAAATCCAAAGTACTCTAGAAAGATAAATACATGTACAATATTATTCAATAATTACAATTTTATTAGTACAAAATAAAACTAAAGTATAGGATTAGCAAAAAGGAGCAATAATTTGCCAACTTATCTCAGAAAAATAATACAACAATAATAATTATGAATCAATAAATATATAGATCAGACCAGTGTAGATTGTAAAATATAAATATGAAAAAAACATTTGATGTGTGAGGTGAGACTAGACAAAGTAAATAATTATATTTATTGATATGATTTAAATAAAATAAAAAATACAATTAATATTCTGAGGAAGCAGTACGCGAAGCGCGCGTTGGAGTGCATAGCATGGGAGCGGGAAGTCGCCATTCAACATGCAGCTCTATATTAAACGTTTCATCTATACCTAATGATTTTCATGGATTAAATTACTTTTGATTCATGTTGTCAGACTAACCACTGTTCATTGCTATTCTGACTATCCAGTCAGCATTACACTTTTTATTCTTTATTATTATAAATTGATATTAACTGTATTTTTTACTTTATTTAAATCATATCAAATAGAATTGTTTCTTAAATAATTGATTTAGTCTCACACATCAAATGTTTTTTTTCATATTTATATTTTATAATTTATTTAGCACAATGAACACATCAACACTGGTCTGATCTATATATATATATATTTTTTTTTATTCATACTTGTTATATTAGTTTTCTGCAATCAGTTGGTGCTTTCTCACTCTTTTTTTGCCGAACCTACACTTTTAATCATGGCTTTGTGCCTTGTTGTTCTTAGTTTTTGTTTTGTACTAATAAAATCATAATTATTGATTAATATTGCATATTTATTTATCTTACTGGAGTATCTTGACTTTTTGTGTCTTCGATTGGTATACGTTAGTATATTTTTCACTCTTGGTATTATTTGGTACTTCTTTCTTTGGATAAGTTGAATAGTCTGGACAGTAACCTTGACTGATTATTGAGTAGATGTCAAGGCTTCCTATATCAAAGGTTACATATTTTTGTAAAACTTAAATACATAAGATGTTGTCAATCATTGTACCGTTACAGTCACAGATGATGGATCTTAGGTCTTTCAGATAAGGCCACCACTTACCAAATAAAGTCGCTAAGATCCCGTCAATCAACATTATGAAAATACATCACTTTGCAAAAAGTTTGGTAAAGTTTTCAACTGCACTCTTCATTTCACAAAGGCTTTAGTCCTAATCCATGTAAAGGTAACACATAATGGCACAGCTTGCTTAAGAGGCAGGATTCAGACGTGGCCGATTCAATTTTACCTTTCTTAATCCTTACAATCCCTTAATTGTACCACTAAGATGAGGATTAGTTAAACCTTTTATTACTTGATCTGCACTGACCTAAGTGCCGCACAAGGCCGAGGACTAGAGGAGAGACAAAAGCAGACGTAATTAATGGTAATCTAGTCACGGTCATGCATACAAAAATGAAGTGTACCCAATGCCCAAACGTACCAGGGGCCAACATTTTCTGAAACCAGCATTCATGAGGTGGAAAGTTTTAGTCACAGGTAACCTATGTACTCACTATGCTTAAAGGGGTGTTCCATCAGAAACATTTATTGCAGACTGTGTAGAATATGTTAGACCTGCGGATGTGTCAAAAACAGCTCGTGAATGTCGAGAGACACAATTAACCACTTCGCACCAGAGCCTGTTTTTGCCTTCGTGACCGGGCCAATTTTTTCAATTCTGACCACTGTCATTTTATGAAGTAATTACTCTGGAACGCTTCAACGGATCCCCCTGATTCTGAGAATGTTTTTTCGTGACATATTGCACTTCATGATAGTCTTAACATTTATTCGATATCACTTGCGTTTATTTGTGAAAAAATTGGAAATTTGGCAAAAATTTAGAAAATTTTGCAATTTTCAAACTTTGAATTTTCATGCCCTTAAATCAGAGAGATATGTCACACAAAATAGTTAATAAACAACATTTCCCACATGTCTACTTTACATCAGCACAATTTTGGAACCAACATTTTTTTTTTGTTAGGGAGCTATAAGGGTTAAAAGTTGACCAGCGATTTCTAATTTTTCCAACAAAATTTACAAAAACATTTTTTTAGGGACCACATCATATTTGAAGTCACTTTGAGGGGTCTTTATGACAGAAAATACCCCAAAGTGACACCATTCTAAAAACTGCACCCCTCAATGTGCTGAAAACCACATTCAAGAACTTTATTAACCCTTCAAGTGCTTCACAGGAATTTTTGGAATGTGGAAGAAAAAAATTAACATTTAACTTTTTTCACAAAAATGTTACTTTAGACCCAATTTTTTTTATTTTCACAGGGGTAACAGGAAAAAATGGACCCCAAAATTTTTTGTGCAATTTCTCTTGAGCGCGCTGATACCCCATATGTGAGGGAAAACCACTGTTTGGGCGCACTGCAGGGTTCGGAAGGGAAGGAGCGCCATTAGACTTTTTGAATGTCCTATGAGGAACGGTTGCAGGATTTAGGAATGTTTAGCTTGCAAAAAAGAAGACTGAGAGGAGACTTAATAGCTGTCTACAAATATGTCAAGGGCTGTCACATTGTAGAAGGATCATCTTTATTCTCATTTGCACAAGGAAAGACTGGAAGCAATGGGATGAAACTAAATGGGAGGAGACACAGATTAGATATTAGAAAAAACTTTTTGACAGTTAGGGTGATTAATGAGTGGAACAGGCTGCCACGAGAGGTGGTGAGTTCCCCTTCAATGGACGTCTTCAAACAGAGGCTGGACAGACATCTGTCTGAGATGATTTAGTGAATCCTGCTTTGAGCAGGGGGTTGGACCAGATGACCCAGGAGGTCCCTTCCAACTCTACCATTCTATGATTCTATGAATGTAAAATTTGTCAGTATAATTAACAGACGCCATGTTGCGTTTGGAGAGCTCCTAATGTTCCTAAACAGTGGAAACCCCCCATAAGTGACACCATTTTGGAAACTAGACCCCTTAGGGAACTTATCTAGATGTGTGGTGAGCACCTTGAACCCCAAGGTGCTTCACAGAAGTTTATAATATTGAGCTGTAAAAATAAAATTTTCATATTTTTCCCACAAAAACGTTTTTCATCCCTTAATTTTGCATTATCATAAGGGTAATAGGAAAAATTGCACCATGAAATTTGTTGTGCAATTTCTCCTGAACACGCTGATACCCCATATGTGGAGGCAAACCACTGTTTGGGCGCACGGCAGGGTTTGGAAGGGAAGGAGCGCCATTTGACTTTTTGAATGTAAAATTTGTTTGAATAATTAGCGGATGCCATGTTGCATTTGGGGAGCCCCTGATGTGCCTAAACAGTGGAAACCCCCCACAAGTGACACCATCTTGGAAACTAGACCCCTTAGGGAACTTATCTAGATGTGTGGTGAGCACCTTGCACCCCCAGCCGCTTCACAGAAGTTTATAATATTGAGCCGTAAAAATAAAATTTTCACATTTTTCCCACAAAAAATGTTTTTCATTCCCTAATTTTGCATTATCATAAGGGTAACAGGATAAATTGCACCATGAAATTTGTTGTGCAATTTCTCCTGAGTACGCCGATACCCCATATGTGGGGGAAAACCACTGCTTTGGTGTACGGCAGGGTTCGGAAGAGAAAGGAGCGCTATGTTGGCTGGGATAGGTTGCAGACACCATGTCACATTTGAAGAGTCGCTGACATGCCGAAACAGCAGAAACCCCCACAAGTGACCCCATTTTGTAAACTACACCTCTCAAGGAATTCATCTAGGGAAGTAGTGAGTAATTTTTAATTTTTAAATTTATACCATTGGGCAGTGAAAAAAGCATAATTATATTTTTACCACAAAAAAATGTTTTACCCTCAGATTTTACATTTTCACACAGGGCAATGGGTAAAAATGGTGCTGAAATGTGTCACACAATTTCTTCTAAAAGTGTCAATACCCCATATGTGGCTGTATCGTACCGCTCAGCCATACGGCGAGATCTGGGGGGGACGGAGTGCTATTTGACAATTGGAGAACAAATTATTGTAGAATAGGCATTTGGATTTGTGAGCACAACATTTTCTGAAATTCTTTTGGGGGCCAAGGGTCATTTTGCTTTTCCAGAGCCTTTCTGCTACCAGTAACTTGGAAGTCCCTTATATTTTTAACAGATGACGGACCTGAGTGGGGACTAGCTTTTTTTGAGGACTGAGTTGAAGCTTTTATTGGGAACATTTTAAGTAACATTTATCCGGCACTCTAGGCTGAGCACTTACATCGGGGTTTCCATCTAAATTTCCAAATGATGTAATTCAGATGAAACCCCTGCGGGATCCATTCACTGTAATGAGGCAGCAGAATTACTCTGGACTCCGTCTGGCCTCTGTTTAGCGGTGTCCTTTTTTTCAGAAGTGCACAAAACTGTGGCCAACCGCACTTTTATGCACGCCTAAAACAAATGACACCGTGGGATCCCAGGCTAGACGGCATCCACAGGGGCCTATATCTGCCTCATTACAGGGAATCTTCCGTCATGGGTTCCGGCTGAATCACATATTTCAGAGATTTACATGGAAACTCTGGGGTAAGTGCTCAGCGCAGAGCGCAGGATAAATGTAAGGCTCTGCGCCTTACTGCGATCTTTGGGAGACATAATAAACTAATCAGTAGCAGGTGAAGAATTGGTTTTATTTATTTTTTACGCCGTTCCTAGTGTGATATAACTAATTAGATTACTTTATTCTTCGGGTCGGTGCGATTACAGAGATACCAGATTTATATCGGGTTTTTATGACTGACAGCTGTCACACACTAAAAGACGCTTTTTTTTGCAAAATCTAGTTTTTGCATCGCCATATTTTGAGAGCTATAATTTTTCCAGATTTTGGCCAACAGAGTCATGTGATGGCTTGTTTTTTGCGGGACGAGTTGACATTTTTATTAGTACCATTTTTGGGTACGTGACATTTTTTGATCGCTTTCTATTCCGTTTTTTGGGAGGTAAAATTAACAAAAACCAACAATTCAGGAATTGTTTTTTGAGTTTTTTTTTTATGCCGTTCTGCGTGTGGTAAAAGTGATCAGGCAGCGTTATTCTTCGGGTCAGTACGTTTACAGTGATACTACACTTACTGTATATTTTTTTATGTTTTGGCGCTTTTACACAATAAAACCATTTTATAGAAAAAAAATTTTTTTTGCATTGCTTTATTCTGAAAGGTATAACTTTTTTATTTTTCGGCTGATGGAGCTGTATGGTGGCTTGTTTTTTGCGGAACAAGATGACGTTTTTAGCGGTACCATTTTTATTTCCATTTTGCTTTTTGATCGCATTTTTTTCCACTTTTTGTTTGGCGATATGAGGAAAAAGCATAGTTTTTTGCTCCGTTTTTTATTTATTTTTATTACGGTGTGCACAGAAGGAGTTAATTAGTGTGACAGTTTTATAGCTCGGGTTGTTTCGGACGCGGTGATACCAAATATGTGCACTTTTTTTATTTTTGCATAAATATACGGATTTATCGGTTTAATATTTTATTTATTTATTTTTATTTATTTTGTAATTTTTTTTTAACAGTTTAAAAACATTTTTTTTTTACTTTTTTTTTACATTTTTACTTAGTCCCTGTATGGGACATTAATTTTTATTTTTCTGATCACTGATCTCATGTAATGTAATAGACATGTATTACATTACATGAGATCTTCCCTGACTGTTTCACAGTCAGTCTCCTGCCTGGCTTCAGCTGCAGGCTGAGCCAGGCAGGACACCATATATGGCAGATCTGGAGGCGGTCATGTGACCTCCAGCTGCCATAGCAACGTCAGGTCCTGGAAGGTATAAGGGGGCAGTCGGAGAGGTAAGTGGACGACCCCCTCTCCTCCTGCTGTCTTCTATATGCCGCGATCACTATAGATCGTGGCATATAGAAGACAGCAAAGGGTTAACATCACTGGGACCTGATCCAATCAGGTCCCGATGATGTTCCCTGTCAGAGCTATCGCTCTGCACCGCTCCCGCAGCGCTTGCAAGACCCTGGGGGTCCTGAGCGCTGCGGGACCACCCACCGTTTTTAAACGTCCGCGCTGCACAGAGCCCAGGCAGCGCGGACGTTTATCTACAGTGGGCGGTCGGGAAGCAGTTAAGTGGGGGTCAATGCCAAATACCACTGCACTAGGCCCCCCTGTTCTCGGCATAGGTGCCGACATCTGTCAAACATCTTTTTGGATAAGTCATAAATTTCCTGAATTGGAATACTCCCATAAGGCAGATAACCATCTTTTTTTCTTTTTAATGGCCTTTGGCTCAATCTCAAGCCATGGTGACTTGGTGGATGAAGATCTGTAGGAAGATCGATCTGGTGCAAGCGTAGATAGGTCCACTATGGTCTTCTCCGCCATTATCTTGATAGACTCAAGCTACTGGGTTACTGGTCTTCGTCTTTGCCTCATTCGTTCTATTCTTACGACCATTATGTCCTTCTCCAGTGATTGCCCTCTTTGTATGATGTGTCAAAAGTAGGCAATTTGTAGTTTGGTGATCCTTGCATCCAGTTACATGTCTGACTTGATTAATTCCAAGATTGATTTATTTGTTCTTCTTGCCATCCATGGTATTGATAACATCCTTCCCCAGCTCCACATTTTAAAAGTGTCTTCTGTGTTGTTTCTTTATCATCCAGGTTTCGCATCCGTATGTTACCAAAGATAATCGTCTTACAGCGCTCATAGAAGTCAACTGCCCCTCATGTACCTCTTAGAGGCTGGAATGTCGAAGAGTGGCACATTTATGTAGGTTTTCCACATAGAAAAAATTCCTGGCATGCTCATTTGGACAACTTATTATTACAAAACACTGCTTACAGGAAAAAATATCTCAACAGTACGGTGCTTGACAGGGGCTTATGCCAATGGCTTTATATACTTCAGTACGCCTCCAATTTCATGGGGATGTACACACTTTTTTTTCTGTTGATTTTTATATGAAAAAAATCATGGATGCTCATTTAGACAACACATTACAAAACATTTCTTATTGGGAAGAATATCTAAATGAACAGAAGCTTTACACCATACGGTGGTACACGCCTCCGACTCGGAGTGCCTGCGGATCAGCTTCATGAAGCACAATGTCTTGTGTGGCCAGGATCATTTGGTTCCTTTCACACATCCGGACTAGCCATGAGTCTCCTGACCTGAATTTAGGCATATGAGACCGGCCATGAGTCTTCTGACCTGAACTTAGGTATATGAGACCGGCCATGAGTCTCCTGACCTGAACTTAAGTATATGAGACTGGCCATGAGTCTCCTGACCTGAATTTAGGTATATGAGACTGGCCACGAGTCTCCTGACCTGAACTTAAGTATATGAGACTGGCCATGAGTCTCCCGACCTGAACTTAGGTATATGAGACTGGCCATGAGTCTCCTACCTGAACTTAAGTATATGAGACTGGTCATGAGTCTCCCGACCTGAACTTAGGTATATGAGACTGGCCATGAGTCTCCCAACCTGAACTTAAGTATGTGAGACTGGCCATGAGTCTCCTGACCTGAACTTAGGTATATGAGACCGGCCATGAGTCTCCCGACCTGAACTTAGGTATATATGAGGTTGGGTCAAGAGCCTTGCAGCCGGTCAGGACATGTTGGAATTTAGGGAGCCTCTACCTACAGATGTAGGTTCTACAAAAATGCTGATTATTCAGAAAAATTTTGTAGTAACAGGTTCGGTACCCTCCTGTCAAGTGCATTGGTCATAGCTGGGAGGAGATAGGCAAACCAGGGTGTGTGCCCCGGGTCTTGGGTGCTACAGGTGTTCACCAGTAACGCAAGTATGTGAATGAGTAGTATCTTAGTTCTATAGTTTGAAAAAGTACCCCAGTTCATCAATAGCAACCTGTGTCCACCATCATATGTGGCGCCCCTGAGGGTTCAGTCGCCACAGGGGTACTGCACCTCAGCTAGAGGTGTGGTATCTCCTCTTCCAGGTAAGGATGGAGCATTTCTCAGGACCCTACTTCACACTCAACACTACACCACTCCTGTCCTGTAGGGGGCCAAAATGCACCAGGGTGCTGCCCCGGCCCGGGATAGAGGAGATGGGGGGAACCAAAGATAGGGGGAACTATGTAGTGGGTGAGGGTGGAGGACACACTTTTAGGAAACACTTACTAATTTATATATAACCAACGGCCATCTTAAGTTCAAGGTCTTTGATTGTGATCTTCACCGCTGATTGTGGCTTTCTGATAGAACCTGCAGCCTATCGAAGATACACGGTCCTCGTCATCTGGCCTCGAGGCGAGGAGCGCAAGAGGGGTGACCGGTCCCCGATATCTGACTCTGCTACTTCACGTCTCAGTCAGAAAAGCCCGGAGGCTTAGTGGATCCCAGGAGGGATATGGACGGAGCGGCATACGCCACCCGTACCTCTCTACCTGCGTTCATCCAGTGGGACCCGGCCTTACACCTAGTTCTAACCACACAAACAGGCGAGAGGAGACTTAGTGGGAGAACTCACCAAGGAGAGGAACACACACACCAGAGGGGTCTCGACAGGTGCTCCT
Source organism: Phyllobates terribilis (assembly GCF_046119375.1). NCBI lineage: Eukaryota > Metazoa > Chordata > Amphibia > Anura > Dendrobatidae > Phyllobates > Phyllobates terribilis. The sequence continues at coordinate 264,227,668 of NW_027362772.1, read as the reverse complement.
GATCAACCTGGAAAGTGCTGGACCCCCCTTCCTAGTGGCCGCAGCACGCCGTGAGGAGCAGAGGGAAGCTTTGCGGCTAAAGTTCATCTTAATGTGAGTAAAAACCCTGGATGACTTCACACCCCGCTTCAGCCTGTTATTTCCCGCGCGGCACTGCACCCACCATCACCAAACACTGCCCTGAGGCCTTCTCCGCCTGTGGGGAGCCATCCCATCCTAGCTGCCCATATCACCAGCCTCAGTGGACTGTAGCAGCGCTGGTGGCCCTCACCAGACACCACAGGTGGCGTAGTCGAAATACCACTCATCCTAAAAGAAGCCCATTATTTTTATGTGACAGCCCTGGGCACGGAACGGGTCTAGGCCACGACTGCATTCCCTCAACATCAGCAAGAGGCCCGGCTCCGAGTAACCCCATTTCCCCTAGTGCGTCACACATACATTATCGCTAGATTATTTATAACCCACAATGCCATTGATTATTAGAAAATTATCCATCCTTTACATACAGTAAACGCTGATATTGTGTCTGCCATTACTAGCTCATGTGGTCGGGCATTGCACAGTTTGACTGCTCTAACTGTAAAGAACCCTTTCATATTTAGCAGCAAGAATAGACTTCCTCCACACAGAACTTATGTCCCCTGGTCCTTTGTAAGGTCCTTGGAAGGAATAAAATTATTTTTGTTTTTTATAAATGGCTTATTTGGGATTTCGGTACATAGCCAAGGCGTTTACAAGTGATATTCACCAGTGAGCGGATTGCTCTCTGCTACAAAGTAATCAAGTGGACTTTATTATTTTCCAAAAGGGGTCATTTTTAGGAATGATAATAATAAGACAGACAAGAATAAAAGCAAATACAAATATCAGAGAGGGCAATTAGAGTGATTATATTCAGTTCAAAGAAGCACAGTTAATGGTTAAGCATAGGTCATGGAGGCTCCATGTGGACATAATGTCTGTCTGCCCTATCACTGTATCCCATACATCACAGATCAAGGGCAGGCTCCGCAGGACACCCAGAGCCAGGGCCTGGCAGGAGGTTGGACTAATGAGTGGAGTCAGAGCATTCCTGAATCTACCCATCAATGCTGGATGGAGCTCAGGAGACAATCAGACCAAGATGAGAATGTATCCTGATCAGTGACCAACGCCGAATCTGGAAATGTAAATTCCGAGGTCTCATTTGCTTGTTCTGTCTATTCCTAAACATTAATTCTTATCAATTCTAATTTTTTATTTTTTTTCTGTTTCTTTTTTTAAGCATGAAGTTTTTTTATAGATCTGTTTTCTATTTGTCTGACAGTTTTCTAGAGGCTAGGAGACAAAGATCATATATATCTCTGTGGAAAGCAAGCAAGTATACAGTACAGATCAAAAGTTTGGACACATCTTCTCATTTAAAGATTTTTCTATATTTTCATGACTATGAAACTTCTACATTCACACTGAAGGCATCAAAACTATGAATTAACACATGTGGAATTATATACTTAACAAAAAAGTGTGAAACAACTGAAAATATGTCTTATATTCTAGGTTCTTCAAAGTAGCCACCTTTTGCTTTAATGACTGCTTTGCACACTCTTGGCATTCTCTTGATGAGCTTCAAGAGGTAGTCACCGGAAATGGTCTTCCAACAATCTTGAAGGAGTTCCCAGAGATGCTTAGCACTTGTTGGCCCTTTTGCCTTCACTCTGCGGTCCAGCTCACCCCAAACCATCTCGATTGGGTTCAGGTCTGGTGACTGTGGAGGCCAGGTCATCTGGCGTAGCACCCCATCACTCTCCTTCTTGGTCAAATAGACCTTACACAGCCTGGAGGTGTGTTTGGGGTCATTGTCCTGTTGAAAAATAAATGATGGTCCAACTAAACGCAAACCGGATGGAATAGCATGCCACTGCAAGATGCTGTGGTAGCCATGCTGGTTCAGTATGCCTTCAATTTTGAATAAATCCCCAACAGTGTCACCAGCAAAGCACCCCCACACCATCACACCTCCTCCTCCATGCTTCACGGTGGGAACCAGGCATGTAGAGTCCATCCGTTCACTTTTTCTGCGTCACACAAAAACACGGTGGTTGGAGCCAAAGATCTCAAATTTGGACTCATCAGACCAAAGCACAGATTTCCACTGGTCTAATGTCCATTCCTTGTGTTCTTTAGCCCAAACTTGTCTCTTCTGCTTGTTGCCTGTCCTTAGCAGTGGTTTCCTAGCAGCTATTTTACCATGAAGGCCTGCTGCACAAAGTCTCCTCTTAACAGTTGTTGAAGAGATGTGTCTGCTGCTAGAACTCTGTGTGGCATTGACCTGGTCTCTAATCTGAGCTGCTGTTAACCTGCGATTTCTGAGGCTGGTGACTCGGACAAACTTATCCTCAGAAGCAGAGGTGACTCTTGGTCTTCCTTTCCTGGGGTGGTCCTCATGTGAGCCAGTTTCTTTGTAGCGCTTGATGGTTTTTGCAACTGCACTTGGGGACACTTTCAAAGTTTTCCCAATTTTTCGCACTGACTGACCTTCATTTCTTAAAGTAATGATGGCCACTCGTTTTTCTTTACTTAGCTGCTTTTTTCTTGCCATAATACAAATTCTAACAGTCTATTCAGTAGGACTATCAGCTGTGTATCCACCAGACTTCTGCACAACACAACTGATGGTCCCAACCCCATTTATAAGGCAAGAAATCCCACTTATTAAACCTGACAGGGCACACCTGTGAAGCGAAAACCATTTCCGTTGACTACCTCTTGAAGCTCATCAAGAGAATGCCAAGAGTGTGCAAAGCAGTCATCAAAGCAAAAGGTGGCTACTTTGAAGAACCTAGAATATAAGACATATTTTCAGTTGTTTCACACTTTTTTGTTAAGTATATAATTCCACATGTGTTAATTCATAGGTTTGATGCCTTCAGTGTGAATGTACAATTTTCATAGTCATGAAAATACAGAAAAATCTTTAAATGAGAAGATGTGTCCAAACTTTTGGTCTGTACATACCATGTAATAGTGGCTGCAGAGTGGAATAAAACATTTTTTATTTCACCCTTGCGTTGTAGAGATATTACCAGTCATTAATTTAGCACCTAATTACTTAACTTTAGATAAGTCCAAGATGGTGTTATCAGATAGTTGTCACTGGGGGGCGTGTACTTCTGCCTCTTGTATGACGCTAATGTCGCATATAAGGAGTCTGGTTGCCACAGTGCTACTGCCTGGAAGCAAGCAGGGGTCCCCTAGTCAGGTATACCAGCATGCAACACTTTCCTGGCTCCAGACCAGCAAGGGGAGCTCCTCCCCTTAGCAACTGGGATCTGGAGGCGGGATTAGTAAGAGTTAGTGAGAGGAGTTGAATACAGGACAGCGACGAGGAAAGACCTGGGGAGTGGAGCTGCACGGCAGCTCACCCCAGAGAGGAGCGAAAAAGAACCGGACACCGGAGTCTGAGGTTGTGGGGCACTGAAGGCCCAGCAGCAGAAACCGGAGGGCAGAAGACTGCAGGTCTCCTGGCCCTATCAGACGCCCGGAGGCTCAGCGGCACATAGGGCCCAGCACCGCCACGTGGGAGCAACACATAAGGAAGGCCCAAGCTGCCTGCCATACGGGTGAGCACAAATACGTTTTACTCAGGGACGAGGGCTGCAGCATAGCTATACGCAGCAGGGCCAAAGAGATTAGCGCAAAGGGAAGGCCTCCAACTTCACCTGGCGAGGTGGATTCACAACTTGCTTCAAGGCCGCCCGGACCTCTACTACCAGCTAGTACCCGTGCCCCGGTCTGCCTAACCACTGCAGGTAAAGATGAGAGGAAACCGCCATTAAGTTGAGGACTGGTTATTATCTGCGCCATCCCCTGCACACTGCACAGCAACATCTATAACATCACTGTTAGAACTCTCCTGTTAGGTTTTTTCTATTTTGCTGGTCACATGACCTTTTTTTTGCCTATTTAGTCCTGCTCCGCCCTCCTGGCCTTGCTGGACTTCATTGTAATTGCTACTCTTAAGCTAGCCTGGTGCTTAGTTACCTTTCTCAGTCAGTTTAGCTAGGTCTTCGGACCTTTATGTTCTATGTTGTGTGTTTGTTTTTTACTGCTACAATTTCTGCTAGGAGGTGTCCAACTTTATCCCAGTCCCTAGTTCTTGTAGGGATCCCTCCCTTGTATCTATAGGTCTTCGTACAGACTAGCCGAGGACTTTAGCGGGTCTGATCGCAGGATCAGGTTCCCCGTTACATCGTAGGGATCTAGCTTAGTTCTATTGTAGGGACAGATCTCCTTTCTTTCCTTAGTGCTTGTAGCAGATCATAACAGTAAGTCCAGCCCAAAAATATCTCTAAGGAAAGACTTCCAGTTTCCATCATGGTGTCGGTTCAGGATTTGGCTCAACGCCTGCAGGGACACTCTCTGGAGGTGGCCAGCTCCAACAACACGTGAGTAGCTGTTCTGGAGCACATTTTGTGGAGCCAAAGGTACGTTTGCCTGATTTATTTTTTGGTGACCAACAAGAATTTTTTTCCTTTAAAAATGCTTGTTTGTTGTATTTTCGTTTGAGACCCAGATCCTCTGGTGATGAATCACAGCGCATTGGGTTCATAATGTCACTTTTGCGCAAAGAACCTCAGGGATAGGCCTTTTCTCTCCAACCTAGTGATCCATGCTTTAGATCAGTGGATAGTTTTTTTTCTGCTTTGGGTTTGTTGTATGATGATCCTGATCGTGTCTCATCAGCTGAGACTGAATTGAGACATTTAAGACAGGGATCAGGTAATGTGGAAAAATATTGTTCTCACTTCCGTCGGTGGTCTGCCCAGGTGGGGTGGAACGATTCAGCTTTGAAAAGTTTGTTTCTTGCGGGGCTAGGTGAAAGGGTTAAGGATTTACTGATTGCTTATCCCACACCTGGAAACTTGCAGGAGGCAATGCAATTAGCTATACGGGTGGACAGGAGACTGCGTGCAAGGGTTAATGAGAGTAAATCCTCTGCCATGTCAGCTCTGAGTCTTGAGAGGGTCTGTACTGACATTGGAGAACCGATGGAGATTGGGGCGATGGCACCCCGCTCTCAGGAAAAAGACCGCAGGTCTTCTGAAGGTTTGTGCTTTTATTGCGGGAAATCTGACCATTTTATTAAGAACTGTGTGCTTCGTATGAACAAAGAAAAAAAAAAGGTCAGTTACGCCCGTATAGCCTGTTTAAATTCTAAGGGTGTATTTCTTTCTGCTACTACTGCTGCTCAGGAAGAATTAATTGAATTTCGGGTATTTGTGGATTGTGGTTCTACTCTGAATGTGATTGATGGGGGATTCTTGGAAAAACTTAAATTAAAACCCAAACCTTTGTCATCCCCTATTGCTGTGGTTTCTGTCGATGGCTCTCCCTTGAAGAGTGTTACTCACAAGGTCTGTGAATTTCCCCTCACTATTAATGGTGTTCACCAAGAGAATTTGGATTTGGTAGTATTAAATAATTTGCCTTCTCCAGTAGTTTTGGGGTTGCCCTGGTTAAAACTGCACAATCCTGTACTGGATTGGTCTACCAATGAAATTAAGTCCTGGAGCCCTAAGTGTTATGACAAGTGTTGTAACGGACGTATTGATGCGGTGGAAAAAGGGGAATTACCTGTACCTATTCAGGATTTTTGGAGAGTTTTTTCTGAAGAGGAGTCACAAATTTTGCCTCCCCATAGAGACTATGATTGTACCATTGAATTTGTCCCTGGAGCGACTCTTCCTAAAAGTCGTTTATTTAATCTTACTATTCCTGAGAGAAAGGCTTTGGAGGAATACTTACAGACAAGCTTGGCCGCCGGTCACATTAGGCCTTCCAAGTCTCCTGTGGCTGTTGGATTTTTTTTTGTTAAAAAAAAGGACGGCGGATTACGTCCTTGTCTGGATTTTCGTGAGATTAATAAAATTACTGTACGCAATCCTTACCCACTGCCATTGATTCCTAATTTGTTTAACCAGCTAGTGGGGGCCAAGTGGTTCTCTAAAATTGGTCTCCGGGGGGCATACAATTTGTTGCGCATGAAGGAGGGTGATGAATGGAAGACTGCTTTTAACACTCCTGTGGGTCATTTTGAGAATCTGGTTATGCCTTTTGGTCTTACCAATGCTCCAGCATTTTTTCAGAATCTTATTAATGACATCCTTAGACCTTTGGTCGGCAAAAATGTGGTTGTGTATTTGGATGACATTTTGATTTATTCACCGGATCTGGAGTCTCATTGGCGGAGCGTACGTGAGGTATTACTGTTATTAATTGAAATTCGCTTTTTGCTAAGCTGGAGAAATGTGAGTTCGCTGTACAGAGAATTAGTTTTTTGGGCTACATCATCTCCAGCGAGGGCTTTGAGATGGACCCGGTGAAAGTTCAAGCTGTGCAGGAATGGCCTAGGCCTATTGGTTTGAAATTGATACAGAGGTTTTTGGGTTTCGCCAATTATTACAGAAAATTCATTAAAAAAATTTCTATTATTGTCAAACCACTGACCGATCTCACCAGGAAAGGTGCTAATGCGATTCAGTGGACTACTGAGGCCATTGAAGCTTTTGTGTTTCTAAAGGAGAGGTTCAGCTCTGCTCCCATCCTTATGCAGCCTGATGTGACTAAGCCGTTTTCGGTTGAGGTTGATGCTTCTTCGGTAGGGGTCGGTGCGGTGTTGTCTCAGAAAAACAAGGATGGAGTACATCCCTGTGCTTTTTTTTCAAAAAAATTTTCTGAGACTGAACTTAATTGCAATATTGGTAATCGGGAATTGCTGGCTATTAAACTCGCATTTGAACACTGGCGTCATCTCTTGGAAGGTGCTGAATTTCCCATTCAGATTTTCACTGATCATAAAAATCTGATCTATCTTGATGCTGCCAAGTGCTTGAATGCCCGTCAGGCTAGGTGGGCACTTTTTTTCTCGCGGTTTAATTTTTCCGTTACTTACATCCCGGGTACCAAGAATGTTAAAGCTGATGCTTTGTCCCGCAGCTTTTCTTCCATGGTCGGTGCTGAGGAGGAGGAGAATGTAACATACCTGGCGGCGTCCTTGCATAGTGGTCCATCTCCCACTGTGCAAGAGCGCGCACTTGATCTCCAGTCCAGTCTGCTAGCCTGGCTTCCCTCCATGCTGTCTGCTTGCCTCTGTTTCTGCAGCTTAAGGGCGGCGCCCGATCACTTCCTGTTTCTTGTACCTGCTGCAGAAACACCCCTGATGCGTCCTCAGCCTATTGCTGTCTGTCACCTGGTATTTAACCCAGCTCCTCCCAAGAAACCCTGCCTGAGCATTGTGTTTCATTCAGTGTGCTCTTTCACTCTGAATGTGCCAGGTCCCTTTCTGTGTTTGCTTGCCTGCCTTTCCTGGAGGCAGTATTTCCAGGCCTGTCTGAACTCGCTCCTAGCCTGTTCCTTCCGCCCTCTAGGGGCTGCATACCTAGACCCGCTCCTGTATCTCGTCTGTCCTGTCTGAACACGCTCCTAGCCTGTTCCTTCCGCCTTCTCGGGGCTGCGTACCTAGACCCGCTCCTGTATCTAGCTACTGTGTCTGTTCTTGTCTGAATACTCTTCTTGCCTGTTTCCTGTTTTTCTCTATGTCCGTACCTTTCCTTTTTCTGCAGAGTCTGAACTCGTACCTAACTCCTACTCGTTGTCCCTGTACACCCGTTTGTGAGTTTGTGGTCCACTCGCTACTTCCCTGCAAGTACCCTGTGGGTATCTGGTTCTGCCTTTACCTTCCTGTCTGTTCCGTGTGAACAGAGCCCTGTCCCCCCTGCTCTGCCTTGCTCACCGCTCCGGCGGTTCTTGCCTGCTCTGCCTTGCTCACCGCTCCGGCGGTTCTAGCCTGCTCTGCCTTTTCTCACCACTCCGGCGGTTCTGGCCTGCTCTGACCCTTTGCTCACTGCTCCCGCAGTCTTGCTCTGCTCTGACCCTTTGCTCGCTGCTCCGGCAGTCTCGCTCTGCTCTGACCCTTTGCTCGCTGCTCCGGCAGTCTCGTTCTGCTCTGACCCTTTGCTCGCTGCTCCGGCAGTCTCGCTCTGCTCTGACCCTTTGCTCACTGCTCCCGCAGTCTTGCTCTGCTCTGACCCTTGTCTCGCTGCTCCGGCAGTCTCGCTCTGCTCTGACCCTTTTCTCGCTGCTCCGGCAGTCTCGTTCTGCTCTGACCCTTTGCTCGCTGCTCCGGCAGTCTCGCTCTGCTCTGACCCTTTGCTCGCTGCTCCAGCAGTCTCGCTCTGCTCTGACCCTTTGCTCGCTGCTCCGGCAGTCTCGCTCTGCTCTGACCCTTTGCTCGCTGCTCCGGCAGTCTCGCTCTGCTCTGACCCTTTGCTCGCTGCTCCAGCAGTCTCGCTCTGCTCTGACCCTTTGCTCGCTGCTCCGGCAGTCTCGCTCTGCTCCGACCCTTTGCTCCCTGCTTCGGCAGTCTCGTCCTGCTCCTCTCTCGCTCACCGCTCCAGGCGGCCTTGTCCTGCTCTTCTCTCGCTCACCGCTCCAGGCGGTCTCGTCTTGTTCTGCTCTTGCTCGCCGCTCTGGGCGGCCTCACTCTGCTGTTTGTCCACCGCGTCTGCGGTTCTGTTCCTGAGTCCCAGTCTGTACTGGGTCCTATCCACTCTGTGCTCCAACCTGTCATACCAGCCAGTACCTCCCTGCCTGCATACCAGTCGTGCTCGCCAGCATCCACCCGTCTGTATTCCAGCCGTGTCTGCCTATACCCACCAGTCGGTGTGCCAGCCTAACCTGCCTGTTCCAGTATTCCCCTGTGTGGGTCAACAGCCGTGTCCGGGGTCTGACCTGGAGTAGCACCTGGTCCCTCTGCCCGGTTCCTCCCTGGCGCACTGGCGTCGGGCAGATACTTAGTTACGCCCCTCCAGGCACTCACCGGTTCATGGCACAGTGGAATCACTAAACACGCACACGCCAGTCAGTCTGGGCGTGTGCATTACAGAGAGCATTTTACAAGAAGGTGATTTCTGCTTTGGACTCCGTTTTGGAAGATGAGATTCTTAAAGCACAGGAGAATGCCCCATCTAACACTCCCCATGGGAGGTTGTTTGTGCCTAGGACCTTTAGGAGAGATTTGTTTGTCGAGTGTCATGAGTCTCGGTTGGCAGGTCATCCAGGAATTTCTGAGACCAAGAGACTTGTGGGTCGCAGTTTTTGGTGGCCTGGATGGCAGAAGGAAGTCATTAAGTGGGTGCGTCAATGTACGGTGTGTGCTAGATCTAAGTCTTCACATACTCCTGCAGCGGGGTTGCTTTGCCCTCTGGAGGTTCCTAGTGCACCTTGGACACATCTGGCTATGGACTTTATTACTGACCTTCCCCCCTCTGAGGGTTTCACGGTCATCTGGGTGGTCGTGGACCGTTTTAGCAAGATGTGTCACTTGGTTCCTTTCATCAAACTGCCCTGCGCTAAGACACTCGCTAAGTCCTTTGTCAAGGAAATTGTCAGACTACATGGCGTTCCTACTGACATTGTTTCGGACAGGGGACCTCAGTTCGTGGCTCGTTTTTGGCGTGCTTTTTGTGACAGGTTGGGAGTTCATTTGTCGTTTTCATCCGGATATCATCCTGAGTCTAATGGCCAGACAGAAAGGAAGAATCAGGATGTTGAGCAGTTCTTGCGTTGTTTTGTGGCAGACAATCAGGAGGGGTGGTCTGAGTTTCTGCCACTTGCTGAGTTTGCTCTTAACAACCATACATTCTCTTCTGCTGGTTGTTCGCCTTTTTTTTGTTGTTCTGGGAGACATCCGTCTTTTGGGTCATTCTCCAAATTGGTATCGGCTGTGCCTGAGGAGGAGAGTTTTTCCGGTGATTTGGAGAGAGTTTGGACGGATGTGCGTGGTAATCTTCAGGAGGCTAACAAAAAATCTAAGAGGTACTTTGATAGGAAACGGCAAGAGGTTTTTTTGCTATTGGTGACATGGTTTGGTTGTCCTCTAAGAATCTGCGGTTGAGGATTCCTTCTAAAAAATTGGGTCCCAAGTTTGTAGGGCCCTTTAAGGTGCTTCAGGTAGTTAACCAATCTGCTGTTAGGTTGGAGGTTCCTACCTCCTGGAAGATTAATCCGGTGTTTCATGCTTCTCTGTTGAAAAGAGCTTATGTGTCGGATGGAGACGCCTCTGCCACTGTTCCTCCGGTGGTGGAGGACGGGGAATACGAAATTTCCCGCATCCTAAATTCAAGACGGTATAGAGGGAGTTTGCAGTATCTCATCGCTTGGAAGGGTTTCGGACCCGAGGATAACTCATGGGTGAGGGCGGATGATGTTTCTGCTTCCAGACTTGTCAGAGCGTTTCACAAGAGGTTTCCTGATAAGCCTGGGCCTAGGGGATCCGGAGGATCCTCATAGAAGAGGGGGTACTGTTAGAACTCTCCTGTTAGGTTTTTTCTATCTTGCTGGTCACATGACCTTTTTTTGCCTATTTAGTCCTGCTCCGCCCTCCTGGCCTTGCTGGACTTCATTGTAATTTCTACTCTTAAGCTAGCCTGGTGCTTAGTTACCTTTCTCAGTCAGTTTAGCTAGGTCTTCAGACCTTTATGTTCTATGTTGTATGTTTGTCTTTTACTGCTACAATTTCTGCTAGGAGGTGTCCAACTTTATCCCAGTCCCTAGTTCTTGTAGGGATCCCTCCCTTGCATCTATAGGTCTTCGTACAGACTAGCCGAGGACTTTAGCGGGTCTGATCGCAGGATCAGGTTCCCCGTTACATCGTAGGGATCTAGCTTAGTTCTATTGTAGGGACAAATCTCCTTTCTTTCCTTAGTGCTTGTAGCAGATCATAACAATCACCACTTCCTGCCCTGGAGCTAAGCCCTGCCTGTGGAGAGCTGAATCAACTCTGCTGCGTCACCATCAGCTCCAGAGGATCTGCACCGCAGCGGCGGCTCCAAATAGCCGCATACCACAGGTGGCTTCACGAACAATATATATAAAAACTTCATTCCCCTTTTACCTCCCCCTTTTATTGACCGCCCTGGGTCATGGACCGGGTCACTGCCACTGTGACATCCCCCAGCATCGACCGGCCCGGTTACCAAGTACCCCACAGCCCAGGGGGCGCGTCACTAACCAGTCATAAGCAGGCAGAAACATAGAAGTGCAGAAGAACTTGTGATGATGTCATCAGGGTCACATGACCTGAGTCCACAGGTCCTGCCAGGTGGAGTGTGCAGCCTAAATAAGCAGTAAAAATATATTACACTGTACAAAAATGTGGGGCTATTAATTCCAGTTAATAATTCTGTCCTGCATCCTGTTCTCTATCACTTACAGCCTCGTACCTCCTTGCACCGCAGTGTCAGTTCTCATAGATTTGTGTGCATCCTTACTTTTGACTCTGCAAAAACTTTTACTGTAGCTCTTGTTCATTCTCATCTGGACTATCGCAACTCTCTACTAATTAGTCTCCCTCTTACTAAACTCTTCCCTCTCCAATCCATCCTAAATGCAGCAGCCAGGATCATATACCTTTCCAACCGCTACACCGATGCCTCCACCCTGTGCCAGTCATTACACTAGTTGCCCATCCGCTGCAGAGTTCAATATAAACTTATCACCATCAGCCACAAAAATCTCCACAGTTCTGCACCACCCTACAACCCCTCCTGCATCTCTATCACCCTACCCATGCCCTGTAAAGTGCTGCGAAATATGTTGGCGCTATAGAAATACAAATTATTATTATTATCCTCTTTCCTGCTCTCTCCGCTTCACTGGAAAAACCCAAAAGGATGGAAGAAGCAGTGATAACATCTATAAGTGATGGGATACAGAGAAAGAAGTAATCCATAGCCTGAACCCTCTTAACTCTCGCACGGATCACTGGGCTGGGGCTAAGATCGAAGGAATGGTGGGGTTGCTGTTGGATTCTACCTCTTTCCTGCTTCCTAGCTTTGGTATCAGCAGTTGCTGGTCCCCCTAACGCCCCATCCCTGTCCAACATCTGGTCCAGCCACCCACGATCCAGAACCATTGTAGCTCACAGGGATGCCTATGCAGTTCGTCTCTACAAGATGGCAGAAGATAAGTCACCATGTGTCGCTCCACCTTCTATAATCCACTGCCCCCCACCTTAAACCCAGCCTTAAAAATCCCATGGTTCAGAAATGATCTTGCTCAACCCACGATTAACCCTTACATTCACTGTCTCCTTCATTAAGCAGTTTGGGCCACTTTAAGCCTGAGAAAGGTCCACCTATGGACCAAAACATCATCATTATAGGTTATTAGAAGTCCACATTATTTCTAATTTTCTACATTGGGGTGCTGCCTACATTTTTTAATATTTGGAGAATAGTTATGGGATGGAGTCTTGGCACCCTTTATTTTCTGCTGGTGCTGCACCACTAAGTTTCTACTTTTTGATCGATCAATAGATAGATAGATAGACCGACCACAAAAAATGCAACACAAAAAATCTTAGTCCATTCCCCGAGACAAGATGAATCATGGATTTATTTGACAGAACTTTCTGAAACTCCACATTACTTAGTAAGGATTATCCAAACACTGGGGTCTTTGCAGTCACCTCCCCACTTCCAGGTATCTGCCCTCAACAGATGGTCGAGTAGTAAGCTCAGCCCTGTAATGTGTGACGCTTCACTTGCTGCAAATGAAGGCTCAGGATTTTACCGTCATATCTCTGCAATTAACAATTTAACAAATGAAGTGGATCTGTGACAATTTGCCAATGAGCTCAGTCCCTTGTACATGGTGTTACCAGCTAATCCTCTGGCAGGTGGGCAGGTATCGTATGACGTGACAATCCCTTCTAAGTAGACCGAATTATACTACGACTGTTTGTAACAAAAAAGTGTAACTACAACTTAAGTTGATGCTTCACGTAAGAACAATTTGGGCAATTGGGCATGTGTGTAAATTTGGCTGGCAGTTACCAATCTAATCAAGAGTAGACCTCTATACTAATTTAAAGAGGTTGTCCGCTTATTTGATGTTGATCACCTACTTTTACAATAGGTCATTAATATTACATCGGTGGGAGTCGGAGACCCAGCACCCCAACCGATCAGATGTAAACAGTGTACAGAGCAGAACAGGTATGTTCTGGACACTTTTAGTGGTCGCTCCCTGGTACTGTGCTCAGCTCCTATTTATTGACTTATTTTTTTAAGAAAGTGGTAGGAATAGCACTAGCTATAGTTAACAATTGTAAGAATTCTCGCATGATTGGAAATGCTTGTAATTGTTGTAAGTCATCCAGGCGCTTGTTTCTTCATAGGGTAATACTGATGTTGCACATGAGTTGACTAAATGTTGTCACAGATTCCTAGCCTTAAAGGAATTCTCCTAGGATCAACATGTAATTTAAGGTTACAATTTGGGTACGTCACTGCAACATGTGAATGATGTCAATAAAGTCTTTCCTTGTTTGAACAGATCTAGGCTATTTTGGATATCCAATATTATTGCTATTAAAATGCTCATCTTACCTAAGATCCTGCCTGATTTTTGTTGTCTACTGTTTAAGTTTGACAAAAAGAGGTTTAATAAATAATACAAGAAATGTATGGATTGTATTCGGTTAGTCCTCACGGACTAAATGAGAATTTCAATTTTGGTTGCTTTCTTTGATATTTTAAAGGGAATTGAAGAATCTGTGGGTATGGTAATGACATTATCTGACCTACCCGAATGGTCTAGGCCTGGGCACTTTTTAACTAGTGTAGGACTTTGATCATATAAGAACTCCATAATATGTTCTCTCATATAATATATCCTTTTGAAAAATATGTACCAGATGCCTGGAGCTTATTATGATATGGTGGGATTTTAATCTGGTTACATTTCTAGCAATTATACTATGTTGCCATTTGCATCGTTTACTACTGTTATTCCCATTGGGATATTCTCTCAGCGTGGTTGCTGATGTACAGTACAGACCAAAAGTTTGGACACACCTTCTCATTTAAAGATTTTTCTGTATTTTCATGACTTTGAAAATTGTACATTCACACTGAAGGCATCAAAACTATGAATTAACACATGTGGAATTATATACTTAACAAAAAAGTGTGAAACAACTGAAAATATGTCTTATATTCTAGGTTCTTCAAATGATGACTTTGATGACTGCTTTGCACACTCTTGGCATTCTCTTGATGAGCTTCAAGAGGTAGTCACCGGAAATGGTTTTCACTTCACAGGTGTGCCCTGTCAGGTTTAATAAGTGGGATTTCTTGCCTTATAAATGGGGTTGGGACCATCAGTTGTGTTGTGCAGAAGTCAGGTGGATACACAGCTGATAGTCCTACTGAATAGACTGTTAGAATTTGTATTATGGCAAGTGTAAGGCAGCGCTAGTCATCATACTGGGGGATACTCGCTGCACCGGGTCAATTAAAGCACAACAGCCACGTTTTTCAGTTTTCACACTTCAGCAGTTTATTGCACTTCATAACTGCTTATCACACAGTCCATCTTAGTGGCTCACCGGCATATTACACACATAACATTCGGGAGCCTTTCCAGTGACAGACACGTCCACTTGGCTCCAGTTACAGCCCTCAGCTAGGCAACAACATAAATGTCCATATAACGCAGTGTTTTTACCTTTGGCGGGTTTTAGCTGCTTCAGGTTTAGTCTGCCACCACTGTGGCTTTTAGGCTTCCCAGGTGGGAGTCTCCAGCCCTCGTACCATCCAAGGCTACTGGTATGCTTACACAGCCAACATCCAGCCTCTGCCTTTCAGGCTCTTGCCTTCCAAGTCTCAGGCCCTCCAAGGCTACTGGGATCGCTTACACAGCCAAGGATCCAGCCTCCGCCTTTCAGGCTTCAATAGGCCTCACTGGGCCTCACACTCTAGCGGTGTCCCACACAGGAACAGGCCTCACGCCTTACACACCCCCTGTGTCAAGACTACCAGGGTTTATATATCCTGTAGTACACACCCACAGGACCTGTGCTGATGTCACAGTCATGTGATCAGACAGACATTCTGTGTGCACAGGACCTGCACTATGTCACAGTCATGTGACCAGTCACCTGAGGGGGAAGGTACATGGTCGGCCAAAACACATCCTGGACCATTACCATAATGCCAAGCAAGCCGCTGCATTACATATCCCCCCCCTCTGTTCAAACTTGTGGGGTTGAACACATAGTATACACAATTACCTCATAACCCACAGTTCACACCGAGACCATGTACTTGACAATTGCGCTGTTCAGCGCCTGGAACATTAGTCAACGACATTAGCCCATTCCTTAGGGACCTATCATCCATCATTGTCACCGACTTCGTCACGTCACGTTTCCGGGTCATAACCTTGTCAGACCTCCCTCACTCCCAGCGGTCAGTCGTAACCTTGTCAGACCTCCCCCGCTCCCAGCTGTCAGTCGTAACCTTGTCAGACCTTCCCCGCTCCCAGCGGTCAATACAGCAGTGTGACTCACATGCCCTGGTATCTAAGGTCCTGCAGCGCCTCATTGAGGGCAGACAGCTCTAACTGTACCAGAGAAAAGCGACCTTTCACCTCGTACAACTCATCTTCACACTCTGCTTTGTCAATCTTCAATTGAAAAACCTCCTCCTTGATTTTGCGGCGGTCCTCCTCTATTTCGTAGAACGCTTTATTCCATTGGTTAACCTCCTCGTCGCTTCCCTCCAGGTCTCGCTGCCAGTTCCTCACAACCTGGTATATTTTCTGATGTTCAGACTCCAGGTTCAGCTGGTCTGAGGACATGTTCCCCAGCTTTTCCCTTAGTTGCTGCACGTCACTCTGATACTGCTGCCTGATTGGCTCCAGCTCTTGGTCAGGACTGGCCGCCTCCTCTTTCAGGGCTGTCAGATCCTTCTGACTCAGTACTGTACCGGAGGTTGCTACTGGCAACGTCACCTCCTCTTCTGCCTCTAAAGGAGGATCCACACTTGAAACAAAGGCACACAGTACTACATTTTCTTTATTTTCACTTTCAGCAAAGACTACAGGAGCAACCTTTTTGTGGCCCTTGCGCCGTCGACGACGAGAGGGGGACTCTCTCCCCTCGTCTAGCCCCTCCTGACTGAACTCTCTTTCTACTTTTGTAGTGTCACCGTCAGTTGTGGGGTCTGCGTCACTCCCTATGGTGTCGTGGACCAACAAGTCTCCTCCCACCTTGACGTCACCCCCTTCTACTGGAGCTACTCCATTATCAACGGTCACATTGTCATTTTTAGGCGGTACCAACCCACCACCAGTAAATTTTTTTGATTTCCTATACTCCACGCTGTTTTGAACAACCACCCCTTTATTAGACTCTGCCCCCTTTTTAACAACCACACCAGTAGGGGAAATTTTACAAGAAAAATCAACAATAGTCTTAGGACTCAGTTCACAACAGCTCTTACCACCTCCCCGGGCACTCTGGGACCACAATGGCGCCCCCGGAGAGTTCACACAATGGTTCACTGCCGCCATTCTATACGGTGCCCACAGCTCCTGCGGTTCCAGCACCATGTCCAGTAGACGTTTCTCAAATTCCTGCTGCGGTTTTAACAGGCACTTTAATCGCTCAATAGCTTCAGACTCATTTGCTGCTCCCTTCACAGCCATCTTTATCTGCTCCTGCATTTCTTCAGGACCCTCCATTTTTCTGCAGGACGTTTGCAGCCGGTCATCTAACCCCTTCTCCATTCCCTCTGGAGGTACTGCACCATTCACAGCCATCACGATACACAATTCACACTAGACACTTCACTGCTTTCCCCGGAAAATTTTTTGTGGCCCCACCGAGCCACAGCAAACCAGGTTTGAGTGCTAGGACAATTTTCGTAACCCCTGCCGAGTTACAGCAAGATGCTTTAAACTTCGTGACCCCGCCAAGTCACAGCAAGATGCTTTAATCTTCGTGACCCCGCCGAGTCACAGCAAGATGCTTTAATCTTCGTGACCCCGCCGAGTCACAGCAAGATGCTTGTATCCACACTCGTCCACCTGTGCCGTTGCCACTAGCAACAAAGCTGTCGTTGCCCCTAGCAACCGGGCTGCGGTTGCCCCTAGCAACCGGGCTGCAGTTGCCCGCATTCTCAAACCACATGTAAGGCAGCGCTAGTCATCATACTGGGGGATACTCGCTGCACTGGGTCAATTAAAGCACAACAGCCACGTTTTTCAGTTTTCACACTTCAGCAGTTTATTGCACTTCATAACTGCTTATCACACAGTCCATCTTAGTGGCTCTCCGGCATATTACACACATAACATTCGGGAGCCTTTCCAGTGACAGACACGTCCACTTGGCTCCAGTTACAGCCCTCAGCTAGGCAACAACATAAATGTCCATATAACGCAGTTTTTTTACGTTTGGCGGGTTTTAGCTGCTTCAGGTTTAGTCTGCCACCACTGTGGCTTTTAGGCTTCCCAGGTGAGGGTCTCCAGCCCTCGTACCATCCAAGGCTACTGGTATGCTTACACAGCCAACATCCAGCCTCTGCCTTTCAGGCTCTTGCCTTCCAAGTCTCGGGCCCTCCAAGGCTACTGGGATCGCTTACACAGCCAAGGATCAAGCCTCCGCCTTTCAGGCTTCAATAGGCCTCACTGGGCCTCACACTCTAACGGTGTCCCACACAGGAACAGGCCTCACGCCTTACACACCCCCTGTGTCAAGACTACCAGGGTTTATATATCCTGTAGTACAGTCATGGCCAAAAGTTTTGAGAATGACACCAAAATTATATTTTCACATGATCTGCTGGCCTCTGGTTTTTATTAGTGTTTGTCTGATGTTTATATCACATACAGAAATATAATTGCAATCATATTATGAGTACCAATAGGTTATATTGACAGTTAGAATGAGTTAATGCAGCAAGTCAATATTTGCAGTGTTGCCCCTTCTTCTTCAAGATCTCTGTAATTCTTCCTGGCATGCTCTCAATCAACTTTTGGACCAAATCCTGACTGATAGCAGTCCATTCTTGCATAATCAATGCTTGCATTTTGCCAGAATTTGTTGGTTTTTGTTTGTCCACCCGTCTCTTGATGATTGACCACAAGTTCTCAATGGGATTAAGATTTGGGGAGTTTCCAGCCCATGGACCCAAAATCTCTATGTTTTGTTCCATGAGCCATTTTGTTATCACCTTTGCTTTATGGCAAGGTGCTCCATCATGCTGGAAAAGGCATTGTTGGGCGCCAAACTGCTCTTGGACGGTTGGGAGAAGTTGCTCTTGGAGGACATTCTGGTACCATTATTTATTCATGGCTGTGTTTTTAGGCAAGACTGTGAGTGAGCCGATTCCCTTGGCTGAGAAGCAACCCCACACATGAATGGTTTCAGGATGCTTTACAGTTGGCATGAGACAACACTGGTGGTAGCGCTCACCTCTTCTTCTCCGAATAAGCTGTTTTCCAGATGTCCCAAACAATCGAAAAGGGGATTCATCAGAGAAATTGACTTTGCCCCAGTCGTCAGCAGTCCACTCCCTGTACCTTTTGCAGAATATCAGTCGGTCCCTGATGTTTTTTCTGGAGAGAAGTGGCTTCTTTGCTGCCCTCCTTGAAACCAGCCCTTGCTCAAAGAGTCTCCGCCTCACAGTGCGTGCAGAAGCACTCACACCTGCCTGCTGCCATTCCTGAGCAAGCTCGGCACTGCTGGTTGTCCGATCCCGCAGCTGAAACAGTTTTAAGATACGGTCCTGGCGCTTGCTGGTCTTTCTTGGGCGCCCTGGAGCCTTTTTGACAACAATGGAAGCTCTCTCCTTGAAGTTCTTGATGATGCGATAGATTGTTGACTGAGGTGCAATCTTTGTAGCTGCGATACTCTTCCCTGTTAGGCCATTTTTGTGCAGTGCAATGATGGCTGCACGTGTTTCTTTAGAGATAACCATGGTTAACTGAAGAGAAACAATGATACCAAGAACCAGCCTCCTTTTAAAGTGTCCAGTGATGTCATTCTTACTTAATCATAACTGATTGATCGCCAGCCCTGTCCTCATCAACACCCACACCTGTGTTAATGGATCAATCGCTAAAACGATGTTAGCTGCTCCTTTTAAGGCAGGACTGCAATGATGTTGAAATGTGTTTTGGGGGTTAAAGTTCATTTTCTGGGCAAATATTGACTTTGCAAGTACAGTAATTGCTGTTAAGCTGATCACTCTTTGACATTCAGGAGTATATGCAAATTGCCATTACAAAAAATGAAGCAGTAAACTTTGGAAAAATTACTATTTGTCTCATTCTCAATACTTTTGGCCATGACTGTACACACCCACAGGACCTGTGCTGATGTCACAGTCATGTGATCAGACAGACATTCTGTGTGCACAGGACCTGCACTATGTCACAGTCATGTGACCAGTCACCTGAGGGGGAAGGTACATGGTCGGCCAAAACACATCCTGGACCATTACCGTAATGCCAAGCAAGCCGCTGCATTGCACAAGAAAAAAGCAGCTAAGTAAAGAAAAACAAGTGGCCATCATTACTTTAAGAAATGAAGGTCAGTCAGTCCGAAAAATTGGGCAAACTTTGAATGTGTCCCCAAGTGCAGTTGCAAAAACCATCAAGCGCTACAAAGAAACTGGCTCACATGAGGACCGCCCCAGGAAAGGAAGACCAAGAGTCACCTCTGCTTCTGAGGATAAGTTTATCCGAGTCACCAGCCTCAGAAATCGCAGGTTAACAGCAGCTCAGAGTAGAGACCAGGTCAATGCCACACAGAGTTCTAGCAGCAGACACATCTCTACAAGAACTGTTAAGAGGAGACTTTGTGCAGCAGGCCTTCATGGTAAAATAGCTGCTAGGAAACCACTGCTAAGGACAGGCAACAAGCAGAAGAGACTTGTTAGGGCTAAAGAACACAAGGAATGGACATTAGACCAGTGGAAATCTGTGCTTTGGTCTCATGAGTCCAAATTTGAGATCTTTGGTTCCAACCACCGTGTCTTTATGCGACGCAGAAAAGGTGAACGGATGGACTCTACATGCCTGGTTCCCACCGTGAAGCATGGAGGAGGAGGTGTGATGGTGTGGGGGTGCTTTGCTGGTGACACTGTTGGGGATTTATTCAAAATTGAAGGCATACTGAACCAGCATGGCTACCACAGCATCTTGCAGCGGCATGCTATTCCATCCGGTTTGCGTTTAGTTGGACCATCATTTATTTTTCAACAGGACAGTGACCCCAAACACACCTCCAGGCTGTGTAACGGCTATTTGACCAAGAAGTAGAGTGATGGGGTGCTGCGCCAGATGACCTGGCCTCCACAGTCACCAGACCTGAACCCAATCGAGATGGTTTGGGGTGAGCTGGACTGCAGAGTGAATGCAAAAAGGCCAACAAGTGCTAGGCATCTCTGGGAACTCCTTCAAGATTGTTGGAAGACCCTTTCCGGTGACTACCTCTTGAAGCTCATCAAGAGAATGCCAAGAGTGTGCAAAGTAGTCATCAAAGCAAAAGGTGGCTACTTTGAAGAACCTAGAATAAAAGAGAAATTTTCAGTTGTTTCACACTTTTTTGTTAAGTATATAATTCCACATGTGTTAATTCATAGTTTTGATGCCTTCAGTGTGAATGTACTATTTTCAAAGTCATGAAAATACAGAAAAATCTTTAAATGAGAAGGTGTGTCCAAACTTTTGGTCTGTACTATACATGTTAACAAAATGTGATGGTGAGAGACAATTATTATAAAACTATCAAGACTGTCATTATAGATGCTATTCATTAAATTATGGGGTTGCAGCGTGCAGACTAATCATCTCAGGCATTTCTATGCCGTAATATCTGCCCACTGCATTCCCTAATCTAACTATTTGTGTAATTTTTACATCTAGGATGATGATTGGCTGTCATACCCGTCAATCTTGACGGGGTGTATAAATAGGTTAAAGAGGCGGCCGACTCCGCCCT
Source organism: Phyllobates terribilis (assembly GCF_046119375.1). Taxonomy (NCBI): domain Eukaryota; kingdom Metazoa; phylum Chordata; class Amphibia; order Anura; family Dendrobatidae; genus Phyllobates; species Phyllobates terribilis. The sequence continues at coordinate 264,206,826 of NW_027362772.1, read as the reverse complement.
TAGAAAAAGCCGGTAGCCCCGGCGAAACGCGCGTCAGGGATGAATGATCCTGTGATAATATATGTGACAGCACTACCAGGTGTTCTGAGTCCTGTCCCACAGTGCCGCTCATGCCTCTGACACATCAGTTGACATGATAAGTGGAACGCGATAGCGTCTCCCCGGAGCCTTGCTGTCTCCTGCTCACACAGACTGCGTGCACACCACGCGCACGCGATCAGTTTGGGAGACCGCACTGCTCCTGCCAGAGGGTACGGTGTGGATGGATTACAATCCACCTAAGCGGTCAGGTTGACTCCCTGACCTGTATGATAATGGTGGTGATCTAGATATAATCTCCGCACCCTTGATATATGATCGGACACAACATAAGGGTGATCCCTAATCATAATAACCTCCAATATATCGGCACATCTGGTAGTGACACTGCATGCTAGCAATCTATGGATATTGATAAGATTGTGGCAGGTGCTTAAAACGCATAGCACTGTGAATAAGGGCAGATGGCACTAATCAGAATATATATATGTTTGGGATAAGTATAATTCAGAATCCTAGGTTGATTTATTACCCAACCATTTAATTTAAGGGACCCTGGTTGTGGCAACATAAAACTTTGTGCTGTCCTATAATTTCCAGGATTTACAGGGTCACAGCCACCTTATCCACAGCTGTGACCTTATATACATCCACACAGGATGTATGTTTTTTCACACATTTTATGATATTTTACAATTTTTTAAAATGTATTAATAAAAGTTAATTTTTATTCACAACCCTTTTTCCTCTTTCTCCTTTCCCAATTTTGATTGGTAGTGTAACTGGTGGTGTCCACCTACGTGAATACTGTCCCACTTTAATCAGACTTTATTTAATCAAATATATGGAAAAGATGCAAAAAGAGTTGTTCCTTAAAATGTGGTTACCAAAACTTGTTGGCATACTATAACTGGAGCAAGTTCAGAGAAGAGATACCAGGATGGTGAGCAGACTGCAAACTATGTCCTACGAGGAATGGTGAAAGGATCTGGGAATGTTTAGCTTGCAAAAAAGAAGGCTGAGAGGAGACTTAATAGCTGTGTACAAATATCTGAAGGGATGTCACAGTGTAGAGGGATCATCCTTATTCTCATTTGCACATGGAAATGCGAGAAGCAATGGAATGAAACTGAAAGGGAGAAGATACAGATTAGATATTAGAAAAAACTTTTTGACAGTGAGGGTGATCAATAAGTGGAACAGGCGGCCACCAGAGGTGGTGAGTTCTCCTTCAATGGAAGTCTCCAAACAGGCTGAACAGACATCTGAGATGGTTTAGTGACTCCTGCATTGAGCAGGGGGTTGGACACAATGACCCTGGAGGTCCCTTAGGTCCCTTCCAACTCTAACATTCTATGATTCTATACAGCAGACTCTTTGAAAGCTATGGCAATATGGTGCAAGGGGAATGACAGAGTACCCTGGAACATTTTAGATGAAGGATTGTTAAAGGGGGAATAGAACTTTAAAATAAATAATGGTGCATTGTACTTTAAGCAATCTAAAAAGGGCCTTCGGCAGGTTCAGTGAAGTTTAGGACAAGGGAATAGTTGGGGAAAGGCTTCCATACACATTAGATTAAATTTGCCTGAATCAATGGGATCGGTCAACAGTCGAATGTGTATTGAGGACCTCCTGACTCTTCCCAGATGACAGATGATATTGGGAGAGAGAAGGATCCGTCCTGCTGAATTTCAGTGGCCAATCATTTTGTTTTCCCCCAAAATAAGCCATTACCATTTCTATCAAGTCCTTCCGGACTTTGTTCAGGTTCTCTCTTACACAGCCTTGGGGGAATTGAGAATATGTTACCAACTTCACGAGATAGATTTCTTTCCATGTCTAAGAATAAGAAGCGCACTCTATAAATAAAAGAATAATTTGAAAAATTAGGAAAACAAAGCATTGTACACGGAAATATACCAAGAACAGAAAAAAGGGTCCTGTCCATTATTCATTAAAAAAAATCATAGATTGATCTAAAATGGAAAAATGGAAGAGAGATCTGAATTAAATGTTAACGGGAGAAGAATGGGGGCAAAGCAATAAGATTTTCGAGTCACAATACGATACATCCGTGTAAGAAGGACATTTTTTTGCTCATGTGGCCATTTAACAGACAAAACCTAAGATAAGATATTCAGTTGTACTATATTAGTACGCTGCATGCTAAACTGAAATCCTGATAACATGACAAGTTTGGGATTCTTCGAGAAAGTGGAGTTTTCCAATCACTTTTTTCTTTAAAAAAGTCAGAACTGCAGGACCCTTATCTATTAGCAAAAGTGAACGATGGCTATAAAGAAATCATCTCATTCTGGAGGACTCAGAATGTTCATGAACTACAAGTAGATTGTAATTCCTTGCTTCCCCTGTGGGGTTGCTGTAAGGAAATCGAATACTTATACTTTACCACACATAGTATAGCGGATTGCTGGGGGTCGTAGTAGTAGGACCCTCCAGACTCATTTTTTTTTAAATTTGTGTGTAAAACTAGGGTTATTCTTCATTCAGACATCCGTTGTTCATGTATGTGTAGTATTCATATTTCTCACATAGAACACGTACCTTTTAAATTCTATGGGGCTGTTCACATGTCTGTGTCTTTGCCGACCGAGTGGCTGCAAGATAAAAAATAAAAAAAACTGAACTAATTTATCAGAGTCACAAAATAAACTCACTCTTTCAAATCAATTTGTCCGTGGGAAAAAAAAGGACAGCGCACAGATGCCATCCGTGTATCATCGGTGTGTTGTTAGTTTTTCACTGTTTAAGGGCAGGTTCACACGAGTGTATAAAAAAATCATTCAGAGTTTCATACAGAAAAGGTAGACACTTTATTTTCTCACTTCTCATCCGTATACAATCCGTTTTTTACAGCAGCAGCTATGCGCCGGCAGGAGGGTGCGTCATTCCACGTGTTCATCGGAGCATCCGTGACATGATCATGGGGCACGATGGTTTGTCATTATAGCTGGGAGTCTAATGAAGAACTGCGTGCTTGACATGACAATTCTCCAGTGAAAGCCAGCGTTTAGCTGGCATTCATAGAAGACTGTGATTTTCACTATGCAAAGTAGAGCTGAAGCGCTGCTATGCATAGCACAAGCTTCAAGTCCCCTAAGGGGACTAACAATTACAGTAAAAAGTGAAAAAAATTTTTAAAAACATATGAAAATAAAAATGTAAATTTTCAAATCACCCCCCTTTCAACCTATTAAAAATAAAGCAATTAAAAATAAATAAAAAATACATATATTTGTGCATAACAAAAAAAAATCAAAACTCCAGAATTACGTTTTTTTTGGCCACCACAACATTGCAATAAAATGAAATAACAGACGATCAAAACATCGTATGTACCCTAAAATTATATCAATAAAAACGTCAGCTCAGGGCACAAAAAATAAGCCCTCACCTGGCCCCAGATCACAAAAATTGAAAATGTTCTGGGTCTTGGAAAATGGCGACACAAGCCAAATTTTTCTTTTACAATTTTCCGGAAAAAAAAAAAGTAAAAAAATGTTTGGCATCTGCGTAATCGTACTGACCTGAAGAAACATATTTCCAGGTCAGCTTTACCATATAATGAACATGGTAAATAAAAACCCCAAAAACCAATGGTGGAATTGCACTTTTTTTTGCAATTTTAACACACTTGGAATTTTTTATTGCTTTCCAGTGCATTTCATGGTAAAATGAATGGTCTCCTTCAAAAGTAAAACTTGTCCTTCAAAAAACAAGCCCTCACACGGCTATGTGGACAGAAAAATAAAAAAGTTATGGCTCTTGGAAGAAGGGGAAGAAAAAACACAAATTAAAAAAAAAATAAGATGCAGAACAGTGATGAAAAATGGTACAAGAAAAATACGGACGTCTGAATTGCACCTTAGAGTGACGCTTTCCATTCTGATCCCTAAAGTGAACAATTTACTATCAAATGCTAGTGGATTATAGAAGGTTATAGAGCAGATTTCTATAGACCTGAATTATTATGTTTATATTTTATTATTATTATTATTATTATTATTATTATTATACTCTTTTAGATTTGACAAGTGTGGGTCATTTGATTAATTTTGCTCATCAAATAATGAAATAAGCAAATCAAATAATGAATAAGACTTTAGTCAGTAAAGTATATAAATTACAGCAAAAACTCATGAAGAATTCTTAAAATGTAAGACAAATCAAAACTAGAATTTGGAACCAGTGTCTTTTTTTCTTGTTACTCTCCTCCCTTCAAGGGAAGACCGGACCCAGTATACATAGGGGTGTAACCCTAATGCTTTAATAGGTAAAGGGTTCTTTGTATCAAAGAATAGTAAATGTGACTACACAGCCAGCAGCTTCTATATCATCATGCACAGGTCCTATCAATCATAATCACTTTCATGGTGTCACATGGCCATAACGTGAGAACGCCTCTCCACTCCCGATGTCAAGTCAACCTGGAAATCATAATTAGAAGGACATTTAAAATATGATGTTCTGATTTTCTTTATAGCTACCAAATCTTGTATTTCTTACTTTTAAATATTTCCAGATTCTTTTATCCAAATCTTCCAGATTCTAACATATTAAACAGTTTTCGACACTTTGTGTGATATTTTGCTGGCACACAAGTCTAAACTTTAAACTTTCAAAACAAGGCAAAATATCACTGAGCCTTGACACGTCAGGATCATAGAGGAAGGCTGCAGGCGGTCCTCATGTCACTGACTTCTCAGTAGCTTCTCCACCTGTTATTTAGCTGAAGTTGACACGTTGTGACTCTGGTAGACTTTGCCTGAGGCCTCGAAGAAGCTGCATTGTTTAGGATCCAGGATGCCTAGGTCTATTCAGTGACGCTTATCTCTTCTCATTCACTGTCTTCTGTGAACAGTTATTTTTGGGTACCTGCACTAATGTATGGAGAATTACAGACTGTATGTGATATTGCCAATAGTTTATACATTATAGAAAACATGTATAATGAGCACCATGTGCACCAATCTCAGCAAGGCTGGGGATCTTAAGAAAGTATCTACATTATTACCTATATCATTGACTATATAGCAGTTGCGAGCTTCATTCTATACATCATAGTTGAATATAATCGAAGGCAAAACTTTTGTGATTCCTAGAGAAGATGTCCAGGATGAAGATCTGACTCTTAGTATTGGCTGTGTTGAGAGTTGAGTTGAGTTCCATCCTTACCACAATTTGTTGGAAGACATATGGGTCGCCACTTATATTCTTGTATTTTATACTTTTGTCATTGTACTTTCTTAGCAAGTCACTAAGGACACTCTTAACATTTTGTTTTTATCCCCTTAGGTTCAGACCTCCAGCTTGTAGGGTCTTCAAATTTGGCTCCTCAAATACACAGCAATGGACCACAATGGAGAAGGTGAAGAAGATGTCATGACTACGATGAGATGGGTAATAAACTTACATTAATAAATGCGATGGCTTGAATAAAATAAATCTGAATAAAGTATAAAATGTATCATGTAAGACTTTCTTGTGCAGTCGTAGACAGTCGTTGGGCCTGGTTATCAGTTGGACACAGGTGTATCTTGACATCTGACAGTTGAGAGCATTTACATGGGTGAGATAGGGAAAACCTGTCTAATGCTAGAAGGCAAGGAGGGTCTCTTGAGGACCTTTTTAAAAAGAAATATAAACAAACAGATAAGGAGAATGACAAAATGTTCCATTCTTTCAACATTAAAGTCACCTAAGATCAGACAGGTTGACCAGACATCCCGGCTCGAATCCACACCACACATCAATGTCAATCCAATGGAGTGAATAACAATCAACACAGAGTTATACAATTCAATTGAGACAAGCTGTGACCTGTGTCTTCTCAGTGAATGAGTTTTTTTGTCATTCGTTTTTGAAGATGAGAGAGTTCTGCGATGGCAATAGCACCAATGTCTCTTAATTGCTATATCTCTAATGGCCTCCAGTCCTGTCATCTTGGTTGCAAAACACAACTGTAATATACATTTATATATATTTATTGTTTATTGGGAAACAGAGTAGCTGTAAGTGTCCAATTTAGTATAGCTCCTGGCAGAATCCCATACATCACCCTATAAGGTTTAGGATAAAGGGCCTATGTCCACTCGGCCTATACCATTTATGTCAACTAATACTTGACAAATACAACTAGCTGATGCCTATCAAATGCTACAGACTGATTCCAAAAAGTCTGTAACCTTGAAACTCTTCACATAAAACTGAAACAGTTAAAAGGTAGGGCCTAGACCAGGGGTCATTTGGGAATTTGTACTATCATTTGCGGCCCATACCAAATGGTCAACTTAAAAATTAGCTTGCTATATTTGGTTAAACATTTAATTAACTCACCCCTAATGAGATGGCTGGAACTGCTTCTCTTTGGTGAGGTGTGTGATGTAAGGTGGTAGTGATGATGTTCCTACTCACAACTGCTATTACAGACATGCGTTGGTCTGGAGCGCCATCAACTCTTTGCGATTATGAGTTTTGTAAAGAACTCGCAGCAGTACGTTGTTCCGAACACATATGTATATCTCTATGCACATCTCCTCATAGAGGGAAGTTCATCATTCATGTAACGTTTATAGAACTCAAGCAATGATGGGTCTGCTGTATACATCACATAGGAGACACTGAGACTCTGCTGTATTCATCACATAGGAGACACTGAGACTCTGCTGTACACATCACATAGGAGACACTGAGACTCTGCATTAGTGATGCGTGAACATGTTCGGATAAGGTGTTATCTGAGCACACTCGGATGCTAACCGAGTAGCTTCGGCGTCCTCGAATACTATGTTCTAGTCGCCACGGGTGTATGTCTCGCAGCTGTTCGGCAGCCGCAACACATGCAGGGATTGGCTAACAAACAGGCAACCCCAGCATGTGTTGCGGCTGTCGAACAGCCACGAGACATGCAGCTGCGGCAACTCAAACATAGAATTCGAGCATGCCGAAGCTACAAACTTAAATATATTTTATTGGGATTTTATGTGATATAACAACACAAAGCATCAAGTATTTGTGGCCTGAAAAGGAAAGTTTTCTAATTATTTTATAAATATAAATATGAAAATTGTGATATGCATTTGTATTCAGTCCCCCTGAGTCATTACCTTGTAGGACCACTTTTCGCTGCAATTACAGCTGCAAGTCTTTTGGGGTATGTCTCTACCAGCTTTGCAGATCTAGAAGCTGTATTTTTCACCCATTCTTCTTTGCAAACTAGATCTAGCTCAGTTAGATTGTATTGAGGCATCTGTGAACAGCAATTTTAAAGTCTTGCCGCAGATTCTCTATGAGCCATTCAAACATTGTAGTTCTGGCAGTAAGTTTAAAGTCGTTGTCCTGCTCGAAGGTAAATCTATGCCCCAGTCTCAAGTCTTTTGGAGCCACTAAAAGGTTTTCCTCCAGGATTGCCCTGTATTTAGCTCCAACCATCTTCCCATCAATTCTAACCAGCTTCCCTGTCCAGATGCTGCCACCACCATGTTTGATGGTGGGTATGGTGTTTTCAGGGTGATGTTGTTAGCTTTACATCACACATAGTATTTTACGTTTGACCCAAAAAGTTCTAATTTAGTCTCATCTGTCCAGAGCATCATAGGTTAGATTTGTGGAGTATACGACTAATAGTTGTCCTGTGTACAAATTCTCCCACCTGAGCTGTGGATCTCTACAGCTCTTCCAGAGTGACCATGGACCTCTTGGTTGCTTCTCTAATTAGTGCTCTCCTTGCTTGTGATGTCAGTTTAGGTGGACAGCCATGTCTAGCAAGGTTTGCAGTTGTACCATACTTCTTCCATTTTTGGATGAAGGATTGAACATCTCCGTGAGATGTTCAGAGCTTGGGCTATTTTTTTTAGAAGCTAATCCTGCTTTACTTTTCTCCACAACTTTATCCCTGACCTGTCTGGTGTATTCCTTGTTTTTTATGATGCTGTTTGATTCCTAATGTTCTCAAACACACCTCTGAGGCTTTCACTGAACAGCTGTAGTTATACTGAGAATAAATTACACACAGATGGAATAAAATTACTAATTATGTGACTTCTGTAGGCAATTGGTCACTTGGGATTTTATTTTGGGGTATCAGACTACAGGAGGCATTAGAATGGCTTTTTTGATCAAAATAGTGTTAAATATGCAATGACCAAACATAAAAGAGTAGGACAACCATTTTTTGTTGGAGGGGAACCTCATATATATGCTTTTCACAGAGTATTGCATCTCAGTGAACTCCAAACTGAAAGTTATCAGGGAATATGGCAGGAAGTATTATATTCTCCAGTTTCCAAATGTAACAACCAGATATGTCTGTAATACTGTCAGAAAAACTAACCATGAACCATTTGGCCAAGACGTTTGTTCTCATGTAAAACTTTGTGAAATGCATATTTAGAGCTACAATATATTGAGAAAAATATTGGGACACACATCTTCTTGTCCCATTATCTCCAGTCTAAAACCTCCAGCCCCTCGCCATGCCATCTGCATTTACTAACGTGACGGAGTGGCCGATGGTACAGAGCTCACTGATACCAGTTCGGTCCTGTAATAGGAGCCACCGGTGTAACAAGTCGTGCATGACATTTCTTCCCTTCTAAATCCTTTCCATCACATCACCTGTGAGTGATATTATTGAGAAGTGGAAGGAATCGCAGCAACTCAGTCATGAAGTGGAGACCACATAACTAGTGTTGAGCATTCCGATACTGAAATATCGGGTATCGGCCGATATTCGCGGTATCGGAATTCCGATACTTAATTCCGATACTTTTAGAATATCGAATACCGGAATCGGAAGTTCCCATAATGCCTGAGTTCTGCAGTGTCTCTGAAGGATGACAAGCTGGATGGCAGCGCTCAGCTGAGATCCAGCCTGTCATCAGAATGCCATCCCAGCGTGGGAGAATTCTCCTGATTGTTTAAAAGCCGGCGGGCGGTAAAAAGCCGCCGGCTTTTAAACAATCACACGGCCCCATACTGCTTCCCCGCAGCCTACCACCCCGATCCTCCGCTCCTCTCGCCACCTCCAATCCCAATCGTAAGTTAGGACCGGGCGGGGAGCACAGCACCAAGGAGCGGGGAGCGAAGGACCCGGGCGGGGAAGCCGGCAGTGAAAAGACTTCACCGCCGGCTTTCCCGTTCTGTGCTGCGCTTTCCCGCCGGTTATTTCAAATGAACAGCTGAGGTATCAGGTGATGCCGATCAGCTGTTCATTAGAAGTCGCCGCGGTGCCCTCAGAGGGTTCACGTGAGTTCACGCTTGACTGCATTGCATGAACTCACATGAACTTTCCCACGGCCACACAGGTCAGCCTCACCTCCCAGACCATCAGCCCGTCATGATTGGTGTCTGTGCGATGTCTGCGGGTGTGCGCGATGTCTGTGCGGTGTCTGTGCGATGTCTGCGAGTGTGTGCAGGTGTGCGCGGTGTCTGTGCGATGTCTGCGAGTGTCTGCGGGTGTGCACTGTGTCTGTGCGATGTGTGCGGGTGTGTGCGTGCAGGCAGACATAGGCCGATGTGACACTACTACTCCCATCGGCCTATGTCTGTCCCCCGTCCACTCGTGCCAGCAGGATCAGCTCGATGGGAGCAGTAGTTCCCATCAGCCTGATCCTGCTATTTAAATTGCCCTACTGTGTCCCCAATAAATGTTAAATACATGTCATTGGTGGCCAGTGGTTACCTACAATAAATTAGTTCATACATTACCTGTCCCCGCCGATCGCCACCTAAAATAACGTAAAAAATAAAAAACTACACCTATACTCACCTAGACACCTAATTCCCCGAAGCCATCGATCTCCTGTAATAAAATATAAAATAATAAACCACAACCTTATCCTTACCCCTCCGTAGTAGTCCAGGAGTGTCCCACGAAGATCTCCAGTTTAGAGCAGCCACATAGAATGTGACCGCTCTGAACCGCTGCCGCCGCTAGAATGACGGGGCCGTAAAGCAGCCCCGTCATTGCATAAGCGGATTCACCGGAGTTCAGGCAGCGCTGCTCCGGTCAGCTCCTTTACGGCCCTGCTGTATCGTGAGAAATTCCCACGGTACAGCAGTGCCGTAAAGGAGGTCTCCGGAGCAGCGCTGACTGAATGCACTCCGGTGACCTCAGTCAGTGGCTCCCGCTGCCGGGAGCGGACGTGTTCCCGGCAGCGTGAGCTTACAGCAGCCATGACAGCTGTCACCATCTCCAGATGTGACAGCTGTGCATGGGAGATCAGCGCAGGAACGTGGACAGGTAACTATTTTTTTTTTTAGTAAACTAAGAATTAAATAAAATTGTGTGTTTTATTTCAAATAAATTATTTTTTTCTGGGTGTAGTGTGTTTTTCTTTTTAACACTTTGTAGGTTAGTAATGGGGGTGTTTTATAGACGACCATCATTACTAACCTGGGCTTCATGGCAGCTGGCGCTGACATGAACCCCAGCCCTATTACCCCCTGCCACCGCACCAGGGCAGCGTGGAAGAGCGAGGCTAAGTGCCAGAGTTGGCGCATTCTATGGATGCGCCATTTCTGGGGCGGCTGAGGGCTGGTGTTTCTAGCCTGGGAGGGGGCCAATATTCATGGCACCCTTCCTGGGCTATTAATATCAGCCCCTAGCTGTCTGCCTAGCCTTTGCTAGCAATTAAAATAGGGGGGACCCCACGTCATTTTTTTTGGGGGGTCCCCCATTTTAATAGCTAGTAAAGGCTAGGTATTCAGCTGGGGGCTGATATTAGTAGCCTGGGGAGCTCCGTGGGTATTACCCCCTTCCCAGGCTTCAAACATCTGCCCCAGCTGTCTGCTTAACCTCCGCTAGAGACTAAAATTATGGGGGATCCCACGCCAATTTTTTTTTAAAATAAATCCTTTATTTTAACACTAAATGACATTTGAGGAGTTAATGAAGATGCAGTCCCTAAATTATTATTTATTTTTTAATTAATTTTTCCCAAAAATTTTGACGTGGGCTTTGCTATATTTTTGTATGCCAGCCAGGTACAGCATCCAGCTTCTATGAACGCGCCATTTTCCGGGGTGGCTGCGGACTGCAATTTGCAGCGGGGGGGGGCCCAGAAAGCTTGGGCCTCCCTGCGCTGCAGATTCCATCCCCCAGCTGCCTAGTTGTACCTGGCTGGACACAAAAATAGGGAGAAGCCCCACGTATTTTTTTTTTTAAAAAAAAATTGACGTGGAGCTTCGCACTATATTTGGGTCCAGCCAGGTACAGCAGGCAGGAACGGGCTGCCCCCAACCACCAGCTGCCTATTTGTACCTGGCCGGACACAACAATATAGGGAAGCCCTTTTTTTCTTAATTATTTCATGAATTTCATAAAATAATTTAAAAAAAAAATACGTGGAGCTTCGCCCTATTTTTGTGTCCAGCCAGGTACAACTAGGCAGCTGGGGGCTGGAATCTGCAGCGCAGGGAGACCCAAGCTTTCTGGGCCCCACCCGCTGCAAATTGCAGTCCGCAGCCGCCCCGGAAAATGGCGCGTTCATAGAAGCGCCATCTTCTGGCGCTGTACCCAACTCATCCAGGGCCCTGGTGCGGTGGCTCACTGGGTAATAAAGGGGTTAAGGCCAGCTTGGCATTATCAGCTGGCCCTAAGCCCGAAATTCATGGGGTCACGCCAATATTAGACAAGACCACCATGAATTTCTAGTAAAGTATTTAAAAAAAACACAACACCCAGAATAAAGTCCTTTAATTGAAATAAAGACACAATTCTTTATTGTTCTAAATTAAACTATACTTACCATCACGCCCATTCCAGCTGAAGCCAACGATCTCCTGCAATAAAAGAAAACTAATAAACCAACATCATCCTTACCTTTCCATGGTTCCCACGACAGCTTCAGCTCTGCTACATCGAGATGACAGGCTGGACCGCAGCAGAACGCTGCCATCCAGCCTGTCATCCCGCAGACACTGAGAAGCGCAGGCTTGCTTGCGCTCCTCAGTGTCTCTTTGTGACGGCATCCAGATGAGCCGAGGTCATGTCCAATGAACTCGGCTCACCTCATGCACGTCACTGACAGCGTGGGAAAATTCTCACGCTGAAGCGCTGAGTGCAGGAGAATTTTCCCACGCTGTCAGTGACGTGCATGAGGTGAGGTCATGTCCAATGAACTCGGCTCACCTCATGCACGTCACTGACAGCGTGGGAGAATTCTCCTGCACTCAGCGCTTCAGCGTGAGAATTCTCCCACGCTGTCAGTGACGTGCATGAGGTGAGCTGAGTTCATTGGACATGACCTCACCTCATGCACGTCACTGACAGTGTGGGAAAATTCTCACGCTAAAGCGCTGAGTGCAGGAGAATTCTCCCACGCTGTCAGTGACGTGCATGAGGTGAGCCGAGTTCATTGGACATGACCTCGGCTCATCTTTATGCCGTCACAGAGAGACACTGAGGAGCGCAAGCATGCCTGCGCTTCTCAGTGTCCGCGGGATGACAGGCTGGATGGCAGCGTTCTGCTGCGGTCCAGCCTGTCATCTCGATGTAGCAGAGCTGGAGCCATCGTGGGAACCATGGAAAGGTAAGGATGAGGTTGCTTTATTATTTTTCTTTTATTGCAGGAGATCGTTGGCTTCAGCTGGAATGGGCGTGATGGTAAGTATGGTTTAATTTAGAACAATAAAGAATTGTGTCTTTATTTCAATTAAAGGACTTTATTCTGGGTGTTTGTGTTTTTTTTTTAACTTTGACTATGGGGTTAGTAATGGGGGTGTCTTATAGACGCCTCTCCATTACTAACCTGGGCTTGATGTCAGCTGGCATTATAATCTGACATCAACCCCAGCCCTATTACCCCACTGCCACCGCTACAGGGCAGTGGGAAGAGCGAGGCTAAGTGCCAGAATTGGCGCATCCTATGGATGCGCCATTTCTGGGGCGGCTGACGGCTGGTGTTTCTAGCCTGGGAGGGGGCCAATATTCATGGCTCCCTTCCTGGGCTATTAATATCAGCCCCCAGCTGTCTGCCTAGCCTGTGCTAGCTATTAAATTAGGGGGGACCCCACGTTATTTTTTTTGGGGGGGTTCCCCCATTTTAATAGCTAGTAAAGGCTAGGTATTCAGCTGGGGGCTGATATTAGTAGCCTGGGAAGCTCCGTGGGTATTACCCCCTTCCCAGGCTTCAAACATTTGCCCCAGCTGTCTGCTTAACCTCCGCTAGAGCCTAAAATTAAGGGGAACCCCACGCCAATTTTTTTTTAAATAAATCCTTTATTTTAACACTAAATGACAAGTACAGTAATCAACACTGTCACTGTACTTCATATATATGTGACTGACATGTTTCTATCTATCTAATCTATGTATGATTCTCTATTCCTTCTATTCTAAATTGTCGGGTACAGATGCTGAATTGCCGGCCGGCTTTCTTAAAGAGACGGTGCATGAAAACACTATTATTTTTTTAAATAAATCCTTTACACTAAATGACAAGTACAGTAACCAACACTGTCACTGTACTTCATATATATGTGACTGACATGTTTCTATCTATATAATCTATGTGTGATTCTCTATCTTTCTGCTCTAAATTGTCGGGTACCGCTGCTGAATTGCCGGCCGGCTTTTTTAAAGAGACGGTGCATGAAAACACTATTATTTTTTTTAATAAATCCTTTACACTAAATGACAAGTACAGTAAGCAACACTGTCACTGTACTTCATATATATGTGACTGACATGTTTCTATCTATCTAATCTATGTGTGGTGCTCTATTCTTTCTGTTGTAAATTGTCGGGTACCGGTGTATGCGCTGATGAATTGCCGGCTTTTCGCATAATACATTCTACATTATTCTTAGTTGTTTTACTTCATGTAGAATTAACCTACAAGGAAAGAAAGGGTTTATTTTCATTCCGATATTTGTGTCCCATTGACTTGCATTGGTTTCCGGTATCGTAATCGGCGATATCCGATACTTTTTGAGTATCGGTCCGATCCAATCCGATACGATATTCCCTGATATGGGAAGGTAACGCTCAACACTACACATAACACTACAGAGTGGGGGGCCGATTGCTGAGGAGCAGATGTTACACGCACGCCGCTAGGTTCAGATAGGGCGAGACGAGTTTCATGAATTCGTTGGAATCCTGGGGGAACCGTTACTCAGGGCGACCATAAGCTGCAGCTTCTCTCAGGCACACGATAGATTCAATTGCTGACTAGACACATCTGACAAGAGTCTTCATAAGCAGTTGAACGGTGGAGTTTCACCACAGTACAGTCTATTAAAGCAGGCACAATAACGTCAGTCTCTTCAGTAGCATAATTCAGCACAGATTAGATCCCTTTGCAGCACACTTCTATGCATACACAACCACAGGTTTTTCATTCACAAGGACACAATAGTGCACAGCAGTATTTATCCTGCATGAGATGGAAGGGGGGGTTTGATGAGGGAGATGATCCCTGTGACACAATTCCTTCGAGTCCTTATCTTTCTGTCCAATAATACTGTGCACTGTAAGCTCAGGGAGTTTGTCTCACCTGTGTTAGCTACCCTCCTGACTTAAATCCTGTTCCCTTGCCTTCTGTGAGATACAGCTCACACACCACCTTTCTCTATGACTCCAGCCAGAACAGTAAACAACTTCCCCACAATCCCCCTGGGGCTCTGCTAAAACACTCTCTGTCTCCTGTGATTGTGTTAACCCCTCTAGTTGCTGGATGCTTCTGAAGCACAACACTTCCTGTCTCCTGTGCTTGTGTTATTTAAAGCAACAGCACTACTTCTGCATGTCACACAGAGGACAGAAAAGTCACCATGCTGACTCCATAACTGCAGAGTCCAGACCTCCTCTGGTAGAAACATCAGCACAAGCACTGCGCCCCCGCCAGGGCTCACAATCTACATTCCCTATCAGTTTGTCTTTGGAGTGTGGGATGAAAACGGAGAACCCGAAGGAAACCCACGCAAACACGGAGAGAACATACAAGCTCCTTGCAGATGTTGTCCTTGGTGGGATTTGAACCCAGGACCCCAGCACTGCAAGGCTGCACTGCTAGCCACTGAGCCACCGAGCCACCGTGAGCCACTTGTCTGATGGATGAGTCTGGGTTTGGTGAATGCTAGGAGAACGTTACCCACCTGACTGCATTGTGCCAACATTACAGTTTGGTGGAGGACTGATAATGCCAGGGTCTTGTTTCTCAGGGGCCTACGTCCCTTAAATCCAATGAAGAGAAATCTTAATGCTTTAGCGTACAACACATTTTGGACAATTATAGCTTCCAACTTTGTGGGAACAATGAAGGAAAGGTCCTTTCCTGTTCCCCATAACTGTGCCCAGTGCACAAGTTCCATAAAAGCATGGCTGGAGGAGTTTGGTGTGGAAGAACTTAACCAGCCACACAGAGTCCTGACATCAACCCCTTCCAACACCTTTGGGATTAACAAAATCCCTACATCCAAAAAAGTTGGGACGCTGTGTAAAATGTAAAGAAAACAAGAATGCAATTATTTCAATTTGATTTTTCAGTAGAAGGATACTAGTCCCTTTCTTACTGCTGCAGAATAACCTTGCTGGTTGTCGTGTCCTCTTTGGACGAAAATAGGACAATGCTTATAAGAACTGTGTGTGAATTACTAAAGAGTCACTGAGCTACTAAAATCATTTCTACGTGCCAGTACTTTTTTCTGGAGATCATTAATTGGTTTTATTTCCTCAGAATAAATTACGCAAATTGATCTGCAGGACTCTGATCCAGCAGATAAATCAATAATCCATGACGGTAGAAATTTAGCAAGTTGGATTATTGTCTCTCCCTAGACATCTTCTGTAGGAGGCCCCATACACATTAGTAGATGGTCAACCGATCCCATCACCTATTAGATAATCAACCCATCCTGCCCAAATCTAGTTAAGCTGATCATTATCTTATGTGTATGAGGACCTAAATACCATGTCTCATGAAGCAAAACTCATTCTAGGGAGATAAATATGGCAACATATGATCTCCCCCTGCCTCCAGAAAATGTAAACTAACAAAGTCTATGCATGTTCATGGGGAGACCACAATGTCCATTTACTTACATGTTTTTCTAATGACTTAAAAAGTTACGTACTGTAAGTTGAAAAAAATACAAAGTTCAATTGGGCTCAACCTTTCTCAATTAATAATGGACTTAAAGGCGTCGTCTCATGGACACTCTGGTCAGTGCTGTCTGGCATCACTTCAAGTGAGCAAGAAACCTCAAAAGATTGGTGATGAAAGTAATTGATTGGTTACCCTGAACATAACAGGTACTGTATGTCAGAGCAAAAATAACATTTTTAGAGACTGTGACTAGTAGTAGTGTGGATGGTCCTAAGTAGAGATGAGCAGATCTTTTGGAATTTAAATTTGCCGACTTTGCCAAATTTTCCACAAAAAAAAAAAGACTTGATGGGAATGTATTTGCGTGAATCTTAATACTGGAAAAAATACACATGGTGGGGGGAGAGAGAGGACCCTGCTGACCATAAGAGCGTAGACTTTAAAGAAGAGAGAGAGAAAGGACGCCGCTGACCATAACAGCTTACCCTCTACAGGAGAGAGAGAGGACCCTGCTGACCATAAGAGCTTACACTCTACAGGAGAGAGAGGGGACCCCGCTGACTATAAGAGCTTATACTCTACAGGAGAGAGAGGGGACCCTGCTGACTATAAGAGCTTACACTCTACAGGAGAGAGAGGGCCCCACTGACCATAAGAGCTTACACTCTACAGGAGAGAGAGGGGACCCCGCTGACTATAAGAGCTTATACTCTACAGGAGAGAGAGGGGACCCTGCTGACTATAAGAGCTTACACTCTACAGGAGAGAGAGGGCCCCACTGACCATAAGAGCTTACACTCTACAGGAGAGAGAGGGGACCCCGCTGATGCAAAAGAGCTTACACTCTACAGGAGAGAGAGTATCCCGCTGACCATAAGAGCTTACGCTCTACAGAAGAGAGAGGACCTAGCTGACCATAAGAGCTTACACTCTACAGAACAGAGAGAGGACCCTGCTGACCATAACAGCTTACACTCTACAGGAGAGAGAGATGACCCCGCTGACCATAAGAGCTTACACTCTACAGGAGAGAGAGAGGACCCCGCTGACCATAAGAGCTTACACTCTACAGAAGAGAGAGAGGACCCCGCTGATCCATAAGATTTTACACTCTACGGGAGAGAGAGAGAGAGAGGACCCCGCTGACCATAAGAGCTTACACTCTACAGGAGAGAGAGAGAGAGGACACTGCTGACCATAAGATCTTACACTCTACAGAACAGAGAGAGGACCCTGCTGACCATAACAGCTTACACTCTACAGGAGAGAGAGATGACCCCGCTGACCATAAGAGCTTACACTCTACAGGAGAGAGAGAGGACCCCGCTGACCATAAGAGCTTACACTCTACAGAAGAGAGAGAGGACCCCGCTGATCCATAAGATTTTACACTCTACAGGAGAGAGAGAGAGAGAGGACCCCGCTGACCATAAGAGCTTACACTCTACAGGAGAGAGAGAGAGAGAGGACACTGCTGACCATAAGATCTTACACTCTACAGAACAGAGAGAGGACCCTGCTGACCATAAGAGCTTACACTCTACAGGAGAGAGAGAGGACCCCGCTGACCATAAGAGCTAACACTCTACAGGAGAGAGAGAGGACCCCGCTAACCATAAGAGCTTACACGCTACAGAAGAGAGAGAGGACCCTGCTGATCCATAAGAGCTTACACTCTACAGGAGAGAGAGAGGGTCCTGCTGACCATAAGAGCTTACACTCTACAGGAGAGAGAGAGGACCCCACTGACCATAAGAGCTTGCACTCTACAGGAGAGAGAGAGGATCCCGCTGACCATAAGAGCTTACACTCTACAGGAGAGAGAGAGGACCCCGCTGACCATAAGAGCTTACACTCTACAGGAGAGAGAGAGGACCACGCTGACCATAAGAGCTTACACTCTACAGGAGAGAGAGAGGACCACGCTGACCATAAGTGCTTACACTCTACAGGAGAGAGAGAGGACCCCGTTGACCATAAGAGTTTACACTCTACAGAAGAGAGAGGACCCTGCTGACCATAAGAGCTTACACTCTACAGAACAGAGAGAGGACCCTGCTGACCATAAGAGCTTACACTCTACAGGAGAGAGAGAGGACCCCGCTGACCATAAGAGCTTATATTCTTCAGGAGAGAGAGAAGACCCCGCTGACCATAAGAGCTTACACTCTACAGGAGAGAGAGACGACCCCGCTGGCCATAAGAGCTTACACTCTACAGAAGAGAGAGGACCCTGCTTACCATAAAAGCTTACACTCTACAGAACAGAGAGAGGACCCCGCTTGACCATAAGAGCTTACACTCTACAGGAGAGAGAGAGAGGACCCTGCAGATCCATAAGAGCTTACACTCTACAGAAGAGAGAGGACCCTGCTGATCATAAGAGCTTACACTCTACAGGAGAGAGAGAGGACCCCGCTGACCATAAGAGCATACACTCTACAGAAGAGAGAGGACCCTGCTGACCATAAGAGCTTACACTCTACAGAACAGAGAGAGGACCCCGCTGACCATAAGAGCTTACACTCTACAGGAGAGAGAGAGGACCCCACTGACCATAAGAGCTTACACTCTACAGAAGAGAGAGAGGACCCTGCTGACCATAAGAGCTTACACTCTACAGAAGAGAGAGGACTCTGCTGACCATAAGAGCTTAGACTCTACAGAAGAGAGAGGACTCTGCTGACCATAAGAGCTTACACTCTACAGGAGAGAGAGAGGACCCTGCTGACCATAAGAGCTTACACTCTACAGGAGAGAGAGGGGACCCCGCTCACCATAAGAGCTTAGACTCTACAGAAGAGAAAGAGAGAGAGGACCCTGCTGACCATAAGATTTTACACTACACTCTACAGGAGAGAGAGATGACCACACTGATCATAAGAGCTTACACTCTACAGGAGAGAGAGAGGACCCTGCTGACCATAAGAGCTTACACTCTACAGGAGAGAGAGGACCCCGCTCACCATAAGAGCTTAGACTCTACAGAAGAGAGAGAGAGAGAGGACCCTGCTGACCATAAGATTTTACACTACACTCTACAGGAGAGAGAGATGACCACACTGATCATAAGAGCTTACACTCTACAGGAGAGAGAGAGGACCCTGCTGACCATAAGAGCTTACACTCTACAGGAGAGAGATTACCACACTGACCATAAGAGCTTACATTCTACAGGAGAGAGAGGACCCCGCTGATCATAAGAGCTTACACTCTACAGGAGAGAGGACCCTGCTGACCATAAGAGCTGACACTCTACAGAAGAGAGAGAGAGAGGACCCCGTTAACCAGCTCTCTGAAGCTTTAGCATTGTGGGAAATGGTGCTGGGCAAGTTTTTTTTTTTTTTGCAAACTGCAAATCAAATCTCAAAATGTTTGAATCCACATGAAACCAAGAATTTCTGGAAATTTTACTTGAACTCGATTCTCTGCGGATCGATCAGTTTATCAATAGTCCTCAGGTTTCCCGTTAGGAGTTTTTAAAACTTTACAAGCACAATCTGTTTTACCTTTTCTAATGTAAGATACAAAGTGTCACTAATGCGTTGCTGGTGAGCGCACAGTATCATCTTTACAAACTGCCTGACATACAATGTATCTTGTGGTTCACGCTGCTCCCCCTCATTATGCAGGGAGTGTGCATCCCCTGATTCAATTATACTAAAAACCGTCATCAGTTTGTCTATTTTTATCTATGAAGCCTATAAGTGATCGATGCGTCTATTCATAAATACAATCCCTCCGGACAATGCATGCGAGTCGTCCATTCAGGAGCTTTTATGTCACTTTCCTGTCTTCTGTTTTGCATCGCCTATTGTCTTTGCTCTGAGCACCCCTGGGGTAAGCTGGGTGCTTTTGGGGAAAAATGATACAATGTCTTGCTTGTGGAAATAAAAGAGACCTTAAATAAAGGGTCACTCTTTTATAGAAAAAAAAAGAAAATATTTACTATTTAAGAGAGAGCGTTGGGTTAAGGGTCAGCGCCCAGGGAATAGAGAGTCAAGGACTGAATGGTCTCGATTTTACAATTATATTGGCTGCAGGGCACCTGGCAAGAAACTGTACACTTAGTTTACAAAGTACAACTGTTCAGCTCGATTTAACATTTGCTGTTTTAGGATTAGTATTATATTATGGCTTTATATATTACATTCAGGTCACATTTCATTGCATTTTCTTTTTTTCCATTTTGTGTCTCAATGATTAATTGCATCAAAATTCTTTAATCCTACCATGAATTATAGACTTTATTCTAACTAATAGCTTGAGGCTTAAAGGGGTTGTCTGCAGAAATAAACTCATCACTAGAGATCAGCGAACCCGAAGTTTAAAGTTTGGCGTTCGCACTGGACAGTCAGTGCATGGTGCAAAACGCCAAAAACAGACTTCACCCGGAAGTTCGTTGCAATGTTTGGAGTTCCGGAGAAAGTCCATGGGAGAGAGAGAATTAACTCAAAAGTTCAGGTCCTCATTGTTTTCAATGAGGTTCCAGCTCTGGTTAAAGTTCGGAATACAAGTTTGAAATAAAGTTTGGGTCGGGTACCAGGACCCGAACTTCCACAGGTCCGCTCATCCTTAGTTATCACTTATTTTCTGCATTGGTGATCACTTATAGATTGGCGGGACCCGAACCTCTCGGCGGAACGCGGCACTTTTATCCCCATTAGAATGGACCGACAGTGCACATGCCCAACCACCGCTCCATCCATTCTTTATGGGACTACCAAACGCTAATTCCGGCAGTCCATAGAGGATGAATCGCGCAGCGGTTGAGTGTGCACCCTGCATCTCCATCTTAACTTGAATAATAGTGCCCATGATTGGTGCGGATCCAAGTGGTCCAACCTCCACCGATCTCCATGTTATCAGCTATCCCGTGGTTAGGTGATAACTTCTTTTTCCAATGCACAATTACCATTATTAAGACAAATATTGATGGTATATTGATTGGATTGGCAGGGACTACAAGAACAGGTATGTCCAGTGGCCGAGCATTCGGTGCAGTGGAATATACAAGCGGCCATGCTCCCTCCATTCACAATATAAGCGATCGTGTGCAGCCTCTCCGTTTTGCATGGGATTCCCTAATTGTGGAGGGGTTAGACCCTCACCAATTGGATATCTATGCAATATGTAAAAAAAAAATGTCTGTTATGGGATAGTAATATTAGGGGTGTAGGTTGCATTAAATCTCATGTCTACGGGCTTTCTTTATGAGCTCGCAATTTTGTATTGGTGCACGAGATTTAATGCACCTGTGGATAGGCTAATGTTACCGGCAAAGGCGCATGATATGGTCCTCTGATCTACCCTTATGATACTTGTTGTAAGTTGTATCACCGTGGACTCCTGACTCTTAAAGGTATTGGCCACTTATAGGGTAATTTAATAATGTGTCATTCTGTGTCAAAGTAAGGGCTCGTGCATATGAGCGATTTTCTCGTACGAGTGCTATCCGTGGTTTATTCTGATCAGACTTTGATGAGAGTTTGAGCAGATTGTGGTCCGTGTGTTACACATTTTTCTCATATGTAGAGGAATACAGTAAAAGAACATCTCCACCTTACCATTCTGACAGTCCGTGAAAATCGGATTTCATCTGAGTGCAGTCTGATTTTTTTACAGACCCATAGACTTGCATTGACGATTTTGATCAAAATTGGACATGTCTCCGTGATTTTCTGCGGACCTCTCTGTCCAAGGGAAAAAACGGATATGTGAATGGCCATAACCTATCACAGGTACAAGTGCTATCGGTGGAAAATAAGGAGAGCACTCGTACGTGAAAACTGGATGTGTGGATGAGCACTTAGTGTTTGGGTTAGTTTGCTGACCCTCTTATTGGAGGCCCCTCTGCTGCCCACAGAACTGATGATGTGGACGGTGGAAGTCTACGTATCCAGATAAAGGGAAATTAGAGGGCCATGTGATTTATCTACTTGACCACTTCCCCGGCTTTCTCTTCCTTTGTCCCATTCTGCGCAGACACATGGTAGACACATGAAGGCTGCTCTACATTCATCTGTATCTGCACCTTCTCAGAACAAGATGAAGCAAGGTAACATTGGAAAATAAGGTCACATGTTTAACCCAATGATCTCTTTCCAAACTTTAACTTGCCTCATCTTATACCATTTTACTTCCTTCCTTCCATTTTGACATGCCACATCCATGGGCAGAAGATGACCTTCCAGTAAAGTGCTGGAGTAAGAAATTGGCACTGTATCAACTTGTTAGCACATTTTACTATACAGTGTCCAACCCCTTTAACCCCTTAAGGACAAGGCCATTTTTAATTTTTGAGCTTTAGTTTCTGCCCTTCTTCCAAGAGCCATAACTTTTTTGTTATTCTTTTTTATTGTCGTTTTGTATGTCGCCCTTCATTTTCACATACAAACTGAAAAAGAGGAAAAAAAAATTCCATCAATTTTTCTCTGCCGTCCATGTCCATGGAGATTAGCTACAGTGCCATGGGTTATAAACTTCTTAATTATTTTTGGCAACAGGGACAAAGAAACATCAAGATCTCTGGAGATGGACTTGTAACCTTGAGATTGTTGATATTTTTCAACAATTTTGGTTCTCAAGTAGTGATTAGCGAGCATGCTCGTTTAACCCTTTCGCCGAGCACGCTCAGGTGCTTTCTGAGTATCTTCGGCATGCTCATATATTAAGTTTGAGTCCCTGCTTCTGCATGATTTATGGCTGTTAGTCAGCCTCAACACATGCAGAGATTGCCTGTTTGTTAGGGAATCCTACATGTGTTGAGGCTGACTAAGTGTCATACATCATGCAGAAGTAGGGACTGGAACTTAATATATGAGCACGCCGAAGATATTTGGAAAGCACCTGAGTATGCTTAGTGTGGCACACACAGACACACAATGCAAAGATTGAGGCAACTTCTCCCCTTTTTATCTGGTTTCAGGGGTGATTTTTATATTGCCCACGCCTGTTACTTGCCACAGGTGAGATTGAAAGATCATCACATGCTTGAAACAAAGTTGTTAACCCACAATTTTGGAAAGGTGCCAACAATTTTGTCAAGCCCATTTTTGGGGTTTTGTGGAAAATTATGTCCAATTTGCCTTTTTTTCTCTCTGTTCCAATATTCACAAAGGAAATAAACATGTGTATAACAAAATATGTGTAATTGCAATAATTTTCTGGGAGAAATACTTCATTTTTTGGAACAATTTCAAGCGTGCCAACACTCTCAGCCATGACTGTATGTCCCCAATCCGTTCTGCAAGACACAATAAAAAGCTTTTATTTAACTAACAGACATCACAGTCCGGTCTGATGGGCGTCTCTGGTCCTGATCTGATGCCTCTTCTCTTCTTAGGATCGCCATCCTCCTTCCCTGCTTGGTGTGGATGACACCTCCTACGTCATTCACAGTGTCCTCCATCACGCTCCTGCGCAGGCGCACTTCTCTCTGCCCTGCCAAGGGCAGAACAAAGTACATCCACATGAAGCAGGGAAGGAGGATAGTGATCGTAAGAAGAGAGGAGGCGCTGTATCAAGACCAGAGATGACCACTGGGTTGGATGGAGCTGTCTAAGTATAATAAAAGCTTTTTTTTTTGCCTTGCAGAGCAGATTGAGGACATATATGCAGCATTCTAGATTGCTGTAAAAGAGAGCTTATAGGTGCTGGCCGAACTTTATATAGGGAAAACTTAGTTACAGGTTCCCTTTAAATATCGCTGTCACGCATGAAAGTCCAAGTCAAGGAATTAATATTGCCATGGTCGGAGATGGCTACTATCGCAGCAGTTGCGCTCAGGTGCTGGATATGCAACAGAGCCAACACTCATTCTGCATGGATCAGGCTCAGCTACTGTGCCCGCTCCATGCAGTGATATATGTACATGTATGGCGACAGCCAGCCAAAGAGTTAAAAATGGAGCAAGGTTTTAATCCCTGTGGCACACCCTATTGGTCTCCTTCTGGGTTTGTGCCGTTTTTGACCACCTGATGGACGCCAAGATGGTCCGATGACAAACAGTTCCATCATAACCATCAAGGATCTATGATGCTGGTGTGAACGGAACTAGATGACCCAGTATATGGACCTTTCAAAGTTATGTACCCATTTTGCACATGTATAAAGTTTACAACAAGTTTCCAGAACATGAAAAAATGGAAAAGAAATAATGCAACGTATTGTATCATGGGAACGTTTGCAGCCATTGTAATAAATAATGACAAGAAACAGGAGAAAACCAAGTTGCTCATATACATTTTACATCAATTTGACATGAATGGATATAAGCAAACACACAAAGTCAAATTGGCAGATGCAGAAAGACTTCTTTCTAGTACAGAGAATAGAGGACATTTCCTTTTAAACACCTACTTTCCAGTTGTAGAAAACATCAGAGGGACAAGATTATTTCATTAAGGTTGTAAACAACAGTCACTTTGAAGAATATTTATCTTTCCGACTAAATTAAATGTTCCAGCCATTCGGAAGCTCAATTCTGTGGTCTCTGAACCCTCCGAAAAAAAAGGAGCCGATGCGTCAGTGCACAGCATTAAAGCGCTTTCTCTCTGAAGTATTTTGGCTTAGTGACCCATTCTAAGTCCCCCTCTGTCATCTGGTAGTGTGGGACCCTCAATGGCCTCATTTCATGTGACTTACAATAGATTTCAGCTATGTTGAAAAACTTACAAAAAAACTTTTGCTGGGGCAGACTGAATCCTTCTAAGGAGAGAATAAACTCAAACTTCTGTGTCTGGGTTGAGTTAATCTGATTAGGACAACCTCATCAACCAGCCAAAGAAAAGGGAAGAATAAAAAGCCATGAATTGGTCAAAAAAGGGACCTTTTCACTAATGAAGTCAGTGGAGCCGGACACAAAACATATTGTTGTAAGGCATGCTTGCCCTACAGATGGCAAAATGACAAATCTTTTCAAAGGCAAATCAAATATAATGGATGCATTTTTTTTGTAATTCTTCTGCAGGTATGGGAAGAGATACGTAATGGGATTATGTGGGCAGAGGAATGAAAAAAGGGGAACACAAATGCACACAATGTTTAGTCCAAGTAAGTCTTAGAAGTCTCCAGTCATTGAATAGGGACCCAAAAAGATCAAAAATGGAATAATGAAATTAGAGATATTCGCCTTCACAAACATGTGCATTGATAAATGAGCAGAGGATGTCGCCCTTTGTATAGGACATGGCTATCCTCAATAAGGGAATGTATGTTATCTACATGGAAAATTGGATTTTACTTTTTATTTTGAATGTATTATTTACTTTTTCTTTTACCCAAGAAATAAAAATATTTGGTATAATGTACATTATGTCGATGGGTTTTAGTTTTCTGACAGGTTAAGAATTCAATTTATTATTTATAATTCCTTAGGAAAGTGGGCGACAACTTTACTATGCTGGAAAAGGTGGGGACAACTTTACTATGCTGGAAAAGGTGGGGACAACTTTACTATGCTGGAAAAGGTGGGGACAACTTTACTATGCTGGAAAAGGTGGGGACAACTTTACTATGCTGGAAAAGGTGGGGACAACTTTACTATGCTGGAAAAGGTGGGGACAACTTTACTATGCTGGAAAAGGTGGTGACAATTTTACTATGCTGGAAAAGGTGGGGACAACTTTACTATACTGGAAAAGGTGGGGACAACTTTACTATACTGGAAAAGATGGGGACAACTTTAGAATGCTGGAAACGGTGGTGACAACTTTACTATGCTGGAAAAGGTGGTGACAACTTTACTATGCTGGAAACGGTGGTGACAACTTTACTATAATGGAAAAGGTGGTGAAACCTTTAGAATGCTGGAAAAGGTGGTGACAACTTTACAATGCTGGGAAAGGTGGGGACAACTTTAGAATGCTGGAAACGGTGGTGACAACTTTACTATGCTGGAAAAGGTGGTGACAACTTTACTATGCTGGAAAAGGTGGTGACAACTTTAGAATGCTGGAAACGGTGGTGACAACTTTACTATGCTGGAAAAGTTGGTGACAACTTTACTATGCTGGAAAAGGTGGGGACAACTTTACTATGCTGGAAATGGTGGTGACAACTTTACTATGATGGAAAAGGTGGTGAAACCTTTAGAATGCTGGAAAAGGTGGTGACAACTTTACAATGCTGGGAAAGGTGGGGACAACTTTACAATGCTGAAAAATGTGGTGACAACTTTACTATGCTGGAAAAGGTGGGGACAATTTTAGAATGCTGGAAATGGTAGTGATAACTTTACTATGCTGGAAAAGGTGGTGACAACTTTAGAATGCTGGAAAAGGTGGGGACAACTTTAGAATGCTGGAAAAGGAGGGTGACAACTTTACAATGCTGGAAAAGGTGGGGACAACTTTAGAATGCTGGAAAAGGTGGGGACAACTTTAGAATGCTGGAAAAGGTGGGGACAACTTTACAAAGCTGGAAAAGGTGGGGACAACTTTACAAAGCTGGAAAAGGTGGTGACAACTTTAGAATGCTGGAAAAGGTGGGGACAACTTTAGAATGCAGAAAAAGGTTGTGACAACTTTACAAAGCTGGAAAAGGTGGTGACAACTTTAC
This sequence comes from Phyllobates terribilis, assembly GCF_046119375.1. Classification (NCBI taxonomy): domain Eukaryota; kingdom Metazoa; phylum Chordata; class Amphibia; order Anura; family Dendrobatidae; genus Phyllobates; species Phyllobates terribilis. The sequence goes on along the minus strand of NW_027362772.1, from coordinate 264,180,151 downwards.
AAAGCTGGAAAAGGTGGTGACTACTTTAGAATGCTGGAAAAGGTGGGGACAACTTTGGAATGCTGGAAAAGGTGGTGATAACTTTAGAATGCTGGAAAAGGTGGGGACAACTTTACTATGCTGGAAAAGGTGGATGGTAAAGGATGTGTTTGTATAGGACATGGCTATCCTCAATAAGGGAATGTATGTTATCTACACAGAAAATTGGATTTTACTTTTTATTTTGAATGAACTATTTATTTTTTCTTTTACCCAAGAAATACAAATATTTGGAAAATGTACAGTAAGTCAATGGGGTTTTTTAGTTTTCTGATTAAGGTTAAGAATTCGATTTATTATTCATAATTCTTTAGGAAAGTGGGTGACAACTTTACAATGCTGGGAAAGGTGGGTGACAACTTTACAATGCTGGAAAAGGTGGGTGACAACTTTACAGTGCTGGAAAAGGTGGGTGACAACTTTACAATGCTGGGAAAGGTGGGTGACAACTTTACAATGCTGGAAAAGGTGGGTGACAACTTTACAGTGCTGGAAAAGGTGGGTGACAACTTTACAGTGCTGGAAAAGGTGGGTGACAACTTTACAAAGCTGGAAAAGGTGGTGACAACTTTACAATGCTGGAAAAGATGAGGACAACTTTACAATGCTCGAAAAGGTGGTGACAACTTTACAATACTGGAAAAGGTGGCGACAACTTTAGAATGATGGAAAAATTGGATGCCAACTGTAGAACGCTGGAAAAGCTGGAAGACAACTTTAGTACACTGGAATAGCTCGGTGACAACTTTTCAACTCTTGAAACACTATGTGACAACTTTATAATGCTGGAAAACTTAAATGACAACCTTAGAATCATAATTGTTCCAATTCAGCTGAGCAGAATTTTTATTTTAATACGCCTTTAAAACTCCTCTGGCAGTGTTTTTTTTCCAATGGAAAGCAAGGGGTTGGGCCTGCTGACATCCAACCCCACAATCATGGCAAACTATGGGTTGACATTGCAATTACTGAAGGCTCCTGTCACCACCATCGTTATACTCTTGTAATGCAATCATACTCAAACAAATATTCAAATTGCATATATGTTTCATATTGGCTGGAGAAATATAATATTCCGTCTCCCCATTCACAATATCATAGAGTAAAGTGCAGTGGGTTATATCGTATGCTGACCTACATTTGGATACTAAGTATCCATAAAAAAACACTTACAAGACATATAATAATAATAATAATTTTTATTGATATAGCGCCAACATACTGTAGTGGCCAAAAGTATTGGCACCCCTGCAATTCTGTCAGATAATACTCAGTTTCTTCCTGAAAATGATTGCAATCACAAATTCTTTGGTATAATTATCTTCATTTAATTTGTCTTCAATGAAAAAACACAAAAGAGAATGAAGCAAAAATCAAATCATTGATCATTTCACACAAAACTCCAAAAATGGGCTAGACAAAAGTATTGGCACCCTCAGCCTAATACTTGGTTGCACAACCTTTAGCCAAAATAACTGCGAACAACCGCTTCCGGTAACCATCAATGAGTTTTTTACAATGCTCTGCTGGAATTGTAGACCATTCTTCTTTGGAAAACTGCTCCAGGTCCCTGATATTTGAAGGGTGCCTTCTCCAAACTGCCATTTTGAGATCTCTCCACAGGTGTTCTATGGGATTCAGGTCTGGACTCATTGCTGACCACCTTAGAAGTCTCCAGTGCTTTCTCTCAAACCATTTTATAGTGCTTTTGGAAGTGTGTTTTGGGTCATTGTCCTGCTGGAAGACCCATGACCTCTGAGGGAGACCCAGCTTTCTCACACTGGGCCCTACATTATGCTGCAAAATTTGTTGGTAGTCTTCAGACTTCATAATGCCATGCACACGGTCAAGCAGTTCAGTGCCAGAGGCAGCAAAGCAACCCCAAAACATCAGGGAACCTCCGCCATGTTTGACTGTAGGGACCGTGTTCTTTTCTTTGAATGCCTCTTTTTTTTCCTGTACACTCTATGTTGATGCTTTTTCCCAAAAAGCTCTACTTTTGTCTCATCTGACCAGAGAACATTCTTCCAAAACGTTTTAGGCTTTCTCAGGTAAGTTTTGGCGAACTCCAGCCTAGCTTTTTTATGTCTCGGGGTAAGAAGTGGGGTCTTCCTGGGTATCCTACCATACAGTCCCTTTTCATTCAGACGCCGACGGATAGTACGGGTTGACACTGTTGTACCCTCGGACTGCAGGGCAGCTTGAACTTGTTTGGATGTTAGTCGAGGTTCTTTATCCACCATCCGCACAATCTTGCGTTGAAATCTCTCGTCAATTTTTCTTTTCCGTCCACATCTAGGGAGGTTAGCCACAGTGCCATGGGCTTTAAACTTCTTGATGACACTGCGCACGGAAGACACAGGAACATTCAGGTCTTTGGAGATGGACTTGTAGCCTTGAGATTGCTCATGCTTCCTCACAATTTAGTTTCTCAAGTCCTCAGACAGTTCTTTGGTCTTCTTTCTTTTCTCCATGCTCAATGTGGTACACACAAGGACACAGGACAGAGGTTGAGTCAACTTTAATCCATGTTAACTGGCTGCAAGTGTGATTTAGTTCTTGCCAACACCTGTTAGGTGCCACAGGTAAGTTACAGGTGCTGTTAATTACACGAATTAGAGAAGCATCACATGATTTTTCAAACAGTGCCAATACTTTTGTCCACCCCCTTTTTTAGGTTTGGTGTGGAATTATATCCAATTTGGCTTTAGGACAATTCTTTTTGTGTTTTTTTCATTGAAGACAAATTAAATGAAGATAATAATACCAAAGAATTTGTGATTGCAATCATTTTCAGGAAGAAACTGAGTATTATCTGACAGAATTGCAGGGGTGCCAATACTTTTGGCCACCACTGTATTCCGCAGCACTTTACAATTAAGCGGGGACATCTAAGACAATAAATTCAATACAATTTAAGACAGTTTAAACACTTACATTAGGAGTGAGGTCCCTGCTCGCAAGCTTACATTCTACAAGACATATAAAATCAATCAAATTTTATTAGTATAATATATAAAATACATTTTACCGTACAGTGTTAAAAGGGAAGGGAAACAACTGCATGGAGGTAGGACAAAGAGGATTGTTCAAATAAAGACATGTGATGAAACCTAGGGTAAGACTATAATGCAAAAGTCAAAACACATCTGCTTCCTATAATACATGAATAGCCATCCATATAGTATGAATTAGTCTCAATAGACTTCTAGCAGTCAGGAAAAAATCCCTATGAAGCAAGAGAAGCAGGAAAAACATCAAGCAATGACTTACCCATGTTAACACCAAATAGTGAGGGCCACCACCAATACCCCAATGCGCGTTTCATTCACACTGCTTTCTCAAGGAGTTGTTTCCCTTTCCTTTTAACACTGTATTGTAAAATGTATTTTACATATTATACTAATAAAATTTGATTGATTTTATATGTCTTGTAAGTGTTTTTTTCCGGATGCTTAGTATCCAAATGTAGGTCTTGTAATGCAATGTATAATAAAAGCAATCTAAACAGAAGTATGATTTTGCTATGTCATTTTTGCCGGACAATGAACGTCATAAAAACAAAACCCAAAAAATAATGGTGGAATTGTCTTTTTATTCGCCATTTCACAGCACTTGGAATATTTCTCTTGTTTTTCAGTAGTATATATTTTTGCCCATAATTTATCTTTTCACAGATCTGGCCTGAGGACATTCCTGTGACTCAGTTTATTTGGGATATATCCATGTCTGTATCTTTGCAGGAACTAACGCTGTGATGTAGACGTGTTTCTATATTTCTTAGGACCTTGTGTAGACGACCGTATTTGCTGTCTGAGTGCTGTCCGACAAAACATCAGATCGTACCCGGACCAATGTTATTCTATGGGGCTGTGCACATGTCTGATTTTTTCCTCTGACCGAGTGTGTCCAAGGGAAAAAAATCAGTGCATGCCCGATTTGCATCCGGAAAATGGATCGCACAAGACCATGAAGTCAATGGGTCCATCAAAAAAATCAGACTGCACTCCGATGACACCTAAGTGCAGTCCGATTTTCACGGACTGACAAATTGGAGAAAGTTATTTTTCCTTCTTCTTCACATGCGAGAAAATATGATCACACTCTGATCATCATAATCGGCTCGATTCTCTTGCAAGAGTTTTTCAATAGGAAGACACCTCTTGAAGCGTCTTTTGTATTTTCCTCAGCACAATTTTTGATGGTTTTTGTCGCCAGCGTTTTCTTTGAACATTTTTCCAGCTTTTTTTTTTTTTACTGCTTTTTTTCTGGATTTTTTTTTAACTCCATTCAACAATGAATAAACCGCATTTTCAAAAGCAAAAACGCTGCCAAAATGTTTAAAATGTCGCCCATGCATTTTCCGGGTATTTTCCGAGCCTTCCCGTTGACTTGTATAATAAAGTTTGGAGCATTTTCAGAGAGGAAAACTCCTGAACAATGGTAGGGTCACTTACTTTAACCACTTGGCGTAGTTGGAAAGCTGAATAGGTTACAAGATGCTCAGAAGACTGAACCTAATCGTTTTTATGTAGGAATGCTCGTGTTCATTCTGTTGGGTGCCTTTTGGGCACTTTTCCCGGCAGGTTTTCGGGCATAGACTTCGTGGACCTAACTTTTTTTTTTTTTAGTTTTTCAGAAGTAAGCATGTAGTTTTTCCAAAGTGGATATTTAATTTACTGATTCATCCAAGAATCAATCAACTGATAATATGAAGAAACGACAGCGGAAGTGTCGTCACGTTTCCGCCTTCTCAGCACGTTCTTCTCTGTTGTCCTAGTGATCCACACTTGTGTTTTTCCTTTACCCGGAGACCTTACCACTCAACAAACATAATTAGTGCTGCTCCAGAATACCCGTAAGGAGATTTTCTCCCCAATGCCCGCTAATGCAGACGTAATTGACTCTATTTTCTGCTATATGCACATAGATTGGAGTAAGTCCGGTCTATTATCCATCAACAAATTAACAGAATCCAGTCAAAGGGACCTCTTCTGCCGAGATGAGCCTCGGAGAATGGGGCACTGGTCTGTATTAAATCTCGACACAACACTGCCTCAATTGCTTTTCTTTTTATGTCTGCCGCCCCCTTTCAAGATGTTTGGAGTTTGTGTTAAGTCCGTGAGTACGCTGAGCGAAGCATTATTGATACTTAAGGAGAAGGACATCTGTCTCGGACAGAAATTGTTTCGGGGCTTCAAAGGCGATGGAAAGAAAACTGACTAAAAGGCCAGCTTGCTAAGGAGCTCACTTTGCAATTATTTTAGATCTGTTCTTTACGAATAACCACTGAAGCGGCTGAGGGCAAATAAGCTGCGGAGATGCAATTTCATTTATATGCAGTTCTCGGAGCAAAAAGAATCTGGAAATAGGGTTCTAAAAAGGCAACTTGGTATCAGACATAATGACCTCTTAGGAGAATTATATCGGGTCATAGTGTTAGGGTTACAATCACAGGACCTGGTGCCACAGAAACGTAAAGATATATTACGGGTATATAAATATATACTGCCTTAATTTAGATACAGAAAGGTGAATTTCATAGGAAGCTAATAATTAATGTATCAGCATATAAATAGTATAGAGAGAGTAGATTGGAAGCAGCGCTCCAATGGAAATCAGTGAAAAAAGTAGACTTTATCCACTCAGGTACATGCAATGTTTCAGCTTCTTATTCGAAGCATCGGCTTCAGAAAGGCTTCAAATGAGGAGCTGAAACGTTGCATAAATCTCTGCAGATGAAGTCCACTTTATTTCTCTGATTCCATTGGAGCGCTGCTTCCAAGCTATCGTTTCTATGTTTGGAGGCTTTGTGTATGATTGCCCACACCCACCCACAACTTTAGGACTGTGCTGCTATTTTTCCTCATAATTATATCTTTTTTTGGGGGTGGGTTTATAGATAGATAATAGATAGATAGATAGATAGATATGAGATAGATAGATAGATAGATGATAGATATGAGATAGATAGATAATAGATAGATATATGGATAGATAGATAGATAGATAGATAGATATGAGATAGATAGATTATAGATATATAGATAGATATAGATATGGGATAGATAGATTGATAGATAGATAGATAGATAGATAGATAGATAGATAGATAGATATGAGATAGATAAATAGATAGATAATAGATAGATATATGGATAGATAGATAGATATGAGATAGATAGATATGAGATAGATAGATTATAGATATATAGATAGATATGGGATAGATAGATAGATAGATAATAGATAGATAGATATGAGATAGATAGATATGAGATAGATAGATAGATAATGGATAGATAGATAGATAATAGCTAGATAGATATGAGATAGATAGATAGATAGATATGAGATAGATAAATAGATAGATAATAGATAGATATATGGATAGATAGATAGATAGATAGATATGAGATAGATAGATATGAGATAGATAGATTATAGATATATAGATAGATATGGGAAAGATAGATAGATAGATAATAGATAGATAGATATGAGATAGATAGATAGATAATGGATAGATAGATAGATAGATAGATAATAGCTAGATAGATATGAGATAGATAGATAGATAGATATGAGATAGATAAATAGATAGATAATAGATAGATATATGGATAGATAGATAGATAGATAGATAGGAGATAGATAGATATGAGATAGATAGATTATAGATATATATGGGATAGATAGATAGATAGATAGATAATAGATAGATAGATATGAGATAGATGGATAGATAGATATGAGATAGATAGATAATAGATAGATAGATAATGGATAGATAGATAGATAGATAGATAGATAGATAATAGATAGATAGATATGAGATAGATAGATAATAGATAGATAGATAATGGATAGATAGATAGATAATAGATAGATATGAGATAGATAATAGATAGATATGAGATAGATAGATATGAGATAGATAGATTATAGATATATATGGGAAAGATAGATAGATAATAGATAGATATGAGATAGATAGATAGATAGATAGATAGATAGATAGATATGAGATAGATAGATAGATAATAGATAGATAGATAATGGATAGATAGATAGATAGATAATAGATAGATAGATATGAGATAGATAGATAATAGATAGATAGATAATGGATAGATAGATAATGGATAGATAGATAGATAGATAATAGATAGATATGAGATAGATAGATATGAGAGAGATAGATAGATAGATAGATATGGGGTTAGATAGATAGATAGATAGATATGGGATATATAGATAGATAGATAGATAGATGATCGATAGATAGATAGATACTGTAGATAGATAGATAGATAGGGGATAGATAGATAGATAGATAATGGATAGATAGATAGATAGATAGATGATCGATAGATAGATAGATAGGGGATAGATAGATAGATAGATAGATAGATAGATAGATAGGTAGATAATGGATAGATAGATATCAAAAATAGAAATTGGAAAAGCACACTTAAAAAAATCCAATGTGGGTTCCATGCCTCCCATAAAAAACATCCAACTTTTGTAAAAGTATATAAAAATAGAAAAAGTAGGCAGCATTCCAATAATTACCAAAACAAGTAAACTTTATTTAGCCCATTTGTTGTGGCAAAGTTTCAGTTCAAATGAACCTTTCTCAAGCAGAAAGGTTAATTTGAAACAAAACATTGCCACAACAAATGGGCTAAATAAAGTTTACTTGTTTTGGTAATTATTGGAATGCTGCCTACTTTTTCTATTTTTAGATAGATAATAAATAAATAATAGATAGATGATAGACAGATAGATAACAGATAATAGATATTAGATAGATTGATAATAGATATTAGATATATAGATAATGAATGATAGATTGATGATAGATAGATAGATAGATGATAGATAATAGATAGCTGATAGATATTAGATAGATGATAGATAGATAGAACGATAGATAGATATGGAATAGATAGATAGATAGATAGATAGATTGGATATAAAAAGTCTTCACATTGCCTGTCAATATGGCAGATTTTTGTCAAGTAAAAAAAAAATCATACCAAGAAGAATAATTTCAGAACTTTTCCCACCTTTAGGGTTCGTGCACACGACTGTATTTTCAGTCCGTTAAAAAACTAGATTGCACTCGGACCAATGTTATTCAGTGGGGCAGTGCAGGTGAACGATTTTTTCACTGATTGAATCTGCGTGTGAAAAATTTTCCTCTGGAAATCGGATGAGACTCACCCATTCAAGTCTATGGGTGTGAGTAAAAAATCAGATGCCGTCCGATGCCACAGTATAACATCTGATTTTTACGGATAAGATGCACTTCTTTAACATACGAAAATGTAAATGGTTAATAGCTGCTGAATAAAAAGATAGATTGTATACAGATGACTATTGAGAAAGAAATTCATCCCAGTTTTCTGGATGAAAATCGGACGTATTTTTTATACTGTTGTGTGTCCCCAGCCATAATGTCACCTATAATCTGTGCAAATCCATTGAGAAACAAACTGAAATCATTTTGAGGCCACATTCACACTATCAGTATTTTACATCAGTATTTGTAAGCTAAAACCAGGAGTGGAACAATCAGAGGAAAAGTATAATAGAAACACGTCACCACTTCTGTAGTTATCACCCACTCCTGGTTTTGGCTTACAAATACTGATGTGAAATACTGACCAAATACTGAACGTGTGAACGTGGCCTGAGGTGTAAAATAGCAAGCAGTCCTGGAAGTGATGATATTGTCCTACAGAGCCCTGATCTCATCATCATCCAGTCTGTGTGGGAAGAGACAGAATGATTTCCACAAGATCTGTGGTTAGTTCTCCAAGATGTTTGGAACAAACTCCCTGCTGAGTTCTTTCAAAAATTATCTGCAAGTACCTAGAATAATTGATGCTGTTTTAAAGGCAAAGGACAGTCACATCTAATAGTGATGTGATTTAGATTTTTCTTTTGTTTATTAATTTTAAATTTTGTTAATTAATAAAAATAAACTATTAACACTTCTATTTTTAGAAGCATTCTTACTTTGCAGCAATTTTTTTCACATCTGTCTAAAACTTTTACACAGTGCGGTAAATAAGATATATTTATATATGTATATATATATACCAGGATACATTTATTTACCATGATATTATCAATAGAAAAAACACACGCACATGCTCCAGCATTTCCATAAAATCTTTGCATTACTTTATTGATACATGTGTAAAACCTTCCTGTAACTCGACAAACGTGGTTTGATGGACACAGGGGCTCTTGTGAATGATGACAGTGTCTGTACAACCTTGCTGAATAGGTTGACACCATATACTGTAAGTAGCAGCAGAAGCAAATTAATACATATCACGTCATATGTGACCAACAGAACTCCTGAGACTTTCATGATTCAGAGAAAGGCGAAACAAAACCCTATAAGAGACGTCACAACTTTTCAATAACAGGTTTCATTCTGACTTCTCAATAACTTCCCAGATCCTTTATCCATATCAGTGCAAGCTGCTATAACTAGCAATGCGGCCATGTCACTGAGTAAAGCAACTTTAAGGGAAGAGTCAGACTGCAATATAGCTCGGATGAGGATCACAACGCAATGCTCAGACTGTCCTTCTGACCAGAGTGTGACAACTGCTTAGTAGTGATGAGCGAGCATACTCGCAAGTACTCGGTACTAGCCCGAGCATCTCAGTACTCGAGATTCTCGGAGCTCACCGAGTATTTCCGGGGATGCTCGGCGAATGCTCCGGTCCCCTCTCTGCATGTTTGGTGCTCTTTACAGAGCCAATGAACATGCAGGGATTGCCTGCCACTCACTGTAATCTCGCAGCCATGTTGGTTGTGGCATTACAGTGATTGGCTGGCCGCACAGCGTCATCAGGTCTATATCAGACCTGGCGCCGCCATGATCATCACTCCGGAATCAGGCAGTGTAGGGAGAGGTGCTGCTGAGCTAGGGAGAGATTTGCTTGTTTCTAGTTAGTGTAGGTGTACACACTATATTAGAGACACATATCCATCTCAACTAACAGTCCTTCTGAGGACTAATCCATCTGCAGAGATATCAGGCAGGCAGTGTATATAGGCAGGCAGGCAGTGTATATAGCAGACTGCAGTGCATATAGCGCAAGAGGCTCCATTCCAGTTTTGTCTGCTGCTGCTATTAGATATTTCTATAAATAGGCCCAGGTCTCAAGGGCCAGGAATACTTTTTTTTGGATCTTAATCCTCATTATTTGCTTAAAAAGCAATCCAGAGAACACCGTTTATCTGCGCCATTTGCTTGCTGGCACTGCAGAATACAGCCAGGTCCTTTCCATATTACAGCGCTAAAAATCTAGCAATTTAAAACTGTGGGTTGTCTGTCGCACGGATCACATATGATTGGGCTGAAAATATTACCATTTCTGGCTCCATTGAAATTTTGTTGCAGTGTGTCAGTGAAGCTATTGACATCAGTTTGCTGTTAAAAATAGTTATCTACAGGCCAGCTATTTAAAACTGTGGTTTGTCTGTCACACGAATCATATATAATTGCGCTGAAAATATTGCCATTTCTGGTCCCCATTTAAATTTTGTTGCAGTGTGTCAGTGAACTGATTGATACGAGGTCAGCGCTGTTAAAAATATTTACCTACAGGCCAGCTATTTAAAACTGTGGTTTGTCCGTCACACAGATCACATATAATTGGGCTGAAAATATTGTCATTTCTGGTCTCCATTAAAATTTTGTTTCAGTGTGTCAGTGAAGCTATTGACACCGGTTTGCTGTTAAAAATAGTTACCTACAGGCCAGCTATTTAAAACTGTGGCTTGTCCGTCACACGAATCATATATCATTGCGCTGAAAATATTGCCATTTCTGGTCCCCATTTAAATTTTGTTGCAGTGTGTCAGTGATCTGATTGATACGAGGTCAGCGCTGTTAAAAATATTTACCTACAGGCCAGCTATTTAAAACTGTGGTTTGTCCGTCACACAGATCACATATAATTGGGCTGAAAATATTGCCATTTCTGGTCTCCATTAAAATTTTGTTTCAGTGTGTCAGTGAAGTTATTGACACCGGTTTGCTGTTAAAAATAGTTACCTACAGGCCAGCTATTTAAAACTGTGGTTTGTCCGTCACACTGATCACATATAATTGCGCTGAAAATATTGCCATTTCTGGCCTCAATTAAAATTTTGTTTCAGTGTGTCAGTGAAGTTATTGACACCGGCTTGCTGTTAAAAATAGTTACCTACAGGTCAACTATTTAAAACTGTGGTTTGTCCGTCACACGGATCACATATAATTGGCACGTGGAAGATATTGTCTTCCATTTAAAATGGGAAACTGGACGTGATGGTGATGGTGCATGCAGAGGCCGAAGCCGTGGGCAAGCTGAAATTGTGCCACAACAAATACCCACATCTTCTCGCCCAACTTTCCTGTCCCAATTCTTAGGCGACCGCAGCACACCACTATTGAACCCAGAGCAGTGTCAAAAGGTTGCTGGTTGGATAGCGGATAATGCTTCCAGTCACTTTGCCACCACCACCACTACCCTGTCTTCCACATGGTCAAGTCTGAGTAGCCGTGAGTCTGGATCGCATATTCCTCACCCTGATCCTCCTTCCTCCCACCATGCCGAGTGCTCAGAGACAACTGATCCCACACTTGGACACTCCGAAGAGCTGTTCACTTTTCCATTTATAGATTCGGGCCTCTCGCCCGGTCCACTTGAAGGGGGCAAAAGGAGATCGCATGTAGCGATGCCCAAATATTTGAGCAGCCAGGGTCACACGAAGGCGACGGTGGGAAAGTGTCACAAGAGGTGGAAGATGATGAGACACAATTGCCAGAAAGTCAGGAGGAGTACCAGGGTGCGGAAGTGGAAGACGAGGTGGTGGATGATATAGTAACTGACCCAACCTGACAGGAGGACATGCAGAGCGAGGACAGCAGCATCCAGGGGGAGGGAGGCAGAGCACCCCAACAGGCAGGAAGAAGCAATGTGGTGGCTGCAGACAGAAGGCAGGCAACCGTTCCCCATAACACCAAACACGAAGGAAGTTGCCAGTACAACTGTTAGGTCTTCCCTAGTATGGTTGTTTTTTAAAGACTCCGCCGATAACCCCAAAAAATGCCATTTGCACCACCTGCCAGACCAGCATCAGCAGGGGTGGCAAAACTACCAGCCTGACCACCATCAGCATGATCAGGCACATGGCAGCAAAGCTCCCGACTTTGTAGGCCGAACCCCATGGTCCAGGAACAGTGTCTGCGGGTGGCACCACCGCTTCTTCCGCTGTTGTGCATGCAAGCCAATCCCCTGTCCATGGTGCATGCGAAAATGCCTCCTGCCCTGCACCTGTCATTGAAGACTCTCAAGTAGCAGCATCAGGAAGCACGTCTATGTCCTTGTCCCAGCACAGCGTTCAGTTGTCCTTGGAATGTAAGTGCAAATACGCAGCCAACTCCCCACAGGCCACACTACTAAATTCCCACATTTCACGACTGCTTGCGCTCGAAATGTTGCCTTTTTGGCTCGTGGAGACGGAAGCATTCCGCAACCTGATGGCAGTGGCCGTCCCTCGGTAATCGGTCCCCAGCCGCCACTATTTCTCCCGGTGTGCCGTCCCCGCATTACACAAGCACGTGTCGGAAAACATTAGCCGTGCCATCAACAACGCAGTTACCGGGAAAGTCCACCTAACCACGGACACGTGGACAAGTGCTCGTTGGCAGGGACAGTACATCTCGCTGATGACGGCACACTGGGTTAACATAGTGGAAGCCGGGACCCAGTCGGATCTTGGGATGGAACACGTCCTCAAGATGCCAAGGATTGCGGGCCCTAGATCAATCAGGGTTGCCCCCACAGTCTACAACTCCTGCACCTCATCTTCCTCAGCCTTCTCCTCCTCTTCAGCCATCAACTCCGAAATGACCACATCAGTCACAAGCTGGAAGCACTGCAGCACTGTCTCGGCCAAGCGGCAACAGGCTGTGCTGAAGCTAATATGCTTAGATCATAAACTGCACAATGCTGAAGAGTTGTGGACAGCTCTGAAAGAGCAGGCAGATCTGTGGCTCACACCGCTGAACCTACAGCCAGGCATGGTCGTGTGTGACAATGGCTGGAACCTGGTGGCGGCTCTGAGGCGAGCTCACACATGTACCATGCCTGGCCCATGAGCTTAACCTCGTGGTTCAGCGGTTTCTTAAATCCTACCCGGAGCTACCGGATCTGCTTGTTAAAGTACGCCGCTTGTGTGCCCATTTTAGAAAGTTAACTACAGCTTCCGCCGCCCTTGCAGTGTTTCAGCAGCGTTTGCAGCTTCCGGCTCACAGACTGATGTGTGATGTCCCCACGCATTGGAACTCTACACTGCAGATGTTGGGAAGGATTTGTGAGCAGCTGTTGAGTAGCAGCATCAACAAGGCTGTTGGTATTCAGTTCAGACTCCACACATAAGACCTCAGGAGTGGACATGGATGTCAGACATATGTACCATCCTCCAAAACTTTGAGGACTCCACCAAGATGGTGAGCAATTAGCGTCAACATCCCGCTTCTCTGTCTTCCAAAATGCTCTCTGCTCACAATCAAAGAGGATGCATTGCATGAACAGCACGATGAGATGGAGCAAGGAACCATACACGGTGATTACACACAGCCCAGCCTCATCTGATCCCAACATGGATTGGGTGACAATGAGGAAGAGGAGGAGGAAGAACAGGAGCTAGTTTCATGCGCTATAGATGGTACTACCTGCACAATTGTCATACCCATAGGCGGATTATAATGAGGGCAATCCGGGCTACCGCCCGGGGCCCCGAGCCTGCAGGGGGCCCGCGGCTCCGGGCGGGGTGTCTAATGTCGGATTGCCCTCATTATATGTGCGGGCCGCCGCGGCACATACCGGTAGCAGTGGCGGGAGGGGGGGCCCCGGACCGCTCCCCCAGCAGCGGCCGCCACTACTTCTTCATCGGCCGGGCCAGCACTGCAGCAGTTAACTTCCCTGTGCTGGCCCGGCCGCGTCACTGCTAGGAGACACGGCCCTGTGCGCCCGGCCTGCACTGCTGCAACGGAGAAGTCAGAGCAGGCAGGAGGAATGGAGCAGGGGGATGGTGAGACTGTGTGTGTGTGTATGTGTGTGTATGTGTGTGTGTGCAGGCAGATATCATTGTGTGATGTCTGTTTATATGTATTTTTGTGTTTCAAATGTGTTTATGCGTGTATGTATATGTCTGTATATGTTTGTGTGTGTGCGTGACTGCATGCGTGACTGCGTGCGGCCTCCTGCTGAGTATAGTTGGCGCCGTGCGGCCTCCTGCTGTCTCTGGGGGGGGCGCCGTGCGGCCTCCCACTCTGTATAGATGGCGCCGTGCGGCCTCCCGCTGTGTATAGATGGTGCCGTGCGGCCCCCTGCTGTGTATAGATGGCGCCGTGCGGCCCTCTGCTGTGCATAGATGGCGCCGTGCGCCCCCCTGCTTTGTATAGATGGCGCCGTGCGGCCTCCTGCTGTGTATAGATGGTGCCGTGTGGCCCCCTGCTGTGTATAGATGGCTACGTGCGGCCTCCCGCTGTGTATAGATGGCACCATGCAGCCTCCCGCTGTGTATAGATGGCTACGTGTGCTCAATATTGAGTCATATAATTAATGTAAGGCTATGTGCCCACGATACAGAAATGTTCCGGATTCTTTTGAGCGTTTCTGCATCTCCCTGGCAGAAAAAATGCATGCGGATTTTACATGCGGATTGTACATGCAGATTTTACATGCTGATTGTACATGCTGATTGTACATGCGTTTTCCTGCCAGGGACATGCGGAAGTGAAGCGTTTTGATCATGCGATTTCACATGCGGGTTGTCAAGCACTTTCCAAGCGATTTTAGCATCACTTGGAAAGTTCTTGACAACTTGGTTACGCTATATAAATCCATGCAACCAGCATGGATTTATAGAGTATGACCGTAAAAGAATGGTAAAAAATAAAAAATATATACTTACCTTCTGATGGCCTGCCGACGTCAGCGGTCGCGTGACCCGTCACATGACTAAATGACGTCACGGCAGGTCCTTTTCAGACCATCGCGAGCTGCCGGCAAGCCAGGACGCATCGGATAAAGACACCGGGGGCCATCAGAAGGTAAGTATAATATTTATTTTTGATTTTATTCTTTTTTTACAGGTTCAATGGTACCCGGGTCCGGAGGAGAGTCTCCTGTCCTCCACACCCGGGTACCATCCGCACATTGAAACGCATGGATTCCGCATCTACAGATGCAGGGATGCGGATTCTATGCGTTCTAATGCAAGTCAATGGCGGCGAAAACGCCGCGCTTCCGCAAAATAATTGGTAGTGCTGCGGATTTTTCCGCAATGATAATCCGCAGCGGAAATTTCCGCAGCATGTACACAACACATGCGGATTATCATTGGGGAACATGGCAGACCTTCTAGCAAGCGTTTTTTAAGCGTTTCTGCAGCGGAATTAAAAAAAGCATAGTGGGCACACAGCCTAAAAAAAAATATTATAATTAATATTGTGCCAAATTAATTTCACGTGAACTATCACATGATCTATCACAGGGGATCATGTGACATGTCACGTGATAAATCAGGTGTGTGTGTGTGTGGGGGGGGGCCGCGCCTTCTAAACTGCCCGGGGCCCTTGCTACTCTTAATCCACCCCTGGTCATACCGTCTGTTCAGCGTGGATGGCCTGAGGACAGAGAGGAAGAGGAGAAGAGCATGGTCAGTCGTCCTCTTGGTGAGGACACGGAAGTCTTGCCTGTTAGCAGTCTGGCACGCATGGCTGAGTTTATGTTACGCTGTCTTTCCCATGACCCTCGCGTTCTCAAAATTTTGGGTGACAGTCATTACTGGTTGGTGACACTTCTACACCCACGCTACAAGGATAACTTTTTATCTCTTATTCCTGAGGCAGACAGGTCTACAAAAATGGGGCAGTACCAGAAGGCCCTTGTTGCGGAACTATTAAAAAAATTCCCATCTGAAAACGCTGGCGGCAGAGGTCACAGTTCGTTGGACAACCAAGGACTACAGGCGAGAGAGACACAACTCCAATCCAGCAGAGGCAGAGGAACACTGTCAAAGTTCTGGGAGAATTTTCTCAGCCCCTCCCATCACACAGACCCTGAGGCGCAGGGTACTCTCACAAGGAGTGCAAAGTTTGGGAAGATGCCGAGGGAGTACCTTGCCGACCGTACCAACGTCCTCCGTGATTCCTCTGTGCTTTATAATTATTGGGTATCCAAGTTGGATACGTGGAATGAACTGGCTCTCTCTCGCCTTGGAGGTCCTGGCCTGCCCTACCGCTAGCGTTTTATCAGAGTGGGTTTTTAATGCCGCTGGTGGATCAGGGCTGGACTGGGTCAGACTTCTCAACACCACTGAATGATAGCAGCGTAACATAAACTCAAATCCAGTGTCTATTTTTGGGAGATGTATTCCCATGCACCTTTTCACACCCACACATGGGTTTACGCTTCCTGATTTTGGCTATTTGCTCTTGTCCTCCTACGTCTCCTCGTCCTCATCCTCCACCACCATATCACCAGGGTGACCGTGGTCCATGATGCAACACCCACATAATTTTTTTAAAGGGTGTGCAAGGCGGTGACCGGGATTGTATACGAGGGACGTTATATATCCCCCAGAATGTGTACAGAGTCCTATTAAATCCATTGGAGTGCATTGCAGTCACAAACTCACCTGCGGCTACAATGCAGGAATGAAGGTGAGCATGTATCTGGCTAAGGCAGATTAGTAAAACCCGGCAGGGCCTTCATTTCTTGGAGGAGGCTACAGGAAGACAGTGGGGCTTCTACCTCAGTCGGGAGGACACCCAAGACTACCAGAGGCTCAAAGGTGAGATCCTTGCCCGACTGGGGGTCAATACATACGTGAGGGCTCAGCATGTATTTTCATGGGCCTATGGGGAGACCCGACCCGCCCGGTCTCAGGCTTATGACCCTCTGCAGCTGGTAAAGAGGTGGCTCCACCCTGAGACTTTGTCTCCAGCCCAGATTGTGGAGAGGGTGCACTCTGCCAGCCGCTATCCAACGTTGGGTGGGGCAAGGGGACCCCGTCACACTTGACCAGGTGGTCAGCCTGATCAAGAGCTACTCGGCCACTCAGGACTTTATCCGGGACTCTGCCCCCTCGCGGCTGTCACGCCAATCCCTGCCAACCCAGGAATCGGGAATGGGGTCGCGTCCCTCTGCTAAGGACAGTCAGCACTGTATCAGTGCTGAAGGGGTACCCCGGAGTGAGAGTGGCAGGAGACCAGTTCCCTCCCAAACTGTCACAAGAACTAACCGTGCCTCCGCCATTAAGTGCTGGCGGGTATAACCGTCGGGTCTCAATGTACGCCTAGACCGTCTGCACTGCGAGCGCCGACCGCCCCGGACAGTGAACCCCAACTGTGCCAGGTACTGGTTAATGGGTACCCGACGGAGGCCCTCCTAGATTCGGGGAGCCTAGTGACTTTGGTACATGGGTCGCTGGTGGCAGGAGACAACCCCAGTGGACGGACAGTCGGGGTTGTGTGTATCCATGGGGACCTCCGAGAGTACCCAACAGCAGAGGTAGTTTTGTCCACGCCATGTGGCAACATAAAACATGTGGTGGGGGTAGTAAAAACTCTTCCCTATGGGACTGTGTTGGGAAGAGACATGCCCCTGTTCTGGACTCTGTGGAAAAACAAAATCCACTCTCCCCCGGTAAAATTTGTTACAGATGCTGTACCCGACGAACCCGAGTCAGGGGTACCTTCCGAAGGGGTGTCCAACCTAGGGATAGAGTGTGACCCTGATAGGTTTCCCCTAGAGGTGCTGGCAGGAGAGGTCGAGGAGACCCCATCGATCCCCGAGCTGGAAGTGTCCCGGGGCACGTTTGGGACAGCTCAGCTACAGGATCCCACTCTGACTCGGGAGCGGGAAAGGGTGTTAGAGGTAAATGGCGTTGCTCAACAGCCCGGTGCAGATACTGTATTTCCATGCATGGTAGTCAACGGTGAGTTGCTCTATCGGGTAGACAAAATCAGGGACGAGGTCGTGGACCAGTTAGTGATACCTCAGTCGTACCGTCAGGCGGTTGTGGAGTTGGCACACACACACCTGCTGGGTGGACACTTAGGGGTTAAAAAGAAGCAAGAGCGTATCTTGCAGCTATTCTTTTGGCCGGAGATTTACGTGGAGGTCCAAAAGTACTGCGAATCCTGCCCCTAATGTCAGTTGACCACACCCACCAAAGTTTCCGTAGCCCATTGGTACCCCTGCCAGTGATAGAGGTACCTTTTGAACGGATTGCAATGGACTTGGTAGGGCCCATTGTAAAATCTGCTCATGGCCACCAACATATACTAGTGGTCGTCTACTATGTCACCCGGTACCCGGAGGCTATACCGCTATGCCACACCTCAGCGAAACTGATTGCACGGGAGCTGTTTGCCATGTTCTGTCACCTTGGACTACCTAAGGAGATCCCGACGGATCAAGGGACCCCTTTTATGTCCAAGGTGACAAGGGAACTGATCAAACTGCTAAAAATTAAACAATTGCGCACCTCGGTGTACCACCCTCAAACCGACGGGCTAGTAGAACGGTTCAATAAAACCCTCAAGTCGATGTTAAAAAAGGTGGTTTCTAAG
The DNA here is from genome assembly GCF_046119375.1 of Phyllobates terribilis. Classification (NCBI taxonomy): domain Eukaryota; kingdom Metazoa; phylum Chordata; class Amphibia; order Anura; family Dendrobatidae; genus Phyllobates; species Phyllobates terribilis. The sequence continues at coordinate 264,161,445 of NW_027362772.1, read as the reverse complement.
GACGGAAGGGATTGGGACATGTTGCTACCCTATTTGATGTTCGCCGTTCGTGAGGTACCCAGGGCTTCCACAGGGTTCTCTCCCTTTGAGTTATTGTACGGCAGACACCCTAGGGGTCTGTTGGACGTAGCCAAAGAGACATGGGAACAAGCGCCGACTCCACATAGGAGTATAATTGAACACGTGGCTAGTATGCAGGACCGGATTGTGGTGGTCATGCCCATTGAGAAAGAACATCTGTTAGATGCCCAGGCAGCCCAGAGGCGCACATATAATAAAAGAGCCACGGTCAGGTCTTTTAACAAGGACGATCGGGTGTTAGTTCTGGTACCCACAGCCGAGAGTAAGCTCATTGCCAAGTGGCAAAGGCCATATGAGGTTCGAGAAAAGGTGGGGGAGGTAAATTACCGGGTATACCAAACCGGAAGTAGGAAACCTGAGCAGCTTTATCATGTAAACCTGCTAAAACCTTGGAAAGATCGAGAGTGTTTAGTTACAGACGTCACTCCGGGCATATCGCCAGAGAGTTCTCTACCTTCAGCCAGGGATGCGTCCGGGGGAGAGGTCAGGATAAGTGATGCTCTCTCTAAACAGCAGCGACGGGAGGCTCGCTCACTGGTGCAGCAGAATACCGACGTGCTCTCACGTAAAACAAATGCTCCAGTTAGGCGTCATCGAGGAATCAAGGAGTGAGTGGGCTAGCCCCATCGTACTGATTCCGAAACCAGACGGATCGTTACGCTTCTGTAACAATTTCCGGAAATGAAATGAAGCGTCGAAGTTTGACCTTTATCCAATGCCCATGGTGGATAAGCTGATTGAGAGACTGGGGCACGCTCAGTACTTTACCACACTCGATCTCACCAAGGGTTACTGGCAGGTAACTCTCACAAAATCGGCGAAGGAAAAAACCCCCTTCATAACTCCGGAGGGTCTATAAAACTATGTGGTCTTACCTTTTGGGTTACATGGGGCCCCGGCAACATTCCAGAGGTTGATGGACATAGTGCTCAAGCCTCATCAGGAGTACGCGTCCGCGTATCTAGATGATATTATCATCTTTAGCACAGACTAGCATACGCATCTATCCTAGGTATAAGGGGTGCTGGATTCTCTCAGAGCCGCGGGGTTAAGGCAAACCCCAAAAAATGTGGGATAGGGCTAGAGGAAGCCCGATATTTGGGTTATGTGATTGGCCGAGGAGTTATCAAGCCCCAAATCAATAAAGTTGAGCCCATAAAAAACTGGCCTAAACCGTCAAGTACAAAGTAGGTGAGGGCGTTCCTTGGCATCCTTGGGTATTACCGCCAGTTTACACCTAATTTTGCTGGGAGAACGGAGGCCCTGACTGATCTCTTGAAAGGAAAAAAATCGGTAATGGTTCGGTGGAACCCTCAGGCAGAAGAAGCCTTTCAGTCCATGAAGTTGGCCCTGTGTGGACAGCTGGTCCTCATCAGCCCCAACTTCAAGGAAACCTTCATTGTATAGACAGATGCCTCCGAGGTAGGCCTAGGGGCGGTATTGTCTCAAAAAGTGAATGGTGAAGAGCACCCGGTCACCTACTTGAGTAGAAAACTTGTCCCGGCAGAGAAAAACTATAGCATGGTAGAGAAAGAGTGTTTGGCTATTAAGTGGGCCTTGGAATCGCTACGTTATTATTTACTCGGGCGTCAGTTCCACTTGGTGACGGACCACTCACCCTTGGTATGGATGAGGAACGCCAAGGAGAGGAATGCGCGAGTCACCAGGTGGTTCCTGTCACTGCAAAATTTCAGTTTCTCTGTAGAACATCGCCCTGGGAAGTCGCAGGCAAACACGGATGCCCTGTCCCGGGCACCTTGTATGGTGTCAAATGTTCAACCCCACAAGTTTGAATAGAGGGGGGGATATGTGAGGCAGTGACCGGGATTGTATACGAGGGACGTTATATATCCCCCAGAATGTGTACAGAGACCTATTAAATCCATTGGAGTGCATTGCAGTCACAAACTCACCTGCGGCTGCAATGCAGGAATGAAGGTGAGCATTGACCTGGTCAGGTTATCTGGCCAAGGCAGATTAGTAAAACCCGGCAGGGCCTTCATTTCTTGGAGGAGGTTACAGGAAGGCAGTGGGGCGGCCTCCTCCCTCCAACCCGGGTTTTCCAGTGGCTCTTGCCACAGGTTCTTTAAATACCCAGCACTAAGGATTAGTGTTGTTCAGTGTTGGGACCTGATAGTAACATAGCAGGAAAGCTTGGCGGGCCTGTGAGTAGCTGAACCCACGCCTGGGAAGGCTTTGCACCCGTCAGGCTCTGAGCGGCCCGGCCATTGCCCATGGCAACTGTTGTTTAAGGACTCATGTTAACCCGGCTGCGAACCAGAGGACTTTTCTGTTTACCCCTGAGTTGCTAAATAAAGCTGTTTATGTTGGACTTGCTTGGGTCACTGCCTCAGTTACTGCACGGTGTGAACACCGCCGCCTTACAGGTGTTTATGATGCCCATAAAACAATTTTTTTATACAGTATGTTCATGTATACCCCCCCAGGGGTAAATGTTTGTCAGGACATACGCTTAGTGCATGGGCATTACAAGTATAGGAGACCCGCTCCTTTCTAATGGGAACATTTTTTTATGAGCTCATCCTCCACGTCTCTTCCAAGGGACATTGGAGTGCCTCCCAATTTTTTTTCAGTCCTTGCATTCACTTCATAGGCCAACACTATGGGAGACCCACTTCCTAATAATGGGAACATTTTTTCATGAGGCCCTCTACGTCTCTTCCAAGGGGCATTGGAGTGCCTCCCAATTTTTGGCAGCCCTTGCATTCACTGCATAGGCCAACAGCATGGGAGACCCACTTCCTAACTAATAATGGGAACATTTTTTCATGAGGCCCTCTACATCTCTTCCAAGGGGCATTGGAGTGCCTCCCAATTTTTTTCAGCCCTTGCATTCACTGCATAGGCCAACACTATGGGAGACCCACTTCTTAATAATGGGAACATTTTTTCATGAGGCCCTCTACGTCTCTTCCAAGGGGCATTGGAGTGCCTCCCAATTTTTTTTTCAGCCCTTGCATTCACTGCATAGGCAAACACAATGGGAGACCCACTTCCCAATAATGGGAACATTGTTTTCAGGAGGCCCTCTAACCTTCACGCCTCTTCCAAGGGGCATTGGAGTGCCTCCAAATTTTTGGCAACCCTTGCATTCACTGCATAGGCAAACACAACGGGAGACACACTTCCTAATAATGGGAACATTTTTTTAAGAGGCCTTCTACGTTTCTTCCAAGGGGCATTGGAGTGCCTCCCAATTTGTGGCAGCCCTTGCATTCACTGCAAAGGCCAACACTATGGGAGACCTACTTCCTAATAATGGGAACATTTTTTCATGAGGCCCTCTACGTCTCTTCCAAGGGGCATTAGAGTGCCTCCCAATTTTTTTTTTCAGCCCTTGCATTCACTGCATAGGCAAACACTATGGGAGACCCACTTCCTAATAATGGGAACATTGTTTTCAGAAGGCCCTCTGACCTCCACATCTCTTCCAAGGGCCATTGGAGTGCCTCCAAATTTTTGGCAACCCTTGCATTCACTGCATAGGCAAACACAATGGGAGACCCACTTCCTAATGATGGGAACATTGTTCTCAGGAGGTCCTCTGACCTCAACGTCTCTTCCAAGGGGCATTGGAGTGTCTCCAAATTTTTGGCAACCCTTGCATTCACTGCATAGGCAAACACAATGGGAAGCCCATTTCCTAATAATGGGAACATTGTTTTCAGGAGGCCCTCTGCCCTCAACATCTCTTTCAAGGGGCATTAGAGTGCCTCCAAATTTTTGGCAACCCTTGGATTCACTGCATAGGAAAACACAATGGGAGACACACTTCCTAATAATGGGAACTTTTTTTTCAGGAGGCCCTCCTCTACATCTCTTCCAAGGCGCATTGGAGTAGGTCCAAATTTTTGGCAGCCCTTGCATTCACTGCATAGGCCAACAGTATGGGAGACCCACTTCATAATAATGGGAACATTGTTTTCAGGAGGCCCTCCTCTAAGTCTCTTCAAAGGGGTATTGGGGTGCGTCCAAATTTTCAAAGGGGTACTGGGGTGTGTCCAAATTTTGGGCAGCCCTGCTACTCACTGCATATGCAATAACAGTATAGGAGACCCACTCTTTAGTAATGGGAACAACAAAGCATAGCTGGCTGATGGCTCTCTAAGAATAGTTGGGCCGACAGCTGGCCCTTTAAGAATAGTAAAGGCCACTTGATGGCCCTATAAAAATAGGCTTTGTGACTTTCAGAGTCCCTCCTTCATAAATGAAACACGATGTGTCTGATGATATCTCACACACCACATGGTCAGATAAGGTTGTAAAATGTTAAAATAACATTTCCCAGTGAATGCATTTGTTACGGTTGAAAGCAATGCAAAAGTGCAAAAAAGCATCAAAAAAGCTACGTGTGAACATAGCCCAAGGTGTGGAGGAGTATTTTTGTTTTTGGTTATTTATTTTGCCTTATATACAAGTCATTACCATGGAAAGGATGTTCCTTAACATATTTCCCGGGAAAATCCATCTTGGTTTTGTTTTTGTATGTATTATTGTGAGTCCGTAAAAGTGGCGTAATACTCTGACAAAGTTGTTGACAGAAGTGACCTGGGAGTCAGAAATACTTCCAGGGGTCTTCCCCAAGTTGTTCCCATGCCATTTGAGCACTGTTCCCATCGATTTGGGCAATTTTTAGGCCCTCTGCAGACCGCCGGGGGGAGCCGCCTGAAAAATGCTCGAGTTTCCCGTAAACTTACATTGGGCTCGTTGCTCGGGTTGAGCACCCGAGTATTCCAATATGGTTGATCCGAGCAATGAGCACCCGAGCATTATAGCGCTCACCCATCACTTCTGCTTAGAAATACATGCTTTCACACTCGGGTAAAGAGAGCCACTAACCAGTCCGAGCATTGCGTTTTGATCCTCGCCCGAGTTATATGGCCGTCTGACTCTTCCCTAAGAAGAATGTATCATCGCATTCAATTAATTCCTTCTGACACCAGGACGTACCAGTATGTCATGGTGCAGAGGAGCAGGCTCTGGAACAAAAGATCCACGGGTCCACTCATCCCTACTCAAGAAAACAAGCCCTCAAAAACAAGCCCTACAGCTTTCTCAATGGAAAAATAAAAAGGTTATGGCTCTTGGAAGAATGGGAGGAAAAAGTTAAAATACAAAAAGGAAAATTGGCCCTGGCAGAAAGGCATTAATAGTTAATGCACCCAGTGAAAAGTACCCCCAAATTTCTGATGAGAGACTGAACGATGAGTGGTAGGGTGTACCATTAGCAATACAGTCATGGTCAAAAGTGTTGGCACCCTTGAAATTGTTCCAAAAAATTAAGTATTTCTCCCACAAAATTATTGCAATTCCATATGTTTTCTTATACACATTTATTTCCTTGATGAAATAGTAACAACACAAAAAAGAGAAAAAAAGGGAAATTGGACATAATTTTACACAAAACCCCCAAAATGGGCCAGACAAAATTGTTGGCACTCTCAACTTAATATTTGGTTGCACACCCTTTGGAATAAATAACTGCAATCAATCGCTGCCTATAACCATCAACAAGCTTCTTACACCTCTTACAAACTTTTCCGCATTTTATCACGTTACACCCACAAACTTTTATATATATATATACAGGGGCGGACACCGACAGCTTGGGGCCTCTGTGCAAGAAATGTGTATGGTCCCCCTTCCTTTTAAGGCGACAAAGCTATACACATATATATGTGTGTTGCTATATATACATGTTCCACACCACCCCCATCATTGTTCTCCCACATCACCCCCATCATTGTTCTCCCACCCCACCCCCATCATTGCTCTCCCTCACCACCTCCATCATTGTTCTCCCTCACCACCCCCATCATTGTTCTCCCCATCATTGCTCTCCCCCACCAACCCATCATTGCTCTCTCCCATCACCTCCATCATTGCTCTCCCCCACCACCTCCATCATTGCTCTCCCCCACCACCCCCAACATTGTTCTCCCCCACCACCTCCATCATTGCTCTCCCCCACCATCTCCATCATTGCTCTCCTCCACCACCCCCATCATTGCTCTCCCCCACCACCCCATCGTTGCTCTCCCCCTCTACCACCATCATTGCTCTCCCCCACCAGCTCTATCATTTCTCTCCCCCACTATCTTCATCACTGCTCTTCCCCACCACCCCCATCATTGCCCTCCCCCACCACCTCCATCATTGCTCTCCCCCACCACTTCCATCATTGCTCTCGCCACTACCCCATCATTGCTCTACCCACCATCCCCATCATTGCTCTCCCCCACCACCTCCATCATTCCTCTCCACCTTCATCATTGCTCTCCTCCACCACCCCATCATTCCTCTCCTTCACCACCCCCATCATTGCATTCTCCCACCACCTCCATCATTGCTCTCCCCCACCGCCTCCATCATTGCTCTTCCCCATTACCCCTATCATTGCTCTCCACCACCACCCCCATCATTGCTCTCCCCACTACCCCTATCATTGCTCTACCCACCATCCCCATCATTGCTATCCCCACCACCTCCATCATTCCTCTCCACCACCTTCATCATTGCTCTCCTCCACCACCCCGATCATTGCGTTCTCCCACCACCTCCATCATTGCTCTCCCCATCCACCTCCATCATTGCTCTTCCCCATTACCCCCATCATTGCTCTCCCCATCACCTCCATCATTGCTCTCCCCCACCACCCCCATCATTGCTCCCCCCCACCACCCCATCATTGTTGTACCCCACCACCCCATCACTTCTCTCCCCCACCACTCCCACCATTGCTCTCCCCGACCACTCCCATCATTGGTCTCCTCCACAATCCCCATCATTGCTCTCCCCCACCATCTCCATCATTGCTCTCCTCCGCCACCCCATCATTGCTCTCCTCCACCACCTCCATTATTTCTCTCCTCCTTCACCCCTATCATTGCTTTCCGCCACCATACCCATCATTGCTCTCACTTGCCGCACGTGCCTGCCTCAGAGAGAAAACTCCAAGAGGGCAGGAAGCAGAGGACGGATCCCTGTAGCTCCGCAACCATTTTCTCCAGTAGACAGTGCAGCAGCAGGGATCGCTCCCTACCCGACGCACATGAGAGGGCAATCTGGCCTCGGGCTCCAAGAAGCAGGCCAGATTGCCCTCAATATTAGCCGCCCGCCCGGCAATATGTCTGCCCATATATATATATATATATATATATATATATATATATATATATATATATATACAGTACAGACCAAAAGTTTGGACACACCTTCTCATTTAAAGATTTTTCTGTATATTCATGACTATGAAAATTGTACATTCACACTGAAGGCATCAAAACTATGAATTAACACATGTGGAATTATATACTTAACAAAAAAGTGTGAAACAACTGAAAATATGTCTTATATTCTAGGTTCTTCAAAGTAGCCACCTTTTGCTTTGATGACTGCTTTGCACACTCTTGGCATTCTCTTGATGAGCTTCAAGAGGTAGTCACCGGAAATGGTTTTCACTTCACAGGTGTGCCCTGTCAGGTTTAATAAGTGGGATTTCTTGCCTTATAAATGGGGTTGGGACCATCAGTTGTGTTGTGCAGAAGTCTGGTGGATACACAGCTGATAGTCCTACTGAATAGACTGTTAGAATTTGTATTATGGCAAGAAAAAAGCAGCTAAGTAAAGAAAAACGAGTGGCCATCATTACTATAAGAAATGAAGGTCAGTCAGTCTGAAAAATTGGGCAAACTTTGAAAGCGTCCCCAAGTGCAGTTGCAAAAACCATCAAGTGCTACAAAGAAACTGACTCACATGCGTACCGCCCCAGGAAAGGAAGACCAAGAGTCACCGGGGCTTCTGAGGATAAGTTTATCTGAGTCAGGTTAACAGCAGCTCAGATTAGAGACTAGTGTTGAGCCTCCCCCGTAGTGTTCGAGTTCGGTTCGGTTCGTCGAACACCCGTGTGTTCGCCGAACTGTTCGTCGAACACCTTCGAACACCGTTAAAACCAATGGCAGGCAAACAAAAACACATAGAAACACATAGAAAACACCTTCAAAGGTGTCCAAAAGCTGACAAACTGCTCAGAAGACACAACTAACACATGGAAAAGTGACAAGTACATATAGTCATGCGAAAAGAAAAGAGGTGGAGGAGTAAAACGAGGGAGAGACACAGATATAGGCATGTCATGCCCTTCTAAAATCCAAAAAGTGAGAAGCCGACACGTTCAGTCCGCTCCTGCCCATGCCACCTCCGCGTCGCCGGGTTTGTGCCAGAGCCGCGGTGAACCCTGACGGCCAGCCCCCCTCTCCCAATACTGGTGCCTGTCCGCTGGTGGGTCGAGCGAGCCCCCCTGTGGTGGAGGCAGCTCTAAGCTTTTTAATTTAAATTGTCTCTCTAATTTGAATGAATACACTTTAAATCCATTTACAAGGATCTATTGGAGGGCAAGTCTCATGCCAGCAGCCGCGTAATTCCAGCTCCAGTAGCGTCCACTAAAGCTGCTGCAGTTAAAAAGCTTTTATAAGGATCGAGAAGTAAACAATGGTGCAGCGGTCTCAGGGAGCGCCAAAGGAATACTGGACAATTTAATAGATGGCAACCGACTTTTATTCTTCCTCCAATACCACTGCCACAACGCGTTTCAACGGTCTAAGCCGTCTTCATCAGGTGGGTGACCCCACCTGATGAAGACGGCTTAGACCGTTGAAACGCGTTGTGGCAGTGGTATTGGAGGAAGAATAAAAGTCGGTTGCCATCTATTAAATTGTCCAGTATTCCTTTGGCGCTCCCTGAGACCGCTGCACCATTGTTTACTTGTGAAATATCTCCATACGGAGCCAAAGCGGCAGGAGCAGCCTGGTCTATTTGGATGTTTGAGGACCTGCGGTTATCCAGCCACCGGGTTAAACTACTGAGGACCTGCGGTGACGTAGTATCTGGTCCAGCAGGATCGTGTGACCACTTGAGGAGCACGGAGTTGCGAGGCAAACACCGACAGGACGGTACTACAAATAGAGGCGACCCGGAGCCTCATTAATCACACGCTTAATCTTGGTTGTGTAGACGTACACAACCATCACAGGTGAGTGTACTGGCACTTTTTAAATTAATTAAATAGCCCTGTGGGTCTACACATGCGCCCTTTCTTTTCTTTTCACATTTTATAAGGATCGAGCTCGGCTGTCCACCGCAAGGCATCCTACTGCCAGTCCCAGCCCCTATGCCTTGGGGTGCCTCCTGATGCTCTTCACTGAGTATCCCGTGGTCCCGAAGCATTTCCTTTGAAAAAATTAAGTGTCCAAACTACAGGTGGTGTAGCTTGCTTAACAGCCGGGATAATCCGCTGACTAGCAGACACTGCTACTAGGCACAAAGTATTTCCTGGGCTAGATGCAGTTAAAAATTTGTAATTAGATACTCTCGTTGGATGCTGAGAAAGCATTCCATAGAGTCTCATGGCACGCCATATATGATTCTCTTAAAAAGCTTGGGGTAGGGGTCTAGGGGACCCTTTTATAGCCAAAATCACGGCCCTGTATCGCAATACGTCACCTAGGCTGAAGATAAATGGAACTGTAGCACCCTGAGGGCTCGGTTGCTACAGAGGTATTGCACCTCACCCAGAGATGTGATATCTCACTCTCAGGTAAGGATGTAGTGTGGATCAGGACCCGACACCTGCATGCATTACACCACATTGCCGTGGGGCAGGGCGACCAATATGCCCCTGAGATGGGCACGACAGTCCCTGTCCCTGGCGGGAGTGGGGGGAGGGAACACTGAGGAAGGGGAACCCTGTAGTGCAGGAGCAGGGAGGAAGCAGTTCCTGGGTGCATTGAGAAGGGAGTATAAAAGGTGGGCACCATCTTAGTTCAGTGCAGAGAAGTCTGAGCAGAAGTGGCAGGGAGCAGGGGCTCTGCATGAGCTCTGCTCCGGAGGCGGGCCTAGTAACAGAGGCCCAGGCCTGGAAGAGGGAGAAGGAAGGAAGAGGAGCGGAGAAGGCTCCAGGAACGAGGAACGAAGGGATCCCAGGGGTGCGGACGGGCGAGTCGCCACCGCACGCCCGAATCCACCTGCGTGGAGGGGTCAGGCCAAAGGGGGAGACCGGTCCCCGAAACTAGTGGAGGCAGGAAACGACCCTCAGCTAGAAACAGGAGGCTGTGACATTTTATGTGGCGCAGCCCCTCGCTACACCCGCTAGGAAGGCACCACATAGGGTCAGGGAAACTGGCGCCAAGTTTACCAAGAGGAGGCCCGAGGCAGCCGGACAGAAGGGTTGGTAAGAAAGGCCAGACAAAGGACACACAAAGGGGGTCCTGTGAAGCGCTCCAAAGTTATCTGGGAGTTGTCTGAGCCCCTCACCTGGTGAGCACAGTACGACGTGGGCAGCCGTTACCTGCAGACGTGGTCTGGATAATAAGAACTGTGAGTAAAGGCCCTGGACTGCATCACTGACTCCGTGTCGTTACTGCTGCTGCCCTGCACCATCACCCCCATCCTCCGCATACACTGCCCTGAGGCTATACTCCTCCCGTGGGGAGTTATGCTACGCTCTGCTGCACCCACAACACCAGCCTCAGCGGTCTGCCCTGGAGCGGCGGTTCACTCTGACCGCAATCCACGGGTGGCGTAGTCGGACATTTAAACATCAAAACCACATAAATAGTTCCGCCACTGGTTTGACCGCCCTGAGCCACGGAACCGGGTCGCCGCCACGGAGACTACAACCACCAGCATCCACCAAAAAGGGTCCGGCTCCGGGTGTCCCAAGGCCCAGGGGGCGCGTCAGAACATTTTCATCACCTTTCACAATCACCAATGGGACAAGGCAGGGATGTTCTCTGTCCCCTCTCTTATACATCCTAGTGACGGAGCACCTGCTCTCATCAATTCGCCATAACCCCAATATTAGGTGGATTGAGGTGGGAGGCACCGAGTACAAGTGCTGTCTATTTGCTGATGATGTCCTAGTATATATCACTCAATCACATATATCCATCCATGCTGTTATGGCTGAAATAGATCACTTTGTTACATGGTCAAATTTTAAAATCAATGCAGCGAAGTCTAAGGCCCTCGATGTCTCCCTCCCCAAATCCATATAGGATTCCATCCAGTCCAACTTTCCCTTTGCCTGGCCCTCACAGGGTATCAAATACTTAGGAATTCCTATTCATAGAGACCTCTCCCATCTATGTTATCTTAATTTTGGGCCCTTTATTGAACAACTCCATACAGACCACGGTTGGCAAGTTAGAACTGTAAGATTCACTACGTGAACCACTGGTGTTTTGTGGAAAAGCACATGTACACTGTGTTCCAAATTATTATGCAAAAAGTGTTTAGGAGTGATAAGGGAAGAATTTGTTTGTTTGTCAGTTAAACTCATTGATGGTGATGTGTGTCAGGGCTCTTTATATCACTGTAAGCAATTGCAGACACCTGTGCTAATTAGTTTGGCAGGTCTGTCCAATGAAAGGCAAGACTACTTAAGAAGGCTGTCTCACATTATTAAGCAGCCTACATTTTCTGCCAAAATGGGAAAGAAAAAGGATGTGTCGGCTGCTGAGAAGCAACAAATTGTGGAGTGTTTAGGTCAAGGCATGACTACAATCAACATTGTGCGATGATCAGGATGAAGTGTCTTGGCAATCAAGAAGTATGTAGCTGATTCACAGTACACACGTGTGCGTGCTGATAAGGGCAAATTGAGGACTCTTTCCTACAGGCAATTACGTCAGGTTGAAAGAGCAGCGGCAAAAAAGCCTTGTCATAGCAGCAGACAAATTTTTGAAGCTGCTGGTGCCTCCAACGTCCCCCGAACAACAAAATGCAGGGTCCTTCAGAGGTTTGCAGCTGTGCATACGCCATCCTGTCGACCTCCTCTATCCACTTCACACAAGCAGAAACGGCTCCAGTGGGCCAAACATTACATGAAGACTGATTTCAAAACTGTTTTGTTCACGGATGAGTGCCGTGCAGCGCTCGATGGTCCAGATCGATGGAGTGGAGGATGGCTGGTTGATGGACACCCCACGCAAACACGGCTACAGCGCCAACAAGGAGGAGGTGGAGTAATGTTTTGGGCTGGAATCATGGGGAGAGAGATTGTCGGCCCCTTTAGGATCCCTGTAGGCGCTAAAGATGAACTCCATAATGTATGTGGATTTTCTCAAACAGCACTTCCTGCCATGGTTCAAGAAGAAGAACCGTGTATTTCACAGCAAGATCATTTTTTTGCATGATAATGCACCATCTCATGCTGCACATAAAACATCTGCATCTCTGGCTGATATGGGCATAAAAGGGGACAAACTTATGGTGTGACCCCCATGCTCCCCTGACCTCTACCCCATTCAGAACCTTTGGAGCATCATTAAAAGGAGTGTCTATGATGGCGGGAGGCAGTTCACATCTAAGCAACAGCTCTGGGAGGGTATTCTGTCCTCATGCAAAACAATTGAAGCAGAAACCATCCAAAACCTGACAAATTCAATGGACGAGAGAGTTCAGAAGCTCCTTTCGAACAAGGGGTCCTATGTGAAAATGTAACATCACCTAGAATAAAGTTTTGAGTTGAAAACTGTTTGATTTCAGTTTCTAACAACCTGCTAATGCTTATAATTTCAAAAATGACCATTTTTTTGGTCTTTATTAAAATGAAAAGGTTGATCGAAAAGTTTGGGGAATCTAAGAGTGTGGCAACCCAGTAGTCATGATTACTTCGAATTCTGACAATATGAGGGTCATGCTGCAGGTAGTGCAGCAAAAAGGCACTTATGTGTCTTGCGCATCTCGGAGCCCCAAAATTATTTTCCGAGCTAGATGCAGCTAAAAATTATTATTAATTTTAAATCTGGTGAAGCTTTAGTATAGATGGCCTAATAGGATCAGTGCTGCACACTGCTACAAAGCCCAAATTATTTTCCAGTCAAGATACAGATAAACATGATTAGTAATTTTAAATCTGGTGGAGCTTATTATAGATGGCCTAATAGAATCAGTGCTGCACACTGCTACAAAGCCCAAATTATTTTCCAGCCAAGATACAGATAAACATGATTAGTAATTTGAAAGCTTAAAACGGTTGGTAGGGTGATTTTAACCAATCATCAAGCTTTTACTCTCCCCAGGATGACACAGGGGTAGAAAAGTCGTTTCGGATCCATGATTTGTTCATCTTTATGAACGTGAGTCTGTCTACATTATCAGTGGAGAGCCGCGTGCGCTTATCTATCAGCACACCACCAGCAGCGCTGAACACACATTCAGACAGAACGCTGGCTGCGGGGCATGACAAGAGCTCCAAGGCGTAAGTGGCTAGCTCCGGCCATTTATCCAGATTGGAAGCCCAAAAAGAGCAAGGGTCCAGTGACACAGTCATGGCTTCAATGTTTACTTGGAGATACTCCTGTACCATCGTCTCTAGGCGTTGACTATGTGTCAGACTTCTTGTCTCCTGTGGCCTTGCAAAGGATGGGCTAAAAAAGTGGTGAAATGATTCCGCAAAATTGATGTTACCAGCAGATACTGTGGTTCTGTTACGGTTTGAGTGCTGAACACTTGACGGTCCCACGGTTGGCAAGTTGGAACTGTGAGATTCACTACGTGCACCACTGGTATTTTGTGGAAAAGCACATGTAAGATTCTGCAACAGTCTCTGCTGATACTCCTGCATGCGTGCATCCCTTTCTATGGCAGGAATAATTTCTGCAAATTTACTTTTGTACCGGGGATCTAACAGTGTGGCAACCCAGTAGTCAGGATTATTTCTAATTCTCACAATTCGAGGGTCATGTTGCAGGTAGTGCAGCAAGAAGGCACTCATGTGTGTTGCGCATCCAGGAGCACCAAGTCCCTGTTGTGTTGGTGGCGAGGTAACAATCATGCTTCCTTCCTCTGTCCTCTCTCCCCAACCTCGCACAACAGAAATGTGATCAAGGTCTCCCTCATCTGATGAGTCTTCCATCAGTTCGTCCTCCACTTCTTCCTGGGCTCCTGCACCTTCCTCACTAGTTTGGCTGCTACCATGCGCCCTGGTAAAACCATCTCCCCCACCCTCACATGCCTGCCGCCTTGGTGCTGCCGACCGTCTGGACCTTGCAGATGTTAGCCCTTCCGCATACAACTCCTCCTCCTCTACTTCCTCCACCTCCTCTTGTGCCACCACCTGACTCCGAATTCTGTTTAACATGTGCTCCAGCATGTAAATCACCGGAATAGTCATGCTGATAATGGCATCGTCAGCACTAAACATCTTCGTCGCCATTTCAAAACTGTGCAGAAGGGTGCATAGGTCCCTGATCTGAGACCACTCATCCAGCGTGATTTGCCCCACCTCTGGATCTCGTTGGCCCAGGCTATACGTCAGAACGAATTGCACCAGGGCTTGTCGGTGCTGCCACAGTCGCTGCAACATGTGCAGAGTTGAATTCCACCGGGTAGGCACATCGCATTTTAGCCGGTGAAGTGGCAGGCCCAACGACTTCTGTAGAGATGTAAGTCGCTGAGCTGCGGGATGCGAACGGCGGAAGTGAGCACACAGCGACCGTGCCCTCTGCAGAAGGCCATCTAGTCTGGGATAGTGGGCTAAAAATTGCTGGACAACCAGGTTCAACACGTGAGCCATACAAGGCACGTGTGAGACATTGCCCCGGCGAAGGGCCGCACCCAGGTTTGCAGCATTGTCACACACGGCATTCCCTGGTTTCAGGTCCAGTGGAGACAACCATTCATGAAATTGGTTCTCCAGAGCTGACCACAACTCCTCAGCTGTGTGACTCACATTTCCCTGACATTTCAATGTAAAAACCGCCTGATGACGTTGAGCCCTACTGCCAGCATAGTAAGGAGGTGTGCAGGATCCCTTCTGCGCAGTTAGAAAGCTTGTGGCATGACCAGACAGGCTTTGGGTGCAGGTGGAAGACCGAGAGGAGGTTGAGGAGGCAGAAGCAGTGGAGGAACTTTGACATAAAGAGGATTGACGCACAACTCGTGGGGACAGCAAGACTTGGACAGCAGCCCCTTATCCTGCTGTCACCATAGTTACCCAGTGCCCAGTCAGCGACATGTAACGCCCCTGTCCATGCCTACTCGTCCAAGTGTCTGTGGTGAAATGCACCCTGTCACACACAGAGTTTCTCAAAGAAGCGGTGATGTTGTGTGCGACATGCTGGTGGAGCGCAGGCACACCTTTCTTTGAGAAGTAGTGCCGACTGGGCATCTGGTACTGGGGCACTGCGACGGACATAAGGTCTCGAAAATCCTCTGTGTCCACCAGGCGGAAAGGCAGCATTTCTGTAGCCAAGAGCTTGCAGATGGTGAAATTCAACCTCTTAGCTTTCTCATGGCTAGGAGGAAATGGTCTTTTACTTGTCCACATCTGAGGGACCGAGGGCTGGCTATTGTGCTTAGACGGGGTTGATAAGGGTGTCCCCGGCAAACTGCCGGTCTGTGAGGAAGATGCAGGCGGACATGTTAGGTTGCCTTGATCCAAAGGTGGTGCTATCGATGTCGGACAGCGCTCAACACCAGCTGGTGTTACCACCTCCAAAGAAAATGATGACCTGCCAATCACGCTGGCTGTTGCGGGTAAAGAGGTGACAGGTCTGCGCCCCAAAACAGGTGTGACTGCTGTCCCCCCAGTCACAGAGGATGAAGAGGCCGCGGATGCACAAGATATGGCAGACGGTGGTTGGCCCGGCCGGCTAGGCCGCATTGTAGCACACTGAGCTTCCCACTGCAACTTATGCTTCATGTCCATGTGCCGGTTCATGCATGAAGTACTCAAACTATGTATTTTTTGGCCTCTACTTAGCTTTTGCTGACAAATGTTACAGATAACACGAGTTGGGTCATCTTTATCGATCTGAAAAAATGCCCAGGCTATGCAAGGCTTAGCACCCATGCGACCTGAAGAGCCACCACGACTTGTGGTGAGAGGCAGAGTTGTGTTTGAGGATGCAGTTGTTGACGTGCTTCCAGTACTACGTCTCTGTCCAGGAAGGCGCAACCTGACCTCGTCGTCACTAGCATCTTCCTCCACCTCCTCTGCTGACCTCATCTCTTGGCTGACTGTGGGTTGACAGTAAGTGGGATCTCCAACCTCATCATCATCACCCTGTGCGTTATCACACCCGTCGTCCTCAGAGCCAACCTGTTCCTGCCCTGACAAAAAACTAAAGTTGTCGCTCCAATCAGGTATTTGAGTCTTATCATCGTCTTCCTCATTGTCTCCACCAACAGGAGTTACAGTTTGGGAATGAGGGTCTACATTATGGTCAGAACCTTCTGCGTCTGGTCCTGGATCCGACTCAAAGATTCTGGGCATCAGTGCAGATCATTTCCTCGTCTGGATTCACAGAAGCGCTGGAGTCGACCTCTGATTCCCAGGCTATAGTATGAGTAAACAGCTCTGCAGACTCAACCATCTGTTCTACCTCATACTCAGACAGGCAGCTGGAGATTTGGGAGCTGTGAGGAAGCAAGTGCGATTGGGGTGACACCTTTGAGGACTGGAGTATTTGTGATGTTGAAGTTGATGTGGAGGAGAGCCCACTTAAAGGAGCACTTGATATCCATTGAAGCACCTGCTGTTTTTGTGCCTCATCTGGAATTTGTAGCGATTGGCGTGGCCGTAAGAAAGGGATCTTATCACATTGTCCGCTAAAAGAAGTAGACATTTTAGTTTGGCTGGAAGATGGTCTTTCTTCTGCAGATGTTACTGTTGCTTTAACACCTACCCCACGGACACAACCTTTTTTCCCCTTCCCAACACGCCTATTCCCCTTTCCACCAGCAGCAGGCCTTTTTCCACTCATTTTGGTGGTTAACTAATTCACAACTCTGGAGTTGTTTGCACAAAAAAACAATGGATGGTAACCGAGCAGAGCTGAGTGGCCAAACTGTGGTATTAGGCCAAAACTATTGGCTGGGTTAGATGCAGAAAAAAATTATATTCAATTTGCAACCTGATGGAGGTCAGTATAGATGGACTAATAGAACAAGTCCCACACACCGCTAGAAGCCCAAATATTTTTTCAGAGGTAGATGCAGAAAATTTTTTTATTCAGTTTGCAACCTGATGGAGGTCTGTATAGATGGACTAATAGAACAAGTCCCACACACAGCTAGAAGCCCAAATATTTTTTCAGAGGTAGATGCAGAAAAATTTTTTATTCAGTTTGCAACCTGATGGAGGTCTGTATAGATGGATTAATAGAACAAGTCCCACACACAGCTACAAGCCCAATATTTTTTCAGAGGTAGATGCAGAAAAAAAATATATTCAGTTTGCAACCTGATGGAGGTCAGTATAGATGGACTAATAGAGAAAGTCCCACACACTGCTAGAAGGCCAAATATTTTTTCAGAGCTAGATGCAGACAAAAAATTATTTTGAATTTGCAACCTGATGGAGGTCAGTATAGGTGGACTAATAGAACAAGTCCCACACACTGCTAGAAGGCCAAATATTTTTTCAGAGCTAGATGCAGAAAAATATTATATTCAGTTTGCAACCTGATGGAGGTCTGTATAGATGGATTAATAGAACAAGTCCCACACACAGCTAGAAGCCCAAATATTTTTTCAGAGGTACTGTAGATGCAGATAAAAATTATTTTTAATTTGCAACCTGATGGAGGTCAGTATAGATGGACTAATACAACAAGTCCCACACACAGCTAGAAGCCCAATATTTTTTCAGAGGTAGATGCAGAAAAAAATATATTCAGTTTGCAACCTGATGGAGGTCAGTATAGATGGAGTAATAGAACAAGTCCCACACACAGCTAGAAGCCCAAATATTTTTTCAGAGGTAGATGCAGATAAAAATTATTTTTAATTTGCAACCTGATGGAGGTCAGTATAGATGGACTAATAGAGAAAGTCCCACACACTGCTAGAAGGCCAAATAGTTTTTCAGAGCTAGATGCAGATAAAAATTATATTCAATTTGCAACCTGATGGAGGTCAGTATAGATGGACTAATAGAACAAGTCCCACACACAGCTAGAAGCCCAAATATTTTTTCAGAGGTACTGTAGATGCAGATAAAAATTATTTTTAATTTGCAACCTGATGGAGGTCAGTATAGATGGACTAATAGAATGATGCTATGCCCAAAAGATTTTACTTCACTAGGTGCAGTAGAAAAATTGGTATTCTATACACAGGTGGTATATCTTGCAACACAGATAGGCTACTCCACTGACTAACACACTCTGCAATAGGCCAAAAAGGATTAGCTTTGCTAGATTCAGCCAAATGCTGTGAAAAAAACTTGCACAGCACTGGCACAGACCTGCCTGGCAAAAACTGATAGGAACTGATGTAACCTAGTCCTGAAAAGGACTCCAATTACAATTAGTCTTTACTCCCACAATCTATCTATTTAAGAGCACAGACCTGCCTGATAAAAGTCATAGATAATGCTGTAACCTAGTCCTTAAAAGGACTGCAATCACAACTATTCCCTACTCCCAAGCTATCTGTAGATTTGTGCGAAAATTGGCTTGAAATTAACAAGGTATAGCGCACACAGCAACAGCGGTGCCGTCTAACACGCAGCTGCAGCAGTGAGAAAATGGTGGCGACGGGGAAAATGGCTTGGTCTTATAGGGCAAGGACATGTGACATACACTGCCAATGACACATGCCCTTGCTTGTGTGAAAAAAAGCACTTCGCTCCGTGTGTGCGCTGCTGTGTCGTGGTGGCTCTTCAGGTCGCATGGGTGCTAAGCCTTGCATAGCCTGGGCATTTTTTCAGATCGATAAAGATGACCCAACTCGTGTTATCTGTAACATTTGTCAGCAAAAGCTAAGTAGAGGCCAAAAAATACATAGTTTGAGTACTTCATGCATGAACCGGCACATGGACATGAAGCATAAGTTGCAGTGGGAAGCTCAGTGTGCTACAATGCGGCCTAGCCGGCCGGGCCAACCACCTCCTCCTTGTTGGCGCTGTAGCCGTGTTTGCGTGGGGTGTCCATCAACCAGCCATCCTCCACTCCATCCATCTGGACCATCGAGCGCTGCACGGCACTCATCCGTGAACAAAACAGTTTTGAAATCAGTCTTCATGTAATGTTTGGCCCACTGGTGCCGTTTCTGCTTGTGTGAAGTGGATAGAGGAGGTCGACAGGATGGCGTATGCACAGCTGCAAACCTCTGAAGGACCCTGCATCTTGTTGTTCGGGGGACGTTGGAGGCACAAGCAGCTTCAAAAACTTGTCTGCTGCTATGACAAGGCTTTTTTGCCGCTGCTCTTTCAACCTGACGTAATTGCCTGTAGGAAAGAGTCCTCAATTTGCCCTTATCAGCACGCACACGTGTGTACTGTGAATCAGCTACATACTTCTTGATTGCCAAGACACTTCATCCTGATCATCGCACAATGTTGATTGTAGTCATGCCTTGACCTAAACACTCCACAATTTGTTGCTTCTCAGCAGCCGACACATCCTTTTTCTTTCCCATTTTGGCAGAAAATGTAGGCTGCTTAATAATGTGAGACAGCCTTCTTAAGTAGTCTTGCCTTTCATTGGACACACCTACCAAACTAATTAGCACAGGTGTCTGCAATTGCTTACAGTGATATAAAGAGCCCTGACACACATCACCATCAATGAGTTTAACTGACAAACAAACAAATTCTTCCCTTATCACTCCTAAATACTTTTTGCATAATAATTTGGAACGCAGTGTACATGTGCTTTTCCACAAAACACCAGTGGTTCACGTAGTGAATCTTACAGTTCTAACTTGCCAACCGTGGTCTGTATGGAGTTGTTCAATAAAGGGCCCAAAATTAAGATAACATAGATGGGAGAGGTCTCTATGAATAGGAATTCCTAAGTATTTGATACCCTGTGAGGGCCAGGCAAAGGGAAAGTTGGACTGGATGGAATCCTATATGGATTTGGGGAGGGAGACATCGAGGGCCTCAGACTTCGCTGCATTGATTTTAAAATTTGACCATGTAACAAAGTGATCTATTTCAGCCATAACAGCATGGATGGATATATGTGATTGAGTGATATATACTAGGACATCATCAGCAAATAGAGAGCACTTGTACTCGGTGCCTCCCACCTCAATCCACCTAATATTGGGGTTATGGCGAATTGATGAGAGCAGGTGCTCCGTCACTAGGATGTATAAGAGAGGGGACAGAGGACATCCCTGCCTTGTCCCATTGGTGATTGTGAAAGGTGATGAAAATGTTCTGATGCACCCCCTGGGCCTTGGGACACCCGGAGCCGGACCCTTTTTGGTGGATGCTGGTGGTTGTAGTCTTCGTGGCGGCGACCCGGTTCCATGGCTCAGGGTGGTCAAACCAGTGGCGGAACTATTTATGTGGTTTTGATGTTTAAATGTCCGACTACGCCACCCGTGGATTGCGGTCAGAGTGAACCGCCGCTGCAGGGCAGACCGCTGAGGCTGGTGTTGTGGGTGCAGCAGAGCGTAGCATAACTCCCCACGGGAGGAGTATAGCCTCAGGGCAGTGTATGCGGAGGATGGGGGTGATGGTGCAGGGCAGCAGCAGTAACGACACGGAGTCAGTGATGCAGTCCAGGGCCTTTACTCACAGTTCTTATTATCCAGACCACGTCTGCAGGTAACGGCTGCCCACGTCGTACTGTGCTCACCAGGTGAGGGGCTCAGACAACTCCCAGATAACTTTGGAGCGCTTCACAGGACCCCCTTTGTGTGTCCTTTGTCTGGCCTTTCTTACCAACCCTTCTGTCCGGCTGCCTCGGGCCTCCTCTTGGTAAACTTGGCGCCAGTTTCCCTGACCCTATGTGGTGCCTTCCTAGCGGGTGTAGCGAGGGGCTGCGCCACATAAAATGTCACAGCCTCCGGTTTCTAGCTGAGGGTCGTTTCCTGCCTCCACTAGTTTCGGGGACCGGTCTCCCCCTTTGGCCTGACCCCTCCACGCAGGTGGATTCGGGCGTGCAGTGGCGACTCGCCCGTCCGCACCCCTGGGATCCCTTCATTCCTCGTTCCTGGAGCCTTCTCCGCTCCTCTTCCTTCCTTCTCCCTCTTCCAGGCCTGGGCCTCTGTTACTAGGCCCGCCTCCGGAGCAGAGCTCATGCAGAGCCCCTGCTCCCTGCCACTTCTGCTCAGACTTCTCTGCACTGAACTAAGATGGTGCCCACCTTTTACACTCCCTTCTCAATGCACCCAGGAACTGCTTCCTCCCTGCTCCTGCACTACAGGGTTCCCCTTCCTCAGTGTTCCCTCCCCCCACTCCAGCCAGGGACAGGGACTGTCGTGCCCATCTCAGAGGCATATTGGTCGCCCTGCCCCACGGCAATGTGGTGTAATGCATGCAGGTGTCGGGTCCTGATCCACACTCCATCCTTACCTGAGAGTGAGATATCACACCTCTGGGTGAGGTGCAATACCTCTGTAGCAACCGAGCCCTCAGGGTGCTACAGTTCCATTTATCTTCAGCCTAGGTGACGTATTGTGATACAGGGCCGTGATTTTGGCTATAAAAGGGTCCCCTAGACCCCTACCCCAAGCTTTTTAAGAGAATCATATATGGCGTGCGAGGAGACTCTATGGAATGCTTTCTCAGCATCCAACGAGAGTATCTAATTACAAATTTTTAACTGCATCTAGCCCAGGAAATACTTTGTGCCTAGTAGCAGTGTCTGCTAGTCAGCGGATTATCCCGGCTGTTAAGCAAGCTACACCACCTGTAGTTTAGACACTTAATTTTTTCAAAGGAAATGCTTCGGGACCATGGGATACTCAGTGAAGAGCATCAGGAGGCACCCCAAGGCATAGGGGCTGGGACTGGCAGTAGGATGCCTTGCGGTGGACAGCCGAGCTCGATCCTTATAAAAGCTTTTTAACTGCAGCAGCTTTAGTGGACGCTACTGGAGCTGGAATTACGCGGCTGCTGGCATGAGACTTGCCCTCCAATAGATCCTTGTAAATGGATTTAAAGTGTATTCATTCAAATTAGAGGGACAATTTAAATTAAAAAGCTTAGAGCTGCCTCCACCACAGGGGGGCTCGCTCGACCCACCAGCGGACAGGCACCAGTATTGGGAGAGGGGGGCTGGCCATCAGGGTTCACCGCGGCTCTGGCACAAACCCGGCGACACGGAGGTGGCACGGGCAGGAGCGGACTGGCCGTGTCGGCTTCTCACTTTTTGGATTTTAGAAGGGTATGACATGCCTATATCTGTGTCTCCCCCTCCTTTTACTCCTCCACCTCTTTTATTTTCGCATGACTATATGTACTTGTCACTTTTCCATGTGTTAGTTATGTCTTCTGAGCAGTTTGTCAGCTTTTGGACACCTTTGAAGGTGTTTTCTATGTGTTTCTATGTGTTTTTGTTTGCCTGCCATTGGTTTTAACGGTGTTCGAAGGTGTTCGACGAACAGTTCGACGAACAGTTCGGCGAACACACGGGTGTTCGACGAACCGAACCGAACTCGAACACTACGGGGGTGGCTCAACACTACTCTTGAAGCTCATCAAGAGAATGCCAAGAGTGTGCAAAGCAGTCATCAAAGCAAAAGGTGGCTACTTTGAAGAACCTAGAATATAAGACATATTTTCAGTTGTTTCACACTTTTTTGTTAAGTATATAATTCCACATGTGTTTATTCATAGTTTTGATGCCTTCAGTGTGAATGTACAATTTTCATAGTCATGAAAATACAGAAAAATCTTTAAATGAGTAGGTGTGTCCAAACTTTTGGTCTGTACTGTATATATATATAAATATATATACATACATACAGTGCTCAAAAAAATAAAGGGAACACTCAAATAACACATCCTAGATCTGAATGAATGAAATATTCTTATTGAATGCTTTGTTCTGTACAAAGTTGAATGTGCTGACAACGAAATCACACAAAAATCATCAATGGA
This sequence comes from Phyllobates terribilis, assembly GCF_046119375.1. NCBI lineage: Eukaryota > Metazoa > Chordata > Amphibia > Anura > Dendrobatidae > Phyllobates > Phyllobates terribilis. The sequence goes on along the minus strand of NW_027362772.1, from coordinate 264,138,494 downwards.
AATCAAATTTATTAACCAATGGAGGTCTGGATTTGGAGTCACCCCCAAAATTAAAGTGGAAAAACACACTACAGGCTGATCCAACTTTGATGTAATATCCTTAAAACAAGTCAAAATGAGGCTCAGTATTGTGTGTGGCCTCCACGTGCCTGTATGACCTCCCTACAACGCCTGGGCATGCTCCTGATGAGGTTGCAGATGGTCTCCTGTGGGATCTCCTCCCAGACCTGAACTAAAGCATCCGCCAACTCCTGGACAGTCTGTGGAGCACCGTTACGTTGGAGGATGGTGCAAGACATGATGTCCCAGATGTGCTCAATCGGATTCAGCTCTGGGGAATGGGCGGGCCAGTCCATAGCGTCAATGCCTTCATCTTGCAGGAACTGCTGACACACTCCAGCCACATGAGGTCTGGCATTGTCCTGCATTAGGAGGAACCCAGAGCCAACTGCACCAGCATATGGTCTCACAAGGGGTCTGAGGATCTCATCTCGGTACCTAATGGCAGTCAGGCGACCTCTGGCGAGCACATGGAGGGCTGTGCGGCCTTCCAAAGAAATGCCACCCCACACCATTACTGACCCACTGCCAAACAGTCCATGCCGAAGGATGTTGCAGGCAGCAGATCGCTCTCCACGGCGTCACCAGACTCTGTCACGTCTGTCACATGTGCTCAGTGTGAACCTGCTTTCATCTGTGAAGAGCACAGGGCGCCAGTGGTGACTTTGCCAATCCTGGTGTTCTGTGGCAAATGCCAAGCGTCCTGCACGGTTTTGGGATGTGAGCACAACCCCCATCTGTGGACGTCGGGCCCTCATACCACCCTCATGGAGTCGGTTTCTAACCGTTTGTGTAGACACATGCACATTTGTGGCCAGCTGGAGGTCATTTTGGCTCTGGCAGTGCTCCTCCTGTTCCTCCTTGCACCAAGGTGGAGTTAGCGGTCCTGCTGCTGGGTTGTTGCCCTCCTACGTCCCCCTCCACGTCTCCTGGTGTACTGGCCTGTCTCCCGGTAGCGCCTCCAGCCTCTGGACACTACGCTGACAGACACAGCAAACCTTCTTGCCACAGCTCGCATTGATGTGCCATCCTGGATGAGCTGCACTACCTGAGCAACTTCTGTGGGTTGTAGAGTCCGTCTCATGCTACCACGAGTGTGAAAGCACAACCAACATTCAAAAGTGACCAAGACATCAGCTAGAAAGCATTGGTACTGAGATGTGGCCCGTGATCCCCACCTGCAGAACCACTACTTTATTGAGGGTGTCTTGATAATTGCCGATAATTTCCATCTATTGTCTATTCCATTTGCACAACAGCATGTGAAATTGATTGTCAATCAGTGTTGCTTCCTAAGTGGACACTTTGATTTCACAGAAGTTTGATGTACTTGGAGTTATATTCTGTTGTTTAAGTGTTCCCTTTACTTCATTCATTCAGATCCATGATGTGTTATTTGAGTGTTCCCTTTATTTTTTTGAGCAGTGTACTTGCTACTTTGTTTTGTTAATATCACATAAAATTCCAATAAAATACATTTAAGTTTGTTAGTGTAACGTGGAAGAGTTCATGGAGTATGAACACTTTTTCAAAGCACAGTATATGGAATGATAAGGAAGTTTTGTATCAGGTGGACTCCCTCTTATTTTTTTATTCTTCAAAAAAAGAGGTTCTGCAGAAGTGTAGAAGTACATTCTAAGGAATACTGCACCCACAGCCACAAACTATCAAGAAAGTAGAGTCTGCTCCAAGTTTATAACAAGGACAAAAAACATCCGTCTGCAATAATTACTTTTTAAGACTTATCATATTGTTAATCGCCTCTAAGTCTTTTTAAGCCCTAGCACACAGACTGAGTAATTAATAAAGAGAAATCAGCATCTTATTTGTTACTTTTCTTCTTTTCATGTCACAGATTTTACCAGGGAGTAAACAGAAGTTTTCTAATGTTTGATTAGCCTTATATGATGGGGGCTCCATCTTTTATTTCAGTGTTTGCTGGGAGGTTTCATTTGTCATTTAACTAGTCCTGGTCAACGTTCTGCCTGATAGATAGGAGACAAATATCCCAAAAGGATTAGTGCAGCTTCTGAAATCTTCCTGGCTAATAAGGGATTTTTTAGGAGCAGCACACACAGCTGCCTGCCTTGTGTTTCCTGTGCAAACAGCCACCCATCAAGATGATGAGTAGCCGGTATAGGAAGTCAAGTGGAGGCAATGGAGGAATGTGCATTCGGGCTGGCTGCGGGATTAAGACTCCTGAAACTTGTAATTCCTAAGAGATGTCACACACTGCAACAGTATGGAAATCACTACAGACCACAGATTGCCAAAGCGCTTCCACTTTGTCTGTGTGTCAGTAAAAGTGTTTGATTTTTTTGCTTTTTAGGCTCTTTTTAAGTCTACCTCTAAAGTTTGTAAAAAGCCGAGTGGCTAATGGGAGAAAAAATAAATGCATTTTTTTTCCCTTTAATTGCTTACACTGTTTCTAGATGATTATGACATAATAAATATTTACTTTATCAAATATATATGTATATCACTTTATCAAATATTTACTTTATTTGAATTTGGCACTTTGTCATAAATGATGGTGTAATGTTCAGACCTGTTTTTGATCAGGGTATAAACCTGTTCACAGGTAATGCCATTGTCACAGAGTACCACTGGTCAGTCCTGCTCCCTGTCCATGGTCCTGACGAGGAAATCATCGTCTCTGCACCAAAAACATCACAGCAAGAAAGTCAAATACGTATACGGGAGCAATAAGGGTCATTCAATCTCCCATTGCAAATTAGGTTTATTAGCAAAGTTTATAAACCTTCTGCTGTTTGCTGTTATTTGACAGATTTATTACAATGTAAATAGCTCAAAACAGCTACTTTAATGTCACTTTAATGACTACCGTCTCAGAATTATTAATTCCTTCCTAGCAGGCGTCTTGCTATAACTTAGTAAAGCCCCTTTGGCTTTTATGACCTGCCGCATAGATGATGCATAGCCAGACATCAGCTTCTGGCAGCGGTCCTGAGGAATCTTAGCCCATTTCTCATATACATTGGCTCCCAGGTCACTAATATTCTTAGGTTTTTGTGCTGTAGCCACCTTCTTCAAATCCCATCAAAGATTTTTTTTAGGATTCAGGTCAGGTGACTGTGACAGCCACTCCAGAGTCTTCCAGAACTTTTTCTGAAGCCAGGCATTGGTGGACTTTGAGGTATGCTTGGGAATGGATCATCGTTCTGTTGAAAAGTCCAATGACAACCAAGGTTTGTGTTTTGTCACAGAAGGCATGATGTTTTCTCATAGGATTTCCTGATACTTGATTGAATCCATTTTGCCTCACACATGGTGCAGTGAGAAAGAAGCAAAGCAGACCCAGAACATCACTGAGCCCGTTGCCATGCTTCACTGTAGGAAACACTGAGCCACCACCATGCCTCATTGTGAGCATCACAGAGTCACTGCCATGCTTATCTGTAGGCACTCCCGATCCACCACCTTGCTCCACTGTAGGCATCCCCAAGCCATCGCCATGCTCTACTGTAGGCATCCTCGAGCAATCGCCATACTCCACTGTAAGCATCACTGCGCCATTGCTATGCTCCACTGTAGGCATCACTGAGCCACCACCATGCTTCACTGTAGGCATCCCCGAGCCACCAGCATGCTTCACTGTAAACATCACAGAGCCACTACCATGCTTCTTAATAAGCATCAGAGCTACCATCATGCTCTACTGTAGGCATCACTGAACCACCGTCATGCTTCACTGTAAGCATCATGTAGCCACCACCATGCTTCATTGTGAAGATCACTGAACCCCACCATGCTTCACTTCAAGCATTATGGAGCCACCACTATGCATCACAGCTCATCCACAGACCTTAAAAGTTCCAGTTTTGTTTCATCACTCCACAGATCAGTATCCAAAAACGTATGTGGCTTATTTCTATGGCTTTCATCACATTGCAGACAAATTTTCTTGTGCTTTTTAAGTGTAGATCTTTGAGTAATAGCATGGAGACCTTTAAGGTTTAATATGTGCCTTACTGTGCAAACTGCATAGTTAGCACCTACTCCCACCAAACCTTGCTGCTGGTTATTTGCAGTTGCACAAAGGTTTGTAACCATCTGCCTCCTCAGCAAACTGTTGATAGCCGGGAATAGCTTCCGCTTTCTGCTACGTCCAGGTAGTGTAGCCAGTGTTCTTATAAGTTTGAACTTGTGAACTCTACTTCCATCTGTATCTGTAGGAATATTCAATGTATTTGCATCTTTTTGGATTCAGAGCTGCCTGAATCTGGTGTCTGACTATGCATCACAGTTGCAGCAGGTGATAACAGCCAGAGAGACTCTATTAAATACTAAAGGCGCTTGTTATGTAGGGGGTGATAATACTGAGACTGCTGTAATCAATAAAAGTCAGACAAGAGATTTCCCGTTTCTACATAGAGAAGAAAAAAGAGGAGAATTAGATGGGTAGAAGGACAAAATCAGCAATTGTAAGTACACAGTGCTATATTATATGATGACTGCGATATATGAAGAGGGTTAAAACTTTGATGGGAGGAGGAGTGCTTCTTTAAATTGTTCTTGTTTGCTTTATTGCAAACAGCAAAACTTTTGGAAATTTTGCTAATAAACCTAATTTGCAATGAGTGGTGAATAATTGTGACTGCAACTATTTATGTAAAGAATCATCCCAAGCTACAGGTTACAGTCTACCCCTATCTGTATATGTGCACCTTCATAGTTGGAGGTTCAATATACAGTATTTTAAAACATGTATTTATTTTAGGACAAATTTATTTATTTTTTTAGGACAATTTTTTTAAATTTATTTCAGGATCAATTTTTTCTTTTGTTCTTCAGGTCAAACAATCTAAGAATTCATAGAAAACCATGTAAAACAAACAATATTCAGGCTATTCTTCAAGCACATCAAAATAGTAAAGTTTGTGTTACCCCTTAGATCCCAGCCTTAGGCTATGTGCCCACGTTGCGGAAATGAAGCAGAAAATTTCTGCTTCATTTCCGCATGTCCTCTCCCGGAAAAACGCATGCGGAATTCCGCACGCGTTTATTGCGCGTTTATCGCGCGCTTATCGCGCGTTTACCACATGCGGAATTGCCTTGCGTTTTTAATGCATTGCACAAGGCAATTCCTCTTGCGGAAACGCAAAATTAATGAACATGCTGCGGATTTTTGAACGCAGCATAAACGCTGCGGAAAAATCCGCAGCGTGGGCATAGAACTTGCGGAATCCCCTTGGGGACCATGGGGGGCGGATCACATAGCGTTTTACAAGCGTTTCCGCTGCGGAAATTCCGCAGCGTAAACGCTTGAAAAACGCTACGTGGGCACGCAGCCTTAAGCCTCTCACCTAGCCAAATCAGATCTCATACTTTGCACTGATGAGGGGCAACATCCCGAAACACCATGTCTGGAAATTGAGATTCGGGTTTGGCTTTTATCCTCAGTAATATGGCAAGGCTCGTTAAAGGGTCGATATTGACTTTTAGGATTGCTACTTCCAATAGGTGGCGCTAGAGATCTAGTCCTCTTCCTCTCTGAAGAGGCAATTTGCATATTTAATTTCCCAGAGGAGGATGCATGGCATATAAGTCTCCTCACTCTGACATGCCAGGTTTGGCTTGTCACTCTCCACAAGGAGAAACGGTACCCCTTAGTTCCCAGTCTTAAGCCTCTTACCCAGCTAAGTCAGATCTCATGATTTGCACTGATGAGGGGCAACACAGTGAAACACTATATCAATTGAAATTGTTGCATTCCCGGCCTATGCATCTACACCTTACATCCATGTGTCCATATGGAATATCTTGTGGATATGACAGACATATGCGAGATGGGAATATCCCGCTAACATTTTCATAGACGTGATTGTTGCATCCTTTCATATATAATAAAAGCCCCAATGACAAGAGGACATTCTGTCCTCAGAAGAAGTGAGAATTAAGAACACATGAAGTTCCAGAAAACTTATGTTTTACAGGGTAGAAACTTTCTAACATCTAATGGTGATCATTACCGATTTCCCAGTAATCAGAAGAAATTATGATCCTGCTTTACTGTCTTTATTAATTGTTCCTGTGGTCGTATAAGGATAGGGACTCGCTGTCATTGAGCCATGACTAAGGTGATCACAATTACGGTGAACTTTGTAGAGTAACCGGACAAGGTCAGGATCTCACTGTGTCCGGATGTCTCATCGCCGTCAGCTGTCATGACTTTTCCAGCCCGGAGAACTCGGAGACATCGAGTCCTTAATGACTTCAGCAACTTCTTCACAGGACAACTTGATGGAACTTTATTAGGTTTTAACATTTTTTGGAAATGTGTCAGATTTAATGAAATCATTAATGACTGCATTACCTATCTTTTCAACATTAGTTTTGTCACCCTTAAGCCGAAATGTCAGAATTTATTCCCTTTCACATAGTACATGTTCTATTTCGCCAGCTCAAAACGCCCCAAAAAATTGATGGAAAGCTAATAACAGCAATATTCCTTTAATATAGAAATTAATAAGGTGAGACAAGTATTGGATTATGGCAGAAAATGATGTATTAGGTTATGCTCACATTTTCCAAGTGGAAACCACTTTAGAAAACATTCTTTAATTCGGGGAATTTTTGGAGGAGTTTTTATCTTAGTGACACTTTTTTGAAGAGTTTTGGAAAAGTTTTTTTTTTCCTAAAGCGATTTTTTATTTTTTTGCAACCTTTTGGTATGACAGTGTCTAGTTGGGGAGGTTTCCTTTAGGATCCGCTTCCGAGAAGTTACGTGAACTTTCTTCCACCTAGTATTTTTCAATGCCTCTTCAAGAAAAACGAAAAGCTCCAAATATTTTCCATAAAAATTAATAAAAAGACCATATGACAGTAGAGCGATCAATATCTTCACCTTCCAGTGTAATGTGGTGCTCATCTTGCAAAGAAGTGAAGAAGTTCATCTCTTCGCAACTGGCACAAGAATAATAATAAGTCTTCCGAGGAAACCGCTGCTTTTCTGCAGTTAACCTAATCATGCAAGTGCATGAAGAACATGGTAAAGTGATTGTCTGGCTTGTTAATACAGGCAAGTCCCTGGTACTGGACCCTCATTAATTAGACAGGGAAAAAAAAATACAAAGAAGGTCTTTTTTTTCTGGAAGACCAAGCACATTAATTGGTTATGCACACACCCTACTGATCTTTTTAACATTTTAATGACCAGGCCTGGAAGTTCCTTAATGACCAGCCAATTTGTTTCATTTTTTTGCCTCTCCATTTTTCAGCTGACGTACCTTTATTTATTTTTTTCACACTGTTGTGGCTATATTTATGACACTTTGTATTATGCTGGACAAATTGTATTATTTTTGGTGCTGTTTTGGGGTACATATAAATTACTATGCAATGAATATAAAAAAAAATTGCTATTGTAAATATAGATAAAAACTATATTTTTTAGCTATTTTTGCTTACTACTACATTTTTACTGTAACACATTAAGTAACACATTTATTTACTTATATAACATGATTAGTTCCACAGCACTTTACATTGGGGCTCCCAATCTAGATTCCCTATCAGTATGTCTTTGGAGTGTGGGAGGAAACTAGAGAACCAGTAGGTAACCCATGAAACACAGGGAGGTGTGCACTTGAACTTGTTACCAGTATAAAAGACATCTGTCCACACTTTCAATCACACTCCAACCTCTCCACCATGGCCAAGACCAAAGAGCTGTCTAAAGACACCAGGGACAAAATTGTAGCCTGCACAAGGCTGGGATGGGCTATGGGACAATAGGCAAGCAGCTTGGTGAGAAGACAACAACTGTTGGCGCAATTATTAGAAAATGGAAGAAACGCTAGATGATTGTAAATCTTCCTCGGTCTGGGGCTCCATGCAAGATCTCGCCTCGTGGGGGTGAGGATGAACCTGAGAAAAGTCAGGAATCAGTCCAGAATTACACGAGAGGACCTGGTCAATGACCTGAAGAGAGCTGGGACCACAGTCTCAAACATTACCATTAGTAACACACTTCGCCATAATGGATTAAAATCCTGCAGGGCATGCAAGGTCCCCAGCTCATGCCAGCACATGTCCAGGCCCATTTGAAGTTCGACAATGATTATCTGGATGATCCAGAGGAGGCATAGGATAAGGTCATGTGATCAGATGAGACAAAAATAGAACTTTTTGGTATCAACTCCACTCGCCATAATTGGAGGAAGAAGGATGAGTAGAACCCCAAGAACACTGTCCCAACCGTGAAGCATGGTGGGAGAAACATCATACTTTGGGGGTGCTTTTCAGCAAAGGGGACAGGAAATCTGCCCCGTATTGAAGGGAGAATGGGGGGTCATGTATTGCGAGATTTTGGCCAACAACCTCCTTCCCTCAGTAAGAGCATTGAAGATGGGTCAAGGCTGGGTCTTCCAGCATGACAATGACCCGAAAAACATAGACAGGGCAACTAAGGAGTGGCTCTTTAAGAAGCATTTCAAGGTCCCGGAGTGGCTTAGCCAGACCTGAACCCAGTAGAAAATCTTTGGAGGGAGCCTAAACTCAATGTTGCCCAGCGACAGCCCCGAAACCTGAAAGATCTGGAGAAGATCTACAGTTATATGAAAAAGTTTGGGCACCCCTATTAATCTTAAGCTTAATGTTTTATAAAAATTGGTGTTTTTGCAACAGCTATTTCAGTTTGATATATGTAATAACTGTTGGACACAGTAATGTTTCTGCCTTGAAATTAGGTTTATTGTACTAACAGAAAATGTGAAATCTGCATTCAAACAAAATTTGACAGGTGCATAAGTATGAGCACCCTTATCATTTTCCTGTTTTAAATACTCCTACCTACTTTTTACTGACTTACTAAGGCACTTTTTTTTGTTTTGTAACCTCATTGATCTTTGAACTTCATAGCCATGTGTATGCAATCATGAGAAAAGCTACTTAAAGTGGCCACTTGCAAGTTGTTCTCCTGTTTGAATCTCCTCTGAAGAGTGGCATCATGGGCTCCTCAAAACAACTGTCAAATGATCTGAAAACAACGATTATTCAACATAGTTGTTCAGGGAAAGGATACAAAAAGCTGTCTCAGAGATTTAACCTGTCAGTGTCCACTGTGAGGAACATAGTAAGGAAATGGAAGAACACAGGGACAGTTCTTGTTAAGGCCAGAAGTGGCAGGCCAAGAAAAACATCAGAAAGGCAGAGAAGAAGAATGGTGAGATCAGTCAAGGACAATCCTCAGACCACCTCCAGAGAGCTGCAGCATCAACTTGCTGCAGATGGTGTCACTGTGCATCGGTCAACTATACAACGCACTTTGCACAAGGAGAAGCTGTATGGGAGAGTGATGCGAAAGAAGCCGTTTCTGCAAGCACGCCACAAACAGAGTCGGCTGAGGTACGCAAAAGCACATTTGGAGAAGCCAATTTCTTTTTGGAAGAAGGTCCTGTGGACTGATGAAACCAAGATTGAGTTGTTTGGTCATACAAAAAGGCGTTATGCATGGCGTCAAAAAAACACAGCATTCCAAGAAAAACACTTGCTACCCACAGTAAAATTTGGTGGAGGTTCCATCATGCTTTGGGGCTGTGTGGCCAACGCCGACACCGGGAATCTTGTTAAAGTTGAGGGACACATGGATTCCACTCAGTATCAGCAGATTCTTGACAATAATGTTCAAGAATCAATGATAAAGTTGAAGTTACGCAGGGGATGGATCTTTCAGCAAGACAATGATCCAAAACACCGCTCCAAAGCTACTCAGGCATTCATTCAGAGGAACAATTACAATGTTCTGGAATGGCCATCCCAGTCCCCAGACCTGAATATCATTGAACATCTGTGGGATCATTTGAAGAGGGCTGTCCATCCTCGGCGACCATCAAACTTAACTGAACTGGAATTGTTTTGTAAAGAGGAATGGTCAAAAATACCTTGATCCAGGATCCAGGAAATCATTAAAAGCTACAGGAAGAGAATAGAGGCTGTTATTTTTGCAAAAGGAGGATCTACTAAATATTAATGTCACTTTTCTGGTGAGGTGCCCATACTTATGCACCTGTCAAATTTTGTTTGAATGCAGATTGCACATTTTCTGTTAGTACAATAAACCTCATTTCAAGGCAGAAACATTACTGTGTCCAACAGTTATTACATATATCAAACTGAAATAGCTGTTGCAAAAACACCAATTTTTATAAAACATTAAGCTTAAGATTAATAGGGGTGCCCAAACTTTTTCATATAACTGTATCTGTATGGAGGAGGGGACCAAAATCCCTGCTGCAGTGTGAGCAAACTACAAGAACTACAGGACGCGTCTGACCTTTGTAATTGCAAACAAAGGTTTTTGTACCAAATATTAAGTTCCACTTTTCTATTGTATCAAATACTTATTTCATGCAATAAAAAGCAAATTAATTATGTAAAATCATACAATGTGATTTTCTGGATTTTATTCTTAGATTCTGTCTCTCACAGGTGAAGTGTACCTACGATAAAAATTACAGACCTCTCCATTCTTTGAAGGTGGGAAAGCTTGCAAAATCTGCAATGTGTCAAATACTTATTTTCCCCACTGTATATTATATATATATATATATATATATATATATAAAATAAATGATGCACGGAAATATATAAACATATATGTAACATTATTTGCAAGGAAATCAAAAAAGATCTCTAGGGGACATAGTTTAATTTTTTTTTTGCTTTATTGTTCATTGTTTCTACTGTAACTGCAGCATCCATATGTGCCCCAGTTACGGAAGAAAACAGCCCCCTATAGTTACACAAGTTACTACCAGAACTGATCTGGGCCAGAAACTCTGCTATGCGGGAAAGACACCCAGCGATCATGTGATTGCTGGGTCCAATCAGCAGCGCTGATGCTTCTAATCACTGCACTGCAGCCACTGAGTTCCATGGACCTGTCAAAGAGAAGACAGAAGCAGAAATAAGCTGCCCCTGTCTTCTGTATGTGTCAAGTACAGGAACTGTTATCCTGCACCGTAAATTTATAATGACTAAAGCCCAAGATCAATGGCTGTAAATTTATGTTGCTTGGTTGTTAAGAATTGTGTGATGCTTTATATCACTTGTGGTGGTGCTGTCAGGGAATGCTGACCGCCACACCTTATATTTGGGGACCCTTGAGGACAAAAAAAGCAGACAAGTCCTTTAACTCAGGACTGGTGTTTCCCTGATGAGAAGACTTTGTAGCATTTTGGTATTTCTGCACATTAAACCTTTCATTTGCAGCAGGTGATCGGTGATGTCTGTAAACACTGGTTGTGCGCCCGGATTAGGACTTGACAAGTGCCACTTGAAGCATGAATAATAATAAGTTTATAAGCAATGGCTGATGGAAATCCTCAATAAAGGTTAATCCCCCATAAGAATGTGACTCTAGAAAACACTCAGAACATAAGGTTGCAGCTCGCGAGATATCAACGGCGGCAGCACAATGGACGCCAGAGTCCACAAGGGTCAGAGCTTAGCGGTGTCACAAGCCATCGGGTTTAATGAGCCCGGGGACACTTTTTTAACTAAAGATCAACATGACTTTGGTTTTCGTGTTGCAGTAATTACTATGCAAAGCAAATGATGTTATTTCCATTCATAAATGCAAGTTTATTAAATGCAAGATATGGAAAAGCTGCAAATGAAAATATTTTATGCTTTTTTTTTTATAATAAAACAGTTTGCCGATCTTACACCATTGTGATAGATCACCATCACTGCAGAAGATTAAAGCCTCTCGCTAACATGACCTCCATCAAGAATTGTCACGTCTGGGGCTTCTCACCTGGAGATCCCCGACATGACTGCATCAGGGGTATCCACTATCTGAGATACGGGGGCGGTTTTAGACAAGGTGTGGCCTTGGGAAAAATTAAAAGTGGGTTACAAATGCTAGCATATTGCATCATCACACAGAAACATTTAGGATGCAAATATAGATTTTACACACACACACATATGTTACACACACTGGATTTTACACACACTGGATGTTACACACACACGTATGTTACACATATTGGTTTTACACACACACGTATGTTACACACACGTATGTTACACACACTGGATTTTACACACACACATATGTTACACACACTGGATTTTACACACACACGTATGTTACACACACTGGATGTTACACACACACGTATGTTACACATATTGGTTTTACACACACACGTATGTTACACACACTGGATTGTACACACACGTATGTTACACACACTGGATTTTACACACACACGTATGTTACACATATTGGTTTTACACACACACGTATGTTACACACACTCATGTAACACACACTGGATTTTACACACACACATATGTTACACACACTGGATTTTACACACACACGTATGTTACACACACTGGATTTTACACACACACGTATGTTACACATATTGGTTTTACACACACACGTATGTTACAAACACTGGATTTTACACACACACATATGTTACACACACTGGATTTTACACACACACACACGTTACACACACTGGATTTTACACACACACGTATGTTACACATATTGGTTTTACACACACACGTATGTTACACACACTGGATTGTACACACACACATGTAACACACTGGATTTTACACACACACACGTATGTTACACACACTGGATTGTACACACACACATGTAACACACACTGGATTTTACACACACACATATGTTACACACACTGGATTTTACATACACACACGTATGTTACACACACTGGATTTTACACACACACGTATGTTACACATATTGGTTTTACACACACACGTATGTTACACACACTGGATTGTACACACACACATGTAACACACACTGGATTTTACACACACACACGTATGTTACACACACTGGATTTCACACACACACACGTATGTTACACACACTGGATTTTACACACACACGTATGTTACACATATTGGTTTTACACACACAAGTATGTTACAAACACTTGATTTTACATACATACATATGTTACACACACTGGATTTTACATACACACACACACATATGTTACAAACACTGGATTTTACACATACACATATGTTACACACACTGGATTTTACACACACACATATGTTACACACACTGGATTTTACACACACACGTATGTTACACATATTGGTTTTACACACACACGTATGTTACACACACTGGATTGTACACACACACACATGTAACACACACTGGATTTTACACACACACACGTATGTTACACACACTGGATTGTACACACACACATGTAACACACACTGGATTTTACACACACACATATGTTACACACACTGGATTTTACACACACACACACACGTATGTTACACACACTGGATTTTACACACACACGTATGTTACACATATTGGTTTTACACACACACGTATGTTACACACACTGGATTGTACACACACACATGTAACACACACTGGATTTTACACACACACACGTATGTTACACACACTCGATTTTACACACACACGTATGTTACACACACTGGATTTTACACACACACGTATGTTACACATATTGGTTTTACACACACACGTATGTTACAAACACTTGATTTTACATACATACATATGTTACACACACTGGATTTTACATACACACACACACACATATGTTACACACACTGGATTTTACACACACACACACATATGTTACACACACTGGATTTTACACACACACATATGTTACACACACTGGATTTTACACACACACACGTATGTTACACACACTGGATTTTACACACACACGTATGTTACACATATTGGTTTTACACACACACGTATGTTACACACACTGGATTGTACACACACACGTATGTTACACACACTGGATTTTACACACACACGTATGTTACACACACTGGATTTTACACACACACGTATGTTACACACACTGGATTGTACACACACACGTATGTTACACACACTGGATTTTACACACACACGTATGTTACACATATTGGTTTTACACACACACGTATGTTATACACACTGGATTGTACACACACACATGTAACACACACTGGATTCTACACACACATATGTTACACACACTGGATTTTATACACACACACGTATGTTACACACACTGGATTTTACACACACACGTATGTTACACATATTGGTTTTACACACACACGTATGTTACAAACACTGGATTGTACACACACACATGTAACACACTGGATTTTACACACACACACGTATGTTACACACACTGGATTGTACACACACACATGTAACACACACTGGATTTTACACACACACATATGTTACACACACTGGATTTTACACACACACACGTATGTTACACACACTGGATTTTACACACACACGTATGTTACACATATTGGTTTTACACACACACGTATGTTACACACACTGGATTGTACACACACACATGTAACACACACTGGATTTTACACACACACACGTATGTTACACACACTGGATTTTACACACACACACGTATGTTACACAAACTGGATTTTACACACACACGTATGTTACACATATTGGTTTTACACACACAAGTATGTTACAAACACTTGATTTTACATACATACATATGTTACACACACTGGATTTTACATACACACACACACATATGTTACAAACACTGGATTTTACACATACACATATGTTACACACACTGGATTTTACACACACACATATGTTACACACACTGGATTTTACACACACACGTATGTTACACATATTGGTTTTACACACACACGTATGTTACACACACTGGATTGTACACACACACACATGTAACACACACTGGATTTTACACACACACACGTATGTTACACACACTGGATTGTACACACACACATGTAACACACACTGGATTTTACACACACACATATGTTACACACACTGGATTTTACACACACACACGTATGTTACACACACTGGATTTTACACACACACGTATGTTACACATATTGGTTTTACACACACACGTATGTTACACACACTGGATTGTACACACACACATGTAACACACACTGGATTTTACACACACACACGTATGTTACACACACTGGATTTTACACACACACGTATGTTACACACACTGGATTTTACACACACACGTATGTTACACATATTGGTTTTACACACACACGTATGTTACAAACACTTGATTTTACATACATACATATGTTACACACACTGGATTTTACATACACACACACACATATGTTACACACACTGGATTTTACACACACACACACATATGTTACACACACTGGATTTTACACACACACATATGTTACACACACTGGATTTTACACACACACACGTATGTTACACACACTGGATTTTACACACACACGTATGTTACACATATTGGTTTTACACACACACGTATGTTACACACACTGGATTGTACACACACACGTATGTTACACACACTGGATTTTACACACACACATATGTTACACACATTGGTTTTACACACACATGTTACACACACACATGTTACACACACTGTTTTTTAAACACATATACACATGCACACCATGCTACACGTACACTGTGTTCCAGTTATATTGGGTATCGATGGGGCTAATTTGGGAATTGCCCGGTTTGAACCCCCACTCCAATTATGGCCATTCATTAATAATTCAGATTATTGGTGACAGCTACAGTATATTCACACACTGCTGATTTATTCCCGAAAGTTCTTTGACTGTTCATTTGAGTGGGGCTCACAGAAAAGCATGAGCTGTTGCTAAAATATCCCCATTAAGAAAAATGGACATGATTTTTAATTGCAGAAACGTTTGCAAAAAATCTGCTGCAGGTTCTGTTTTTTATATGCAGGTTTTAAAACAGAGGACTCTATTTATTATTCAGAAGACCTGAACGTGAGAAAGCGCCTGCACGGGTCTCATTTAATGAACACAAGGAGCCTGGAAAATGTAAATGATTAGGCTACGGCAACACTGTGCGGCAATGGTACAATGGCTGCACCAGACATCCGCGACAAGCCAATGGTTGCGGAGTTTCTGGTCCTACCCTAACTTTCCAAACTGCAAAGTGATATCAATCCCTTCCTGACATTGAACGAAAAAGTACATCCTATGTTAGGTCTGCGTGTATGGAATTATAAGAGGCAGATGCCGGCTGTGTTGCACAGCCGGTATCTGCCTGTAACAGCAGTGACTGGAGCTAGCTATGATCACTTCTGTTTAACCATTTAAATGCTGCTGTCAATCAGACAGCTGCATTTGGACGGCATGATTGGAGGTATATATAAATAATATAGTTATAGAGAACAAACAATTAAATGATTGCAGGTTCAAGTCCCCAAAGGGGACCAAAAAAAATAAAAGTTTTTAAAAACATAAAAAACACAAAAATTCAAATCACCCTAATTTTCTTCCCTTGAAAAAAAAAAGCATATCAGGTATTGCTTCATTCGAAAGAGTCCGATCTATAAAAATATAAGCCTGCGCAGTAAATGTAGATTGCTGCACATGTGGACTTTGCATGGCGGCGCATAAAGGGGCCACACTCATCATTGCTTGTAGTAAAAGTGGTTCCCACAGTGATTTTTTTATTTGCACCTTATTAATTACTTAATTTGCACCTTTTTTAATGTTAACTTTACTTTGATTTGTCTTATTTTTTGGGGGGGATTATGGACATGGTTTTCCTTATCTAGATGTTCTAATCTAATTTGATATTTGTGACTATTTGAAATGTGGCAAAAAATGTTGCACTATTGTACTCCAATATCCTATAGTGACTATAGTCCTACAGATAATTATTATTTTTTTGTACAATTGAGGACTATTGTGCAACATTTTAAAGGCTCATGCAACTTTTTATTCTGAAAAGGTGCAAAACGAGTTGAAAAACAAGCTTTGAATTTGAGCAAAATTCATGAAACACCATGAGCCATTTTGATGAATTTGGCTCAAAATCCATTAGCACAAAGACAGAAAAAGTGACTTCAGTAATCTGCAAATGATGAATTGTCCACGAAGTTCCTTTAGGTCCATGTGATGCCTCCATTAGACACCATCTATTTTGCAAAGAATTCCTCTGTGACTCACCATTTCTTGAATATTCTCAGCACTTCTTGAATATGCTCACAATTTCTTGAATATTCTCACCATTTCTTGAATATTCTCACCATTTCTTGAATATTCTCACCATTTCTTGAATATTCTCACCATTTCTTGAATATTCTCACCACTTCTTGAATATTCTCACTACTTCTTGAATATTCTCACTACTTCTTGAATATTCTCACCATTTCTTGAATATTCTCACCACTTCTTGAATATTCTCACTACTTCCTGAATATTCTCACTACTTCTTGAATATTCTCACCATTTCTTGAATATTCTCACCATTTCTTGAATATTCTCACCACTTCTTGAATATTCTCACCACTTCTTGAATATTCTCACCATTTCTTTAATATTCTCACCACTTCTTGAATATTCTCACCACTTCTTGAATATTCTCACCATTTCTTGAATATTCTCACCACTTCTTGAATATTCTCACTACTTCTTGAATATTCTCACTACTTCTTGAATATTCTCACCATTTCTTGAATATTCTCACCACTTCTTGAATATTCTCACTACTTCCTGAATATTCTCACTACTTCTTGAATATTCTCACCATTTCTTGAATATTCTCACCATTTCTTGAATATTCTCACCACTTCTTGAATATTCTCACCACTTCTTGAATATTCTCACCATTTCTTTAATATTCTCACCACTTCTTGAATATTCTCACCACTTCTTGAATATTCTCACCATTTCTTGAATATTCTCACCATGTCTTTAATATTCTCACCATTTCTTCAATATTCTCAAAATGTCTTGAATATTCTCACCATTTCTTCAATATTCTCACCTCTACAAGTTATCACCTCTGAGGATAGGTGAAGCTTGTTTTCATTGGACAACAGGTTTTAAGAATATATTGACAAGTACTGCTCTAACTATTGTATATAAAGAACTATATGCTCACAATAAAGTACTGTGAGCTTGGAAAAACGTAAAATAACTTGAAATATCTGAAATCTTCAGCCATTTATATCCAAAAACAATAGAAAGTCTAAATGAAAACCTAGGTAGTGCGGAAAATTTTGAGCTTTGCCTTAATTTTGCTGCTGTGTGTCTTGCCTTTGGAAGGGGGACAGTGCGCTCCTGATGATTGACAGTTCGAACCAGCTGCATGATTTTGCTGCTGGTGCAAACCTGTTGTCAGGCAAGGTGTGGGAAAGACTAAGTGCAACACGAAGGGAAGAGGGAGAGGAAGCCCAAACACTAAGGAAAGGGGGAGTGGAGACCCCTAAGCAGATCTAATATCACCCTGCTTACCTTACCGTCCCTATATAGGTTCCACACCTATCGCTGAGCAAGAACCTAAGCCCTGAATGTCCCTAGTGCTTGGCCCTAGATAGGGAGGGGACGGGGTGAGCACTGGTTAGGCCCCACTACAAACTAAAGACAACAAGGTAGACAAACAAAGGGGGATAAACTTAGCTTGAGCAGACACCAGTGAGATAATGCCAACTGTCCTCCAAGGGCACCAGAGTAGAAGCTAGCCGACTGCTAGTGCTACAAGACAACACAGAGGTACATAGAAGTATCACCGGCGATTCCCAGGAGCAAACTAAGAGTTTTTAACTACCAAATAGGGGTGTGTCAATCAGCAGCAGGAGGTCGCCACTGGGTCCTAAAGGAAGAAGAATTAAGAAAGTGTCTGCAATGCCAAGCGCAGTGACCTTCTACAGCCAGATCCAGAGCGACTGTCTGTTACACCTGACACACCCGTAACAACTGTCTACTCAGAAACAACTTAGCCTCTGCAGCATTGATGGAGCACAGGGGCACTGAAGCTGGATGGATCTACAAGTCCAGCCTGGTTCAGAGCAGCACTTACAAGCTCAACAGCAAAGAGCACATAGGCGCTGCACTCCTTACCTAGGAAACTGGCCACCACTGATAAACTGCAGAGGTGGTCGATAACTTAGGCAACGAGCAGTAAATTATAGAATTGTAAAATCCTTCCGCTCTTGAGAGTAGAAAGTATTTTTAATAACGTTTCTGTTCGTGGAGAGAGACAAGCCAAGCCTGGCATGTCAGAGTGAGGAGACTTATAAGCCATGCATGCTCATCTTCTCTCTGAAGAGACAATTTGCATATTTAATATGAGGGAAAAAAGCAAACTTGCTTTTTTTTACAAACACTTTGAAATTGTAACCATTTAACAAGAGACAATCCCTATAAGCCTCTTTTTCAAGTGAATAATCTGGCTGAAAAATCCGCTCCCAAAAAGGTTTTTTTTTTACGGTTTTTGTGCACAGGACATTTTTTTTCTTCAGTTCATTCATTAGTCAAGATTGGAGGGGTTTTTTTTTTGCAGAAATATTGCTTCTTTGTTCCCAAATGGATGGAAAAAATAGCACCATGTGCAGTATTGATGTGTTTTCCCCATTGAAATGAATAGGAAACATTTTTTAAAGAGTACTTAAATTGCTTGGAGAATCGTCTCCAAAATCCACATAAAAAATCTCTGTTTTGACATATTCTGAGACATTCTCCTAGAAGGAACAGTGTGAGACTCTAACGTCACAATGCCTAATGTTACCCTTTGAGTATATATTGTATATATTGCATCTGCAGGTTGTCCAGGACTGACAGACAAGGGGCTGCTGTTATAGTCCCTTCTGTAGAGATTTTGTGTTTCTAGTCTTTTGCTCAGTCTTGTGTAAAAGTTATAACTTGCACGTCTTTTTTCGGTGTGCGCCTTAATTATATGTGTGGTGTCCTCTTCTCCAAGTGCTGCTACATAGAGAAGAGCGAACCCCTAACTTTAAGTTTGGGGTTTGTATCGGACAGATAGAGTCTGGTGCTAAACACTGAACATGGACTTCTCCCGGAATTCTGTTGAGAGAGAGAAAACTTTGGAATAAAGTTTTGGTCGGGTACCAGAACGCGAACTTCCATGGGTCCGCTCATTCCTATTCCTACAGTATCCCAATATGGCACCTTATTATATCCTATACTGTATGCAAGCTATAGCAGTCGTTGTCTCAGCAGACATTAAAAGGGTACAAAGTGCAACAAAAGTGCAATAAACAATGAATGCATGTGTCAAGAATACATAAAATAAACGTATGACAAACTAAATGTTGGATGGGACAAATGCGCACAGATAGGGCAGTATCGGAAGGAAGAAGATGGGGGTGAGGGTAGCACTCACCTGTAAGGGTTGTGTAAGGAAACAACACCTGTAGAAGCCTGATGTGCCGCAGCTGCAGTCCGTGGCTGGAGTATTGTCCAGATAACAGTTTAGCAATGCGGAGATTATTACGTTGTGCGGACTG
The DNA here is from genome assembly GCF_046119375.1 of Phyllobates terribilis. Lineage (NCBI taxonomy): Eukaryota > Metazoa > Chordata > Amphibia > Anura > Dendrobatidae > Phyllobates > Phyllobates terribilis. The sequence goes on along the minus strand of NW_027362772.1, from coordinate 264,118,047 downwards.
AGCTCATGGAAAGGATGAGATATAGAGAATATAAGAAAGATTTATATTGAACCAACGTGAGTACAGCACATCGAGATCATCTCCACTTAGCCGAAACGTTAGCAGGATGAGTCAGCGATACACCCCATATCAGCACAATGGCAAAGTGGTTAGCACTGTATGGTGGCTCAGTGGTTAGCACTGCAGCCTTGCAGCGCTGGGGTCCTGGGCTCAAATCCCACCAAGGACAACATCCGCAAGGAGTTTGTATGTTCTCTCTGTGTTTGTGTGGGTTTCCTCCGGGTTCTCCAGTTTCCTCCCACACTCCAAAGACATACTGATAGGGAATCTAGATTGTGAGCCCCAACGGGGACAGTCCCAATAATGTCTTTAAAGCGCTGTGGAATATGATGGCACTATATAACCAAAGTGTAATAATAAATAATCACTGTCGAATGGAAAACAAAATTCTTCTCTTTGCACTTTTTATATAAATGCATGTAGCTATCAATTATTCCATCCTATAACGATGCAGTATGTGTGAACCCGACTGGGCTCTAACATTGTTTGTGTATTACAATTTAAAGCATTTTTTTTTAACAGTTCAACAATTTTTTTCTACGTTGTTAAATTTTGGAAACTTTTCGAATAAAGTTTTTCGCTTGCTTGAAGAGTTATCTCCACCTAGTGGCCATTATAATGTCACCTTTCAGAGCGCTTTGCACGGTACCTTCCTAGCTTTACAAAACTATGGGTTTGAGAAAAGCTTTTCTGATCTTCTAATAAAATCCTTTGCTGTAAATGCGCAGTTCATGAACAAACCTTGTTTACGGTGTTGGGGTTTTGCACAAGACCAATTGGATTTTGAAGGAATAAGGAGGTGTTATTCCAGTGTACACACCGTATCTCATGATGAGCGTTCTGCAATATATTCATGAACTTGCATCAATCATGAAAAACACCAGCACAATTTCCGATCTTCAGAACTATGTAGCATTATAACAGCACCAAGAAATCTATTAACAAAAGACAGAGGAAAAGCAAGAAGGTGACACAGGGGCTATTGCCCAGGGCACCAAATTCTATTGTGGCACAAAATTTCAAGCACTCCTTTGCCCCGTGAGTATAATTAAATGAGCTTTGTCATCTCAGTCGCTACCTATGCAGAGCGCAGCAGCCAGTTACAAACTGATATTGGCAGCTGCGCTCTGCATAGGCAGACATGGTACTGAATCACATGCACTTCACATGTCTCTGCTTCTCCTCTCACTTGTAATTTTGTGAAAGGAAAGAACGGGACCTGCTGGGAGACTTGTCCCAAATTTTTAAAAGTGTTTGCAGTGAATAAAACACATTATAACATTTTTTATGTTTTATACACTTAAAGCAAACCTGTCATGTCCCTAAATGCTATTAACATGCAGATATGGGGTTAATCAGAATTCTATAGTCATGTGACTGACAGCTCGGCTACAGGGAGGAAATTAACTTTATTCCTCCCTGTAGCCTCCGGCTTTCAGTTGTGGCCGGCGCGTCTTCAGTCACCACTCAGTACATAATGAACAGGATCTGTAACCGTGTCCCGGCACTGACTGACAGCCGGCTCAGCACTGATGCACTGGTGCCGGGGCGCAGTTACAGCTGCACTCGCTCTGTACTGAGCGGTGACTGAAGTCACGCCCCTGTGACTGAAAGCCAGAGGCTGCTGGGAGGAATAAAGGGCATTTCCTCCCGACAGCTGGGCTTTCAGTGTGGTGGCCGCACAACTTTAAAGCGCCATTAACTTGCAGATTAACCCCATATCTGCAGGTTATTAGCGTTTGTGGACAAGAAAAGTTCCCTTTAACTAGGGCTAGGGTCACAGGAGTTTTCCAGTTTTGCACTAAGGCACAATTCAGAGTAAAAAACAAAAAATAAAAAGCATTGAAACGCCACCGCTGCCCCAATCTCTCTTGCTTGTCTTCAGCTCTAAAGTAATGTCGACATCGCTGCAGCCAATCACTGACCATCTACATCAGCAGAACCATGAGTGATTGACTGCAGTGCTGTCGACGTGACATCAACGCTGCAGCCATTCACTGACCATCTTCAACAGCAGAACTGTGAGTGATTGATTGCTGTGCTGTCGACGTGACATCAACGCTGCAGTCAATCACTGACCATTTACATCAGCAGAACCGTGAGTGATTGATTGCTGTGCCATCGACGTGACATCAACACTGCAGCCAATCACTCACCATCTACAGTAGCAGGACCGTGAGTGATTGACTGCAGTGCTGTTGATGTGACATCAACGCTGCAGAGAAACAGCAGAGTTTGAGACCAGGGTTGGAGACATAGCACTGGACCTGGAGAGGATAAATAAGCAAAGTTTGTTTTTGTGTTTTGTATTGAATTGCACCTGGGGGGGGACGACGACAGTAGATTATTAAAACAGGAAAACCCCTTTAAGGCCAGGGCTAGGGTTAAGATTAGGGTTATGACTAAAGTAAATAGATACAAAATAAAAAAAAAGTATAGCAATTTTATAACTTTTTATTTTTTACATTTTATTTTGGATTTCAGAAAAACTAAACTAAAGGGGGAAAAGGGCAAATTATAATTCCATCAGTATTTTCTTAAAATACTATACATTTGCTTGGAGGATAAGGGGATCACGGAACTCAGGTTGTTATAATTCTCCATTAAGGGTTACAGGGTGCAAAATACTCGCCAACCTGAACGTACGCTACGCCAATGACTGCAAGTGCGCACATTTCAGAAATTACCTTTAATATAGTTGTACCACTAGCAGCCTCAAGGGGGCGGCCACGCACTTTGTCTTCTCAAGTCTTGTAGCAATCAGTATAATTATAGAGTATTGAGAGCTGAGAATGCGATACCTAATTATGGCAAGCGCTATAGATCACATTTTATTCACATGCGTCACGGATCAGGTGGGTTAATGCTCTATTTATCACATACATAAATAGGGGATTTAGTAAATATTTGTAATCTGCCGATGATATATGTATATATAAGGAAATATTATATACAAGCATCAAAATATCCTTCATGTCAGTGGTTTATTGTACAGGCTCGGAAAATAATATGTATCGCCCTTCCATCCTCTGTGACTCCTCTGCTGCACATATATCACTTTCTCATTTATCGTGGCTCTTCCATCCTCCATAGTTATAGCATGACCTTTACACAAGATCAAAAGATTTATTTTTCTGAAATATACACCTCCTCACTTTGCGCAAAAGAGTCTATTTACCTCCACCATAGACAGAGAAAGAGTAAACTTTACAGGGATAGTATTCGCTTTTTCTCCACACTTTATTGCCTCGGTATGTCTAACATTGGGTTACTAAAAACTTCCAGATCAGAACAATGAAAGTTTTCACATCTGAGACTTTGATTTAAAAAAATTAGAGAGTGAAGTCCAACATTTTTAGGTCAATGGTGGCCACATGTGTAGCCACTTTCCCCTGAAAAAAAGAGTTATGTGTCCTCACTCAAAAGTTTCCAAAACTTTCTTCAGTTTCAAGTAAGAGATAGGATATCCTCAGCCCCACTCCTGAGATAGAGGAACTGGATAGATTCAGCTTAGAAAGTGACTCAAATCTGTAAATGTGTCCCAAATAATAGGTCAGTGTAAAAAAGGAGTGACTAAGGGTATGTTCACATGGATATTTTTTTTACATGGAAAAGTTTTCAGATCCATGTAAAAAAAAAACTTGGTGTAAGGCTATGTGCCCACGATGCAGAAATGCTCAGGATTTTTTCATGAGAGTTTCTGCATCTCCCTGGCAGAAAAAAAAGCATGCGGATTGTACATGCGTTTTCCTGCCAGGGACATGCGGAAATGGAGAGTTATTCACTGACATTTCCGCATGCGGATTGACAAGCGCTTTCCAAGCGATTTTAGCATCACTTGGAAAGTGCTTGTGACAACTAGGTCACACTATATAAATCCATGCAAACGGCATATATAGTGTGACCCGAGAGAGTAGTTAAAAATAAAAAAATATATACTTACCCTCCGATGGCCCGCGCTGGCTAGCTTCGCTCGGTCTCGGCTGCCGGTAGCGGTGGATTGAAAGACCTGCCGACTTCAGAGTCGCGTGACCCGTCACATGACTCTGACGTCAGCGCAGGTCCTTCAATCCACCGCGAAGTGCCGGGAAGCAAGGAGGAGCGCAGCGCGGGCCGCCAGAAGGTAAATATACATTTATTTTTTATTTTATTCTTTTTTTACAGATTTTTTAATGGTACCTGGGTGTGGATGAGACTCTCCTCTACACCCGGGTACCATCCGCACATTAGAACCGCGCCAATTCCGCTAGTACAGATGCAGTCTTGCGGAATTGGCGCGTTCTAATGCAAGTCAATGGCGGCGAAAACGCAGCACTTCCGCAAAATAATTGGTAGTGCTGCGTTTTTTTCCGCAATGATAATCCGCAACGGAAATTTCCGCAGCATGTGCACAGCACATGCGGATTATCATTGGGGAACATGGCAGGCCTTCTACCATGCGTTTTTAATGCGTTTCCGCAGCTGCAGAAACGCATTAAAAACGCATCGTGGGCACACAGCCTAAGTGTATCCTAAATGATGCAGAGGAGGAATAATTTGGTTACAGTTCTCAATATGGGCAATACAAATCCCAATGGATGTAGTATAGGTGACAAATACCTCTGTCCTCCCACTGCAGAGCGCAGCAGCGGGACTGCAATCACAGACTATGTGAAAAGGTGAAGACGGCTGAGAAAATCGGGTCGATTTTGCAAATCACACTCTGATTCTCTCAGATGAGGAGAAGATGGAGAAAAAAATTTCTCCATCTTCTACATTGTGTCAGTGAGCGGAAATAAGGCTGAGTGCGACCAGAATATCGGATCATGCAGCAATTTTTTCATCAGGGGAAAAAAAATCGGACATAGAATAATATTCGTGCGAGTGCGATCCAATGTTTTGTCGGATCACACTCGGACCGAAAATACAGTCATGTGCACGTGCCCTTTGGAGAATCCATTTCAATCTTTGCTTCATTATTGAGCACCAATTGATTACCCACAAGTTGCTTGCCACTTGTTACTATCTTGGTTATACCGGCAAATAAACATGGTCGAGCAATTACTTATGCTCACACGAACATATAAAAAATTGTCCGATTTTCATCCAGGAAAAAAAAACATGATTTTTCATCTGTATTGTCATCCACTTTTAAACATCAGCAGTGAATAAAATTTGCAAGATCGAAAACTGTTTTCCATGTTAAGAATTGCAAAGTATCCGTAAAAACTGTACGCTGCGCAGATGATCCGTATGAGATGCAATTTTTTGACTCATTGACTAGAACAGGCGAGTCTCATCCCCAGTATTTGGTGCAAATTTTGCCTCTCCAGGTTTCACAGCACAATTACCACTGCGGACTTCCTGTCCTGTATGCACATACCCTAATGCAGACCCACTAATATCCGGAGTGTTATTTCTCCTATTACAGTGTTTGTGGTGAACACATTGTGTTGTGTTTAGATTGACACTGTTGGATAAACATCTATAGTATCACTCCAGCGTAATAGAAAAGTTGCCGTTTCTGTGGCGTCATGTTTATTATTATAAGAGTTCATTGTAGCAGTAACCTGTTTGGTACAAAGCAGCTAGGAAAGCGAGTCACAAACAGATTAGGCAAAATGTTTACATCCATTAAAAAATAAGGCTGTGCACTCGTAAAAAAAAGTCTAAAATCTAGAGAAGCCGAAAACACAGGGGTGACGAAGACCATAAGTGAAGTGCATGAGCAGCTGCAGAACTTAGGTTTCTACAGGGCGTCTATGTGCACTCACAGACCCAGACAGTAAAGGGCCCCTGTGCAGGAACAATATATGGGCCCCCTGTAGTCCAATATCTCATCATAATGCACAATTCCACCTGCTTTGGAGGTGATAGTGGCCCCTTTACCTCTTGGGCCCCTGTGCGGCTGCAGAGTTTGCACCAATGGTTTGTCCGCCCCGGTCTACGTGGAATGTTGATGTGATTTTGCACATGTAATATAGATTATACTCTAGGATTATATTGTATCAGGGCATAAACTGTAGATGTGAAATGGAGACTAGCTGCAAAGAACTCTGGGGTGAGCACTGAGGGACCCCCAAACTACCCCAAAAAGCCAAAGTATTTGACATCCATACCACAAACCCAATACTGTGTTCCCACATTCAGTTTAGAAACAAAATGGAATAAGTGATCCGGGGCATCAGTAATGTAAACAGAAGCAAAGGCGACCAAATTGATTTTTATGGGGTCCGTCTGGGTTCTGATTCTTAGGATAGAAGAAAAAGCCTTTTAATTGTTCTAAAAAATGGACCCCATAATAATCAACAGGACCCTTTGAATCCGTTTAATAACTGATTCCCCGAATCACTTATTCTGTTTGTTTCTAAAATACAACAGACAATGGGAATGTTACAAAAGACTCCGGGTTTAGGGTATGGTCAGTATTTTACATCAGTATGTGTAAGCCTAACAAGGAGTGAGTGATAAATACAGAAGTGGTGACGTGTTTCTATTCTACTTTAACTCTGATTGTTCCACTCCTGGATTTGGCTTACAAATACTGATGTCAAATACTGACCAAATACTGAATGTGTGAACCTTAGGTAAAACTAATGGCTGATCCTAAAGATCCAGCTTTTAGGCTGCGTGCCCACTATGCGTTTTTCAAGAGTTTTTGCTGCGGAATTTCCGCAGTGAAAACGCTTGAAAAACACTTGGTAATACGTGCCCCATGGTCCCCAATGATGATCCACATGTGCTGTGCACATGCTGCTGAAATTTCCACTGCGGATTATCATTGCGGAAAAATACACAGCATGTCCATCAATTTTGCGGACATGCAGCGTAATTGCCGCCATTGACTTGCACTGAATCGCTTAACATCCGCATCACTACATGTGCACATGCGGATATTAAGCGATTCAATGTGCGGATGGTACCCGGGTCTGGAGAAGAGGAGACTCTCCTCCAGACCCGGGTACCATAGTACCTGTAAAAAAAAGAATTTTAAATAAAAAATAAACATTATACTCACCCTCCGATGGCCCCCGGTCTTTTCTCCGCTGCGTCCGGTCTCTTGTACGGCTCGCGATGGTCTAAAAGGACCTTACATGACGTCATTTAGTCATGTGACAGGTTGCGTGACCTGTCACATGACTAAATGACGTCATGAAAGGTCCTTTCACACCACAGCGAGCCGTACAAGAGACCGGACGCAGCGGAGAAAAGACCGGGGGCCATCGGAGGGTGAGTATAATGGTTATTTTTTTTTTTTTTATCATTTTTAAACTTTTTTTCAACAATTAACTTGGTCACACTATATAAATCCATGCCGGTTGCATGGATTTATATAGTGTGACCAAGTTGTCAAGCACTTTCCAAGTGATGCTAAAATTGCTTGATAACCCGCATGCAGAAATGCATGCAAAAACGCTTGACAAACGCTTCTACCTGGCAGGAAAAACGCATGTAAAAATTGCATGCGTTTTTCCTGCCAGGGAGAGGAGGAAAAAATCTGCAGCATTTCTGCATAGTGGGCACATAGCCTTAGTAGGTGCAGACTCTTATTTGCTTACACTACCTCCTAGTGGCCGTGCTGAGTATTACAGCTATGCACAATTCAAGTGAATTGTAATTATACTCAATGGGGAGAGGGACAGCAGTGAGTGATGAGCGCTGAAACCCCAATGAATATGGGCAGTACAGTGGTTCAGTGATTAGCACTACAGCCTTGCGGCGTTGGGGTCCTGTGTTCAAATCCCACCAAGGACAACATCTGCAAGGAGTTTGTATGTCTTCTCCCTGTTTTCCGGTTTCCTCCCACACTCCAAAGACATACTGACTGGGAATATAGATTGTGAGCTCCAATGGGGACAGTGCTGGGGAATTAATGGCACTATATAAGTGACCATAATAATTGTGGTGTTTGGAATAGAAGTCCTGCATGCTGCACTTTTTCTTCCACACAAAAACCACACACCCCCCATTATAATCAGTGGAGTCCCCAGTCTTCCGTCTGTCTCAGCTACGCATTGTGCACCTGAATTCTGTCTGTCTGCTCCTTTAAAACGGAAAGAAGCCGAAGAGGAAATTGTCACGATTGCAAAATCCCGGGTGCGATTCGCCATATTAACAACGGAAAATAACTGCACCCTGGGCGGCGGAGGGGGGTGTAAATCTTGGCGCCTCCGTGGTCACCGGCAGGCGTGTTATTCGCGTGGCTGCGCTTGTATTTTTTACAAAGCTTCCTAAAGGTTAGCGAGGAAAAAACCCTAAGGCGAAAGTCAGAAAAAAATACAAACTAGTGCTGCATTACAGAAATAAGTGTCTGTATTGACTTTGCGGGACAGAGGAGCAGTGTTTACCTGGGGAGTGAGGAGGCTGCGGGGGGGGGGGAGTGAGGAGGCTGCAGGGGGGGGGGGGAGTGAGGAGGCTGCAGGGGGGGGGGGAGTGAGGAGGCTGCAGGGGGGGGGGGAGTGAGGAGGCTGCAGGGGGGGGGGGAGTGAGGAGGCTGCAGGGGGGGGGAGTGAGGAGGCTGCAGGGGGGGGGGGGAGTGAGGAGGCTGCAGGGGGGGGGGGGAGTGAGGAGGCTGCAGGGGGGGGGGGGAGTGAGGAGGCTGCAGGGGGGGGGGAGTGAGGAGGCTGCGGGGGGGGGAGTGAGGAGGCTGCAGGGGGGGGGGAGTGAGGAGGCTGCAGGGGGGGGGGGAGTGAGGAGGCTGCAGGGGGGGGGGGGGAGTGAGGAGGCTGCAGGGGGGGGGGGGAGTGAGGAGGCTGCAGGGGGGGGGGAGGAGTGAGGAGGCTGCAGGGGGGGGGGAGTGAGGAGGCTGCAGGGGGGGGGAGTGAGGAGGCTGCAGGGGGGGGGAGTGAGGAGGCTGCAGGGGGGGGGGAGTGAGGAGGCTGCAGGGGGGGGGAGTGAGGAGGCTGCAGGGGGGGGGAGTGAGGAGGCTGCAGGGGGGGGGAGTGAGGAGGCTGCAGGGGGGGGGAGTGAGGAGGCTGCAGGGGGGGGGAGTGAGGAGGCTGCAGGGGGGGGGGAGTGAGGAGGCTGCAGGGGGGGGGGGAGTGAGGAGGCTGCAGGGGGGGGAGTGAGGAGGCTGCAGGGGGGGGAGTGAGGAGGCTGCAGGGGGGGGGAGTGAGGAGGCTGCAGGGGGGGGAGTGAGGAGGCTGCAGGGGGGGGAGTGAGGAGGCTGCAGGGGGGGGAGTGAGGAGGCTGCAGGGGGGGGAGTGAGGAGGCTGCAGGGGGGGGAGTGAGGAGGCTGCAGGGGGGGGAGTGAGGAGGCTGCAGGGGGGGGAGTGAGGAGGCTGCAGGGGGGGGGGAGTGAGGAGGCTGCAGGGGGGGGAGTGAGGAGGCTGCAGGGGGGGAGTGAGGAGGCTGCAGGGGGGGGGGAGTGAGGAGGCTGCAGGGGGGGGGAGTGAGGAGGCTGCAGGGGGGGGGGAGTGAGGAGGCTGCAGGGGGGGGGGAGTGAGGAGGCTGCAGGGGGGGGGAGTGAGGAGGCTGCAGGGGGGGAGTGAGGAGGCTGCAGGGGGGGGAGTGAGGAGGCTGCAGGGGGGGGAGTGAGGAGGCTGCAGGGGGGGGAGTGAGGAGGCTGCAGGGGGGGAGAGAGGAGGCTGCAGGGGGGGGAGAGAGGAGGCTGCAGGGGGGGGAGAGAGGAGGCTGCAGGGGGGGGAGAGAGGAGGCTGCAGGGGGGGGGAGTGAGGAGGCTGCAGGGGGGGGGGAGTGAGGAGGCTGCAGGGGGGGGGAGTGAGGAGGCTGCAGGGGGGGGAGTGAGGAGGCTGCAGGGGGGGGGAGAGAGGAGGCTGCAGGGGGGGGGAGTGAGGAGGCTGCAGGGGGGGGGGAGTGAGGAGGCTGCAGGGGGGGGGAGTGAGGAGGCTGCAGGGGGGGGGAGTGAGGAGGCTGCAGGGGGGGGGAGTGAGGAGGCTGCAGGGGGGGGGAGTGAGGAGGCTGCAGGGGGGGGGAGTGAGGAGGCTGCAGGGGGGGGAGTGAGGAGGCTGCAGGGGGGGGGAGTGAGGAGGCTGCAGGGGGGGGGGAGTGAGGAGGCTGCAGGGGGGGGGAGTGAGGAGGCTGCAGGGGGGGGGGAGTGAGGAGGCTGCAAGGGGGGGGGAGTGAGGAGGCTGCAAGGGGGGGAGTGAGGAGGCTGCAGGGGGGGAGTGAGGAGGCTGCAGGGGGGGGAGTGAGGAGGCTGCAGGGGGGGGGAGTGAGGAGGCTGCAGGGGGGGGGAGTGAGGAGGCTGCAGGGGGGGGAGTGAGGAGGCTGCAGGGGGGGGAGTGAGGAGGCTGCAGGGGGGGAGTGAGGAGGCTGCAGGGGGGGAGTGAGGAGGCTGCAGGGGGGGAGTGAGGAGGCTGCAGGGGGGGAGTGAGGAGGCTGCAGGGGGGGGAGTGAGGAGGCTGCAGGGGGGGAGTGAGGAGGCTGCAGGGGGGGGAGTGAGGAGGCTGCAGGGGGGGAGTGAGGAGGCTGCAGGGGGGGAGTGAGGAGGCTGCAGGGGGGGAGTGAGGAGGCTGCAGGGGGGGAGTGAGGAGGCTGCAGGGGGGGGAGTGAGGAGGCTGCAGGGGGGGAGTGAGGAGGCTGCAGGGGGGGGAGTGAGGAGGCTGCAGGGGGGGGAGTGAGGAGGCTGCAGGGGGGGGAGTGAGGAGGCTGCAGGGGGGGGAGTGAGGAGGCTGCAGGGGGGGGAGTGAGGAGGCTGCAGGGGGGGGAGTGAGGAGGCTGCAGGGGGGGAGTGAGGAGGCTGCAGGGGGGGAGTGAGGAGGCTGCAGGGGGGGGAGTGAGGAGGCTGCAGGGGGGGAGTGAGGAGGCTGCAGGGGGGGGAGTGAGGAGGCTGCAGGGGGGGAGTGAGGAGGCTGCAGGGGGGGGGTGAGGAGGCTGCAGGGGGGGAGTGAGGAGGCTGCAGGGGGGGGAGTGAGGAGGCTGCAGGGGGGGGAGTGAGGAGGAGCTCTTGCAGGGGGGGATGAGAGGAGGCTGTTCCAGGGGGGGGGGGGAGTGAGGAGGGGCTGGGCAGCGCGGGGGGGGAGTGAGGAGGGTGAGGAGGCTGCAGGGGGGGGGAGTGAGGAGGCTGCAGGGGGGGGAGTGAGGAGGCTGCAGGGGGGGGAGTGAGGAGGCTGCAGGGGGGGAGTGAGGAGGCTGCAGGGGGGGGAGTGAGGAGGCTGCAGGGGGGGAGTGAGGAGGCTGCAGGGGGGGAGTGAGGAGGCTGCAGGGGGGGGGGAGTGAGGAGGCTGCAGGGGGGGGGAGTGAGGAGGCTGCAGGGGGGGGGAGTGAGGAGGCTGCAGGGGGGGGGAGTGAGGAGGCTGCAGGGGGGGGGAGTGAGGAGGCTGCAGGGGGGGGAGTGAGGAGGCTGCAGGGGGGGGGGAGTGAGGAGGCTGCAGGGGGGGGGGGAGTGAGGAGGCTGCAGGGGGGGGAGTGAGGAGGCTGCGGGGGGGGGGAGTGAGGAGGCTGCGGGGGGGGGGGAGTGAGGAGGCTGCGGGGGGGGAGTGAGGAGGCTGCGGGGGGGGAGTGAGGAGGCTGCGGGGGGGGGAGTGAGGAGGCTGCGGGGGGGGGAGTGAGGAGGCTGCGGGGGGGGGGAGTGAGGAGGCAGCAGGGGGGGAGTGAGGAGACTGCAAGGGGGGGGGGAGTGAGGAGGCTGCAAGGGGGGGGAGTGAGGAGGCTGCAAGGGGGGGAGTGAGGAGGCTGCAGGGGGGAGTGAGGAGGCTGCAGGGGGGAGTGAGGAGGCTGCAGGGGGGAGTGAGGAGGCTGCAGGGGGGGGGGGAGTGAGGAGGCTGCAGAGGGGGGAGTGAGGAGGCTGCAGGGGGGGGGAGTGAGGAGGCTGCAGGGGGGGGGGAGTGAGGAGGCTGCAGGGGGGGGGGAGTGAGGAGGCTGCGGGGGGGGGGGGAGTGAGGAGGCTGCAGGGGGGGGAAGTGAGGAGGCTGCAGGGGGGGGAAGTGAGGAGGCTGCAGGGGGGGGGGAGTGAGGAGGCTGCAGGGGGGGGGGAGTGAGGAGGCTGCAGGGGGGGGGGGGGAGTGAGGAGGCTGCAGGGGGGGGGGGAGTGAGGAGGCTGCGGGGGGGGGGGAGTGAGGAGGCTGCGGCGGGGGGGGAGTGAGGAGGCTGCGGGGGGGGAGTGAGGAGGCTGCGGGGGGGGAGTGAGGAGGCTGCGGGGGGGGGAGTGAGGAGGCTGCGGGGGGGGAGTGAGGAGGCTGCGGGGGGGGGGAGTGAGGAGGCAGCAGGGGGGGGAGTGAGGAGGCTGCAAGGGGGGGGGGGGAGTGAGGAGGCTGCAAGGGGGGGGGTGAGGAGGCTGCAAGGGGGGGAGTGAGGAGGCTGCAAGGGGGGGAGTGAGGAGGCTGCAAGGGGGGGAGTGAGGAGGCTGCAAGGGGGGGAGTGAGGAGGCTGCAAGGGGGGGAGTGAGGAGGCTGCAAGGGGGGGAGTGAGGAGGCTGCAGGGGGGGGAGTGAGGAGGCTGCAGGGGGGGGAGTGAGGAGGCTGCAGGGGGGGGAGTGAGGAGGCTGCAGGGGGGGGGGGGAGTGAGGAGGCTGCAGGGGGGGGGGAGTGAGGAGGCTGCAGGGGGGGGGGAGTGAGGAGGCTGCAGGGGGGGGGAGTGAGGAGGCTGCAGGGGGGGGGAGTGAGGAGGCTGCAGGGGGGGGGAGTGAGGAGGCTGCAGGGGGGGGGAGTGAGGAGGCTGCAGGGGGGGGGAGTGAGGAGGCTGCAGGGGGGGGGAGTGAGGAGGCTGCAGGGGGGGGAGTGAGGAGGCTGCAGGGGGGGGAGTGAGGAGGCTGCAGGGGGGGAGTGAGGAGGCTGCAGGGGGGGAGTGAGGAGGCTGCAGGGGGGAGTGAGGAGGCTGCAGGGGGGGAGTGAGGAGGCTGCAGGGGGGGAGTGAGGAGGCTGCAGGGGGGGAGTGAGGAGGCTGCAGGGGGGGGGGGAGTGAGGAGGCTGCAGGGGGGGGGAGTGAGGAGGCTGCAGGGGGGGGGGGAGTGAGGAGGCTGCAGGGGGGGGGGAGTGAGGAGGCTGCAGGGGGGGGGGAGTGAGGAGGCTGCAGGGGGGGGGGGGAGTGAGGAGGCTGCAGGGGGGGAGTGAGGAGGCTGCAGGGGGGGGAGTGAGGAGGCTGCAGGGGGGGGAGTGAGGAGGCTGCAGGGGGGGGAGTGAGGAGGCTGCAGGGGGGGGAGAGAGGAGGCTGCAGGGGGGGGGGAGAGAGGAGGCTGCAGGGGGGGGGGGAGAGAGGAGGCTGCAGGGGGGGGGAGAGGAGGCTGCAGGGGGGGGAGAGGAGGCTGCAGGGGGGGGAGAGGAGGCTGCAGGGGGGGGAGAGGAGGCTGCAGGGGGGGGGAGTGAGGAGGCTGCAGGGGGGGGGAGTGAGGAGGCTGCAGGGGCGGAGTGAGGAGGCTGCAGGGGCGGAGTGAGGAGGCTGCAGGGGGGGGAGTGAGGAGGCTGCAGGGGGGGGGAGTGAGGAGGCTGCAGGGGGGGGGAGTGAGGAGGCTGCAGGGGGGGGAGTGAGGAGGCTGCAGGGGGGGGGGGGAGTGAGGAGGCTGCAGGGGGGGGGGGGAGTGAGGAGGCTGCAGGGGGGGGGGGGAGTGAGGAGGCTGCAGGGGGGGGGGGGGGAGTGAGGAGGCTGCAGGGGGGGGGGAGTGAGGAGGCTGCAGGGGTGGGGAGTGAGGAGGCTGCAGGGGGGGGGGGAGTGAGGAGGCTGCAGGGGGGGGGGAGTGAGGAGGCTGCAGGGGGGGGGGGAGTGAGGAGGCTGCAGGGGGGGGGGGGAGTGAGGAGGCTGCAGGGGGGGGGAGTGAGGAGGCTGCAGGGGGGGGGGAGTGAGGAGGCTGCAGGGGGGGGGGGGAGTGAGGAGGCTGCAGGGGGGGAGTGAGGAGGCTGCAGGGGGGGGGAGTGAGGAGGCTGCAGGGGGGGGGGGGGAGTGAGGAGGCTGCGGGGGGGGGGTGAGGAGGCTGCAGGGGGGGAGTGAGGAGGCTGCAGGGGGGGGGAGTGAGGAGGCTGCAGGGGGGGAGTGAGGAGGCTGCGGGGGGGGGGGGAGTGAGGAGGCTGCAGGGGGGGGGGGGGAGTGAGGAGGCTGCAGGGGGGGGGTGAGTGAGGAGGCTGCCGGGGAGTGAGGAGGCAGCAGGGAGGAGTTTTCCCAGGCTCTTTTATTATTATTTTCTCTCTCCCTCCCTTCCCCCTCTGTGGTTCGTCTTTCCAGCCCGGGCTGGGAGCCGGCTGCCTGTGCACTCTGCAGAAAGCCAGCAGCACTTTGGCACGTGCTCCCGGGTGATCCAGAGTACAGACAGGGGCGGCGGGCGGGTGACGGAGGAGGAGGAGGAGGTGTGGGGAGGGGGCTGCTGCAGGCCGGGAGCGCGCGCGCTCACAGCTGCCAGAACCTTACCCCGGCTGAGCTTGATTGACAGCTCGCTCGGCAGCAGCCAATCAGCGGCAGGCGTGGAGCCAGGCGGCAGGTGATTGGCTGCCGGGATGCCATCCGGAGCCTGTACGCGTGGCTGTCGGCTGCCTTCTCCCTCAGCACACAGCTGGCTGCACACACTCCGTGCCCGGCCGGCTGCTGCCAGCTGCTGCCAGCTGCGAGGCCTCACTGCGGCCCATTCATAGAGATCTCTCTGCCCGGCTCACCGACTCTATACATTGCTTTTTCACACACAGGTATGGGTGCAGTTTTTGCCCTAAAGCTACGTTCACACTGCGTCTTTTTACAACAATTAAAAATATCCATTTTTTTTTTTTTTTTTTTGAAGCAGAGAACATTTCAGGAATGACGCCTTTTCTCTGGCACATAAGGCTGTGTGCACACGGTGCAGATTTGTCGCTTTTTTTTTTTGTCACAAAAACTGACTCCAGCAAAGTGAATGAGAAACCTGAAGTGTCGTGTACACATTGAGTAATGGTGACGTGCAGAAAATAATCTGCAGCATGTCAATTCTCTGTGTGGTTTTTGCCTGCATTTTTCACCCATTAAATGCACTTAAGTAACCAGCGGTAAAAGAGAGGCAAAAATGCCACGTTTTTGAGGCTGCATTTTCAAGCCAAGAGATGTAGAAATGGTGCAGAAATTTCTGCTCACAAAATACTCATCATGTGTATATAGCCTTACATGCCTGAAGCATGGAGGGTTTTTTGACTCTTTTTTTTTTTTTTTTTTTTTTTTTTTTTTTTTTTTTTTTTTACATTATTTCCTTTTTTCTGTTTCTTTTTTTACTTTTCATGACTTTTATTGAGCATTTTTCCTGTTTTTTTATTTTTACTTTTTCATGACTTTTTTGGGCATTTTTCCTTTGTTTCCCTTTGTTTTTTTTCCTTTTTATTTTTTTTCTTTGATGCTTTTTTCAGCACTTTTTTCTTTACTATTTTTTTCCTTTCTTATTTTTCTTTCTTGTTTTACTTTTTTTTTCTTACGATGCTTTTTTTTCAGCATTTTTTTCCCCCTTTTTTTAATTTATTTTTTTGTTTCTCTTTTCTGTTTTTTTTTTCTTTTAATCCATTTAGGCCACATTCACACTATCAGTACTTGAGCAGTATTTTACATCAGTATTTATAAGCCAAATCCAGGAGTGGAACAATCAGAGGAAAAGTATAATAGAAACACATCATCACCACTTCTGCACTTGTCTGTTTTTCAAAATATATAAATTTTTGAAGTTTTCCTACTTGAAGAAAATCTCGAATTCATGAGTCAATTGAAGCAGAAAACAATTCCGATACACAAAAACAGCTTAAAAAAAAAAAAAAAGTTTTCTTTTTTTTCTTAAAAAAAAAAACTTTTGTCACAAAACAATCTTGGAAAAATCTACATAAAGAGTATTTTTTCAAGTGCATTTTTCTAGCTGAAATAGCCACACACAAAAATGTGTATAAAATGTTCTGTGGCACATTTGTTTACCTATGGATTTTTTTTTTGCTTCAGTAGTTAAATTTAGAACTGAAATGTATCAAGAAATGACATGTTTTCCACATGAAAAAAAATACATTAAAAAAGTGAGTGTATCGTCCCATGAAAATTAACATTAAGCTTATTCAAAGGGTATTTGAATTGGTTTTTCATGAGGATTTTGGAGCAGAATTTGCTCCAAAATCTTCATTAAAAAACACTCCGCGTGAAATTTGTATCCCCGGCATGTGAGTTTTACAGGCTTGTTCACATGCATCAAAAATTTTAATGTCGATTTTTCATGTATCTGCTTGCTGCTTAATTCACACGGATTTTGCGTACAAAATGCTAAAATCCACGGCTAAATGCAAATCACATACGCAGCGGTACATGCTACATATTAACCCTTACATCACAGCGAGCAGGTTTAGAACAATCAGGAATATGTAAATGAGCTGTTAATGAGATGTAAATGGAGGATATCTGTACTGGTACCTGCTCGGGATCTATTCTCATTCCCAACAGGTTACGCCGGCGCAGTCTATGAGTTATTGTTTTAACGCAAGGGGAAAAGTTTCTTGCTGACATATCACCTGCCGATACAATTCATGTGTGTATAGGCAGCAAGAACCGCTTGTTTGGCCGCAATGTCGTGGAGCAGACGGCTGACTGACAGCCTTACATTCCCAGAGCTGTGCGGGAAAGGGGAGAGCATAGCCATAGGTAGGAAGACGTGGCCGCAAATCTGCAGGTTAAATTTGGTGCAACATTGGCCACGACTACCTCCATGATGCAACTTAGACTCATATTTTCTTCGGACCTGTAGATGAATTCATTAAAGGGATTATCCGGAGTCACTCACTTCCTCATCAGAAGTGAGAGGTGCAGATGACCTTACGACACACACACCTGAGATGAGTGCAGGATTGGCAGGTATTGTGCACGTGTCCTGTTCCAATGAACTGGTCTCTTGCACAATGCCCGCCTATAGTGGATGCCTCTTGGCAGGTATGCAAGTCGCAATGTCATTGGCACCACCCAATTTCGATGGTGGTTCTGGATAGCGCCCGGAATTCCTTTAAGGTGACCATACACATTAAAGGAGTTGTCCACTATTTTGACAACCCCTTCTGAATCCATATGCTTCCTCCTAGTAAAATAATAACACCTATACTCACTTTCGCTGCCGATACCATTCCAGCACTGGCACTCCCAGAGATCGCGATACTTGCGGCCAATTAGCGCTGGCTTCATTCTCCTATGAACATCTAGAGGAAGTGAGAGCTGTGACTGCTCTCTCACTTCCTCCGGATATCTTGATTTGCCGGAAGGAGAGTGAAGCCAGTAACGATTGGCCACAGGGATTGAGTGACATAATAATGTCAAGCGAGCCCTGGGAGAGCCAGTATCGACACCGCTGGAACAGTGCTGGCACCAGAGGTGAGTATAAGAGTTATTATTTTACTGGGAGGAAATATAGAGATTCAGAAGGAGTTCTCCAAGTAGTGGACAACCCCGTTAATGCCAGACAAACCGGGAAACATCAACAGAACCAGATGAGCATCTACTGTGCATCGTGGCCTCCCGTCTCTTCACTAATGGCAGATGACGGAGAAGAGAACAATCGGGTACTTGGCTTTTTAACTTGCTTGTTTTCATTCTTCTTCTCTTAGAACACATGCACGCTCAGGCAGAGTACACATGTCTATTAAAGGTTCAGGATAAATAAGTTTCGGCCAAAATAGATGTGTATAGGTTGAGGCTGGGAGAAATAGGTTTTCACCAGAGCATGCATTTAAGTAGGGATGTCAGGAGAAATTGTTGTTGGATGTATGGATGTGCATGAGCATGTGGGGGGTGAGGGGGCAAGTAGAATAGTTGTTGTCCGAGCTGTGCCAAAAAGAATGGCTTTTTGCCAAGTGTCTATGAATATGGGGGAGGAATGTTACTGTTGGCCAAGTGGAGCGTGCACGTATATGGGGGAGGGGTGGGATAGAAAAAACTAGCTGCTTAACTGACAGCTATCAAAAGTGTAGATGAAGATGTAGTCTGCATATTATGGATCCATACATCTGTTATCACCAAAACCAACCCTGCGGCAAAGAATTTCTGTTAGCCACAGACACAATTACAATCAATAGAACCGTATACAATCAATTGTATCCAATCATGCCGATGCCACTGATGCCATGATTACAAGATCACATCATGGATTGGATACAACCGGGGCAAGCGCTACATACATTTCTAACCCAGTGACTCATCCTATGGTTTAATTCATGTAATTTGCCACAATGTTGCAAATACATGTTCTACAAGTAGCAGCAGAAGGGTGTTTTGAACACAAGTGCACTTTTTGAGATAATGTCAGTCAATCTGGCATATTGACATCCATTTAGTAAACTTATACAGCGTGGGAATGTTTCATGTAACATCAGAGGCGGCAACAGTGCCTACAAAAACAAAAAGTTAGAAATCATTTTTGTCTCAAACACTAATAAACACTAACCTCTCCGGTTACCATTGAGGTGAACGATGTGAATATTTTCAAGTGGAAATATTGACTTTTTGTAATGTTATTGGCTTTTTTCAAAATGTCATTGTAGTGAAGCACAAGGCGAGGAACGGCTCCGTGTTTACAGTAAACAGCGAGTCAATCTGCAGTTTTAACATCAATAAAAGGATCCAGTTAACTCTCAACTCGAAAGTATCCCCGATCTAAAAACATAAATGTGAGCCAAACCCAACACCGCGCAATCCAGGCTGCCCTGGTTCATATCTATGCAGAATTCACAATATGGTTTCTGGATGATTAATTCAGCAGCTCCATGCCAAAAGAGCACAGCAATTGTACAGGACCACCCGGGCATTGAGCTCACAGGTTTTATTGGTTGGATATTATATATGAGAATTTCTGTAAATTCCAAAATTATGCGCTGGAATGTTTTTTTTTTGTGTATTGATTATATATGAATGTCTAAATTTAACCACCTGGGGAAGATTTATCCGTATTGTCACATATGTGGCGTGATGGCATGATGTTCCTTATGCCATCTCATAACTGGAGAACTTTACATAAGCATTTTTTGTGCAAAAAAACCCATAAAAATTTGCACATTTTATGATCTCTCTTAGTTGCGCCACTTTTTTTCAAGACACTTCAAAACTGACATGAAAATAGTTTAAAAGTAAAAAAAAAAGATAAATAAAAAATGCAATTTATTGCATAATTCTGCCGCATTTTGCTTAGCAATCAGGGGATTTACAAAGTAAAATAAGTTTCCTTTTAATGGAAACTCGCCTCCATTGGTGATACAGATGGGACTTTGCATTAAAATGGCTACAATTGATGCAACATGTTTTCTTAAAGTGACCATACAAGAGAGATGATGTTAAATGTTTATGAAACTAAAGTTTTTCATTATCGCACATTGGTTCAATTGGTTGGTAAAAGACTACATTTTGCTGACGAAGCACCATGATCATACAATATAATCAGATACTATGCAAGGAAATATACGTGTAGCAATGGTCATGTGTACAGATGAGCTAACCCGAACTTAAAAGTTTGCGGTTCGTATCGTACAGATAGTGTCCTGTGCTAAACGCCGAACATAGATTTCTCCCAGAAGTCTGTTACAATGTTCTGAGTTCAGGGGGAAGTCCAGGAGGAGAGAGAGAGAGAGAATGAATTTTCTGGCTCAAAAGTCCAGGTCCCCATTGTTTTCAATGGGGTCGGGTTCTAGTACAAGTTCGGGTACCGTTCTGGTACCCGAACCGAACTTTGGAATAAAGTTTGAGTTGGGTACCAGAACCCGAACTTCCACGGGTGCGCTCATCCCTAGTCGTGTGGAATATAATTCTGATTATTGCAATGACTTTCCCTTTAATGATCAGCCAATCAATAGAGTTGCAATTAAAACTTCATGCAGTTTTGCAAATATGTTTCTTTTTTTTACTGCAAAATACCCACATTTTGTCCACATCACATTAAACGATTAGGTGCAGATTTTATGGTCAAGTAAAGTTGATCAGTGCTCATTCAGTGAGGAATCAGTTCACATTAGAATTGGGGATTAATAATATAAAATGAATTTATTGATTATATTTGAGTATTTTAATTTTTTTTATTTCATAAAAAAAGGGTATGGTCCTGATTCATCATTGTGCCTTTGCCATTTGTTTTTTCTTGTTGTTCAGCAATATGGGAATGGGTTTTGATTAGCCGGATGTTTTTTTTAACTTAATTGATCATTGGTAACTTATCGAAATGTTGTGAAAATGTTTGCGCAATTGTACTCCATAACCTTATTGGAGAACATCCGTGTAATTTACGTATTTTTTTTCTTTTTTGACCGTTAAAGACATTTTAAAGGATCGTGCAACTTTTTAATCTAAGAAGGTGCCAAAAAGCAAAGCACACACACGAAGCAACAGTTGTGCAAAGTTCATCAACCTTTCATGCGCCATTTTTAAGAAGAACAAGATGAAAGAGAAGTGACAAAAAAATGATGAATCAGCTCCTATGTAGGTAACTTAAAGGAATTGTCTGGTGATAACTTATTGATCTGCACGGATCTGATTGCTGGTCTCACACTGATCAACAGATCTGGGCACTGTTATCCCGGTTAGTGCTCATCTGATATAATCGTTTGTGTGCACAAGCCCTATCTGTGGTTTTCATGGATAGGACTCCTAACCGTGTTATTCTATGGGGCTGTGCACGTCTTATTTTTTCCTCGGACCACTCCGATCAAAATTGGCTATGCAACTCTATGGGTCCGTGGAAAACATCAGACTGCACTCGGATGACATCCAAGTGTGGTCCGATTTTCATGGACTAGCATAATGGAGAAGTGGAGAAACTTTTTATTTCTTTCCACCTCTTGATCCCACTCTGATCAGCATAATCGAGCTGTTTTTCTCAAGTGGAGAGAATTTGGTCGTGTAACCCTACGTATAGGATGGAGTTGCAGTGCTCATACCTGACCGCTGCTTCCATCACTCCCTATGGAGCTGTCGAGTGCAGCACTCATACCTGACCGCAGCTTCCATCACTCCCTATGGAGCTGCCGAGTGCAGCACTCACAGCTGACCGCTGCTTCCATCACTCCCTATGGAGCTGCCGAGTGCAGAACTCATACCTGACCGCTGCTTCCATCACTCCCTACGGAGCTGCCGAGTGCAGCACTCATACCTGACCGCTGCTTCCATCACTCCCTATGGAGGTGCAGAAAGCAGCACTCATACCTGACGGGTGCTTCCATCTCTATGGAGCTGCCGAGTGCAGCACTCATACCTGACGGGTGCTTCCATCTCTATGGAGCTGCTGAGTGCAGCACTCATACCTGACGGGTGCTTCCATCACTCCCTATGGAGGTGCAGAAAGCAGCACTCATACCTGACGGGTGCTTCCATCTCTATGGAGCTGCTGAGTGCAGCACTCATACCTGACCGCTGCTTCCAGCACTCCCTATGGAGGTGCCAAGTGCAGCACTCATACCTGACCGCTGCTTCCATCATTCCCTATGGAGTTGTCGAGTGCAGCGCTGAGATTTTTGCAACAGCCCCCTGTTGTGCCATTTTGTAAAGTGGATTAAAAACAATTCTCAGCAGTCAGACCCCCACCGTTCATTCAGTAAGTATGGATAGGCGATACCTTGTTTTCACTGGACAACCCCTTTAAGTGAATGTAGAAGGTAAATAATTTGATAAAGCATCAGTAATCATAATAATGCAAATATTTAATGAGCTTTTAATATTGTTTCTAAAATTCATTACTTGCTGATATAAGTCACATTCTCCAAGAGGTTCTGCAGCAGTGGTGAAGTAAGAAGTGATCCAGGAGGATGCCTGCACTTGTGTGTAGCACCATGCCTGGGAGAATCCGAGCTGTGCCAGGCCCCTGTGACCTGCGCTATATCCCAGCCCTGTGCTTTGCTCCATTGCCAGCCCTGATCCCCGGTATGAGCCACACGCGTGACTGGCAGCCTGCGGGCGTGGGGAGGAGGGGGAGGTGGAAAGTCCAAGGAGGGGTGCAGAGAGGAGGGTGCGCCGCGGCCAATCACAAGGCGGTGTGGGCGAGCCCCGGGCGCTGATTGGCTGAAGCGAGTGTGGGAAAGAATGCAGAGAAGGTTTCACACGAATGGGGAGCAGCAGCGCCGGGTATATATAGGGGCGCCGCCGCCGCTGCCGGACACACAGGCTGCCGGATAAGCGGAGCTGCCACCACTGGAAGGATCATGCCTGCCGATAGCATGGAGAAACCCACCGCTTCCCCTATTGCGGGGGCACCGGCCAACTCTGCCCAGACCCCCGATAAGCCTAAGAGTGCCAGCGAGCACAGAAAGGTAACTACTCACCATGCCCATCATCTGCCCATGGGGGCCAACAGCAAGAAACAAAAATAAATAAATAAAAATCCCCCCAGATCTGCAGACATCGTTACTGATCGGCTCCTTTATCTTTTTATCTTCCAGTCATCGAAGCCGATCATGGAAAAGCGCAGGAGAGCCCGGATCAATGAGAGTCTGGGGCAGCTGAAGACCCTCATCCTGGATGCTCTCAAGAAAGATGTAAGTGCTCCTGGGGGTATTTGTTTCTAAATAATAAAAGACACTAGTTGTATTATTGTATCATCTTACTTGTGATATTCTACAAATAGTATCTTTGTATCATGGTTCTTGTGATGCAAGTTATAGAATATATATATATATAATATATATAACATCTATATGATCTATCACTTGCATCACAAGAAAGATGATAAAAAAGATACTATTTGTAGAATATCACAAGTAAGACTATTCAATTATACAACTAGTAGTGTATGTATATAGATAGATAGATGCATAGCTATAGCAGTCAGCATCCTGTTATTATTCTCCTCTGCTGTAATCCTCTGTGCTGCTGGCACTAATGCTAATCCTTCTTTTGATTCCTTCCGTTGCAGAGCTCCAGACATTCCAAGTTGGAGAAGGCTGATATTCTGGAAATGACGGTCAAACACTTGAGGAACTTGCAAAGAGTCCAAATGACAGGTACCTATCAGACGGAGATAATAAGATATTCTGGTTCTTTTATGGACTATATACAGGAGTGATGGGGGTGACTATGATAATAGGGATGCAATGGACTAATCTTGATGTCTTCTTCTCCCCCCCTCCCCATAGCTGCTCTGACTGCTGATCCCTCAGTCCTTGGAAAGTACAGAGCTGGATTCAATGAGTGCATGAATGAAGTCACCCGCTTCCTCTCTACCTGTGAAGGGGTGAACACTGAGGTCAGGACGCGTCTTCTTGGTCATCTCTCCAGCTGCTTAGGACAAATCGTGGCTATGAATTACCAGCAGCCTCCTCCATCCAGCCAAGCCCTGCACGTCCAACTGCCCTCAGCACCAATAGCCTCCACTCCGGTGCCCATGTCCTGCAAGATGAGCCCCACAGAGGCCGTGTCTCCTAAGGTCTTCCAGGGAGGCTTCCAGTTGGTACCAGCCACTGACGGACAATTTGCATTCCTTATCCCCAACCCAGCTTACGCCTCCAGCCCTGGACCTGTCATCCCTCTTTATGCCAATGGAAATGTCGCATCCAGCGGTGGAGCCCCATCTCCAGTGCAAGGACTCACTACCTTCAGCCACAAGATGAGCCACATGTCACAGTCAGTAAGCCCGCTGGGGGTCAGCACCGGACCTGACACCATGGAGTCTGTCTGGAGACCTTGGTGAACTCATTGATCAGACTGTATTGATTGGTTCCGTTGTATGGGACCTTGCCGTATAGAGACAATCTCATCTATTTATTTCCACGTTATGAGGAACTTCACTTTTTATGATCAACATCTTGTATAAATTACCCATTTTGTAATAAGACTGAGGTTTTTTTGTCTTTGTTCTTTTTTTTTTTTAGTTTTGTACAATTGGTACAAATAATGTGTAATGCCAAAGTTCTTGTGGTGTTTTTGTGTCAAAAACTTCCCAAACTTACAGGAGTTTTATGAAATAAACTCTTTAAAATGTATCTTGTTATTTTGATTTGGTTTCCTCTTGGAAAGATGGGATATATATAATTTATTTATTTTTTTATTGGGGGAGGGAGGCTCCTTCTGGGTTTTCCTATGAATGGGGTGCCATATGCACGTCCATATAATATCTACTTCCTATATATATTGCAAATATTCACATTTACCATTTTTGACCCATAAGGTTGGGAGGAATAAGACGATGCAGGCCATTATTGCCATGTCCTGGTCCAATATGGGCAGTGCTGGTCTTACCCTGATGAGACCTGTCTTTCAGGACTTGCATTGATTAGGCTAATTCCCTCCAAAAAAAAAAGCCAACAAAAGCCAGAAGTGTAGAAGATGCTTTTCTGCTCTGGAGCAGGAGGGAAAGTAAAACTCCTTTTGAGGTCTCAGATAATTAAAAGGTCTCATCTATTATGCGGCGGATCCAGAGTGAATACCCTGGGAGCGGAGGGTTAATGTTCCTGCCACTGCCTTCCCTGCCTTACAGAGACTGATAGTGCTGTAAAGGCAATTGCACTGCCTCATAAAAGAGAAAAATTCACCATGGAGGAGATAATTCAGGAAAACACATTTCTGCCACACAGCATTATGAGTCATTGGCTGCACTTGAAGCTGTGCCAAGATTACTGTCTGCTGTGTAGGGGGAGGGGGCTGAGGGCTTCCTGGGGGTCTATTTCCCTCCTCAACCACCTACACTGATTATCTGTGTATGCCCAGCACAATGTGAGCCTGCCAATCATCCAAGTGGCACAGCACTGAGGAGGCGGGAGCATCATCATGTGCAGAGAACATGGCATATTGCAGGCATTATGTGTGCCATTCATCCCTCACATGCCCCCACTAGGAATTATCAGCTGGGGGGTAATGGATCAATAGCGCTGAGACACCAGCAGCTCAGACTGCAGGCAATGACAGACCCCGCTAATCTCACTGTAATGTGACGGGGGCTCATACATCAGGGACAAAATCTATCTCATATCTATCTATTTATCTATCTCTTCTATTATCTATATATTACTTATATTATCTATATATCTTTCCTATTATCTATCTCTATTATCTATCCCTCTATCTATTTATATCTATTAATTCTATTTATCTTTTGCTATGGAAAAATATAGGCGCAGCACAAGCAATAGGCAAGTGGGTATAATGCCCAAATAAGCAATACCAAACATTTTTTGGATATCTATCTATCTATCTCATATCTATCACTTCTATCTCTCTATTACTTCTATTATTATTTATTTATTTACTCACTTATATAGCGCCATTAATTCCTCAGCGCTTTACAGACATTATCACTGTCCCCATTGGGGTTCACAATCTACATTCCCTATCAGTATGTCTTTGGAGTGTGGGAGGATAACGAAGAACCCGGAGGAAACCCACACAAACAGAGAACATACAAACATTATCTATCTATTAATCTATCTATTATCTATCTATCACTTCTATCTCTCTATTACTTTTATCTATTATCTATCCATCTATTAAGCTACCTATTAATCTATCACTTCTATCTCTCTATTATTTCTATTTATCTATCACATCTATCTATTTCTCTATCTCTATCACGTCTATCTCTCTATCATCTATTACTTATATTATCTATCTCCATATCTATCTATCTATCCATTCACTGGAGGACACAGGAGAGGCCCGTGTGCCAGCACAGTATATGGTCCGTTGCAGTCTAATATCTCATCATAATGCACAATTCCACCTGCTTTGGAGGAGTTATTAGCCCCCTAACTTCTTGGGCCCTTATGCGGCTACACAGGTTGCACAAATGATATGTCAGCCCCTGAATCCATTTATCAATCTATTCATCCATAATTCTTTTCATCAATCTATAATTAACAAATCTATGTATTTTTCCATTGTGATATTTAGTCATTCTTCTAGTTTCTATCGTAATATTTAGCATTTATTTTAAAGCTGCATGTGGCTGGTGCTGTGACTATATGGATGGACATCATCACCGCTGAAGGCTGCAGAATGGGATGGCGCATGGTGTTATTATCTATCCCCTCCTCTAGAGGGAGCCCCATGGTCTATGGAAAATGAAGCAGGTACCTGGCAGCTGAGCAGGTGGAGTTGCTGTTCTGGTTATTACAGAGCAGTGTATATTATCTGTAAGGCATCTTCATGCAAATAAAACTGAATCATTGTACAGTAGAAAGTTTTTCAACGTTCCATTATATATGCTTATTACTAATCTTTGCTTTCAGTAAAAGGGACCATTTCTGTCTTCTGCTTCTTAGCTCAGAGAACATTGTTTCGTGCTCAATGGCAGCAATCAGAGATATTGAAAATTGAAAAAATATAAACTATGTTACAAAGTTTCTGAACTTTTTGTTATACAATGAATCTGTTTTATTTATATCTGAAGTGGACAGATCTGCATTCTGGCTTCTGTTGTGTGAAGGGGAAGCCCCAAAAGCCTGTCCTGTACATAGGAATACACCAGTATTAAAAAATGATAGGTAGAGGGCACTGTATAAGATTAGCATTTGAGTCCAGAAGTTTTAACATTTTTTGCAAAGTGCTTGGAAAAAGAAAGAATTTTGCAATTTACTTGATATTAAAAATCCGTTCTGTTCACAAGAATTCTATAGTTTCCAGCTTATTGCCTATGTTACCGGCCACCTCTGCAGCCTATCAGTCAAATTTGTCAAATTTCAGATTGCAAGCTCCATGTTCTGTCTTCATTTCGTCATTTAAAAAAAATAATTTCCTGTGACTTTAATACTGATGTCATCAATATCTGACAGGTAGGGGGTCTGACTCCGAAACCACCAGTGATTGAAGTTACTGGAAATGTAACAGTGCCTTACAAAGTTTAGTGGCCATAAATGGTACTGCAAGCTCTTTCCTATTCACTTGTATGGGTGGGAACTTGCAGTACCCTTCTCAGCCACTATACAATGTGCGGCGCTGTTGCTCTTTGGGTGCACTTCACCTTTTTCAATCGGCTGATCAGTGGGATCGGTCATCAATAATAAGTCCTTTAATTTATATAATAATAAATATTTTTTTTATCAGTTTTAATAATGATAAAAAAAAAATTATTTAGGCCACCTTACAATGTATCATAGGCCTCCGGGTCCAATCTCTTCCCATCCTCAGTGAAATGCCACCCTGTGTCAGCTAATGAGATCCACACCTGAATATGCAGCTCCATTCCCGAAAGGTTAATGGGTTGCATATTTGGGATCTTCCAGTAACTCTACCCCTTCTTCCTTCTGTATTGGGCTTTCCCATATAAGTGCTGTGAAATCCGTCTGAAGGAAAGCACAGTCAGCCTTTGAAACGCTATACATCCCGTGCTTGTAACCAAAAACCTCCCCAGACATGAGGTTCTCTCCTGTGGGACCAGCAGCTGGTGTCTGCCTAATAAAACACACACTCTCACATAATTCATGGCTGACCTCCTCCACCACAGAGCTATGTACAGCACACACACGTACCTCCTCAGACCACTCTGGGATTTTGCAGAATTTTACCAGTGTGCAAGATTTTAAATTTTTTTCTTCTGCAGAAAAAGTCAGCCAAGGAACATACAAATCGGCAATTACATAGGTAAACGGTCCTCTACGTTTCATCCAGTAATTGCATCATTTAGGAAAAACTGAAACCTTTGCATTTCTTAAGGGGTTTGCTGCTCACACCAATAAGTATCAAACTTCCAAGACTGTGAAGACCCTGACATGCATCTCCCCCCTTTGCACATGTGCACGCATATTCTAGTCCCACCATGGACTGTCCGCACCTGGACTCTTACCCAGCACTTCTATAAAAAACTGCTGATCCGTGCTTGACCACAAAGCAAAGCAAGGTGGCTTCCAGAATAGATGTATACCCCGGTATATGCATAGATCATATTCTCACTGCTCCCCCTTACTTATGAACTGTGAAGCAAGCCTAGAAATAGAGCGCTATTTAGTGCTGATTAGTGCAGAGAATGCTTCCTCTACACTCCGGAGACCCTGGAATGGTGGCACGTCCGCTGTCTTTCCAGTCTCCAGTGAGAAGAAGGATCAATAATGTGGCATGCAGATCCTATCATAGTGCACTAATGAAATCAAGTGTCTGCTTGGCTGCTATTGATTACAACCTCCAGCCTCATAATTCAGATATGACTTGTGTTCCGGTGTGGACTCTAATATTTAATGTATATACAGTTAGGTCCATATATATTTGGACAGAGACAACATTTTTCTAATTTTGGTTCTAGACATTACCACAATGAATTTTAAACAAAACAATTCAGATGCAGTTGAAGTTCAGACTTTCAGCTTTCACTTGAGGGTATCCACATTAAAATTGGATGAACGGTTTAGGAGTTTCAGCTCCTTAACATGTGCCACCCTGTTTTTAAAGGGACCAAAAGTAATTGGACAATAGACTCCAAGGCTATTTCATGCACAGGTGTGGGCAATCCCTTCGTTATGTCATTCTCAATTAAGCAGATAAAAGGCGTGGAGTTGATTTGAGGTGTGGTGCTTGCATTTGGAAGGTTTTGCTGTGAAGTAAACATGCGGTCAAAGGAGCTCTCCATGCAGGTGAAACAAGCCATCCTTAAGCTGCAAAAACAGAAAAAACCCATCCGAGAAATTGCTACAATATTAGTAGTGGCAAAATATACAGTTTGGTACATCCTGAGAAAGAAAGAAAGCACTGGTGAACTCATCAATGCAAAAAGACCTGGGCGCCCATGGAAGACAACAGTGGTGGATGAGCGCAGAATAATCTCCATGGTGAAGAGAAACCCCTTCACAACAGCCAACCAAGTGAACAACACTCTCCAGGAGGTAGGCATATCAATATCCAAATCTACCATAAAGAGAAGACTGCATGAAAGTAAATACAGAGGGTTCACTGCACGGTGCAAGCCACTCATAAGCATCAAGAAGAAAAAGGCTAGACTGGACTTTGCTAAAAAACATCTAAAAAAGCCAGCACGGTTCTGGAAGAACATTCTTTGGACAGATTAAACCAAGATCAACCTCTACCAGAATGATGGAAAGAGAAAAGTATGGCGAAGGCGTGGTACAGCTCATGATCCAAAGCATACCACATCATCTGTAAAACACGGCGGAGGCAGTGTGATGGCTTGGGCATGCATGGCTGCAAATGGCACTGGGTCACTAGTGTTTATTGATGATGTGACACAGGACAGAAGCAGCCGAATGAATTCTGATGTATTCAGAGCCATACTGTGTGCTCAGATCCAGCCAAATGCAGCCAAACTGATTGGTCGTCGTTTCATACTACAGATGGACAATGACCCAAAACATAAAGCCAAAGCAACCCAGGAGTTTATTAAAGCAAAGAAGTGGAATATTCTTGAATGGCCAAGTCAGTCACCTGATCTCAACCCAATTGAGCATGCATTTCACTTGTTAAAGACTAAACTTCAGACAGAAAGGCCCACAAACAAACAGCAACTGAAAACCACCGCAGTGAAGGCCTGGCAGAGCATCAAAAAGGAGGAAACACAGCGTCTGGTGATGTCCATGAGTTCAAGACTTCAGGCAGTCATTGCCAACAAAGGGTTTTCAACCAAGTACTAGAAATGAACATTTTATTTACAATTATTTAATCTGTCCAATTACTTTTGGTCCCTTTAAAAACAGGGTGGCACATGTTAAGGAGCTGAAACTCCTAAACCCTTCATCCAATTTTAATGTGGATACCCTCAAATGAAAGATGAAAGTCTGAACTTCAACTGCATCTGAATTGTTTTGTTTAAAATTCATTGCGGTAATGTCTAGAACCAAAATTAGAAAAATGTTGTCTCTGTCCAAATATATATGGACCTAACTGTATATATTTTTAACAGCCTTCGACTCGATCTTGAGCCATGGCGACTTGAATATACGCTCTGTAAGAAGATCAATCTTGTGTAAGCCTAGATAGGTCCACCAGGGTCTTCTCCGCCGTTATCTTGATAGTATCAAGCCATCGGGTTGCTGGTCTTCCTCTTCGTTTTGTTCCTTCTATTCTTCTGACCATGATGTCCTTCTCCAGTGACTGCCGTCTTCCTCTTTGCCTTGTTCCTTCTATTCTTCTGACCATGATGTCCTTCTCCAGTGACTGCCGTCTTCCTCTTTGCCTTGTTCCTTCTATTCTTCTGACCATGATGTCCTTCTCCAGTGATTGCAGTCTTCCTCTTCACCTTGTTCCTTCTATTCTTCCGACCATGATGTCCTTCTCCAGTGATTGCTCTCTTCGTATGATGTATCCAAAGTAGGCAAGTCGTATCCTGGTGATCCTTGCTTCCAGTGACATGTCTGGATTGATTTGTTCCAAAATTGATTTGTTTGTTCTTCTTGCCGTCCATGGTGTTAATAACATCCTTCTCCAGCACCACATTTCGAAAGCGGTGATTCTTCTTCTGTCTTGCTTCTTTATCGTCCAGGTTTTGCATCTGTATGTTACTACAGAAAACATCAAACTATATATGAGCAGTGTCTTTGTCGTCACCAGTGAAATGTTAATATAGAGTACATAGAAATAGTTTTAGTAACCAGTGGCACTACAACTCCAGCATGCCCTGACAGCCGTTGGGAGTTGGGCTATGTTCAAATTGAGGGTTTTTTTTAGTAGATTTTTTGAAGTGCATCCTCTCCAAAATTCTCCTCAAACACCACTTCAAAAACGCTCAAAAAGTTCCTCTTACCCATTTCTATGAGAAATCCATTTTCCTGTTCCTATGAGGCATTTTTCAGCATTTTTCTTTTCTTGGAGGTATTTTAAAAAATACCTACTGGTAAAAAAAATGCATGTCTCTTCTTTAAAGCGGATCCTGATGGAATCTTGTTCTAAACTTAGGCACTGTCAAAGTAAAAGTCTGCAAGAAACAGATTTGGGGTGGGGGGGGGACTTTCAAAACTTTTCAAAACTTTTTCATGAAAAGAAAAACTTCTCCCAAAACTCATCCCTTAAAAAAAACAATTCTAAAACTTTTCAAAACTTTTTCAGGAAAAGAAAAACTTTTCCCTAAACTTGAGCTGAACTTGAAGGCGAGAGAGGATACCGATTGTTTTCATACTTCTCCTGCGTAGCTCTCCAAGCACTAGTTCATGGGCCAATTTTTTCAGATAGAATCGTCTACTGAGTGGTTCAAGCTTGTTTTCAAGGTAAATGACTTGTGAATTTATACCACCCAAATTCAACATAGCAAAAAATATGACCATTGGCCAGCGTTTGGTGTTTCTGCTGACGCTGAAAGTTGAGCACATCTGATCAGCTGTATCAACACCCCCTTTGGTTGCATTATAAAATGTAATTATCTCCGGGGTTTTTTGTGCCTCAGTCCCAGGATCGATGGCATCATCATCATGAAGTGTTGATAGAAGAAGTACAATTTTTTTTGCTTGTGGTACATAGGAAACCAAAACCTTTCCATTATGGAATGCAAACATACTGTTGTCTCCCTTTCACACTTACAAACTGTGTAGGCAATTCTTTTTTATTTTTTCTTACAGTTCCGACATATGAAAGCTTCTGCATTTTCAGATAATCAATCAGATCACAATTTGAAAACCAATTGTCAGCTGTTATATTGCGACCCGATCCAAATAAGGGCTCAGCCAGTCTTTTTACAACATCACTGGGTTTGTTGCTGACACAGTAAGGACCTTCTGGTTGTTTTCCTGCATAAACTTCCAGGTTGTAAGTGTAGGTCTTACTGGCATCAACAAGGGCATACATTTTTATTCCATATTTGTTAGACTTTGATGGAATATATTGACGAAAGGCACATTTACCACGAAAACCAGGGAGCATTTCGTCAATAGTGAGATTCTCCCCAGGGCAATAGCTTTTTTTACAGTTTTCAACAAATTTTTGGAATATATCACGAATTGGAGCAAGTCGGTCATGTGTTTTACGTTCGGTTCGGGTAGTTCTGTCGTCAAACCGAAGGCAACGAATTAGAAGCTTGAATCTGTTTATGGACATAACAAGGCCAAATTTTTCAACTCCATCCCCATCTTTACTCCAAAGTTCCTCCAAACTTTGTCTATTTGCCCTATAAGCTCCTGCAAGGTATAATAATCCAAAAAAAGCACGCAGTTCTATTTCATCTGTGGCCTTGATGGTTCTGTTGCAGATCAACTTGTCCTTTATAATGTCTATATATTGGTTGGTATATGTGACAATAGAGTCCAGAATGTCATCTGTGAATAAACTATTCCAGCATTCAACTGCAGTTTTTGCATTACTTGCAGTTCCTATAACTGCAGGAAGGTGAGTAATAATGTTTTGAGGTTCCCTACATTTTTTCTGGAGTGGCTTCTTGTTCCATTGTTTTTTTTAATCTTTTCCCATATAATAAGATTCTACATCTTCATCCTCATCACTGTCACCATCTTGCTCTGTTTCAGAATCCACTTCACATACTTCCACCTCATCATGAGAATCAATCTCACTTTCCTCTCCTAAATCCTCATTCAGTGTGGGGTCTGCATCATCTAACAGCATATTTGTTACTTCCTCAACATCAAGGTTTTTTGATAAATTGTACATTTTCCTCTCCATTTCAGCAGATAATCTGCTATGAGGTCTCCATAGAGGTCTGTGTCTTCAGAAATAGGTCCTTGTCTGTACAAGTTCAGTTTCTGGAAGATATTTGAGAGGTTGGGACAATACAAAACTCGTAATTGAAAAAAATGTACAGAGAAATCACCAAATTATGGAGCATTTAATGGGATTTACTGCTATGGAAGACTTGGATATATATTAAAGGTGATTTGTTACCAGACTACACAATGCATACTGCATATATTACTAAATGTCCTGATGAGGCTGGTGTACTTACAGTGAAAATCCATGTCAGAATGGCAGTGTAATCTTTCTCAAAAGTATTGTTGCCTGATATTAAATGGGTTGCCTCATCTTGTGAAATGGGTAAAATTGCAAAGTGATTGTAAAAAGAAGCTACTTTGCACTTTACATAATAATAATAATAATAATAATGAAAATCCACCCCATTTTTGAGAATGGATGGATATTTAATTTTATATTTACTGCTCATTGCCTAGGTTACCGGCCACCGCTGAAGTCTATCAGCAGAGACCAGTCTCCTAGGCAAGGAGCGCAGTGCTTCCAAGCTCTTTGCTATACATCTTGCATGCGCTGCTCTGTACCTTGCCAGATTCAATGCCTCTGTGCCACTTTCCCTGCTGCCTCCGTGTACAGTTTGGTCCATTGGTGTGAACTGTCGATCTTCAGGGGTGCACCATTCTCCAACAAGCAGTAAGCCAAGAGACAGAGGATCGGTGGGCTCCTAAACTACGAACATGAGACATCCCCTTTAAAATGAACATTTTATGCTCAAGAGTCACAGAGCCATTCTGATGTGGATTTTCATGGTAAGTCCACCAGCCTCATCAGGTCTAAGATATATATATATATATATAAATATATATATATTTATTTATTTTTTTAAATTATGTAAGCTGCCTGTATTGTTAAATCTGGTGACAGATCTGCATGGTAGATGGTATGCGGATGCAAAAACCAAATAGAAGAGGTCACAATGTGTTATATGGAGCAGACTGCAAGGTGCTTTTTTTGTGATCAGACTGATGGTCACTTCACATGCAAGTGATTTTTTTCACACCTCTTAATGTGATCCCCTGCTGTTTGCTTGTTTCTCAGTTTCAGTCCAAAATCCACATATTCAAAGCCGAGTTTCACTCCTTTTTCTATGAAGAACAGACCCAAGAGCAACATTGCCGCCCCAGCTGCCTCTCCTGATTGATAACTGGAGGTAGACAGGCAAGAAAGCCACCAATGCGTCACTAATGAGGCTTTTACTTCATATTCTCTGCTCTTCTGTTACTTCAGGAATGATTAGGGTACAGGCAAATTATCTTAATAATGGGTTGGACCGGTGGTGCCAGCATCGCTTACGTGAGAAGTGACTGGCGGTGGCACTTCGATCTTTAATATCGGAATATAATACTTACACGGGTGCGCGTTAGGCTGCGATCAGAGTTACAAAAGAAAAATCATCCACACACCATGCACATTTATTGGAAAGTGTTAAACGCAAAATTGTTGCAGATTTTGCTGTCGATTTTCCACAACTTTCATCCTATGCATTGTAAAAGAAATCCATGGTGGCTCACAGGATGGAGAGCGGTGGGGCAGGAAGCCTACGACTCCTTGCTCTACAGCAGGATCCATCTGGATGTGTGTCATGTTGATGCTTTTGGCGCCCATTCAGGGTTGAGCAGGACCCAGACAGAGGTCCAAGGCCGGTGCACTGCCCCAGATTTTCATTGCTAATGACACAACTGCTGCTTTTAAAATTTTACTACACCACTGAGGAGTCTGAATTCAGTATCCTGATCCTTTTGTTCTGCAGGCAGATAAGCTGCCGCCAGATGAGTCTGACAGTGACTTATTCTGCTCTCCCTATACAGAACACATGGCAATTATTGAGGGAGATTTTACCATATAATACAGGAGATACTCACAGTGCTCCTCTTCTGAGGAGCATGTACTGCACAGAGGACTCTAGAGGTGTTTTGCATCTATATTTGGACCATTGGAGTCACAATGGAGGTTGTGTAGACTGTGTAGATGAACAGGAACTCTTATATACAGGTATTCATTCATGAACAGAGGTTTCAAACTATCAATACAGTGGCTCAGTCAGGCATAGCTAGGGCTTTGATTCAGGGGGGCGCACCCCGATATTGTGGCACACCCCGATAGTGGATGTAGGGAACCTCAGCAGATGACCGCACGGTTACTGAAAATAATCTCTATACAAAGACCAACCCTGATATTACCACCAAATGGTGACATATAGTGGTAGATACCAGTCCTGCAGAACATATAGAAGATCACATTACCGTTATATATAGTGACTTACAGATGATGTTCTTTCTGATACCCCAATACTGGGCCGATGCTGTCGTATGTGTCCCTATAACTGCGCCTACTGTGTGGTACTGTGCACCCTATAGATGGTAAAACAAACTCCTAGAATATATTAATGCCGTGTGCAAGTGCCCTAGAAAACAGTGCCCACATTTTGCCCCCTAGTAAGTAACAATGCGTTCTGTGTTCTCCTTTGAAAGTCACAATAACCTGAGTTCCCCTATAACAATAAGTGCCCACTTAACATTTAATAATGTTCTGAGTCTCCCTCCTATACAGCTCCCCTATACACAATACAATGCCCCCTCACTGTATAGTACCCCCACACAGTTTACTGACCCCTTAGTAGCCCCCAAACTGTTTGATGGCTCCAACACTGTATAATGGCCTCCACACTGTACAAAGACCCCACATTAGCTCCCACACTGTATGATGCCCCTAAATATCCTCCATATAGTATAATGCACCCCATAGTCCTCCATCTAGTATAATGCACATCCACAGTCCTCTATATAGTATAACGCACCCCATAGGCCTATATATAGTATAATGCACTCACCATAGGCCTCTATATAGTATAATGCACTCCCCATAGGCCTCTATATAGTATAATGAACTCCCCATAGGCCTCTATAGTATAATTCACTTCCCACAGGCCTCTATATAGCATAATGTACTCCCCATAGGCCTTTATAGTATAATGCACTCCCCATAGACCTCTATATAGAATAATGTACTCCACATAGGCCTATATATAGTATAATGCACTTCCCATAGGCCTCTATATAGTATAATACACTCCCCATAGTCCTTTATATAATATAATGCACTCCCCATAGTCCTCTATACAGTATAAGTCACTCTCTATAGTCCTTCATACAGTATTCTGTAGTCCCCATAGGCCTTTATATAGTATAATGTACTCCCCATAGTCCTCCATATAGTATAATGCACTCCCCATAGTCCTCCATATAGTATATTGCACTCCCCATATTCCTCCATATAGTATAACGCACCCCATAGGCCTCTATATAGTATAATGCACTCACCATAGGCCTCTATATAGTATAATGCACTCACCATAGGTCTCTATATAGAATAATACACTTCCCATAGGCCTCTATGTAGTATAATGCACTCCCCATAGGCCTCTATATAGTATAATGCACTCCCCATAGGCCTCTATAGTATAATGCACTCCCCACACACCTCTATATAGTATAATGTACTTCCCATAGGCCTATATATAGTATAATGCACTCCCCATAGACCTCTATATAGAATAATGTACTCCACATATGCCTATATATAGTATGATGCTCTCCCTATAGGCCTCTATATAGTATAATACACTCCCTATAGTCCTCTTTATAATATGATGCACTCTCCATAGTCCTCTATACAGTATAATTCACTCTATAGTCCCCCATACAGTATACTGCACTCTCCATAGGCCTCTATATAGTATAATACACTCCCCATAGTCCTCTATATAGTATAATGCACTCCTCATAGGCCTCCATACAGTATAAGTCACTCTCTATAGTCCTCCATACAGTATACTGCACTCCCAATAGACCTCTATATAGTATAATGCACTCCCCATAGGCCTCTATAGTATAATGAACTTCCCATAGGCCTCAATATAGCATAATGTACTCCCCATAGGCCTCTATAGTATAATGCACTCCCCAAAAATCTCTATATAGTATAATGTACTCCACATAGGCCTATATATAGTATAATGCACTCCCCATAGACCTCTATATAGAATAATGTACTCCACATAGGCCTATATATAGTATAATGCACTCCCCATAGGCCTCTATATAGTATAATACACTCCCCATAGTCCTCTATATAATATAATGCACTCCCAATAGTCATCTATACTGTATAATTCACTCTCTATAGTCCTCCAAACAGTATAATGCACTCCCCATAGTCCTCTATATAGTATAATGCACTCCCCATAGTCCTCCATCTAGTATAATGCACATCCACAGTCTTCCATATAGCATAATGCACTCACCATAGGCCTCTATATACCAGTCCTGCAGAACATATAGAAGATCACAGTACAGTTATATATAGTGACTTACAGATGACGTTCTTCCTGATACCCCAATACTGGGCCGGTACTGTCGTATGTGTCCCTATAACTGCACCTACTGTGTGGAACTGTGCGCCCTATAGATGGTAAAACAAACCCCTAGAATATATTAATGCCGTGTGCAAGTGCCCTAGAAAACAGTGCCCACATTTTGCCCCCTAGAAAGTAACAATGCCCTCTGTGTTCCCCTTTGAAAGTCACAATAACCTGAGTTCCCCTATAACAATAAGTGCCCATTTAACATTTAATAATGTTCTGAGTCCCCCTTCTATACAGCTCCCCTATACACAATATAATGCCCCCTTACTGTATAGTACCCCCACACAGTTTACTGACCCCTTAGTAGCCCCCAAACTGTTTGATGGCCCCAACACTGTATAATGGCCCCCACAATGTACAAAGACCCTACATTAGCTCCCACACTGTATTATGCCCCCCTAAATATCCTCCATATATTATAATGCACCCCCATAGGCCTCTATATAGTATAATGCACTCCCCATAGGCCTATATATAGTATAATGCACTCCCCATAGGCCTTTATATAGTATAATGTACTCCCCATAGTCCTCCATATAGTATAATAAACTCCCCATAGTCCTCCATATAGTATATTGCACTCACCATAGTCCTCCATATAGTATAATGCACTCCCCATAGGCCTATATATAGTATAATGCATTCCTTATAGGCCTCTATAGAGTATAATACACTCCCCATAGGCCTCTATATAGTATAATGCACTCACCATAGGCCTCTATATAGTATAATGCACTCTCCATAGGATTCTATAGTATAACGCACTCCGCATAGGCCTCTATATAGTAAAATGCACTCCCCATAGGCCTCTATAGTATAATGCACTTCCCATAGACCTCTATATAGAATAATGTACTCCACATAGGCCTATATATAGTAAAATTCACTCCCCATAGGTCTCTATATAGTATAATACACTCCCCATAGTCCTCTATATAGTATAATGCACTCCTCATAGGCCTCTATATAGTATAATGCACTCCCCATAGGCCTCCATACAGTATAAGTTACTCTCTATAGTCCTCCATACAGTATACTGCACTCCCCATAGGCCTCTATAAAGTATAGTGCACTCCCCATAGGCTTCTATATAGTATAATGCACTCCCCATAGGCCTCTATAGTATAATGCACTTCCCATTGGCCTCTTTATAGAATAATGTACTCCTCATAGGTCTCTATAGTATAATGCACTCCCCATAGACCTCTATATAGTATAATATACTCCCCATAGGCCTATATATAGTATAATGCACTCCCCATAGACCTCTATATAGAATAATGTACTCCACATAGGCCTATATATAGTATAATGCACTCAACATAGGCCTCTATATAGTACTAGATGGTGGCCCGATTCTAACGCATCGGGTATTCTAGAATATGTATGCGTCCGACCGGGCGCGACTAATCAGCGAAGCAATGTTTAAATGGGTTGTGCACTACTTTAAATTAACCCCCCAATGTATCCCCCCGGGGTCCCTAATGAATTTTGGAGGACCGGGGAGCGAGGCCGCCGGTCGGGGTACTTCTGCTGCGAGCAGCCGGGAGAGTGTGTGAGCGTGTGAGGATGAGCGTGGGAGCGTGTGAAGGTGAGAGTGTGAGGGTGAGTGTGGGAGCGTGTGAGGGTGAGCGTGGGAGCGGGTGAAGGTGAGAGTGTGAGGGTGAGCGTGGGAGCGTGTGAGGGTGAGCATGGGAGCATGTGAGGGTGAGCGTGGGAGCGTGTGAGGGTGAGCGTTGGAGCGTGAGAATGTGAGGGTGAGAATGTGAGCGTCTGAGGGTTAGCATCTGAGAGTGAACGTCTGAGGGTGAGCGTCCGAGGGTGAACGTCCGAGGGTGAGCGTCCGAGGGTGAACGTCCGAGGGTGAGAGTCCGAGGGTGAGCGTCCGAGGGTGAACGTCCGAGGGTGAGCGTCCGAGGGTGAGCGTCCGAGGGTGAGCGTCCAAGGGTGAGCGTCAAAGCGTGAGCGTCAGAGCGTGAGCGTCAGAGCATGAGCGTCAGAGCCAGAGCGTGAGCATCAGAGCGTGAGCGTCAGAGCGTGAGCGTCAGAGCATGAGCGTCAGAGCCAGAGCGTGAGCATCA
The DNA here is from genome assembly GCF_046119375.1 of Phyllobates terribilis. Classification (NCBI taxonomy): domain Eukaryota; kingdom Metazoa; phylum Chordata; class Amphibia; order Anura; family Dendrobatidae; genus Phyllobates; species Phyllobates terribilis. Next base: position 264,079,053 of record NW_027362772.1, on the reverse strand, counting down.
GAGCCAGAGCGTGAGCGTCAGAGCGTGAGCGTCAGAGCCTGAGCGTGAGCGTCCGAGCATGAGCGTCCGAGCGTGAGCGTCAGAGCGTGAGTGTCCGAGCGTGAGCGTCTGAGTGTGAGTGTCAGCGTGAGCGTCAGAGCGTGAGCGTGAGCGTCTGAGCGTGAGCATCAGAGCGTGAGCGTCTGAGCGTGAGCGTCAGAGCGTGAGCGTCCGAGCGTGAGCGTCTGAGTGTGAGTGTCAGCGTGAGCGTCAGAGCGTGAGCGTCTGAGCGTGAGCATCAGAGCGTGAGCGTCTGAGCATGAGCGTCCGAGCGTGAGCGTCCGAGCGTGAGCGTCTGAGGGTGATCGTCAGAGCGTGAGTGTCTGAGCGAGAGCATCAGAGCGTGAGCGTCAGAGCGTGAGCGTCAGAGCGTGAGCATGAGCGTCAGAGCGTCTGAACGTGAGCGTCTGAGCGTGAGCGTCTGAGTGTGAGCGTCAGAGCGTGAGTGTCAGCATCAGAGCGTGAGCGTCAGAGCGTGAGCGTCAAAGCGTGAGCGTCCGAGCGTGAGCATCAGAGCGTGAGAGCGTGAGCGTCCGAGTGTGAGCGTCTGAGCGTGAGCGTCCGAGCGTGAGCGTCAGCGTCCGAGTGTGAGCGTCAGAGCGTGAGCGTCTGAGCGTGAGTGTCAGAGCGTGAGCGTCCGAGTGTGAGCGTCCGAGCGTGAGCGTCTGAACATGAGCGTCAGAGAGTGAGCGTCTGAGCGTGAGCGTCAGAGAGTGAGCATCTGAGCGTGAGCGTCAGAGCGTGAGCGTCTGAGCGTGAGCGTCAGAGCGTGAGCGTCCGAGCGTGAGCGTCAGAGCGTGAGCATCTGAGGGTGAGCGTCTGAGGGTGTGAGGGTGAGCGGGTGAGGGTGAGCGTCTGAGCGTGAGCGTCTGAGGGTGAGTGTCTGAGGGTGTGAGGGTGAGTGGGTGAGGGTGAGCGGGTGAGGGTGAGCGTGTGAGGGTGAGCGTGTGAGGGTGAGCCGCTAACGGCCGCCATCTTGTTCTGAAATCCCGCGTCGCTGATTGGCCGCGGCCTGACCAATCAGCGACGTGGGATTTCCTGGACAGACAGACAGACAGAAAGACAGACAGAAAGACAGACAGACAGACGGGATAAGACAATTATATATATTAGATAATATACTCCCCATAGTCCTCTATATAATGTAATGCACTCCCCATAGTCCTCCATACAGTATAATTCACTCTCTATAGTCCTTCATACAGTATACTGCACTCTTCATAGGCCTCTATATAGTATAATACACTCCCCATAGTCCTCTATATAGTATAATGCACTCCTCATAGGCCTCTATATAGTATAATGCACTCCCCATAGGCCTCCATACAGGTGGAAGACAGCAGGCCGCTGTCGAAACGCGTAGTGATTGTGTAATAAACAGGTCTGTATAACATCTCCTCTCTGAGAGTCTCCTTGCTACCTAGCGCTCCGTTCCTGATCACAAATTGTTTGTTTCAAAATTTGCCTTTCCCAACCTTGGGATTGTGGCTGGAGCAGCTTGGAGCTGTTAGTGATCTCTCAAGAGCCTTCCAGGACCTTAAATGACGTTTATCCGGTGACACGGACGTCAGGTAACCGGGACTCCATACCACGTGGCCTCACCGGGAAGGAGGATGGGGCAGCGGTCCTGCAGCAGCCTGAAGCCCCTCAATATCATGCCGGTGTTGTGCAAGGGTGCACAACCCCACCAGGTGAGCGGATAATCCCCCACCTCACAACACATTTCCCCACTAGACCACCAAGTACTTCTCAGGGTGCGCCTCTCTGTTTTTTGTATTACATCCATACAATATAAGTCACCCTCTATAGTCTTCCATACAGTATACTGTATGCCCCATAGGCCTCTATAAAGTATAATGCACTCCCCATAGGCCTCTATATAGTATAATGCACTCCCCATAGTCCTCCATATAGAATAATGCACTCCCCATATTCCTCCATATAGTATAATGCACTCCCCATAGTCCTCCATATAGTATAATGCACTCCCCATAGTCCTCCATATAGTATACTGCACTCCCCATAGGTCTCTATATAGTATAATGCACTCCCCACACACCTCTATATAGTATAATGTACTTCCCATAGGCCTATATATAGTATAATGCACTCCCCATAGACCTCTATATAGAATAATGTACTCCACATATGCCTATATATAGTATGATGCTCTCCCTATAGGCCTCTATATAGTATAATACACTCCCTATAGTCCTCTTTATAATATGATGCACTCCCCATAGTCCTCTATACAGTATAATTCACTCTATAGTCCCCCATACAGTATACTGCACTCTCCATAGGCCTCTATATAGTATAATACACTCCCCATAGTCCTCTATATAGTATAATGCACTCCTCATAGGCCTCCATACAGTATAAGTCACTCTCTATAGTCCTCCATACAGTATACTGCACTCCCAATAGACCTCTATATAGTATAATGCACTCCCCATAGGCCTCTATAGTATAATGAACTTCCCATAGGCCTCAATATAGCATAATGTACTCCCCATAGGCCTCTATAGTATAATGCACTCCCCAAAAATCTCTATATAGTATAATGTACTCCACATAGGCCTATATATAGTATAATGCACTCCCCATAGACCTCTATATAGAATAATGTACTCCACATAGGCCTATATATAGTATAATGCACTCCCCATAGGCCTCTATATAGTATAGTACACTCCCCATAGTCCTCTATATAATATAATGCACTCCCAATAGTCATCTATACTGTATAATTCACTCTCTATAGTCCTCCAAACAGTATAATGCACTCCCCATAGTCCTCTATATAGTATAATGCACTCCCCATAGTCCTCCATCTAGTATAATGCACATCCACAGTCTTCCATATAGCATAATGCACTCACCATAGGCCTCTATATACCAGTCCTGCAGAACATATAGAAGATCACAGTACAGTTATATATAGTGACTTACAGATGACGTTCTTCCTGATACCCCAATACTGGGCCGGTACTGTCGTATGTGTCCCTATAACTGCACCTACTGTGTGGAACTGTGCGCCCTATAGATGGTAAAACAAACCCCTAGAATATATTAATGCCGTGTGCAAGTGCCCTAGAAAACAGTGCCCACATTTTGCCCCCTAGAAAGTAACAATGCCCTCTGTGTTCCCCTTTGAAAGTCACAATAACCTGAGTTCCCCTATAACAATAAGTGCCCATTTAACATTTAATAATGTTCTGAGTCCCCCTTCTATACAGCTCCCCTATACACAATATAATGCCCCCTTACTGTATAGTACCCCCACACAGTTTACTGACCCCTTAGTAGCCCTCAAACTGTTTGATGGCCCCAACACTGTATAATGGCCCCCACAATGTACAAAGACCCTACATTAGCTCCCACACTGTATTATGCCCCCCTAAATATCCTCCATATATTATAATGCACCCCCATAGGCCTCTATATAGTATAATGCACTCCCCATAGGCCTATATATAGTATAATGCACTCCCCATAAGCCTTTATATAGTATAATGTACTCCCCATAGTCCTCCATATAGTATAATAAACTCCCCATAGTCCTCCATATAGTATATTGCACTCACCATAGTCCTCCATATAGTATAATGCACTCCCCATAGGCCTATATATAGTATAATGCATTCCTTATAGGCCTCTATAGAGTATAATACACTCCCCATAGGCCTCTATATAGTATAATGCACTCACCATAGGCCTCTATATAGTATAATGCACTCTCCATAGGATTCTATAGTATAATGCACTCCGCATAGGCCTCTATATAGTAAAATGCACTCCCCATAGGCGTCTATAGTATAATGCACTTCCCATAGACCTCTATATAGAATAATGTACTCCACATAGGCCTATATATAGTATAATTCACTCCCCATAGGTCTCTATATAGTATAATACACTCCCCATAGTCCTCTATATAGTATAATGCACTCCTCATAGGCCTCTATATAGTATAATGCACTCCCCATAGGCCTCCATACAGTATAAGTTACTCTCTATAGTCCTCCATACAGTATACTGCACTCCCCATAGGCCTCTATAAAGTATAGTGCACTCCCCATAGGCTTCTATATAGTATAATGCACTCCCCATAGGCCTCTATAGTATAATGCACTTACCATTGGCCTCTTTATAGAATAATGTACTCCTCATAGGTCTCTATAGTATAATGCACTCCCCATAGACCTCTATATAGTATAATATACTCCCCATAGGCCTATATATAGTATAATGCACTCCCCATAGACCTCTATATAGAATAATGTACTCCACATAGGCCTATATATAGTATAATGCACTCCCCATAGGCCTCTATATAGTACTAGATGGTGGCCCGATTCTAACGCATCGGGTATTCTAGAATATGTATGCGTCCGACCGGGCGCGACTAATCAGCGAAGCAATGTTTAAATGGGTTGTGCACTACTTTAAATTAACCCCCCAATGTATCCCCCCGGGGTCCCTAATGAATTTTGGAGGACCGGGGAGCGAGGCCGCCGGTCGGGGTACTTCTGCTGCGAGCAGCCGGGAGAGTGTGTGAGCGTGTGAGGATGAGCGTGGGAGCGTGTGAAGGTGAGAGTGTGAGGGTGAGCGTGGGAGCGTGTGAGGGTGAGCGTGGGAGCGGGTGAAGGTGAGAGTGTGAGGGTGAGCGTGGGAGCGTGTGAGGGTGAGCATGGGAGCATGTGAGGGTGAGCGTGGGAGCGTGTGAGGGTGAGCGTTGGAGCGTGAGAATGTGAGGGTGAGAATGTGAGCGTCTGAGGGTTAGCATCTGAGAGTGAACGTCTGAGGGTGAGCGTCCGAGGGTGAACGTCCGAGGGTGAGAGTCCGAGGGTGAGCGTCCGAGGGTGAGCGTCCGAGGGTGAGCGTCCGAGGGTGAGCGTCCAAGGGTGAGCGTCAAAGCGTGAGCGTCAGAGCGTGAGCGTCAGAGCATGAGCGTCAGAGCCAGAGCGTGAGCATCAGAGCCAGAGCGTGAGCGTCAGAGCGTGAGCGTCAGAGCATGAGCGTCAGAGCCAGAGCGTGAGCATCAGAGCCAGAGCGTGAGCGTCAGAGCGTGAGCGTCAGAGCCTGAGCGTGAGCGTCCGAGCATGAGCGTCCGAGCGTGAGCGTCAGAGCGTGAGCGTCCGAGCGTGAGCATCTGAGTGTGAGTGTCAGCGTGAGCGTGAGCGTCTGAGCGTGAGCATCAGAGCGTGAGCGTCTGAGCGTGAGCGTCAGAGCGTGAGCGTCCGAGCGTGAGCGTCTGAGTGTGAGTGTCAGCGTGAGCGTCAGAGCGTGAGCGTCTGAGCGTGAGCATCAGAGCGTGAGCGTCTGAGCATGAGCGTCAGAGCGTGAGCGTCCGAGCGTGAGCGTCAGAGCGTGAGCGTCCGAGCGTGAGCGTCTGAGGGTGATCGTCAGAGCGTGAGTGTCTGAGCGAGAGCATCAGAGCGTGAGCGTCAGAGCGTGAGCGTCAGAGCGTAAGCATGAGCGTCAGAGCGTGAGCGTCTGAACGTGAGCGTCTGAGCGTGAGCGTCTGAGTGTGAGCGTCAGAGCGTGAGTGTCAGCATCAGAGCGTGAGCGTCAGAGCGTGAGCGTCAAAGCGTGAGCGTCCGAGCGTGAGCGTCCGAGCGTGAGCATCAGAGCGTGAGAGCGTGAGCGTCCGAGTGTGAGCGTCTGAGCGTGAGCGTCCGAGCGTGAGCGTCAGCGTCCGAGTGTGAGCGTCAGAGCGTGAGCGTCTGAGCGTGAGTGTCAGAGCGTGAGCGTCCGAGTGTGAGCGTCCGAGCGTGAGCGTCTGAACATGAGCGTCAGAGAGTGAGCGTCTGAGCGTGAGCGTCAGAGAGTGAGCGTCTGAGCGTGAGCGTCAGAGCGTGAGCGTCTGAGCGTGAGCGTCAGAGCGTGAGCGTCAGAGCGTGAGCGTCAGAGCGTGAGCATCTGAGGGTGAGCGTCTGAGGGTGTGAGGGTGAGCGGGTGAGCGTCTGAGCGTGAGCGTCTGAGGGTGAGTGTCTGAGGGTGTGAGGGTGAGTGGGTGAGGGTGAGCGGGTGAGGGTGAGCGGGTGAGGGTGAGCGTGTGAGGGTGAGCCGCTAACGGCCGCCATCTTGTTCTGAAATCCCGCGTCGCTGATTGGCCGCGGCCTGACCAATCAGCGACGTGGGATTTCCTCGACAGACGGAAAGACAGACAGAAAGACAGACAGACAGACAGACGGGATAAGACAATTATATATATTAGATAATATACTCCCCATAGTCCTCTATATAATGTAATGCACTCCCCATAGTCCTCCATACAGTATAATTCACTCTCTATAGTCCTTCATACAGTATACTGCACTCTTCATAGGCCTCTATATAGTATAATACACTCCCCATAGTCCTCTATATAGTATAATGCACTCCTCATAGGCCTCTATATAGTATAATGCACTCCCCATAGGCCTCCATACAGGTGGAAGACAGCAGGCCGCTGTCGAAACGCGTAGTGATTGTGTAATAAACAGGTCTGTATAACATCTCCTCTCTGAGAGTCTCCTTGCTACCTAGCGCTCCGTTCCTGATCACAAATTGTTTGTTTCAAAATTTGCCTTTCCCAACCTTGGGATTGTGGCTGGAGCAGCTTGGAGCTGTTAGTGATCTCTCAAGAGCCTTCCAGGACCTTAAATGACGTTTATCCGGTGACACGGACGTCAGGTAACCGGGACTCCATACCACGTGGCCTCACCGGGAAGGAGGATGGGGCAGCGGTCCTGCAGCAGCCTGAAGCCCCTCAATATCATGCCGGTGTTGTGCAAGGGTGCACAACCCCACCAGGTGAGCGGATAATCCCCCACCTCACAACACATTTCCCCACTAGACCACCAAGTACTTCTCAGGGTGCGCCTCTCTGTTTTTTGTATTACATCCATACAATATAAGTCACCCTCTATAGTCTTCCATACAGTATACTATATGCCCCATAGGCCTCTATAAAGTATAATGCACTCCCCATAGGCCTCTATATAGTATAATGCACTCCCCATAGTCCTCCATATAGAATAATGCACTCCCCATATTCCTCCATATAGTATAATGCACTCCCCATAGTCCTCCATATAGTATAATGCACTCCCCATAGTCCTCCATATAGTATACTGCACTCCCCATAGGTCTCTATATAGTATAATGCACTCCCCATAGGCCTTCATACAGTATAATTCACTCTCTATAGTCCTTCATACAATATAATGCCTTCCCCATAAAAACATAAATTGCTCACCTCTCCTCCTCATTCCCCAGCTGCTCCGAGTGTCCGTATATATCAGTACAGCGGGTGCCATGTAGTGACATCATCGCGACCGCTGTCAGTGCCTGTGTCAGTGACGTCAGGTGCAGAGGGGGAATGATGGGAGAGGGAGTGTGACTCTCCCTTTCTCATCATTGCTTTCAACTGTATCAGCATCCAGTCGATACAGTTGAACTTGTGATCATGGGCAGGGGACCCGATGCTGGCATCGGCTCCCCCACTCACTCACTGCGCACACCCATACAGTTAACAGCAGCATAACTCCGGGTGGTCTCCTCAGAGCGTGGGGCCCGGGGTGACCGCCCCCTCTGCTCCCCGTAGTCACACTACTGTCTCAGTGGCTAGGACTACTATATTCCAGCCTGGGGACCTGGGTCCAGATATGACCATAGGTGACTTCTGCCGTGTTTGTGTGGGTTTCATCACAGTGGATTTGAAAGTTATGTTTTTTTAATATGTTATCATATTGATTACTATTAAGCAAATGTTTAAAATCTTGGACAAGTGTACTTGTCGTTTCAGGCGACTCGTTAGAATAAGCTGACATATGTGTATGCAGGGGCATAACTAAAATAAGGGCAGGGGTTGCAATCGTACCCGGGCCTTGGAGCCTAAGGGGCCGAAAAAGTTCCCTTGGCCTTTATGAAGAAACCAATACTATTGAAGATTTGCAATAATCAGGGGGCCAGTTGGAGCTTTTGTATTGGCAACCATGAGCTTCAAGTTATGCCACTATGTGTGCATGAGAAATACAATTTGTGGCACTTATATGAATTATATCGTGCATTTATTATCAATTCTCCCCTCTGCTGGCTCAATCTCTTCAGTTGTTTCTCAGCCATTGGGTTGTTTACACACAAAAATGAGAGATTCCTACTTTCCAGAAGAAGCATCAGCATGGGGGACATTATGCTTGAGTACTGAGCTGTGTAGTTGTGAATCCAGCACTCAGGAGATAAACAATCATTAGAAAGCAGTAGCAGCATGGAGGACATCATACAGCAACACTGAGCAATGTAGTTGTGAATCCAGCACTGAGGTGGGATAAATAATCACTAGAAAGCAGCAGCAGCATGGCGAACTTTATACAGCTGAACTGAGCAATGTAGCTGTGAATCCAAAACTGGGGTGAGATAAATACTCACTAAAAACAGCAGTAGCATGGAGGACATTATGCATCAGAACTTGGCTGTGTAGTTGAGAATCCAGCACTGGGATGAGATAAACAATCACTAGAAAGCAGTATCAGCGTGGTGGACGTTATACAGCAGCATTGAGCAGTGTAACTGTGAATCTAACACTGTGGTGAGATAAATATTTACTAAAAGCACTAGCAGCATGGTGGACATTATACAGCAGCACTGAGCAGTGTAACTGTGAATCTAACACTGTGGTGAGATAAATACTCACTAAAAACACTAGCAGAATGGAGGATATTACACAGCAGAACTGGGCAGTGTAGTTGTGAACCCAGCACTGGAATGGGATAAACAATTACTAAAAACAGCATCAGCATTGAGGACATTATACATCACTACTGATCAGTGAAGCTGAGAATCCAGCACTGGCTAAGTTGAAAAAAAAACGTATTAGAAAGTATCTCCAATGTCCTCTCTTTCTCACTCTGCTACTCTTCACCTCTCTATAAGTTTCAATGGGCACTTGTAATCTGGTCCCTAAATTAACTGACAGCCCTTCTTGTTTTGACCAAGATGTATTTTCAATCACAAAAGATTAAAAGCCATCCCATCGCGACAAGGTGAATCAGGACGGTCCTATCTCTAGTATTAAACCTCTCTATGTATCAGCAGATGTCAGAACAGATGAGGGAGGACCATCCTGATTGGGGTACACCTTGTTGCGGTGGGATGGCTTTTACGTTTTTTGATCAAAACTAAGTTATCTAAATTCCTTATGTTATTTACATGTACTATTACTATTTATTTACTTACTGAAGGACATTTTCTCATTTTGTTTTTATCTTAAGTTTTGTCAAGATGGATTTTTGCAGTTTTTCAAAGTGAATGATACTTTGTGAAGGCAGGGATGGAGGGAAAGTGGCTCATAAGTGGAGAAAGAAACAGATTTCTTTGATATATTACAATCATCTTGGCTATCTCATGCATAAATTTGACTGTCAACTATTCAGCATATGATTAGCTATGCAGATTCTTTTCATGTCACTGCATTGTTACTTTTTTGCTCCTAAAAAATCTATTTTGCAAATCCACCTTTGGCTTTCAACACTGCCTGAATCCTTCTGGGCATGCTCTAGATCAGATTCGACCAAAATCTGATCCCAGGTCTCTTCTGCATGTTCCAAAATTTGGTGCATACTGGTCGACTCACTTGGGTATGTATATAGCTTTTACTCCAACTCTACCCACAAGTGTTGGATTGGATTGAGGTCTGGGGACTGTGGGGGTCAATCCAGCACCTCTACTTCATTGTCATTTAACCATTTCTTCGCCAATCTTGACGTATGCTTTGGGTCGTTGTCCTGCTGGAACACTATGTCACTCATTTTCATACCCATCGCACTTGAGTGTACGAAGTAACTCGTCTTGTAGGATACTCACATATAGCTCAGCATTGAGACCACCATCAATCCTGGTCAAGTATCCAACGCCTTTGGGTGTGAAACAAACCCATATCATCAGGCTTCCTCCTCCAAACTTGACAGTTCCTTCAATTTCCCAATCCATTAGACCCTTTTCCCCTTGCTTCTTCCAGACCCATTTACACCCATCAGAGCCTTGTCTATTGACTTTTGTCTCATTGCTCGAAAATACCCGTTTCCAATCTTCTACTTTCCACTTTTCGTACTTTTTTGCAAACTTGAGCCGACACTTCTTATGATGATATTGAAGTCAAGGCATCTTCACCTTTTTTCAGGCCACCATTCCAGACTTGTGTAACGTGCGTTGCACGGTCCTTGCATGGACGCCTGTGACCTCCCTATTACGAAGCATACGAGCCTCCTCCACTGCCATGTTTGTCGCTCCAGAACTGATAGACCTTGTGATGAGCCGACTTGTTGACTCCGATATTTTGCCTGGACGTCCACCTCTTGGCTTTAGAATGGATGAACGGACTTCATTTCGTATTCTTCCATCTGTCATGGCGCTCACATGATGCAGTTTGGAAATTTTCTTGGCCGAGAGACCTCTATCGATGAGCTGGATGATGCTGTTTCTCTTTTCTTGGGAAATCTTCTTCATGGCTGCTCCTCGATTCGAACCAGTGACCTTTTGCTTGTGAATCAACCTAATAACACACTGAGCTATAAGGGAATGTGAGAACTGGTTGTAATTTGTAATACACAGGAAGAAAAAGATTTTTCCACCACCAGAAGCAAAACAGTAACAATGCAGTGACATGACAAGAATCTGCATAACTATTCATATGCTAAATAGTCGCAAGTCAAATTTATGTATGAGATAGCCAAGATGACTGTCTATAAAATGATGGTTCCAAGCAGTAGTGGATGGTGAGATATGGAGCCTGAACGTCAAAACTTCAAAACATTTTGAAAGATATGAACAGTAGTGGTCCTCATCGTGCGGGGGGAAGAAGGGCACCATTCCTTTACATCCATAATACAATAAAGTATGAAGGGTCTTATATACACGTTTGGCGTCTAAGTGGTTTCCGCTCTGCTTCTCATTCATCTTGTGTCACAGGGACATCACATCATCTCCTCTGATCCTCCCCGGAGCAGGGTTCCCATAATATGGCCGAGCTTCTTGTGTCACACAGTAATAAGTGTCCAGTCAAGTCAATTAATTTCATTATCCTGATGTCTATGGGCATTCACACAATCCTTTTTTATTTTCAGGCGGTGCAATAGATGAGAGCTGGAATTGAAAGCGAGCGTTCCCCTGGGATGTCTGTGAGTGAAGTCAGGATCTTCGTGCTTGTACACAGCCGGTTGCATTAACATTTTTGGCGGGATGGACTCCAATGTCTTTCTTGGGTATCCAAGAGATGCATCTGGCAGGGAACAATGCGGTTATTAACCCTTTTACTATCACGGGACCCCATAGCTGACAACCCCCGTGTCTGACAGCAGGGCTTCCGCCGGAGCCTTTTTTAGCCTCATTACTGCTTTACATGTATATTTTAACCCCTCCGCCCTGTGAGAATCCTATTTGCACTGGAGATCTGTTGCTACAAGCCTGAGAATTAAGCTCTTGAGATGTCACATATGGCTGAGGTTGACAACGAGGGCCCCATAGGGGAACATCATCATACCCATCAGCTCGATAATCTCAATTGCGTTTGACCCTGCACCCAAGAGACCCCTGTAATGAATGGGTTACATGCATTAATTCTCGGCAGTACATGGCACGCAGCTATCACAGCCTTCCTGTGGGGCACGTCTCCGGAGGTTTCTTTTAATGAACTGTGTGATGTATCTTCTCAGAGAGGCAATGAATAGGAAGACGTGAATATATCGACAGGATGGCTTTATATGAAGCGCCGCTGCGTTCGCACATTTTTGCGGAGCGGTGTTCGTCACTGCTAGATGGATTGATGACAAATGAATATCCGCCTACTTACGTTTTTTAATTTTTCAGTAATTTATTTAATATTTCTCTATTCTATTTAGTTTTTTCTATATATATACGTTATTATTGCGCCTATAGGGTTCATCCTCCAGCCTCCTGAGGTGCTAAATGACAAATCGAAATCACCAAAAATATTATATTACAGGTTTCTTTTCTTGCGTATGATAAGTAAAACGTTTTGACCATTTTGCAAATGTATCCCATGATAAAGATTAACCTTCCTACAAATTCTTCATTAATATTTCTAGCCATATCTCCAATAACGATCTATCTATCTTGTGAGGTGGATCATCAAACCCAAGCTGCGGGTGGACACGCAAGCCACAAGCGATGGTGCAGCAGGAAGTTGAGGCACGCCAGAAACAGGTAGCAGAGGTCCTGGAGACCACAGACAGGTAGCAGAAGTCCTGGAGACCACAGACAGGTAGCAGAGGTCCTGGAGCCCACAGACAGGTAGCAGAAGTCCTGGAGACCACAGACAGGTAGCAGAAGTCCTGGAGACCACAGACAGGTAGCAGAAGTCCTGGAGACCACAGACAGGGAGCAGAGGTCCTGGAGACTGCAGACAGATAGCAGAGGTCCTGGAGCCCGCAGACAGGTTGCAGAAGTTCTGGAGACAACAGACAGGGAGCAGAGGTCCTGGAGACTGCAGACAGGGAGCAGAAATCCTGGAGACAGTAGACAGGGAGCAGAGGTATTTGAGACCGCAGATAGGTAGCTGGGGTCCTGGAGATCGCAGACAAGTAGCAGAAGTCCTGGAGACCACAGATAGGTAGCAGAGGTCCTGGTGCCCGCAGACAGGTAGCAGAGATCCTGGTGCCTGCAGACAGGTAGCAGTGGTCCTGGTGCCCGCAGATAGGTAGCAGAGGTCCTATAGACCGCAAACCGGTAGCAGACGTCCTGGAGACCGCATATAGGTAGTAGAGGCCCTGGAGACTGCAGACAGGTAGCAGAGGTCCCGGAGACTGTAGACAGGTAAAAGAGGTCCTGGAGATCGCAGACAGGTAGCCGAAGTCCTGGAGACTGCATATAGGTAGCAGAGGTCCGGGAGACCGCAGACAGATAGCAGAGGTCCTGGAGACCACAGAAAGGTAGAAGAGGTCCTGGAGACTGCAGACAGGTAAAAGAGGTCCTGGAGACCGCAGACAGATAGCAGAAGTCCTGCAGACCGCAGAGAGGTAGCAGAGGACTGACTTGCACGGCGGTCTGAATGTGCCCTTAGGGTATGTGCACATGTAGTCCTTTACAGGAGAGGCCACCCACCGAGTTTTCCCAGGCGAGACTGCTTCAGGAAAATGCCAGAGATCATTTTTCTAAAGTGGCTTCGTCAGTGGTTTTGCCACTAGCGCATTTCACTCTACACCTACAAGTATAGAGAGCGGGCAACTTTCTGACGGAAATCGCCCGAAGAATGAACAGGTCACTTTTTTTAACCACTTCAGAGTTTAAGACATGAGGTAAGCCAGAATATATGCACAGCAATCTCGTTTTGACATTGCTGCGCATTATGTTCATTTTACGGGGCACTTTTCACAAGGTGCCCCGCAACACTTTTTTAGGCAGACTCCGAGCATAATCCATCTGAAAAAGATTCTATGTGCACATAACATTAACGCCCTCATATACATTAGCTTACCGTTGGCCAAACCCGCTGATATTGACGAGGTCAGGCCAACACTGTAATATGTAAGGGGGTCCCCCAACAGATGACATTGGAGGAGTTAGGGATCTGGCAGGTTTGATTTCGGACTGCTTATCCTTTTGTTCTTTAGAGATAAGCTGCGACCAGAAATGTCCAGCATTGACTCACAAGAGCACTCAGCCATACGCGCCACAGAACTTGCCACATATGTCTGATAGATGTGGGACCTGTCCAGCGCCAGACCAGGGTTGACAAAGGCCCATCAGTAACATTGATTCTTGGGACCCACTGTTCAGCTACATGCAAAAATAACCTGACCCTAGTACACAAATTTATTTTTGCTTCTGTGTAATATTAATTTGGCTAGCTTGTTTAATGAATGATTAGATTATACATTTTTCTGAAATTTGTGAATCAAGTGTAATAGCTCTACTTATTGGCAGTCCTTCACAGGGGCGGCCTACCGGAGGATTCTCCTGTGGGCTAGTCCGAGCCTGGACCTGTCCAATCTCAAAGACTGTCAGGATTTATGTTGCCCTTCTACAGTTTGACCACTAGTGGCCGCTATTGTTCACTTTAATATTATGCTGCAGTTTCACTCCTTACCACTGGAGGCTGCTGTTGTGTTCTGCAGTTGCCCTTTACCAAGATGGCAGATTCTGAATCTATGGAATCCATCTTGTTTCCTGTTTAGGCCTACTTAAAGCCACATGGATCTCTCACTCATTGCTTGAGTATTGTGTCTAGCTGTTAGCCTAGTTCCAGTCTCCAGCTCTTGAACATTCTTACCCAGACTGTTCTCTTCATCTACGGATTGTTTCCTACAACTCCTTGATATCTCCAAGAACTTTTACTACCACTTGCTGTTCCTGCTTGTGCTCCTTCAGCCAATTGTTTCCAGCAGTGCTACGCCAGTATCGTAACAAGGACAGGTGCTCTGTCTCGCGCCATTGTTATAGGGAGAAGTGGCTGCGCTTCTACAGCTCTCGCTATTCACTTCTATGAGAGTCCTGAAAATAGCTGCAAGTCTCTGTTCACTTCTATGGGAGTTCCAAAAACAGCTTGGTCAACCATTCATGGAACGCCCATAGAAGTGATTGGAGCGAGCCACATATATGCACCCACCTCTCATGGTGGGACCGGCATCTATCAGACATTTATGGCATATCCTTTAATTGTGTAGAGGATAAGACCATGAAGCGCAGACCGGTGGTGACCAGGTGAACGCAGGAAAGGGACCTCCGAGGCAAGCCCGGTGGTGACCAGGTGAATGCAGGAACCACATGGGCATCACATAGGTTGAGCATCATTTCTTTTATTACTTGTAATCTCTCTGAGTCCTTTTGTGAATACAATCTATGGTCCAGTAGAGAACATGTTAATAAAGTATCTGTCTATAAAGTGAAATAATTGTGTTGTGCAATTTCAGGAGAAATATTAAAACGCTGTAAAATGTTGCATGCAGGTGTTCATAGAAGCATGACACAAACAAAGTCTATTTTATTAGCAGTCATTTCTGAAATATTCAGCATTGTTTACCGGGTACAAGGTTAGTGGAAATATTCGCTTATGCAACGTGAAGAGCTCATACAGCGGCAGTAAAAAAAAAATAACCTTTTGCATGTTGTTGCCAAAGCAGCGAGAAGTTTCCAAGGCCCAAACTCCACCAAACGATTATTACAGTTTGGATATTTTAGATGTCATAAGTAGTCATAGCAGTTCATTGATCGGGGGTAGGGCGCTATTTTCAGTGCAATGTCCCTTTAGCTTTTAGACGTGCGTATAAATTGCACCAGGGTCGGAGCACAGTGCCCGGACTGGCCGGCGGCTCTCCCCACCCGTGCATGACAGCTTTATGTATTTCTATGCAGCTGTAACGCTCGGGTCAGGAAAGCCGCCAGCCAGTCCGTGCACTGCATTTCGATTTTGGTGCAATTTATACGGCTGTCTGATTTGCGCCTTAATTGTGCACCACTGCCCAGTCTCCTGGCTTCCAGCTTGCTGGATGGGTGGCATGCTTCTGAAGATTGTCAGTCCGGATCAATGATCATGTGACTGGTCCAAACTTTGCCCTTTCGCATGTTGCGAGCAAAAGCAGATTTGCCTCTGCAACATTGGAGGAACGTAGGGATCAAGTAATTTTGCCAGCTTTAGAGCTGCGCTTGCAAACTCTAAATCAAAGAGCTTGCAAGTGCTGCACTCCTTAAATAGGAAATGGGCCACCTCTGATAGACGGCAGTGGTGACCAGTAACCCAGGCAATGAGTTATAAACTATACAATTAAAAGTTCCTCCATTCTCGAGAATATAGTGGATTATTAATAGAGGAAAAATGCAAAGTTGATTGTTGTTACAAGCACTTTGCAATTTCAACCATTTAAGAAGTTGAGACATTCCCTACTCTTTTGATAACCTCTACCACTCGGACCATATAAACTGTAGTCTAGGACAAATCCTGGCATTAAGGGACCAATTCATTATTGCATTTGCGCGGTAGTCTAGGACAAATCCTGGCATTAAGGGACCAATTCATTATTGCATTTGCGCCTGTTTTTGTTGAGTTTTGTGCCTTTATTTGTACCATAGTTGTGCAATTTTAAGTCTATTTTATGTGGGGTTTCTGCCTGATTCATCATTTGCTTTTTTTTTGAAAAGTCACAAAATTTGTCACAAATGTACTCCAGTCTCACCCCCCTTCCTGGAGTGAGTTTATGTACACAAATTATTTTGGAGAAATTTTTGAGCCATTTGCCAAACATCTGACTTGCAAAAAAAGGTGAAAGGCAACAATAAAGCCCATTTTTACTGTGTGCACAATTCATAAATTGATTGCACCATTTTGAAGTATTTGGAGCAAAAAAACAGCAACTGATTCCACAAGACAAAAAAGAAAAGTAAAAAAAAACTCAAAAAACAGCAAATGATGAATAGAAGACAAATTGTTCAAGTCTCTTCCAGCGCTGCCATGGGGAAAAGTAAGTATTGGGGTTAAAATTTGTGTATAAAATGGATGAGTGCATCCAATAAAAGATCTGATTACACTCGGCCCAATGTTATTCAATGAGGCAGGGCAGACCTTCGTATTTTTTCTCCGCTATATTCGGCATGCTGTGATTTCACTCCAAAATCAGACAGTGCGAGAAATAAAACGCAAGCCATACGGACCATCAGTACAGCATCTGAATTTTAGGGATATATTACAATTCTGTAGCATAGAAACTGTAAATGGTGCTGTAAGAGATTAATAGCTGAGGAGTAAAAAAAATGGATTGTACACGGATGAGAATTGAGAAAACCAATCGTCCCACTCTCCTGGATGAGAATGGGACCGATTATTATACCCCAGTGTAAGCGAGCCCTAACACAATGACCATTCAAGTCCATATAATGCAGGACAAGGCAGGTTTTCCAGAGACCTTGCCCTCTACTCTGACCAAGCGATGAGGATCCAGAACTGAGAACCTCCCTCTGTTAATTTTGAATTCTCTATTGTGGTGCATAAAAATTAATATTATTTATTATTATAGCGCCATTTATTCCATGACACCTTACATGTGAAAGGGATATACATAATAAAGAACAGGTGCAGTAATCTTTGAACAATACAAGACACATACTGCTACAGGAGGAACGAAGACCCTGCCCGCGAGGGCTCACAATCTACAAGGAATGGGTGAGGATACAGTAGGTGATGGTTTTGCTGGCTGTGCAGCGGTATGGTGGAGCGGAGGTTACTGCAGGTTGTAGGCTTGTCGGAAGAGGTGGGTCTTCAGGTTCCTTTTGAAGGTTTCCACGGTAGGTGAGAGTCTGATGTGTTGGGGTAGAGAGTTCCAGAGTAGGGGGGATGACCGGGAGAAATCTTGTATGTGATTGTGGGAAGAGGAGGTAAGAGGGGAGTAGAGAAGGAGATCTTGTGAGGATCGGAAGTTGCGTGCAGGTATGTACCTGGAGACTAGGTCACAGATATATGGAGGAGACAGGTTGTGGATGGCTTTATATGCCAGGGTTAGGGTTTTGAACTGGAGTCTCTGGGTAATGGGGAGCCAGTGAAGGGATTGACAGAGAGGAGAGGCCGAGGAATAGCGGGGGGACAGGTGGATTAGTCGGCCAGCACAGTTTAGGATAGATTGGAGGGGTGCGATAGTGTTAGGAGGCCACAGAGCAGGAGGTTGCAGTAGTCAAGGCGGGAGATGATGAGGGCGTGCACTATGATTTCTGCAGATTCTTGATTGAGAAATGTACGGATCCTTGAAATATTTTTGAGCTTGAGTCGGCAGAAAGTGGAAAAGGCTTGGATACGTGGTGTGAAAGAGAGATCAGAGTCCAGGGTTACCCCGAAGCAGCGAGCTTGCGGTACTGGTCAGTTGGGGCGGTTGAGTGAATTCTCTAAACTGGACAGCCCCTCTAAGTTGCCCTTGCGTCACGTGTATCATGTGCAAGTGATACAGAGAGGATATGCAGGATCAAAGCAAGACATGTTTGTATATTTCATACCTATGGAGGCTGGTCTCACTGCTGACAGTTTCTAGTTTTTGGTGAGACTCAACTTGGGAGGAAGTTTTCATAGAAGTGATCACAGGCTGCACAGTCCTTTCTATGGCTGAAGTAATATTGAGATTAGAAATATAATTTACTCATTTTCAACTGGCTGTAATGTTACATTGTTTTCAGGAGACAAAAAAATGGAAAGTTTTTAATTTAATGTAGCTTTGCACTAGAAATTGTGATGCCCAAATGTTATCTTGGTCTGTCTGATGAGCTCTTCCTTTGCACTGGCAATATTGAGATTGAGTGAACGTTTGCTTTAATTTTCTTTTGTTTTTCACTTAACATCAAAGACTTTTGCCATAGTTTTGTAAAGTTTTAAGGCATGGTATGCACCTAGGAGTTATTGTAGCAATGTAAGACATTTCCAAGTAATAAATTATCAGCAAAGAATCTACCAAAACATAATTTAACAGGTGGAAGTGGAGTTCACACCTGCTGTCATATTTCTAGTTTTCAACCATGGGAACAGAAAATTGAAATAAGACTATGCTGGATGGACACCATCGATGACTGACGAACTCCATGGGTCCCAATCCTTTTACCGGAAAAATAGTGCTGCATGTTGTGGACTTTCTGCCCTAAATGCAAAGAGGTCTAGAATAACTACTCTCCATCTATCCTTTACATTGTAGCCACCATTCTATTTATAAGACCGACGCAAGACAGGGTCCCTTTTTCAAGACAGGTACAGGTTCCAGGGGTGATGGGAATTTTTTTTTTTTTAGAAAAACTTTTTTTTTTTTTTTTTTCAATCTCCCCTAGGGGTCTCAAACCTGTGATTGTTTTGTACTATCCACTGCAATATTTCAGTATCGCAGCTTACAATACAAATCACGGTCTCCTAATATGCTCAGCTTGTGGCTGTGCTTCACATTATTATCAATATA
Organism: Phyllobates terribilis; assembly: GCF_046119375.1. Classification (NCBI taxonomy): domain Eukaryota; kingdom Metazoa; phylum Chordata; class Amphibia; order Anura; family Dendrobatidae; genus Phyllobates; species Phyllobates terribilis. The sequence continues at coordinate 264,060,094 of NW_027362772.1, read as the reverse complement.
GTGGCGGCAAGAGCAATTAAAGGGGTTGTCCGGCCTTGTGGCTCAAGTCTGCAGTCACTTGTGAATCCTCATATCATGCTATGTGTGCACTGTCAGGATTCTCCGGCGTCAGGGATTTGCAAATTTCTGGCCACATTCTGACTAAACATGTCAGCCTCGATCAATACAAGTCTAGTTGGCACATCACCACACGAATGCAAATCGCATACTCGTGGTAATGTGCCTGTCCACTCGGAAAATCCTGACAGCGCGAACTCAGCACAATGTGAGGATTCACAAGTCTGTAATCACATAGAGTGACTGAAGACTTACGCTATGTTCACACATCATGTTTTTTTCAGCGTTTTTTGATGCAATTCTTTAATGCAAATTTTCAGCTTCCTTTTGCAGTAACAGCAAAGTCTATGAGAAACTAAAATTCTCTGTTCACACATCATGGGTTTTTTTTGTTCAGGATTTTGTGCCTTGCATGGTGTTTTGGAAAATAGAGCATGTCACTTCTTTCAGCGTTTTTTTCACCCATAGGAAGTAATGGGTGGTGAAAAAAAACGAATGGGGTTCTTTTTTTCCCAGAACTTTATGTACATGCATAAAAATAGGCAGAAGGACAGTGAAAAAAAATGCTGAAAAAAAGCACCAAAACTGCAAGAAAAATCCTGAACAATATGCCCTTGAAGATCAGGTTTTGCTGCAGAAAATTACGCCAAAAAAAAAAAACCATGATGTGTGAACATAGCCTTAAACAGCAAGTCTGGACAATCCCTTTAAGTAGTTCCTAGTAGCCTGATCTGATTGCTTCTATCAGAGGCAGGTGCTGACTGTATAACAGAGCAAGCACCTGCCCTGTGTGAACTGGGATCAACTCCTGAGCCCGATTCCATACACCCAAAACCGCCACATGATGTAATAGCTGGAAGGGGTTAAGGTATATCCTCTGTATATGCTATAAATGTCTAAAATGGGCGTACCATTATTGATTCATGTACATGGCTATATTATGCCTCCATGAACCACCGAGTTGCACATAGGTGTAATATAATTCTCAGTTTTCCCAATTATTTGATCCCCATAGATTCTTCTTCTACGAAATATCCTACACGTGTCCAAAAATAGGTGGCCGACGTCATTAGCTGGTAATTGCGTTTTCGGCATGTTCGCCTACAACCTTCCGTGAGTATAATCTGTGATTGTGTGATCTGATTTACCCAAGAATCTCCTCCAGTTTCATTCTGAGACCACAGAAATGTGCACACAAGATCATATCCTCAACCACTCGACCTGAACGCTTCCTGGCGGTTGTGATCAAACACAAAAGCCGAAAACCATCCCCAGAACTGAGCTCAGGTTCTTCTACACATGTCCTGAAGATGACACGGAGAGGAGGGGGGCAACACAGTAAAATCCGAAATGTCAGACTGCAGAACAGACGGGAGATGGGACTGCTCGGCTGTTCTAGAAAATCCCATAGAAGTGACAGGAGGGAGCTGAGTATAAGAAGCCTCCTCTCCATTAACTGTGTGTCAGCCCGGTCCCCATGAAAGCAAGATCTGCATCCCCATCATTGTGCTGACTGTAGGGTCTCTGATGTCTGAGCCCACCTATCACTAAGTTGAGAATTTGGTGAGTTTTCTGCACCAATTAACTTTTCTTAGCCTTAGAGTGCATGTAAAAAAAAAAAAAAAAAAAAAAAAAAACACACTATGTTCACACATTGCATTTTTTTTTCTGCAGCAAAACCTGATCTCTTGCCAGGAGGTGTGTTCACGATTTTTCTTGCTGCGTTTTTTTTTCCACTGTCCTTTTGTCTCTTTATGCATATACATAAAGTTTAGTGCAAAAAAAAATAAAATAAATCATTCTGGTTTTGGCACAACAAAACGCTGAAAAACCTGACACCTGCGTTTTTTTCACCACCCATTACTTCCAATAGGTGAACAACGCTGAAAGAAGTGACCTGCTCTATTCTGCAAAAAAACATGCAAAGCACAAAATACTGGAGGACAAAAACCAAGGTGTGTGCATGAGATTTCTGGAATCCCATAGGCTTTGCTGGTACTGTAAAACGCAGCTGAAAATTTGCATTAAAAAAAAAAAAACACAATGTGTGAACGTAGCCTAAGATTATATGCACACGTCTTTTTCAGGTGGATTCCACAAGGAACCGCATGAAAAAGCGCCGCAAAGAAAGACATAAGGCTATGTGCCCACGACGCTGCAGAATAGCCAGACCACTTCCGCCATCATTATACAAATAAGCGGCTGAAATTTTTCTCACACACGGACTTTCCTCATTGATGGTAGTTTATGGGGAAAGTTCACATGCGGACCCCGCAAGAGGAATTGACACACTGCCGGTCTGAAAGATGCGCCCCATGTCAGTTTCCGCAGGTGCACAGAGATGCATAGTGGACATGGGATTTCTAAATCCTATCCACTATGCTGTAACATCAGGACGCTGCGGGTTTGACACTGCTTAACACGCAATGGATAGCAAAAAAGGATGTGGCGCTATACTACCACAGTGACCCCTTCATGCTCAGGATCGGTGGGGGTCCTAGAAGTCCTTGTGATGTCACCCTATAAGATGGGAATATTACTAAAAACCCCTTCATGATGTGTGACGTACATGTTTGCCACACGTCGAGTGCAGGTATATGGAGCAGTTCCATACACAGCGGGTGCAGGATGTCTTTCACAGCCAACACCGGCCTCTAACAGCAGCAACCTGCGCTAACAGCAGGGATCGCTGCTGTTAACCATTTAGAAACTGCTATCAATCTCTCACAGCAGCATTGAAGTGGAGCGATTGCATTACGAAACTGTGCTGACGATCATGGACTGTCAATAGGGGGGGGGGGGGGGTTATCATGGTGGCCCGGATTGGGGACCCCCATCACAGCCAGTCTCTATAGTAGAGCCACCATTTCTACTGCATACTGAAGCATCGCACTAAAATAGAACAAGCGAACAAAAAAAAAAAAAATAAATAAAAAATCACCGGCTGAAGTCTCCTAAATTGAAATAAAAAAAATATATACATATATACAAAAGATTGAATTGCCCTCTATTCCAGAGTTCAAGAATAAAGAAAAACTCTAGAAAAATAAATATATTTGGTATAAAAAAGTCCAAGGTATGAAAATGCTAAATATATTTACTAAATTAAGATGTAATACTATTAATAATAAAATACTAAGTCAGTAAATATATGTAGTGTTAATAATAAATAATATAATTTAGGAAATATTAACCATAAATAAATTATTAAGTTAATAATAATCATAAATAAAATATAATTTAGTAAAAACTGCAAGCTGGCCAGCTGTAGGGGAGCAGCCCCCCATTCCTAGGGTGAGGGGCTTTGCTGTCTCCTTCCAGCACATTCACACAACACACTGCTGCACGTTCTGCGTCATCCAGGGAGCAGTGTCGCACACAGCCGGCGCAGCGACAGGATGTTTAGAGCAGCCGGTGCATCCCCGCTCCCTCCCGGGATCCTGCCTGTGGGAAAAGTCCCGGGCACACGTGTGATGTGTGAGTGTGTGCAGGACACGTGTGACGCCGCGGCCCCGGCCTCCCGCGCTGCTCTCCTCCCCGGGGCCGCCTGTGTGTGCAGAGGTCGTGAGAACACACCGAACCCTGCTGCTGCGGCCGGGCCCGGCGCCAGCGGGATAATCCCTTCCTGGCAGAGCTGCGCTTTGTCTCACTCAGCGCGCGCGGCCGTCAGCCGGGCACGTGGGCGCGCGACACTGTGCCTGCGGCTTTGCAGAGGCATGCTGAGTGGTGCAGGAACCGGATCCTATCTCTCCTTCTGTATCTCACCTCTTGTAACCAAAATACTGAGGAGCAAGATGACTATTTTTTTTCCCACCATTGATTTAACCCCTTTCAATCACAGTGGGTTACAGTCTGCAGCAATTCCCACCTGCTTGAAATTTCAGATTTTTTTTTTTCAAAGGCTGTTCACACAATTTTTCCGATGCAGTTTCTAGAAAGTGATTCCAAACATTCAAATCTGCTTCTACAATGCCCCTCTCGCTCCCCCCCCCCCCCCCCCACTTGTATTGTCTGTCATCCGAGAGAATTAGGCCGATTATGATAACAGCACTCCGATCAGAGTGTCAGCATAGTGGGGTCCGATTCTCTCGGATGAGGAGGAAATGAGGAAAAAAATGTCTCCATCTTCTCCATTCTGTCGGTGCGCGGAAATCGGACTGCACTCAGATGTCATCCGGGTGCAGTCCGATGGCTTCCACGCAGGGCCACCATCAGGGCATTACTACCTTTACTGGTGTATGGGGCCGATGAGCCAAAGAAAAGAGGGAGGGACCGGACCCAGTCTTAGCCCTCCCCCCCTTTTGTTTCTGCTCACCGGGCCCCAGGGTGTAATAAAGTTTTGTGCGCCGGCGCACCGCCATTAGCGGCACACATCTTGGCGCAGGGATCTTTTCCAGAGCTCCACAGCTGTGCAGCCTCCACCTTTTCTGTGACGTGCTGCGGTGCTGGTGACGGCACCTACGTGAAGACGTCATTGCATACGCGCCGGCATGTACATGCACCACTCACGAGGATACCAGAAGTGGAGCTGCGCCTGTAGGGAATCGTATGAGTTATAAGTATGGAAAACTTTTTTTTTTTAATAAAATGAATTAAATGGGTGTAGCAAATCAGGATGAATGGGGGACAGTGAATGATGATGCACTGAGGTGGGGGAGGGCGAATAATGAATTGCTGGGGTCCTGGGTTCAAATCCCACCAAGGACGACATCTGCAAGGAGTTTGTATGTTCTTCCTGTGTTTGCGTGGGTTTCCTCCAAGTTCTCCAGTATCCTCCCACACTCCAAAGACATACTGATAGGGAATCTAGATTGTGAGCCCCAATGGGGACAGTGATGATGACGTCTGTAAAGCGCTGTGGAATTAATGGCGCCATATAAGTGAGTAAAATAAATAAATTGAAGGAGGTGGTGGGGGACAGCAAATGATGAATTGAGGGTGGGGGACAGCCAATGAATTGGGGGAGGGGGACAGAAAATGATGAATTGAAGGTAAGGGTGGGGAGAGCAAATGATGAATTGGGGGTGGAGAACAGAAAATGATGACGTGGGGGACAGCAAATGAATTGGGGGAGGGGGACAGCAAATGATGAATTGAAGGTGGGGGTGGGTAGAGCAAATGATGACTTGAGGGTGGGGTACAGCAAATTATAATGAATTGAGGGAGTAGGATGGGGGACAGTGACTGATGACGCATTGAGTGTGAGGGAGAGCAAATGATGAATTGAGGGTGGGGGAGAGCAGTTGATAATGAATAGAGGGTGCCGGTGGGAGAGAGAGTGGACATGACATAATGAATTGGGGTGGAGGGTGGCATGTAAATATAATGAATCAGGGGAGCGGGAGGTACAGGATGGGGGCGTTGAGGATGACGGAGTGTGACTAGTAATGAATTGGGGGAAAAAATACAGGTGGTAATTAGAAAAACACCAAATCATAAATACATAGATAGGGCCTAATTTAGCTAGACAACCAAGAAAAAGAATATTAGACCCCTAAAAATTAACTTTTATTAATGTTTTTTAAAGCGTAAAGGACCTATACGCTTTTAAAAACATTAATAAAAGTTAATTTTTAGGGGTCTAATATTCTTTTTCTTGGTTGTCTACAGGTGCTAATTCATTTATGTATTTATTGGGTGGAGAAAGTGGCTATTTATAGTTAGTGGGGGCGCAGTGGTGGATTACGATTTATATTTGGAATGGTGGGTTGCATAATAACAAATTATATAGTAATGGTGGGTGCTCGTCTGTATTCAGCTGCGTAGTGTAGAAGTTGGGGATTGTGCTCTAGATAACTGTGTTATTTTATGCAGAGACGAGTCCTGGCTGGAAGAACTGATGGCAGTCTACAATAGATGAAGGAGAAAAGCGAAGATGAAGCACTTCAAGAGACGTCGCCGGTGAGTCAGTCTATTATATGTACACTTACACTATACACTATATAGTATATACAGAGCTCCTTTGTATAACGTCACCAGTGATCACTGTATTACCTGTACACTGACACTATATACAGAGCTCCTGTGCATAATGTCACTGGTGATTACTGTATTACCTATACACACACACTGACACTATATACAGAGCTCCTGTGTGTAATGTCACTGGTGATTACTGTATTACCTATACACACACACTGACACTATATACAGAGCTCCTGTGTGTAATGTCACTGGTGATCACTGTATTATCTGTACACTGACACTATATACAGAGCTCCTGTGTATAATGTCACTGGTGATCACTGTATTACCTGTACACTATATACAGAGCTCTTGTGTATAATGTCACTGGTGATCACTGTATTATCTGTACACTGATACTATGTACAGAGCTCCTGTGTATAATGTCACTGGTGATCACTGTATTATCTGTACACTGACACTATATACAGAGCTCCTGTGTATAATGTCACTGGTGATCACTGTATTACCTGTACACTGACACTATATACAGAGCTCCTGTGTATAATGTCACTGGTGATTACTGTATTACCTATACACACACACTGACACTATATACAGAGCTCCTGTGTGTAATGTCACTGGTGATCACTGTATTATCTGTACACTGACACTATATACAGAGCTCCTGTGTATAATGTCACTGGTGATCACTGTATTACCTGTACACTATATACAGAGCTCTTGTGTATAATGTCACTGGTGATCACTGTATTATCTGTACACTGATACTATGTACAGAGCTCCTGTGTATAATGTCACTGGTGATCACTGTATTATCTGTACACTGACACTATATACAGAGCTCCTGTGTATAATGTCACTGGTGATCACTGTATTACCTGTACACTGACACTATATACAGAGCTCCTGTGTATAATGTCACTGGTGATCACTGTATTATCTGTACACTGACACTATATACAGAGCTTCTGTGTATAATGTCACTGGTGATCACTGTATTACCTGTACGCTATACACTATATACAGAGCTCCTGTGTATAATGTCACTGATGATCACTGTATTACCTGTGCACAGACACTATATACAGAGCTCCTGTGGATAATGTCACTGTTGATCACTGTATTACCTGTACACTGACACTATATACAGAGCTCCTGTGTATAATGTCACCGGTGATCACTGTATTACCTATACACTGACACTATATACAGAGCTCCTATGTATAATGTCACTGTTGATCACTGTATTACCTGTACACTGACACTATATACAGAGCTCCTGTGTATAATGTCACTGGTGATCACTGTATTACCTGTACACTGACACTATATACAGAGCTCCTGTGTATAATGTCACTGGTGATCACTGTATTACCTGTACACTGACACTATATACAGAGCTCCTGTATATCATGTCACTGGTGATCACTGTATTACCTGTACACTATATACAGAGCTCCCGTGTATAATGTCACTGGTAATCACTATTACCTGTACACTATATACAGAGCTCATGTGTATAATGTTACTGGTGAGTCACTGTATTACCTGTATACTGACACTATACACTGTATACTATGTACAGAGCTCCTGTGTATAATGGCACTTATAGTAATATTAGTATTGTGTTTTTTTTATTAATGATCAATATTGTAGTATTTGGTCACTGTGTGGTGGCAATATGTGGTCAGGTCACAGTGTGGCGGTATTTGTTCCTTGTGTGTGGTATTATTTGGTCACTATGGGGTGGTAATATGTGGTCAGGTCATGGTGTGACGGTATTTGTCCCTTGTATGTGGTATTATTGGTTATTTTAAAAAATGTATGTGGCACATTCCCTTAAAGAAAAATAACTAAAAAATATACTTAAAAAGAGTATTGAATATTTTAAGAAATCTTTAATAGGTTAGACTAGAGTGGGGTCCGGACAAAAGAGTCTCCTTGTCCTGGTGGTAGTTTAAAAAAACTTTTGGCCAAAATGAAAGCTGCTGGCTATGTATGTGATCTGGTGTTTGATGGGAATTGGTAATGTGTGATTGGTGAGGATGTGGTGCAGAAGTGGAGTTATTCCAAGAGTGGGCGGTGGGATTGTGGAAGGTTGAGGGGTGAAGGTGGAGCTGGGGTGGAGCCTGAGTGGAGTCTTAAGGAGGACAGGACAGGAGAGTATAAGGATTTTTTTTATTTTATTCTTATTTTTACACCAGGACACGGCAGGAGCAGAATACTACTCTCAACATTGTCCCTTGCTCCCGCTGATCGCAGCACAAGCAGGGGACAATGATGCAGATGCCTGCAGCACCCGGCGCTTGGGAACAGCGCTAACCGTACCGCTGATTCTGGTACGTGTCACACTGATGACACACGGATGTCATCAGTGTGCACGTGTGCGGGAAGTTTTCGCGGCCCATGCTGCTAGAAAAAAACAGACATGTCAGCGTGATTTGCCCATGGACACACGGTTCGTGGAAACGCACTGACATGTGCACAGAAATGGGTCTACGTGTGTCAGTGTCTCCAGTACGTGTGGAAACGGACACCACACGTACTCAAAATACTGACTTATGAAAGAGCCCTTATATTCATGGCTGCCTTCTTCTGAAAACAGCGCCACCCCTGTTTTGGGGTTGTGCCTGGTATTGCAGCTCTGCTTCATTGAAGTGAATGGTGCCCAGCTGCAATACCACACAAAAGCAGTAGACAAAGGCAGCCAGTTTTTTTACTAATCCTGCAAACCCTGTAAGGCTATGTGTACATGGAGGTTTTTTTGCTGAGTTTTTTGGAGCAGAAACTGAGTGGAGATGCCAAAATTTGAAGGAGAATTTGGAAAGTTTCCACTCCATTTCTGCTTTAACATCTTCTAGAAAAACACTGTGTGCACAAAGCTTTAGGGCTCATCACACATCAAAATTTCGTGTATGAGTGCTATCCGTGGTTTCTACGGATCGCATGATATTCTATGGAGCTGTGCACATGTCTGATGTTTTCTTTGGGCAAAGTGGTCTGCGGAAAATCTCAGAGACGTGTCCGATTTTGATCTGAGTATTGGATCAAAATCGTCCATGGGTTCGTAAAAAAAAATCGGACTGCACTCGGATGACATCAGAGTGCAGTCTGATTATCACGGACTGTCATAAAGGAAAAGTTGGAGAAACTTTTTTAATTTTCCACGTACAGGAAAAACTGACGGCACTCGGACCAAAGTCTGATCAGATCAGTTTTTCTCGTACCTGGAAAAATCAGACGTGTGAATGAGCCCTTAAGGACAGATCCATGTGGAACAACACCTCCTACTCTCTTCCGCTCATCTGACGTCTCCGCGAACAACTATCCCACCCATCACTCTCGGTCCAAATATAGGCGGTGTCGTGTCCATATGCCGCTGACGGCTGAGGTAGGATGCACTTGATCTATTCTTGGGGGGAGGTAACACGCTCTACGGAAGATTTCCCTGACAGCTGAGGAATTAATTAATTGGGGTCATGCATCTCTCATTTATAGCGCAGGGCAGGATTATAGTGTGAAGCTGCCATTGCTCCTAGCAGTCAGGATAGTGAAATAATTAGCTGCCAGATTCACGTCCTCCCATCCTTCAGCTTGTCTTCACCCACTTCAAAGCTCCGTGTACTTTCATCAGTAGGGTAATTGATCCCTATGCTGTACATTCTTATATCGGTCGACTTTGGTATCTTTAGAGGCCACTGTTAGAGGAGCGTATATACCTTTACCCATAATGTAGCCTGTGGTCGTCCTCCATGGCCTGTAATATGATAAAACTCTATATAGACCTTGTTACCTTCACAGATTCTATTAAAAATTTCAGAAAAAAATACCATGCCGTACTATTTTATTTTTCGATAAAATGCCAAACATCATGATGGAAACCGCCACAGACCCTATAGAAGTAAATGGGGTTCTTTAGGCACCATTGCTTTTCATGACGTCACAGATCTCTTGCAGCATTGAATTCAGTTTTTCTGCACTTCAAGCAGATCAGAAAACTGAATTCTAATGCAAATGTATTACTTAGTCTCAGATCTATATACGGTACCATGCGAAAGAATTAAATCCCAACTTTTGTTGCATTAGCTTTATATTTGCTCATGCAGCCACTCTGGTAATTCTTGCCGGCAGCCAATCACATGTACGAGTGGATGTACCGCATATATCAGACATAATCGCTTCTGGGACCAGTGACTGGCAGTGTTGGAGTAGTGGGAAATTCAAGGGGTAAGTAGTTGTTATTTTATATTTTATAATATGCATGTTTTTTTTATAACATTCCAAAGCCTACGGGCAATTTTGTATGTTTCCAGGAAAATAATCCCTTTGAAAGGTGTTCCTATCTCAGACATTTATGGCATATGTCAGACTGATGCAGGTCCAACTCTGAGAATCACATTTAGGGTGCTGTCAGACAGCCGTACAAATCGGACCGAGATCGGACCGCAGTGCACAGTCTGACCAGCGGCTCTTCCGACCCGATGGTGACAGCTTCATATATTTCTATGTAGCTGACATGCTCGGTTCGGGAGAGCCGCCACCAGTCCGAGCATTATAGTCCTCGGCTGTCTGACCGCTCCCTTATATCTTCAGTGGGCCCCGTCTTGCGCCAGAGTAAATTAAGAGGTGACCATGCATGCACTCTATGCAGTTGACAACTCCAAAAAAACCCAAGAGCACTCAGTGGGCATAATCTGGAACTCCGATAGAAGTGAATGTAGAGAAATGCATGTGATCAACCACTTCTTCTTTCACGCAGGTGCGCATTGGGGCTCCCTTCTCAAGATGGGTGTTGATCTTTGAGTGGGGACGCTTATTGAACAGATATTGAAGGTGAGATGGGAATAAAGGGCATTTGTCAGTAGGATGGAGCCTCCTAAACAGTCTGTATGGGCATGTAGGTCACAAGAAGCTGAATAAAATGATACCTTGATATCTATGATCCAATGTCTTATTCCAGAGAAATCCACATTTTTCAGAATATGTAAATGAGCTGTTAATATCTATGGGCCGGACATAGATCTCCTCCCTGAGAATCTGTCTCCAGAATTTATTTTAAATGAAAGGGGGAGTTACCAGTGTGAGACATGTAATGACTGACAGTCTGCTTTCCTGATCTGCATGTCTCGCACCGGGCAGCTTGATTCACTTTTATCCCCGCTGGATGCACTGCTGCTCCATTCACTCTCTATAGGGCTGCTTGAGAAAGTCGAGCACAGCACTTGTCAGGGACCGAATAGAGCGTTGGTCGGGCATGTGCACCGCCGCTCTATTCCCACTGTCATTGGATAGGTGATCACTTCTCTGCACTGGACAACCCCTTTAACTTTCTATGAAACTTTGTTAAACAAATAAAAAGTTGAACTCTTGCTTGTTCCTATTGATACTTTGTATTGCAGGGAGTCCTTGACACACAGGACGGACTGTTTAGTAAATGCGACAATGATAAATGTTTTGCAAACATGGGAGAAACACATTTTGATCGACTGTAAACATACGAGGTTTAATCACAATAAACAACCCTGTTCCCACAGTGCAAGGAAGCCGTCACCGTGAAGTTACAAGCTAAGTTATGAGAACCTTTAGTAGAAGTGTAACCTTTTATTGTATTGGACTCCTGTTTGTTTTGCAGACTTGCAAATGTTGTACGTCTCATAAAAAGAAGAACTGGATAGATAGGTGTTGAATAGTGTTGAGCGATACCTTCCGATATCGGGAAATATCGGATCGGATTGGATCGGACCGATACCGAAAAAGTATCGGATATCGCCGATTCCGATACCGGAAACCAATGCAAGTCAATGGGACATAAATATCGGAATTAAAATAAACCCTTTCTTTCCTTGTAGGTTATTTCTACATGAAGGAAAACAACTAAGAATAATGTAGAATGTATTGGGGGAGGTGGGGGAGACAATAAAGGCATAGAGGTTTAGCCCAGTCAAATGGAATAGCAGGAATTAATATTTTTTTATTATGTTCTGAGTTACGGAAATATTAACTATGTTAAGTATTTTTATATTTTGTCAGATATTTATGTTTCACTACTTCCATGCTCTTCACCTTCTTTTTTACTTCTCCCACACTTTCTCCTTCATCATCCTCAGCATCTTTTTCATCCACTTCTTCTTCACCTTCTTCTTCTTCACCTTCTTCGTATTATTCTTTTTTTTACATTCTTCATATTCTACTTCTTCATCTTCTTCATATTCTTCTTCTTCATCATATTCTTATTTGTGACAGGCATTCCTGTAGTTGTTATCTATAAAAGGTTGGACATTACACCTTTCGTTCTGCCCGTCACAAAAGATTTACAACAGGATTTGTCCGCGTTCAGTTTGGCCTGCAGCAGCAGGTCTTTTCCAGGGGCACCACGAGGAGGAACGGACTCACCCCCATACACTGCTTAGTCATCTTCTGCTTATAATTTAGATATTATCTTTTGCTCTGATTTTTAGTCTTATGCTTAATGTTCTTCCGCTTTTTGTTCTGCAGCTTCTTGTATTTCTGCTTCTTGGTTTTCTGTCTCTTGTTTTTCTGTATCTTGGTGCTTGTCTTCTCTTCTTTGTCTTCTTGGTCAACTTCTTCAGGGTCATCTTCTTGGTCTTCTTCGGGGTGGTCTTCAGGGTCGTCGTCTTCGGGGGTCCTCGTCTTCGGGGTCCTCGTCTTCTTCGGGTTGGTCTTCTGGGTCCTCGTCTTCGGGGTCCTCGTCTTCTTCGGGGTGGTCTTCAGGGTCCTCGTCTTCTTCGGGGTGGTCTTCAGGGTCCTCGTCTTCAGGGTCATTGTCTTCGGGGTCCTCGTCTTCTTAGGGTTGGTCTTCAGGGTCCTCGTCTTCAGGGTCCTCGTCAGGGAGATCCAGAGTGATTACCAAGAACCATTTCAAAAAGCTTGAACTTGGAAATGTAGCAGAAGGTACAAGAAAGCTGAGGAACTACCGAGGACCAGCTGACGGTACTGGAACCCGGATGGATAGCAGAAGGTACAAGAGCCAATGGAACTACCGAGGACCAGCTGATGTTACTGGAACTCGGTTACTAAGCAGGAGGTACCTGTGCCAGAAAGCACTACCAAGGACCAGCAGACGTTGGTGGAACTTGGATACCGAGAAGGAGGCACCTAATCCAAAGGCACTGCCGAGAACCAGCTGACGGTACTGGAACCCGGATGGGTAGCAGAAGGTACAAGAGCCAATGGAACTACCGAGGACCAGCTGATGTTACTGGAACCCGGATGGGTAGCAGAAGGTACAAGAGCCAATGGAACTACCGAGGACCAGCTGATGTTACTGGAACTCGGTTACTAAGCAGGAGGTACCTGTGCCAGAAAGCACTACCAAGGACCAGCAGACGTTGGTGGAACTTGGATACCGAGAAGGAGGCACCTAATCCAAAGGCACTGCCGAGAACCAGCTGACGGTACTGGAACCCGGATGGGTAGCAGAAGGTACCCATGTAAAAAAAAAGTTCAAGGCCGCGAGCCGGCCGCAGTTACCAAAACCCACAGTCCTACAGAGGGTGCTTGTCCTATTGGCACTATGGAACCAGCCTTCATTGCCAGATCCCGCAGCCCACATAGGAGTCACCTAAACTGCAGGCACCATAGAGTCGGCTAACCCGACCGCAACACGACAGGACAACGCATTGGAGGCAAAGTGACGTTGACACTACCCGGAAACAGCTGGCGTGCTGGAACCAGGCTGGGCAGGAGGGAGTACCCGTGCCAAAGACACTGCCGAGAACCAGCTGACGGTACTGGAACCCGGATGGGTAGCAGAAGATACAAGAGCAAATGGAACTACCGAGGACCAGCTGACGGTACTGGAACCCGGATGGGTAGCAGAAGGTACAAGAGCCAATGGAACTACCGAGGACCAGCTGATGTTACTGGAACTCGGTTACTAAGCAGGAGGTACCTGTGCCAGAAAGCACTACCAAGGACCAGCAGACGTTGGTGGAACTTGGATACCGAGAAGGAGGCACCTAATCCAAAGGCACTGCCGAGAACCAGCTGACGGTACTGGAACCCGGATGGGTAGCAGAAGGTACCCATGTAAAAAAAAAGTTCAAGGCCGCGAGCCGGCCGCAGTTACCAAAACCCACAGTCCTACAGAGGGTGCTTGTCCTATTGGCACTATGGAACCAGCCTTCATTGCCAGATCCCGCAGCCCACATAGGAGTCACCTAAACTGCAGGCACCATAGAGTCGGCTAACCCGACCGCAACACGACAGGACAACGCATTGGAGGCAAAGTGACGTTGACACTACCCGGAAACAGCTGGCGTGCTGGAACCAGGCTGGGCAGGAGGGAGTACCCGTGCCAAAGACACTGCCGAGAACCAGCTGACGGTACTGGAACCCGGATGGGTAGCAGAAGATACAAGAGCAAATGGAACTACCGAGGACCAGCTGACGGTACTGGAACCCGGATGGGTAGCAGAAGGTACAAGAGCCAATGGAACTACCGAGGACCAGCTGATGTTACTGGAACTCGGTTACTAAGCAGGAGGTACCTGTGCCAGAAAGCACTACCAAGGACCAGCAGACGTTGGTGGAACTTGGATACCGAGAAGGAGGCACCTAATCCAAAGGCACTGCCGAGAACCAGCTGACGGTACTGGAACCCGGATGGGTAGCAGAAGGTACAAGAGCCAATGGAACTGCCGAGAACCAGCTGGCGGTGCTGGAGCCCAGGGTAAATACTAAAAACAGAAGAGCCAGAGGTGTATTTGGAGGAGGTTTTAAATCCGTACTACAGTGGATGTGGACAAAGCAGGAGAATTTGCCGGACACACAGCTGGGGATCAGCTGACGTTACTGAATCCCAATAACACTGGAGCAAGCGTTGACTGTGCAGACGGCACTTCTGAGCAGCAACTAGCGGTATTGGAGCCCAGGGTAAATACTAAAAACGGAGGAGCCAGAGGTGTAATTGGAGCAAGTTTTAAATAAGTAGCACAGTGAATATGGACAGAGCAGGAGAAATTGCCGTGAACACAGCAGGGGAACAGCTGACGTTACCGAACCCCAATAACACCGCAGCAAGTGTTGACTGTGCAGACGGCACTTCCGAGCGCCAACTGGCGGTGCTGGAGCCCAGGGATAAGAATGAAAACAGAGGAGCCAGAGGTGTAATTCGAGCAACTTTAAAATGTGTAGTACAGTGGATGTGGACAAAGCAGGAGAAATTGCCGTCCGCACAGCAGGAGAACAGCTGACGTTACTGAACCCCAATAACACGGCAGCAAGTGTTGACTGTGCAGACAGCACTTCCGAGCGCCAACTGGCGGTGTTGGAGCCCAGGGTAAATACTAAAAACGGAGGAGCCAGAGGTGTAATTGGAGCAAGTTTTAAATAAGTAGCACAGTGAATATGGACAGAGCAGGAGAAATTGCCGTGAACACAGCAGGGGAACAGCTGACGTTACCGAACCCCAATAACACCGCAGCAAGTGTTGACTGTGCAGACGGCACTTCCGAGCGCCAACTGGCGGTGCTGGAGCCCAGGGATAAGAATGAAAACAGAGGAGCCAGAGGTGTAATTGGAGCAACTTTAAAATCTGTAGTAGTGAGAATGTGGACAGAGCAGGAGAAATTGCCGTCCGCACAGCAGGGGAACAGCTGACGTTACTGAACCCCAATAACATGGTAGCAAGTGTTGACTGTGCAGACAGCACTTCCGAGCGCCAACTGGCGGTGCTGGAGCCCAGGGATAAGAATGAAAACAGAGGAGCCAGAGGTGTAATTGGAGCAACTTTAAAATCTGTAGTAGTGAGAATGTGGACAGAGCAGGAGAAATTGCCGTCCGCACAGCAGGGGAACAGCTGACGTTACTGAACCCCAATAACACGGCAGCAAGTGTTGACTGTGCAGACAGCACTTCCGAGCGCCAACTGGCGGTGTTGGAGCCCAGGGTAAATACTAAAAACGGAGGAGCCAGAGGTGTAATTGGAGCAAGTTTTAAATAAGTAGCACAGTGAATATGGACAGAGCAGGAGAAATTGCCGTGAACACAGCAGGGGAACAGCTGACGTTACTGAACCCCAATAACATGGTAGCAAGTGTTGACTGTGCAGACGGCACTTCCGAGCGCCAACTGGCGGTGCTGGAGCCCAGGGATAAGAATGAAAACAGAGGAGCCAGAGGTGTAATTCGAGCAACTTTAAAATGTGTAGTACAGTGGATGTGGACAAAGCAGGAGAAATTGCCGTCCGCACAGCAGGAGAACAGCTGACGTTACTGAACCCCAATAACACGGCAGCAAGTGTTGACTGTGCAGACAGCACTTCCGAGCGCCAACTGGCGGTGTTGGAGCCCAGGGTAAATACTAAAAACGGAGGAGCCAGAGGTGTAATTGGAGCAAGTTTTAAATAAGTAGCACAGTGAATATGGACAGAGCAGGAGAAATTGCCGTGAACACAGCAGGGGAACAGCTGACGTTACTGAACCCCAATAACATGGTAGCAAGTGTTGACTGTGCAGACGGCACTTCCGAGCGCCAACTGGCGGTGCTGGAGCCCAGGGATAAGAATGAAAACAGAGGAGCCAGAGGTGTAATTCGAGCAACTTTAAAATGTGTAGTACAGTGGATGTGGACAAAGCAGGAGAAATTGCCGTCCGCACAGCAGGAGAACAGCTGACGTTACTGAACCCCAATAACACGGCAGCAAGTGTTGACTGTGCAGACAGCACTTCCGAGCGCCAACTGGCGGTGTTGGAGCCCAGGGTAAATACTAAAAACGGAGGAGCCAGAGGTGTAATTGGAGCAAGTTTTAAATAAGTAGCACAGTGAATATGGACAGAGCAGGAGAAATTGCCGTGAACACAGCAGGGGAACAGCTGACGTTACCGAACCCCAATAACACCGCAGCAAGTGTTGACTGTGCAGACGGCACTTCCGAGCGCCAACTGGCGGTGCTGGAGCCCAGGGATAAGAATGAAAACAGAGGAGCCAGAGGTGTAATTGGAGCAACTTTAAAATCTGTAGTAGTGAGAATGTGGACAGAGCAGGAGAAATTGCCGTCCGCACAGCAGGGGAACAGCTGACGTTACTGAACCCCAATAACATGGTAGCAAGTGTTGACTGTGCAGACAGCACTTCCGAGCGCCAACTGGCGGTGCTGGAGCCCAGGGATAAGAATGAAAACAGAGGAGCCAGAGGAGTAATTGGAGCAACTTTAAAATGTGTAGTACAGTGGATGTGGACAAATCAGGAGAAATTGCCGTCCGCACAGCAGGAGAACAGCTGACGTTACTGAACCCCAATAACACGGCAGCAAGTGTTGACTGTGCAGACGGCACTTCCGAGCGCCAACTGGCGGTGCTGGAGCCCAGGGATAAGAATGAAAACAGAGGAGCCAGAGGTGTAATTGGAGCAACTTTAAAATCTGTAGTAGTGAGAATGTGGACAGAGCAGGAGAAATTGCCGTCCGCACAGCAGGGGAACAGCTGACGTTACTGAACCCCAATAACATGGTAGCAAGTGTTGACTGTGCAGACAGCACTTCCGAGCGCCAACTGGCGGTGCTGGAGCCCAGGGATAAGAATGAAAACAGAGGAGCCAGAGGTGTAATTGGAGCAACTTTAAAATCTGTAGTAGTGAGAATGTGGACAGAGCAGGAGAAATTGCCGTCCGCACAGCAGGGGAACAGCTGACGTTACTGAACCCCAATAACACGGCAGCAAGTGTTGACTGTGCAGACAGCACTTCCGAGCGCCAACTGGCGGTGTTGGAGCCCAGGGTAAATACTAAAAACGGAGGAGCCAGAGGTGTAATTGGAGCAAGTTTTAAATAAGTAGCACAGTGAATATGGACAGAGCAGGAGAAATTGCCGTGAACACAGCAGGGGAACAGCTGACGTTACTGAACCCCAATAACATGGTAGCAAGTGTTGACTGTGCAGACGGCACTTCCGAGCGCCAACTGGCGGTGCTGGAGCCCAGGGATAAGAATGAAAACAGAGGAGCCAGAGGTGTAATTCGAGCAACTTTAAAATGTGTAGTACAGTGGATGTGGACAAAGCAGGAGAAATTGCCGTCCGCACAGCAGGAGAACAGCTGACGTTACTGAACCCCAATAACACGGCAGCAAGTGTTGACTGTGCAGACGGCACTTCCGAGCGCCAACTGGCGGTGCTGGAGCCCAGGGATAAGAATGAAAACAGAGGAGCCAGAGGTGTAATTCGAGCAACTTTAAAATGTGTAGTACAGTGGATGTGGACAAAGCAGGAGAAATTGCCGTCCGCACAGCAGGAGAACAGCTGACGTTACTGAACCCCAATAACACGGCAGCAAGTGTTGACTGTGCAGACAGCACTTCCGAGCGCCAACTGGCGGTGTTGGAGCCCAGGGTAAATACTAAAAACGGAGGAGCCAGAGGTGTAATTGGAGCAAGTTTTAAATAAGTAGCACAGTGAATATGGACAGAGCAGGAGAAATTGCCGTGAACACAGCAGGGGAACAGCTGACGTTACCGAACCCCAATAACACCGCAGCAAGTGTTGACTGTGCAGACGGCACTTCCGAGCGCCAACTGGCGGTGCTGGAGCCCAGGGATAAGAATGAAAACAGAGGAGCCAGAGGTGTAATTGGAGCAACTTTAAAATCTGTAGTAGTGAGAATGTGGACAGAGCAGGAGAAATTGCCGTCCGCACAGCAGGGGAACAGCTGACGTTACTGAACCCCAATAACATGGTAGCAAGTGTTGACTGTGCAGACAGCACTTCCGAGCGCCAACTGGCGGTGCTGGAGCCCAGGGATAAGAATGAAAACAGAGGAGCCAGAGGTGTAATTGGAGCAACTTTAAAATCTGTAGTAGTGAGAATGTGGACAGAGCAGGAGAAATTGCCGTCCGCACAGCAGGGGAACAGCTGACGTTACTGAACCCCAATAACACGGCAGCAAGTGTTGACTGTGCAGACAGCACTTCCGAGCGCCAACTGGCGGTGTTGGAGCCCAGGGTAAATACTAAAAACGGAGGAGCCAGAGGTGTAATTGGAGCAAGTTTTAAATAAGTAGCACAGTGAATATGGACAGAGCAGGAGAAATTGCCGTGAACACAGCAGGGGAACAGCTGACGTTACTGAACCCCAATAACATGGTAGCAAGTGTTGACTGTGCAGATGGCACTTCCGAGCGCCAACTGGCGGTGCTGGAGCCCAGGGATAAGAATGAAAACAGAGGAGCCAGAGGTGTAATTCGAGCAACTTTAAAATGTGTAGTACAGTGGATGTGGACAAAGCAGGAGAAATTGCCGTCCGCACAGCAGGAGAACAGCTGACGTTACTGAACCCCAATAACACGGCAGCAAGTGTTGACTGTGCAGACAGCACTTCCGAGCGCCAACTGGCGGTGTTGGAGCCCAGGGTAAATACTAAAAACGGAGGAGCCAGAGGTGTAATTGGAGCAAGTTTTAAATAAGTAGCACAGTGAATATGGACAGAGCAGGAGAAATTGCCGTGAACACAGCAGGGGAACAGCTGACGTTACTGAACCCCAATAACATGGTAGCAAGTGTTGACTGTGCAGACGGCACTTCCGAGCGCCAACTGGCGGTGCTGGAGCCCAGGGATAAGAATGAAAACAGAGGAGCCAGAGGTGTAATTCGAGCAACTTTAAAATGTGTAGTACAGTGGATGTGGACAAAGCAGGAGAAATTGCCGTCCGCACAGCAGGAGAACAGCTGACGTTACTGAACCCCAATAACACGGCAGCAAGTGTTGACTGTGCAGACAGCACTTCCGAGCGCCAACTGGCGGTGTTGGAGCCCAGGGTAAATACTAAAAACGGAGGAGCCAGAGGTGTAATTGGAGCAAGTTTTAAATAAGTAGCACAGTGAATATGGACAGAGCAGGAGAAATTGCCGTGAACACAGCAGGGGAACAGCTGACGTTACCGAACCCCAATAACACCGCAGCAAGTGTTGACTGTGCAGACGGCACTTCCGAGCGCCAACTGGCGGTGCTGGAGCCCAGGGATAAGAATGAAAACAGAGGAGCCAGAGGTGTAATTGGAGCAACTTTAAAATCTGTAGTAGTGAGAATGTGGACAGAGCAGGAGAAATTGCCGTCCGCACAGCAGGGGAACAGCTGACGTTACTGAACCCCAATAACATGGTAGCAAGTGTTGACTGTGCAGACAGCACTTCCGAGCGCCAACTGGCGGTGCTGGAGCCCAGGGATAAGAATGAAAACAGAGGAGCCAGAGGAGTAATTGGAGCAACTTTAAAATGTGTAGTACAGTGGATGTGGACAAATCAGGAGAAATTGCCGTCCGCACAGCAGGAGAACAGCTGACGTTACTGAACCCCAATAACACGGCAGCAAGTGTTGACTGTGCAGACGGCACTTCCGAGCGCCAACTGGCGGTGCTGGAGCCCAGGGATAAGAATGAAAACAGAGGAGCCAGAGGTGTAATTGGAGCAACTTTAAAATCTGTAGTAGTGAGAATGTGGACAGAGCAGGAGAAATTGCCGTCCGCACAGCAGGGGAACAGCTGACGTTACTGAACCCCAATAACATGGTAGCAAGTGTTGACTGTGCAGACAGCACTTCCGAGCGCCAACTGGCGGTGCTGGAGCCCAGGGATAAGAATGAAAACAGAGGAGCCAGAGGTGTAATTGGAGCAACTTTAAAATCTGTAGTAGTGAGAATGTGGACAGAGCAGGAGAAATTGCCGTCCGCACAGCAGGGGAACAGCTGACGTTACTGAACCCCAATAACACGGCAGCAAGTGTTGACTGTGCAGACAGCACTTCCGAGCGCCAACTGGCGGTGTTGGAGCCCAGGGTAAATACTAAAAACGGAGGAGCCAGAGGTGTAATTGGAGCAAGTTTTAAATAAGTAGCACAGTGAATATGGACAGAGCAGGAGAAATTGCCGTGAACACAGCAGGGGAACAGCTGACGTTACTGAACCCCAATAACATGGTAGCAAGTGTTGACTGTGCAGACGGCACTTCCGAGCGCCAACTGGCGGTGCTGGAGCCCAGGGATAAGAATGAAAACAGAGGAGCCAGAGGTGTAATTCGAGCAACTTTAAAATGTGTAGTACAGTGGATGTGGACAAAGCAGGAGAAATTGCCGTCCGTACAGCAGGAGAACAGCTGACGTTACTGAACCCCAATAACACGGCAGCAAGTGTTGACTGTGCAGACGGCACTTCCGAGCGCCAACTGGCGGTGCTGGAGCCCAGGGATAAGAATGAAAACAGAGGAGCCAGAGGTGTAATTCGAGCAACTTTAAAATGTGTAGTACAGTGGATGTGGACAAAGCAGGAGAAATTGCCGTCCGCACAGCAGGAGAACAGCTGACGTTACTGAACCCCAATAACACGGCAGCAAGTGTTGACTGTGCAGACAGCACTTCCGAGCGCCAACTGGCGGTGTTGGAGCCCAGGGTAAATACTAAAAACGGAGGAGCCAGAGGTGTAATTGGAGCAAGTTTTAAATAAGTAGCACAGTGAATATGGACAGAGCAGGAGAAATTGCCGTGAACACAGCAGGGGAACAGCTGACGTTACCGAACCCCAATAACACCGCAGCAAGTGTTGACTGTGCAGACGGCACTTCCGAGCGCCAACTGGCGGTGCTGGAGCCCAGGGATAAGAATGAAAACAGAGGAGCCAGAGGTGTAATTGGAGCAACTTTAAAATCTGTAGTAGTGAGAATGTGGACAGAGCAGGAGAAATTGCCGTCCGCACAGCAGGGGAACAGCTGACGTTACTGAACCCCAATAACATGGTAGTAAGTGTTGACTGTGCAGACAGCACTTCCGAGCGCCAACTGGCGGTGCTGGAGCCCAGGGATAAGAATGAAAACAGAGGAGCCAGAGGAGTAATTGGAGCAACTTTAAAATGTGTAGTACAGTGGATGTGGACAAATCAGGAGAAATTGCCGTCCGCACAGCAGGAGAACAGCTGACGTTACTGAACCCCAATAACACGGCAGCAAGTGTTGACTGTGCAGACGGCACTTCCGAGCGCCAACTGGCGGTGTTGGAGCTCAGGGATTACAGTTCAGGTGGTAGAAACATGAACAGAACAGGAGACCTGGATACTGTTGCCAACCAATTATTTATTCTGGAAGAGGACTGGCAAATTCATGAGAGATCCAGGCCTTGTTCATTTTGAGAAAAGTAAGCCGGTCAACGTTATCGGAGGATAGTCGCATGCGACGGTCTGTTAGTACACCACCTGCGGCACTAAAGACGCGTTCCGATAATACACTAGCAGCAGGGCAAGCTAGCACCTCCAGTGCATACTGACTAAGCTCTGGCCATGTATCCAGCTTACAGACCCAAAACTTGAAGGGAGAAGAGCCGTCTGGGAGTACACTAAGAGGGCAAGACATGTAGTCTGTCACCATCTGACGGAAACGTTGCCTCCTGCTGACTGGAGCTGTCTGTGATGGTGTAGACATTTGTGGCGGCGGGGACACAAAACTTTGCCACATTTCGGCCATACTGGTCTTGCCTTGTGCTGAGGCGCTGCTTCTGCTCCCTCTTTGTGCAGAGCTTCCTCCACTGCCTCGACGCACTGAGCTGCTTTGTAAAGCACTAGCAGCACTGCTCTCGGTTGGAATGGAGAACATGATGGAATGCACCAGTGCGTCTTGGTACTCCCGCATTTTACGCTCCCGGTTCAATGGTGTTATGAGGCTTTGTAAGTTGTCCCGGTAGCGAGGATCTAGGAGGGTGGACACCCAATAATCAGCCGTGTTGAGAATGTGGGCGATGCGGCGGTCGTTTCTGAGGCACTGCAGCATGAAATCAACCATGTGCTGCAGACTGCCAACTGGCCAAGAAACGCTGTCCCCTGCTTGAGGCGTGATCTCTGCCTGCTCTGCATCACCCCACCCTCGCTCTAGATACTGACTACTAGAGCATTGTGTACCTCCCTCCTCTGGACAGATGTCTTCCTCATCCATTGACTCCTCCTCATCCTCCTCACAAAGTGTCCCCTGCCTAGGCCTTTGTGAGGAACCACGTTGCGCAGACTGTAGAGAAGCAGATGGCATTTGTGACTCCTCATCCTCCACCTCTTCCAAAACCTCGTCCCTTAGTGCTTGCAGTGTTTTTTCAAGCAGGCAGATAAGGGGGATAGTCATGCTGACTAGTGCATCATCTGCACTCGCCATCCGCGTGGAATAATCGAAGGCACGCAAAACGTGGCAAATGTCCTTCATAGAGGCCCACTCAGTGGTGGTGAAGTGTGAACGGCGCGCACTGCGACTTGTTTGCGCCTGCTGCAGCTGGTACTCCATTACTGCTGCCTGCTGCTCACACAACCTCTCCAACATATGTAACGTTGAATTCCACCTGGTGGGTAGGTCACATATGATGCGATGTTCCGGAAGACATAATCGGCGCTGCAGAGCTGCAATGCGTGATCTTGCATTGCTGGAACGCCGCAAGTGAGCGCACTCTATGCGGACCTTGTGAAGCAGTGCATCAAGATCCGGATAGTCCCTCAAAAAACTCTGCACGACCAAGTTGAGCACATGTGCCAGACATGGGATGTGAGTGAGGTTGCCTAGGCCCAGAGCTGCCACCAGATTTCGGCCATTGTCACACACTACCATGCCTGGCTGGAGATTCGCTGGCACAAACCACACGTCACTCTGCTGCTTGATGGCATTCCAGAGCTCCTGCGCTGTGTGGCTTCGATTCCCCAAAGAAATTAATTTTAATACGGCCTGTTGACGTTTGGCCACGGCTGTGCTCATATCGGTCATCATAACAGGTAACCGTTCACGGGTCGATGTGGAGGTAGACCGTGACGGCTCCTGCAGCGCTGATTCAGAGGAACTGGAGTATGAGGAGGAGTCAATGTGTACAGACTGGATTCCTGCAATCCTTGGAGTTGGCAGAACACGTACAGCGCCACTCTCAAGATCTGTACCCGGCTCCACAACATTTACCCAATGGGCAGTGAGGGAAAGGTATCGTCCCTGTCCATGCTTACTGGTCCACGCATCAGTGGTCAGGTGGACCTTGCTACTGACGGCGTTTTGTAGCGCATGTTTAATTTTTCCCTCCACATGATGTTGCAGGGCAGGGACGGCTTGCCTGCTGAAATAAAAGCGGCTGGGCACGTTGTATTGTGGGACTGCCAATGCCATAAAGTTACGGAATGTGTCAGTCTCCACCAGCCTGAATGATAGCATTTCAAGGGCCAGTAGTTTAGCAATGCCAGCATTCAGAGCCTGTGCTCGGGGGTGGTTTGCCGAGTATGGGCGCCTTTTCTCCCATGCCTGTGCTAACGATGGCTGTAGACTGGCCTGGGAGTGTGAGGATGACTGGGAAAGTGGTGCTGTGGGTGGAATTACACTGTGTCTCTGTACAACAGTGCCAGAGATTCTTCCATGGCGATCCTGTGAGGAAGCCGAACCAGCTGTGTGTGAGCTGGAGGAAGAGGCTACAACACGAGCTGAAGAGGTGGTAGGTGGCGCTGTAGGTTGGCCTAGGTCTTCAGTGTGTTTGTGTAACTCCACCACGTGCTTGGTCCGCACATGTTTCCACATATTTGTGGTATTGAGGTTGCTGACACTTTTCCCTCTTTTCACCTTCTGATTACACAGCTTGCATTTGACAAAGCAAATGTCATCTGCAACTGTGTCAAAAAAGGACCAGGCACTGCAAGTCTTGGGAGCGCCCGCTTTGGATTTTGGAAGAGCCATGCTCCTAATGGGTGCCAAAGTGGAGGCTACAGGCAACCAAGTCTGCCCCCTCCCTCTCCCTCCTTTTTGGGCCGTTCGGGGAATCTCTTCCTCAGAGCTGCTCCCACCACCTTCCTGTCCCTCACGCCATGATGGGTCAAGGACCTCATCATCTACACCACCCTCTTCAAACAACTGCTTCTCCTGGGTAGTCTCGACAGCACAGTACGCACCAGAAAGTGGCACCTGAGTCTCATCATCAGATGCGTACTGAGGTGTGCTGCTGACCATAGGCACTGGCCCACCCGCCTCTTCAGATTCAGAGAGACAAAACGGTTGCGCATCACTGCATACTACCTCTTCTTCAAATTCTCGAATTCTGCTTGGCTGGCCCCCTCTTTCCAAGCCAAGAGATTCAGAGAACAGAAGTAGAGATGGCTCCTGTCCAGGGCTCTCTGACTGCCTGGGCAATTTGGCAGGTGGTGAAGAGACAGATGGGTGCTCTTCAGTGCTCAGGACCTGAGAGGATCTGGAACTAATTGAAGTCGATGCGTTAGCTGCCATCCATCCGACAACGGCTTCAATTTGGTCCTCGCGCAGCAGTGGGGTACGGCTAGCTCCTACAAAGCTGCGCATAAAGGACTGTTCCCTGGTAAAACTGGGGGATGCTGAGTCACTGGTGCCCGCAGCAGGCACAGAATCCCCACGTCCTCTCCCTGCAGGCACAGAATCCTCACGTCCTCTCCCTGCAGAAACTCCACGCCCACGCCCACGACCACGACCACATGCCTTACTCCCTGCCTTCTTCATCTTGGTAGACTGATAAAGATAGGCAGAAAAGTACTAAGGGCTTAGTGTGCTTATTCCTGAACAGCTGCTAACAGGTATAAGAAACACTAATTTTATAAAGTGTGGACTAGACTTTAATATGAGCTAATGTGGCCTACACAACTGTAAAGTGGAGTGTTTGGTGAACTTTATTTAGGTTTTTTTTGTCACAAAAAGACACTGGATGTGCCTAAAGATGTAATAACGATAGTATCACAAACTTTTTGTAGCTATTACAATGTAGGAAGGTAACCTACAATGCAATAGATGAGGCTGCAAAAAATAGGCTAATACTAATCTGGCTGGGGCTGCAGGGCCCAATGCTGCAGAAAGGCTCCTCTATCTACTCCTATATAGTGTGTTTGGAATCAATTTAGCTGAATATGGATGGAACCACCACACTAATAGGAGATATCAGGAAAAATTATGAATTGGCAATAAAGGACAATGTATGAGGCAGTGACACACACTGAGTGCACTACAACCAGACGGGGTTGAAGCACACACTACAGGGTGAGCTGCACTCACACACCAGACCTTGCAGACAGCGGTGAACAGTACAGATGCAGAGCACTGTGCACTAGTGCTGCAAGACGGAAAAAAATTCTCTATCTACTCCTATATAGTGTGTTTGGAACCAATTTAGCTGAATACAGATGGAACCACCACACTAATAGGAGATATCAGGAAAAATTATGAATTGGCAATAAAGGACAATGTATGAGGCAGTGACACACACTGAGTGCACTACAACCAGACGGGGTTGAAGCACACACTACAGGGTGAGCTGCACTCACACACCAGACCTTGCAGACAGCGGTGAACAGTACAGATGCAGAGCACTGTGCACTAGTGCTGCAAGACGGAAAAAAATTTCTCTATCTACTCCTATATAGTGTGTTTGGAACCAATTTAGCTGAATACAGATGGAACCACCACACTAATAGGAGATATCAGGAAAAATTATGAATTGGCAAAAAAGGACAATGTATGAGGCAGTGACACACACTGAGTGCACTACAACCAGACTTGGCTGAAGCACACACTACAGGGTGAGCTGCACTCACACACACAGACCTTGCAGATAGCGGTGAACAGCACAGGGAACTGTGCACTAGCACTGCAAGGCACAGTGATTTAGAAAGTAGCTTGGGTAAAGCAGTATAGAGCAAATAGGTAGCTAAAACTGTCCCTCAGAACAACAGCATCCTATCCCTAACTGAATTCACAGCAGAGTGAGCTCAAAATGGCGGCGGTGGCTTTTATAGTGCATCATGACATCATTTCAGCAGCCAATCACAGCCATGCCATTAGTTAAGATGCCTACATGCCTAACAGGATGTGCCCACACTTCTTAGGATCCTCATTGGCTGAATAAAATGAAAATGTCTCATTGCATTATGGGAACTTCCGATTCCGGTATACGATATTGCAATAGTATCGGAATTAAGTATCGGAATTCCGATACCGCGAATATCGGCCGATACCCGATATTTCAGTATCGGAATGCTCAACACTAGTGTTGAACCATGATGTAAACATTGTGGGTATGGTGGAATCCTTTGCAAGATCCTTCAAAATAACATATCATATAGACTAGGTTCACACAGTGGGTTTTTTTGGGAGGATCTACTCAAAATCCTAGTTAAAAACTTAGACATACAGTCCAGAGCCTCTCACCTAGCCAAATCAGATCTCATACTTTGCACTGACGAGGGGCAATAGCCCGAAACACCATGTCTGCAAATTGAGATTCTGATTTGGCTTTTATCCCAAGTCATATTGCACGACTCGTTAAAGGGTCGATAGTGACTTGTAGGATCGCTGCTTCCAACAGGTGGCGCTATAGAGTTATAGACCTTTTCCCCTCTGAAGAGGCAATTTGCATATTCAAATACTTTGAAAACTCTTCATATTAATTTTAATGGAAAATCCACTTTGCTGTTCATATGATGAGATTTTTATTTTTTTTCCAATGGTTTTGAAAACCCCACCAAGGGTAAAAGAAAACACTGCATACACTCCAACCTTGGCACTGTCATGTCATAAGGCTGCAAAAACACCATGTGGAAAAGCATTTCAAGGCTATGTACACACAGTTTTTCGAGGTTGTTTTTGAGCAGAAACTGAGCAGAAACTCCAAATCCTCCTAAAAAAATTCAAAACTTCTTAAAAACTTGAAGGTTCTGCTCTGAAAACTCTGCAAAAAGACTCTGTATGCACATAGCCAATATTTCTTCAACACTGCTTCAGGAAGCACAAAGCCTCCAAAAACAACGTATTTCTCTTGAAAAACACATTTTTTTCCCCATAAAATCTCAATGTGAACCTGGCCTAGTGTAAGCTCTTTTTAAGGACCACCCAAAAAGTTTCTGAGGTGGTGGTCTTCTCTAAGTGGATGGCTAGTTTTGTACTGAAAATCAGTGGTGGCAAATGTGATATTCACACATCCATGTGTCACGGACAAGGATGAATGGTCTTGGCCACATCTTTCGCCACCCAAATTCAACGGTCTCATAGGTATATATGAGGATGTCAAGTTCAGGTCAGGAGACCCGTGACCAGACCATGCATTGAGGTCCATACTCAGAACATGGCACAGATATGTGAATGGGGCCTAAGGGGGTGGTCTTCTCAAAGAGGTAGTATTTGGAAAAAGATGATAATCTGCAGATACGTTAAAAAAAAAGTCAAAAATGCCCCCTTTTTGTCAACTTCAGCATGCCTTGGTGACTTAAAAAGGAACGCAGACGTCTGTGCAAATTGGTCCGAGCATGGACCACAAGCCACAGATTGACCATGGCTCTCACGATCCGAGCCTCACAGCCTCGTAGACATATATGAAGCTGTGACTTTTGGGTCTGGAGAGCGTACATGGATTGGTTTGTATAGACGTCTGCATGACCCCTTAAGGCGATTATACACATTAGATGGCTGACTGTCCCATACATATACAGGCCAGCCGAGCTTGCCTGACGTTCCAGAACATAGGATGCTTCCACTTAACTCTGGCCATCATGTGAATGCAAAGAGCCCGATCTTTGTGCCAGGATGCCCCCTATACTCACCAGATGACCATCTTTTCTGACAGAATTGGGGAGTCCAGTCTAATGTGTATATATTTGGAAGTGATAAAGGTGAAGTTAAGGGTTGCCACACCATCGCCCTGTGTAAACAAGGACCGATGTTTTCTCAGATGAAGGGTCTTCGTTCAAAATATTCTCGATCCTAAATCTGAAATATTTCTGGGCGTTCATAGGATTCTAGCTACATTTTTTCCATTTCAGACCTGAATATGAACAAGAAATTCAGCATTACTTTGGGTATGTATTTATTTAGACTGATTTTGAAGAATGTTTATGTAAAAAAAAATAATTTTCATTCTTTCATCAGGAGTGTTGCCACTTATTGCCAAAGATTCCTCTTTTCTTTATATTGTGTAGCCTGCAGCTTGTTGATTGGGACTCTCCAACCCAATACGTTTCTGGTAGTAGAGCTCTAACATCATAAGAAAAAGCATTTTTAAGGCTCATTCAGATGTCGATGATAATCGACCCGAGCATGCACCGGCCTCCGGCTCTCCCTACCCAAGTGTGACAGCCTCATATATTTCTATGAGTCTGTCACACTCAGGTCGGGAGATCGGTGGCTAGTCCTTGCATTGTGGTCTGAGATCTGGCTGAAGTTCACGGACGGCTGAATGAGCCCTTACTTTAAGAAGTTGATGAATATAGTTGAGTATGTAAGGGGTTATCAGACAGTGGAGTTATTACGGAGTGTCAAGATGGAAAGCTCGAGCATGAAACTCCTACTCAATACAAAGAAGACAAAGATATTTATTACTGCCAAGTACGACCAGGACACATTTCAAATGGTCGGTGACAAACTTGAATTTGTAAAGGACTTCAACCTACTTGGATCACTCAAGATGCAGCGACGACATCAAAAGTCAATAGGAGAATAGGTATGGGAAAATCAACAATGAAGTCATTGGACAAGGTCTTCAAATCAAGGAACATTTCACTGGCGACGAAGACACGGCTCGTACATAGTCTGGTCTTTCCTGTAGTAACATATGGATGGGAAATTTGGACGACAAAGAAACGAGACAGAAGAATAATCAATGCCTTCGAATTGTGGTGCTGGATAAGGTTATCAATAGCATGAATGGCAAGAAGAACAAACAAATCAATTTTGGAACAAATCAAGCGAGACATGTCACTGGAAGCAAGAATCATCAAGCTATGACTTGCCTACTTTAGACACATCATACGAAGCGAGCAATCACTTGAGAAGAACATCATGGTCGGAAAAATAGACGGAACAAGGCGAAGAGGAAGACCAGCAACCCAATGGCTTGATAATATCAAGATAATGGCGGAGAAGACCATGGTGGATCTATCCAGGCTTGTACAAGATCGATCTTCCTACAGAGCGTTCATCCATCAAGTCGCCATGGCTCAAGATTGAGCAGAAGGCAATTAATAATAATATCACACAGTGGACAGGATAGGTAATTAGTGGCTAATTGTTGGGTCCCCTGCTAGGACCTCCACAGATCACTAGAGTAGGGTCCCAAACAGCTTGTTCCTCCTCACTGTGTCCATGAGTGGCGGTCGAGCGTGCACGCAGCCGCTCCATTCAAAGTTTATGGGTTTGAAGAAAATAGCTCAGTACAGCTTTGCCTGACAAAATCAGCTATTTTCTAGGAGCAACAGAATCATACGTCAACCCCTTTGATAAAACATGATGGCTATTGAAATAAATATCTGTCCATGTGATTCATGGGTGGGCTGGGTCTATCAGAGCAGGAGTTCCTTTAATAGCGTGGTTCTCCCTTCTGGATCAAAGGAGGAGGTCTTTATTTTTTCTTTGAGGTGATCAAAAAACTAAGTTTTTCAAGATAAGCAGCTTCAGGAGAAATGTTACATTTTTTGTGGCGTTTTCTTTTCCTGAAACAGTTAAGAATTTTGGAAGAGTTTTTTTTTCCTAAAGCGATTTTGCAGCATTTTGATTTGATGGTGCCTAGTTTAGAGCTGGATCCTTTTCACAGAAGTGGCATGCATATTTTTTATACCATGGCTTCAGGAAAAAAATGTACCTATGTCTCTGGTTTATGAGACTCCGAACTTGTCATGTTCTCATCTCACTTCAGATCAGACTTGACCATTAAAGTCATACAATAACATTGGTCAGAGTGCAATGCCATGTTTTTTCACATCGCACTCGGACAGAAAATACAGTGGTCTGCACGAGCCCCAATAAAGTAATGATTTCCATCCCATGATCTTTCAGAGCCATAGTAAAGACAGGATCAGTTGGGTCTTAGCAGAATGGTAGCATGTAAGCACAGCCTAATTATCCAGCACAGATGCGCGTTCTTGTTTACTTCGCGAGAGCAGCCGGTAAATTATACTTTATTATAGGGTGCGATCTCCTTATGGAATAAAGTAAGCAGACCTATGGACGGAAGTATCTGACAGTTTATCATGACATGAAATAAAGATTGCATAAATAACGAGTGTAGTAAATCTGTAATGTGGAAAGACTGACTTTCATCTTTAGGATAGTGTCAGCTTTACTTCCCTTTATAACATATTCTTATCTCTGGTGAATATGGAAACAGGTATTACTGGTGTAGCAACCGCCTTACTTTGGCAGATGAAGGATTAAAGAGGTTGTCCACTACTTTTTGATTGATGACCTATCCTTAAGATAGGTCATCAATTCTGATCCGCCCGGGGTCCGACACCCAACACCACCCGCCGATCAGCTGTTATCGGTGTCGACTGGAAGTACTCACTTGTGGAGCTGGCCGTCTTTTGATAGTGGCCGCCGCAGGATACTGCACATCCACCTCCTATTGATTTGAATAGGAGGGGGATGTGTAGTACCAAGCCCCGGCTACTATCATTAATCAAAAAGTAGTGGACAACCCCTTTAATTCACTTTTGTCATATTATCAGACTTAACGCTTAAAGACTGAACGATTTTTCCTTTTTACGCTTTCATTTTTCCCTCCCCTTCTTCCTAGAGCCAGAACGTTCTCATTTTTCCATCCACTTGACGGCTTGTTGTTTTGCTGGAAGAGTTCTACTTTTGAATGGCACCATTAATTTTTCCATATAATGTACTGCCAATATGATTCTTTAGGTCAGCGTGATTACAGCGATAGCAAACTTGTACCATTTTTCTTTTTAAGTGGTGAAAATTTGTTTGTGTTATCATTTTCCGAGACACGTAACGTTTTCTTTTTTAGGTTGATTGAGCTGTGTGACGGCTTGTTTTTTGCAGCCTGACAATTGATACCATTTTGGGGTAGGTATGATGTTTTGATAGCTTTATAATCTTTTTTTTTGATCTGTTAAATGCAGATGATGGCTGAATAACACAACCATCATCTGCCGAGAATGGAGCAGGCTAATCTCCTGAGACTTTTCCATTCATCCTCTGGCTATGAGCACCACACATGTCATCAGGTTGCCCTTATAAAATTCATTGCCATTACATTTTTCAGCCTTCTAGCACTTTACTAACAAACCCGCTAGATCCCCCTCCCCCTGGCAGCACCATATACATTATCAAAAAGCTTCGAAGTTGTCCCTCTCTCCATTCCAATAGGCATCTCCAGATCATACTCAGTTGTCCACTTCTTTTACATTGATGCCCTATCCGTAGGATTGGGCATCAATGTCTGATCGGCCGAGGTCCAGCACCCACGCCGATCAGCTGTTATCGGTGGCCTCTACAACTAGACGACCAAGCTCAGCAAGTAAGCATTTCCAGCCGGTGGCCGCCGACACCGGTAACAGCTGATCGGTGGGGACGCCGGAGGCCAGACCCCGGCCAATCAGACATTCATGCCCAATCCTACAGATAGGGCATCAATGTAAAAGTAGTGGACAACTTCTTTAATAATTTGGGAATTTTTTTAATCTCTTAATGACCAGGAAATTTTCTGTTCTTGCGCTTTAATTTTCTCCTCCCTTTTTTTTCCAAGAGCCACAACTTTTTTTTTATTAGTACGTCAATATAGACATATAACAGCTTGTTTTTTTATTATGGGACAAGTTGTAATTTTGAATGACACCATTCACTTTACCATATATCGTACTGAAAAACAGGAAAAAAAATGTCCAAGTGTGGTTAAATGGTGAAAAAAAATGCAATTCCCTTGTGTTATTTTGGGGTTTTGTTTTTACGATTATGCTGTAAAAAAAATGATTAATTATTATTGTTATTATTATTATTGTTAAATAATAAGGTTTTCTTTTTCATGTCTGCCCACCTCTTCATGAGTGTAAATCTTTTGCTAATTGTTAACGGTTGTTACTTGTGATTGTGTAAATGTTTGAAGCTCTGGAAGATTTATTATCAGATGTAAAGAACCAAATGGCAGTAAGGCCATTGCAAAATATGAGCATCCATGTTGTGTATCAGTGTCACCTAGCGCTTTGTTTTCCACCAATGGCCTTCATCTTGAAATACATGTGCCGTAATAGGCTTTATAAACTGGTTTCTATATGACAGATCACCTAAGAACGAAATCCAGTGGATTATACAGATGCATAAACACAAACTTTTATTAAAAAATACAATAAAAAACACTAAAAGTGTCAAAAGGCAAGGAGATAAAATAGGAATCTGTACATGTGAAAAAGGAGGAACTTGAAAAGTAGCAATTCAAAATAAAACCGGACATAACAAGCGCCCCTTAGCTAAGCTGGTTAAAGAGATAAGAGATCCACCTCACTTGATGAACGCTTCACTTCTGTGCTTCTTTATGGGATGTCCCCTGACAAAGCATAGAAGCGAAACACGTGTCGGGTGAGGTGGATCTACAATTTCTGACTGTTTTAGTTAAGGGGCGTTTGTTACAGTATATCTGGTTTTATTTTTGATCTATTTGCTGTCTGTATAAGCAGTATGGTCTAGCACCGATCCCCTGCTTCCTCTGCAGTATTTTCACTCTATTCTTTACACTATGGCTTTGGCATTTTTTTCTGCTTTCTATGGTATAGTATTTGTGAATACTGTGGTGTTTTTGGTCTTTGCTATTGTATTTTTCACATACATGAATTGCTGTTTTTCAAGTTGCTCCTTTTTCAGATGTGCAGATTCTGATTTTATCCTTGTTTTTTGCCATTGTTAATGGGTTTTTTATTGTCTTTTTTTTTCCAATAACAATTGTATTTTTGCATCTGTATCTCCCAGTATATTTTGTTCTTTGGTGATTTATTGTGGAGCGTTTCTTCTCTCAAGAGGCAATTTGTATATTAAATTTCCTAGAGGAGCATTACATGACAAATAAGCCTCCTTACCTTGGCATGCCAGACCCGGTATGTCATTCTCCACAAGGAGAAACGTTACCCCTTAGACCTCAGTCCAAAGCCTCTCACCTAGCCAAATCTGTTCTCATACTTTGCACTGATGAGGGGCAATACCCTAAAACACTGTGTCGGCAAATTGAGATTCTAATTTGGCTTTTATACTAAGTCATATTGCAAGGCTTGTTAAAGGGTCGATAGTTACTTGTAGGATCGCTGCTTCCAACAGCTGGCGCTATAGAGTTCAAGTCCTCTTCCTCTCCTAAGAGGCAATTTGCATATCTTCCTAACAATAGAATTGTTCATGCTTTCCATAACAGTCAAAGATTTTTCATTGGTTGCCGCATTTCTCATTGATTTATCCATTTTTGTTTTAGTGCATTGTGATGAACCTGTAGCCGCCATCTTGGTAATGATAAATCATATCCAGGGATGGCCACACTTCAGCAGCCCCCACCCTTGGGACCTTCTGTTAAAACGTCAACTAGATAGTTTCCCCCCATCCAGGCTCCTGTAAGATAAGAAGCCTACTTAACACTTGAATGCTAGGAGCTTCAAAGACTTCGAGAGGAAACACAGCCAGCAGGGGGGGGTGCTTCGTCTATCTGTACCTGACCATTTGTCCCATAGGACTAGTTTCTTTGTCTGTCACAAGCATGGAGGCATAAGATATAGAAACATGAATAGTACACGCATGTTGCGTGGGATGGGCCAATAAAAAAATATCACGGCGTCCCGGAGCCATTGCGCACACAAGCCTCCGCGGTAGACGTTTGTACGTGCTCTGGAAGCCAAGATATAGCGCGGAGCCATTCCTGAGGACCGTATGGTATCATAATTGATATCAAAAGGTCGGTTACGGCGGCCCGAATCCATGGGAACCCCTGGGGGTATCATGAGACCATCCCAGAAGAAGTTATTGGGTTCCATAGAATTTGGGCTTCTGATCGAAGTTAGACCTGAGGGTGGAGACTGAGCCAGCTGACCTCACCAGCAGTGGGCGGGACAGGGCAGGTAAGATAGCAGGACAGACAAGAGACAAGTCAGTCTTGACCCAAGAGTGGTGTGCTGAACATCTGAGCACCAGCTGAGGCCACCAAGGGGAGGAGCAGTTTGACCATGCGGTGGTAGGCCTCAGCCTGTAACAAAGAACCGTGCCTGCGATCGCAGAATCCTCTCCCTGCGTCACAAGAAAATCAAGAAACCGGTAACTGATATGCTGTGGTGATTCTGTGTGTTGTATTCCATTGTTGTA
The DNA here is from genome assembly GCF_046119375.1 of Phyllobates terribilis. Lineage (NCBI taxonomy): Eukaryota > Metazoa > Chordata > Amphibia > Anura > Dendrobatidae > Phyllobates > Phyllobates terribilis. The sequence goes on along the minus strand of NW_027362772.1, from coordinate 264,025,049 downwards.
TAGTTTAGCCTGACCTTATACCTGTGTATATTTAGTTGTATATCGTGTATCTAGTGTATTATTATAATCAATTACCTCAAGTAATTGTGGGCCTGCCTTTTATTCTGCATAACGAACGCACGTCCGTGTGAGCTCGGCTCAAGCCAAAAACGCTACCCAGGGTTGGTTCCTGACCCGATATAGGCCCATTCACGGACTGGGCGTATATCTAAAATAGGGACTGGTGGCAGCATACCAACTGGGGATTGGGGAAGGCTGGTAGTGACGGTCGGAGGTTCAGATATATATATTCCTGGCGCGGCCAAGGAAGATATATATACCGCCCTCACTACAGAGGGCCCCGATACCCAGTAGGTTACAGGACAGTCTCCCTGGCGACCGCTTATCCTAGGTGCAGTTCCTTGACTGACCTGAGGCTAAGAGGGCGCTAGCGAGTTGTGCTGTGTAGTGACGTTACGGTTTAGTGACGTTGAAGGGATAACACACTACCGTGTTCCCTGCGCTGGTTGCAGCTTCCTGGCACTACTTTCTCTAGGTGCAGTACCTTGACTGACCTGAGAGGTAAGGGGGCGCCAGAGAGCTGCACCCACCGGCCGGCTTTCATCACATTGGTGGCAGAGCGGTGGGATTGCAGAATAATAGTGTTGTGGGACCCCTACTCCCAGGCACTAAAGACTGCCAGTGGTAACTTCCACTGCTGGAGTCTTAAGGTCAGCCCAACGTTAGACGGTCAGGCTAAAAGTATAACAAGGTGTGTGCAAACTCAGGGTTGCAGCGGTGTCGGTTACCAAGATGGCAGACGGCACCAGGAGCAAGACCCTGCAGGAGGCTAATGCTACGGTCCGTGTGGCAGGAGGGGAGGACATTGTTACTCATGGCGAGGAGGAGTCCAGCCCGGGCACCTCAGGGAGCCAGTCCCCAGTATACGGTCCCGCAGTGGGCTGCCCACCACCTACCCAGCCCAGCCTGTCCAGATCACAAGCCCTTTTACAAGCGGCTATGGCAAGTCTCCAGTCTCATGGCGATGCCGTCTACAAAACCCTCCTGGCAGCATCAGAGAAGGCAGCGGAGGAGGAGCGCGAAGCTGCAGAGCGCCGGGAGGCTGCGGAGCGTGAAGCTGCAGAGCGCCGGGAGGCTGCGGAGCGTGCAGAGCGAGCTGCGGAGCGCCAGCACCAACTGGACCTGGCCCAGCGGGGGCTTCCGCTAGAGCAACCAACCCATCAGGAGACCAAGTCGTCCAAAGTCCGAGCTGAGGACTTCCCTCTACTGGAGAAGGATGGGGACCTGGACTCCTTTCTGGTGGCATTTGAACGGACCTGTCTTCAGCACCATCTGGCCCGGGATCAGTGGGCCAGATACCTGACCCCCCGTTTGAGGGGTAAGTCCCTGGATGCCTTGGGGGACTTACCTGCCGGGGAGGTACAGAACTACGACTGCATCAAGCGGGCCCTGATCCGGCAGTACAACCTCACTCCCGAGTCGTACCGCCAGAAGTTCCGGAGCCTGCTGCGTGGCCCCAAGGACACCTGGACCGATCATATGCGGGCGCTGTTGAGAGCCGCAGAGCACTGGACCTCGGGTCTAGCGCTTACTACCCGCCAGGAGGTCCAGGAACTGTTCGTCACGGAGCAGTTCTTGTGGAACTGCCCAGAGGACCTCCGACAGTTCCTCCGTGACCGAAAACCAACAGGGGCTTCTGCTACAGCCGCCCTGGCAGACGAGTATGCCAATAACAGGGCGCCTGAGCTGAAGAAGTCTGCCAGCAGCACCTGGAGAGGGGGTAAGCCCAGTCATGCCCCTGTTTCCCCGGCCCCTAGAACACAAGGGGTGTATCCCCCTGTTGCCCTCTCCAGGCAAGGACCAGACGTAAGACGTTGTCATCTATGCAACAAACCAGGACACTTTAGGGCTGAGTGTCCCCAGCGCCAAAAGACCCCATCCCAGTCCCAGAGAGCGCCCAATGTTTTGTGTGTGGGAGGGGGTGGTGGTAGGTCCCTGGACAACATCCAACCCGTCACCATAGGCCGTTCTGCGGTCATGGGACTGCGGGACACGGGCGCTGAACGAACACTGGTACGGCCTGAGGTGGTGTCCCCCCAGGACTTGGTACCAGGAAAGACTCTTTCCGTCTCCGGGGTTGGAGGCGTGGAGCCGGCACTTCCCGTTGCCATGGTGTATTTGGACTGGGGTGCCGGAAGGGGGATGCGGGAGGTGGGAGTAACGCCAAATATTCCCGCAAATGTTTTATTAGGGACCGACTTGGGGCGTCTAGTATCGCAGTATGTACCCTCTGAACCCCCAAGTTCGGCCCCCCAAGAGTGTATTGATTTGTCTGCTGCTAATGCCAACCATGTTGTATGTAGTGTGTGTCCTGCTGAGGAGGAGGGAGTGAAACCTGAGGGTAACACCTGCACAGACACAACACAAACAGGGTTAGTGAAAGCAGGTGGGGAGTGTGGGGATGCCCGCAGAGGTGCTCAGCCGGCGTGCCGTGACCTCTTGTCCTCCGGTGAGGGAGGGGGCGGGCAGGATTCTGTAGAGGGAAGCTCAGGGATGGAGAGGGGGGCAGCTACCGGCAGTGTAGGGCTCCCAGGGGTATCCAGGCTGCTGAGTATAGGCCCACTGCAGGGGGAGGAACAGGCCATGGGGGGTGGGGGTGTCCCAAGAGAGGAGCCGCCAGGTAAGACCCCAGGGCAGGAGTTCCCCACATCCGAGATGTCCAAAGGCCTAGGAAGCCTGCCTGATCGGGCGGCTTGGTCAGAAACAGAGGGGAAGCAGGCACTACCCACGGTCACAGCGGTCATAGCCGCTGTCACCAGGAGTGGGAGCGCCGGAGCCCAAGGAGCCTTGCAGAGGTCCGACGGCTTCCCCACTTCTGACCAAGTGTCTGCCGGGTCAGACAGCGGCCAGGTGACATGCCCGGAGGGGCTGACAGAGGATGTGGCAGTTTCGTCGATTCTGGCCACATCAAGTCAGGAATTTCAGGCTGCGTTGGAAGCAGACGACAGCCTGAAAGCTCTCAAGGAACAGGCGGCACAGCCTCCCATGGAGTCAGACTGCGAGCGGGTGGTCTGGGACCAGGGACGGCTGTACCGGGTAACGGTCCAGCAGGGTTCACCGGAGGCGTGGCCCAGGGACCGACAGTTAGTGGTACCCTATCCGTTCAGGGCGGAATTGTTGCGGATCGCACACGAGATTCCGATGGCCGGACACCTAGGGATCGCTAAAACCAAGGCCAGGATAGCTCAGCATTTCTACTGGCCTGGGATGGGAGCCGCGGTGGGTGCCTACTGCCGTTCGTGTGACACCTGTCAGAGGGTGGGGAAGGCGGGGCCGCGCCCCAAAGCCCCACTGGTAACTCTGCCAATCATCGAAGAGCCTTTCTCGAGGGTTGCTGTGGATCTTATTGGACCTCTGTCCACTCCCAGCCACTCCGGGAAATGCTTCATACTCACGGTAGTGGACTATGCCACCCGGTACCCGGAAGCGGTAGCTTTGTCGTCCATTCGGGCCGACAAGGTGGCTACCGCCTTACTGGAGATCTTCTCCAGAGTGGGTTTCCCCCAAGAAATGCTCACCGACCGAGGGACCCAGTTCATGTCGCGGCTGATGGAGTCCCTCTGTAAGCAAATGCAGGTGCAACATCTGGTGGCCAGCCCGTATCACCCACAGACTAATGGCCTGTGTGAGCGGTTCAATGGCACCTTAAAGCAGATGCTTAAGATGTTGGTCGACTCCCACGGGAGAGACTGGGAGCGTTACCTCCCACACCTCCTATTTGCTTACCGGGAGGTTCCGCAGGCCTCAACGGGGTTCTCCCCCTTTGAGCTCCTGTACGGGCGACGGGTACGGGGCCCCCTGGCTCTGGTGAAGGAAGCATGGGAAGGGGATTTGGCCACCCCCGAGGTGTCGGTCATCGAGTATGTCGTGCGCCACCGGGACAGGATGATGGCCTTGGCAAAGCTGGTGCAGGACAATATGGCCCAGGCCCAGGCCGACCAGAAGCGGTGGTACGACCAGAATGCTTGTGAGAGGACCTACCAGGTGGGTCAAAAGGTGTGGGTACTGGTCCCCGTACCACAGAACAAGCTTCAGGCAGCCTGGGAAGGTCCCTACTTCGTGCACCAGAAACTCCATGCCGTCACCTATCTGGTCACCCTGGATCACGCCCGTGGAAGGAGGAAGGCCTTCCACGTGAACATGATGAAGGCTCATCATGAGCGGGAAGCGACTGCCCACCCAGTGTGCAATCTTCCCGAGGAAGGAGAGGTAGAAACCCTCCTGGATCTGCTCACCCAAGCCAAGGCGGGTGGGTCCATCGAGGATGTGGGGGTTGGCCACCAGCTCACGGAGGACCAACGGTCCCAGCTGGGGACCACCCTGCACCCCTTCCGGGGGCTGTTCAGCAGCCTGCCCGGAAGGACTGAGATGGCTGTCCACGACGTGGACACTGGCGATCACCCGCCGATCCGGCGTTCAGCATATCGGGTCTCTTTCGAGGTGCAGGGAAACATGCGCCAAGAGATAGACGAGATGCTGAAGCTGGGGGTGATCCAGGCATCCAGCAGCGCGTGGGCCTCGCCTGTAGTCCTCGTACCAAAGAAGGACCGAACTACACGGTTCTGCGTGGACTACCGGGGGCTCAACGCTGTAACGGTCACCGATGCGTTCCCCATACCACGCATCGATGACCTGCTCGATCGGATGGCCGGGGCTAAGTACCTGACCATCATGGATCTGAGCCGGGGGTACTGGCAGATTCCTCTGACCCCCGCGGCAAGGGAACGCTCTGCCTTTATCACCCCTTTTGGACTGTACGAGTCCACAGTGATGCCATTCGGCATGAAGAATGCCCCTGCCACTTTTCAGCGGATGGTCAATACGCTGCTTGAGGGACTTGAAGGGTACGCGGCTGCGTACTTGGACGATATTGCAGTCTTCAGTCCCACTTGGGAGGATCACCTAGAGCACCTGCGGCAGGTGCTCGGTCGGATCCACCGGGCAGGCTTGACCATCAAGCCGGAAAAGTGCCAGCTGGGCATGAGTGAGGTCCTCTACCTGGGTCACCGGGTAGGCGGGGGGGTTCTGAAGCCAGAACCGGGGAAAGTGGATGCCATCGCATCCTGGCCCACTCCTAGGACCAAAAGGCAGGTGATGTCCTTCTTGGGGACCGCCGGGTACTATAGGAGGTTCGTCCCACACTATAGCACCCTGGCCAAGCCCCTGACGGACCTCACCAAGAAGAAGCTGCCCGTCGCAGTCGACTGGACAGTCGCCTGCGAGACAGCTTTCGGGGCACTCAAGGCCGCCCTAAGTAGCTCCCCTGTACTGCAAGCTGCCGACTTCGACCGGCCGTTTGTGGTACAGACCGACGCCAGTGACTTTGGCCTCGGTGCTGTGCTAAGTCAGGTCAACACGACAGGCCAGGAACATCCTGTCTTGTACCTGAGCAGGAAGCTACTGCCCCGGGAGGTGGCTTACTCCACGGTGGAAAAAGAATGCCTGGCAATTGTATGGGCCCTGCAGCGTCTGCAGCCCTACTTGTACGGGAGCCATTTCACCGTGGAGACGGACCACAACCCCCTCAGCTGGTTACACACGGTCTCTGGGTCGAATGGCAGGTTGCTACGCTGGAGCCTCGCTCTCCAGCAGTACCACTTCTCCATTCGCCACAGAAGAGGCCGTGACCACGGTAACGCTGACGGGTTATCCCGGCAAGGGGAGGGTGCAGAAGGACGCACGGGGGAACACAGGAATGTGCTACCCCCTCGCGCCCTCGTATAGGGGGAGGTGTGATGAACCTGTAGCCGCCATCTTGGTAATGATAAATCATATCCAGGGATGGCCACACTTCAGCAGCCCCCACCCTTGGGACCTTCTGTTAAAACGTCAACTAGATAGTTTCCCCCCATCCAGGCTCCTGTAAGATAAGAAGCCTACTTAACACTTGAATGCTAGGAGCTTCAAAGACTTCGAGAGGAAACACAGCCAGCAGGGGGGGGTGCTTCGTCTATCTGTACCTGACCATTTGTCCCATAGGACTAGTTTCTTTGTCTGTCACAAGCATGGAGGCATAAGATATAGAAACATGAATAGTACACGCATGTTGCGTGGGATGGGCCAATAAAAAAATATCACGGCGTCCCGGAGCCATTGCGCACACAAGCCTCCGCGGTAGACGTTTGTACGTGCTCTGGAAGCCAAGATATAGCGCGGAGCCATTCCTGAGGACCGTATGGTATCATAATTGATATCAAAAGGTCGGTTACGGCGGCCCGAATCCATGGGAACCCCTGGGGGTATCATGAGACCATCCCAGAAGAAGTTATTGGGTTCCATAGAATTTGGGCTTCTGATCGAAGTTAGACCTGAGGGTGGAGACTGAGCCAGCTGACCTCACCAGCAGTGGGCGGGACAGGGCAGGTAAGATAGCAGGACAGACAAGAGACAAGTCAGTCTTGACCCAAGAGTGGTGTGCTGAACATCTGAGCACCAGCTGAGGCCACCAAGGGGAGGAGCAGTTTGACCATGCGGTGGTAGGCCTCAGCCTGTAACAAAGAACCGTGCCTGCGATCGCAGAATCCTCTCCCTGCGTCACAAGAAAATCAAGAAACCGGTAACTGATATGCTGTGGTGATTCTGTGTGTTGTATTCCATTGTTGTATAGTTTAGCCTGACCTTATACCTGTGTATATTTAGTTGTATATCGTGTATCTAGTGTATTATTATAATCAATTACCTCAAGTAATTGTGGGCCTGCCTTTTATTCTGCATAACGAACGCACGTCCGTGTGAGCTCGGCTCAAGCCAAAAACGCTACCCAGGGTTGGTTCCTGACCCGATATAGGCCCATTCACGGACTGGGCGTATATCTAAAATAGGGACTGGTGGCAGCATACCAACTGGGGATTGGGGAAGGCTGGTAGTGACGGTCGGAGGTTCAGATATATATATTCCTGGCGCGGCCAAGGAAGATATATATACCGCCCTCACTACAGAGGGCCCCGATACCCAGTAGGTTACAGGACAGTCTCCCTGGCGACCGCTTATCCTAGGTGCAGTTCCTTGACTGACCTGAGGCTAAGAGGGCGCTAGCGAGTTGTGCTGTGTAGTGACGTTACGGTTTAGTGACGTTGAAGGGATAACACACTACCGTGTTCCCTGCGCTGGTTGCAGCTTCCTGGCACTACTTTCTCTAGGTGCAGTACCTTGACTGACCTGAGAGGTAAGGGGGCGCCAGAGAGCTGCACCCACCGGCCGGCTTTCATCACATGCATACTAGGATTTTCACCGAATTTACCACATCGTAGGATGGTACCGCAGCCTGACTCATATTTCCAGATAAGTGGCGGATATAATCTCACAGCCAGTACAACGATGGCTCATATGCTAAATGGCGAGAGCTATTTCGGGTCAGAGGATAGTTTCCAGACAGGTCTGGTTAGGGAGGGACATTGGGGCAATGTGGAGGAAGGTCAGCTGACGGCGGCTTCACAAGCGAAAACCTGCACAGTTCTGGGAAAGTATAATCTTAAGAGCAAGCCCTGGGGGTTCTGTAACGTCACGCCGCGGCGCTGTTATTTCAGTCACAGGAAGGTATCCTGCTAGGGCTGTCAGACAGGGTGTGCCGCAACATCTCTGTAACACAGGCCACAAGTCAGCCCTGGGAAGTGACCCAGCTGCGGCTTCTGGTGTGAAGCGTGCGCTATGACAGCTGCCAGCGGAGGCCTCCTCCCGGTGGAAACCTGACACTGGCTGTGTGTCACACGATTCATTACAAGGAAACAGGGAGGGAGACACAATGACACATAACCTCTGACACCGCATAACACGGATACTGTGAAAATGTCAACCCAGTTACCCTATTACCTGACACAGGGCTCAGCCCTTTCCTGGCCCAAATTTATTTGAGTGTTAATTATACTCTCTTTTCAGATGGAACATTTCCACGCACAATTTCTGGAAGCGAAACGCTGCAAAATCCGTGCGGATTCCAAATGTATCACATGAGAATTTTGCTGCAGATTAACAACAGATTTCGCTCCTGTCATTAAAATCTGCAACATAAATCGACAACCTGTCGATCAGCCATGCATAGACTTTGGCTTCTTCATACAAATTTTTTTTTTTTTTTTCTGTGTGCTTCATGTTATTTTCTTTAGTGTTTTCAGTGGCTTTTACAACATTGTTACTTTCGTAACTTGCAGAAAAAAATATCATAAGGGCTTGTTCACCAGGCAGAAAAAAAAGCAACATTTTCAGAAAAAGGAACGAAATTTATTTGACCTGAAGCGCGTTTTTTTTTTTTTCTTTTTTAAACACAGCACATGAATTATTTCAGCCTTTTTATCAGCAGTTTTTATGTACAAAAACAGTATAAGAACGGCCAAAAATATGCACAGAATTTCTGCTACGGTTTTCTGCTCAAAGTCTGCATTTTCATGCAGAAATAAATTAATAAAAAATTCAATGTGTGAACATATGCTAAAGTGTCTTTTAGAAGCTGGCGTACTCACTGAGTTTTTGAAGCAGAAGATGTTTTTTTACCTGAAGTGTATTAATTGGATGAGTCTTATCCAATTTTGTTATTGGATAGTACTTGGACCAATGATATGTAATGGACCAACTTTTTTTTTTCTCATACCGATTCGGCATGAAAAAAAAAAAAAATCACTGCATGCTGCGATTTGATTTGTAAATCGAACAATACTCGCCCATTCAAGTCTATGGGTGCGTGGAATTTATCGAACTCGGTTGACTCACAGAATGAAGAAGATGGAAAAATTTTGTCCTCTATCTTCTCACAGTGTGCTCCCATTCTCTCATCTGTTTCTGTGAACAAGTAAAAAAAAAACTATTATGTGTTAATATTTATATATATTATTATTCAGACATTGCTAATATGCTTATTTTTAGGCCTTCCGGAGAAAGTTTAAGTGAAATCCCAGAAGAAAACATAGCAGGCTGCATTTTGAAAAAACAAAAAAAACAAAAACTGTCATGGATGAAAAAGCGAACTAAAACTGAAAAACAAACAAAAAAAGCATTGTTTATAGTATATTGTATATTTTACTACTGACTTTCAGCAAACATTTTATGAAATAAAAAATGCATAAAAAATCGCTATGTATAAATGAGGTTTTTTTTTTAGACTACATTCCCATGATGAGCTTTTGGTGAGTTTTTGATGACCATTTCTGCACCCATTAAGTAAAATTGGTTAGTTGCATTTTTTTTAAATACGCAGCGTAAAAAGCTCACCAAAGATCCAACCTTAAATTGCTGTGTCTATACCCATACGTAAAGCATTACTTGCCAATTTTCCATGAACATCTCTTGGAAAAAAAAAAGAGGAAGACTGCACGAACTTCCGGAAGAGTCGTAAAATTTTCCTTGTGTCCCAAGCTTCCGGCTATCTTTTGAAATATGTTTTCTTTCCACAATCAACCACAATCACCTGATAATGGACTTATTCTTAGTTTACTTGAATGGGGCTGACCTATCATACTCCAGACAATCTATGGACAGGATAAAACTATTTAGTCACCTGAGACAACCCCATTATTGCTACGGCATATAATAATAATAACCTAGAGAATTGTTCTTAAAGTTGGAGAAACCTCCCTGAGTTCCATTTGGATGCTCTCGTACTGCTTCATCATCCCGACACAGTGTTGTCATGTTGCAGGATGTCCTGTGCAGCTTACTCATTGTTTCCTAAAAAAGGGTTATTATTGGAATTGCTTCCTTAAGCAGCAGGAGTGTTCTGAAAATACATATGTAGGACGTCTGGGAATTGCCCAGATGCAATAGTTTAGATCACTTATTATTAGGGGTATTGCTAAAGTGGGGATTGGGGGGGGGCGGATGCCAATACGCCACTTTGGCTCGGTTGGGCTTCATACATATGTCATGTAGCACATACGTGCCTAGGAACAGAGACCTCGGGTCTCCTGACCTGAATTCGACAGACTCATAGGCCTCATTTGAAGTAGTTCAGGAGTCCGGTGTCCAGGTCTCCTGATCTAATACATGATCATCTGAATTTGGACTTACACCGGTTTCACACATCTGTGTTCGCATTGCAACACCCATCCTGACCATCCGGACCGCCGGGTCTCCTGACCTAGGCTGATTGTCTACATATTTATAGATATGAAATAGCTCAGGTCAGGAAATCCGGCTATCGGGGCTGGTGTTGTGATGTGACCGTAGTCCGTGCTTCTCATACGTATGAAACCCGCCTATGGGCTCGTTCAGACGAGCGTATTGTCGGTCTGTATGCTGGGTGTGTGCCCCGTGGACAGCTCACGGAACCACTGCGCAGGGCCCATGATCTGCATGGCTATGATCAGCATACTGTATTCTTCTCCATTTTAGGGATCAGAATAATGTATACAATTTAAAGGCAGCTGTCCACAATGCGGAGGAGCACACAGAGCCAATAATTTCCTCAATTTACTGACGCGACTCGCCTGTTTTTTTACTATGGCGGTATGAACCCGGGTTATGACTCATTGTCATTTTGGGCTGCAGAATCATGAAAAGTAAAATTATTACACTTAGATCTATGGAGTTTTGCAGTGAGTAAAAGTACAGATTTGGGCAAATTTACCAAAACTGTCTTGTTGCCCATAGCAACCAATTAGAGCACAGCTTTCATTTCTTAACCTGCTGTTGATAAATGAAATCTGTGCTGCGATTGGTTGCTATGGGCAACTAGACAGCTATAGTGTTATACAGCGGATTTATTAAGGCTGAGACTGTCTGTTGACCGTAGCAACCAGATACTGAGCAGCTTTCAGTTCTTCGATGGTTGCTTTGGGCGACAGTTTTCATAAATCTGCCGCGTGTTTGTCCATTGTGGCCAATTTCACTATGCATGCTCACTACTCCAGTTAGGCCTCATTTTTCATATTTGCTTTATCCATGTTTTTCACAGATGGAACACGAACCCATTCTAGTCTATGCGGCTGTTCACATGGGGCTGTGCTCCAATCACTGCTGATAACCTTCTAGGTGCCGCTGTCAATCTCTGACGTGCTTGTGGGACATCGATGGGTTGCCATTGCAGCCCAAAGGACCATGATTTTCACTATATAATATAACATTGTACTATTGTTGCATATAGAAAATAAGTGATCGGCTATTGCAGGTTCAAGTCTCCTAAGGCTACTAAACAATAAAGTAAAAAAAAAAAAAAAAAAGAAAAGAAAAAGTTTTTTAAAAAATGTAAAAATTATATATATAAAAATTAGAACACCCTTCTTTTTCATCAATGAAGAGTAAGAAATTACAAATATAATCATATTTGGTGTGGCCACATACGTAAAAGTCCAGTCTATCAAAATACAAAAATTAACTATGCCGAACAGTAGAGACCGTAAAGAGAAAAAAAATCAAAACGCCAAAATTGTGGTTTTTCGGTCACCACTCCTCCCCGATTCCTATCCCTTAGGCCAGGGTCATACATCAGATATTCTCTCATCCAAGAAAATCGTCCTATTATGCTAATCACTCTCTGATCAGAGGGTCATCATCAGACTGTGATCCGACTGTCTCGAAGGTTCACCATTTAGTCTGAGTGCGGTCTGATGTTTTCTGCAAACCCATAGACTGAGTACAATCCGAATACTAGAGGCAAATTGTGCATGCCACAATTTTTTTCCTTGGACCACTCAGTCTGAGGAAAAAATCAGACATATGCATGGCCTCATTGAATAACATAGAGACAAGTGCTAGCCGTCAAAACGACAGATGGTACTCTTCCGATTTATAAAGTCATGTGCATGTGACTCGCCCCCTGGGCCGTGGGGCACTCGAGACCGGACTTCAGGGCAATGCTGGGAGTAGTAGTGGCGACCCGGTCCCGTGGCTCAGGGTGGTCAGACCAGTGGTAGTCTATGATGTGTTTCAGGTAATGTCCGACTACGCCACCCGTGGATTGCGGTCAGGGAAGACCGCCACTGCAAGGCAGACCGCTGAGGCTGGTGTTGGGGATGTAGCAGGGAATAGTACAACTCCCCACAGGAGGAGTGTAGCCTCAGGGCAGTGTAATAAGATGCTGGGGGTGATGGTGCAGGCGCAGCAGTAACCACACAGAGTCCAATAATGCCGTCCAGGGTCTTTTACTGATCTTATCATAGACCCAACAGGAGTACAGGGTAAGAATGGACTTGGGTGTCTGAGGGCATTCGGGCGAGCTCCGCTGGTCAGGGTGAGTAGGTAGGCCTACCGTTCTCTCTCTGCCTTTGCTGACTATCTCCCCCTTTAGTGGTATGATAGCCCACGTCCCTGAGCTGGCCGTGTACTTCGCCTGTATGGCTTGCGACTCGGTCCTTAGGTACCTGTAGCTTCTCCGTGCTGTACCGGTCCCTCTGTGTGGCGGAACCTCCAGGCTTCTTGGCCAAGGGACCTGCAATCCCTTGCGGGTTGGTTATCTGCTGCAGGGCTTGCAACCCTGACAGCCTCGGACCCCAGTGTCCGGTATGCAGTTTCCTCTCTGCCAGGACCGCCTCTTGTCGCCTCTGTCCCTGGCTTGGTGTTCCTCCTATGCCTCCTGGACTCCTCAGCTGCGGCTGACCTGTCCCTCTGCTTTTGGGAACCCTTCTGGATACTTCAGAAGTGGGTCCTGGTCTCCCTAACCCTGCCCTCAGTACCAGTTTTTATAGGGGCAGCCTGCTCCCCCTACTGGCCTGGGACAGGAGGTGCTGCATGCAAATGGTCCATGACCAGAGAACCTCCCTCCTGCTCTCAGACACAGCCTTACAAGTTTGTGGCATCCAGGCCTGGGGTGACACATTCCCCCCTAGGAAGCTTAGTACTCCGGGACTAAACGAGAAACACGATACAGGGTAGAAATTCTAACATAAACATAACAGAGAAGAAAACAACAAACAACACCACATATTGAGTTCTTTAGGTCACAGTATGATCCGTGACCGGGTGTCCATTTCACAACACAACGGGAGCCTTAACCAGGTGGGGGTCTGTCCTTGCCCCGAGTCCTTGACAGTCTTTATTCTTTCCTTTGGTTAGGCTCCGAACATATTTACAAGGAAGTCCCGGTTACTCAAAGTTCATAACCTTTTAGTCCATTTGTCACTATGAAAAACTGGAAAACAGTATTAATAACCAGGGTACAAACATAACACATTAAATATATACATTATACATTTAGATCTTCCAGCAAGCTGGCATTTGACCCCTAGTGCTCCTGGTTGACCTCCGTAGCCCACTGTCTGGTGGTGGTCTAACCTGGCTTTCCCCACTATCATTGAGGGTATAGCTACTAGCTGGTGTGCAGGCAGGGCAGGTAGCTGTCTGCAGGTCCTTTGGCTTACCGCAGGTATGGCAGGCTCAATGTCAGCAGAGGGTTGACTCTCCTGGGCTGCTGGCGTGGGTTCTTCCGCCTCTGGGGCCGCTTGCTCTTCTTGTTCTTCCTGTTCTCCTGTAGGCTCCTGCTGGGTAGGCTGAAGGAAGTGTAGGACAGGTACCACTATTGCGCCATTTATCTGAGTCCAGGTCCGGGGGAACTCTCCGAGAACTGTGCTGATCATCTCTTCCTTGTCCTCTGCGGGTTCAAGGTCATCTTGATCTTCACTTGGACTCTGTAGCTGCTCGGGGCACCGTTTTAGGTGATCTCTGGAGACGGTGCTAGTGGTTTCTCCTCCATCCTTGGTAATCACACATACCTTCGGGTTGTCATGGTCAGACTGCAGCACTGTGTACGGGTCTCTCTCCCACTGGTCATCCAGCTTGTGAAGCCTTCTCTTCCGCTTCAGGACCTGCTCACCAGGTTCCAGGGGATCAGCAGGGGCGTGTTGGTTGAAGAGGCTCTCTTGCTTTTCTTTCGCTTGAGCCAGACTCCTCTCCACACTCTCCTGTACCTTCTTGTACTGTAGCCGCCTTTCCGTATCCCAGTCCGCATCTGGGGAGGTGTCCTCGGGTGTCAGGACTCCCATCTCCAGGTCAACCTGCAGCTTACCTGGTCTTGCTCGCATCAGGTAAGCCGGGGTGCAATTTGTAGCATTCACCGGGATGTGGTTGTACAAGTCAAACAGATCTGGCAGCTTCTCCGGCAACAGGCTGCGTTCTTCCAGGGGTAACGTCTTGAGGAGATCGATGACGATATTGTTCATCTTCTCACACAGCCCGTTGGTTTGCGGGTGGTAAGGTGTTGTCAGAATCTTCCTACAGCCGTTGAGGTTGCAGAACTCCTGGAATACTTCCGCCTCAAACGCTGGACCTTGATCTGTCAAGACCTGTTCCGGACACCCATGTGGACGGCAGAAGTGTTGCTGGAAGGCTCTGGCCGCAGTTTGGGCTGTCAGGTCTTTAACAGGAACCACTACCAGAAACCGGGAGTAATGCTCCACAATTGTCAGGGCATAGACGTAGCCCGACCAGCTTGGAGCCAATTTCACATGGTCCAGAGCTACCAGCTCAAGAGGCTGCCTGGTGACGATGGGCCTCAAGGGTGTCTGCTGGCTGGTACGGTCCTTCCTTCTGAGGTGACATGGGCCGCAGTCCCTGCTCCACTTCTCGATGGCCCTTCTCATGCCGACCCAGTAGAACCGCTCTCTCAGTAGGAACTCCAGTTTCTTCCACCCGAAGTGTCCTGCTCTGTCATGGTAGGCCTCCAGGACCATTGCTGCATCTCGCCTTGGGACCACTATCTGCGAGGTCAGCTCGTGCGTCCGGTGGTTGACAAGCCTTCTGCACAGCTTACCCTCATAGAGGAATAGCCTGCTTTTCTCCTTCCATATCTGCTTGGCTTCCTCTGGAGCATCCGGGCCAGGGCTAGAGTCTTCCTGGGTTAACATGTCTTTCACCAGACGTATTGCAGGGTCGCTATCTTGCATTTCAGCCCAGCCGTGGTGGGGTAAGGGATTGAACATGACGGTGGTTAAGTCCTTGTCTCTTACCCGGTGAGAAAGCTGAGTGGCCCCATACCGGTGGAAAGCAGGGAGCTCTATTTCCTCCAGCTCTTCTGAGTCGTCTTTTCCTTCAGGCAGGTGGGGCATTCTTGATAGGGCGTCTGCGTTGGCGTTGGTTCTGCCTGCCCGGTATTTGATTGTGAAGTCATAATTGGATAGTCGGGCCATCCACCGCTGTTCTAGGGCACCTAGTCTTGCATTGTCCAGATGTGTCAACGGGTTGTTGTCCGTGTACACGGTGAATTTTGCGGAGGCCAGGTAATGCTTAAACCGTTCTGTGACGGCCCACACCACTGCCAAGAATTCTAGCTTGAAGGAGCTGTAGTTCTCCGGGTTTCTTTCAGTGGGCCTCAGCTTCCGGCTGGCATACGCAATCACCCTTTCTCTGCCCTGTTGGTTCTGTGACAGTACGGCTCCCAGCCCCACATTACTGGCATCTGTGTGGAGGATTAAAGGCTGACCATAATCGGGGTAGGCCAGGATCTTATCCCCCGTGAGGACCATCTTCAACTGGCGGAAGGACTCCTCTTCCAGCTTGTCCCACTTGAAGGGTGGCTTGTGACTTCTGGACTTAGACTGTCCTATCAGGAGGTCCTGCATAGGAGCTGCCATCTTAGTAAACCCGGGGATGAACCTTCAGTAGTAGCCTACCAACTCGAGGAACTGCCTCACTTCTTTGATGTTCGAGGGGCTTGGCCAGCTCTTGATTGCCGTGACCTTGTCAGGGTCGGGGGCTACTCCTTCCGCACTTACCACGTGTCCTAGGTATTGGACCTTCGGTTTTAACAGGTGGCACTTTGAAGGCTTCACTTTCAGGCCGTAGCCTGCCAGGGCTTTGAACACCTCAGCCAGGTGCTTTAGATGGTTCTCGTAAGTCTTCGAATAGACGATCACGTCGTCCAGGTAAAGGAGGACCATCTCGAAGTTTCGGTGCCCTACACAGCATTCCATCAGCCTCTGGAAGGTCCCTGGTGTGTTGCAGAGCCCGAAGGGCATACAGTTGAACTCACTCAGTCCCATCGGGGTGGTGAAGGCGGTCTTCTCCTTGTCAGCCTCTGCCACAGGAACCTGCCAGTACCCGCTAGTAAGGTCCAAAGTAGAGAAGAAATTAGCTGATTTTAGAGCTGCTAAAGACTCCTCTAACCTAGGTAATGGGTACGCATCTTTATGGGTGATACGATTGATTTGTCTATAGTCCACGCACATTCTCATGGTACCGTCTTTCTTTTTTACCAAAACTAAGGGAGCTGCCCAGGGGCTACAGCTATCTCTAATGACCCCAGCTTCTTTCATTTCTCTCAGCATACCCTTGGCATTCTGATAATGTGCTGGGGGTACAGGCCTGTGTCTCTCTTTTATTGGTGGGTGGCTCCCCGTGGGGATATGATGTTCTATCCCTTTTACTCTGCCGAAGTCTAGCGGGTGCTTACTAAAAATTCTCTCGTACTCCTGGACCACCCGGTAGACTCCTTGTTTTTGGTCCAGGGGAGTGGAGTCAGCACCCACATGGAGTTTCTGGCACCAGTCCTCCTTTTGTTTCTGGGAGCCATTACCCTCCGCCTGTGGAGATGGAGGCAAAGGCTCCACGGCCCTGATAGCTTTGTGTTCGACAGCAAACAGTTTGGCAAGTGTAGCGTACCTGGGTAGGTGTACTTCCCTCTCCCCAATGTTGAGAATGCGAACGGGCACCCTCCCATGACGGACATCAACCACCCCCCGGGCTGTCAAAATGGTGGGCCTGCTGTCTGAGTACACGGGTTCTACCATGGCTTGGTAGTCTCTACCTCTCAACCCGATTGCAGTCCGACACCAGATCATCATTTCACTTTTGGGAGGCATGGAAATGGGGAATGGGTCACTCATTGTTACGCTACTGATCTCACCACCAGACAGTTCTACCTGCTGCTGTCTCATCAGGGCTCTTATCTCTTTCTGGAGGACCCTCTTTTGGCTGGAGCTCGCATTCATCGCCACCTGCTGTAAAATCACAATTACTTCTGAAAGACAGTTTTCAATCACATTAGCACCCACAGTTATTTTAGGGTGACTTTCACGACGGTCAATGTCCACAATGATCACTCCCTGTGCCGGCAGTTCCACCTTACCAATCTTGAAGGTCATCTTTCTGAACCCCACCTGCGGCACGGGTTGGCCATTGCTGGCAATGATGCTTAAGTCATCGTCTGGGTAGCGGGTTATGTCATCGTCACTCCAGTACCGCTTGAAAAGTACGTAGGGGATGGTAGTCACTTGAGACCCGGTGTCTAGCAGTGCACTCATGGGGATACCGTCCAGCACTACGGGTAAGACCGGGGGTCCTCCCACGTACTTATCACGCCAATTAGACCGGCCTGATGACCTTATGCCTGGGGGTTGGCCCTCTGCCCCAGGTCGGACCCATTTAAAGTACAGTACCTTGCTATGTGTCCTGGCTGAATGCAACGGCGGCAAATCGGCTGTCCATCCTAAGTGTAGCGGTCGGCGGGCCTCCCTCTGAACGGCGGGATCCTCCTCTGTCGACGCCACGGGACATCCTCCGGACTGGAAGCCAGCTCGATTGGTCTTGACGGTTCCACCTGCAACGACTGTACGGTCCTGGTTAATGCAGCCACACTCTTTGTTAGTTCCTGGACCTGATGGTGCAGGTCTGCAAGCTGGGATGGATTTAGGGCCTGTGCATCAGCCCCCACAAGGTCTGCGGGGTAGGGCACTGCCCCCTGGTGGTAAGTGATGGCAGGGCGCCGGGAAGCTACAGCGCCACCTGCTGCGGGTTCTTTGAGCACCCGGATGGCCCAATCCTTGAACTGCGCAAAAGTCAAATCGGGGTTCTGTAGGGCCATGAGGCGCAGCTGGGTTCTGTGGGAGCTGGACAGCAGACCTTCTATGAACTGGTCAGTCAACAGTTTATCAGAGTCCTACACGCTACCAGGGTCAGCTTGTTTGATAGCTCTCAGGGCTTCTTGCAGGTTCAAGGCATAGTCTCTGATACTATCCTGAGCCCGCTGCTTACAGCCATAGAACCTCATTTTTATTTCTGCTGAAGTACGAGTGTGATGAACCTGTAGCCGCCATCTTGGTAATGATAAATCATATCCAGGGATGGCCACACTTCAGCAGCCCCCACCCTTGGGACCTTCTGTTAAAACGTCAACTAGATAGTTTCCCCCCATCCAGGCTCCTGTAAGATAAGAAGCCTACTTAACACTTGAATGCTAGGAGCTTCAAAGACTTCGAGAGGAAACACAGCCAGCAGGGGGGGGTGCTTCGTCTATCTGTACCTGACCATTTGTCCCATAGGACTAGTTTCTTTGTCTGTCACAAGCATGGAGGCATAAGATATAGAAACATGAATAGTACACGCATGTTGCGTGGGATGGGCCAATAAAAAAATATCACGGCGTCCCGGAGCCATTGCGCACACAAGCCTCCGCGGTAGACGTTTGTACGTGCTCTGGAAGCCAAGATATAGCGCGGAGCCATTCCTGAGGACCGTATGGTATCATAATTGATATCAAAAGGTCGGTTACGGCGGCCCGAATCCATGGGAACCCCTGGGGGTATCATGAGACCATCCCAGAAGAAGTTATTGGGTTCCATAGAATTTGGGCTTCTGATCGAAGTTAGACCTGAGGGTGGAGACTGAGCCAGCTGACCTCACCAGCAGTGGGCGGGACGGGGCAGGTAAGATAGCAGGACAGACAAGAGACAAGTCAGTCTTGACCCAAGAGTGGTGTGCTGAACATCTGAGCACCAGCTGAGGCCACCAAGGGGAGGAGCAGTTTGACCATGCGGTGGTAGGCCTCAGCCTGTAACAAAGAACCGTGCCTGCGACCGCAGAATCCTCTCCCTGCGTCACAAGAAAATCAAGAAACCGGTAACTGATATGCTGTGGTGATTCTGTGTGTTGTATTCCATTGTTGTATAGTTTAGCCTGACCTTATACCTGTGTATATTTAGTTGTATATCGTGTATCTAGTGTATTATTATAATCAATTACCTCAAGTAATTGTGGGCCTGCCTTTTATTCTGCATAACGAACGCACGTCCGTGTGAGCTCGGCTCAAGCCAAAACGCTACCCAGGGTTGGTTCCTGACCCGATATAGGCCCATTCACGGACTGGGCGTATATCTAAAATAGGGACTGGTGGCAGCATACCAACTGGGGATTGGGGAAGGCTGGTAGTGACGGTCGGAGGTTCAGATATATATATTCCTGGCGCGGCCAAGGAAGATATATATACCGCCCTCACTGCAGAGGGCCCCGATACCCAGTAGGTTACAGGACAGTCTCCCTGGCGACCGCTTATCCTAGGTGCAGTTCCTTGACTGACCTGAGGCTAAGAGGGCGCTAGCGAGTTGTGCTGTGTAGTGACGTTACGGTTTAGTGACGTTGAAGGGATAACACACTACCGTGTTCCCTGCGCTGGTTGCAGCTACCTGGCACTACTTTCTCTAGGTGCAGTACCTTGACTGACCTGAGAGGTAAGGGGGCGCCAGAGAGCTGCACCCACCGGCCGGCTTTCATCACATTGTGTGATGAACCTGTAGCCGCCATCTTGGTAATGATAAATCATATCCAGGGATGGCCACACTTCAGCAGCCCCCACCCTTGGGACCTTCTGTTAAAACGTCAACTAGATAGTTTCCCCCCATCCAGGCTCCTGTAAGATAAGAAGCCTACTTAACACTTGAATGCTAGGAGCTTCAAAGACTTCGAGAGGAAACACAGCCAGCAGGGGGGGGTGCTTCGTCTATCTGTACCTGACCATTTGTCCCATAGGACTAGTTTCTTTGTCTGTCACAAGCATGGAGGCATAAGATATAGAAACATGAATAGTACACGCATGTTGCGTGGGATGGGCCAATAAAAAAATATCACGGCGTCCCGGAGCCATTGCGCACACAAGCCTCCGCGGTAGACGTTTGTACGTGCTCTGGAAGCCAAGATATAGCGCGGAGCCATTCCTGAGGACCGTATGGTATCATAATTGATATCAAAAGGTCGGTTACGGCGGCCCGAATCCATGGGAACCCCTGGGGGTATCATGAGACCATCCCAGAAGAAGTTATTGGGTTCCATAGAATTTGGGCTTCTGATCGAAGTTAGACCTGAGGGTGGAGACTGAGCCAGCTGACCTCACCAGCAGTGGGCGGGACGGGGCAGGTAAGATAGCAGGACAGACAAGAGACAAGTCAGTCTTGACCCAAGAGTGGTGTGCTGAACATCTGAGCACCAGCTGAGGCCACCAAGGGGAGGAGCAGTTTGACCATGCGGTGGTAGGCCTCAGCCTGTAACAAAGAACCGTGCCTGCGACCGCAGAATCCTCTCCCTGCGTCACAAGAAAATCAAGAAACCGGTAACTGATATGCTGTGGTGATTCTGTGTGTTGTATTCCATTGTTGTATAGTTTAGCCTGACCTTATACCTGTGTATATTTAGTTGTATATCGTGTATCTAGTGTATTATTATAATCAATTACCTCAAGTAATTGTGGGCCTGCCTTTTATTCTGCATAACGAACGCACGTCCGTGTGAGCTCGGCTCAAGCCAAAACGCTACCCAGGGTTGGTTCCTGACCCGATATAGGCCCATTCACGGACTGGGCGTATATCTAAAATAGGGACTGGTGGCAGCATACCAACTGGGGATTGGGGAAGGCTGGTAGTGACGGTCGGAGGTTCAGATATATATATTCCTGGCGCGGCCAAGGAAGATATATATACCGCCCTCACTGCAGAGGGCCCCGATACCCAGTAGGTTACAGGACAGTCTCCCTGGCGACCGCTTATCCTAGGTGCAGTTCCTTGACTGACCTGAGGCTAAGAGGGCGCTAGCGAGTTGTGCTGTGTAGTGACGTTACGGTTTAGTGACGTTGAAGGGATAACACACTACCGTGTTCCCTGCGCTGGTTGCAGCTACCTGGCACTACTTTCTCTAGGTGCAGTACCTTGACTGACCTGAGAGGTAAGGGGGCGCCAGAGAGCTGCACCCACCGGCCGGCTTTCATCACATTGGTGGCAGAGCGGTGGGATTGCAGAATAATAGTGTTGTGGGACCCCTACTCCCAGGCACTAAAGACTGCCAGTGGTAACTTCCACTGCTGGAGTCTTAAGGTCAGCCCAACATTAGACGGTCAGGCTAAAAGTATAACAAGGTGTGTGCAAACTCAGGGTTGCAGCGGTGTCGGTTACCAAGATGGCAGACGGCACCAGGAGCAAGACCCTGCAGGAGGCTAATGCTACGGTCCGTGTGGCAGGAGGGGAGGACATTGTTACTCATGGCGAGGAGGAGTCCAGCCCGGGCACCTCAGGGAGCCAGTCCCCAGTATACGGTCCCGCAGTGGGCTGCCCACCACCTACCCAGCCCAGCCTGTCCAGATCACAAGCCCTTTTACAAGCGGCTATGGCAAGTCTCCAGTCTCATGGCGATGCCGTCTACAAAACCCTCCTGGCAGCATCAGAGAAGGCAGCGGAGGAGGAGCGCGAAGCTGCGGAGCGCCGGGAGGCTGCGGAGCGTGCAGAGCGGGCTGCAGAGCGCCAGGAGGCTGCGGAGCGTGAAGCTGCAGAGCGTGCAGAGCGAGCTGCGGAGCGCCAGCACCAACTGGACCTGGCCCAGCGGGGGCTTCCGCTAGAGCAACCAATCCATCAGGAGACCAAGTCGTCCAAAGTCCGAGCTGAGGACTTCCCTCTACTGGAGAAGGATGGGGACCTGGACTCCTTTCTGGTGGCATTTGAACGGACCTGTCTTCAGCACCATCTGGCCCGGGATCAGTGGGCCAGATACCTGACCCCCCGTTTGAGGGGTAAGTCCCTGGATGCCTTGGGGGACTTACCTGCCGGGGAGGTACAGAACTACGACTGCATCAAGCGGGCCCTGATCCGGCAGTACAACCTCACTCCCGAGTCGTACCGCCAGAAGTTCCGGAGCCTGCTGCGTGGCCCCAAGGACACCTGGACCGATCATATGCGGGCGCTGTTGAGAGCCGCAGAGCACTGGACCTCGGGTCTAGCGCTTACTACCCGCCAGGAGGTCCAGGAACTGTTCGTCACGGAGCAGTTCTTGTGGAACTGCCCAGAGGACCTCCGACAGTTCCTCCGTGACCGAAAACCAACAGGGGCTTCTGCTACAGCCGCCCTGGCAGACGAGTATGCCAATAACAGGGCGCCTGAGCTGAAGAAGTCTGCCAGCAGCACCTGGAGAGGGGGTAAGCCCAGTCATGCCCCTGTTTCCCCGGCCCCTAGAACACAAGGGGTGTATCCCCCTGTTGCCCTCTCCAGGCAAGGACCAGACGTAAGACGTTGTCATCTATGCAACAAACCAGGACACTTTAGGGCTGAGTGTCCCCAGCGCCAAAAGACCCCATCCCAGTCCCAGAGAGCGCCCAATGTTTTGTGTGTGGGAGGGGGTGGTGGTAGGTCCCTGGACAACATCCAACCCGTCACCATAGGCCGTTCTGCGGTCATGGGACTGCGGGACACGGGCGCTGAACGAACACTGGTACGGCCTGAGGTGGTGTCCCCCCAGGACTTGGTACCAGGAAAGACTCTTTCCGTCTCCGGGGTGGGAGGCGTGGAGCCGGCACTTCCCGTTGCCATGGTGTATTTGGACTGGGGTGCCGGAAGGGGGATGCGGGAGGTGGGAGTAACGCCAAATATTCCCGCAAATGTTTTATTAGGGACCGACTTGGGGCGTCTAGTATCGCAGTATGTACCCTCTGAACCCCCAAGTTCGGCCCCCCAAGAGTGTATTGATTTGTCTGCTGCTAATGCCAACCATGTTGTATGTAGTGTGTGTCCTGCTGAGGAGGAGGGAGTGAAACCTGAGGGTAACACCTGCACAGACACAACACAAACAGGGTTAGTGAAAGCAGGTGGGGAGTGTGGGGATGCCCGCAGAGGTGCTCAGCCGGCGTGCCGTGACCTCTTGTCCTCCGGTGAGGGAGGGGGCGGGCAGGATTCTGTAGAGGGAAGCTCAGGGATGGAGAGGGGGGCAGCTACCGGCAGTGTAGGGCTCCCAGGGGTATCCAGGCTGCTGAGTATAGGCCCACTGCAGGGGGAGGAACAGGCCATGGGAGGTGGGGGTGTCCCAAGAGAGGAGCCGCCAGGTAAGACCCCAGGGCAGGAGTTCCCCACATCCGAGATGTCCAAAGGCCTAGGAAGCCTGCCTGATCGGGCGGCTTGGTCAGAAACAGAGGGGAAGCAGGCACTACCCACGGTCACAGCGGTCATAGCCGCTGTCACCAGGAGTGGGAGCGCCGGAGCCCAAGGAGCCTTGCAGAGGTCCGACGGCTTCCCCACTTCTGACCAAGTGTCTGCCGGGTCAGACAGCGGCCAGGTGACATGCCCGGAGGGGCTGACAGAGGATGTGGCAGTTTCGTCGATTCTGGCCACATCAAGTCAGGAATTTCAGGCTGCGTTGGAAGCAGACGACAGCCTGAAAGCTCTCAAGGAACAGGCGGCACAGCCTCCCATGGAGTCAGACTGCGAGCGGGTGGTCTGGGACCAGGGACGGCTGTACCGGGTAACGGTCCAGCAGGGTTCACCGGAGGCGTGGCCCAGGGACCGACAGTTAGTGGTACCCTATCCGTTCAGGGCGGAATTGTTGCGGATCGCACACGAGATTCCGATGGCCGGACACCTAGGGATCGCTAAAACCAAGGCCAGGATAGCTCAGCATTTCTACTGGCCTGGGATGGGAGCCGCGGTGGGTGCCTACTGCCGTTCGTGTGACACCTGTCAGAGGGTGGGGAAGGCGGGGCCGCGCCCCAAAGCCCCACTGGTAACTCTGCCAATCATCGAAGAGCCTTTCTCGAGGGTTGCTGTGGATCTTATTGGACCTCTGTCCACTCCCAGCCACTCCGGGAAATGCTTCATACTCACGGTAGTGGACTATGCCACCCGGTACCCGGAAGCGGTAGCTTTGTCGTCCATTCGGGCCGACAAGGTGGCTACCGCCTTACTGGAGATCTTCTCCAGAGTGGGTTTCCCCCAAGAAATGCTCACCGACCGAGGGACCCAGTTCATGTCGCGGCTGATGGAGTCCCTCTGTAAGCAAATGCAGGTGCAACATCTGGTGGCCAGCCCGTATCACCCACAGACTAATGGCCTGTGTGAGCGGTTCAATGGCACCTTAAAGCAGATGCTTAAGATGTTGGTCGACTCCCACGGGAGAGACTGGGAGCGTTACCTCCCACACCTCCTATTTGCTTACCGGGAGGTTCCGCAGGCCTCAACGGGGTTCTCCCCCTTTGAGCTCCTGTACGGGCGACGGGTACGGGGCCCCCTGGCTCTGGTGAAGGAAGCATGGGAAGGGGATTTGGCCACCCCCGAGGTGTCGGTCATCGAGTATGTCGTGCGCCACCGGGACAGGATGATGGCCTTGGCAAAGCTGGTGCAGGACAATATGGCCCAGGCCCAGGCCGACCAGAAGCGGTGGTACGACCAGAATGCTTGTGAGAGGACCTACCAGGTGGGTCAAAAGGTGTGGGTACTGGTCCCCGTACCACAGAACAAGCTTCAGGCAGCCTGGGAAGGTCCCTACTTCGTGCACCAGAAACTCAATGCCGTCACCTATCTGGTCACCCTGGATCACGCCCGTGGAAGGAGGAAGGCCTTCCACGTGAACATGATGAAGGCTCATCATGAGCGGGAAGCGACTGCCCACCCAGTGTGCAACCTTCCCGAGGAAGGAGAGGTAGAAACCCTCCTGGATCTGCTCACCCAAGCCAAGGCGGGTGGGTCCATCGAGGATGTGGGGGTTGGCCACCAGCTCACGGAGGACCAACGGTCCCAGCTGGGGACCACCCTGCACCCCTTCCGGGGGCTGTTCAGCAGCCTGCCCGGAAGGACTGAGATGGCTGTCCACGACGTGGACACTGGCGATCACCCGCCGATCCGGCGTTCAGCATATCGGGTCTCTTTCGAGGTGCAGGGAAACATGCGCCAAGAGATAGACGAGATGCTGAAGCTGGGGGTGATCCAGGCATCCAGCAGCGCGTGGGCCTCGCCTGTAGTCCTCGTACCAAAGAAGGACCGAACTACACGGTTCTGCGTGGACTACCGGGGGCTCAACGCTGTAACGGCCACCGATGCGTTCCCCATACCACGCATCGATGACCTGCTCGATCGGATGGCCGGGGCTAAGTACCTGACCATCATGGATCTGAGCCGGGGGTACTGGCAGATTCCTCTGACCCCCGCGGCAAGGGAACGCTCTGCCTTTATCACCCCTTTTGGACTGTACGAGTCCACAGTGATGCCATTCGGCATGAAGAATGCCCCTGCCACTTTTCAGCGGATGGTCAATACGCTGCTTGAGGGACTTGAAGGGTACGCGGCTGCGTACTTGGACGATATTGCAGTCTTCAGTCCCACTTGGGAGGATCACCTAGAGCACCTGCGGCAGGTGCTCGGTCGGATCCACCGGGCAGGCTTGACCATCAAGCCGGAAAAGTGCCAGCTGGGCATGAGTGAGGTCCTCTACCTGGGTCACCGGGTAGGCGGGGGGGTTCTGAAGCCAGAACCGGGGAAAGTGGATGCCATCGCATCCTGGCCCACTCCTAGGACCAAAAAGCAGGTGATGTCCTTCTTGGGGACCGCCGGGTACTATAGGAGGTTCGTCCCACACTATAGCACCCTGGCCAAGCCCCTGACGGACCTCACCAAGAAGAAGCTGCCCGTCGCAGTCGACTGGACAGTCGCCTGCGAGACAGCTTTCGGGGCACTCAAGGCCGCCCTAAGTAGCTCCCCTGTACTGCAAGCTGCCGACTTCGACCGGCCGTTTGTGGTACAGACCGACGCCAGTGACTTTGGCCTCGGTGCTGTGCTAAGTCAGGTCAACACGACAGGCCAGGAACATCCTGTCTTGTACCTGAGCAGGAAGCTACTGCCCCGGGAGGTGGCTTACTCCACGGTGGAAAAAGAATGCCTGGCAATTGTATGGGCCCTGCAGCGTCTGCAGCCCTACTTGTACGGGAGCCATTTCACCGTGGAGACGGACCACAACCCCCTCAGCTGGTTACACACGGTCTCTGGGTCGAATGGCAGGTTGCTACGCTGGAGCCTCGCTCTCCAGCAGTACCACTTCTCCATTCGCCACAGAAGAGGCCGTGACCACGGTAACGCTGACGGGTTATCCCGGCAAGGGGAGGGTGCAGAAGGACGCACGGGGGAACACAGGAATGTGCTACCCCCTCGCGCCCTCGTATAGGGGGAGGTGTGATGAACCTGTAGCCGCCATCTTGGTAATGATAAATCATATCCAGGGATGGCCACACTTCAGCAGCCCCCACCCTTGGGACCTTCTGTTAAAACGTCAACTAGATAGTTTCCCCCCATCCAGGCTCCTGTAAGATAAGAAGCCTACTTAACACTTGAATGCTAGGAGCTTCAAAGACTTCGAGAGGAAACACAGCCAGCAGGGGGGGGTGCTTCGTCTATCTGTACCTGACCATTTGTCCCATAGGACTAGTTTCTTTGTCTGTCACAAGCATGGAGGCATAAGATATAGAAACATGAATAGTACACGCATGTTGCGTGGGATGGGCCAATAAAAAAATATCACGGCGTCCCGGAGCCATTGCGCACACAAGCCTCCGCGGTAGACGTTTGTACGTGCTCTGGAAGCCAAGATATAGCGCGGAGCCATTCCTGAGGACCGTATGGTATCATAATTGATATCAAAAGGTCGGTTACGGCGGCCCGAATCCATGGGAACCCCTGGGGGTATCATGAGACCATCCCAGAAGAAGTTATTGGGTTCCATAGAATTTGGGCTTCTGATCGAAGTTAGACCTGAGGGTGGAGACTGAGCCAGCTGACCTCACCAGCAGTGGGCGGGACGGGGCAGGTAAGATAGCAGGACAGACAAGAGACAAGTCAGTCTTGACCCAAGAGTGGTGTGCTGAACATCTGAGCACCAGCTGAGGCCACCAAGGGGAGGAGCAGTTTGACCATGCGGTGGTAGGCCTCAGCCTGTAACAAAGAACCGTGCCTGCGACCGCAGAATCCTCTCCCTGCGTCACAAGAAAATCAAGAAACCGGTAACTGATATGCTGTGGTGATTCTGTGTGTTGTATTCCATTGTTGTATAGTTTAGCCTGACCTTATACCTGTGTATATTTAGTTGTATATCGTGTATCTAGTGTATTATTATAATCAATTACCTCAAGTAATTGTGGGCCTGCCTTTTATTCTGCATAACGAACGCACGTCCGTGTGAGCTCGGCTCAAGCCAAAACGCTACCCAGGGTTGGTTCCTGACCCGATATAGGCCCATTCACGGACTGGGCGTATATCTAAAATAGGGACTGGTGGCAGCATACCAACTGGGGATTGGGGAAGGCTGGTAGTGACGGTCGGAGGTTCAGATATATATATTCCTGGCGCGGCCAAGGAAGATATATATACCGCCCTCACTGCAGAGGGCCCCGATACCCAGTAGGTTACAGGACAGTCTCCCTGGCGACCGCTTATCCTAGGTGCAGTTCCTTGACTGACCTGAGGCTAAGAGGGCGCTAGCGAGTTGTGCTGTGTAGTGACGTTACGGTTTAGTGACGTTGAAGGGATAACACACTACCGTGTTCCCTGCGCTGGTTGCAGCTACCTGGCACTACTTTCTCTAGGTGCAGTACCTTGACTGACCTGAGAGGTAAGGGGGCGCCAGAGAGCTGCACCCACCGGCCGGCTTTCATCACAACGAGTATCAAAGGTACTCCACAGCCGGGTCAGAATGTCCTTTACTGTCCTTTTCTCCTCATCTGACCATGATTTCACTTCCCACTGGGCTGCACCGGTGAGCTGCCCCGTTAGAATGCTCACTTTCTGTTCTTCCGTCAGGGGATAAACTTTGAACAAACTGTGCAGTCTTTCCCTAAAGTCAGTTAAGGTATGGGGGTCCCCTGAGTATTGGGGTAGCCAGGCTGCTCCGGGGATGTAGGGCATAGAGAACGGCATCACCGATGCTGCAGCCCCGCTGGTTGAAGAAGGCCCCTCCGTGTTCGTCATCTTCCTCCCCCTAGTTAAGCGTGGCCTACCTTCCGACGATCCTCTTCTGTAGGCCGCGGCTCCGCTGGTGCTGCTCCGTGTGAGGACCTTGCGTCGCGTCCTGGTGACATCAGCGTCACTCTCTCTCCCTTCCAGGACCTTGCGCAGCGTCGGTGCGTAGGGCGGGGCTTCAAGTCTCGCGCGCTTTGGACGTCCACGCCCCTCTTCTTCCCGCGTGGCGTCCTGAAGATGGCGTCCAATGGCGGGAAAACAGCTGAAGATGGCGGGAAAACTGCTGAAGATGGCGGGAGACGACTGAAAACGGCGGGAAACGGCTCCGGATGGCGGGAACCTCTTCTTCAGGTACGCGTACAGTCTTTTTCAGGCACGCAATACCCGTTTGTGGCGGGTTGGTCACAATCCTGCCGACTACGCCAAAGCTGACTCGCCCCCTGGGCCGTGGGGCACTCGAGACCGGACTTCAGGGCAATGCTGGGAGTAGTAGTGGCGACCCGGTCCCGTGGCTCAGGGTGGTCAGACCAGTGGTAGTCTATGATGTGTTTTAGGTAATGTCCGACTACGCCACCCGTGGATTGCGGTCAGGGAGGACCGCCGCTGCAAGGCAGACCGCTGAGGCTGGTGTTGGGGATGCAGCAGGGAATAGTACAACTCCCCACGGGAGGAGTGTAGCCTCAGGGCAGTGTAATAGGATGCTGGGGGTGATGGTGCAGGCGCAGCAGTAACCACACAGAGTCCAATAATGCAGTCCAGGGTCTTTTACTGATCTTATCATAGACCCAACAGGAGTACAGGGTAGGAATGGACCTGGGTGTCTGAGGGCATTCAGGCGAGCTTCGCTGGTCAGGGTGAGTGGGTAGGCCTACCGTTCTCTCTCTGCCTTTGCTGACTATCTCCCCCTTTAGTGGTATGATAGCCCACGTCCCTGAGCTGGCCGTGTACTTTGCCTGTATGGCTTGCGACTCGGGCCTTAGGTACCTGTAGCTTCTCCGTGCTGTACCGGTCCCTCTGTGTGGCGGAACCTCCAGGCTTCTTGGCCAAGGGACCTGAAATCCCTTGCGGGTTGGTTATCTGCTGCAGGGCTTGCCACCCTGACAGCCTCGGACCCCAGTGTCTGGTTGTGTAGTCTCTCTCTGTCAGGACCGGCTCTCGTCGCCTCTGTCCCTGGCTTTCTCTTCCTCCTTTGCCTCCTGGACTCCTCAGCTGCGGCTGACCTGTCCCTCTCTTCTGGGAACCCTTCTGGATACTTCAGAAGCGGGTCCTGGTCTCCCTAACCCTGCCCTCAGTACCAGTTTTTATAGGGGCAGCCCGCTCCCCCTACTGGCCGGGGACAGGAGGTGCTGCATGCAAATGGTCCATGACCAGAGAACCTCCCTCCTGCTCTCAGACACAGCCTTACAAGTTTGTGGCATCCAGGCCAGGGGTGACACACATGAGCCCAAATTAGTATCAATAAACCCCTCACTCGCCACTCTAAAATCATGAGCTCAATCGATGAAAAATTAAATACATTACAGGTCTGGGAAAATGGTGACACAAACGAACATATTTTATTTTACAAAATTCAGATTTTTTTTCCACCCCTTAAAAAAAAAATCAGGGCAAGTTTAATTTCTCCGTTTTCGTACTGACCTTGAAAATCATGTTTTCAGGCCATTTTTACCACACAGTGAACATCATAAAACAGACCCGAAATAAAGGAATTGCATTTTTTCACCATTTAATCCCGCTTGGAATTTTCTTTTCCCGTTTTTTAGTCCACTGAATGGTAAAATATATGGTGTCATTCAAAACTCATCCTGAAAAAAAATAAGCCCTCATATGGCTATAATAACAGAAAAATAAAAAGTTATGGCTCTTGGAAGAAAAGTAGGGAAAATATGCAAACGTAAAAATGAAAATTGCCAGCAGAGGTTGGGAGGTTGATTACTTCCATCATTATTCATTTACATGGGATCTTTTTATGTTACGTTTGATCACAAGACTGATCTTGTTGACATTACAATTTGGGTCAGTGATGCTGAAAACCACGTAAATGAATGATCTACCCCTCGATATAAAATCCCTATAATTACACGTTCCCATGGAAGAGACCTTTGCTATCAGTGTGAATAAACATAAATCTGCATAGATCTCCTGACAGTGTTCCCGGATCATGAGTCATCCTGATAGACATCAGACTGACGCGCGTCTCGTACACCCACAGTATACATCAAGACCGTCACACCCATGGCTGACATAGCCGTGACCTGATTGTGGAGAGCGAGTGGGGCGCACACATCTGTCATCAATCACTAAAGCTGAATTATTCTTGCAGAATTTCGTTACAGGCGGACAGGCCGCTTGCACGGAGATCTTGACAATTCAGCAGTTTTTACAAAACAAATCATTTCTCTTTGGGAAGGACATGCAGTAAGGAAATATGGTTGCTTACTGTAAGAACTCATTCACAAGTCCATGTTACACGTACTAGATGTATGTGTCTTTTTTCACGGATAGAACACGTACCCATTATACCCATGGACACATGTCTGTTTTTGGAATCCTGGATAAAATGGGTCAATACAAGTCTATGGGTCCGTGAAAAAAAAAAAGGATCGCATCCGTGTGCTGTCCGTATTTAACATTGCAGAGGATAGGAGAAGCGTAATTTATTTATCAGTGAAAACCAACACACGGATGACACACTGACTGATGACTACCAGCTACCATTGTGCTGTTAGTTTTTTACATGAACAATGCTCGGAACGTAAAGACGCTGGTGGGGATGAAGCCTTTGTGTGATTGCAAGTTGATATCTTTGGTTCACAAGCTGGGGTAAATATAGCAATCTCCTCCGGCGTCAGGATGTGGCAGATCCTGGTGCAAATTGCCAATGTAAATGAAATCTAGTGCCATCTCTAACCAGTAACACATTTCTCATTAGGCAAGGGTGTGGAAGCTGAAAAGATAAGAGCTTTGGGTACCTGGGCGGGTGCCGATAAGACATTTTACCTTGGATAGAGTATTAGTGCTTAAGGCTATGTGCCCACGCTGCGGAAATGAAGCAGAAATTTTCTGCTTCATTTCTGCATGTCCTCTCCCGGATAAACGCATGCAGAATTCCGCACGCGTTTATCGTGCGTTTATCGCGCGATTTCCACATGCGGAATTGCCTTGCGTTTTTTATTGCACTGCAAAGGCAATTCCGCTTGCGGAAACGCAAAATGAATGAACATGCTGCGGATTTTTCCCCCGCATCAAAAACGCTGCGGAAAAATCCGCAGCATGGGCATTGAACCTGCGGAATCCCCTTGGGGACCATGGGGTGCGGATTACATAGTGTTTACCAAGCGTTTACGCTGCGGAAATTCCGCAGCATATACGCTTGAAAGACGCTACGTGGGCACATACCTTAAGGGGTACTATAACGTTATGGGCATATTGTTATTTTAAGGGGACACTTATTAACCTTCAAGTTGGCACACAGAAGGCATAATTACTGTTGACGGGCAAAAACATGACACTATGGCTTTCAAGGATGCACATATGGGGCCTTATTACTTTCTAGGCAACACGGTGAAGGCATTATTACTCTCTGTGCTGTATAAACGGGTAAAATCTAGAGGGCTCACACAATGGACATATTTATGGGACTATAAAAGGGAGCCCTATTACTGTTTGGAGAGTAAGGCCACGACCCCACTATCAGTATTCGGTCAGTATTTTTTTCTCAGGAGTGGGTGATAAATTCAGAATTGGTGACTTGTTTCTATTATACTTTTTCTCTGATTGTTCCACTTCTGGTTTTGGCTCCCACTCCTGAGAAAAAATACTGACCGAATACTGACCAAATACTGATAGTGGGGCTGTGGCCTTTTACCGCTTGGCACTATTAGTTTTAGGATCACTATTTATTTGCCACTATTGTTTTCAGAGTGATGAGCTGTGAAGCATTTTTGTTGGGGAAGGGTGTACTTATTGCAATGATGCAGTTTTTGAAGTAGCGGGATCACTGTGCCCACAGCAGGTGGAGTGATGGGGCTAATTGGGCAGCAACAGACACAGAATTCAGGGAAGCAGCAGGATGAGAAGTTTGTGTTGGCTGAGAATAGGTGGAGATATGAGCATTTAAATGTCTGTTTTGAAAACCTTGCAGACACCAGTCGTGGCAGGAAGAAGTCTTCGTGGGGGTCTGGGCAGGATGGAACAGTGAACAACTCAATAAGAGAACATCAACTTCAACTATAAGACAGTGTGTTTATTTTATATGGCTGTAGAGTTGGGCACTGTCTGGTGGATTTAATCTTTTTTTAAGAAAGGGTTTGGTGGTACAATTCTGTCACTATATAGTGGTATCATTGATCATATTAGTCTTTGTATAGTCTTTTTGTGGTCATTGCAGTGGTAATGGTGTTGTGGTATTAGTAGCTACTAGTATAGTGTTAATATTGGTATTTGTATAGTTTTTATGGTAAATGCAGTGGTAATGGTGTGGTGTTATTATTTGCTACTATTATAGTGTTAATATTGGTATTTATATAGTTTTTATGGTAAATGCAGTGGTAATGCTGTGGTGGTATTAGTAGCTACTAGTATAGTGTTAATATTGGTATTTGTATAGTTTTTATGGTAAATGCAGTGGTAAAGGTGTGGTGGTATTATTTGCTACTATTATAGTATTAATATTGGTATTTATATAGTTTTTATGGTAAATGCAGTGGTAATGGTGTGGTGGTATTAGTAGCTACTAGTATAGTGTTAATATTGGTAGTTGTATAGTTTTTATGTTAATTGCAGTGGTAATGGTGTGGTGGTATTAGTTGTTACTAATATAGTGTTAATATTGGTATTTGTATAGTGTTTATGGCCATTGCAGTGGTAATGGTGTGGCGGCATTATTTGTTACTAGTATAGTGTTAATATTGGTCTTTGTACAGTTTTTATAGTATGGTTGAAGTATGGTAATTGTAGTGGCAATGGCGTGACGGTATTAATTGTTCCTGGTACAGTGGTATTAGTGGTAATAAATTAATCTATAACAGTATAGTGTGTTTTTTGTTACAGTATGTAGGTAGTATTTAATCTGAGAATGAATTGTAGTGGTATACAGTATGTGCCTTTGTAATGGTAGAAACGATGGTTACAGCCAGATTACTACACCAGCATGAGCCATTATGTCTCCAGACTAGTGTTGAGCATTCCGATACTGAAATATCGGGTATCGGCCGATATTCGCGGTATCGGAATTCCGATACTTAATTCCGATACTATTGCAATATCGTATACCGGAATCGGAAGTTCCCATAATGCAATGAGACATTTTCATTTTATTCAGCCAATGAGGATCCTAAGAAGTGTGGGCACATCCTGTTAGGCATGTAGGCATCTTAACTAATGGCATGGCTGTGATTGGCTGCTGAAATGATGTCATGATGCACTATAAAAGCCACCGCCGCCATTTTGAGCTCACTCTGCTGTGAATTCAGTTAGGGATAGGACGCTGTTGTTCTGAGGGACAGTTTTAGCTACCTATTTGCTCTATACTGCTTTACCCAAGCTACTTTCTAAATCACTGTGCCTTGCAGTGCTAGTGCACAGTTCCCTGTGCTGTTCACCGCTATCTGCAAGGTCTGTGTGTGTGAGTGCAGCTCACCCTGTAGTGTGTGCTTCAACCCCGTCTGGTTGTAGTGCACTCAGTGTGTGTCACTGCCTCATACATTGTCCTTTATTGCCAATTCATAATTTTTCCTGATATCTCCTATTAGTGTGGTGGTTCCATCTGTATTCAGCTAAATTGGTTCCAAACACACTATATAGGAGTAGATAGAGAATTTTTTTCCGTCTTGCAGCACTAGTGCACAGTGCTCTGCATCTGTACTGTTCACCGCTGTCTGCAAGGTCTGGTGTGTGAGTGCAGCTCACCCTGTAGTGTGTGCTTCAACCCCGTCTGGTTGTAGTGCACTCAGTGTGTGTCACTGCCTCATACATTGTCCTTTATTGCCAATTCATAATTTTTCCTGATATCTCCTATTAGTGTGGTGGTTCCATCCATATTCAGCTAAATTGATTCCAAACACACTATATAGGAGTAGATAGAGGAGCCTTTCTGCAGCATTGGGCCCTGCAGCCCCAGCCAGATTAGTATTAGCCTATTTTTTGCAGCCTCATCTATTGCATTGTAGGTTACCTTCCTACATTGTAATAGCTACAAAAAGTTTGTGATACTATCGTTATTACATCTTTAGGCACATCCAGTGTCTTTTTGTGACAAAAAAAACCTAAATAAAGTTCACCAAACACTCCACTTTACAGTTGTGTAGGCCACATTAGCTCATATTAAAGTCTAGTCCACACTTTATAAAATTAGTGTTTCTTATACCTGTTAGCAGCTGTTCAGGAATAAGCACACTAAGCCCTTAGTACTTTTCTGCCTATCTTTATCAGTCTACCAAGATGAAGAAGGCAGGGAGTAAGGCATGTGGTCGTGGTCGTGGGCGTGGGCGTGGAGTTTCTGCAGGGAGAGGACGTGAGGATTCTGTGCCTGCAGGGAGAGGACGTGGGGATTCTGTGCCTGCTGCGGGCACCAGTGACTCAGCATCCCCCAGTTTTACCAGGGAACAGTCCTTTATGCGCAGCTTTGTAGGAGCTAGCCGTACCCCACTGCTGCGCGAGGACCAAATTGAAGCCGTTGTCGGATGGATGGCAGCTAACGCATCGACTTCAATTAGTTCCAGATCCTCTCAGGTCCTGAGCACTGAAGAGCACCCATCTGTCTCTTCACCACCTGCCAAATTGCCCAGGCAGTCAGAGAGCCCTGGACAGGAGCCATCTCTACTTCTGTTCTCTGAATCTCTTGGCTTGGAAAGAGGGGGCCAGCCAAGCAGAATTCGAGAATTTGAAGAAGAGGTAGTATGCAGTGATGCGCAACCGTTTTGTCTCTCTGAATCTGAAGAGGCGGGTGGGCCAGTGCCTATGGTCAGCAGCACACCTCAGTACGCATCTGATGATGAGACTCAGGTGCCACTTTCTGGTGCGTACTGTGCTGTCGAGACTACCCAGGAGAAGCAGTTGTTTGAAGAGGGTGGTGTAGATGATGAGGTCCTTGACCCATCATGGCGTGAGGGACAGGAAGGTGGTGGGAGCAGCTCTGAGGAAGAGATTCCCCGAACGGCCCAAAAAGGAGGGAGAGGGAGGGGGCAGACTTGGTTGCCTGTAGCCTCCACTTCGGCACCCATTAGGAGCATGGCTCTTCCAAAATCCAAAGCGGGCGCTCCCAAGACTTGCAGTGCCTGGTCCTTTTTTGACACAGTTGCAGATGACATTTGCTTTGTCAAATGCAAGCTGTGTAATCAGAAGGTGAAAAGAGGGAAAAGTGTCAGCAACCTCAATACCACAAATATGTGGAAACATGTGCGGACCAAGCACGTGGTGGAGTTACACAAACACACTGAAGACCTAGGCCAACCTACAGCGCCACCTACCACCTCTTCAGCTCGTGTTGTAGCCTCTTCCTCCAGCTCACACACAGCTGGTTCGGCTTCCTCACAGGATCGCCATGGAAGAATCTCTGGCACTGTTGTACAGAGACACAGTGTAATTCCACCCACAGCACCACTTTCCCAGTCATCCTCACACTCCCAGGCCAGTCTACAGCCATCGTTAGCACAGGCATGGGAGAAAAGGCGCCCATACTCGGCAAACCACCCCCGAGCACAGGCTCTGAATGCTGGCATTGCTAAACTACTGGCCCTTGAAATGCTATCATTCAGGCTGGTGGAGACTGACACATTCCGTAACTTTATGGCATTGGCAGTCCCACAATACAACGTGCCCAGCCGCTTTTATTTCAGCAGGCAAGCCGTCCCTGCCCTGCAACATCATGTGGAGGGAAAAATTAAACATGCGCTACAAAACGCCGTCAGTAGCAAGGTCCACCTGACCACTGATGCGTGGACCAGTAAGCATGGACAGGGACGATACCTTTCCCTCACTGCCCATTGGGTAAATGTTGTGGAGCCGGGTACAGATCTTGAGAGTGGCGCTGTACGTGTTCTGCCAACTCCAAGGATTGCAGGAATCCAGTCTGTACACATTGACTCCTCCTCATACTCCAGTTCCTCTGAATCAGCGCTGCAGGAGCCGTCACGGTCTACCTCCACATCGACCCGTGAACGGTTACCTGTTATGATGACCGATATGAGCACAGCCGTGGCCAAACGTCAACAGGCCGTATTAAAATTAATTTCTTTGGGGAATCGAAGCCACACAGCGCAGGAGCTCTGGAATGCCATCAAGCAGCAGAGTGACGTGTGGTTTGTGCCAGCGAATCTCCAGCCAGGCATGGTAGTGTGTGACAATGGCCGAAATCTGGTGGCAGCTCTGGGCCTAGGCAACCTCACTCACATCCCATGTCTGGCACATGTGCTCAACTTGGTCGTGCAGAGTTTTTTGAGGGACTATCCGGATCTTGATGCACTGCTTCACAAGGTCCGCATAGAGTGCGCTCACTTGCGGCGTTCCAGCAATGCAAGATCACGCATTGCAGCTCTGCAGCGCCGATTATGTCTTCCGGAACATCGCATCATATGTGACCTACCCACCAGGTGGAATTCAACGTTACATATGTTGGAGAGGTTGTGTGAGCAGCAGGCAGCAGTAATGGAGTACCAGCTGCAGCAGGCGCAAACAAGTCGCAGTGCGCGCCGTTCACACTTCACCACCACTGAGTGGGCCTCTATGAAGGACATTTGCCACGTTTTGCGTGCCTTCGATTATTCCACGCGGATGGCGAGTGCAGATGATGCACTAGTCAGCATGACTATCCCCCTTATCTGCCTGCTTGAAAAAACACTGCAAGCACTAAGGGACGAGGTTTTGGAAGAGGTGGAGGATGAGGAGTCACAAATGCCATCTGCTTCTCTACAGTCTGCGCAACGTGGTTCCTCACAAAGGCCTAGGCAGGGGACACTTTGTGAGGAGGATGAGGAGGAGTCAATGGATGAGGAAGACATCTGTCCAGAGGAGGGAGGTACACAATGCTCTAGTAGTCAGTATCTAGAGCGAGGGTGGGGTGATGCAGAGCAGGCAGAGATCACGCCTCAAGCAGGGGACAGCGTTTCTTGGCCAGTTGGCAGTCTGCAGCACATGGTTGATTTCATGCTGCAGTGCCTCAGAAACGACCGCCGCATCGCCCACATTCTCAACACGGCTGATTATTGGGTGTCCACCCTCCTAGATCCTCGCTACCGGGACAACTTACAAAGCCTCATAACACCATTGAACCGGGAGCGTAAAATGCGGGAGTACCAAGACGCACTGGTGCATTCCATCATGTTCTCCATTCCAACCGAGAGCAGTGCTGCTAGTGCTTTACAAAGCAGCTCAGTGCGTCGAGGCAGTGGAGGAAGCTCTGCACAAAGAGGGAGCAGAAGCAGCGCCTCAGCACAAGGCAAGACCAGTATGGCCGAAATGTGGCAAAGTTTTGTGTCCCCGCCGCCACAAATGTCTACACCATCACAGACAGCTCCAGTCAGCAGGAGGCAACGTTTCCGTCAGATGGTGACAGACTACATGTCTTGCCCTCTTAGTGTACTCCCAGACGGCTCTTCTCCCTTCAAGTTTTGGGTCTGTAAGCTGGATACATGGCCAGAGCTTAGTCAGTATGCACTGGAGGTGCTAGCTTGCCCTGCTGCTAGTGTATTATCGGAACGCGTCTTTAGTGCCGCAGGTGGTGTACTAACAGACCGTCGCATGCGACTATCCTCCGATAACGTTGACCGGCTTACTTTTCTCAAAATGAACAAGGCCTGGATCTCTCATGAATTTGCCAGTCCTCTTCCAGAATAAATAATTGGTTGGCAACAGTATCCAGGTCTCCTGTTCTGTTCATGTTTCTACCACCTGAACTGTAATCCCTGAGCTCCAACACCGCCAGTTGGCGCTCGGAAGTGCCGTCTGCACAGTCAACACTTGCTGCCGTGTTATTGGGGTTCAGTAACGTCAGCTGTTCCCCTGCTGTGCGGACGGCAATTTCTCCTGCTCTGTCCACATTCTCACTACTACAGATTTTAAAGTTGCTCCAATTACACCTCTGGCTCCTCTGTTTTCATTCTTATCCCTGGGCTCCAGCACCGCCAGTTGGCGCTCGGAAGTGCTGTCTGCACAGTCAACACTTGCTACCATGTTATTGGGGTTCAGTAACGTCAGCTGTTCCCCTGCTGTGCGGACGGCAATTTCTCCTGCTCTGTCCACATTCTCACTACTACAGATTTTAAAGTTGCTCCAATTACACCTCTGGCTCCTCTGTTTTCATTCTTATCCCTGGGCTCCAGCACCGCCAGTTGGCGCTCGGAAGTGCCGTCTGCACAGTCAACACTTGCTGCGGTGTTATTGGGGTTCGGTAACGTCAGCTGTTCCCCTGCTGTGTTCACGGCAATTTCTCCTGCTCTGTCCATATTCACTGTGCTACTTATTTAAAACTTGCTCCAATTACACCTCTGGCTCCTCCGTTTTTAGTATTTACCCTGGGCTCCAACACCGCCAGTTGGCGCTCGGAAGTGCTGTCTGCACAGTCAACACTTGCTGCCGTGTTATTGGGGTTCAGTAACGTCAGCTGTTCCCCTGCTGTGCGGACGGCAATTTCTCCTGCTCTGTCCACATTCTCACTACTACAGATTTTAAAGTTGCTCCAATTACACCTCTGGCTCCTCTGTTTTCATTCTTATCCCTGGGCTCCAGCACCGCCAGTTGGCGCTCGGAAGTGCTGTCTGCACAGTCAACACTTGCTACCATGTTATTGGGGTTCAGTAACGTCAGCTGTTCCCCTGCTGTGCGGACGGCAATTTCTCCTGCTCTGTCCACATTCTCACTACTACAGATTTTAAAGTTGCTCCAATTACACCTCTGGCTCCTCTGTTTTCATTCTTATCCCTGGGCTCCAGCACCGCCAGTTGGCGCTCGGAAGTGCCGTCTGCACAGTCAACACTTGCTGCGGTGTTATTGGGGTTCGGTAACGTCAGCTGTTCCCCTGCTGTGTTCACGGCAATTTCTCCTGCTCTGTCCATATTCACTGTGCTACTTATTTAAAACTTGCTCCAATTACACCTCTGGCTCCTCCGTTTTTAGTATTTACCCTGGGCTCCAACACCGCCAGTTGGCGCTCGGAAGTGCTGTCTGCACAGTCAACACTTGCTGCCGTGTTATTGGGGTTCAGTAACGTCAGCTGTTCTCCTGCTGTGCGGACGGCAATTTCTCCTGCTTTGTCCACATCCACTGTACTACACATTTTAAAGTTGCTCGAATTACACCTCTGGCTCCTCTGTTTTCATTCTTATCCCTGGGCTCCAGCACCGCCAGTTGGCGCTCGGAAGTGCCGTCTGCACAGTCAACACTTGCTGCGGTGTTATTGGGGTTCGGTAACGTCAGCTGTTCCCCTGCTGTGTTCACGGCAATTTCTCCTGCTCTGTCCATATTCACTGTGCTACTTATTTAAAACTTGCTCCAATTACACCTCTGGCTCCTCCGTTTTTAGTATTTACCCTGGGCTCCAATACCGCTAGTTGCTGCTCAGAAGTGCCGTCTGCACAGTCAACGCTTGCTCCAGTGTTATTGGGATTCAGTAACGTCAGCTGATCCCCAGCTGTGTGTCCGGCAAATTCTCCTGCTTTGTCCACATCCACTGTAGTACGGATTTAAAACCTCCTCCAAATACACCTCTGGCTCTTCTGTTTTTAGTATTTACCCTGGGCTCCAGCACCGCCAGCTGGTTCTCGGCAGTTCCATTGGCTCTTGTACCTTCTGCTACCCATCCGGGTTCCAGTACCGTCAGCTGGTTCTCGGCAGTGTCTTTGGCACGGGTACTCCCTCCTGCCCAGCCTGGTTCCAGCACGCCAGCTGTTTCCGGGTAGTGTCAACGTCACTTTGCCTCCAATGCGTTGTCCTGTCGTGTTGCGGTCGGGTTAGCCGACTCTATGGTGCCTGCAGTTTAGGTGACTCCTATGTGGGCTGCGGGATCTGGCAATGAAGGCTGGTTCCATAGTGCCAATAGGACAAGCACCCTCTGTAGGACTGTGGGTTTTGGTAACTGCGGCCGGCTCGCGGCCTTGAACTTTTTTTTTACATGGGTACCTTCTGCTACCCATCCGGGTTCCAGTACCGTCAGCTGGTTCTCGGCAGTGCCTTTGGATTAGGTGCCTCCTTCTCGGTATCCAAGTTCCACCAACGTCTGCTGGTCCTTGGTAGTGCTTTCTGGCACAGGTACCTCCTGCTTAGTAACCGAGTTCCAGTAACATCAGCTGGTCCTCGGTAGTTCCATTGGCTCTTGTACCTTCTGCTACCCATCCGGGTTCCAGTACCGTCAGCTGGTCCTCGGTAGTTCCATTTGCTCTTGTATCTTCTGCTACCCATCCGGGTTCCAGTACCGTCAGCTGGTCCTCGGTAGTTCCATTTGCTCTTGTATCTTCTGCTACCCATCCGGGTTCCAGTACCGTCAGCTGGTTCTCGGCAGTGCCTTTGGATTAGGTGCCTCCTTCTCGGTATCCAAGTTCCACCAACGTCTGCTGGTCCTTGGTAGTGCTTTCTGGCACAGGTACCTCCTGCTTAGTAACCGAGTTCCAGTAACATCAGCTGGTCCTCGGTAGTTCCATTGGCTCTTGTACCTTCTGCTACCCATCCGGGTTCCAGTACCGTCAGCTGGTCCTCGGTAGTTCCATTTGCTCTTGTATCTTCTGCTACCCATCCGGGTTCCAGTACCGTCAGCTGGTTCTCGGCAGTGTCTTTGGCACGGGTACTCCCTCCTGCCCAGCCTGGTTCCAGCACGCCAGCTGTTTCCGGGTAGTGTCAACGTCACTTTGCCTCCAATGCGTTGTCCTGTCGTGTTGCGGTCGGGTTAGCCGACTCTATGGTGCCTGCAGTTTAGGTGACTCCTATGTGGGCTGCGGGATCTGGCAATGAAGGCTGGTTCCATAGTGCCAATAGGACAAGCACCCTCTGTAGGACTGTGGGTTTTGGTAACTGCGGCCGGCTCGCGGCCTTGAACTTTTTTTTTACATGGGTACCTTCTGCTACCCATCCGGGTTCCAGTACCGTCAGCTGGTTCTCGGCAGTGCCTTTAGATTAGGTGCCTCCTTCTCGGTATCCAAGTTCCACCAACGTCTGCTGGTCCTTGGTAGTGCTTTCTGGCACAGGTACCTCCTGCTTAGTAACCGAGTTCCAGTAACATCAGCTGGTCCTCGGTAGTTCCATTGGCTCTTGTACCTTCTGCTACCCATCCGGGTTCCAGTAACATCAGCTGGTCCTCGGTAGTTCCATTGGCTCTTGTACCTTCTGCTACCCATCCGGGTTCCAGTACCGTCAGCTGGTTCTCGGCAGTGCCTTTGGATTAGGTGCCTCCTTCTCGGTATCCAAGTTCCACCAACGTCTGCTGGTCCTTGGTAGTGCTTTCTGGCACAGGTACCTCCTGCTTAGTAACCGAGTTCCAGTAACATCAGCTGGTCCTCGGTAGTTCCATTGGCTCTTGTACCTTCTGCTATCCATCCGGGTTCCAGTACCGTCAGCTGGTCCTCGGTAGTTCCTCAGCTTTCTTGTACCTTCTGCTACATTTCCAAGTTCAAGCTTTTTGAAATGGTTCTTGGTAATCACTCTGGATCTCCCTGACGAGGACCCTGAAGACGAGGACCCTGAAGACCAACCCTAAGAAGACGAGGACCCCGAAGACAATGACCCTGAAGACGAGGACCCTGAAGACCACCCCGAAGAAGACGAGGACCCTGAAGACCACCCCGAAGAAGACGAGGACCCTGAAGACCACCCCGAAGAAGACGAGGACCCCGAAGACGAGGACCCAGAAGACCAACCCGAAGAAGACGAGGACCCCGAAGACGAGGACCCCCGAAGACGACGACCCTGAAGACCACCCCGAAGAAGACCAAGAAGATGACCCTGAAGAAGTTGACCAAGAAGACAAAGAAGAGAAGACAAGCACCAAGATACAGAAAAACAAGAGACAGAAAACCAAGAAGCAGAAATACAAGAAGCTGCAGAACAAAAAGCGGAAGAACATTAAGCATAAGACTAAAAATCAGAGCAAAAGATAATATCTAAATTATAAGCAGAAGATGACTAAGCAGTGTATGGGGGTGAGTCCGTTCCTCCTCGTGGTGCCCCTGGAAAAGACCTGCTGCTGCAGGCCAAACTGAACGCGGACAAATCCTGTTGTAAATCTTTTGTGACGGGCAGAACGAAAGGTGTAATGTCCAACCTTTTATAGATAACAACTACAGGAATGCCTGTCACAAATAAGAATATGATGAAGAAGAAGAATATGAAGAAGATGAAGAAGTAGAATATGAAGAATGTAAAAAAAAGAATAATACGAAGAAGGTGAAGAAGAAGAAGGTGAAGAAGAAGTGGATGAAAAAGATGCTGAGGATGATGAAGGAGAAAGTGTGGGAGAAGTAAAAAAGAAGGTGAAGAGCATGGAAGTAGTGAAACATAAATATCTGACAAAATATAAAAATACTTAACATAGTTAATATTTCCGTAACTCAGAACATAATAAAAAAATATTAATTCCTGCTATTCCATTTGACTGGGCTAAACCTCTATGCCTTTATTGTCTCCCCCACCTCCCCCAATACATTCTACATTATTCTTAGTTGTTTTCCTTCATGTAGAAATAACCTACAAGGAAAGAAAGGGTTTATTTTAATTCCGATATTTATGTCCCATTGACTTGCATTGGTTTCCGGTATCGGAATCGGCGATATCCGATACTTTTTCGGTATCGGTCCGATCCAATCCGATCCGATATTTCCCGATATCGGAAGGTATCGCTCAACACTACTCCAGACACATCATGCACTTGAACCTCTGAGCACATGAGAGCTGACTGGCAAACACAAGATCATTTTCCGGTCATGACAAATATCTATACACAGGTACTATACCGTTCAGTGGTGTGGAAACGTCACGCTATGTGCTCACAGACATCTACTGAATCTGTATCTGCTCTATTTCATGGGTGACAGCAGAGTATGGGAGACAGATATTTACATAGAAATGATTGATCTCTATGGAGTGATGTCCGGGCAGCACAAGTGATAGGTATTAGAGAGCACATGACAGGGCTAATCACTATA
This sequence comes from Phyllobates terribilis, assembly GCF_046119375.1. Lineage (NCBI taxonomy): Eukaryota > Metazoa > Chordata > Amphibia > Anura > Dendrobatidae > Phyllobates > Phyllobates terribilis. The sequence continues at coordinate 263,981,989 of NW_027362772.1, read as the reverse complement.
AGGACGAATGATTAATACCTTTTCTTATTTCCAGATCTCAAACACACAAACAATAGGGTCAATTTCCTAGGAATCTATTTATCAGTGTGTTTTTGATGTACATCTCTATGATGTAAAAAAAATTGATAATGGAGCAAGAGCAGCAATGATTACCATTTATTCTCTCCTGTTGAGGGCTATGGTGGCTATCTTTCCAAGAGTGAGGAGAATAAAAAAAATCTGATTCTAGAGCAGATTTATGAAACTGTCAGAAAGAATAACTGTCTTTGTTGCCCACAGCAACCAATCAAAGCACAGGGAAGAATTAAAAATTTAAACTGTGCTGTGAATGGTTGCTATGGGTAACAACAACCGTTTTTCTGTTTTTGAATAAAAGAATATAGCAGCGTGCAGCTCTAGTCTTTCCGTTCAATATATCAGATCCCCAATAGACCCCTTTAAAGGGAATCTGTCAGTAGGATCAACCCTCCTAAGCCATTAATATGAGCATGTAGATTATAGGAAGCTGGATAAAATTATTCTTTGATATCTGCGATCTGATGTTTTATTCCAAAGAAATCCACATTTTTTTAAAATATATAAATTAACTTAAGATCTATTGGCCGGACATAGATCTCCCTGAGAATCGGCCTCCAAAGATTATAAATTAAGGGGGCATTACCAGTGTGAGACATGCAATGACTGACAGTCTTCTGTCCTGATCTTCATGTCTCAAACTGCTGATGGCCGCTTTCATTTAAAATAAGTTCTGGAGGCAGATTCTCAGGGAGATCTATGTCCGGCCCATAGATCTTAACAGCTCATTTACATATTAAAAAAAAACGTGCATTTCTCTGGAATAAGACATCAGATCACAGATATCAAGGTGTCATTTTATTCAGCTTCCTATGACCTACATGCTCATACAGACGGCTTAGGAGGGTTCATCCTAATGACAGATCCACCTTAAAAAGGAAATGGGGATCATCAGTAGATTAGATGGGGAAAAGCAGTCATGGCTCTGTAATTTGCCTTTGCTTTTATTGAACTATAAATGGAGCAAATGTGGGTTGTGTTGCACAGCCAGCATCTGCATATAAAAGCAGCAACTGGAGCTAGCTTCAATCTCGGCTGTTTAACCATTTAGATGCTGCTGAGCTGTCAATCACAGACAGCGGCGTTGAAATGGTGCACTCGCCAGTGTGTGTGCGCACAGACTCCCATTGTCTCAATATGACAGCAGGGCGCCGTTAACTTAGGCCTGCTGAGGGTCCACACGGCTACCATTTTTGGTACTTCTGTGAAGCCATAAGAAACATAATGAACACTATATACTGCAATACAGCAATAGTACAGTATATAGAACAAGCGATCAAAGCATCATAATTTCATGTTTCCCAAAGGCATATTAAAATAAAGAAAAACATCAAAATGTTTATAAAAATAAAACTATATATATATATATATATATATATATAACAATTCAATTTCCCACCTCCCCCCTACACTGTTTCCCAGTTTAAAAATTGAGATAAATTTTTTTTTCGGATGTTGTCGCGTCCATGAAAGTCATATCTATCAAAATATAAAAGTAATTAACCCATAAAGTGAGAAAAATAAAAAATCCATCAGAATATGTCATTTTTAAGTTTGTAAGTCTTTGCCCAGAGTGATGGCCAGAAAAACAAAGTTACGGGTCACCGAAAAGTTTTGAATTTTTTTCTAACCACCAAAATAATATAAAAAACTAAACTATTTTAATATTGCCATATTCATACTGACCAGTATAATTATATTGCCAGGTCATCTTGACTGCACAGTGAATGTCAAAAATGAAACCATGCCATAATTGCATTTTTTTTCACCATTTTATCCTACTTGGATTTTTTTTCCTGAAAATACCAAGCACTCATATGGCTATATTGATGGAAAAAATAAAAAAAAGTTATAGCTCTTGGAAAAAAGGAGTGGAAAAAAATCGCAATAACGAAAAATCACCCAGGAGTGAAGCGGTTGTTTGGGCTATGTTCATACTGTTTTTTGCAGCTGTCAAAAACAAGGTTTTCAAGCAGAAACTGTTTCAAGAAAAGTTCCTATTTTGGAGAGTTTTTCTAAAACTAAACTAAACTTTCAGTAGTTTTTTAATATTTTACAGCCACTTTAATTTTTTAATTGCCAGAAAGTGGAAAAGGGTCTGAGTTCTGAGACCCCCAACGATCACTCAAAAGACCCCCGAGAAGTGTGAAGCTCAAAAGACAGGAAACCACTGCTCCTGCCTCAGCATGCACACAGAGCGGAGTACGGATTCAATAGCGAGTTTAACCTCCTGTCCTGAACTGAACATTTCTCGGGTCTTTTGAGTGATCGGTGGTGGTCTCAGAACCTAAAAAAAAGAATCTAAAAAAAAAACTACTGAAAGTTTATTTACTCTTCAAGAAAAAGTTTTAAGTTGTTTTGTTATTTTTTTTTCCCAAAATGTTTTTTTGCAGCCTATTAATTTGACATTACCTAGTTTGGGGCAAATTTCATGAGTATTTGCGTCAAACAAGTGACGAGCACTTTTTCCACCAAGCGTTTTTGAAAACCTCTGCACTAAGAATAAAAACCCTCAAAAAATCCCTCATAGGAACAACAAAGTCGATTCCCCACAGAATTAATTGGGAAGCATTTTTAAACTGTTTTAGAAGGATTTTAAAGTGGATCCACTTTAAAAAAATAAATAAATAAAAAAATCTTTGTGTGAACTCAGCCTAAGTCATAAATTAACGCACCGTCCAAACGAGGTATATGCACAAAGATTTCTGCAAATGAAAATTAAATGGGGGTGTTTTGGTGGCAGCACGTGGACTCTTGAAAGCCTCAATCTTATGAATAGGACAGTTATGGAAATTACTGCATCAAATCTGCCTTGTGTAAATTCATCCAAGAAATCTTTCATAAACCGGACCTCATCCTCAATGAAACACCCTCAATGCTCTCCAATAAGAGTTTTATTGTTGTCTGGACCCCCTGGATCAGTGATTTATTCGGAGTGACATGCATTTTATGGAGGTCTTGCTGAACTGTCTCCTATAGTACACTGGTGTTCTTTCATGCAGGATGTTATCAGTGGACTGGCTCCAGGACCATCAATTCTTGTCTTCCACGCTCAGAGGCAGATCTGTGACAATCTCTGGAACTTGTATATGTAAAGATACCCTGAAACTCTACCTGCAGTCTGTGCTGAGATAACGGATGACAGCGCAGACACAAATCACTGAATACTTTGAACACAGGAAGGGTGAGCTCAGGGCAAAAAGCAGATGTCAGGAAAAACTGGTATTACAAATCACAGAGTGACCTGCAGCTCAGACCAGGGGTTTCTTCAATCTACATTCCTTACATCCCAATAAGTGTGGGAGCAGCTGGAGGGTGCATGGCCGCACCAGACACACAGTGCTGCAGTCACAGGTGCAATGCTGCACTCAGGCGCAGGCACACGTCTCATCAGCTTGTCAGAAAATCCCTCAGATTATCAGATTTTATCCAAGCTAATTTTCTGTTTCACAGACTTACACTGTATGGCTATGGACAATAGTAGAAGGACACATCTTAATCATTGAATTCAGATTTTTCATTTAGTTACATAGCTCCCCCAGCTCCCCCATCCAGCTCCATGTCCCCCAATCTATACCATCTGGCCCCATCGCCTCCTGTGTATAAGATCCCTCTCCTCACCCCCTTTTGTATAACATCCTGCCCCTCACTCCCAGTGTATAACATCTGGCCCCTCTCACTTCCCGGGGTATAGCATTCGGCCCCTAAACCACGGTGTATAACATCCAGCCTCATGTCCCCCAATGTATACCATCTGGCCCCATCGCCTCCTGTGTATAAGATCCCACTCCTCGCCCCCTGATGTATAACATCCGGCACCTCGTCCCTGATGTATAACATCCGGCCCTTGCCCCCCAGTGTATAATATCCGTCCCCTCGCCCTCGGTGAATAACAACCGGTCCTTCGTACCCGGTGTATAACATCCGTCTCCTCGCCCCCAGTGTATAACATCTGGCCCCTCGCTCCCAATGTATAACATCCGGCCCCTCACCCCACGGTGTATAGCATCCAGCCCCTCACCCCCACGGTGTATAGCATCCAGCCCCTCACCCCCACTGTGTATAACATCCGACCCCTCACCCCCACGGTGTATAACATCCAGCCCATCACCCCCACAGTGTATAACATCCTGCCCCTCACCCCCACGGTGTATAACATCCGGCCCCTCGCCCCGGTGTATAACATCTGGCCCCTTGCCCCCGGTGTATAACATCCGGCTCCTCACCCCCATGGTGAATAACATCCTGCCCCTCACCCCCACGGTGTATAACATCCAGCCCCTCGCCCCGGTGTATAACATCTGGCCCCTTGCCCCCATGGTGAATAACATCCTGCCCCACACCCCCACGGTGTATAACATCCAGACCCTCGCCCAGGTATATAACATCTGGCCCCTTGCCCCCAGTGTATAACATCCGGCCCCTCACCCCCATGGTGAATAACATCCTGCCTCTCACTGCCACGGTGTATAACATCTGGCCCCTCACCCCCGGTGTATAATGTGGTCCCCCTGAGGGTTCAGTCGCCACAGAGGTACTGCACCTCACTCAGAGGTGTGGTGCCTCCCTTCACTCAGGTAAGGAGGGAGTGCTGCACGGAACCCCAACACCTACATCCAACACTACACTACCCCAGGCCAGCAGGGGGGGTAAGACGCAATGTAGTTTTCTGCTGAGCCCTGACCCTGGCTGGGGTGGGGGGAACCCAAAGCTAGGGGGAACCAGTAGTGAGTGTGGGTGGAGGAAGTAGTTTAAGGGAGCACTCATACAGTAAAGATATAAAAAGAAGCCATCTTAGAATAGTGCAGTTCAGTCGGTGAGAGTGAAGTCAGTCAGGGAGCAGAGTCTCAGTCAGAGCTCTGCTCCCCAAGCAGGGCCTAGCCTCAGAGGCCCAGGAGGGGAGCAGGGAGGAAGCTCCGTTCTGAAGAAGGGATCCTAGGGGGTACGGCAAGTGCAGGCGGCACCCGTACACCCCGAACCTGCCAGGTGTCAGGAGGATCTAGGCCACAAGAAGGGGACCGGCCCCTGACCCAGTCGTGCAGCTTCAAGCCTCGGCTGGAAAAACCGGAGGCTTCTGGCTTTTATAGCCAGTAGTCAAATCCCCACTCCAATCCAAGTAAGGTCAAGCAGGTCTGTGTAACTCCGACGGACAGGGGGACCTAGCGGCACCCGAACAGGATTCACAGTGGGAAGAGCAGGGCAGGAGGGAATAAGACCCAGCGTGAAGTCGGTCTAGAGAGGCACACAAGAAAGTGGGGTTCTGCTGAACCCCTGCCCGGTGAACGCAGTGCGATGCGGGAGGCTTGCACCTGTACAGTGCACCTGTGGACTATCTAAGAACTGTGAGTAAAATCTTGGATGACTGCACTGAGCTGCCTCCGCTCCTTTCTTTCGCCGGTGCCATTTCCCTCCCTGCACTACAACGCCCAGCGCACCTCCATTCTTCTACACTGCCCTGAGGCCTGCTCCACCTGTGGGGAGCCGTTCCATCTCAAGCTGCTCTAACATCTGCCTCAGAGGACTGTTGCAGCGCTGGTGATCCTCACCAGACACCACAAGTGGCGTCACAAATAATCCCAAAAACCCCATATAATACAAGTACCCCTTTTCACTGACCGCCCTGGGTCACGGACTGGGCCAGCCACCGTGATATCCCCTGCAAGCAGCCAGAGACCCGGCTGCTGAGTACCCCACGGCCCTGGGGGCGCGTCAATAACATCTGGCCCCTTGCCCCCAGTGTATAACATCCGACCCCTCACCCCCGGTTTATAACATCCGGCCCCTTGCCATTCTGTCTGCAGAGTGGCTGGTGGTGCAGAGCTCACTGATACCAGCGTGGTCCTGTAATAGGAGCCACCGGTGTAACATTTCTTCCTCCTGAATCTTCTCCTTTACCTGTGAGTGATATTATTGAGAAGTGGAAGGAACCTCAGCAACTCAGTGGAGACCCTGTAACGTTCCAGAGCTGGGTTATTTACATTTTAGCTTCCATTTTTATTTTTTGAGGGGGTGATTTGTATCCAGCCCCCAGTTGGGTGATGATTCATGTTTCCATTGACCACCGATACATCATTTTGTTCTCAACAAATTACACAATTTGTATCAGATTTTCAACATGAATCAATCTTTCGTTCCTGAAGATCCAATGTGTGATCTAAGTGTTTCCTTAATTTTTCTTAGTAATGTATTTGGTCAAAGGTGACAAAGCAAAGATCCAATAGTTAAATAATCATTTTGGAGGTTTTTTTCATCCAGATAGGTAATGTATGTTCCCTGTGTGTAGTAAAATACCTACCGGCTGCCGCCCTCTGCTGTTCCCATTGCCACTCTAGTCCTCCTCTGCACCACGTGACCGGAGTTTAAACTTTTCTGGACTTTTCTGGACATACTGGAAGTCACTTCTCAATATAAGTCTATGAGACTCAGAACGAGGCTTTCATAGACTTACATTAAGATAGTGACCAGGCTGACCAGTCAGAGATGCAGTCACAAGATGATGGAGAGGGAGGGAAGCAGTGCCGGAAACAGTACAAGACCCCCACGCGGTCAGTATTTTACTACACACAGGAATCATACATTACTGATACCCATCCGGTGGTCAAATTAAAAAAAAATGGAGTAACACATTAAATCTCTTCGATCTGAGGTCACAATGATTTCAGCACTGAAGAAGGGCAGCGTCCCTGTGATTTCCATACCCCAGTGGCGCATCCATTGACCAAGTGCTGCCATTGACAAAGTCATGGAATTATCAAAGTATATCACCATATTGTACTTAGGGAAAAGCAAAGTGATAATGTAAAAAAATGATGAAAAACATCTTTTTTTAAAAGATTATTAAAAATCCCAGAGTACCCTTTCAATATTTTACTAGCCTTTGTATATGATAGCATCTCTATGAAGAAGAACAATGTATTGTATGAAAAAAATGAGTCAATTATTTCAGCGCTCTATTAGTATAATATTTCTTTAGCACCATGGCTTTTGTATGTGTAGGTCACAATGTAAACTCTTTATCCATGATTCTATTCCAAATGGTAAGTTGTATCATCAGTCTGTTACGAAAGACGGCTGGACTTTTGGTTAAAGGATGCAATGGAAGGGTAGAACATGGAAAACACAAAACTCACGTTCTACTATTTTAAAAGAAGGAGCGTTTGTCCTGATGAGAACGCACATGGCAAAGACTGTTAGCCACACACTCCCTGCCCTTGAGATGTCTCCCAGTCATGCCTCATCTTGCATTAGTTTCTTTCCCTATGGGCGAACCATCATCCATAAGGACACTGTCAGGGGATATATCTAAGGAAAATAAAAGGGAAGGGACAGCTTCTCCACGAGAGCTGGTGCAGCTATTGGAAAAGGACATGTCCACTTTTGAAGGTGATTTATAGATACTGCTTGTAACACGTTTTTTTTTACTGCGGGGCAATATGGTTTATGACCAGTAGAGCCTCAATGTTATAGAGGACACATAAAAATTAATGCTCATCATATACTATCATAAACTCCCAATCAGGGTTTGTAAAAATTCTTTCCATGTGATGACGACGACCCTACAAGAGGGATATTGCATAATCCAAAGTAAAGTGCAATCTGAATTCGAAGGATACTCATAAAGTTGGAGTATCATCTAGAAAAGTTGTAGGCTTACCTTTTAGTTTATTAACTTTTTTGTGTATTTACTTAATACATTTTACAATCCTTTTAGGGTAGTTTCTTATTCAGAGGTCTTTTGGTCTCTTAATTAGAAAGGTTTTTTTTATGCCGTAACAAACTGCTTTTGTTTTTTGTTTTTTTTATAAAGCAGATACAATTATTGTAAAAACTCAACCACTGGCCAATAAGTGCTAACATCCTAATGACTGTCCAATGTCTTTCGAAGGCACTAATGCAGTAATGTCGCAGTTTTAACCAGGGCTGTGGAGTCAAAGTCGCGGAGTCAGAGTCGGTATAAAATGGACCGACTCCCCAAATATATAATAAATTGAGTACAGTAGTTCAATGCAGGATGTGCTAAAAAAAATTCATAAGAATTTGGCAAAGTTATGAAATGTCCTATAAATGTCTGTCCTATTCCTGATCTAAGGGTCTAGACTTTTAGTTGAGATGAATCTGTGCTGCACTTTATGTACATGCTCAGTAGTGAGGCCGTGCAGAGTCGGGAGTCAGGGAAATTGAGGAGTCTGAGTAGGAGGTTTGGCTTACCGACTCCACAGCCCTGATTTTAACACCTTCGCAATCTAGCAGGAGAGGGTCTCTTATGTGGCTTGACCATAGGTAGAAGATAGGAGCAATATATAATTACTGTTGTTTTCTTTTCTCCAGATCACATCATGTTCGATGACCTCTATTAAGTGCATAAAGGAATCAGCAATGCTGTTGTGACGCTATTCAGTACTTACGGACACGCTGTGAGGTGGGGAAGTTAGGGAGTCCGAGGTCAAAAGCCAGGAAGGTACGTCATAAACAGAGGGGTGAGACAAAGGCATAGTCAGGTCACAGTCTGGAGTCAGAATTCCAAGAAGGTAGAGGATTAAGACAAAGGGGCTAGGCAAATGGATGGTCAACGGCAAATCCAAGGTCAGTCAACAACAATCAAAATACTAAAACTCAAAGCACAGAGCAAACACATACCAAATTGAGCAGAGCTACAACTGGCAAAGATAAGAGGCAGACAGCCAGGTAAATAGCCTGGGAATCATTCCGAACAGGAGACACCTGTAAGAAACATAGCATGTACCGGCCCTGATTGGGCAACTGGACTGTCACTCACCACATTGACAGCTCAGCATGCCCAAGCCTCAGATTGGACAGTTGAGCTGTCTATCATGATACTGATAGATCAGCACGCCCCTGCCCCAGACTGAATGGCTGAGCTTCTTCCACTCACCACACTGAGAGGAGGAATGGAGACAGCTGTTGCCTCTACTGGACCTGGTGATCATGGAGATGGCGTAACTGCTGGGGCATGGCAAACCCAAATCAGTTTTACCAATTTCTAATGTGATGGCATCGGACTCTTATGGATGCCCCAGTTACAAGGAAAAGAAAAACTTCACAACAAGGAAAAAAAATAATGTCCTCCAACAGAAGTCTTTTATTAACACTCAGGGGAAATATTATGTAATAAAAGTATATATCAAACATAAGTAAAAAAAAATAGGAAGGGGCAGAAGGAGGGAGGAGTGGAATGGGAAGCAGAGTGAAAGAAAGAGGCAGATATACAGTACATACAGACAGTGTTGCTGCTTCCTAGTAAGTGTTTACCTCATCCCCACCTCCCAAGCTGGATTACAGCTATACTGCCCAGTATATTGCTGTTGTATATTGTCCTCCATGAAACTTTTAAATATGTACTACATAGCGATATGAGAGCAAGAATCCCTCATGTCTGTATGTGGTGTTTATGGGAGACATTGTAGCAGCTATTCTGCACCCACTAGCTCAGAGAGAACTGAAAATTAGAGACAAAGCCTGCAGATGCTAAAACTGGTGAAGAATGCAGGATGCAAGTCATATAATGGCCAGAAATGGTCTTATTCCTCAAGAACACACACGTGACTGTTTATTCTTAATAGTCACCTGAAACGACAGGTACACTTTAATTTTGTACAAGTGAACATTAATATATGTTGTGTAATCATATTGTTTAATATTGGGACAGAAATGTAAAATCGCATCTAGAACTACATATACAGATAGGCAAGCATACTGTATATATTGTAATTCCTTGGAAAACATCTTCATGCTTTTTGGAGAAGACTAAGAAATGAACTGTGTTTCATTTATCATTAAAATTAAAGAAATGTTTCTATTTTAAGAACTTTCCTACTCTTTACGTTTCGTATTAATCAGTTTTATTGTACATTATAGCTTGCAGAATGGACTGACATCCAGCTTTTAAAGGGTTTGTCCAGGCTTGGGTTTAAAGTCTGAAACTGCAGACTTGTGAATCCTCACAGGGTGCACTCTGCACACTCCAGAAGTGGGCGGTCGTGTGACCGCAAGTATGCGATTTGCACACATGCGGTAACGTGCCGACTAGATGTGCACGGCATCAATACATGTAAATTGAGTGTGGACAAACACGCCTAGTCGGAATGTGGCTGGAAATAAGAAAATCGCACACTTGCGGTCACATGACCACCCGCCACAGGAGAATCCTGACAGTACACAGCGCACACGCTGTAAGGATTCACAAGTCACAGCACGGTGGCTCAGTGGTTAGCTTTACAGTGCTGGGGTCCTGGGTTCAAATCCCACCAAGTACAACATCTGCAAGGAGTTTGTATGTTCTCCCCATGTTTGCTTGGGCTTCCTCCCACACTCCAAGCACATATGGATAGGCAGGGGCATAACGATTGTAGTCACAACCCAGACCGTGCAGGTGAGGTTCCCACCGACACCAGCGTAACCTTCAATTGATGTGCGTCTTCGGAATTAGACACACACAACAGCTTATTCCAAAATGCAGTAATTTATTTGGGCTATGCACCTTTTGATAAAATTAGTGTAATTTATTTTAATACTGACGTAATGAAATATTTTTAATTAATATCCCTCATTGTCCAGAGAAACTTTCTCGTGAAAGGTGCCTATTAAGTAGGACAAATACTACAGCTATATTGCCTAAGTGTCTATATCTGCGCCTTGTAAGACATCTTTGTTGTGCACATCAGTGCCATTTCCTAGGCAGAATGTTTGAAATTCCAGCTGACCTAAGACTTGACGCTAATGAAACCGTGAAATCAGGACCTAATTAGTCTTATCAGACAATATACGGAACTTTTCACTCATTAGCTCCATCTTCTTAATTGTTCTAATGATATGAATCGGTCACTTTCTCCCCGTTTCTTCACTTTGCGTCTGTCATGTGCACAATAAAGCTTGATCTGCCAGTAATTCCAAAACTTTCCCGGTTGTTTTTTCCTCCTCTTCTTCCAAGAGCCATAACTTTTTTTTTATCGTTTCATCAACATAGACGCACGATGGCTTATTTTATTGTAGGATGAGTTGTATACTTGAAGGACACTGTTTACTTCACCATATAATGTACTGAATAAACAAACAAAAGTGAATAAAAAACACATTTCCACCATTGTTTTTTATTTTGTTTTTATACGTTCACTATGCGGTAAAAATGACCAGGCAACATGTTTCTTCAGGTCGGTACTGTTACAGCAATACCAAATTTGTGTACTGTTTTTACATTTTAGTGATTGTTTCCAACTTTGTAAAAAAAATGGATTACGTGTCAATTTTTTGAAATTTTTCAATCTCTTTCAAAAACATTTTTACCATTATTCATTAAGATTGGTGTTTTGTAAGCTAGTGTTAATGAGCGGCGTGTATGAATAAGATGCCTGAACTCATTAAGAGGCAATGCCACTTAAAGAATTTGGCGCATCTTATCAGTAATGTACATCTAGGTTCAAATCGGCGGACAACACGGGAAAAAAAAATATAAAAAAATTTGACAAGATTTTGGGCAACTTCTCGTTGTAGAAAAATTTTGCAACTTTTCAAGGTGTTTATCATGTAACCTAGATGGTGGCCCGATTCTAACGCATCGGGTATTCTAGCATATGTCTCCCGACCCTCCTTTATAATGCCCCATGCAGGAAGTCACATCGCCCGTATATAATACCCAATGCAGGATGTCACATCCCCCGCATATAATACCCAATGCAGGATGTCACATCCCCCGCATATAATGCCCCATGCAGGAAGTCACATCCCCCATATATAATGCCCCATGCAGGATGTCACCTCTCCCCCATATAATGCCCCATGTAGGATGTGACCTTTCCCCCCATATAATGCCCCATGCAGGATGTGACCTCTCCCCCCATATAATGTCCCATGCAGGATGTCACCTCTCCCCCATATAATGCCCCATGCAGGATGTGACCTCTCCCCCATATAATGCCCCATGCAGGATGTCACCTCTCCCCCATATAATGCCCCATGTAGGATGTCACCTCTCCCCCATATAATGCCCCATGCAGGATGTGACCTCTCCCCCCATATAATGCCCCATGCAGGATGTCACCTCTCCCCCATATAATGCCCCATGTAGGATGTCACCTCTCCCCCATATAATGCTCCATGCAGGATGTGACCTCTCCCCCCATATAATGCCCCATGCAGGAAGTCACCTCTCCCCCCATATAATGCCCCATGCAGGATGTGACCTCTCCCCCCATATAATGCCCCATGCAGGATGTCACCTCTCCCCCCATATAATGCCCCATGCAGGATGTGACCTCTCCCCCCTATATAATACCCCATGCAGGATGTCACCTCTCCCCCATATAATGCCCCATGTCTGATGTCACCTCTCCCCCATATAATGCACCATGTAGGATGTGACCTCTCCCCCTTATAATGCCCCATGCAGGATGTGACCTCTCCCCCTTATAATGCCCCATGCAGGATGTGACCTCTCCCCCCATATAATGCCCCATGCAGGATGTCACCTCTCCCCCATATAATGCCCCATGTAGGATGTCACCTCTCCCCCCATATAATGCCACATGCAGGATGTGACCTCTCCCCCCTATATAATACCCCATGCAGGATGTCACCTCTCCCCCATATAATGCCCCATGTAGGATGTCACCTCTCCCCCATATAATGCCCCATGTAGGATGTGACCTCTCCCCCCCATATAATGCCCCATGCAGGATGTCACCTCTCCCCCATATAATGCCCCATGTAGGATGTCACCTCTCCCCCATATAATGCTCCATGCAGGATGTGACCTCTCCCCCCATATAATGCCCCTTGCAGGAAGTCACCTCTCCCCCCATATAATGCCCCATGCAGGATGTGACCTCTGCCCCCATATAATGCCCCATGCAGGATGTCACCTCTCCCCCCATATAATGCCCCATGCAGGATGTGACCTCTCCCCCATATATAATACCCCATGCAGGATGTCACCTCTCCCCCATATAATGCCCCATGTAGGATGTCACCTCTCCCCCATATAATGCCCCATGCAGGATGTGACCTCTCCCCCCATATAATGTCCCATGTAGGATGTGACTCCCCCCCCCATATAATGCTCCATGTAGGATGTCACCTCTCCCCCATATAATGCCCCATGTAGGATGTGACCTCTCCCCCCATATAATGCCCCATGTAGGATGTGATCTCTCCCCCCATATAATGCCCCATGCAGGATGTCACCTCTCCCCCATATAATGCCCCATGTAGGATGTGACCTCTCCCCCATATAATGCTCCATGTAGGATGTCACCTCTCTCCCATATAATGCTCCATGCAGGATGTCACCTTTTCCCCCCATATAATGTCCCATGCAGGATGTGACCTCTCCCCTCATATAATGCCCCATGCAGGATGTGACCTCTCCCCCATATAATGCCCCATGTAGGATGTCACCTCTCCCCCATATAATGCTCCATGCAGGATGTCACCTTTTCCCCCCATATAATGTCCCATGCAGGATGTCACCTCTCCCCCATATAATGCCCCATGCAGGATGTGACCTCTCCCCCCATATCATGCCCCATGTAGGATGTGACCTCTCCCCCCATATAATGACCCATGTAGGATGTCACCTCTCCCCCATATAATGGCCCATGTAGGATATTACCTCTCCCCCCCATATAATGCCCCATGCAGGATGTCACCTCTCCCCCTTATAATGCCCCATGCAGGATGTGACCTCTCCCCCCATATAATGCCCCATGCAGGATGTCACCTCTCCCCCATATAATGCCCCATGTAGGATGTGACCTCTCCCCCATATAATGCCCCATGCAGGATGTGACCTCTCCCCCCATATAATGCCCCATGCAGGATGTCACCTCTCCCCCATATAATGCCCCATGTAGGATGTCACCTCTCCCCCATATAATGCTCCATGCAGGATGTGACCTCTCCCCCCATATAATGCCCCATGCAGGAAGTCACCTCTCCCCCCATATAATGCCCCATGCAGGATGTGACCTCTCCCCCCATATAATGCCCCATGCAGGATGTGACCTCTCCCCCCATATAATGCCCCATGCAGGATGTGACCTCTCCCCCCTATATAATACCCCATGCAGGATGTGACCTCTCCCCTCATGTAATGCCCCATGCAGGATGTGACCTCTCCCCCATATAATGCCCCATGTAGGATGTCACCTCTCCCCCATATAATGCTCCATGCAGTTTGTGACCTCTCCCCCCATATAATGACCCATGCAGGAAGTCACCTCTCCCCCCATATAATGCCCCATGCAGGATGTGACCTCTCCCCCCATATAATGCCCCATGCAGGATGTGACCTCTCCCCCCATATAATGCCCCATGCAGGATGTGACCTCTCCCCTCATGTAATGTCCCATGCAGGATGTCACCTCTCCCCCATATAATGCCCCATGCAGGATGTGACCTCTCCCCCCATATCATGCCCCATGCAGGATGTGACCTCTCCCCCCATATAATGACCCATGTAGGATGTCACCTCTCCCCCATATAATGGCCCATGTAGGATATTACCTCTCCCCCCCATATAATGCCCCATGCAGGATGTCACCTCTCCCCCTTATAATGCCCCATGCAGGATGTGACCTCTCCCCCCATATAATGCCCCATGCAGGATGTCACCTCTCCCCCATATAATGCCCCATGTAGGATGTGACCTCTCCCCCATATAATGCCCCATGCAGGATGTGACCTCTCCCCCCATATAATGCCCCATGCAGGATGTCACCTCTCCCCCATATAATGCCCCATGTAGGATGTCACCTCTCCCCCATATAATGCTCCATGCAGTTTGTGACCTCTCCCCCCATATAATGACCCATGCAGGAAGTCACCTCTCCCCCCATATAATGCCCCATGCAGGATGTGACCTCTCCCCCCATATAATGCCCCATGCAGGATGTGACCTCTCCCCCCATATAATGCCCCATGCAGGATGTGACCTCTCCCCCCTATATAATACCCCATGCAGGATGTCACCTCTCCCCCATATAATGCCCCATGTAGGATGTGACCTCTCCCCCATATAATGCCCCATGCAGGATGTCACCTCTCCCCTCATATAATGCCCCATGCAGGATGTCACCTCTCCCCCATATAATGCCCCATGTAGGATGTCACCTCTCCCCCATATAATGCTCCATGCAGGATGTGACCTCTCCCCCCATATAATGCCCCATGCAGGAAGTCACCTCTCCCCCCATATAATGCCCCATGCAGGATGTGACCTCTCCCCCCATATAATGCCCCATGCAGGATGTGACCTCTCCCCCCATATAATGCCCCATGCAGGATGTGACCTCTCCCCCCTATATAATACCCCATGCAGGATGTGACCTCTCCCCTCATGTAATGCCCCATGCAGGATGTGACCTCTCCCCCATATAATGCCCCATGTAGGATGTCACCTCTCCCCCATATAATGCTCCATGCAGTTTGTGACCTCTCCCCCCATATAATGACCCATGCAGGAAGTCACCTCTCCCCCCATATAATGCCCCATGCAGGATGTGACCTCTCCCCCCATATAATGCCCCATGCAGGATGTGACCTCTCCCCCCATATAATGCCCCATGCAGGATGTGACCTCTCCCCTCATGTAATGTCCCATGCAGGATGTCACCTCTCCCCCATATAATGCCCCATGCAGGATGTGACCTCTCCCCCCATATCATGCCCCATGCAGGATGTGACCTCTCCCCCCATATAATGACCCATGTAGGATGTCACCTCTCCCCCATATAATGGCCCATGTAGGATATTACCTCTCCCCCCCATATAATGCCCCATGCAGGATGTCACCTCTCCCCCTTATAATGCCCCATGCAGGATGTGACCTCTCCCCCCATATAATGCCCCATGCAGGATGTCACCTCTCCCCCATATAATGCCCCATGTAGGATGTGACCTCTCCCCCATATAATGCCCCATGCAGGATGTGACCTCTCCCCCCATATAATGCCCCATGCAGGATGTCACCTCTCCCCCATATAATGCCCCATGTAGGATGTCACCTCTCCCCCATATAATGCTCCATGCAGTTTGTGACCTCTCCCCCCATATAATGACCCATGCAGGAAGTCACCTCTCCCCCCATATAATGCCCCATGCAGGATGTGACCTCTCCCCCCATATAATGCCCCATGCAGGATGTGACCTCTCCCCCCATATAATGCCCCATGCAGGATGTGACCTCTCCCCCCTATATAATACCCCATGCAGGATGTCACCTCTCCCCCATATAATGCCCCATGTAGGATGTGACCTCTCCCCCATATAATGCCCCATGCAGGATGTCACCTCTCCCCTCATATAATGCCCCATGCAGGATGTCACCTCTCCCCCATATAATGCCCCATGTAGGATGTCACCTCTCCCCCATATAATGCTCCATGCAGGATGTCACCTTTTTCCCCCATATAATGTCCCATGCAGGATGTCACCTCTCCCCCATATAATGCCCCATGCAGGATGTGACCTCTCCCCCCATATAATGCCCCATGTAGGATGTGACCTCTCCCCCCATATAATGACCCATGTAGGATGTCACCTCTCCCCCATATAATTGCCCATGTAGGATATTACCTCTCCCCCCCATATAATGCCCCATGCAGGATGTCACCTCTCCCCCATATAATGCCCCATGCAGGATGTGACCTCTCCCCCCATATAATGCCCCGTGCAGGATGTCACCTCTCCCCCATATAATGCCCCATGTAGGATGTCACCTCTCCCCCATATAATGCCCCATGCAGGATGTGACCTCTACCCCCATTTAATGCCCCATGCAGGATGTCACCTCTCCCCCATATAATGCCCCATGTAGGATGTCACCTCTCCCCCATATAATGCTCCATGCAGGATGTGACCTCTCCCCCCATATAATGCCCCATGCAGGAAGTCACCTCTCCCCCCATATAATGCCCCATGCAGGATGTGACCTCTCCCCCCATATAATGCCCCATGCAGGATGTCACCTCTCCCCCCATATAATGCCCCATGCAGGATGTGACCTCTACCCCCTATATAATACCCCATGCAGGATGTCACCTCTCCCCCATATAATGCCCCATGTAGGATGTGACCTCTCCCCCATATAATGCCCCATGTAGGATGTGACCTCTCCCCCCATATAATGCCCCATGTAGGATGTGACCTCTCCCCCCATATAATTCCCCATGTAGGATGTCACCTCTCCCCCATATAATGCCCCATTGAGGATGTGACCTCTCCCCCCATATAATGCCCCATGTAGGATGTGACCTCTCCCCCCATATAATGCCCTATGCAGGATGTCACCTCTCCCCCATATAATGCCCCATGTAGGATGTGACCTCTCCCCCAAATAATGCCCCATGCAGGATGTGACCTCTCCCCCCATATAATGCCCCATGCAGGATGTCACCTCTCCCCCATATAATGCCCCATGTAGGATGTGACCTCTCCCCCATATAATGCTCCATGCAGGATGTGACCTCTCCCCCCATATAATGTCCCATGCAGGATGTCACCTCTCCCCCATATAATGCCCCATGCAGGATGTGACCTCTCCCCCCATATAATGCTCCATGTAGGATGTGACCTCTCCCCCCATATAATGCCCCATGTAGGATGTCACCTCTCCCCCATATAATGGCCCATGTAGGATGTCACCTCTCCCCCCCCCCATATAATGTCCCATGCAGGAAGTCACCTCCTCCCCCATATAATGCCCCATGTAGGATGTCACCTCTCCCCCCCATATAATGCCCCATGTAGGATGTCACCTCCCCCCCCCATATAATGCCCCATGTAGGATGTCACCTCTCCCCCCCATATAATGCCCCATGTAGGATGTCACCTCTCCCCCATATAATGCCCCATGCAGGAAGTCACCTCTCCCCCCCATATAATGCCCCATGTAAGATGTCACCTCTCCCCCCATATAATGCCCCATGCCGGATGTCATCTCTCCCCCATATAATGCCCCATGCAGGATGTCACCTCTCCCCCATATAATGCCCCATGCAGGATGTCACCTCTCCCCCATATAATGCCCCATGCAGGATGTCACCTCTCCCCCATATAATGCCCCATGTAGGATGTCACCTCTCCCCCCCATATAATGCCCCATGCAGGAAGTCATATCCCCTGTATATCCATCCCCCAATAGTGCCCCATGCAGGTCCCCTATGGCCCCATACAAAAAAAAAAAAAAAAAAATCCAATACTCACCTCTCTTCTCAGCTGCTTCTCTGGACTCCAGCGTAGCCCGCATGTTGACGCTGTGCGCTGTGACCGGTAAGGAGAGAGCGCGGTGTAAAGACGTCACAGAGCATCAGCGGAAGACACAGGAGCTGCTGCGGAGGCACGGGGAGGGGTAAGTATGACGCCGGGGTCCTGATCGAGCGGGGGGAGGGATGGGAGGAGAGGGGAGGGACGGGAGGAGAGGAGAGGGGAGAGGAGGGGAGGGGTAAGTATGACGCCGGGGTCCTGATCGAGCGGGGGGCGGGACGGGAGGAGAGGAGAGGGGAGAGGGGAGGGGAGAGGAGGGGTAAGTATGACGCCGGGTGCCGGGGTCCTGATCGAGCGGGGGGAGGGACGGGAGGAGAGGGGAGGGGAGGGGCGTCACACTTGTCCTCGGGAGATAAGTGGCCATAGCCGCTGATCTCCCGATGATAGCCGCATGTAGGTCAGCGGCACCTGCAGTCGGGGGACTTATGCTGCGAGTAGCCAGCTACATCTCCCGGCTGCATTGCCACTGACCTCCGTGCCGCACATGAGCCGCTAACGGCCGCCATGTTTTTCAGAAATGCCGCATCGCTCTTTGGCCACGGCCGGACCAATCAGCGACCCGGGATTTCCAGGACAGACAGACAGAAAGACAGACAGACAGATAGACAGACAGACAGACAGACGGGATAAGACAATTATATAGTAGATACTATGATGAATCGGAGCCTTTTTCTTCAAATTTAGTTTTCTAAGGGAACTTGAACCTGCAAAGAAATGACAATCTCCCACTAAATCTGTGGCTGATCTTCATGGGAGTACAAAGATGGTGGAAGCGGAGCCCCCCGCTGTTAGGACAACCCACCGGCTTCCCATGATTGCATGATACGGGGGCGTCATGTGCACCCAAAAGATCATGTGACATGATCTTTCCAATTAAATGTTGTAGTCAAAGATTGACAGTGACATTTATGCAATTAAGTAGCAGCACTCGGAGCTAGCTCTGATCGCCGCTGTTAGAGGCAGGTGCAGGCTGTATGACACAGCCAGCACCCTCTGTATATGGACTGGGGTCAGTTCAAAACATGTGAAGACAAAGGTCTTTATAAAACAGCCCCTTTCATTTCTTATACCTATAGATCCATTGCGGACCTGACACTTGGTTAAAAATGCCCAGTTTTTGCTCTTATTTATTCCCATTGTTCCCCTGAGTATTTCATTTTTTTTTTAATTCCTCCACATGGTTCCAGAGATATGGGCCTTTTTATTTGGTGCTAGCTTGGTTGAACTTTACAGAGGGGCCGTGGCTCATAGGATCCTCTGGGGCGTGTCTTTAGGCTGCTCTGCATAATTACCCTTTAAGCCACGCCCCTTGTAAAGATCATCAAAAGCAGCATTAAATATAAAGACCCATATCTCTGCAACAGCATGGCACATTTAAAAAAATAAAAAAATAAATATAGAATACTCAAGGAAGCATCAGGAATTTAATTAAGAGCAAAAACTGGACACTTTTGACCTGGTGACAGGGCCACTTTAAGACACACATATAGAATTTTACCACACAGTGATTAAAGTAAGAGCTGGCAGGGAGACAGGTGGGCAATTGGTCCCCAGGGCACTCTTGTTATTATTACAGATGATGACTGGTTGCTTTGGAGTCCTTCAGTATTAGAAATAAACGAATCCTTTACTGCAAGGTCGTATATCTTAACTGCTCCCATCAAGACCCACTGCACATCGGTGGCAGCACCCCCAGCAGCTGTGCAGGGCCGCCGCGTCATTACTAGCAGACACAGCCGCACATGGCACTGCGCGTGGCCATGTCTGTGTAAGTGACAGCCATCAAACTGCACCGGCGGCCCTGCACAGCCACATGCCAGAGGAGCTGGATGGGAGACAGGCTGGGGCGAGGTGAGTGAGGCTTGTTGCCAGATTCCCCATATTAAAAATATTTCTAATTTGTCTGCGTGTGTGCATGTATGATGTGAATATATGTGTATGTCAGTGTGTATGACTGTGTATATATACTTATGTCTGTTTATATGTGTTTTTATGGATTTGTCTTCAAATATGTACGTATGCCTGTATGTGTACATATCTGTGTATATGTTTGTGTATGTGCGTGTCTGCGTATTCTATGTGTGCACATCTGCATACCGTGTGCTTGTGTATGTATGTCTGCATATTGTGTGTGTGCATGTCTGCGTACTGTGTGTGTACATATCTGCGTACTGTGTGTGCATGTCTGCATACTGAGTGTGCATGTCTGCATACTGTGTGTATATGTCTGTGTACTGTGTGTGTGTGCATGTCTGCATACTGTGTGTGTGTGCATGTCTGCGTACTGTGTGTGTGCATGTCTGCATACCATGTGTGTGTGCATGTCTGCGTACTGTGTGTGTGCATGTCTGCGTACTGTGTGTGTGCATGTCTGCATACCGTGTGTGTGTACATGTCTGCGTACTGTGTGTGTGCATGTCTGCGTACTGTGTGTGTGCATGTCTGCATACTGTGTGTGTGTGCATGTCTGCGTACTGTGTGTGTGCATGTCTGCATACTGTGTGTGTGCATGTCTGCATACCGTGTGTGCATGTCTGCATACTGTGTGTGTGCATGTCTGCGTACTGTGTGTGTGCATGTCTGCATACTGTGTGTGTGTGCATGTCTGCGTACTGTGTGTGTGCATGTCTGCGTACTGTGTGTGTGCATGTCTGCATACTGTGTGTGTGCATGTCTGCATACCGTGTGTGCATGTCTGCGCACTGTGTGTGTGCATGTCTGCATACTGTGTGTGTGTGCGCATGTCTGCGTACTGTGTGTGTGCATATCTGCGTACTGTGTGTGTGCATGTCTGCATACCGTGTGTGCATGTCTTCATACTGTGTGTGTGTGCATATCTGCGTACTGTGTGTGTGCATGTCTGTGTACTGTGTGTGTGAATGTCTGAATACCGTGTGTACATGTCTGCATACTGTGTGTGTGCATGTCTGCATATTGTGTGTGTGCATGTCTGCATACTGTGTGTGTGTACATGTCTGCATACTGTGTGTGTGCATGTCTGCGTACTGTGTGTGCATGTCTGCATACTGTGTGTATGCATGTCTGCATACTGTGTGTATATGTCTGTGTACTGTGTGTGTGTGCATGTCTGCGTACTGTGTGTGTGTGCGCATGTCTGCGTACTGTGTGTGTGCATGTCTGCGTACTGTGTGTGTGCATGTCTGCATACCGTGTGTGCATGTCTTCATACTGTGTGTGTGTGCATATCTGCGTACTGTGTGTGTGCATGTCTGTGTACTGTGTGTGTGAATGTCTGAATACCGTGTGTACATGTCTGCATACTGTGTGTGTGCATGTCTGCATACTGTGTGTGCATGTCTGCATATTGTGTGTGTGCATGTCTGCATACCGTGTGTGTGTACATGTCTGCATACTGTGTGTGTGCATGTCTGCGTACTGTGTGTGCATGTCTGCACACTGTGTGTATGCATGTCTGCATACTGTGTGTATATGTCTGTGCAGTGTGTGTGTGTGCATGTCTGCGTACTGTGTGTGTGCATGTCTGCGTACTGTGTGTGTGCATGTCTGCATACCGTGTGTGTGTGCATGTCTGCGTACTGTGTGTGTGCATGTCTGTGCACTGTGTGTGTGCATGTCTGCATACCGTGTGTGTGTACATGTCTGTGTACTGTGTGTGTGTATATCCGCGCACTGTGTGTGTGCATGTTTGTGTACTGTGTGTGTGCATGTCTGAATACCGTGTGTACATGTCTGCATACTGTGCGTGTGCATGTCTGCATACTGTGTGTATGCATGTCTGCATACTGTGTGTATATGTCTGTGTATTGTGTGTGTGTGTGCATGTCTGCGTACTGTGTGTGTGCATGTCTGCATACTGTGTGTGTGCATGTCTGCATACAGTGTGTGTGTGCATGTCTGCGTACTGTGTGTGCATGTCTGCATACTGTGTGTGCATGTCTGCATACTGTGTGTATATGTCTGTGTACTGTGTGTGTGTGCATGTCTGCGTACTGTGTGTGTGTGCATGTCTGCATACTGTGTGTGTGTGCATGTCTGCGTACTGTGTGTATGCATGTCTGCATACCGTGTGTGTGTGCATGTCTGCGCACTGTGTGTGTGCATGTCTGTGTACTGTGTGTGTGCATGTCTGCATACCGTGTGTGTGTGCATGTCTGCATACTGTGTGTGTGCATGTCTGCATACTGTGTGTGTGTGCATGTCTGCGTACTGTGTGTGTGCATGTCTGCATACTGTGTGTGTGCATGTCTGCATACTGTGTGTGCATGTCTGCGTACTGTGTGTATGCATGCCTGCATACTGTGTGTGTGCATGTCTGCACACCGTGTGTGCATGTCTGCATACTGTGTGTGTGTGCATGTCTGCGTACTATGTGTGTGCATGTCTGCGTACTGTGTGTGCATGTCTGCATACCGTGTGTACATGTCTGCATACTGTGTGTGCATG
Source organism: Phyllobates terribilis (assembly GCF_046119375.1). Classification (NCBI taxonomy): domain Eukaryota; kingdom Metazoa; phylum Chordata; class Amphibia; order Anura; family Dendrobatidae; genus Phyllobates; species Phyllobates terribilis. Next base: position 263,959,213 of record NW_027362772.1, on the reverse strand, counting down.
TCTGCATATTGTGTGTGTGCATATCTGCATACCGTGTGTGTGTACATGTCTGCATACTGTGTGTGTGCATGTCTGCATACTGTGTGTGTGCATGTCTGCATACTGTGTGTGCATGTCTGCATATTGTGTGTGTGCATGTCTGCATACTGTGTGTGTGCATGTCTGCGTACTGTGTGTGTGCATATCTGCATACTGTGTGTGTGCATGTCTACGTACTGTGTGTGTGCATGTCTGTGTACTGTATGTGCGTGCATGTCTGCGTACCCCTCAGAGGGGTGCCATGCATACCAGGATGGGGGCTCAGAGGGTGCCATGCATACCAGGATGGGATATCAAAGGGTGCCACGCATACCAGGATGGGGGCTCAAGGGGTGCCATGCATACCAGGATGGGGGCTCAAGGGGTGCCATGCATACAAGGATGGGGGCTCAAGGGGTGCCATGCATACCAGGAAGGGGGCTCAGAGGGTGCCATGCATACCAGGATGGGGGCTCAAGGGGTGCCATACATACCAGGATGGGGGCTCAAGGGGTGCCATGCATACCAGGATGGGGGCTTAGTGGGTGCCATGCATCCCAGTATTGGGGATGAGGGATGCCATGTGTGGCACGCCAGGGGTCTGGTTGCCACAGTTATAGGAATATTACGTCTGAGAGCAAGTGGGAGGTTTCTCTGGTCAGGAGCCCTAAGCATGCAACACCGCCCGCCCAGACCTGGGAGGGGAGGAATCTGCCCTTATAAACTGGGTCTGGGGCAGGATTAGAGCAGTCAGAGTCAGAGCCTGGAGAGGGAAAGTTACAGCAGGAGCTCTGTAGGAGCAGGAGCGAGTGCCAGGGGCTGGAAACCAGATAGCTCGCCCTGGCTGAAGACACTAAGACCGGACACGGAGTCCGAGGCTGTGGGGACATTCAGGTCCAGCAGCAGAATCCAACCGGCAGGGGATTCCAGGTCCTCTGGCCATAGAAGCCCGGAGGCACGGTCACAAGCAAGGGACCAGCACCGCCATCGTGGAGCGGAGGCTAACAGAAGGCCCCAAGTCACCGGCCATACGGGTGAGCACCGCACGGTACACTCAGGGACGTGGGCTACTTCTACCCGCATACAGCAAGGTAGCCAGGAAGAGTGCAGATAGACGGGGAGGCCTACAACTCCACCTGGCCAGGGGAGATCCTGCTTGCTCACAGACTGACCAGGCCTCTACTGCTAACCAGTACTCCCGGGAGGGTCTGCTTTATAACACCAGTAAAGACCCTGAACTGCACTGCACAGACTCTGAGTTGTTCCTGTTGCGCTCGTGCACCATCACTCCTATCATCCACACCAACTGCCCTGAGGCTATACTTCCCCCGTGGGGAGTCATCCCATTCTTAGCTGCACACACAACACCGGCCTCAGCGGTCTGCCTTGCAGCGGCGGTCCCCACTGACCGCAATCCACGGACAATTATAATACTACTAAGTCTGCCACTGGTTTGACCACCCTGGGCACGGACCGGGTCATCGCCACGGAGACTACAACCCCCAGCGATCCGGCTCGGGTATTCCCCGCATACACGTGCACGCACAACACAGGCCCAGGGGGCGAGTCACATGCATACCAGGATGGGGGCTCAGAGGGTGCCATGCATACCAGGATGGGGTATCAAGGGGTGCCATGCATACCAGGATGGGGGCTCAAGGGGTGCCATGCATACCAGGATGGGGGCTCAAGGGGTGCCATGCATACCAGGATGGGGACTCAGAGGGTGCCATGCATACCAGGATGGGGGCTCAAGGGGTGACATAAATACCAGGATGGGGGCTCAAGGGCTGCCATGCATACCAAGATGGGGTATAAAGGGGTACCATGCATGCCAGGATGGGGGATAAAGGGGTGCCATGCATACCAGGATGGGATGGGGGCCACTTATACCAGGAAGGAGGGGCCATACATACCAGAATGGAGGATATTAACAGAATTGGGGGACATTACACCAATAGCAGTGTCAGCATCAGACCCCCTGCCCCATAACAGGGCATCATGGCCACATTTTTTGCTTACATTTTTTTTTCCTATTTTCCTCCTTTAAAACCTAGGTGCGTCGTATAGTCCGAAAAATACGGTATACATATACACTGTATATAATTTTTTTTTTTCGATTTTATATACATTTTCAGGGAAAAAAGTGAAGGGAGGTGATATGGAATTTTATGTTTGTATTTATATTTTTCTACTGCATTTTTTATTGGTCCTCCCCAGAGGACCCTGAGAACTTTTGATTTCTTATACAATAGAATGCCATACTATAATAGTAAAATTACCAATCTTCTATGAAGTCCAGCTTCTGGCTTGGCTTCACAGGTATACAAACATAGCAGACGCCAAGGGCTTCAGTAGGCCCAAAGGCGGACATTGTAATGCTATTGTCACCATGCACTTATGTTATGGTGGCTTTTGGGGGCATGATTTCCCCATTTCCAACCGTTTAAAAGCCGCCGTCCCAGTTTTCAGCAGCTTCTAAGTGGTTAATCTCTTGCTATCATTAGCCACCCCTCAAGGCGCTGTGGGCACAGAATATTAGACCGTGTCTGTGATCTTAGTAATAAATGGGTCATTTGCTCACTTTATAACTTGTATCCAGTCCTATTATATAGGACTTCATTTTCTTTGACCCCTAAAGGGTTGCAGGTAGTATGTAATTTCCCCTGTTACCTTGCAGCAGCAGTCGTCACAATGCCGTCACCTTTTGTGGCATCCTGTATTCTTCCAGTAGACTCCGGAGAATAGCTACTATGATGTCTAAATACCTGTAAAAGTGAAATATTTATTATATATTCTGTATTATGTGATTTCATGGGCGTACATGACGTGAAGCAGCGGCGTTTGTGATCTGAAAGGGTTACAGAGATATGTACGAGCTGACAGCCATGAAGAGACCGGTATGATGGCTGTCATCAGTCCTGACTCACTTCATTACTCCCCCCTTACTGCATTGTACTTCAGGATCCACATCACAGTCTATGGCGTCTATCAACACCCCACCGTCACATTAGCACTCCTCACTTCAAGCGGAAGCGAAATTATTCAAAGTTTTATAAAGCAAAGGGCTAAACACAACAGTCCGAATATACAGTGTCTACAGCCCATGAAGCAATAGGGTGATTAGATTTTGCAGAAGACCTGGCATACTATACTATGTCCCATTTTAAAGGGAACCTGTCACTTTGAAGAAGTTGTCTCATCGCCAAACATCATCTTATGGAGCAGAAGCTTGTAATAACTTACAATAACTTGTAATTCTACAGGCAGATAGTTATCAATTATATGCAATGTCATCAGGGAGGCGACTGATTAGCTCCAAATTTATTCTGCAGCAGGACAAGGACCCCAAACATCCAACCAATGTCATTATGAATGATCTTCAGCGTAAAGAAGAACAAGGAGTTCTGGAAGTGATGATACGGCCCCCAAAGAGCCCTGATCTCAACATCATCCAGTCTGTGTGGGATCACATGAAGAGACAGAAGGATTTGCACAAGCGACATCCCCAGAAGATCTGTGGTTAGTGGTTAGGCCTCCTGCCGATCTCCTTCAAAAATTGTACAAGTGACAAGTGCCGAGAAGAAGTGATGAAGACAAAGGGTGTTCACATCAAATATTAATGTGATTTTGATTTATCATTTTTGTTCATTCACTTTCCATTTTGGGGGTAAAATTTCTCCTTGTGGAGAGTGACATACTGGCTCTAGCATGCCAATGTAAGAAGGTCTATTCACCGTGCAATTCTCCTCTGGGAAATTAAATATGAAATTTCTTCTTCAGAGATGAAGAGAACTAGAACTCACCTCCTCCTGTACAATGACTGATAACACCTCTATATACAGTAGATAACACAGGATCCACCATTCACAATAAGTGATGTCACAGCTCACCTCCTCCTTCTATACAATGACTGATTACACCTCAATATACAGTAGATAACAGGATCCACCATTCACAGCTCACCTCCTCTTCCTCCTGTACAATGACTGATTACACCTCAATATACAGTAGATAACACAGGATCCACCATTCACAATAGGTGATGTCACAGCTCACCTCCTCCTCCTGTACAATGACTGATAACACCTCTATATACAGTAGTTAACACAGGATCCACCATTCACAATAGGTGATATCACAGCTCACCTCCTCCTCCTGTACAATGACTGATAACAACTCTATATACAGTAGATAACACAGAATCCACCATTCACAATAGGTGATGTCACAGCTCACCTCCTCCTCCTGTACAATGACTGATAACACCTCTATATACAGTAGATAACACGGGATCCACCATTCACAATAAGTGATGTCACAGCTCACCTCCTCCTCCTGTACAATGACTAATAACACCTCTATATACAGTAGATAACACAGGATCCACCATTCACAATAGGTGATGTCACAGCTCACCTCCTCCTCCTGTACAATGACTGATAACACCTCTATATACAGTAGATAACACAGGATCCACCATTCACAATAAGTGATGTCACAGCTCACCTCCTTCTTATGTACAATGACTGATTACACCTCAATATACAGTAGATAACAGGATCCACCATTCACAATAGGTGATGTCACAGCTCACCTCCTCTTCCTCCTGTACAATGACTGATTACACCTCAATATACAGTAGATAACACAGGATCCACCATTCACAATAGGTGATGTCACAGCTCACCTACTCCTGTACAATGACTGATAACACCTCTATATACAGTAGATAACACGGGATCCACCATTCACAATAAGTGATGTCACAGCTAACCTCCTTCTTATGTACAATGACTGATTACACATCAATATACAGTAGATAACAGGATCCACCATTCACAATAGGTGATGTCACAGCTCACCTCCTCTTCCTCCTGTACAATGACTGATTACACCTCAATATACAGTAGATAACACAGGATCCACCATTCACAATAGGTGATGTCACAGCTCACCTCCTCCTGTACAATGACTGATAACACCTCTATATACAGTAGATAACACGGGATCCACCATTCACAATAGGTGATGTCACAGCTCACCTCCTCCTCCAGTACAATGACTGATAACACCCCTATATACAGTAGGTAACACGGGATCCACCATTCACAATAGGTGATGTCACAGCTCACCTCCTCCTCCTGTACAATGACTGATAACACCTCTATATACAGTAGTTAACATGGGATCCACCATTCACAATAGGTGATATCAAAGCTCACTTACTCCTCCTCCTGTACAATGACTGATAACTCTATATACAGTAGATAACACAGAATCCACCATTCACAATAAGTGATGTCACAGCTCACCTCCTCCTCCTGTACAATGACTGATAACACCTCTATATACAGTAGATAACACGGGATCCACCATTCACAATAAGTGATGTCACAGCTCACCTCCTCCTCCTATTCCTGTACAATGACTGATAACACCTCTATATTCAGTAGATAACACAGAATCCACCATTCACAATAGGTGATGCCACAGCTTACCTCCTCCTCCTGTACAATGACTGATAACACCTCTTTATACAGTAGTTAACATGGGATCCACCATTCACAATAGGTGATATCAAAGCTCACCTCCTCTCCTTCCCTGTACAATGACCTGTGTACAGATCACAGAGCATGCCCACAACACTCCTCCTTAGAAATCGAATACCCCCAAGCTATTACTGTCTATGGTCCATGTAGCTGCTGTAAAGAATATCTCTGGATGCTGTTAACAGCAGCACAGGCAAGATGGCAGCCCTTATAATTATGTACAGAAAATAAAATAAAAAAAAATCTGATATCAGAAAATAAAAACTGATTTAAAAAAGAGATATGTATTACTATTAGCTTTTTATTAGTAAAATAAATTGTAAGTGATACCTTCCCTTTAACACAGACGCGCTTCACCTTGTTAGGGTTGGATGAGCACACCAACTCATTATGGGATCTTTGGTTGCAAAATATATAGTTACTATCTAATTAGACAAAATCAAAACAAAATTCTTGTTGGTGTCTCCAACCCATGAACCAGTGCAGACATGGCTTTTTGTCTGACTATACCGTGCCCAAAGCCAATAGATACAGGTAGGCTGAGGCCAGCAGGCTCCGTGGTGCTCTTTGTGGTTGTACGTCTGCCTGCTGTGTAACCTCTTTTTCCTACGGCAATGTTTGTCCCAGGATAATGTGACTATTCGATTAAACTGAAAAAAGAAAAAAAAAAGGACCGCAAACCACATAGACTAAACAAATCAGTCCATGAGGTGCTCATCACAGGATAAGGATGGTGCTGTGAGTGTTACAGCCGCTGCTTGACAAGCGGAGACGATACAAGTTCCTTCATGACTTCTTTAGACTTGAGGAAAGAAAATAGATCAGAAAACCAATTTCACCTTTTTTACCCTTAAAGGGTCCATTCAAGAGAATTATAAACCCTATAAGGGTAAAATATTCAACCTGTCTGGATATGGTGAAAAAATTTGCCTTTAAAGAGGACCTGCTCCCTGTCATAAATATGTAAATCCGCCACTTCATAAAATGTGTTTTATGGAGTGACGGATCGCACTTGTCTATCTGACGTCAGACGGATGAGTCTGGGTTTGGGGAATGTCTGGAGAACGTTACCCGCCTGACTGCGTTGTGCCCACTGTAGTTTGGTGGAAGAGGGATAATGGTATTGGCTTGTTTTTTTAGGGGTCAACCTCGGTCCTTTAGTTTTAGTAAAGAGAAGTCTTAATGCTTTACCTTACCAGTAATTTTGGACAATTGTCACTTCCTACTTTGTAGGAACAGTTTGGAGAAGGCCCTTTTCCATACAGACATGGTTGGCTGAGTTTGGTGTTGAAGAACATGACCGACCACACAAAGTCTGGACCTCGGCACCATCCAAAACTTTTGATGTGAACTGGAACAGTGATTGTGAGCCTGGCCTCTCCACTAACATCAATGTTTGACCTCACAAATGGTCTTCTGGATGAATGGACAAACATTCCCACAGATACCTCCAAAATCTTGTAGAAATCCTTCCCAGAAGGGTGGAAGCTATTGTAGCTGCAAAGGGGGAACCAACTCCATATTAATGTCCATGAATATAAAATGGGAGGTCAACAAAGCTCCTGTAAATGTGATGTGTAGGTGTCATAGAAATATTGAGCAAAATTAAGAACATGGGTATTTTTACTATTTTTACTATAATTTGAGGTCTGGAATGGCAAGACAAAGTTACATTAGGTTCATAACTCTCATAAAGTGGAGAGGGGAGAACGCATACGTGTCCATCTCCATTTTTGGATTTTTTTCTATGTGGTGTAGGGACAACGAACCAGATCTGAAGTGGGAAAAAACCCTTTATGAAAATCTCACATTTCAATCACACAGCTAGTTCTCATGAATTCCTGGAACAACCTGGTAAATTCTGGCATGTTCCAGTCTCTTGAATACATTGCAGCTAATCAACCTGCAGACAGAAATGTTTTTGCACTTATGTAAACATAGATTTTGTAATTTTATATTGTCCCCATTAGCCAAGGTTGTAAGACCACAAGGACCGGACTGTCCTCTTCTCAGTTTATCTTCTGTCCTCCAGGCTAAAAAGATGAAGAATTGCTATTTAAGTTACTTATCTGTCAGGAGTCGGTAGTGCATTAATACTCTAAATTGATATTGATGCTTGAGATGTGACCTCTGACGCGTTCACAGCCAAGTGAGGATTCCTGCGCCGCATCCTCCAGCCATTTGGTTTTCCTTCAGTTAACGTTGCTCAAGCTGAATCTGAAAATGTCCTTATAGATCATCGGTGGAAATATCCCTAGTGTGACGTGATGTTCACTGTGAACATATGTAGATTCCAATAGTAAATTTAGATATTAATATTATGTCTTATGTCGTCCTCATCTAGTGCTAAACGGATAGAAGACAATCAAAATTCATTATTGAAAGGGATTGTATACTACTTGGACAATCCCTACTGAATTAGGATGTTTGCCCCTGTAAAATAACAATACTTATACTCACCTCCGCACTCGCTCTCCCTGGGCTTGTATCACATTGTTATGTCACACGAGCCCTGAGCCCAATCATCGCTGGCTTCACTCTCCCCACCATCGGATTAATCAGACATCAAGAGGAAGTCAGAGCTGCGGCTGCCCGCTCACCTCTTCTTGATGTCTGATACATCTGAAGAGGGAGAGTGAAGCCAGCGATGATTGGGCTCAGGGCTCGTATGACATAGTGTCACGCAAGCCCGGGGAAAGCAACTGCCGACTCCAATGAAACAGCAGCAACACTGGAAGTTACTATGTGTTGTTATTTTATGGGGCAAAATGCTGATTGAGGCAGGTTTATACGAGTAGTGGACAACTCCTTTAATGTAAATTCTACATTTCCTTCTTCCGTATTACCCCTTAAAAGGAACCTGTCATGTCCCCAAATGCTATTAGCCTACAGATATAGGGTTAATCTGCAGGTTAATCGCGTCACAATGCAGTCCGGCCGTCTTACTGAAAGCGCGGCTACTGGAATAAAATTAACTCTATTCCTCCTGGGAACCTGATCACGTTTGTGCTGTGTGGCTTCAGGTAAAGGGGCCTGAGGAGGTGGCTATGGGTGGGGAAAAGAGCTGGAGTGACACAGGCTTCAGATCTACCATAGTTCTTCATCCTCATTGGCATTTCAACACTTATTTCTCAGTCACGGAGTAATGGATTGGCCATGTAAAGGTATTGCTGGACTCGTCTTTGAAAGAGCTAAATGCACATGTAAATAGTTTGAGGGGTGAAATCCTGCTGACAGATTCCTTTTAAATATGGTGAAAATAAAGGAGAAGTGATTAAATCACCCTCTTTGTTCATTTAGAAACAGAAATGGTTACACACAAAACCAGAAAGAGATTGCTCTACTCTGCAAGATTTTATCACACGGCACTAGAATCCTCTGAGTGACCACTTCATACTAATTAAATTAGCCTTTAGCCATGCTGGTAATGGCCCGGTTCTCTCAGGATTGTCTTGCTTCTCATAGACTGGAGTTATCCCGGCTCATTACTGTTAGAACCTTGCTGTTAGGTTTTTTTTCCTTTGCTGGTCACATGACCTTGTTGGCCTATTTAATCCTGCTCCGCCCTTCTGGCTTTGCTGGACTTCATTGTATATCTACTTTCTAGCTAGCCTGTGCTCTGTATCTAACTCTGTAGTTTGCTTGGTCTACGGACCTCTAGGTTCTATCTATTTTGTTTGTTCGTCTGTCTGCTGCTATTTCTGTTAGGAGGTGTCCCATTTTCCTCCCAGTCCTTAGTACTTGTAGGGATTCCCTCCCCAAATCTATAGGTCTCCGTACAGACTAGATTAGGACTTTAGCAGGTCTGATCGCAGGATCAGGTTCCCTGTTACATCGTAGGGATTCAGCTGAGTCTTATAGTAGGGACAGATCTCCTCTCTTTCCTTAGCTTTGGTAGCAGAACATAACAGTAAGTCCAGCCTGTAAATTCTCTAAGGAAAGATTTTTTTTTGTTCCATCATGGTGTCGGTTCAGGATTTGGCTAAACACCTGCAGGGACTCTCTCTGGAAGTGGCCGAGCTCCGTCAGCACGTGAGTAACTGTCCTGGAGCATATTTCTTGGAGCCTAAGGTATGTTTGCCGGATTTATTTTTTGGTGAACATCGAGAATTTTTTTCATTTAAAAATGCTTGCTTATTGTATTTTCGTTTGAGACCCAAGTCCTCTGGGGATGAATCCCAGCGCGTAGGGTTCATAATGTCACTTTTGCGCAAAGAGCCTCAGGAGTGGGCCTTTTCTTTGCAACCTAGTGATACATGCTTCAGATCAGTGGATAGTTTTTTTTCTGCTTTAGGACTATTATATGATGATCCTGACCGTGTGGCATCAGCTGAGACTGAGTTGAGACGTTTAAAACAAGGATCAGGTAATATGGAAAAATATTGTACACATTTTCGTCGTTGGTCCACTCAAACAGGGTGGAACGATTCTGCTCTGAAAAGTCTATTTCTTGCTGGGCTCAGTGAAAAGGTTAAAGACCTGCTAATTGCTTATCCTACACCTGAGGATTTGCAACAGGCTATGCAATTAGCTATACGGGTGGACAGAAGACTGCGTGCTAGGGTTAATGAGAGCAAATCCTCTGCTATGTCAGTTTCTGGTTATGATAATGTGTGTACTAACAGTGGTGAACCGATGGAGATTGGATCGGTGGCACCTCGCTCTCAAGAAAAACACCGTCGTTTTTCAGAAGGCTTGTGTTTCTATTGTGGAAAATCTGGTCATTTGATTAAAGGCTGTGAGCTTCGTATGAAGAAAGAAAAAAAAATGGTCAGTCACGCCCGTATTGCCTGTTTAAATTCCAAGGGTATATTTTTAGCTGCTTCCACGATTGCTCAGGAAAAATTAATGGAATTTCGGGTGTTTGTTGATTGCGGGTCTACACTGAATGTTATTGATGGGGGATTCGTGGAAAAACTCAATTTAAAACCTGAACCTTTATCATCCCCCATTGCTGTGGTTTCTGTGGATGGCTCCCCTTTGAAGAATATTACTCTCAAGGTCAGTGAATTTCCTCTCACTATTAATGGTGTTCACCATGAGAAATTGGATTTGGTAGTGTTGAATAACTTGCCTTCTCCAGTAATATTGGGTTTGCCCTGGTTAAAATTTCACAATCCTGTACTGGATTGGTCTACCAGTGAAATTAAATCCTGGAGCCATAAATGTTATGACAAGTGTTGTAACGGGCGTATTGCAGCTGTGGATAGGGGAGAATTGCCTGTTCCTATTCAGGATTTTTGGAGAGTTTTTTCTGAGAAAGAATCGCAGGTTTTGCCTCCCCATAGAGACTATGATTGTTCTATTGAATTTGTCCCTGGAGCGACTCTTCCTAAAAGTCGTTTATTTAACCTTACTATTCCTGAGAGGAAGGCTTTGGAGGAATACATACAGACAAGTTTGGCCGCCGGTCACATTAGGCCCTCTAAGTCTCCTGTGGCGGTTGGATTTTTTTTTGTAAAAAAAAAGGACGGCGGTTTACGTCCTTGTCTGGATTTTCGTGAGATTAACAAAATTACGGTACGCAATCCTTACCCACTGCCATTGATTCCTGATCTGTTTAACCAGTTATTGGGGGCCAAGTGGTTCTCTAAAATTGACCTTAAGGGGGCATACAATCTGTTGCGCATGAAGGAGGGTGATGAATGGAAGACTGCTTTTAACACTCCTGTGGGTCATTTTGAGAATCTGGTTATGCCTTTTGGTCTTACTAATGCTCCTGCATTTTTTCAGAATCTGATTAATGACATCCTTAGACCTTTGATCGGTAAAAATGTGGTTGTGTATTTGGATGACATTTTGATTTATTCGCCAGATCTGGAGTCTCATTGGCGGAGCGTGCGTGAGGTATTACAGTTATTAATGGACAATTCGCTTTTTGCTAAGCTGGAGAAATGTGAGTTCGCTGTACAGAGAATTAGTTTTTTGGGCTACATTATCTCCAGCAAAGGTTTTGAGATGGATCCGGTTAAGGTTCAGGCTGTGCAGGAATGGCCTAGGCCTATTGGTTTGAAATCAATACAGAGGTTTTTGGGTTTCGCCAATTACTATAGAAAATTCATAAAAAATTTTTCTAGTATTGTCAAACCTCTGACTGATCTCACCAGGAAAGGTGCTGATGCGGTTCAGTGGTCTTCTGAGGCCATTGAAGCTTTTGTGTATCTCAAGGAGAGGTTCACCTCTGCTCCCATCCTTATGCAGCCTGATGTTACTAGGCCGTTTTTGGTTGAGGTTGATGCTTCCTCTGTGGGGGTTGGCGCAGTATTGTCTCAGGATAACGGGGATGGATTACATCCCTGTGCATTTTTTTCAAAAAAATTTTCGGAGACTGAATTGAATTACGATATTGGTAATCGGGAATTATTGGCTATTAAACTCGCATTTGAACACTGGCGCCACTTCTTGGAAGGTGCGGAATTTCCCGTTCAGGTTCTTACGGATCATAAAAATCTGATATATCTTGACGCTGCCAAGCGCCTGAATGCCCGTCAGGCTAGGTGGGCACTGTTTTTCTCGCGGTTTAATTTCTCCGTTACTTACATCCCTGGTACTAAGAATGTTAAGGCGGATGCCTTGTCTCGCAGTTTTTCTCCCATAGTCGGTGCTGAGAAAGAGGAAAACATTTTACAAGAAGGTGTTGTGATAGCTGCTTTAGACTCCGTTTTGGAAGATGAGATTCTTAAAGCTCAGGAGAATGCCCCATCTAACACTCCTCATGGGAGGTTGTTTGTGCCTGGGACCTTTAGGAGAGATTTGTTTGTTGAGTGTCACGAATCTCGGTTGGCAGGTCATCCCGGAATCTCTGAGACCAAGAGACTGGTGGGTCGCAGTTTTTGGTGGCCTGGATGGCAGAAGGAAGTCATTAAGTGGGTGCGCCAATGTACTATATGTGCTAGATCTAAGTCCTCACATACTCCTGCTGCGGGGTTGCTTTGTCCTTTGGAGGTCCCCAGTGCTCCTTGGACACATTTGGCTATGGACTTTATAACTGACCTTCCCCCCTCTGAGGGTTTTACTGTCATCTGGGTGGTCGTGGACCGTTTTAGCAAGATGTGTCACTTGGTTCCCTTCGTCAAACTGCCCTGCGCTAAAACTCTCGCTAAGGCCTTTGTCAAGGAAATTGTCAGACTTCATGGCGTTCCTACTGACATTGTTTCTGATAGGGGTCCTCAGTTCGTGGCTCGTTTTTGGCGTGCCTTTTGTGACAGGTTGGGAATTCATTTGTCGTTTTCGTCCGGATATCATCCTGAATCTAATGGCCAGACAGAAAGGAAAAACCAGGATGTTGAGCAGTTCTTGCGTTGTTTTGTGGCAGACAATCAAGAGGGGTGGTCTGAGTTTCTGCCACTTGCCGAATTTGCTCTGAACAATCATACATCTTCTTCTGCTGGTTGTTCGCCTTTTTTTTGTTGTTCTGGGAGACATCCGTCGTTTGGGTCGTTCTCCAAGTTGGGATCTGCCGTGCCTGAGGAGGAGAATTTTTCCGGTGATTTGGAAAGAGTTTGGACGGATGTGCGTGGTAATCTTCAGGAGGCCAACAGAAAATCTAAAGACTACTTTGATAGGAAACGACAGGAGGTTTTGTTCGCTGTTGGTGACATGGTTTGGTTGTCCTCTAGGAATCTGCGGTTGAGGATTCCTTCTAAGAAATTGGGTCCCAAGTTTGTAGGGCCCTTTAAGGTGCTTCAGGTTGTCAACCAATCTGCTGTTAGGTTGGAGGTTCCTACCTCCTGGAGAATTAATCCGGTCTTTCATGTCTCTCTGTTAAAAAAAGCTGTTGTGTCGGATGGTGACGCCTCTGCCTCTGTTCCTCCGGTGGTGGAGGACGGGGAATATGAAATTTCTCGCATCCTTGACTCTAGACGGTATAGAGGTAGTTTGCAGTATCTTGTGGCCTGGAAAGGTTTCGGACCCGAGGATAACTCTTGGGTGAGGTCAGATGATGTTTCCGCGTCCAGACTTATCAGAGCGTTTCACAGGAGATTTCCTGATAAGCCTGGTCCTAGGGGATCCGGAGGATCCTCTTAGAAGGGGGGGTACTGTTAGAACCTTGCTGTTAGGTTTTTTTTCCTTTGCTGGTCACATGACCTTGTTGGCCTATTTAATCCTGCTCCGCCCTTCTGGCTTTGCTGGACTTCATTGTATATCTACTTTCTAGCTAGCCTGTGCTCTGTATCTAACTCTGTAGTTTGCTTGGTCTACGGACCTCTAGGTTCTATCTATTTTGTTTGTTCGTCTGTCTGCTGCTATTTCTGTTAGGAGGTGTCCCATTTTCCTCCCAGTCCTTAGTACTTGTAGGGATTCCCTCCCCAAATCTATAGGTCTCCGTACAGACTAGATTAGGACTTTAGCAGGTCTGATCGCAGGATCAGGTTCCCTGTTACATCGTAGGGATTCAGCTGAGTCTTATAGTAGGGACAGATCTCCTCTCTTTCCTTAGCTTTGGTAGCAGAACATAACAATTACGAGGTAGACAGAAATGGATGAATAGCTGAGTATGGCTACACTGCCAGGAACCTAAGTGGCCACAAAGGGCTCTATGAGCCGCAAGGACCAGACAGCTTGGAAGAGACGAGGCCGGAGTTAGACTGAGACAGAGCAGAGAGCGTTGTCTTGTTTAAGTGCCCCGTTCACATAACTGAGGCTTTTATCCCTGTTTAAAGCAGATGTCTGACAATTCCCAAGTGCTTCATGGACTCACTTGAGAAGGCTAATTCCCATTCTCCATGTTCATTAAGCTAATGGTTTACCCTGAAATGACATGCCGGCATTCAGCCCTGCAGAAAACAAGACCACAAAACACCGTACTCTTATGAGATTCCTTCACTGTTCACATCTCTGCAAATACATAATATTTCATTTCTCTTCGGCAATGTCCAGAGGTTGGCCGGACCATAGCTAAACAAAATATTGTCACGATGGATCACAGACCGTAAAGCTACCCATAACATTCTTTTAAACTGATCATACCCTTAAAGCGGCTGCCCAGGAATTGAAAAATAAAAAAATAACTAAAGGAAATATACTTATAAATAATTTCTTAAATACCTTTAATTAGCTAATAAGATCCCCTTTGCCTAGGAAAATAAATACTATAGAATAAAAATGGCTTCTGTTTTGCTACACTGACAGAAATATGTCCTGGAGGGTTAATAAGGGTCCTTGGAGCATTTGCAGTGAGACGCTCCTCCGCCTTACTTAATGTGCAGGAGAATTGCTCCAAGTGAATATTCTGATCCAATAGAGGATATACCAGGGGTGCTGAGGTAAGAAGATGTAAGAGGGTGGCAGTGCTCAAGAAGATGTCGTGGCAAGTGGGTGACATTTGATGAAAGTGTTCTTTGTTTTGAATATGTTATATTTATATAAAATTGTATTTTATCCTTATTTGTGTTTTGGTTTTCTGGAGGTTTAACCTCAAGGCCGTCCTCAGGGATTGGGGAAGGTTGTCCATGGGGGAACCAATGGAAGGCTGTAGGGATATAATTAGTACACTCTGGGCAAGGAACAGTTAAATGTTTGGGAATAGCCCACATACTGGGAGGGGTTATAGTTAACAAAAAAGGGAAGCACTTCCTGATAGGAAGTCTCAGAGAGTGTTAGTGCAAGATTCAAGTACAAGTTTCGATTGGCCCTAATAGTACCAAGCTTCCAAACAGCAGGAGGGCGCACCGTGACTCTAGCGTAGATCCATGGATGCTCCGGGGCCTATGGCCCGGAAGGGGCATTTGAGTCCATGTCTTATTCTTTTCTAAGAGGAAGAGGCCCGTCGGGGAAGAGCAAGAGGAAACGGTGGTGGGCCTCAGGAAAGCTGGGTTGCAGGATGGTGAGTCCTGAGTGCCAACAGAAGCTGTTGAGGTGGGGACAGTTCGAGCAGGCTGGAGGCAGGACCTTGAAGTGTACTGTTTTATGGGAACATCAACCGGAGGGGGCTCTACTGTATGCCATAGACGAATGTACCTGAACTGTACAGTAAAACCAAACCTGTTGAACCGGAGCCAAGGTCTTATTAATCCTAGTCCTGAGGACAGAGATGCAGCAGAGTCTTCCGGCCTACAAGTAAGAGCAAAACAAATTTCTATAACACAGCACACATGGGAAAACTATCTGTTTAGAAGAAGGGTTCATTAGGGAAGAGAAGTCAGTGCCGGACCACAGTACTGGTCCTGACCCTCCCTTCAAGTGAATAGTTTTCCCATGTGTGCTGTGTTGCGGAATTTGTTCTGCTCTTACTTGTAGGCCGGAAGCCTCTGCTGCATTTTCGTCCTCGGAACTGGGATTAGTAACACACACCAGGAGACCTTGGGTCCGGGTCAACAGATCGGTTTCACTGTACAGTTCAGGTACATTTGCTTGTGAAATACAGTATGGGGCAGAGCCTCCCTTCTATTACCGTTAGAGTAATTTCCAGATTTACGTCAATACAGTTAATTTACTGGGGTCATTAGATTTCTCTCTCCTGTAACGATCTCCATATGATCTGGATGGGTTTTCAGACTGAATGCAATCATTGATTGTTACTATTCATTCAAATGAAGTGGAAATCTTGAGATCTATGTGGAATCGAAACACATTGGGGAATCAATTGTGGGGGACATTCATCAAGCTAAATACGTCTTGCATCACTGAAAAGGATTGTGGCTTCATGAAAAGGGCATGGACTAACATGCGACACCATGCATCAATATGTTGTCTCAAATTTCTGGTACAAAGTAACTAATAGTTGTTGTAAACTTTGGACCCAAATTATCATTGTCTTTGCTTCTTTTTTTTCTGGAGTAAAATGCTTCTAATTATGACTTTTATTTTTGCGCCTTATTAATTATTTAATTGGTACTTTTTTAAAGTTCACTTTATTTGGTTTTGTCTGTTTTATGTGATTGGGCGAGGGTTTTCATCATCCAGATGTTTTAGCCTAATTCATCATATGCGACTTTTTTAAATGTTGCAAAATTTTTGTGCAATTGAAGAGTTGAATTGAGTACAAAATCTGTCCAATTTTATTTTGCTCAGCTGAAGACTAATGTGTAACATTTTACAAGATGCAACTTTTTGCACTAAAAAAGGCACAAAAAAGATAAAAGACATCTTTGATATTGTGCAAAAGTCATCAAGTTTCACAAATTTTGAAGAATTTGGGGCAAAAAACGCCAAAGAATACCACAAGGCAAAAAGAAAAGTAACTTAAAAGAAAATGCAAATTATGATTTGGGGCCTTAGACTACAGCATATAAAGAGGCGCCAGCATGAACCACTATGATAAATCAGGCATATTTTATGACTGTCTAGTGTAAGCTTGCACTGTCTAAGAATTAAACAGCATTGATAAATCTGTCCCACTGTCTAATTCTTAGACTAGACAATCATAACCAGGTTTATCGTAGTGGTTTAGGCTGTTTGCTAAACGTATAGTTCTTGAAGCATAAGACGCTTCAGAAAAATGCCGGTGATGTTTTTTCTAAAGGTCTTATTTGGCGTCTTCTAAGCCACTTTGACGCCGTCATCTTTTTTTAAAAATTTTTCCTAGCGGAAGCCAATTTCAGACTTATCAGATAATTTTTTTTCACCACTTCATGGTTTTCGATTAAAAGAAATGAAAAAAGCCTGAAAATATGCACAGCAATTTGTTTTGACATTGCAGTGCATATTTTTTCTTTATGTTTTCTTAGCGCATTTTCAGGCGGAATCCACCTGAAAAAGACACCGTGTACACATACCATAAAATTGTCTATTAGATTGTTAACAACACCTATTAATTAGTATACTTTGTGCTGGGAAAAAATTGCTGAAAAATTTTGCCGCACAGTGTTGTATGTTAGACCACATCCTTGTCTGCTAAACCATGCCCCTTTTTTGCAAAAGTCACAACCTCTTATCTGACAAGGTATAGAAAGTGTCTAAAACACACAATTAATAGAAAAATAGAAAAAAAGTTGCAATACCCCCAAAACCATAAAAACATTGGAAATCTTAGCAAATGTGTCAACTGTCTTTAGTCATTGCATGACTAAGATTTCCAATGTTTTTACGGTTTCAGGGTTGCGACTTTTTTCTTTTTTTGCATGATTACATTTATGGCGTTTAACAGAAGACTCTGATGCTGGAATCTCTTTCATTTCCTACTTATCTCACTTGTGGAACTACTAGTCTCCGTGCGATGGATCTTCCTTTGGGTGATCTGACTCTTTTTCCATTTTTACACAAGTAATACGGTGTAAGTCATGAACAATAGTTTTTGGTGCATTTAGTTTGATCAATCCCCACAGCATACAGTTATGGCCAAAAATGTTATAGGAAGCGATTTATTTCAGTTTCTTATTCCAAAGGGTGTGCAACTAAATATTAAGTTGAGGGTGGCAACAATTTTGTCCGACCCATTTTGGGGGTTTTGTGTGAAATTATGTCCAATTTAACCTTTTTTTCTCCGTTTTTTTTTTTTGTGTTGTTCCAATACACACAAAGAAAATAAACATGTGTATAACAAAACATGTGTAATTGCAATAATTTTTGGGAGAAATACTTCATTTTCAAGGGTGTCAACACTTTTGGCCATAATTGTATATTAGAAAGATGCAGAAGTTTTATTTCTTTTTATCTAATGTCTCACTATTCGGATATTTTTCTTTAACATTTTTGTCATTTTACATTTGCCTATGCCTAGTAGACCATCCTATTATTTTTCCTTCTCCATAATTGTACAAAATCTGGCACAATTTTGTATTAAAATATATGTGTATATATATATATATATATATATATATATATATATATATATATATATATATGTATATAAGAAAAATTATAAAACTAGTTACCAATCTCAGAAAAGGACGGGGGTAGGGGTTGAAAATTTCTAAGAGTCTCTATTTTGAATAAAATAACTACGTTGGCCTAAAGCTGCCGAATTCCCGGCCTCTTCTAATAGACTCACATGGCCGCCACTCAATCGTTCCTTTTGGAGTCTTTAAGTGGCCAAAATATATGTATAAGTAAAGTTTACTTTCCCCTGGGCTGAAAAGAGAGGGATGAATGGCTGGCAATGTGAGTAACGTGGCCGGCTATTGTGCAGCTCCTCCAAGGGTCAGGTGGAGACCATATGTTACCATTCTTTGGACTCGTTAGTATGTGTCTCCATGACGCCCGGATCAGCATCGCCTTTGTCCCCCGGGGATCGAATCCTCCATATATTCATGGCTTGGCAGTGGCATGTCTTTAAGAGGGAAACAAATTGATACATACAAGCTCCTATCCCATTGGGCCCGCCGGGGCACATTTAAAGCAGACAATAAAGGACATTGCAGCCTGTTTAAAATCTTGAGAAAACCTTGGTTCCCATAGCGATCAGATGGTAGTCCTGATCCGGCCCATTAAACTCTAATCAGATGTAAATGTCTCCGCAGGCCTCAGTCCTGAATTCATTACCGGCTTTCAAGAAAAAAGGAATCCCTCGGAAAAAAGAAAGGTTCGTCACAATAACTAGTTTGTTTATCAAACCCGGTGTCATTTCTGAAAAGGGTTTCACTTAGCGCTGTCCCTTCGCTTTAACCCCTTCCGGGCTGGAGCATCTTAAACCATTAACCGCTCAATGAGGTGCAGATTTATCACCCCACCATCAGTCAATCTTTTCTCGGCAATGCAGAGTCAATAATTCTTGAAGAGGGAGGAAGGATCGTTGTGACAGGTTTGTGTTTCTGCACAGATAAAAGTCAAAGTTGTAGTTTCTGGGGTCCTATGTAAAATCTGTGAAAGGAACCCCCCCACCCCCCCTACCATGTTTTAGCGCGGATTTAGGGTCTCCTAGTATTAGGTGAAACGTATACCTCTGTAGTGGCACAAAAATTTGCTTCCATATTCACAATACCTATCAAAAGTTTGGACATACCTGTTCATGCAAAGGTTTTCCTTGTTTTTATTGGAATGTGCACGTAGATTCAGACTGAAGGCAGCAAAATCACAAAGGAAGAAATATAAAGCAAGGAGAAAAAAGACATGTTTAATAAACCTGAACATGTGTTAGAGCTTAGATTCTTCAGAGTCCCCCCCTTCCTTTTAATCTGATGAAAGCATTACACCTCCTTGCCATTTTCTCTCAAGCCGCTTCATCAGGTCATCACCTGGAATCACTTACAATGAACAAGTATACTTCGTCAAGAGTCAATTTGTGGAATCACTGGCCTTCTGATAGTATTTGTGACCATCGGGTGTGTTTTACGGTTGCAGTGTTGGTACACAGATCGATAAGTGTTAAACCCTATTCCACAACTGTTCTAAGCCAAAATATGGCAAGAATCACTCAAGTAAGTAAAGAGAAACCACAGTCCATCATTACTTAAAGACATGGATGTCAGTCAATCCAGAAAATTGCTAGAGCCTTGAAGGTACCCTCAAGTACAGTCATGAAAACTATCAACCGCTATGATTAAACTGGCTTTCATGAGGATCTATCCAGAAAAGGAAGGCCAAAAATGTAATTTTGCTGCAGAGGATAAGTTCATCAGAGTAACCAGCCTCAGAAAACACAAATTGACAGTCATTATAAATGATGCATAGACACCAAGTAGCAGACACATCTCAACATCAACTTTCCAGAGGAGACCTCGAGAAGCGGCCTCTATGGTCAAATTGCTGCAAAGAAGCCACTATTGAGGACCACAAACAAGAAGAAAAGACTTGTTTAGGACAAGCAACACAATGACTGGACATTAGATCAATGGAATCTATAAGGTGGTTTGAATATTCAAATCCCATGTCTTTGCGAGATGCAAAAAAGGTCAGTGGATTGAGTACACATGTGTGGTGCATACCGTGAAGCATAGAGGAGGAGGTGTGATGGTGTGAGGGTGCCTTGCTGGAGATGATGTTGGGGATTTATTCCAAATTCAAGGCACACTCACCCAGTATGGTTATCACAGTATTCTGCAACGACATGCCATCCTATCCGGTCTGCACTTAATGGGACCATCATTTGTGTTGCAACAGGGCAATGACCGTAATCACACCTCCAGGCCATGTAAGGGCTTTATAACCAAGACGGTATGGGATGGAGCACAAGGAATGGAGTGCTGTGACATGCCATGGCCTCGAAAATCACCCAACCTCAACCCAATTGAGATGGTTTGAGATGAGTTGGAGCACAGAGTGAAGGTATATCAGCCTTCAAGTTGTTCTTCACCTCTGTGACCTTCTCCAAGACTGTTGGAAAGCCAATCTAGGTGAAGACCTGATGAAGCTGCTTGAGAGATTGCCAATGGGGAGTGAAACTGTCATCAGAGTTTTGGAAATCTAAGGTTTAACATGTATTCTAGTTTGTTTCACACATGTTTATTTACTCCTTGTTTCCATATGTGTTCCTTCAAGGTTTTGTTGTCTTCAGTCTGAATTTACAATGTGCATATTTCAGTAAGAACAAGAAAAACAATTGCATGAACAAGTGTTCTGGTTTTAACCAGTATGTGTATTGTAAAGCAAAATAAAACTGGATTTGAGCAGCATGAATAACCGATGACTTTTTGCATCTTTCATTTGGGCTTTTATCATCAGGTCCAAACTGACAAGATAACACAAGGCCTAAAATATAACCTTTTGCATAATTAATAAATTAATAGTATAATGTACAGTTTCGCATGACAAAAAATCACAGCAAAACTCATCATGATACCTAGGCCATTTCTTAAGTACAGTACAGACCAAAAGTTTGGACACACCTTCTCATTTAATGATTTTTCTGTATTTTCATGACTATGAAAATTGTACATTCACACTGAAGGCATCAAAACTATGAATTAACACATGTGGAATTATATACTTAACAAAAAAGTGTGAAACCACTGAAAATATGTCTTATATTCTAGGTTCTTCAAAGTAGCCACCTTTTGCTTTGATGACTGCTTTGCACACTCTTGGCATTCTCTTGATGAGCTTCAAGTGGTAGTCACCGGAAATGGTCTTCCAACAATCTTGAAGGAGTTCCCAGAGATGCTTAGCACTTGTTGGCCCTTTTGCCTTCACTATGCGGTCCAGCTCACCCCAAACCATCTCGATTGGGTTCAGATCTGGTGACTGTGGAGGCCAGGTCATCTGGCGTAGCACCCCATCACTCTCTTTCTTGGTCAAATAGCCCTTACACAGCCTGGAGGTGTGTTTGGGGTCATTGTCCTGTTGAAAAATAAATGATGGTCCAACTAAACGTAAACCGGATGGAATAGCATGCCGCTGCAAGATGCTGTGGTAGCCATGCTGGTTCAGTATGCCTTCAATTTTGAATAAATCCCCAACAGTGTCACCAGCAAAGCACCCCCACACCATCACACCTCCTCCTCCATGCTTCACGGTGGGAACCAGGCATGTAGAGTCCATTCGTTCACCTTTTCTGCGTCGCAGAAAGACGCGGTGGTTGGAACCAAAGATCTCAAATTTGGACTCATCAGACCGAAGCACAGATTTCCACTGGTCTAATGTTCATTCATTGTGTTGTTTAGCCCAAACAAGTCTCTTCTGCTTGTTGCCTGTCCTTAGCAGTGGTTTCCTAGCAGCTATTTTACCATGAAGGCCTGCTGCACAAAGTCTCCTCTTAACAGTTGTTGAAGAGATGTGTCTGCTGCTAGAACTCTGTGTGGCTTTGATTTGGTCTCTAATCTGAGCTGCTGTTAACCTGCGATTTCTGAGGCTGGTGACTCAGATAAACTTATCCTCAGAAGCAGAGGTGACTCTTGGTCTTCCTTTCCTGGGGCGGTCCTCATTTGAGCCAGTTTCTTTGTAGCGCTTGATGGTTTTTGCAACTGCATTTGGGGACACTTTCAAAGTTTTCCCAATTTTTCGGACTGACTGACCTTCATTTCTTAAAGTAATGATGGCCACTTAGCTGCTTTTTTCTTGCCATAATACAAATTCTAACAGTCTATTCAGTAGGAGTATCAGCTGTGTATCCACCTGACTTCTGCACAACACAACTGATGGTCCCAACCCCATTTATAAGGCAAGAAATCCCACTCATTAAACCTGACAGGGCACACCTGTGAAGTGAAAACCATTTCCGGTGACTACCACTTGAAGCTCATCAAGAGAATGCCAAGAGTGTGCAAAGCAGTCATCAAAGCAAAAGGTGGCTACTTTGAAGAACCTAGAATATAAGACATATTTTCAGTGGTTTCACACTTTTTTGTTAAGTATATAATTACACAGGTGTTAATTCATAGTTTTGATCCCTTCAGTGTGAATGTACAATTTTCATAGTCATGAAAATACAGAAAAATCTTTAAATGAGAAGGTGTGTCCAAACGTTTGGTATGTACTGTATATGGGTAGAACCCATAGCCATTAGAGTCTATGGGGCTGTTCATTTTGCAGACTGAGCATCTTAAAAAAAAAAATAAGAAGCAGAGATATTTCCATTTTTTATCAGATTTGCGGAACAATGTTGCCCATTCAAATCCGTGAACAAAACATATAGCACATGGATGCCATCCAAGTGTTGTCTGTTTTTCACTGCAGCTGATAGAAGTTTTGAAACACCTCTAGAACTTTTTTTTCTTGCTAGACAAAAACAGATGACGCATGGATTATAAAAACTGATACACAGAAAATTGTTCCAGCTAACTAAAAAAAACAAATCTATTTTTCATTTGTCTAAATGAGGTCTAAATGTAATAGATAAATAATTAGTTGAAATTCAGAATGATCATAATTATTAAAAATTAAATATAAAAATGGAAAAATACATACAGAGGGTAGCGCAAATGCTACTGTGCATCTTTACATTTACTGTATACACTTTGATTTTCCCTAACTTCTATTTAAAATTTAAAGGGCGTTTCTCCAGTGTCTGTATGGAGGATATCTATAAATCTATAAAGAAAAAGAAAAATGACTTCCATTTTATAACTCAAACTAACACCCTCAATTTTAAACAAAGGCAGAGAGAGAAGAAACATTTTTGTCACTTTTTCAACGCGTCCAACCATTCTGGATTTCCAGATTTTGCTCACTTTCACACTGTTCCAATTCACAACTGTTGAATACACTTTTTATATAGTATTTCTAAGTTGTAAGAGAATATCTAATTATGAACCATAAGGAAGAAAGTAAGAAATAAAACCTCAGTAAAACATTTTTTTGATATGTTTTTAATATTTATCATTAAATTATCACCTAGAACTCTCTAGAACCGGTGACAAGTGGAGGACAACTTTACAAAACTTTGCTTTTTTCTTAAAAAATTCAATCCTGGCACAGTCCCACATTATGCAAGAAATGATGGTGTCAAACATCAGGAGTTAATTAGATTTTTTTATTCTTGTCTAAGAATTCAGGAGAGTATTAAAGACTTTGAGCAATGTTAAAGGGGATTTCCAATTTCAAAAATTTTTCTGTTCGCTCAGCAGATTGGGCTATCTACATCTGCAGAGCTGTTGAGCTCAGTGATTGATTGCAGCGGTAATGTATGCTGCAGTTATAACATCACTACTGCTGTCAGTACACGGAGTCTGGAACTGCAGCTGAGAGCCAACGTTGGACCTGGGGTGGGTGAGGAGTACTATCTGTGTTTGTTGTTTTACAAGTGTGCAGTCGTTTTGGCAAAAGTTTTTTTGAAAACGGAAATCCCCTTTAAGTTGTAAAAGGCAACTTTTTACTAAAGTTGACTTCTTGTGATGCACAAAAAATATACAGGTTGATCAATGTCCTTCTCTTATTCTCTTTTGTGTTTTGCTCACTTCATAGAGAACTTCCATCATCATTCAATATCCAGGATTTTTAGGCACGTCAGCATTGTCCCTTTAGATTAAGGCTCCCTCATTCTGATCATTGCCAAGGACATGTGCACCATATTAAGATTATTTTTTGTAACATTTTTAAATGTATGGAATGAGGTTTGTGGAAAATAGCTCTTCATGATGCTATACCTCACCTGGCGAGGAGGATCCTCGAAGCTTCTGGTTCAGATGAGCAGATCTAGTGCAGCATGAACAGGAGGCATTGGTGCGGCAAGGCAGATGTGTCGGTATGTAGCGGTGGTAAGCTGAAATAGTGAGGCTTAACTGATGGAGCTGAGCTGAAAGAGGGGATTTCTTGTAGTGGAGACCAGATGTAGCATAGCTGGAACAGCAGAGATTTGTAGTGCGTTTAGATCTTGATCTCGCAGAGCTGGAACAGCAGAGTTGTAGTGGAGTTAGAGACTGATGTATGGGAGCCGGAACAGGGGAGTTGTTGTACTGGAGTTAGAGACTGATGTAGCAAAGCTGGAACAGCACTGTTTTTGTAGTAGAGTTAGATATTGATGTAGCGGAACTGGAACAGTGGAGTTGTTGCAGTGGAATTAGTAACTGATGTAGCAGAGCTGCAACAGTGAGTTGTAGTGAAGTTAGATAATGATGTAGCAAAGGTGGAACAGCAGAGTTTTTGCAGTAGGGTTAGATATTGTTGTAGTGGAGCTGGAACAGTGGAGTTGTTGTTTGTAGTGGCATTAGAGATTGATGTAGTGGAGCGGGAACAGTCGAGTTGTTGTAGTAGAGTTAGAGACTGATGTAGCAAAGCTGGAACAGCAGTATTTTTGTAGTGGAGTTAGATATTGATGTAGCAGAACTGAAACAGCGGAGTTGTTATAGTGGTATTAGTGACTGATATCGCAAAGCTGGAACAGCAGAGTTTTTATAGTGGAGTTAGACATTGATTTAGTGGAGCTGGAACAGCGGAATTGTTGTAGTGACATTAGAAACTGATGTAGCGAAGCTGGAACTGTTGTTGCAGTGGAGTTGAAGACTGATTTGGCAGAGCTGGAACAGCAAAGTTGTGGTAGTGGTGATTAGGTGAAGTAAAGCTGGAACAGTGTGTAATATAGTAGAGGCTTAAATGTAGCAAAGTAGAGCAGCTGTATATATTTATCAGTAGTCTTCAGCTCTCTCTTCAGCCATGGCGACTTGATGGATGAATGCTCTGTAGGAAGATCAATCGTGGACAAGCCTAGATAGATCCACCAGGGTCTTCTCCACCATTATCTTGATGGTATCAAGCCATTGGGTTCCTGGTCTTCATCTTCACCTTGTTCCATCTATTCTTCCAACCATGATGTCCTTCTCCAGTGATTGCTCTATTTGCATGATGTGTCCAATTGGAATAAAAAAAACTGAAAATAAAAGTATTAAGTAACTTCAGGTATACTAAGAGCGACCCCAGCCGGGGGAAGTAAGCGATGAGAGTCTTCATGAGAAATGTGTTCTTCACTCTTCTTAATATTTTTGGCTGTACATTGCACAGATGAGGCCGTACTGGTCCATTTATCCATTTCCAACAACACAATATACAGTCTTCACTGTGTTTTAAGAAGAAATCATGGGGAAATTTGGAACAAATGATTAAGAAATAAGAGAAAATGTGTTTGCACATAATGTCCTCATTTCTTTCGGAAGACACTATAGAAAATTGTATATCTCATTTTCATTCATTGACAGACCATTAAAGTGCATGAGTTTATTTGCCGACAGAGCCGGTCATTGAATGGGCAGCATTCCGATGCAAGAGCCCTTGGCATTGATTTGGTTAATGCGAGAGATCCTTCTTTATATTCCCTTGTCTCTCTGGGAACATGAGCCCACCAAGCAGGGGGTTAAGAGTGTCACACACTCATGAAAGCGGTGGCCTCTGTCACTTTGTCTAAAGAATAATAACCAAAACATCAAATTAAAGAGGAATAAGATGTCTGTTCGCTCCCATGAGTCCCGGTCAGATGAAAAGAGAAAAAAAAGGCCAAAACTCATGAGTTTCTTAAGTCTCAATTCGTCCCAGATTATCTTTTCAGAGGCTGATACCCATGATGAATAACCCTCTGTTCACACATTACTGACACCCTGGTGCTTCTGTATGGAGAACGGAGGCACATGCAGCCACATAGGTTAATGTGACCGTCCCCACGACCCTTCGGGATGATGCTGCTTGACAGACTTACAACAGATAAACCCCCTATCCTTCTTCTTTCTAACCCCTATAGTTTCCTTCATAGTCACCCCTTTTATTTCCATCTCTTCCCCTACATTAACTCTTCTTGACAAGCTTTCCCTTTCCATGGAGGATATAAAAGCAGATTGTGTCGCATGAGGGCAGTTAAATGGAAAATGCTAAATAATTTGTGTCAATTAACGCCGGGTTCCGAAGAAAATCCATCAGCGGATGGTGAGTACGAACGCGTATATGGCCTCATAAATGCCCAGATTATTGGCCGTGATTTGTTTACTTAATGAACCTTGACCAAATATTCCTCTTCTTGGCTTTTCACATCTTCCTTTAACATGAACTTTTACCCCTGTATCTTAAGTTCATCTCCTGCAAAATAGGACATAAACCAGGGGCAACATCAGTTGATGTATGGCACTATGATCAACAGATAAAAGCGTTGACCCCATTATTCCTGACCTGTGCTTCTCGCTAAATTATAAGAAGTTTATTCCATTTTTTAATATCCTTTTTGGGATATTTTGTTGCTACTAGTAATATATTTGTAATGTCTACACACTTTGCAGATCCGAACGGAACTCCTTCTTTTTCCCTTCCCAAATGGTTGGCTTGAATGATGTTGGATTAATGCACTAATCAGGGAGGTGACATAAAAATGTGGTGGCATTTGGTATGGTTATGGTCCTTCTATCCATAACAAGCTGGAAGTGGATGGTTGGCTGCTTGTTGGCGCCCAAAGTCTACGGATACTTTTCTCATGGCAAAAATGATCTGCACACATGATAGTGGTTACGTTACTTAATAAAATTGCACTAAGTTTCAGACTGCAGTTTTCATTCCTTCATTCATTTTAAAATCTCCTGATATGCACTTTGCAGCTTGATCCATATTTCTGATTTTTCTCTTTTGGGAGTGTCTCTCCCAGTAATACAGGCTGAATGTGCGTTCTGTGTGTATACAAGGTGCTGATGTCTTCACAGCTCTCCATGTGCTTTCCTCACACCCTGTTTTTTATGCAATCCGGGATCATATCTCTTCTTTCCACTGCAGATCTGTGTACAAACCCCTCTCCCTCCCTCCTGCTATCACTAACACTAAGAGAGGGGAGGAACAGAGCAGAGAGCCTTATTACAGCCTTATACAGACAAGTATTTTTCATAAAACACTATTTAGAAAGTTACTCAACTTTGCATTTAGGAAGCAAATGAACAATAAATAAAGAATTCAGTGCAACAGCATACATAGCCTTTAATTTGTGGGCAAATCCCCCACACCTTTGATTGCTAACATTATAAGTCCTGTAGAGAGGGGATCACTGCATTGTTTTCCATAGTCAAATATAGAGGTTGTAGAAACCAAGCAATCCAAATTTTTAATCAAACTCAAGTGCAAAAATTTTTTTTTGGGCCAAAAATTCATCTATTTATATAAATAAAGCCCTCAAAGGTGTCCATATCCTATAACTCCTTCCTGACATAGGACATACTATTACATCCTACGTCAGGAGTGGGTGTATAGAGCAGTTTCAGCAGTGTATATTAAATTATGTAGTACAAATAATCAAGTCCATAGGAGGATTAAAAAATATTTAAAAACGATTTAAAAAAAATTAACATGATGCAAGTTTGAATCACCTCCTTTTCTTAATACAAAATTAGAGAAATAAAAAGAAAGTTAAAAATTATTGTACTTCGTATCGCTACATCCGCTAAAGTCCGCTCTACTGCAAAGCCAAAGAAATGAGCCGGAGCATAATCTGGTATATGTGCAATGTTTAAGAGCATGTTCACACTGTGGCCATTTCACAGACAAAACCCAAGAAAAAAACTAAATTAGCAAATACCCTGTAGCATTTAAATAAATAGTAATAGTACATGTAAATAACGTAGGGTATTTAGTTGACACTATTTTGATTCTAAAAAAGCGTACAAGTTTTACCCCAATTGGAAAGGGTTAAGTCCGACCTATCAAAATTAAATTATTTAAATTGTTGGATAAATGATGTAGAGAAAGAAAAAATCAAGATGCTAGAATTGCTGTTTTTGGTCATTGTACCAAAAAAAGGGGGATTAAAAACTATCAGAACATTATATATACTCCAAAAACATATCAATAAAAATGATAGCTCACCAATCAAAATACAAGCCTGGAAGGAAAAATGTAAAAGTTATAGGTCTCAGATAATGGAAACCATTTTTTTAACAAAGTTCTTAATTTTGTTTCACTAACTTTTTGTACAAGTTTGGTAAAATTATTCTGATCCAGAGAATCATGTCCAGTCTTTTTTTTACTGTGCAGTGAATGCTGTAAAAACAAAACAAAAAAAAACAATGTCGAAGTTGCGTTTTTATTTCACCATATTACGGCACTTGAATTTTTTGAATATATTGTGTTCTTCTTGCTTATTCTGGGTGCCTTAAAGGTAGACAGAAATGGTGCTAATCTGAGTTGTCAAAGATCTCGGTTGCTGGGAAATCCTCCCGACGTACGTCACCGACATATTGCTCATTCAGTTTTACTTTATAATATTATTATTGTTTCATTAATATACACTGCTCAAAAAAATAAAGGGAACACTCAAATAACACATCCTAGATCTGAATGAATGAAATATTCTGATTGAATACTTTGTTCTGTACAAAGTTGAATGTGCTGACAACAAAATCACACAACAATCATCAATGGAAATCAAATTTATTAACCAATGGAGGCCTGGATTTGGAGTCACCCCCAAAATTAAAGTGGAAAAACACATTACAGGCTGATCCAACTTTGATGTAATGTCCTTAAAACAAGTCAAAATGAGGCTCAGTATTGTGTGTGGCCTCCATGTGCCTGTATGACCTCCCTACAACGCCTGGGCATGCTCCTGATGAGGTTGCGGATGGTCTCCTGTGGGATCTCCTACCAGACCTGGACTAAAGCATCCGCCAACTCCTGGACAGTCTGTGGTGCAACGTGACGTTGGTGGATGGAGCGAGACATGATGTCCCAGATGTGCTCAATCGGATTCAGGTCTGGGGAACGGGCGGGCCTGTCCATAGCTTCAATGCCTTCATCTTGCAGGACCTGCTGACACACTCCAGTCACATGAGGTCTGGCATTGTCCTGCATTAGGAGGAACCCAGGGCAAACCGCACCAGCATATGGTCTCACAAGGGGTCTGAGGATCTCATCTCGGTACCTAATGGCAGTCAGGCTACCTCTGGCGAGCACATGGAGGGCTGTGCGGCCTTCCAAAGAAATACCACCCCACACCATTACTGACCCACTGCCAAACCGGTCATGCTGAAGGATGTTGCAGGCAGCAGATCGCTCTCCACGGCATCTCCAGACTCTGTCACGTCTGTCACATGTGCTCAGTGTGAACCTGCTTTCATCTGTGAAGAGCACAGGGTGCCAGTGGCGACTTTGCAAATCCTGGGGTTCTGTGGCAAATGCCAAGTGTCCTGCACTGTGTTGGGCTGTGAGCACAACCCCCATCTGTGGACGTTTGGCCCTCATACCACCCTCATGGAGTCGGTTTCTATCTGTTTGTGCAGACACATGCACATTTGTGGCCTACTGGAGGTCATTTTGCAGGGCTCTGGCAGTGCTCCTCCTGTTTCTCTTTGCACAAAGGTCGAGGTTAGCGGTCCTGCTCCTGGGTTGTTGCCCTCCTACGGCCCCCTCCACGTCTCCTGGTGTACTGGCCTGTCTCCTGGTAGCGCCTCTATCCTCTGGACACTATGCTGACAGACACAGCAAACCTTCTAGCCACAGCTCGCATTGATGTGCCATCCTGGATGAGCTGCACTACCTGAGCAACTTCTGTGGGTTGTAGAGTCCGTCTCATGCTACCACGAGTGTGAAAGCACAACCAACATTCAAAAGTGACCAAAACATCAGCCAGAAAGCATTGGTACTGAGATGTGGTCTGTGGTCCCCACCTGCAGAACCACTCCTTTATTGAGGATGTCTTGACAGTTGCCAATAATTTCCATCTATTGTCTATTCCATTTGCACAACAGCATGTGAAATTGATTGTCAATCAGTGTTGCTACCTAAGTGGACAGTTTGATTTCCCAGAACTTTGATTTACTTGGAGTTATATTCTGTTGGTTAAGTGTTCCTTTTATTTTTTTGAGCAGTGTATCTGGTTGCTCAGAATGTCTGTTTCATATTAGGATTTAACAGTTTTTAATATTGTTTACATCTCTGCAAAAGTGACCGGCGGGATTTTTATGAAAATCATTGAACATCCAACCTGTCGATTGTTTGCAAAACTTGACGGTTGGGGTACTATAGTGTTGACAGCTTTAGTTTTCTAGTATTTGCAAAATTTGCCTAAAATTCCATTTTAAAAACAGTTCTTTAAAACCATGCAACTCCATTATTGTTTCTTACCCCAGCTGATGCCTCGGTACTAGAGTTATTTCCGCTATCACCAGACAATCACAATCCCGTGTCTATATAATATTCCAAACAACAATACAATCTGATCTCCTCCAACATTATAATTTAAGAACTACATGCTCCCTTTATTACAGACAAAGCAAAATTGCCACAAAAGTTCAGAAAAACAAGCTCTCCTATTGTGCAGTTAATGACAGTATTTATTCATTAAGCTCTCTAATTTCTTTACAATATTTTGCTGCCATGTTCCTGGAATGAGCACAGTGTGTGTGACGGAACAGATGGAGACGTCTATAACACCGCGAGCGTGTCACACCTGTTATTAAAAAAAAAATAAAAAAAATTAATTCAATGCCAAAGACATTTAAAAAAAGAAATAAAATATGTTTTCAAATGTTTTCTGCGCCTACACTGATACAAGGAGAAGAATCCGTGTTCTTTTCCTTTATTCCTTCTACCAGTGCTATTTACCAGTCCTGTGTGTTGCCCGATGTAAGTACTAAAGTGAATAAATCATCAGAAAATGACCTATTGTTTTAGCAGATTTTTGTGTTAAATGTATATATATATAGCATTATATATATGTATATTATATATATATTTAGCATTTTTTTAATATGTATATTACAATCTTTATTAAAAATAAAAAAAATAGAAATCCTGTAATTCTCACACCGGCCACTGGGGCTTTTTTTAGACTCTTACTTCCTGTTGCTACAGGAAATTAACATGTACATTAGCCACAATGTACAGACTGTGACCCTATCTTTTGTGTTGAAGCATCTAATGAGCATGTGCAAAGGTCATTGTGAAGGGAGGGGGAGGAGGTGAGCTGTGACATCGCCTATTTTGATTGGCGGATCCTGTGTTACCAGCTGTGTATAGAGGTGTTACCTGTCATTGTAATCCTGTTTCTGATTATGATGAACCTGCTGAAAACTCCTGATAGAAACTTGGAGTATAAAAATAGCCCCAGTGGCCAGTGTGAAAATCGCAAGATTACTAATTTTATTTTTTAACAGTCAATTTTCATTTTTACTTTTGTGTATTTCCTTTACTTCTTCCAAGAGCCATATTTTTTTTATTTTTCCATCGACATCACTGTATGAGGGCTTCATTTTGTAGGACGATTTGTAGTTTTGAATGACACCATTTATGTTACCATACAATATACTGATACCAATTTTGATTGCTTTTTTTATTGCATTATTTTAGGGAGGTGTGCTGACCAAAAATTGGCATTTTGCTGGTGTTTTTTTTTCCTTTTTTCTCTTTTTGAGCATCGAGTGTGTGGGTTTATTCATTTTGTATTTTGATAGACAGGACTTTTATGGACATGGTGATACTAAATATGTTTAAGTTTTCATTTCTTTATTTTTAACGGAGAAAGAGGAAAGGAGGGAATGAATTTCTATATTTTTCTAGCTTTTTATATATTTTTTAACACTTTTTATTTTTTTTTACTTTATTTTTTTAGTCCCTTTGTGATCGTCTGATTGCTTATACTATATACTGCAATACCACAGTATTGCAGGAAATAATGAAAATGGCAGTCAGCTATGAATATGAAGGAATCCAGAAATCCAGCTAGCTTCAGAGGAGGTTTTTCAAGCTCTATAGCAGTCAACGAAACCGGCGGCTCTGATGAGCGTTGTAGTCACTACCCGGCGCCTGTGAATAGCAGGAACTTTACTGCTATTCACAGTCGCCGGAGCAAGATTCGGGGAACGTGGACTACGTCAGAGCTTCGTGGGAACATTTTGGATAACAAATGGGTGAACGAGGGACTTTCTCTTCTGTTTATTTCTGTCTTTTTATGTTTTTTAGGTATCCATTTCTGGACTACATCAGATTTGTTGGATTACGGCGAACCTGCATGGGATTATTTTTCCTCAATAAATTGGTGAACGAGGGATAGTGTGGGGGAGTCTTTATTCAAATATATTTTTTTGTGTCTTTTTTTGATTATTGGGTTAGTATAGGGGGTGTCTGATAGACATCTCTATTACTAACCCAAGGGCTTGATGGCAGCTGTGATTTTTGACAAATCACAGCTGTCATGAACTCCAACTACCATTACCCCATTTTCCACCGCACCAGGGCAATCAGGAAGAGGCGGACAAAGCTGTGATGTGCCAATTCCGGGGTGGCTGCAGTCTTGTATTTTTAGTCTGGGAAGGGCCCAATAAACAGGGACCTTCCCAGCCTAATAATATCAGCTCACAGCTGTCTGCTTTACCTTGGCTGGTTATCAAAAATAGGGGGAACCCCATTTCATTTATTAGGTTAAGCCAGGCTAAAAATACTTGCTTAAACGCACTTGCAGTTCATGTGCTTTTTTAACTGCAGATTTTCCGCATCTAATGCAAGTCTATAGGGAAATTCTCCACTGAAGACTGACCTTTCCCGCAAGAGAAATTGACATGCTGCTCGGAAACTCGTACCAAAGGTGAGTTTACGCAGCGTAAAAAAGAAGCACAGTGGGCATGGGATTTGTATTAATCCCATCCACTGTGCTTGTATTGTACAACGCAGCATTTTGGACGCAGCGAAAATACGCTGCGTCCAGAACGCTAATATGACTGATAGTGGCAAAGTACCCTAAATCTTTAATATTCATGGTCATCTGAGCTGCGTACACTTTACTGTCAGCAGATCCTCATATCCTTGGAAATGTAGTTGAGCAATAGTAAAAGCACTCAAGGGTATTTTTTATGACCACTGGCCTCCATACACCCCTTTAAGACACACATGATTGAAGAAGGGTGATAAGACAACTGAAACGTTGCTCTACTGTTATTTTTACAGTATCCAGGTATATTAAGATATTTACTTTTGGAGTTTTGAGTATCACTTTAATAAGTGGAACATGGAATATCTCTATGGGGTACATAATAGACGCATTTCTGTTGAGCCAGCACTTAGGTACCATTTGTGGTTGTTTTGCTGACATTCCAGCCAAGTCCGGCTATAGAGCCACGCAGAATGTTCTTCCCTTGAGGCTTATTCACACTGCTGTGTGTGCTGTATGTTAGTTCAGTTACAGCTCTGGAAGCTGACCTGACATAGAACAGGAAATGGGGATCATTAATCATTGATCCCTATGAAAGCATTGAAATTGACATTTACACAAAAAAAAGTATTAAGGGCCAAAATGTTACATGCAACGTTTTTTTCTTGATCTACGCTCACCAATGATTGGGAGAATGATCCCTCTGGAATGAATGATTAATGGTCCCTGCGCTCTTTTCCACATGAGATCCGTGAATGTTTCTATAGGGATCAATGATTCCTGTTTTAGTTTCTCATTTAAACACTCGCAGACCTGTAAAACTAACATAGGTTGTAAATTCCATCAGTGTTTTAGCTACTAATATGTTTCCAGTTACACGAGTCCATGAGAACAAGTATTTTTGTGCTGATGGCTCCATCCAATGACCTTGTTTAGGGGCTCATTCACACGTCCAATTTTCATGGATGAGCGCCATCTGTGATTTTCACGGTAGTGAAAGTCTATGGGGCCATTCACACGTCCGTGATTTTTCGCCACGGAAATTCGCAGAGACATTTCCAATTTTGATCCTATGGGTTGAATCAAAATCAGCAATGCA
This sequence comes from Phyllobates terribilis, assembly GCF_046119375.1. NCBI lineage: Eukaryota > Metazoa > Chordata > Amphibia > Anura > Dendrobatidae > Phyllobates > Phyllobates terribilis. The sequence goes on along the minus strand of NW_027362772.1, from coordinate 263,924,694 downwards.
AGTAAATGGGTCTATCAAAAAATCAGACCGCACTCGGATAACATGTGAGTGCAGTCCGATTTTCACGAATTGTCAGAAAGGAGAAGGTGGAGAAACTTGTTTTAAATTTCTCCACGTATAAGAAAAATGGATGACTCTCGGACCACACTCTGATCAATGTCTGATCAGAATAATCCGTCCATTTTTCTCATACGTCGAAAAAATTGAACGTCTAAATAAGCTATAAATCATTGCATCATATAATTCACTGTACTCATGCCCTCACTATGCAAAGATTTCTCTTATTGTACTCTTAAGATGCCCGACCTCAGACAGCTGTTGGCTAGACAACTTCCAACTATCCCGTACATATGAACGCTCACCCGTGCATTCATGTGTTTCTACATAATGGAGAGTGGAGTAAGTTGGTGCCAGACATTTCTTTGGGAAAGAGTTGGGCGGCCCCCACACACATTAGATTGTAGGCAGGTCCCATCGAAATTGGCAAATTTAACCAACTTTTAAGGCTTATTACCATCATTTGAAGGTATTACCTATCCAAAAAATAGGTGATAGCTTGTGGATTGGATCAGTCCCTTATACAAAAAATGGAGTGATGATGCGCATCTGTGTCTACTTTTCTATTCCGATGAGACATTTCAGAGCCCCATTCTTGGGGTTAGTGGGGGTCCCAGCAGTCAGATGCCTATCGATCCACAAGTTATCACTTATTCTTTAGATATCTGATAACTTTTAATGTTGGCAATACCTTTTTAATCTAATGTGTATGGCGGTCTTAATTGTGCTTGGAAGTTGATAAGTGAAGTTGTTTAGTACAATAAAAAGTGCAAATTTTCTTGTCAATGTACAAATAGGACCTATCATGAATGATGGGTTCTTAAGGTGCCCATACATCTTAAGTGTTGGGAGTTCCTTCCCATACAGATACATGTTTAGTTAGGTTGAGCTTGTATGTGTTTTTAGTGGGGAGGCAGTGCTATATTTCTCTGGTGGCAACTTATCTCTGAGAAGAGCAAAAAGATTGGGCTTTGAAAGTCAACATGGCTAAACCTTCTAACCTCTGACATCATTTGTCTGGAAAGAGTCAGGAAGCCCTCAAATGCGTTGGATGGTCCTGCCACAATTGGTGGATTTGGTCGACCTTAGTCTATCAATTGATACAAAATTTACTTTAGGTAGAGATTAGTGAATCAATTTCGAATACCCTGGTCCAGTGGCGGTTGACAGTAATCCATTGCCATCATTTCGGAGCCCTACGAACTGACTCTTAACTGCTGGCATCCTCAGCGCCTCTTCTGACTAGTTGTTCTGATATGACATTATGTGTGTGTGGCACACTTTAACAATGGCATAGTGCCTGGCCTACAAAACAGAAAAAAGGAGAAGGTTCACTGGGTTTCCATCTGGCGGCCACAGACTACTGACGTGGTGGCTGGATCATGGTCCAGAAAATTGATTCACTCATCTCTAAACCTGTGGGCAATTTTATGGAGCTTACAATGGTGCCACAGTCTTGGCTGATAAAGGATCCTTTTGTCCTCCAGGTGTCACGCTATGTATGGGGACAACCCAGCATATAACAACGGGAAAAAGGGAGGGAGCCCAACAACTAGGGAAAGGGAGAGTGGAGACTCCTAAACAGATCTAATGACAAACCCTGACTCCCCTATAGACCCTAAATAGGTTCTGCACCTATCGCGAGCAGGAAACCTTGCCCTAGCTGACCCTAAGGCTAGGCCGTAGGTAGGAAGCGGGACGGGTGAGCACTGAGTCAGCCCCACTACAAGCTAAAGTACACACAGGGGAAACAAATACACTTAGCTCCAAGATGACACCGGAGAAACCATGGCAACAATCCACAAAGGAACTCCAAGGTAATTCTAGCCGACTACTAGAATCCCAGGCCTGAACAGGTAAAACACGCTATCACCAGCAAACTCTCTGAGGATCTGAGAGTATTTAAGGACAAAGCAAGGAAGTGATGATTAACAGCAGAAAGGGGGGATGACTCAGGGTCCTAAAGGGAAAGGTATAATCCCCAATCAAGGTGAGGATCACAACTGGGTCCTAAAGAGAGAGGAATCATAAAAGGATCAGGGAGATGTTTGTAAGGCCAGCGACCTACTAAAGACACCCGTGATACCAGGTCTACATTGCAATTGGTGGTTGATTGTTAACAGTTATCTCAATCAAAAAGGTGACCTATGGATAGGATACAACCTTGATACAATTATGTATGTGTTTGGGGTAAACACAGATGATTAGTACAAATATGAGGTGGAGTTCAAAGCTAGCCATGCACCAGAAGAAGCCGCAGTGTTGAAACTTGAGTTGGGCTTTACTTGATGTTTTAAATGCTGATTTTTATGGGATCTTTTGTACGTACAATAAGATACCTTGCGGAAGGAAGCTCTGTATTGCAGTACTTTACTTTTGTTGAGCTTTTGTCCTATGCTGTTCTTTTAGGATAATAAGAAGACAAAGCAAAGTAATTTCATCCCCAGTTGAAGAAAGTATAACCTGTTCTGGAATTAAGCAACTCCTTGATTGCTGAATCTGAAACTCTTCGACAAAGTACTTAATGTGTGCAAGACTCTACTGTCATTTCTGCAGTTTACCTTTGGGAGTGGGACCAGTTCCATTTGCATTTTTCCTCTGACTTGGGAGACAATGGTGACTTTTCTTTTTTTTTTGACAAGATACGTCTGTTCAGCATACAATCTTAATTTTCTTTTCCATTCCTCTAAAGAGTAACTAATGTACAAGCAAATTAAAATAAATTTCCTAGCCCGTAGCGGTTCTCTTCATTCAGCAATCAGAGACCATTTCTAAAGTGAAGTATACTAGAAAGATAAGTCTTACAGGTCACAGGTCACAGTCGTCTTCATATTAGTATTTTAAGCTGCGGATATGTACTCTTTAATCTATAATCTTTAAAAATTCATTATGGTTTCCAGCGTGGCCTTAAAATATTTTGGCTCTCCATAATTTGAGACTGCCTATCTCTTCCTATTCCACACCCGCTGCCTGCCTCCGGTCTATGATTGACAGGTGACTGAAACATGAGTGACCTAGAGACAGGAGGCAGGCAGCAGGTGGGGAATAGGGAGAGAGGTAGGAGAGCAGTAATGCAGAGCCCACCCACTGCACTTGTATCTCATTAGCATACAATTTCAACTATGAATTTCTCTAAATCAGCAAAATGGATTTGTACAAGAAACTTAAGGAATTAATTGGAGCTCCTTTACGTACATGTTATTAGTTTGGGGTATAAAATCCTAATGACAGGTTTTCTTTAACATATTACAGCTGGTACTATTTTATTGTTCACCTGTGACGTTAGTCACTATTCCCAGACAAGCCGTGAGACAGGGGAGTCAAACGTTCCAGGGTTAGATACGAAGACAGCATATAGTAAACAAAAGGAAGAAGACCAAGGTAAAGACTGGTCACAATCCGAAGTCAAAATACCAGGAAGATAGCAGATCAGAGCAAAGGGGCTAGGCAAATGGATGGTCAGAAGGAGGTCCAAGGTCAGGCAGCAATAGATCAACAAACAGAGCACAGGAATACAAGGCAACGCACCACTGATCCAATGCTATGATTGGCAGAGATCTGGGGCTGACAGCTTAGCTAAGTAGCTGGGTAATAACTTAGAACAGGTAACACCTGAAGGAAGCTCAGCACCTCCCAGTCTCAGATTGGACGGCTGAGCTGTCAATCAAAATACCAAAAGCTCAGCATACCCCTGCACTAGATTGGACAACTGAGCTGTCAATCAAAATAAAGACAGCTCAGCAAGCCCCTGCACTAGATTGAACAACTGATCTGCCAATCAAAATAAAGACAGCTCAGCACGCCCCTGCACTAGATTGGACAACTGATCTGTCAATCAAAATGAAGACAGCTCAGCACGCCCCTGCACTAGATTGGACAACTGATCTGTCAATTAAAATAAAGACAGCTCAGCTAGCCCCTGCACTAGATTGGACAACTGATCTGTTAATCAAAATAAAGACAGCTCAGCACGCCCCTGCACTAGATTGGACGACTGAGCTGTCATTCAAAATACAGTTAGCTCAGCACGCCCCTGCACTAAATTTGATGACTGAGCGGTCTATCAAAATATTGACAGTTCAGCACGCCCCTGAATTCGATTGGACAATTGAGATGTTAATCAAAATACGGACAGCTCAGCACGCCCCTGCACTAGATTGGACAACTGAGTGGTCAATCAAAAAAAGACAGCTTAGCACGCCCCTGCACTAGATTGGACAACTGAGCTGTCAATCAAAATAAAGACAGCTTAGCACGCCCCTGCACTAGATTGGACAACTGAGCTGTCAATCAAAATAAAGACAGCTTAGCACGCCCCTGCACTAGATTGGACAACTGAGCTGTCAATCAAAAAAAAGACAGCTTAGCACGTCCCTGCACTAGATTGGACAACTGAGCTGTCAATCAAAATAAAGACAGCTTAGCACGCCCCAGCACTAGATTGGACAACTGAGCTGTCAATAAAAAAAAAGACAGCTTAGCACGCCCCTGCACTAGATTGGACAACTGAGCTGTCAATCAAAATAAAGACAGCTCATCACGCCCCTGCACTAGATTGGACAACTGAGCTGTCAATAAAAAAAAAGACAGCTTAGCACGCCCCTGCACTAGATTGGACAACTGAGCTGTCAATCAAAATAAAGACAGCTCAGCACGCCCCTGCACTAGATTGGACAACTGAGCTGTCAATCAAAATAAAGACAGCTCAGCACGCCCCTGCACTAGATTGGACAACTGTGCTGTCACTTACTGCGTCAAAGACACACTGAGCGGAGGAATCGTGATTCGTGACATTATCTTTATTTTTTTGATTTGCAGAGAAACTTGTAGACTTGTTATATTATTTACAGTGTATATAAAGTAATGGATTGAAGAATGAAAAACTGAAGGTTTAAAACCTACTGCAGTCTGCAAGAGAACTGCAACATGAAATAAGATTTCCCAAGAAATGAATTTACTTTCTGCTTATGTTCTTGATAGCAAGCACACATAATAAAAGGCTCAAATGGCACAAAAAGCTTCTCCCAACAAAAGGTAGGATGCTTTGATGATTGACAGGAAATGTGTTGCATGATGGCCCTTGGAAGAAGGGGAGAAAAAAAAATGAAATTGCAAAAATGAAAATTGACTGCGGCGAAAAGGGGTCAAATCGCTGTTGTCTCGATCTCCTTTAGAAAAGCACCCAGGAATCAGCTGTGCAGACTGCACATTTTTCATGCAGTATCACTTGCCAGTTATCAATATTCATGGCTGATCATGGAATACATTGTTGTGTTGGTTTGCCAAATCAAGAAACACTTCATAGAATCATAGAATCATAGAATGGTAGAGTTGGAAGGGACCTCCTGGGTCATCTGGTCCAACCCCCTGCTCAAAGCAGGATTCACTAGATCATCTCAGACAGATGTCTGTCCAGCCTCTGTTTGAAGACGTCCATTGAAGGGGAACTCACCACCTCTCGTGGCAGCCTGTTCCACTCATTAATCACCCTAACTGTCAAAAAGTTTTTTCTAATATCTAATCTGTGTCTCCTCCCATTTAGTTTCATCCCATTGCTTCTAGTCTTTCCTTGTGCAAATGAGAATAAAGATGATCCTTCTACAATGTGACAGCCCTTGACATATTTGTAGACAGCTATTAAGTCTCCTCTCAGTCTTCTTTTTTGCAAGCTAAACATTCCCAAATCCTGCAACCGTTCCTCATAGGACATGGTTTGCAGACCAGTCACCATTCTGGTCGCTCTTCTCTGAACTTGCTCCAGTTTGTCTATGTCTTTTTTAAAATGTGGTGCCCAAAACTGTACACAGTATTCCAGATGAGGTCTGACCAAAGAGGAGTAAAGACCGATAATGACTTCACGTGATCTAGACTGTATGCTTCTGTTAATACATCCCAGAATTGTATTTGCCTTTTTTGCTGCTGCATCACACTGTTGACTCATGTTCAGTCTATGATCTATTAGTATACCTAAGTCTTTTTCACATGTACTGTTGCTTAGCTCTATTCCTCCCATTCTGTATATGCTTTTTTCATTTTTATTGCCCAGATGTAGTACTTTGCATTTTTCCCTGTTAAAAACCATTCTGTTGGTTGCTGCCCACTGCTCCAGTTTATTTAGGTCTTTTTGAATCCTCTCTCTCTCTTCTCTAGTATTAGCTATCCCTCCTAGCTTTGTGTCATCAGCAAATTTAATCAGTTTACCCTCAATTCCTTCATCTAAATCATTGATAAAGATGTCGAACAATACAGGTCCCAGGGCGGAGCCCTGTGGTACCCCACTTGAGACATTCATCCAGCTGGATGTGAAGCCATTTACAACCACCCTTTGAGTCCGATCACTGAGCCAGTTATTAATCCACCTAACAGTTGCCTGGTCCATTGCATACTTGGTCATTTTTTCAATAAGGATGGTGTGAGATACTTTGTCAAATGCTTTGCTGAAGTCAAGATATACTATATCTACAGCATTTCCCTGATCCACCCAGTCAGTGATTCTGTCATAGAAGGAAATTAAGTTAGTCTGACATGACTTGTTAGTTACAAACCCATGCTGACTCTGGTTAATCACTTCATTCTTATCCATGTACTTACATACATGTTGTTTAATAATTTGTTCAAAGATCTTTCCTGGTATAGAAGTCAGACTCACCGGCCTATAGTTCCCTGGGTCCACCTTCTTCCCCTTTTTGAAGATAGGAACAACATTTGCTCTTCTCCAGTCTTCTGGGACTTCTCCAAGAATTTTCAAAGATTATGGAGAGTGGTTCTAAAATTTCTTCTACGATCTCCTTCAGTACTCTGGGGTGTAATTCATCTGGACCTGGAGACTTGAACTCATTTATGTTAGCTAAATATTCCCTCACAATCTTTCTGTTTACAGATAACTTGGATTCCTCTATTCCTTTAAAAGGACAGTGAAGATCAGTTGATGTTACATTTTCTTTCTGAGAGAAAACAGATGCAAAATAGGAATTAAAAAGTTCGGCCTTCTCAACATCCTCTCTTACTTCTCGTTATCAGCATTTCCACTTTAGGACTTTGTTTCCAAATCCTTTTTAAATGCTGTTTAGATAGAAATATAGATATCAGTGGATTTTTTTTATCGTATACGTTTTCCGGGAAAAGAAGGATTGGGCATATTGGATTTTATTATGCCCGATTCCTTTGTTTTTCAGGGAAATAAGCCATGGCCCGAGGATTCTGGGAGACGTTTTTCTTTGCTTTTAATTAAAAGGAATCTGTCAGCAGATTTTTACTACCTCATCTGAGAGCAGCATAATGTAGGCAAAAAGACCCTGATTCCAGTGATTTATCACTTAGTTTACTGGGTGCAGCAATTGTAACACAATCAGAGTTCTTAGATATAGGCATGTAGCAGAGCTGAGGAAGCTAACCCCACCCACACCAGGCTCTCTATTCACATTGTCTAGTGACAGTGAGCTGCTTATCAGAGGAGGGTTGGACTAGCAGTCACATGAGCTGTAGTCCTGGCAGTGATAATCTAATGTTGATAAAACCTTCATTGTAAGTAAACAACAGCCCATAACCTAATAAATGACACATCCCTATAATCTGTGTTTCAGACCCTATCTCCTGATGTTTTCAGATTACATAGCGAAAACCTGTTGACAGATTCCTTTTAAGAACACTTGATAGAAATATCTTGAAGGACATTTGAATGTCTCATATGTCTTTTTTCAACCTATGTAACACATCCACGCTCTACCAAGCCAAGTGTGCCAGTATATTTGGGGTTGGAAGGAGTAGCTGTCAGACGTAGAAGCATTCTCAGGTGTATGTCCATCGAGAAAACTTCAGGTTACGCTAAACTTGTGTGAACACTCTTTAAAAAGTTTCCATTTTAGCTAAGTTTAAAATAATAAAGTTTCATTTAATTTCCCTTAATTTAATTAATAATTTTAGTTTATCAAAAGTTGAATTTGTAGAAAAATATGTACAATAAAAAATGATATTGTGGTACCGTGTTAGCAAGAAAAGTCGATGTAAATACTTTTTATGCCCAAAGATGACAAAAGTATTCTCGGAGTGATACCTTTATTGGCTAACCAGAACAAAATATATATATATATATATACTGTAGATATATGCAAGCTTTCAGAGTACAGAAGAAGCCTCTGTGATCTGAAAGCTTGTAAATATATATTTTGTTCTGGTTAGCCAATAAAGGTATCACTCCGAGAATACTTTTGTCATCTTCGGGCATAAAAAGTATTTACATAGAAAAATATGTGGATTTTGACTCCAGTGGTGGTAGGGAAGAGTTGGGTCTAACCCTCTATATAATTGACACCAATAAATGCAGTGTTTTATAGTAAATGTAATAAATTTAAAGACAAAAGTGCAGATTCATGGATTCATGAGTGACTCTACCCTTCCTTTGGCTATACCCAGAGGTCACCGCTAGTGTTGAGCATTCCGATACTGAAATATCGGGTATCGGCCGATATTCGCGGTATCGGAATTCCGATACTTAATTCCGATACTATTGCAATATCGTATACCGGAATCGGAAGTTCCCATAATGCAATGAGACATTTTCATTTTATTCAGCCAATGAGGATCCTAAGAAGTGTGGGCACATCCTGTTAGGCATGTAGGCATCTTAACTAATGGCATGGCTGTGATTGGCTGCTGAAATGATGTCATGATGCACTATAAAAGCCACCGCCGCCATTTTGAGCTCACTCTGCTGTGAATTCAGTTAGGGATAGGACGCTGTTGTTCTGAGGGACAGTTTTAGCTACCTATTTGCTCTATACTGCTTTACCCAAGCTACTTTCTAAATCACTGTGCCTTGCAGTGCTAGTGCACAGTTCCCTGTGCTGTTCACCGCTATCTGCAAGGTCTGTGTGTGTGAGTGCAGCTCACCCTGTAGTGTGTGCTTCAGCCAAGTCTGGTTGTAGTGCACTCAGTGTGTGTCACTGCCTCATACATTGTCCTTTTTTGCCAATTCATAATTTTTCCTGATATCTCCTATTAGTGTGGTGGTTCCATCTGTATTCAGCTAAATTGGTTCCAAACACACTATATAGGAGTAGATAGAGAATTTTTTTTCCGTCTTGCAGCACTAGTGCACAGTGCTCTGCATCTGTACTGTTCACCGCTGTCTGCAAGGTCTGGTGTGTGAGTGCAGCTCACCCTGTAGTGTGTGCTTCAACCCCGTCTGGTTGTAGTGCACTCAGTGTGTGTCACTGCCTCATACATTGTCCTTTATTGCCAATTCATAATTTTTCCTGATATCTCCTATTAGTGTGGTGGTTCCATCCATATTCAGCTAAATTGATTCCAAACACACTATATAGGAGTAGATAGAGGAGCCTTTCTGCAGCATTGGGCCCTGCAGCCCCAGCCAGATTAGTATTAGCCTATTTTTTGCAGCCTCATCTATTGCATTGTAGGTTACCTTCCTACATTGTAATAGCTACAAAAAGTTTGTGATACTATCGTTATTACATCTTTAGGCACATCCAGTGTCTTTTTGTGACAAAAAAAACCTAAATAAAGTTCACCAAACACTCCACTTTACAGTTGTGTAGGCCACATTAGCTCATATTAAAGTCTAGTCCACACTTTATAAAATTAGTGTTTCTTATACCTGTTAGCAGCTGTTCAGGAATAAGCACACTAAGCCCTTAGTACTTTTCTGCCTATCTTTATCAGTCTACCAAGATGAAGAAGGCAGGGAGTAAGGCATGTGGTCGTGGTCGTGGGCGTGGGCGTGGAGTTTCTGCAGGGAGAGGACGTGAGGATTCTGTGCCTGCAGGGAGAGGACGTGGGGATTCTGTGCCTGCTGCGGGCACCAGTGACTCAGCATCCCCCAGTTTTACCAGGGAACAGTCCTTTATGCGCAGCTTTGTAGGAGCTAGCCGTACCCCACTGCTGCGCGAGGACCAAATTGAAGCCGTTGTCGGATGGATGGCAGCTAACGCATCGACTTCAATTAGTTCCAGATCCTCTCAGGTCCTGAGCACTGAAGAGCACCCATCTGTCTCTTCACCACCTGCCAAATTGCCCAGGCAGTCAGAGAGCCCTGGACAGGAGCCATCTCTACTTCTGTTCTCTGAATCTCTTGGCTTGGAAAGAGGGGGCCAGCCAAGCAGAATTCGAGAATTTGAAGAAGAGGTAGTATGCAGTGATGCGCAACCGTTTTGTCTCTCTGAATCTGAAGAGGCGGGTGGGCCAGTGCCTATGGTCAGCAGCACACCTCAGTACGCATCTGATGATGAGACTCAGGTGCCACTTTCTGGTGCGTACTGTGCTGTCGAGACTACCCAGGAGAAGCAGTTGTTTGAAGAGGGTGGTGTAGATGATGAGGTCCTTGACCCATCATGGCGTGAGGGACAGGAAGGTGGTGGGAGCAGCTCTGAGGAAGAGATTCCCCGAACGGCCCAAAAAGGAGGGAGAGGGAGGGGGCAGACTTGGTTGCCTGTAGCCTCCACTTCGGCACCCATTAGGAGCATGGCTCTTCCAAAATCCAAAGCGGGCGCTCCCAAGACTTGCAGTGCCTGGTCCTTTTTTGACACAGTTGCAGATGACATTTGCTTTGTCAAATGCAAGCTGTGTAATCAGAAGGTGAAAAGAGGGAAAAGTGTCAGCAACCTCAATACCACAAATATGTGGAAACATGTGCGGACCAAGCACGTGGTGGAGTTACACAAACACACTGAAGACCTAGGCCAACCTACAGCGCCACCTACCACCTCTTCAGCTCGTGTTGTAGCCTCTTCCTCCAGCTCACACACAGCTGGTTCGGCTTCCTCACAGGATCGCCATGGAAGAATCTCTGGCACTGTTGTACAGAGACACAGTGTAATTCCACCCACAGCACCACTTTCCCAGTCATCCTCACACTCCCAGGCCAGTCTACAGCCATCGTTAGCACAGGCATGGGAGAAAAGGCGCCCATACTCGGCAAACCACCCCCGAGCACAGGCTCTGAATGCTGGCATTGCTAAACTACTGGCCCTTGAAATGCTATCATTCAGGCTGGTGGAGACTGACACATTCCGTAACTTTATGGCATTGGCAGTCCCACAATACAACGTGCCCAGCCGCTTTTATTTCAGCAGGCAAGCCGTCCCTGCCCTGCAACATCATGTGGAGGGAAAAATTAAACATGCGCTACAAAACGCCGTCAGTAGCAAGGTCCACCTGACCACTGATGCGTGGACCAGTAAGCATGGACAGGGACGATACCTTTCCCTCACTGCCCATTGGGTAAATGTTGTGGAGCCGGGTACAGATCTTGAGAGTGGCGCTGTACGTGTTCTGCCAACTCCAAGGATTGCAGGAATCCAGTCTGTACACATTGACTCCTCCTCATACTCCAGTTCCTCTGAATCAGCGCTGCAGGAGCCGTCACGGTCTACCTCCACATCGACCCGTGAACGGTTACCTGTTATGATGACCGATATGAGCACAGCCGTGGCCAAACGTCAACAGGCCGTATTAAAATTAATTTCTTTGGGGAATCGAAGCCACACAGCGCAGGAGCTCTGGAATGCCATCAAGCAGCAGAGTGACGTGTGGTTTGTGCCAGCGAATCTCCAGCCAGGCATGGTAGTGTGTGACAATGGCCGAAATCTGGTGGCAGCTCTGGGCCTAGGCAACCTCACTCACATCCCATGTCTGGCACATGTGCTCAACTTGGTCGTGCAGAGTTTTTTGAGGGACTATCCGGATCTTGATGCACTGCTTCACAAGGTCCGCATAGAGTGCGCTCACTTGCGGCGTTCCAGCAATGCAAGATCACGCATTGCAGCTCTGCAGCGCCGATTATGTCTTCCGGAACATCGCATCATATGTGACCTACCCACCAGGTGGAATTCAACGTTACATATGTTGGAGAGGTTGTGTGAGCAGCAGGCAGCAGTAATGGAGTACCAGCTGCAGCAGGCGCAAACAAGTCGCAGTGCGCGCCGTTCACACTTCACCACCACTGAGTGGGCCTCTATGAAGGACATTTGCCACGTTTTGCGTGCCTTCGATTATTCCACGCGGATGGCGAGTGCAGATGATGCACTAGTCAGCATGACTATCCCCCTTATCTGCCTGCTTGAAAAAACACTGCAAGCACTAAGGGACGAGGTTTTGGAAGAGGTGGAGGATGAGGAGTCACAAATGCCATCTGCTTCTCTACAGTCTGCGCAACGTGGTTCCTCACAAAGGCCTAGGCAGGGGACACTTTGTGAGGAGGATGAGGAGGAGTCAATGGATGAGGAAGACATCTGTCCAGAGGAGGGAGGTACACAATGCTCTAGTAGTCAGTATCTAGAGCGAGGGTGGGGTGATGCAGAGCAGGCAGAGATCACGCCTCAAGCAGGGGACAGCGTTTCTTGGCCAGTTGGCAGTCTGCAGCACATGGTTGATTTCATGCTGCAGTGCCTCAGAAACGACCGCCGCATCGCCCACATTCTCAACACGGCTGATTATTGGGTGTCCACCCTCCTAGATCCTCGCTACCGGGACAACTTACAAAGCCTCATAACACCATTGAACCGGGAGCGTAAAATGCGGGAGTACCAAGACGCACTGGTGCATTCCATCATGTTCTCCATTCCAACCGAGAGCAGTGCTGCTAGTGCTTTACAAAGCAGCTCAGTGCGTCGAGGCAGTGGAGGAAGCTCTGCACAAAGAGGGAGCAGAAGCAGCGCCTCAGCACAAGGCAAGACCAGTATGGCCGAAATGTGGCAAAGTTTTGTGTCCCCGCCGCCACAAATGTCTACACCATCACAGACAGCTCCAGTCAGCAGGAGGCAACGTTTCCGTCAGATGGTGACAGACTACATGTCTTGCCCTCTTAGTGTACTCCCAGACGGCTCTTCTCCCTTCAAGTTTTGGGTCTGTAAGCTGGATACATGGCCAGAGCTTAGTCAGTATGCACTGGAGGTGCTAGCTTGCCCTGCTGCTAGTGTATTATCGGAACGCGTCTTTAGTGCCGCAGGTGGTGTACTAACAGACCGTCGCATGCGACTATCCTCCGATAACGTTGACCGGCTTACTTTTCTCAAAATGAACAAGGCCTGGATCTCTCATGAATTTGCCAGTCCTCTTCCAGAATAAATAATTGGTTGGCAACAGTATCCAGGTCTCCTGTTCTGTTCATGTTTCTACCACCTGAACTGTAATCCCTGAGCTCCAACACCGCCAGTTGGCGCTCGGAAGTGCCGTCTGCACAGTCAACACTTGCTGCCGTGTTATTGGGGTTCAGTAACGTCAGCTGTTCTCCTGCTGTGCGGACGGCAATTTCTCCTGATTTGTCCACATCCACTGTACTACACATTTTAAAGTTGCTCCAATTACTCCTCTGGCTCCTCTGTTTTCATTCTTATCCCTGGGCTCCAGCACCGCCAGTTGGCGCTCGGAAGTGCTGTCTGCACAGTCAACACTTGCTACCATGTTATTGGGGTTCAGTAACGTCAGCTGTTCCCCTGCTGTGCGGACGGCAATTTCTCCTGCTTTGTCCACATCCACTATACTACACATTTTAAAGTTGCTCGAATTACACCTCTGGCTCCTCTGTTTTCATTCTTATCCCTGGGCTCCAGCACCGCCAGTTGGCGCTCGGAAGTGCCGTCTGCACAGTCAACACTTGCTACCATGTTATTGGGGTTCAGTAACGTCAGCTGTTCCCCTGCTGTGTTCACGGCAATTTCTCCTGCTCTGTCCATATTCACTGTGCTACTTATTTAAAACTTGCTCCAATTACACCTCTGGCTCCTCCGTATTTAGTATTTACCCTGGGCTCCAACACCGCCAGTTGGCGCTCGGAAGTGCTGTCTGCACAGTCAACACTTGCTGCCGTGTTATTGGGGTTCAGTAACGTCAGCTGTTCTCCTGCTGTGCGGACGGCAATTTCTCCTGCTTTGTCCAAATCCACTGTACTACACATTTTAAAGTTGCTCGAATTACACCTCTGGCTCCTCTGTTTTCATTCTTATCCCTGGGCTCCAGCACCGCCAGTTGGCGCTCGGAAGTGCCGTCTGCACAGTCAACACTTGCTGCCGTGTTATTGGGGTTCAGTAACGTCAGCTGTTCCCCTGCTGTGCGGACGGCAATTTCTCCTGCTCTGTCCACATTCTCACTACTACAGATTTTAAAGTTGCTCCAATTACACCTCTGGCTCCTCTGTTTTCATTCTTATCCCTGGGCTCCAGCACCGCCAGTTGGCGCTCGGAAGTGCTGTCTGCACAGTCAACACTTGCTACCATGTTATTGGGGTTCAGTAACGTCAGCTGTTCCCCTGCTGTGCGGACGGCAATTTCTCCTGCTCTGTCCACATTCTCACTACTACAGATTTTAAAGTTGCTCCAATTACACCTCTGGCTCCTCTGTTTTCATTCTTATCCCTGGGCTCCAGCACCGCCAGTTGGCGCTCGGAAGTGCTGTCTGCACAGTCAACACTTGCTACCATGTTATTGGGGTTCAGTAACGTCAGCTGTTCCCCTGCTGTGCGGACGGCAATTTCTCCTGCTCTGTCCACATTCTCACTACTACAGATTTTAAAGTTGCTCCAATTACACCTCTGGCTCCTCTGTTTTCATTCTTATCCCTGGGCTCCAGCACCGCCAGTTGGCGCTCGGAAGTGCCGTCTGCACAGTCAACACTTGCTGCCGTGTTATTGGGGTTCAGTAACGTCAGCTGTTCTCCTGCTGTGCGGACGGCAATTTCTCCTGATTTGTCCACATCCACTGTACTACACATTTTAAAGTTGCTCCAATTACTCCTCTGGCTCCTCTGTTTTCATTCTTATCCCTGGGCTCCAGCACCGCCAGTTGGCGCTCGGAAGTGCCGTCTGCACAGTCAACACTTGCTGCCGTGTTATTGGGGTTCAGTAACGTCAGCTGTTCTCCTGCTGTGCGGACGGCAATTTCTCCTGCTTTGTCCACATCCACTGTACTACACATTTTAAAGTTGCTCGAATTACACCTCTGGCTCCTCTGTTTTCATTCTTATCCCTGGGCTCCAGCACCGCCAGTTGGCGCTCGGAAGTGCCGTCTGCACAGTCAACACTTGCTGCCGTGTTATTGGGGTTCAGTAACGTCAGCTGTTCCCCTGCTGTGCGGACGGCAATTTCTCCTGCTCTGTCCACATTCTCACTACTACAGATTTTAAAGTTGCTCCAATTACACCTCTGGCTCCTCTGTTTTCATTCTTATCCCTGGGCTCCAGCACCGCCAGTTGGCGCTCGGAAGTGCTGTCTGCACAGTCAACACTTGCTACCATGTTATTGGGGTTCAGTAACGTCAGCTGTTCCCCTGCTGTGCGGACGGCAATTTCTCCTGCTCTGTCCACATTCTCACTACTACAGATTTTAAAGTTGCTCCAATTACACCTCTGGCTCCTCTGTTTTCATTCTTATCCCTGGGCTCCAGCACCGCCAGTTGGCGCTCGGAAGTGCTGTCTGCACAGTCAACACTTGCTACCATGTTATTGGGGTTCAGTAACGTCAGCTGTTCCCCTGCTGTGCGGACGGCAATTTCTCCTGCTCTGTCCACATTCTCACTACTACAGATTTTAAAGTTGCTCCAATTACACCTCTGGCTCCTCTGTTTTCATTCTTATCCCTGGGCTCCAGCACCGCCAGTTGGCGCTCGGAAGTGCCGTCTGCACAGTCAACACTTGCTGCCGTGTTATTGGGGTTCAGTAACGTCAGCTGTTCCCCTGCTGTGCGGACGGCAATTTCTCCTGCTCTGTCCACATTCTCACTACTACAGATTTTAAAGTTGCTCCAATTACACCTCTGGCTCCTCTGTTTTCATTCTTATCCCTGGGCTCCAGCACCGCCAGTTGGCACTCGGAAGTGCTGTCTGCACAGTCAACACTTGCTACCATGTTATTGGGGTTCAGTAACGTCAGCTGTTCCCCTGCTGTGCGGACGGCAATTTCTCCTGCTCTGTCCACATTCTCACTACTACAGATTTTAAAGTTGCTCCAATTACACCTCTGGCTCCTCTGTTTTCATTCTTATCCCTGGGCTCCAGCACCGCCAGTTGGCGCTCGGAAGTGCCGTCTGCACAGTCAACACTTGCTGCCGTGTTATTGGGGTTCAGTAACGTCAGCTGTTCCCCTGCTGTGCGGACGGCAATTTCTCCTGCTCTGTCCACATTCTCACTACTACAGATTTTAAAGTTGCTCCAATTACACCTCTGGCTCCTCTGTTTTCATTCTTATCCCTGGGCTCCAGCACCGCCAGTTGGCGCTCGGAAGTGCTGTCTGCACAGTCAACACTTGCTACCATGTTATTGGGGTTTAGTAACGTCAGCTGTTCCCCTGCTGTGCGGACGGCAATTTCTCCTGCTCTGTCCACATTCTCACTACTACAGATTTTAAAGTTGCTCCAATTACACCTCTGGCTCCTCTGTTTTCATTCTTATCCCTGGGCTCCAGCACCGCCAGTTGGCGCTCGGAAGTGCTGTCTGCACAGTCAACACTTGCTACCATGTTATTGGGGTTCAATAACGTCAGCTGTTCCCCTGCTGTGCGGACGGCAATTTCTCCTGCTCTGTCCACATTCTCACTACTACAGATTTTAAAGTTGCTCCAATTACACCTCTGGCTCCTCTGTTTTCATTCTTATCCCTGGGCTCCAGCACCGCCAGTTGGCGCTCGGAAGTGCCGTCTGCACAGTCAACACTTGCTGCCGTGTTATTGGGGTTCAGTAACGTCAGCTGTTCTCCTGCTGTGCGGACGGCAATTTCTCCTGATTTGTCCACATCCACTGTACTACACATTTTAAAGTTGCTCCAATTACTCCTCTGGCTCCTCTGTTTTCATTCTTATCCCTGGGCTCCAGCACCGCCAGTTGGCGCTCGGAAGTGCCGTCTGCACAGTCAACACTTGCTGCCGTGTTATTGGGGTTCAGTAACGTCAGCTGTTCTCCTGCTGTGCGGACGGCAATTTCTCCTGCTTTGTCCACATCCACTGTACTACACATTTTAAAGTTGCTCGAATTACACCTCTGGCTCCTCTGTTTTCATTCTTATCCCTGGGCTCCAGCACCGCCAGTTGGCGCTCGGAAGTGCCGTCTGCACAGTCAACACTTGCTGCCGTGTTATTGGGGTTCAGTAACGTCAGCTGTTCCCCTGCTGTGCGGACGGCAATTTCTCCTGCTCTGTCCACATTCTCACTACTACAGATTTTAAAGTTGCTCCAATTACACCTCTGGCTCCTCTGTTTTCATTCTTATCCCTGGGCTCCAGCACCGCCAGTTGGCGCTCGGAAGTGCTGTCTGCACAGTCAACACTTGCTACCATGTTATTGGGGTTCAGTAACGTCAGCTGTTCCCCTGCTGTGCGGACGGCAATTTCTCCTGCTCTGTCCACATTCTCACTACTACAGATTTTAAAGTTGCTCCAATTACACCTCTGGCTCCTCTGTTTTCATTCTTATCCCTGGGCTCCAGCACCGCCAGTTGGCGCTCGGAAGTGCTGTCTGCACAGTCAACACTTGCTACCATGTTATTGGGGTTCAGTAACGTCAGCTGTTCCCCTGCTGTGCGGACGGCAATTTCTCCTGCTCTGTCCACATTCTCACTACTACAGATTTTAAAGTTGCTCCAATTACACCTCTGGCTCCTCTGTTTTCATTCTTATCCCTGGGCTCCAGCACCGCCAGTTGGCGCTCGGAAGTGCCGTCTGCACAGTCAACACTTGCTGCCGTGTTATTGGGGTTCAGTAACGTCAGCTGTTCCCCTGCTGTGCGGACGGCAATTTCTCCTGCTCTGTCCACATTCTCACTACTACAGATTTTAAAGTTGCTCCAATTACACCTCTGGCTCCTCTGTTTTCATTCTTATCCCTGGGCTCCAGCACCGCCAGTTGGCGCTCGGAAGTGCTGTCTGCACAGTCAACACTTGCTACCATGTTATTGGGGTTCAGTAACGTCAGCTGTTCCCCTGCTGTGCGGACGGCAATTTCTCCTGCTCTGTCCACATTCTCACTACTACAGATTTTAAAGTTGCTCCAATTACACCTCTGGCTCCTCTGTTTTCATTCTTATCCCTGGGCTCCAGCACCGCCAGTTGGCGCTCGGAAGTGCCGTCTGCACAGTCAACACTTGCTGCCGTGTTATTGGGGTTCAGTAACGTCAGCTGTTCTCCTGCTGTGCGGACGGCAATTTCTCCTGCTTTGTCCACATCCACTGTACTACACATTTTAAAGTTGCTCGAATTACACCTCTGGCTCCTCTGTTTTCATTCTTATCCCTGGGCTCCAGCACCGCCAGTTGGCGCTCGGAAGTGCCGTCTGCACAGTCAACACTTGCTACCATGTTATTGGGGTTCAGTAACGTCAGCTGTTCCCCTGCTGTGTTCACGGCAATTTCTCCTGATTTGTCCACATTCTCACTACTACAGATTTTAAAGTTGCTCCAATTACACCTCTGGCTCCTCTGTTTTCATTCTTATCCCTGGGCTCCAGCACCGCCAGTTGGCGCTCGGAAGTGCCGTCTGCACAGTCAACACTTGCTGCGGTGTTATTGGGGTTCTGTAACGTCAGCTGTTCCCCTGCTGTGTTCACGGCAATTTCTCCTGCTCTGTCCATATTCACTGTGCTACTTATTTAAAACTTGCTCCAATTACACCTCTGGCTCCTCCGTTTTTAGTATTTACCCTGGGCTCCAATACCGCTAGTTGCTGCTCAGAAGTGCCGTCTGCACAGTCAACGCTTGCTCCAGTGTTATTGGGATTCAGTAACGTCAGCTGATCCCCAGCTGTGTGTCCGGCAAATTCTCCTGCTTTGTCCACATCCACTGTAGTACGGATTTAAAACCTCCTCCAAATACACCTCTGGCTCTTCTGTTTTTAGTATTTACCCTGGGCTCCAGCACCGCCAGCTGGTTCTCGGCAGTTCCATTGGCTCTTGTACCTTCTGCTACCCATCCGGGTTCCAGTACCGTCAGCTGGTTCTCGGCAGTGTCTTTGGCACGGGTACTCCCTCCTGCCCAGCCTGGTTCCAGCACGCCAGCTGTTTCCGGGTAGTGTCAACGTCACTTTGCCTCCAATGCGTTGTCCTGTCGTGTTGCGGTCGGGTTAGCCGACTCTATGGTGCCTGCAGTTTAGGTGACTCCTATGTGGGCTGCGGGATCTGGCAATGAAGGCTGGTTCCATAGTGCCAATAGGACAAGCACCCTCTGTAGGACTGTGGGTTTTGGTAACTGCGGCCGGCTCGCGGCCTTGAACTTTTTTTTTACATGGGTACCTTCTGCTACCCATCCGGGTTCCAGTACCGTCAGCTGGTTCTCGGCAGTGCCTTTGGATTAGGTGCCTCCTTCTCGGTATCCAAGTTCCACCAACGTCTGCTGGTCCTTGGTAGTGCTTTCTGGCACAGGTACCTCCTGCTTAGTAACCGAGTTCCAGTAACATCAGCTGGTCCTCGGTAGTTCCATTGGCTCTTGTACCTTCTGCTACCCATCCGGGTTCCAGTACCGTCAGCTGGTCCTCGGTAGTTCCATTTGCTCTTGTATCTTCTGCTACCCATCCGGGTTCCAGTACCGTCAGCTGGTTCTCGGCAGTGTCCTTGGCACGGGTACTCCCTCCTGCCCAGCCTGGTTCCAGCACGCCAGCTGTTTCCGGGTAGTGTCAACGTCACTTTGCCTCCAATGCGTTGTCCTGTCGTGTTGCGGTCGGGTTAGCCGACTCTATGGTGCCTGCAGTTTAGGTGACTCCTATGTGGGCTGCGGGATCTGGCAATGAAGGCTGGTTCCATAGTGCCAATAGGACAAGCACCCTCTGTAGGACTGTGGGTTTTGGTAACTGCGGCCGGCTCGCGGCCTTGAACTTTTTTTTTACATGGGTACCTTCTGCTACCCATCCGGGTTCCAGTACCGTCAGCTGGTTCTCGGCAGTGCCTTTGGATTAGGTGCCTCCTTCTCGGTATCCAAGTTCCACCAACGTCTGCTGGTCCTTGGTAGTGCTTTCTGGCACAGGTACCTCCTGCTTAGTAACCGAGTTCCAGTAACATCAGCTGGTCCTCGGTAGTTCCATTGGCTCTTGTACCTTCTGCTACCCATCCGGGTTCCAGTACCGTCAGCTGGTCCTCGGTAGTTCCATTTGCTCTTGTATCTTCTGCTACCCATCCGGGTTCCAGTACCGTCAGCTGGTTCTCGGCAGTGTCTTTGGCACGGGTACTCCCTCCTGCCCAGCCTGGTTCCAGCACGCCAGCTGTTTCCGGGTAGTGTCAACGTCACTTTGCCTCCAATGCGTTGTCCTGTCGTGTTGCGGTCGGGTTAGCCGACTCTATGGTGCCTGCAGTTTAGGTGACTCCTATGTGGGCTGCGGGATCTGGCAATGAAGGCTGGTTCCATAGTGCCAATAGGACAAGCACCCTCTGTAGGACTGTGGGTTTTGGTAACTGCGGCCGGCTCGCGGCCTTGAACTTTTTTTTTTACATGGGTACCTTCTGCTACCCATCCGGGTTCCAGTACCGTCAGCTGGTTCTCGGCAGTGCCTTTGGATTAGGTGCCTCCTTCTCGGTATCCAAGTTCCACCAACGTCTGCTGGTCCTTGGTAGTGCTTTCTGGCACAGGTACCTCCTGCTTAGTAACCGAGTTCCAGTAACATCAGCTGGTCCTCGGTAGTTCCATTGGCTCTTGTACCTTCTGCTACCCATCCGGGTTCCAGTACCGTCAGCTGGTCCTCGGTAGTTCCATTTGCTCTTGTATCTTCTGCTACCCATCCGGGTTCCAGTACCGTCAGCTGGTTCTCGGCAGTGTCTTTGGCACGGGTACTCCCTCCTGCCCAGCCTGGTTCCAGCACGCCAGCTGTTTCCGGGTAGTGTCAACGTCACTTTGCCTCCAATGCGTTGTCCTGTCGTGTTGCGGTCGGGTTAGCCGACTCTATGGTGCCTGCAGTTTAGGTGACTCCTATGTGGGCTGCGGGATCTGGCAATGAAGGCTGGTTCCATAGTGCCAATAGGACAAGCACCCTCTGTAGGACTGTGGGTTTTGGTAACTGCGGCCGGCTCGCGGCCTTGAACTTTTTTTTTACATGGGTACCTTCTGCTACCCATCCGGGTTCCAGTACCGTCAGCTGGTTCTCGGCAGTGCCTTTGGATTAGGTGCCTCCTTCTCGGTATCCAAGTTCCACCAACGTCTGCTGGTCCTTGGTAGTGCTTTCTGGCACAGGTACCTCCTGCTTAGTAACCGAGTTCCAGTAACATCAGCTGGTCCTCGGTAGTTCCATTGGCTCTTGTACCTTCTGCTACCCATCCGGGTTCCAGTACCGTCAGCTGGTCCTCGGTAGTTCCATTTGCTCTTGTATCTTCTGCTACCCATCCGGGTTCCAGTACCGTCAGCTGGTTCTCGGCAGTGTCTTTGGCACGGGTACTCCCTCCTGCCCAGCCTGGTTCCAGCACGCCAGCTGTTTCCGGGTAGTGTCAACGTCACTTTGCCTCCAATGCGTTGTCCTGTCGTGTTGCGGTCGGGTTAGCCGACTCTATGGTGCCTGCAGTTTAGGTGACTCCTATGTGGGCTGCGGGATCTGGCAATGAAGGCTGGTTCCATAGTGCCAATAGGACAAGCACCCTCTGTAGGACTGTGGGTTTTGGTAACTGCGGCCGGCTCGCGGCCTTGAACTTTTTTTTTACATGGGTACCTTCTGCTACCCATCCGGGTTCCAGTACCGTCAGCTGGTCCTCGGTAGTTCCTCAGCTTTCTTGTACCTTCTGCTACATTTCCAAGTTCAAGCTTTTTGAAATGGTTCTTGGTAATCACTCTGGATCTCCCTGACGAGGACCCTGAAGACGAGGACCCTGAAGACCAACCCTAAGAAGACGAGGACCCCGAAGACAATGACCCTGAAGACGAGGACCCTGAAGACCACCCCGAAGAAGACGAGGACCCTGAAGACCACCCCGAAGAAGACGAGGACCCTGAAGACCACCCCGAAGAAGACGAGGACCCCGAAGACGAGGACCCAGAAGACCAACCCGAAGAAGACGAGGACCCCGAAGACGAGGACCCCCGAAGACGACGACCCTGAAGACCACCCCGAAGAAGACCAAGAAGATGACCCTGAAGAAGTTGACCAAGAAGACAAAGAAGAGAAGACAAGCACCAAGATACAGAAAAACAAGAGACAGAAAACCAAGAAGCAGAAATACAAGAAGCTGCAGAACAAAAAGCGGAAGAACATTAAGCATAAGACTAAAAATCAGAGCAAAAGATAATATCTAAATTATAAGCAGAAGATGACTAAGCAGTGTATGGGGGTGAGTCCGTTCCTCCTCGTGGTGCCCCTGGAAAAGACCTGCTGCTGCAGGCCAAACTGAACGCGGACAAATCCTGTTGTAAATCTTTTGTGACGGGCAGAACGAAAGGTGTAATGTCCAACCTTTTATAGATAACAACTACAGGAATGCCTGTCACAAATAAGAATATGATGAAGAAGAAGAATATGAAGAAGATGAAGAAGTAGAATATGAAGAATGTAAAAAAAAGAATAATACGAAGAAGGTGAAGAAGAAGAAGGTGAAGAAGAAGTGGATGAAAAAGATGCTGAGGATGATGAAGGAGAAAGTGTGGGAGAAGTAAAAAAGAAGGTGAAGAGCATGGAAGTAGTGAAACATAAATATCTGACAAAATATAAAAATACTTAACATAGTTAATATTTCCGTAACTCAGAACATAATAAAAAAATATTAATTCCTGCTATTCCATTTGACTGGGCTAAACCTCTATGCCTTTATTGTCTCCCCCACCTCCCCCAATACATTCTACATTATTCTTAGTTGTTTTCCTTCATGTAGAAATAACCTACAAGGAAAGAAAGGGTTTATTTTAATTCCGATATTTATGTCCCATTGACTTGCATTGGTTTCCGGTATCGGAATCGGCGATATCCGATACTTTTTCGGTATCGGTCCGATCCAATCCGATCCGATATTTCCCGATATCGGAAGGTATCGCTCAACACTAGTCACCGCTCATTTCCCACACATAAGTCACTTCTCAGTTATTTCCATAACAATGCACAAAAGTGTTTCAAAAGTAGCGGGTGAAAAAAAAAAAATCAAACTATTGATTTGATTGTCTTTGGGTGAAAAAAAAAAATTCTTAGAAGTCAAAGCATTTTCTAGTCATTTTTCTATGAGATAGTGATGTGCAGAGAATAACTTATTCACATGCAAATGCTGCAGCCTGAAATTGTATCGGATGGGAAAAGGCAGCCCCTGGATAGGCAACAATGATGAGCAAAACTCCGAGGAGCCACCCCACTAAGTAATCGTTAACAAGGCGATGAGTGAATTAGTGAATGGCAATGAGGTTTTAATTGGTGACCCATTATATTTATCAATCTGACAGCGGAGGAGCATAGAGCCACCTCCCTTGTTGTGTGTTTTTCTTTGCTTCGCTTCTCATTGAAGCCTCTTCATCCGAAGATCTCACGTCAATGGGACGACCTGGATCCTTGTGAAAGGCTCCAGGAAAACACTACAAAACTGGGAATGCCGTCTAAATGATAACTGTGAATTATTCATTAGGCCCTTTAAGACAGTGTATAAATCAGGCCAGTGAAACAATCCACATCCCCATTGTGCCACTTCATTTGTTTAAAGCGGGGGTCTAAAAAGGAGAGAGATCCCCCACGCCTTCTTCAGGCACTTGTCAACTGTGACTCAATCCGGAGAAGATATTAAAAACCGTTTGAAACTTTGTCGCATGGGATCGTTGAAATGGGCACTGTTGATTAAAATAGGTCAAGTCTCAGGGAGATGATATGTTTAAAGGGAAGTTGTTATTATTATTATTATTATTTATTATTATTATTATTATTATAGCGCCATTTATTCCATGGCGCTTTACATATTCTCATCGGAAAATATCCTGTTGTTTAAATCAGGGGCTTTTTTGTTACATGCATTTTTAAAAGAAATGTTGGCAATGTTTTTTTCATATTAGAATTTTTATTAAAAAAAAAAACAACTAAATTAGTAATCTTGCAGTTTTCACATTGGCCACTGGGGCTTTTTAGACTCATATTTCTTGGAAGAGTTTACAGCAGGCTTCTTATCATCAGAGACAGGATTGCACTAAATTAGTAATCTTGCAATTTTCACATTGGCCACTGGGGCTTTTTAGACTCATAATTCCTCAAAGAGTTTACAGCAGGCTCCTTATCATCAGAGATAGGATTACAATAAATTTGTAATCTTGCAAATTAACCATTGGCCACTGGGGCTTTTCAGACTCATATTTCTTGGAAGAGTTTACAGCAGGCTCCTTATCATCAGAAACAGGATTACACTAAATTTGTAGTCTTGCTATTTTCACATTGGCCACTGGGGCTTTTTAGACTCATACTTACTGAAAGAGTTTACAGCAGGCTCCTTATCATCAGAGACAGGATTACACTAAATTTGTAATCTTGCTATTTTCACATTGGCCACTGGGGCTTTTTAGACTCATATTTCTTGGAAGAGTTTACAGCAGGCTCCTTATCATCAGAGACAGGATTACACTAAATTTGTAATCTTGCTATTTTCACATTGGCCACTGGGTTTTTCAGACTCATAATTCCTGAAAGCGTTTACAGCAGGCTCCTTATCATCAGAGACAGGATTACACTAAATTTGTAATTTTACAAATTTTCATACTGGCCACTTGGGCTTTTTTAGACTCATACTTTCTGAAAGAGTTTGCAACAGGCTCCTTATCATCAGTGACAGCATTACACTAAATTAGTAATCTGGTAATTTTCATACTGACCACTTGGGCTTTTTTAGACTCATACTTTCTGAAAGAGTTTACCGCAGACTCTTAATTATCAGAGACAGGATTACACTAAATTAGTAATCTTGTAATTTTCACATTGGCCACTGGGGCTTTTTTAGACTCATACTTCCTGGAAGAGTTTACAGAAGGCTTCTTATCATCAGAGACAGGATTACATTAAATTAGTAATCTTACAAATTTTCATACTGACCACTGGGGCTTTTTTAGACTCATACTTCATGGAAGAGTTTACAGCAGGCTCCTTATCATCAGAGACAAGATTATACAAAATGAATAATCTTGCAATTTACTTTCTGGTAAGAATTTACAGCAGGGTTCTTATTATCAGAGACAGGATTACACTAAATTAGTAATTTTGCAATTTTCACATTGGCCACTGGGGCTTTTTTAGACTCATACTTCCTGGAAGGGTTTACAGCAGGCTCTTTATCATCAGAGACAGGATTACAACGATCGGTAACTCCTCTATACACAGTTGCTGTAGAGTGCAGAAAAAAGAACAATGGTTCCAATCTTTATGAGTTATAAATGCTAATGATGAAGAAACGTAACATGGAGGGGTCCGATAGTGGGTTGATGTACTTGGTGGCAGGGCATACAAGCCACTCTGCCTTTTCCAGTGCTTTTATAAACAAGTCTAAGCAAATTAAGAAAAATCTTGATACAACTGTGTAAAATGGCTACAGAACCCTGTAATGTTTATACTGGTTCCAGCTTGTATAGATTATGACCATTGTCCGTCTCATCTACCTCATGTCCACCCATTACTCTGTGTCCAGCAGACCTTTCAATGCTCATATTGTCTTTTGCTTATACAACCTGTATCAGTGTCATGTAGGCTGCAATAACTTAGTTTTTCCCTTGTTAAAATGGATCTGTCACTAAGTTGCACAACACAAACTGTATACATTATTAAATACATCTCTGATGAGGCTGATCCTATAAATCTGATATTCAGGTGAGCATTATATGGGTCAGGCTAAAGAGTGAGTGAGCTCATAAGTCCAAATATATTTATTCTACACCCACCGACCCAGCCAGACTGACAGCTGCAGCTTGCACTGAGCAGTGTGAAATCTCAGCAGCAACAGGATGGAGGGACCCTGAGGAACTGTCATAAAGGATTATACAGCTATGCTGACATGGACTTTAAAAGTGGTTTATGACTTCCTTCTCAGGTATAAGTATGTATGTGGGTTATATTGTGAAATGCCGCATTGAAACAACCCCATTGTATATGCTTTATTAAGGTATAGTATCATTATAATGAATTATTTATAGTTCATCATATGTTAAACTAAAGGGGAACGTTATAATATCTTGTACCAAGGTTATGGATAATTGAGTTATTTCTATAGCACCAACATATTCAACAGTGCTGTAAAATCACATCTTTTCCTGTCCTCGTTAGTGTCACGGGTGTGTCAGGTGTGACCGACAGTCGCTCTGGATCCGGCTGTAGAAGGTCACTGCACTTGACATTACAGATGCCTTCTTGATCCTCTCATCTCTGTAGTGTAGTGATATTCTTCTTCCTTTAGGACCCAGCTGCAAACTCCACCTGCTGCTGCTAATTGACACACCCTTGCTTGGTAGTCTCAGTACTCTCAGTGTCTCCAGAGAGTCGCCGGTGATAGTTTTATGTTCCTCTGTCCATGCCTGGAGTACTAGTAGTTGGCTAGTTTCTCCGTGGACTTCCCTTGGAGGACGGTTTGCCTTATCACTCTGGTGTCTTCTCAATCTAAGTGTATCCCCTGTGTTTGTTTAGCTTGCTGTCTTTAGTTACAGTGGGGCCTGAGTAGTGCTCACCCCGTCCCCTCCCTACCTAGGGCCTAGCTCTAGGGACATTCAGGGATTAGGTTTCCTGCTCGGCGATAGGTGCGGAACTATGTAGGGACTATAGGGTAGTCAGGGTGATATTGGATCTGCCTAGGGCTCCCCACTCCCTGTTTCCCTAGTTCTTGGGCTCCCTTCCCCCACCTCATTGTACACTTGTCCCTTCCCTCACCTTGCGTGACAATTAGGTGATAACTTAGTGATCAGTGGAGGTCCGACTGCTTGGATCCACACTCATCTGCAGAACAGGGTACTTTTCTGCTCACTAGCACAGAGCAAAATTGCGGAAGCCCGATCGCTGCTCCACTCATTCCACATGGGGCTGCCAAGCGCTATAGGAAGTGAAGGAGCAGTGGCCGGTCATGTGCATCGCCAATTGATGCGGGTTCCAGCGGTCAGCCCCCCATCAATTTATCAGTTATCATTTATTCTATGGATAGGAAGACCCCTTTATGGCTACCACTGCAATACCAGCTGTTCATTCTAAAAATATATATACTTTTTTGTTGACCTTCAGTTTTAATTTTTACGATATTATTCATATGTTCCTTCATGATACGATCCTCTTGTGTCGATTGATTGGCATAACTATTGATGCCACCATCATAGACAGTAATGAAAACTAGAACAATGATAACAAAACAGTAATGTGCAGAAAGTGCAAGTGCTACATATTATGTCTTAATTTTCTTGAGATTTTCATGGGTTATTTCAAGTTTTATATCATGTTTTATTTACTTGGTGTCTGTGTGTGCTATCTATCCTGTGTTATATCATGTTTTCTATAGCGGTTTTATTTATTTCATAACTCCATGTGTTTTACCTTGTGTTTTATCATGTTTTTATTCACCTGATATTTTAATGTGCTATAATATACATTGTGAGTTATATCCTGGCTTATATAATAGTTGTGTGTTGTATCATGTATTTCTGTACTTTACATCTTCTATTGTTATATTATGTATTAAATCCAGGAAGAAGCAAGCAGCAAAACGCACGTCGGGGTGAGGGGTGCCGTGCCGACATTATCCTGACATTCCTACTTTTTTCTACATTCTGTCATCCAGGTATTTATTGAGGTCACAGTCTCTTTATATCAATAGGTTATGGTTAGCATTATGTAATAATTCATACTGTGGTTTAATATACCTGTGTTACAATTATAACAATATTTATATTTAATATTATGGTTTTATTACTTGAAATCTTCATGTATTATATAATGTTTTTTAGTTATTTCATATCTTTATGTGCTTTATTATATATTAATTCCTGTTTTTTTTTCTTCATGTGGTACGTGCTATGAGTAATATCATATGTTTATTATTTGACACTTCCATTTGTTATTTTATGTTTGTTTCCTTGCTATCCTTATGTGTTATACTATGTTATATCATATTTTTATTTATTTCATAGCATAATGTGCTATTTTATGTTATATCATGTATTATATCATGTTACTTACTCTACAGTGGGTACGGAAAGTATTCAGACCCCTTTAAATTTTTCACTCTTTGTTTCATTGTAGCCATTTGGTAAATTCTAAAAAGTTCATTTTTTTCTCATTAAAGTACACTCTACACCCCATCTTGACTGAAAAAAAACAGAAATGTAGAAATTTTTGCAAATTTATTAAAAAAGAAAAACTGAAATATCACATTGTGATAAGTATTCAGAACCTTTGCTCAGTATTTAGTAGGAGCACCCTTTTGAGCTAGTACAGCCATGAGTCTTCTTGGGAATGATGCAACAAGTGTTTCACATTCTTCCTTGCAGATCCTCTCCAGTTCCGTCAGGTTGGATGGTGAACGTTGGTGGACAGCCATCTTCAGGTCTCTCCAGAGATGCTCAATTGGGTTTAGGTCAGGGCTCTGGCTGGGCCAGTCAAGAATGGTCACAGAGTTGTTCTGAAGCCACTCCTTTGTTATTTTAGCTGTGTGCTTAGGGTCATTGTCTTGTTGGAAGATGAACTTTTGGCCAAGTCTGAGGTCCAGAGCATTCTGGAAGAGGTTTTCATCCAGGATATCTCTGTACTTGGCCGCATTCATGTTTCCTTCATTTGCAACCAGTCGTCCTGTCCCTGCAGCTGAAAAACACCCCCATAGCATGATGCTGCCACCACCATGTTTCACTGTTGGGATTGTATTGGGCAGGTGATGAGCAGTGCCTGGTTTTCTCCACACATACCGCTTAGAATTATCACCAAAAAGTTCTATCTTCGTCTCATCAGACTAGAGAATCTTATTTCTCATAGTCTAGGAGTCCTTCTTGTGTTTTTGAGCAAACTCTATTTGGGCTTTCATATGTCTTGCACTGAGGAGAGGCTTCCATCGGGGTCACTCTGCCATAAAGGCCCGACTGGTGGAGGACTGCAGTGATAGTTGACTTTGTGGAACTTTCTCCCATCTCCGTACTGCATCTCTGGAGCTCAGCCACAATGATCTTGGGGTTCTTCTTTACCTCTCTCACCAAGGCTCTTCTCCCACGATTGCTTAGTTTGGCTGGACGGCCAGGTCTAGGAAGACTTCTGGTGGTCCCAAACTTCTTCCATTTAAGTATTATGGAGGCCACTGTGCTCTAAGGAACTTGAGTAATGCAGAAATTCTTTTGTAACCTTGGCCAGATCTATGCCTTGCCACAATTCTGTCTCTGAGCTACTTGGGCAGTTCCTTTGAGCTCATGATTCTCATTTGGTCTGACATGCTCTGTGATATGTGAGGTCTTATATAGACAGGTGTGTGCCTTTCCAAATCAAGTCCTATCAGTTTAATTAAACACAGCTGGACTCCAATGAAGGAGTAGAACCATCTCAAGGAGGATCACAAGGATATGGACAGCATGTGACTTAAATATGAGTGTCTGAGCAAAGGGTCTGAATACTTATGACCATGTGATATTTCAGTTTTCTTTTTTAATAAATTTGCAAAAATTTCTACATTTCTGTTTTTTTTCAGTCATGATAGGGTGCAGAGTGTACTTTAATGAGAAAAAAATGACCTTTTTAGAATTTACCAAATGGCTGCAATGAAACAAAGAGTGAAAAATTTAAAGGGGTCTGAATACTTTCCATACCCACTGTACATGCATAACAGAGACAAACGGACAGTCAAAAAACACTGAAAAAACGCACCTAAAACACACCAAAAAAAGCAACAAAACAGCAACAAAAATCCTGAACAACCTCCTGGCAAGAGATCAGGTTTTGCTGCAGAAAATAAACACCGAAAAAAACATGATGTGTGAACATAGCCTTAGTCTTCAGATGAGGAAGTTTTCTAGAAGGATGAGCTCTGTACCCTACTGTGCAATCACCCCTTGGTGCTCAACCCATATGATGTGTTATATCATATTTTTTGTGAACTTTATACCTTTTTTTCCACTTGCTACCTACATGTGTTACATCATTATTTAATTTACTTGATTCTTTAGTGTAATTTAATTGAAGGGAGCTGCTGTTGTCTTTGGCTGATAAGTCTACAGGTGTTTCCAGCGTGGACAGAGGAGAACTTCACTCACTAATGGTGGGAAGAAGAGGTGGGAGACAAAACTCTTGTTTTACCAGGCTTTTGCTTCAGGAGACGGGAGGTTGGCTAAATCAGCAGGTTGCAAGGAAACTTGGGTCACTCCATATTGAAAAGGAATGTGTTGGCATTGGCCACAGCTGTGCTATCTTTACTCCCAGCTGAGCCACCAACTCTGTCAACTTTTGTCTCACATTGTGGCTTGTTCAGAGTGCCAATTTTGCACAGAGATAATTGCATGAAAGTTTCTTTGTCATCCACCCCATTCTCCACCTCCTTCACTTATTCTCCTGACTCTGGCCATCCTGTGCCACAGACAGCGGCGATACACTGTTACTCTTGCCTAAATAAAGGAAGTAGGGCCAGGAACTCCTCCACCCCTTTTCTCTATGAACCGAGGATACTCACTGTGCTGCTATATTCCAGGCACTCAGTTCTTTTTCATTATCAGTGAACACTATAATTTTAGCATAAAGCCTCACAAAAGTGGCCAATTTCCTGCAAATCTTTATTGAATGGGATATTTCACACTGGATTCACGTTACTAACTCCTCTTCTGCTAAGACATTTCATTTTCTGGTTCTTATTTTAGTCTTACCGGTAGCGTGGGTCAAATGTAAAATACAATTTCCTTGGATATGGTACGAAGGTTTTGGTCACAATAATTATTTGGGGTACCCGTGACCCTTGTTCCTTGATTTTTCTTCCTTTGACTGATTATTTGGAGTTCTATTTATATAACAACCAGGCGACAAACAATAAGGTTGTTGTTACAGATCCAAAATGTGTTTTCATGTGTTTCTCAACTTTTTGGATGGTCAAAAAGTTTACATATCACTAAGGGTATATTAGGGGTAATTTTTCTTCTTGTGGAAAGTGACATGCCTGGTATGCCAGTGTAAGGAGACTTATAAGCCATACAATGCTCCTCTGGGAAATTAAATATGCAAATTGCCTCTTCAGAGAGAAAGAGCACTTGAACGCTAGTGCCACCTAAAAGTAGCAATCCAAAAAGTCATTATAGACCCTTTAACGAGCCTTGTCATATAACTTAGAATAAAAGCCAAACCAGAATCTCAATTTGCAGACACGTGTTTTGGGATGTTGCCCCTCATCAGTGCAATGAATGAGATCTGATTTGGCTAGCTGAGAGGCTTATGACTGGGGTCTAAGGAGTAACATTTCTCCTTGTGGAGAGGGACATGCCAGGCCTGGCATGCCAGTTTGAGGTGGCTTATAGGCTGTACATGCTCTTCTGGAAAATTAAATATGCAAATTGCCTCTTCAGAGAGGAAGAGGACTTGAGCTCTTGTGCTACCTAAAAGTTAATATTGACCCTTTAACGAGCCTTGCCATATAACTTAGAATAAAAGCCAAACCAGAATCTCAATTTTCAGACACATGTTTTGGGGTGTTTCCTGTTTCTTATTCATAAGGTCTGCATCATAATATCTGGCAACAAGATAATGCCTGGTACACAACTCTCAGTATATATTTATATCATTTTTCATATGAAAGCTTCACATAATAAACATTCTTGCCAGTTGGATTCTTTGTGTCACGTCTACCTGAAACCATTGGCTCAAAAAGGCTACCTCGGACAGACTTCGCACAAGCCACTCCGTCTGTCAGATTCCAAAGGAACCCCGATATCCTTTAAACCTCATACAAGGATCTGATTTTACAACAGGATCTCGTGGATTGCTACTACGGAAGGGCTGCCGTCCGGCGGTGTGAACCAGAGGTGTGGCACCCCTGCGGGTTCAGTCACCACAGAGGTACTGCATCTCTCCCAGAGGTGTGGTATCTCACTCTCAGGTAAGGATGGAGTACTACCCGGGACCCACACACTTGCATCCATTACACTTCAGGAGGGAAGGGTGAGATTGCTCCTAAGGGAGAGCACAGTCCCTGGTCCCTAGCTGGAGGGTGGAACCATGTAGTGGGTGTGGGTGGAGGAAGTAGTTTAGGGAAGCACTTCAGTAGGAGTATAAGAAGGGATGGAACCATCTAGAAGCAGCCAGTCCTGCTCAGGAGAGCAGTGGAGGCGGTCTAGGCTCCTGGCTCCAGTGCTTGGAGCAGGAGTTGAGAGGAGTGGGGCCTAGTAAGAGAGGTCCAGGAAAGAGAGAGAGAGGACGGGAGCAGAGGAAGGCTCCAAGAGGAACAGAAGGGATCCTAGGGGCACGGGAAGTGCGGATGCCACCCGTGCGCCCGAATCTGCAGAAATGTAGAGGGATCAGGCTGCAGAGGGGACCGGCCCCTAAACTAGTGGAGAACTACAAGGCTCAGCTAGAAACCAGAGGCTTCTGTACTTTCCAGGTGCAGCTGCCAACCACCACAATTACATCGCTGAAAAGGTGGCCACAGAGGGTCCAGGGGACTGCTGGTCGCCCGACAAGATCCGAGGCTATCGGCTTGGGACACTGATTGTGAGGCGCAGAGCAGGAGGGTGAGAGCCAGCGCAGGAAGACGACTGAGGAAGGCACATAGAATGGGGTCCTGTTTAAGTACTCCTGAGTTACTTGAGAGATTGCTGAACCCCTTCCTTGGTGAACGCAGGACGACGTGGGACGTTACTCTAGTACTGGTAACCTGGAGTTCAACAACTGTGAGTAAACCTTGAAGACTACACCCCACTGTGTCCTAGAATTATTATCTGTGCCATCACCTTCACTACACTGCACAGCAACATCTACCTCATCTATAACATCACTGCACCACCCTGGAGCTAAGCTCTACCTGTGGAGAGCTGAACCTACTCTGCTGCATCACCATCAGCTCCAGGGGATCTGCATCGCAGCGGCGGCTCCATATAGCCGCATGCCACAAGTGGCGTCATGAACATTAAACTATAAAAACTATAATCCCCTTTTATTGACCCCCCTGGGTCACGGACCGGGTCACTGTCACTGTGACATCCCCTGCACCGACCGGCCTGGCACCAAGTACCCTACGGCCCAGGAGGCGCATCAGAGGCAGGAATGGTCGCCAAGCAGGGTCAAAGCCAAGGGGTCCCATCAGGAACAGGACCATAAAACAAGCGAGTAGTCAAATATCAAGCCGAGGTCAAAGAATGGGAACAATCAAGACAAAACACAGAAGCACAGCACAGAGGTCTGAACCAGGAGAGCTGAACCATTGACTGGCATGGCAATGGGAACTGGCTCTAAGGGGTTTATGTATAACAGCCCCATCTGTGCTGACAGAAGACATAAACCACGTCAACAAGATTAACCCCCTAGATTTACAAGTCCCAGGACTAAAATAGGATTGATGCTATCAAGCATCACACGCAACAACGGTGTGGCACCACCTAGAAGCCGAAGCAGAGACCAGTACAGATGTTACACTCTGGTTATTAGAATAAAAATAATTTTCCACTGCCTGCTAAACCACAGGCATCCCTTATATGAAGAATGAGATCTGTTCATTTGAATCCAACTGTTACAGAAGAAGACTATTCTACAGGTGATTTTTGGATTTTATTATAATTGCTCTTTTCTGGCTCTTTTTCAGGAAACGACTTCATTCCAGTTCATACCAAGACACAGTAACCTCTACATAGACCTGAAGACGTGTCCTGCTCCAGCTACTTGCTGACAGGTATGTTTTTGAAAGCTTTTATATTTAGAATCGAGAACTCAAAACTGGATTTATTCTGCTCACTCTGGACATCTACGAATCATCACCATCTTGAATTTTATGTATTTTCATATTTAAAATCTAAATGTTCCAAAATAAGTTTCTATAAAATATTGATATATGATTGTGTTTGTGGTCTCTAATATGAAACAACCTACCTGTAGACCCCCACCTGTTTATTTATATAAATGTGGCCATACCTTGTTGGGAATCAATTAGATTACTTTTCCAATGACTGCTTATGCCCCCTAGAAAAGGACGGGGAATGTTGAAAGCCAACTGTCCGATCCCTACTTGCTTCAACATCTGCTGCCAGGGGAGAGTCAGGAGGTCCTCATACACATTAATTAGTAACCAGTCTTGCTAGAATTGTCAATTTTGGCCAATATATATCTAATGTGTATGGCTAGCTTAAGTTACAGTTGGCCATAAATACTGTATAATTTAAAGGGCCATGTACATTAGTTTAAATTATTTTGGAGGGATATGAAGTGATCCTCCCCCTATTTTAGACATATTGGATACCAACAGCAGAATTTAAACAGCGACTTATTCCACTCTCCCCATTAAAAATAAATCCACTACCATGGTGTGGGGGAGCACAGAGGAAGAGCAGTCAGCCGAATAAGCATCCTATCTAAAGGTATCTAAAGTATACAGGCACTTTAAAGGGAATCTGTCAGAAATTTTACTTTCCCCCACAAATCATTAATATGACTGTGTAGCCTTTTAAAAGATAAGCCAGTTGATCCCTTTATGAACCCAATGTACTTCTCCAACATTGAGAAATCACTTTTTTAAGTTGTCTGGAAGTGCATTATGGCGTGGCAATGTACTTACAGCTTCTCAGCCTCACGCTGTATTTCCTACTTATCTCCACCCTCCTCTAGCTGATTGAAAGGTCGATTGCTCCTGGTACATGGCCCCAGACCTGTCAATCAACCAGAGGAGAGAGATGCTAGGTAAGGAACAAAGTGTGAGTGTCACATCTCCACCAGGACCTGCTCCTGTGACATCTGCTTCTGTCACCAGGCACTGCCGTATTCATTCTGCGGGCGGCGCTGATGATAGAAGAGGTGTCGGAACCAGAAGCTCTGGACGGCACAGGCTCTGTCCAGCCAGTAAGGGTAGGGTGCATGGGATCTGCTGTGCCGTCCAGTTGGACAGTATGGGTGTGTTTGCTGTCGAACTGGAGCTATCAGCTCTCTGCTTCAGCCTATTGGGAAACACCACACCCTACTAAAGCTACCAGCTTACTGCTGGAAGCTGCCAGATAGAGATTTGTGCTCCTCTGGTTAAAGTCTGTGTTCTCTGCTGCATAGTGTATGTGTTACCTGTTTTGACCATGGCTTGTTTATTGACATTTCGCGCCTGACAATTTTGTTCCTTCTCTCTCATCTTGGTTTTGACCAGAGTACCAGACCATTCTCTTGCCCTGGATCGCTCCTACAGACAGCACCCCTTCCGTGGTAGCAATCCAGTGGACCCCATTGTGTCACACACATGGATTGTGGACTCACTTTGTCAAGAGCTGGGCTTAACCAAGAGGGGCATAGCTAAACGGCTACCAGGTTTTCGCTAGAGCTTCTAATGGTGGAATTAGACTTGCGCTGCAGTTAGCCGCCAGGTAACACTCCTGGGCAGTCCCTGGTAATGCAGCAGTTGACCCTAAGAGTCAGGATCGTAGTCATGGACATGGACTTGGAGTCACTGGCAACACAAGATTCAGATACTAGTATAAAAGATATTGGAGCCGGTATAGACGGTACAGATTCTGAATCACCAGACAGGACGTACACTGGTCCTAGTTCAGACAACACAGGTTTCAGGAACAGGTTCTGGTTCTGACAACACGGCACTCAAGAACAGGTTCAGGTTCAGACAATACGGGTTTCAGGAACAGGTTCTTGTTCAGACAACACGGGCTTAAGGAACTTGTTCTGGTTCAGTTATCACGGGTTTCAGGAACAGGTTCTGGTTCTGACAATATGGGACTCAAGAACAGATTCTGGGTCAGACAATATGGATTTCTAGGACAGGGACCTGGCAACATACTAGTTGCACACACTCTAAGTAGGGAAACTACAGAGGTTGCTCAAGCACCTCTGTACTGGGGAGGATACCTTATTTACCCGATGCCTCCCGGCTATTGGCTGGGGGCATATCCAAAGTGCGTCCGCTACCCCTTTAAGAATTGGGGAGCGCACCACTGGGAGAACTGTGCTGCGTGCGCAGTTCCAGAGAAGCAGCAAGCCACAGCAGATCATGGGGACACTGTCGCGCGGTCAGGGTGGTTAGTATGTCAGCGTTCCTGCAGGGAGGAAGGAGAGGGACACGCAGGGACGCTGGCATTGGCGTTACGCATTGTAAGACCAGATTCCTGTACAGGGGGTGAAGGCTGGGGTTCCTCTGGTATGTTCCAGATGGAGTGGCTTGTGCCAACTCTTTCAGATAGACCCCATGGTAAAAAAAAAAAAATTACAAGTATGAACGCACCCAACCAACACCGCTGGTTCTCATCAGTCAACATTAGTGTTGAGCGAACATGCTCGACACTGCTCAGTACTCGCCCGAGCATCACGCTACTCGGGATGTTCGGCGAGCACCGAGCATTTCCAGGTTACTCGGGCGGGAGCTCGGGTCTCCGCCCTGCATGTTTGGCGCTCTTTACAGAGCCAATGAACATGCAGGGATTGCCAGCTGTTTGAGTGTGTCGCTCACTGTTCAGCTGCAGATATATATATTTTAAAAAGTCTGGTATATACCAGTAAATTATAACTGTGGTTTTGCTGGTCAACGGTAAAAAATCTCTATTATCCTGCTTTTGTTATTTTTTACGTAAAGAAAAACAGTAATAGTTTCTCCCTGATTGTTCAGATTGTTTAAAAGAGTCGGGTGTAGGCCAGAGAAATAGAACTGTGGTTTTCCTCTTCCATGGGTTCTAATCTGCTTTCTATTACCCTTTTTCCATTGATAGTGCGAGTGTAAGCTATTTTACTTCCTTTACAATGGGCAAGACGCATGGCAAGGGACGTGGAACTGGACATTCTGGTGATGGTGCGTGCAGAGGATGGGGCCGTGGCCAAAGTGAAAATGTGCCACAACCAACAGCCACATCTTCTCGCTCCCACTTCTTGACCGAATTACTAGGGAAGCACAGAACAACACCAGTATTGCGAACTGATCAGTGTGAACAGGTTATTAATTGGATAGCAGATACTACTTCCAGTTACCTGGGCACCACCACCTCCGGTCTGTCTTCCACACGGTCAATACTTAGTAGCTGTGAGTCTCGAACGCATACTCCTCCTCACCCTGATGCTCCTTCCTCCCACCATGCCGAGTGTCGTCAGACAGCAACTGATCCCACACTTGGACACTCTGAAGAGCTGTTCACTGGTCCATTTCCAGATCTGTGCCCCTCGCCTGCTCCGCTTGAAGTGGTGGAAGAGGAGATCCCATGTAGCGATGCCCAAATATTTGAACAGCCACGGCCACAGGAAGTCGAAGCTGGCAATTTGTCACAAGAGGTGGACGATGACGAGACACAATTGCCAGGAGGTGAGGAGGAGGATCGTGGTGCGCAAGTGGAAGAGGAGGAGGTGGTGGATGATCTAGTAACTGACCCAACATGGCAGGAGGACATGCAGAGCGAGGCCAGCAGCACACAGGGTGAGGGAGGCAGAGTACCCCAACAGGCAGGAAGAAGCAGTGTGGTGGCCGCACACAGAAGGCAGGCAACAGTTCCCCGTAACACCAACACGAGGGACGTTGTCAGTACAACCTGTAGGTCTTCCAGAGTCTGGAATTGTTTTAAAGACTCTGCTGATAACCACAAAAAGGCCATTTGTACCACCTGCCATGCCAGCATCAGCAGGGGTGACAAAACTACCACCCAGACCACCACCAGCATGATCAGGCACATGGCAGCAAAGCACCCGACTTTGTGGGGCGAACCCCAGGGTCTACGACCAGTGTCAGCGGGTGTCACCACTTCTTCTTCCGCTGTTGTGCGTGTAAGGCAATCCCCTGTCCATTCTGCATGCAAAGATGCCCCCTCCTCTCAGTCTTCACTTGTTATGGCAGTTTCTCAAGAAACAGCATCAACGTCCACGTCCACGTCCCAACGCAGCGTTCAATTGTCTATATCCCAGACCTTTGAATGAAAGCGGAAATTCGCAGCTAACGCCCCACAGGCCACAGTCCTAAATTTGCACATTTCATGACTGCTTGCATTGGAAATGCTGCCTTTTAGGCTGGTGGAGACGGAATCCTTCCACAACCTTATGGTGGTGGCCGTCCCTCGGCACTCGGTCCCCAGCCGACAGTATTTTGCCCGGTGTGCCATCCCCGCACTACACAAGCACGTGTCCCAAAACATCTGCCGTGCCCTCAACAATCCAGTTACTGGGAGAGTCCACCTGACAACGGACACGTGGACAAGTGCTTGTGGCCAGGGACGGTACATCTCCCTGACGGCACACTGGGTAAACATAGTGGAAGCCAGGACCCAGTCGGAACTTGGGACGGAACACATCCTCCCCACACCGAGGATTGCGGGCCCTATGTCAGGCAGAGTTGCCCCCACAGTGTACAGCTCCTGCGCATCATCCTCCTCCTCCTCCTCATGTTCAGCCTTCATCTCAGATATCACCACATCAGTTACAAGCTGGAAGCACTGCAGTACTGCCTCCGCCAAGCGGCAACAGGCTGTGCTGAAACTCATAAGCTTAGGTGAGAAACCTCACACTGCTTGTGAGTTGTGGACAGCTGTGAAAGAGCAGGCAGATCTGTGGCTGAGACCACTGAACCTGCATCCAGGTATGGTCGTGTGTGACAATGGCCATAACCTGGTGGCGGCTCTGAGGCGAGGCGTGATCACACACGTACCATGCCTGGCTCATGTGCTTAACCTTGTGGTTCAGCGGTTTCTTAAATCGTACCCCGAGTTGCCAGATCTGCTCGTCAAAGTACGCCGCCTGTCAGCTCAATTTCGCAAGTCGGCTAGAGCTTCCGCCGCCCTTGCTGTGTTGCAGCAGCGTTTGCAGCTTCCGTCACACCGACTGGTGTGTGATGTCCCCACACGTTGGAACTCTACCCTCCACATGTTGCAAAGGATTTGTGAGCAGAAGAGAGCAGTTGTGGAGTACCAGCTGCAACAAGGCCGTCGATATTCAGGTCAGACTCCACACATAAGACCTCAGGAGTGGACCTGGATGTCTGACATATGTACCATCTTGACAAACTTTGAGGAGTCCACCAAGATGGTGAGTGGCGATGACGCCATCATTAGCGTCAGCATTCCTCTTGTCTGTCTTTTGCCACGCTCTCTGCAGAGAATTAAAGAGGAGGCATTGCAGCCAGAGTATGATGAGATGGATCAAGAAGCCGTAGCGGTCGATTACACACAGCCCAGCCTCATCTCATCCCAACGTGCATTGGGGGACAATGAGGGAGAGGAGGAGGAGGAAGAACAGGAGCTTGTATCATACGCTATAGACGGTAGTACCTGTACAACTGTCATACCGTCGGTTCAGCGTGGGTGGCCTGAGGACAGGGGGGAGGAGGAGGAGGAGGAGGAGAGCATGGTCAGTCGTCATCTTGGTGAGGACACGGAAGTCTTGCCCGTTACCAGTCTGGCACGCATGGCTGACTTTATGTTACGCTGCCTTAACCGTGACCCTCGCGTTGTCAAAATGTTGGGTGACAGTCATTATTGGTTGGTGACACTTTTAGACCCCCGCTACAAGGAGAACTTTCACTATCTTATTCCTGAGGTGGAGAGGTCTACAAAAATGGGGCAGTACCAGAAGGCCCTTGCTGCAGAACTGTTAAAACAATTCCCATCTGAACACGCTAGCGGCAGAGGTCACAGTTCGTTGCCCAACCAAGGTGTTCATGCGAGAGAGACGCAACTCCAATCCAGCAGAGGCAGGGGAACACTGTCAACATTCTGGGACAGTTTTCTCAGACCCTCCCTTCGGACAGACTCTGAGGCGCGGGGTTTCAAAAGATGGTGAGGGAGTACCTTGCCTACCGTACCAGCCTCCGTGATTCCTCTGTGCCTTTTAATTATTGGGTATCCAAGCTGGACTCTTGGAATTAACTCGCTCTGTACGCCTTGGAGGTCCTGGCCTGCCCTGCCGCTAGCGTGTTATCGGAGCATGTTTTTAGTGCCGCTGGGGGAATTATAACTGATAAGCGCACTCGCCTGTCAACTGACAATGCTGACAAGCTGACCCTTATCAAAATGAACAAGGGCTGGATTGGGCCAGACTTCTCATCACCACCAAATGACAGCAGAGTAACATAAAGTCAATTCCATTGTGTTATTTCGGGAGGTGTATTCACATGCACCGCTTCACACCCACACATGGGTATACGCTTCCTCATTTCGGCTGTTTTATGTTCTTCTCCTTATCCTCAGCCTCCACCACCAATATACCACCAGGGTGACCTTGCTCCGTGTTGCCATTATTGAAAGTTCCTCCGTCCTTATTTTTGTCAGCTTTTGCTTGGAAGGCATAAGCAAAGACGGTGTGAGATCCACTCCCCAATAATGGGAATAATATTTTTAAGATGCTGTACTGTATGGCTCTTGTAAGGGGCATTAAAACCGTATTGTTAAGCTACTGCGACCTCCACCACTTTTCCAAGGGGCATTAAAACCGTCTTCTTAAGCTACTGTGACCTCCACCACTTTTCCAAGGGGCATTAAAACCGTCTTGTTAAGCTACTGGGACCTCCACGTCTTTTCCGAGGGGCATTAAACCCGTCTTGTTAAGCTACTGCGACCTCCACCACTTTTCCAAGGGGCATTAAAACCGTCTTGTTAAGCTACTGGGACCTCCACATCACTTCCGAGCGGCATTAAAAGTGTCTTGTTAAACCACTCTGAACTCCACATCTCTTCCAAGGGGCATTGAATGTTATTTTTAATTAACTCTTACCTCCACGACTCTTCGAACGGGCATTGCATTTCCTCCTAATTTTTGGCAGCTTTTGCTTGGAAGGCATAAGCAAAGACTATGGGAGACCCACTCCCCAATAATGGGAATAATGTTTGTAATATGCTGTACTGCATGGCTCTTGTAAGGGGCATTGCAAGTTTCTCCGTCCTAATTTTTGGCAGCTTTTGCTGGGAAGGCATAAGCAAAGACTATGGGAGACCCACTCCCCAATAATGGGAATAATGTTTTTAAGATGCTGTACTGTATGGCTCTTGTAAGGGGCATTAAAACCGTCTTGTTAAGCTACTGGGACCTCCACGTCTCTTCCAAGGGGCATTCAAACCATCTTGTTAAGCTACTGGACCTCCTTGTCTCTTCCGAGGGGCATTAAAACTGTCTTGTTAAGCTACTGTGACCTCCATGTCTCTTTCGAGGGGCATTAAAACTGTCTTGTTAAGCTACTGTGACCTCCACGTCTCTTCCGAGGGGCATTAAAACCGTCTTGTTAAGCTACTGTGACCTCCACGTCTCTTCTGAGGGGCATTAAAAGCGTCTTGTTAAGCTACTGGGACCTCACGTCTCTTCCGAGGGGCATTAAAACTGTCTTGTTAAGCTACTGCGACCTCCACCACTTTTCTAAGGGGCATTAAAACCGTCTTGTTAAGCTACTGGGACCTCCACGTCACTTCCGAGGGGCATTAAAAGCGTCTTGTTAAACCACTCTGAACTCCACAGCTCTTCCAAGGGGCATTGAAATGTTGTTTTTAATTAACTCTAACCTCCACAACTCTTCGAACGGGCATTGCATTTCCTCCTAATTTTTGTCAGCTTTTGCTTGGAAGGCATAAGCAAAGACTATGGGAGACCCACTCCCCAATAATGGGAATTATGTTTGTAATATGCTGTACTGCATGGCTCTTGTAAAGGGCATTGCAAGTTCCTCCATCCTAATTTTTGGCAGCTTTTACTGGGAAGGCATAAGCAAAGACTATGGGAGACCCATTCCCCAATAATGGGAATAATGTTTTTACGATGCTGTTCTGTATGGCTCTTGTAAGGGTCATTAAAACTGTCTTGTTAAGCTACTGGGACCTCCACGTCTCTTCCAAGGGGCATTAAAACCGTCTTGTTAAGCTACTGTGACCTCCACGTCTCTTTCGAGGGGCATTAAAACCGTCTTGTTAAGCTACTGTGCCCTTCACGTCTCTTCCGAGGGGCATTAAAACCGTCTTGTTAAGCTACTGTGACCTCCACCACTTTTCCAAGGGGCATTAAAACCGTCTTGTTAAGCTACTGTGACCTCCACCACTTTTCCAAGGGGCATTAAAACCGTCTTGTTAAGCTACTGGGACCTCCACGTCTCTTCCGAGGGGCATTAAAACCGTCTTGTTAAGCTACTGTGACCTCCACGTCTCTTCCGAGGAGCATTAAAACCGTCTTGTTAAGCTACTGTGACCTCCACGTCTCTTCAAAGGGGCATTAAAAGCATCTTCTTAAACCACTCTGAACTCCACAGCTCTTCCAAGGGGCATTGAAATGTTGTTTTTAATTACCTCTAACTTCCACGACTCTTCCAATGGGCATTGCATTTCCTCCTAATTTTAGTCTGCTTTTGCTTTTCAATGCAAAGGCAAAAACGAAGGGAGACCCACTCCCCAATAATGGGTAGAAGGTTTTTAGTACGCTGTAATCCACGTCTGTTTCAAGGGGCATTGCAGTTCCTCATAATTTTTGGAAAGCCTTCCATTCACTGCTTAGGCCAACAGTGTACAGGAGACCCAGTTGCTATAAATGAAAAAAACGGTTTAGTTAAGGCCCTCTGACCTCCATGTCATTTCCAAGTGGCATTGGAGTGCCTCAAAATTTTTAGTAGGCATTGCACTCACTGTATGCCCTATAACTGTGTAGCCGAACCGCTCCTTTTGTTACAGAAACATATCCTATGTGGTTGACTGGCCTGATATTGATGTGAATGGTCCCTGTTCCACCTGCTCTTTCTCCTTTGCCACCACCTCATCCATCATTTATCACCTAAAGCTTTGTTTTAACGGGAGTCATAGAACTGGGATAGTAGCAGGAAAACATCCAGCAATCCTCGGAGGAGGTAGGATATGCGCCAAAACGCTGACCATCTCAGGCCTAGCCGCTACTACATACATGCGCTTGCATTCCAAGAAAACAAAGCAGATGCTCCTCACCTTGGCACTCTCAACTCCCCTGATGGAGAAGTCAGGGCCCACCGGAGGAGTCTGGTTCTCTGGTGGGCTCGTCCAATGCTGCCCTAAAGCAGGCCAGGCTAAGAAAAGTGTGTGGGAAGGTGACAGAAGAAATAGGGGCGGCTGGGGACCGTTTATGGACACCCGGCCGCCCCCAGGCTGCTGGGGACCGAGTATGGACACCCGGCCGCCCCCTGGTGGCTGGGGACCGAGCGTGGACACCCGTCCGCGGGGCAGCTGGGGACTGAGTATGGATACCTCGCTGCCGAAGCAGCCATGAGGTAGTGGCCAGCTTCGGCCTCCTCCAAACTAAAAGGCGCCATTTCAAGTGCAAGCTAGCAGTATAGTATTGCAGCCTGCCCTTGGTTGGCTGCATATTTGTGCTTGCATTGCAAGGAATGGGGGAGGTACAATTGAACACTACCCTGGGACAAGGACTTGCACGAGGATAGTTGCAAGTCTGAATCTTCTGATGCGGCAAGGATCACTTCTGATGGGCACACTTTTAGGCAGTGACCATGGTGTCAGAGATGCTTCCAGGGGTCTTCCCCATGCTGTCCCCATGTCGTTTCAGCACTGTATGCATGTGTCATACAGCACATGGCCAGATAAGGTTGTAAAATGTTAAAATGACATTTCCCAGTGAATGCATTTGTCACGGTTGAAAGCAATACAAAAGTGCAAAAATGCATAAAAAATGCTACTTGTGAACATAGCCCAAGGTGTGGAGGAGTATTTTTTTTGAGGGGTTATTTATTTTACCTTATACACAAGTCTTTACCCTGGAAAGGAACTTCCTTAACATATTTCACAGGAAAGCAGTTTCAGTTTCGTTTTTGAACGTTTTATTGTGAGCCCTTAAAAGTGTCTTAATAACTCTGACCACGTTGTTGACAGCAGTGACCTGGGTGTCAGAAATGCTTCCTGGGGCGATCCCCATGCTGTCCCCATGTCATTTGAGCACTGTCACTATCGTTTTGGGCACTTGATAGGCTTTTAAAAGACTGCCGGGGGTGCCGCCGCAAAAATGCTCGGGTCTCCTATAGACTAACATTGGGCTCGTTGCTCGGGTCGAGCACCCGAGTATCACGGCGAGCTCGGCCCGAGCTTCGAGCACCCGAACATTTTAGTGCTCGCTCAACACTAATCAACATCGCCATTATTAATGCTTTTGTATCTTCCAGACTTGGTGTTGTACATCTTTTCTCTTTCCTTTGAGTCAGCTGTGAGCCTCATACACGTTTCCCAGATTGTATTTCATACAAGGACACTGACAGCATAAGATAAAATTTGAAGAAAGCCTACGCCAACAACAGCGCAGCCACATCAGAGAACATCCGTATTGATTTCTATCAGCTTATGATGTGGTTTGTTCAAGACCTGACCATCTCCACCTAGACCCGTGACCTTAAAAGCACCGTGGATATTGATCC
Source organism: Phyllobates terribilis (assembly GCF_046119375.1). Taxonomy (NCBI): domain Eukaryota; kingdom Metazoa; phylum Chordata; class Amphibia; order Anura; family Dendrobatidae; genus Phyllobates; species Phyllobates terribilis. Next base: position 263,880,286 of record NW_027362772.1, on the reverse strand, counting down.
GTTGAGGTCTTTTTCACTTGCAAACTTGAAATCTTTAGGAAACCATCAGAATTTTAATTAAACTGACACAAACTCTATAGCAAATAAGACATCTACGTATCAGCTCTTCTATGTACGAGTACGTCCAGTTTTAATTGTAGTTTTGACTTGGATACTATCATTCACACACTGGATTTATCATCAATAAGATAGAATAGCTTGTGACTCATCCCATAAGACTCTATTATTAAGCGATTGTCTCCAAAAATAGCTATGAAATGGGGTTCTTCTCTGCTGGACCTTTGGGACCCATTATTGCCCCAGAGACTGGGCCTAGTTAAAGGATCCTCTGTTATTCTGCCAACTCTTTTTGGCAATTATTGCATAGAATCTTCTGAATTTGGAGTCACCGCTTGGAAAAATTAAGGGTACCCATACCCATTAGATGGAATTTGGTGGAATGCACCAATTTTGGTAGGATCAACGACCATCTGATGTCTATGGGGGCCTGCACAACGCTCACCCGACATGAAGTAAAAGAATTTTAATGAGTAAGGGAGTAATTATTTTGTTTTCAGAGGGAATCAGCCACTGTCAAAGGTTTCTGGCAATGGTTTTCTTCTCTCTCCATTGAAAACACTTGAGCGTTCTACTGAGGTTCACCAATGGGTAAATCACATCTAGATATAGTTTCATATCTAGATATAGTTTGGTAGCTCAAATCCTGTAATATCTAAAGGTGCCCATAAACCACCGATAACTGTATACCGAACACTCATTAGGATGAGAACCTTCTCCCAACTCCCCCCAGACATGATGCCCACCTGAGCGTTCATGTGTTCTCTATAGGGACAGAGTAAGACTTATCAACCATCGGCTAACCTGCCTTAGGAGTTTAAGAATTGGGTATTTAACCCAAGAACTAGGAAATTTTTCATTGTTGCACTTTTGTTCTTTCCTCACCTTCATCTATAACTTTTTATTTTTTTGAGGGCTTGTTTTTTGAGGGACTAGAGGTAGCTTTGACTGACATCATTCACTTTACCATTACAATGGACTGAAAAATGGGGAAAAAAATAAAAAATTTCAAGTGGAATGAAATGTTGAAAAAACTGTGACTCCACCATTGTTTTTTGGGTATTATTTTTGCGGCATTGATTGTGCGGTAAAAGTGACCTGGAAACATGATTGTCCAGCTCGTCCGTTTACAGCGAGACCAAAACATGCATTGATTTTTTTTACTATTTAAGTGAGAAAAAACTATTTAGAATATTGTAAAAGAAAAATTTTTTGCTTTGTGTCATCCCATTCCGAGACTCATAACATTTTAATTTTTCAGCTGACTGAAGGCTTGTTTTTTTTAGCTCTATTAGCTCAATTATTATTTATTACAATTTTTGTCCATACGATCCTTTGATTGCTAATTATTACATGTTTGGGGGGAGGTGAGGTGATCAAAAAACACAATTCTGGTGTTTTTATTTTCTTCTTTCTACCATACAGATTAATTTTCTACTTTGCTAGAACTTTTTTTTCCTTACTTTATTTTTAATGGGTGGAAAAGGGGTGTGATTTTCATCTTCATATTTTTTGTATAATAAAACTTTTTTTTTTTTTACATTATTTTTTGGTCCCCTTAAGGCTCTTGATGAACTCTTGGTGAGTTTTGGATGTTGCAGATCTTTAGCACCTTTTCTGCACCCATTCAGTAAAATAGGTTTCTTGAAATTTTTCAAAAATACACAGCGTAAGAAACTCACCAAAAACTTATCGGGGGAACATAATCTAAGAGACTGGAACTTGCGATCATTTTATTGCTTATACTATATACTGTAATTGTAGTATATTGTGAAAATCTTGGTCCCTTATAAAGCTCAGTCTATGGCTGACCTTCACAGGAGTGTAGAGATAGCAGTGAAGGTGGCTTTCTTCATGCCCCCCATGGCTGTCACGGGCATGAACAGTCCCCAGTGATAGTGCTGTAGGGGGCTTATGGGAGCCTTGGAGTGTGAAGAGGATAAACTCAAACCCTACGATCTTTATGTCCCCGACATCATCTGTCAGGGGAGAGTCAAGAGGTCCCCATAAATATTAGATGGTTGGCCAATCCCACCAAAATGAATGGGTTCAGTTGACGTCAATCTAATGTGTTCGGGGGGCCTGTCTGTAACATATATCAGATACACCTGAAAATTAAAATTAATTTGGTGAAATAGGCATTATTCCATAATTAAAATGTTAATTTGATCCATGTGGCAAGCATCTGTCTTTGAGTTGGTTCAGACACTAGGTAAGAAGATGGATGGAGTCCTGTGCGAGCAATGATTAACAGATCTGGAAAATGCCTCATTACCCTTGTACGAGGATTGCGATAGTGGATCAGACAGCACACGTGAAAGCTCTTCCAAACAAGAATATATCATGAGCAAGAGCCATTGTGACTCTAGTAATATTGCCAGATGATAGATCTTTACATATCGGAAGGAAAGGTCAGTATAATAAATACACATTTATGAGACTGCACTTGCCAATTAGCCTTTATTTCACTGCTTATAGTCTGAATAGTAATGGCGGCAGCGTGTTTGCGCTTCATTCCTCAGACAGGCTCTGGTGGTTACTATATAAGACTGTAGTAAGATAGAGAGAGTCTGCTCCGAGGATGTACGTATCACAAAGACCAAAACTTCATACAACTTGAATATAATCGTCTTATCCCGTCTGTCTGTCTGTCTTTCTGTCTGTCTGTCTTTCTGTCCAGGAAATCCCGCGTCGCTGATTGGTCCGGCCGCGGCCAATCAGCGACGCGGGATTTGAAAAAAAGATGGCGGCCGTTAGAGGCTCATCTGCAGGACGGAGGTCAGCAGCGATGTAGCCGGGAGATGAGGCGGCGCGAGGTGCTCATCTCCCGGCTGCTTGCACCAAAAGGACCCCGACCGGCGGCGCCGCTGACCTCCATGCGGCTACCGTCGGGAGATCAGCGGCTATGGCCCGCTGATCTCCCGACGGCAAGTGTGAACGTTGAACCGGGGAGCGGCGCTGCCGGTCGGGATACTTCTGCTGCGAGCAGCCGCTCATCTCCTGGCTTCTCGCAGCGGAAGTAGCCGCACAGGCAGCGCCGCTGCACGGTCCTCACTAATACGATTCGCTGATTGGTCGCGGCCGCCGGCCGCGACCAATCAGCGATTTTGGCGCCAAATTTAAACAACGCTCTGCTGATTGGTCGCGGCCGCCAGCCGCGACCAATCAGCGAGATTGGCGCCAAATTTAAACAACACTCTGCTCATTGGTTGCGGCCGCCGGCCGACTGCGACCAATCAGCGAGATTGGCGCCAAATTTAAACACTGCTCTGCTGAATGGTCGCGGTCGCCAGCCGCTACCAATCAGCGAGATTGGCGCCAAATTTAAGCAACGCTCTGCTGGTTGGTCGCGGCCGCCGGCCGACCGCGACCAATCAGCGAGATTGGCGCCAAATTTAAACACCGCTCTGCTGATGGGTCGAGGCTGCCTGCCACGACTAATCAGCGATTTTGGCGCCAAATTTAAACACCGCTCTGCTGATTGGTCGCGGTCGCCGGCCGCGACCAATCACCATTATGGGCGCCAAATTTAAACACTGCTTTGCTGATTGGTCGGGGTCGCCGGCTGCGACCAATCTGCATTTTTGGCGCCAAATTTAATCAACGCTCTGCTGATTGGTCGCGGCCGCCAGCCGCGACCAATCAGCGAGATTGGCGCCAAATTTAAACACCGCTTTGCTGATTGGTCGCGGTCGCCGGCCGCGACCAATCAGCATTATTGGCGCCAAATTTAAACAACGCTCTGCTGATTGGTCGCGGTCGCCGGCCGCAACCAATCAGCATTATTGGCGCCAAATTTAAACACCGCTTTGCTGATTGGTCGCGGTCGCTGGCCGCGACCAATCAGCATTATTGGCGCCAAATTTAAACACCCCTCTGCTGATTGGTCGCGGTTGCTGGCAGCGACCAATCAGCGATATTGGCGCCAAATTTAAACACCCCTCTGCTGATTGGTCGCGACCGCCGGCCGCGACCAATCTGCATTATTTGCGCCAAATTTAAACACCGCTCTGCTGATTGGTCATGACTGCCAGCCGCGACAATCAGCGATATTGACGCCAAATTTAAACACCGCTCTGCTGATTGGTCGCGGTCACCGGCCGCAACCAATCAGCATTATTGGCGCCAAATTTAAACCCCGCTCTGCTGATTGGTCGCGACCGCCGGCCGCGACCAATCAGCGATATTGGCGCCAAATTTAAACACCGTTTTACTGATTGGTCGCGGTCGCGACTAATCAGTGATTTTATCGCTAAATTTAAACAAGCTTTCCGGTCTTCACTAACACAGTTCGCTGATTGGTCGCGGCCGCCACCCGCGACTAATCACCGATATTGCCGCCAAATTTAAACACCGTTTTGCTGATTGCGCCCGGTTGGCCGCATACATATTCTAGAATACCCGATGCATTAGAATCGGGCCACCGTCTAATGTGGTATAAGGGGCAGGATCGGAGTGGCCCACAGGAGAACAGGAGAATCCTCCGGTAGGCCTCCATGTAGGAATGGGCTCTCCACCTACATGAGAAATAGTTGGCACAATACATGTTTCACTATGTACAGACAAGGGCATCATCTCAACATTCATTTAACAAACTACCTTGTTTATTAATATGTAGAAACATAGACAAATTTGTGAGTGAGGGTAATGTGATATTTACATGTAGCTGAACAATGGTCCACTAGAGTCAATGTTACTGGTGGGCCCTAGGCACCCCAGTCCGGCCCTGATAGGGGCCATTGGTTTCTCTTCAGACACCAGGAGACCTGAATGCATTTGCTATCACCCCCTACAGCTACTCTTCTTGATCGGACAAACCAAATTAGGCTCTAGACTTGTGCAAAAATATCTTAAAGTGCACCTGTCAGCAGCATTGTGCTCAGTAAACCAGATACACTGTCAGCTGGGCGACATTACACTGATTAAAATGATACCTTGGTTGATGAAATCCGTCCTGTGGTTCTTGTGTAATCTTTACTTTCAGTTTGGAGATAATGATATGCTCGTGCTTCAGGGTGGCCTGTGGGGGGCCCTCTATCTGGTGCTCTGTTTATATATTCATCTGTATGCTCTTATGACAGCTCACTGATCGTTCACTGACCTGCCTCCTATTTTACCAAGCCACGCACTGCTAGATACATTATGTAAGTTCCCAGTGCGCACACTCTGTGCTGTGAGGATTCTCCAATGCCAGCGCCAGGCGCGTGACCACAAGTAGGTGATTTGCACACATGCGGTCACATGCCAACTAGACGTACGCAGCCTCACTCAATGCAAGTGAATTGAACGAGGTCGGACAGTCTAGTCGGAATGTGTCCAGAAGTAGGCAAATTGCATACTTGCAGTCATATGACCACCCACTCCCGGCACTGGCACAAGAGAATCCTCACAGCGTTCCGTGAAGAGTCACAAGTCTAGAGTCACATAGAGTGACTACAGATTGGTACTCCAAGGCTGGACAACCCCTTTAAATTGGCATACATTTGTATGCATCCGGGTCCTATTAACAAGGTATACCATGTAGTATTCTTTTTTTTTGCACTGTGTGTCTCTGTATAGGAAAGTACAGAGGGCTGTGTTCTTGGGTACAGTAAAAAGAAAAGTCTATACCCATGTATAGCGGCCCAGTGAATGCAACATTATATTATTTTTGTATACATGGTGTCAATGGTACAGATATGTTCTGCATGAGTGTAAGGGGCTTTATCAGTGCCACTGTTGAATGCAGTGAGAACAAAACCGAAAAAAACACAAACAAACAATTTGTGCTATTTTAGGATTACCTATTTTTTATTGTAATATATATAAATTTATTATTTTTATTTTTAAAAAATTAATTGCATGGAAATTAAGAATAAGAGAAAGGAACATATGAGGTATTATTAGACAGCCCAAACAGTCATTGTCATTTCAACAAGCTTTTCATAAATCAATAGTAGGAAACCTTAAAATATTTCTTATCACAGCAGTATGTTTGTTTCTCCACTTATAAGCCTTTTCTCTATTCTTTTCCCCATCATTTGTGAAAAAATGCTAATATTTGGTCAAAACCAAAGGTACTGCCAACTTACCGAGGGATCTGATTACAGCTGTCAATAGAAATCTGTGAAGAGTGAACATTAGAGGGAAAGAGAAAGCACACAGATGGTGCTGTTATTTTCTAGAAAGTGTTTAATTCACCCAAGGGCTGGAATCACATCTACACTGCTAAGTACTGCTTTATAATTTCCTCCATGCTGCTGCTGCGGGTTCTGAAATGTGCTAAATGTTAAGCCATACTAATTAGCATACTAATTAGTATAACAAGATATATCTCGCTTGAGTTTGTGAATATTGAGAATGAATAAAACATAGTACTAGTACTATTTTATTATTATTTATTATTATTATAGCGCCATTTATTCCATGGCGCTTTACATGTGAAAAAGGGGTATACATACATGAACTATTACTATGGATGAATAAGTGAAATGTGCTACCTAGAGACAGGAGAGCAGGAATCACTCATGTCTGTGCTGTGTATGGGAGACTAGTCTCCATCCACTAGCTCAGGGACAACTGAAAATTAGAGATAGAGCCAGCATAGGGGAAAGCAGGTGAAAAATATAGGACATAAGTCATAATGGTCAGAAATAGTGTTATTCCTCATGTATTTCGTGTGACATCTGATTCTGAAAAGTCACCTGAAATGACAGATACTTTAAACGTGTGTTTTCCCTAGGCCTGAAGTGTGAGTGATGGGTGTCTCTTTCATTGTGTTAGACATTATTTTACTTGTGATCAGGAAACTTTGCTAACAACGCACAGTAGGAATCCAGAAAATGAAATGAGCCCAGAGCTGAGTTTTAAATGTCTGGATGTGCTGTGAACAATAGAGGTCCTGTGAATTCTGCCACCTCTCTGATGTATGCAGCCTTCGGGTGATATGCCCTGCCACCATGTTTTAGGTGATGTGCTGCCTTGTCCTATGACAGAAGGTAATTATACGAGACACTCCACATGTCCTGTTCTGTTAGCTAGATGATGGAAGAATCCTGTTTAGATCGCAATGACAGTCGTGATTGCGTTTATACCTTTTTTTGTCAAAAGAACGTAGTTAAGTGCTACGAGTCATTAAGTGATGGAAAAAAGCACCATTCTGCATCAGTTCAGGCAGGATTGGTTATGTACTGACATGGACAGTCATGCTTTACTCCATTTCTTCCGCACCATCTTCTGCAAACAGTAGAAAAGGGGCAAGTGGAAGGTACGCCGGATCAGACTGAGCGGGTTCAAGAAACGATGGCCTGATGATGAGATAATATCATAGCTTGGCCACCAGTATCAGTTGTCACCCAGGTACAGAGACATCAAGTCTTGTATTCTCCTATAACAATGCTGTTCATAAAATGCATAAATGCATTAGTGAGATTCATAAGTCTAATCCTAGAGGGAAAGAAATATTCTTTGCAAAGGCAGTCTGTTCTGGTCAATGGACTGTAACATCCCTGGCGGCGTGCTGGCATGGATTACCACCTCCAACCATGCAAGACCGCTATCTTACCTATCAGTCCAGGCTGCACACTTTGCTCCAGTACCTGTTGTGTACATGTCTCTTGTCTGATTGCTTAGGGTGGCGTCGCGGTTACTGCCTGTTTCTTATAGTTACTGTGTGCACAGTCCTAATGCGTCCCCAGCCTATTGCTGTGGGTCACTGGATACTTAAATCCTCTCCACCCAGTAGGAGGGGCCTGAGCAACACTTTTCTTCATTGTGTTCCTTGCAACTGAGTTGCTAGGTCCTGGGGGCTGTATACCCAGGCCTGTTACCTGTATCTGTGACTTCTACTCTGTCTCTGCCACCCTGGGGGCTGAGTTCCCAGGCTCGTTCCTGTATCTTGTTCCTGGTTCAGTTCCTGTCTGTACTGTGTCCTAGCCCATTACCTGTTTGTCTCTATGTCCGAACCTTCCCTTTTCCTGCAGTGTCTGAACCTGCACCTAACTCCAACTCGTCTCTGAACTTCTGTTTGTGAGTTTTGTGTACACTCGCTACTTCATTGTAAGTACCTTGTGTGTATCTGATTCTGCTTGTTCACCGCACCTGCGGTTTTGCTCTGCTCTGCTTGTTCACCGCACCTGCGGTTTCGCTCTGCTCTGCTTGTTCACCGCACCAGTGGTTTTGCTCTGCTCTGCTTGTTTACCGCACCTGCGGATTTTGCTCTGCTTGTCTACCGCACCTGCGGGTTTTGCTCTGCTCTGCTTGTTCACCGCACCTGCGGTTTCGCTCTGCTCTGCTTGTTCACACCACCTGCGGTTTTGCTCTGCTCTGCTTGTTTACCGCACCTGCGGGTTTTGCTCTGCTCTGCTTGTTCACCGCACATACGGGTTTTGCTCTGCTCTGCTTGTTCACCGCACCTGAGGGTTTTGCTCTGCTCTGCTTGTCTACCGCACCTGCGGGTTTTTCTCTGCTCTGCTTGTCTACCGCACCTGCGGGTTTTGCTCTGCTCTGCTTGTCTACTGCATCTGCGGGTTTTGCTCTGCTCTGCTTGTCTACCGCATCTGCGGGTTTTGCTCTGCTCTGCTTGTCTACCGCACCTACGGGTTTTGCTCTGCTCTGCTCGTCTACCGCACCTGCGGGTTTTGCTCTCCTCTGCTCGTCTACCGCATCTGCGGGTTTTGCTCTGCACTGCTTGTCTACCGCACCTGCGGGTTTTGCTCTGCTCTGCTTGTCTACCGCACCAGCAGGTTTTGCTCTGATCTGCTTGTCTACCGCATCTGCGGGTTTTGCTCTGCTCTATTTGTCTACCGCATCTGTGGGTTTTGTTCTGCTCTGCTTTTCTACCGCATCTGCAGGTTTTGCTCTGTTCTGCTTGTCTACCGCACCTGCGGGTTTTGCTCTGCTCTGCTTGTCTACCGCACCTGCGGGTTTTGCTCTGCTCTGCTTGTCTACCGCACCTGCGGGTTTTGCTCCGCTCTGCTTGTCTACCGTACCTGCGGGTTTTGCTCCGCTCTGCTTGTCTACCGCACCTGCGGTTTTTGCTCTGCTCTGCTTGTCTACTGCACCTGCGGGATTTGCTCTGCTCTGCTTGTCTACCGCACCAGCGGGTTTTGCTCTGCTCTGCTTGTCTACCGCATCTGCGGGTTTTGCTCTGCTCTACTTGTTCACCGCACCTGAGGGTTTTGCTCTGCTCTGCTTGTCTACCGCACCTGCGGGTTTTTCTCTGCTCTGCTTGTCTACCGCACCTGCGGGTTTTGCTCTGCTCTGCTTGTCCACCGCATCTGTGGGTTTTGCTCTGCTCTGCTTGTCTACCGCATCTGCGGGTTTTGCTCTGCTCTGCTTGTCTACCACACCTGCGGGTTTTGCTCTGCTCTGCTCGTCTACCGCACCTGCGGGTTTTGCTCTGCTCTGCTCGTCTACCGCACCTGCGGGTTTTGCTCTGCTCTGCTTGTCTACCGCACCTGCGGGTTTTGCTCTGCTCTGCTCGTCTACCACACCTGCGGGTTTTGCTCTCCTCTTCTCGTCTACCGCACCTGCAGGTTTTGCTCTGCTCTGCTTGTCTACCGCACCTGCGGGTTTTGCTCTGCTCTGCTCGTCTACCGCACCAGAGGGCTTTGCTCTGCTCTGCTTGTCTACCACACCTGCGGGTTTTGCTCTGCTCTGCTTGTCTACCGCACCTGCGGGTTTTGCTCTGCTCTGCTTGTCTACCGCATCTGCGGGTTTTGCTCTGCTCTACTTGTCTACGGCATCTGCGGGTTTTGCTCTGCTCTGCTTGTCTACCGCATCTGCGGGTTTTGCTCTCCTCTGCTTGTCTACCGCACCTGCGGGTTTTGCTCTGCTCTGCTTGTCTATCACACCTGCGGGTTTTGCTCTGCTCTGCTCGTCTACCGCACCAGAGGGCTTTGCTCTGCTCTGCTTGTCTACCACACCTGCGGGTTTTGCTCTGCTCTGCTTGTCTACCGCACCTGCGGGTTTTGCTCTGCTCTGCTTGTCTACCGCATCTGCGGGTTTTGCTCTGCTCTACTTGTCTACGGCATCTGCGGGTTTTGCTCTGCTCTGCTTGTCTACCGCATCTGCGGGTTTTGCTCTGCTCTGCTTGTCTACCGCACCTGCGGGTTTTTCTCTGCTCTGCTTGTCTACCGCACCTGCGGGTTTTGCTCTGCTCTGCTTGTCTACCGCATCTGTGGGTTTTGCTCTGCTCTGCTTGTCTACCGCATCTGCGGGTTTTGCTCTGCTCTGCTTGTCTACCACACCTGCGGGTTTTGCTCTGCCAGGCTTGTCTACCGCACCTGCGGGTTTTGCTCTGCTCTGCTTGTCTACCGCACCTGCGGGTTTTGCTCCGCTCTGCTTGTCTACCGTACCTGCGTGTTTTGCTCTGCTCTGCTTGTCTACCGCACCTGCGGGTTTTGCTCTGCTCTGCTTGTCTACCGCACCTGCGGGTTTTGCTCTGCTCTGCTTGTCTACCGCACCTGCGGGTTTTGCTCTGCTCCGCTTGTCTACCGCACCTACGGGTTTTGCTCTGCTCTGCTCGTCTACCGCACCTGCGGGTTTTGCTCTCCTCTGCTCGTCTACCGCATCTGCGGGTTTTGCTCTGCACTGCTTGTCTACCGCACCTGCGGGTTTTGCTCTGCTCTGCTTGTCTACCGCACCAGCAGGTTTTGCTCTGATCTGCTTGTCTACCGCATCTGCGGGTTTTGCTCTGCTCTACTTGTCTACCGCATCTGTGGGTTTTGTTCTGCTCTGCTTTTCTACCGCATCTGCAGGTTTTGCTCTGTTCTGCTTGTCTACCGCACCTGCGGGTTTTGCTCTGCTCTGCTTGTCTACCGCACCTGCGGGTTTTGCTCTGCTCTGCTTGTCTACCGCACCTGCGGGTTTTGCTCCGCTCTGCTTGTCTACCGTACCTGCGGGTTTTGCTCCGCTCTGCTTGTCTACCGCACTTGCGGATTTTGCTCTGCTCTGCTTGTCTACCGCACCTGCGGGATTTGCTCTGCTCTGCTTGTCTACCGCACCAGCGGGTTTGCTCTGCTCTGCTTGTCTACCGCATCTGCGGGTTTTGCTCTGCTCTACTTGTTCACCGCACCTGAGGGTTTTGCTCTGCTCTGCTTGTCTACCGCACCTGCGGGTTTTTCTCTGCTCTGCTTGTCTACCGCACCTGCGGGTTTTGCTCTGCTCTGCTTGTCCACCGCATCTGTGGGTTTTGCTCTGCTCTGCTTGTCTACCGCATCTGCGGGTTTTGCTCTGCTCTGCTTGTCTACCACACCTGCGGGTTTTGCTCTGCTCTGCTCGTCTACCGCACCTGCGGGTTTTCCTCTGCTCTGCTCGTCTACCGCACCTGCGGGTTTTGCTCTGCTCTGCTTGTCTAACGCACCTGCGGGTTTTGCTCTGCTCTGCTCGTCTACCACACCTGCGGGTTTTGCTCTCCTCTTCTCGTCTACCGCACCTGCAGGTTTTGCTCTGCTCTGCTTGTCTACCGCACCTGCGGGTTTTGCTCTGCTCTGCTCGTCTACCGCACCAGAGGGCTTTGCTCTGCTCTGCTTGTCTACCACACCTGCGGGTTTTGCTCTGCTCTGCTTGTCTACCGCACCTGCGGGTTTTGCTCTGCTCTGCTTGTCAACCGCATCTGCGGGTTTTGCTCTGCTCTACTTGTCTACGGCATCTGCGGGTTTTGCTCTGCTCTGCTTGTCTACCGCATCTGCGGGTTTTGCTCTGCTCTGCTTGTCTACCGCACCTGCGGGTTTTTCTCTGCTCTGCTTGTCTACCGCACCTGCGGGTTTTGCTCTGCTCTGCTTGTCTACCGCATCTGTGGGTTTTGCTCTGCTCTGCTTGTCTACCGCATCTGCGGGTTTTGCTCTGCTCTGCTTGTCTACCACACCTGCGGGTTTTGCTCTGCTCTGCTCGTCTACCGCACCTGCGGGTTTTGCTCTCCTCTGCTCGTCTACCGCACCTGCGGGTTTTGCTCTGCTCTGCTTGTCTACCGCACCTGCGGGTTTTGCTCTGCTCTGCTTGTCTACCACACCTGCGGGTTTTGCTCTGCTCTGCTCGTCTACCGCACCTGCGTGTTTTGCTCTCCTCTGCTCGTCTACCGCACCTGCGGGTTTTGCTCTGCTCTGCTTGTCTACCGCACCTGCGGGTTTTGCTCTGCTCTGCTCGTCTACCGCACCAGAGGGCTTTGCTCTGTTCTGCTTGTCTACCGCACCTGCGGGTTTTGCTCTGCTCTGCTTGTCTACCCCACCAGAGGGTTTTGCTCTGCTCTGCTTGTCTACCGCATCTGCGGGTTTTGCTCTGCTCTACTTGTCTACCGCATCTGCGGGTTTTGCTCTGCTCTGCTTGTCTACCGCATCTGCGCGTTTTGCTCTGCTCTACTTGTCTACCGCACCTGCGGGTTTTGCTCCGCTCTGCTTGTCTACTGCACCTGCGGGTTTTGCTCCGCTCTGCTTGTCTACCGCACCTGCGGGTTTTGCTCTGCTCTGCTTGTCTACCGTACCTGCGGGTTTTGCTCTGCTCTGCTTGTCTACCGCACCTGCGGGTTTTGCTCTGCTCTGCTTGTCTACCGCACCTGCGGGTTTTGCTCTGCTCTGCTCGTCTACCGCACCTGCGGGTTTTGCTCTGCTCTGCTTGTCTACCACACCTGCGGGTTTTGCTCTGCTCTGCTTGTCTACCGCACCAGCGGGTTTTGCTCTGCTCTGCTTGTCTACCGCATCTGCGGGTTTTGCTCTGCTCTGCTTGTCTACCGCATCTGCGGGTTTTGCTCTGCTCTGCTTGTCTACCGCACCAGCGGTTTTGCTCTGCTCTGCTTGTTTACCGCACCTTCGGATTTTGTTCTGCTCTGCTTGTCTACCGCACCTGCGGGTCTTGCTCTGCTCTGCTTGTTCACCGCACCTGCGGTTTCGCTCTGCTCTGCTTGTTCACCGCACCTGCAGTTTTGCTCTGCTCTGCTTGTCTACCGCACCTGCGGGTTTTGCTCTGCTCTGCTCGTCTACCGCACCAGAGGGCTTTGCTCTGTTCTGCTTGTCTACCGCACCTGCGGGTTTTGCTCTGCTCTGCTTGTCTACCCCACCAGAGGGTTTTGCTCTGCTCTGCTTGTCTACCGCATCTGCGGGTTTTGCTCTGCTCTACTTGTCTACCGCATCTGCGGGTTTTGCTCTGCTCTGCTTGTCTACCGCATCTGCGCGTTTTGCTCTGCTCTACTTGTCTACCGCACCTGCGGGTTTTGCTCCGCTCTGCTTGTCTACTGCACCTGCGGGTTTTGCTCCGCTCTGCTTGTCTACCGCACCTGCGGGTTTTGCTCTGCTCTGCTTGTCTACCGTACCTGCGGGTTTTGCTCTGCTCTGCTTGTCTACCGCACCTGCGGGTTTTGCTCTGCTCTGCTTGTCTACCGCACCTGCGGGTTTTGCTCTGCTCTGCTCGTCTACCGCACCTGCGGGTTTTGCTCTGCTCTGCTTGTCTACCACACCTGCGGGTTTTGCTCTGCTCTGCTTGTCTACCGCACCAGCGGGTTTTGCTCTGCTCTGCTTGTCTACCGCATCTGCGGGTTTTGCTCTGCTCTGCTTGTCTACCGCATCTGCGGGTTTTGCTCTGCTCTGCTTGTCTACCGCACCAGCGGTTTTGCTCTGCTCTGCTTGTTTACCGCACCTTCGGATTTTGTTCTGCTCTGCTTGTCTACCGCACCTGCGGGTCTTGCTCTGCTCTGCTTGTTCACCGCACCTGCGGTTTCGCTCTGCTCTGCTTGTTCACCGCACCTGCAGTTTTGCTCTGCTCTGCTTGTTTACCGCACCTGCGGGTTTTGCTCTGCTCTGCTTGTTTACCGCACCTGCGGGTTTTGCTCTGCTCTGCTTGTTCACCGCACCTGCGGGTTTTGCTCTGCTCTGCTTGTTCACCGCATCTGCGGGTTTTGCTCTGCTCTGCTTGTCTACCGCACCTGCGGGTTTTTCTCTGCTCTGCTTGTCTACCGCACCTGTGGGTTTTGCTCTGCTCTGCTTGTCTACCGCATCTGCGGGTTTTGCTCTGCTCTGCTTGTCTACCGCATCTGCTGGTTTTGCTCTGCTCTGCTTGTCTACCGCACCTGCGGGTTTTGCTCTGCTCTGCTTGTCTACCGCACCTGCGGGTTTTGCTCTCCTCTGCTCGTCTACCGCATCTGTGGGTTTTGCTCTGCTCGTCTACCGCACCTGCGGGTTTTGCTCTGCTCTGCTTGTCTACCGCACCAGCGGGTTTTGCTCTGCTCTGCTTGTCTACCGCATCTGTGGGTTTTGCTCTGCTCTTCTTGTCTACCGCATCTGCGTGTTTTGCTCTGCTCTGCTTTTCTACCGCGTCTGCAGGTTTTGCTCTGTTCTGCTTGTCCACCGCACCTGCGGGTTTTGCTCCGCTCTGCTTGTCTACCGCACCTGCGGGTTTTGCTCTGCTCTGCTTGTCTACCACACCTGCGGGTTTTGCTCTGCTCTGCTCGTCTACCGCACCTGCGGGTTTTGCTCTCCTCTGCTCGTCTACCGCACCTGCGGGTTTTGCTCTGCTCTGCTTGTCTACCGCACCTGCGGGTTTTGCTCTGCTCTGCTTGTCTACCACACCTGCGGGTTTTGCTCTGCTCTGCTCGTCTACCGCATCTGCGTGTTTTGCTCTGCTCTGCTTTTCTACCGCGTCTGCAGGTTTTGCTCTGTTCTGCTTGTCCACCGCACCTGCGGGTTTTGCTCCGCTCTGCTTGTCTACCGCACCTGCGGGTTTTGCTCTGCTCTGCTTGTCTACCACACCTGCGGGTTTTGCTCTGCTCTGCTCGTCTACCGCACCTGCGGGTTTTGCTCTCCTCTGCTCGTCTACCGCACCTGCGGGTTTTGCTCTGCTCTGCTTGTCTACCGCACCTGCGGGTTTTGCTCTGCTCTGCTTGTCTACCACACCTGCGGGTTTTGCTCTGCTCTGCTCGTCTACCGCACCTGCGTGTTTTGCTCTCCTCTGCTCGTCTACCGCACCTGCGGGTTTTGCTCTGCTCTGCTTGTCTACCGCACCTGCGGGTTTTGCTCTGCTCTGCTCGTCTACCGCACCAGAGGGCTTTGCTCTGTTCTGCTTGTCTACCGCACCTGCGGGTTTTGCTCTGCTCTGCTTGTCTACCCCACCAGAGGGTTTTGCTCTGCTCTGCTTGTCTACCGCATCTGCGGGTTTTGCTCTGCTCTACTTGTCTACCGCATCTGCGGGTTTTGCTCTGCTCTGCTTGTCTACCGCATCTGCGCGTTTTGCTCTGCTCTACTTGTCTACCGCACCTGCGGGTTTTGCTCCGCTCTGCTTGTCTACCGCACCTGCGGGTTTTGCTCCGCTCTGCTTGTCTACCGCACCTGCGGGTTTTGCTCCGCTCTGCTTGTCTACCGTACCTGCGGGTTTTGCTCTGCTCTGCTCGTCTACCGCACCTGCGGGTTTTGCTCTGCTCTGCTTGTCTACCGCACCTGCGGGTTTTGCTCTGCTCTGCTCGTCTACCGCACCTGCGGGTTTTGCTCTGCTCTGCTTGTCTACCACATCTGCGGGTTTTGCTCTGCTCTGCTTGTCTACCGCATCTGCGGGTTTTGCTCTGCTCTGCTTGTCTACCGCATCTGCGGGTTTTGCTCTGCTCTGCTTGTCTACCGCACCAGCGGTTTTGCTCTGCTCTGCTTGTTTACCGCACCTTCGGATTTTGTTCTGCTCTGCTTGTCTACCGCACCTGCGGGTTTTGCTCTGCTCTGCTTGTTCACCGCACCTGCGGTTTCGCTCTGCTCTGCTTGTTCACCGCACCTGCAGTTTTGCTCTGCTCTGCTTGTTTACCGCACCTGCGGGTTTTGCTCTGCTCTGCTTGTTTACCGCACCTGCGGGTTTTGCTCTGCTCTGCTTGTTCACCGCACCTGCGGGTTTTGCTCTGCTCTGCTTGTTCACCGCATCTGCGGGTTTTGCTCTGCTCTGCTTGTCTACCGCACCTGCGGGTTTTTCTCTGGTCTGCTTGTCTACCGCACCTGTGGGTTTTGCTCTGCTCTGCTTGTCTACCGCATCTGCGGGTTTTGCTCTGCTCTGCTTGTCTACCGCATCTGCGGGTTTTGCTCTGCTCTGCTTGTCTACCGCACCTGCGGGTTTTGCTCTGCTCTGCTTGTCTACCGCACCTGCGGGTTTTGCTCTCCTCTGCTCGTCTACCGCATCTGTGGGTTTTGCTCTGCTCGTCTACCGCACCTGCGGGTTTTGCTCTGCTCTGCTTGTCTACCGCACCAGCGGGTTTTGCTCTGCTCTGCATGTCTACCCCATCTGCGGGTTTTGCTCTGCTCTTCTTGTCTACCGCATCTGTGGGTTTTGCTCTGCTCTGCTTTTCTACCGCATCTGCAGGTTTTGCTCTGTTCTGCTTGTCCACCGCACCTGCGGGTTTTGCTCCGCTCTGCTTGTCTACCGCACCTGCGGGTTTTGCTCTGCTCTGCTTGTCTACCGCACCTGCGGGTTTTGCTCCGCTCTGCTTGTCTACCGCACCTGCGGGTTTTGCTCCGCTCTGCTTGTCTACCGCACCTGCGGGTTTTGCTCTGCTCTGCTTGTCTACCGCACCTGCGGGATTTGCTCTGCTCTGCTTGTCTACCGCATCTGCGGGTTTTGCTCTGCTCTACTTGTCTACCGCACCTGCGGGTTTTGCTCTGCCATGCTTGTCTACCGCACCTGCGGGTTTTGCTCTGCCAGGCTTGTCTACCGCACCTGCGGGTTTTGCTCTGCTCTGCTTGTCTACCGCACCTGCGGGTTTTGCTCCGCTCTGCTTGTCTACCGTACCTGCGTGTTTTGCTCTGCTCTGCTTGTCTACCGCACCTGCGGGTTTTGCTCTGCTCTGCTTGTCTACCGCACCTGCGGGTTTTGCTCTGCTCTGCTTGTCTACCGCACCTGCGGGTTTTGCTCTGCTCCGCTTGTCTACCGCACCTGCGAGTTTTGCTCTGCTCTGCTTGTCTACCGCACCTGCGGGTTTTGCTCTGCTCCGCTTGTCTACCGCACCTGCGAGTTTTGCTCTGCTCTGCTTGTCTACCGCACCAGCGGGTTTTGCTCTGCTCTGCTTGTCTACTGCATCTGCGGGTTTTGCTCTGCTCTACTTGTCTACTGCATCTGCGGGTTTTGCTCTGCTTTGCTTGTCTACCGCACCTGCAGGTTTTGCTCTGCTCTGCTTGTCTACTGCACCTGCGGGTTTTGCTCTGCTCTGCTTGTCTACCGCACCTGCGGGTTTTGCTCCGCTCTGCTTGTCTACCGTACCTGCGGGTTTTGCTCTGCTCTGCTTGTCTACCGCACCTGCGGGTTTTGCTCTGCTTGTCTACCGCACCTGCGGGTCTTGCTCTGCTCTGCTTGTCTACCGCACCTGTGGGTTTTGCTCTGCTCTGCTTGTCTACCACACCTGCGGGTTTTGCTCTGCTCTGCTTGTCTACCGCACCTGCGGGTTTTGCTCTGCTCTGCTCGTATACCACACCAGCAGCTCCTTTCCTGTATCCCAGTCTATACTGGTCCCTATCCTGCCTATGTTCCTACCTGCCAGTACCCGTCTGTCTGCATGCCAGCCGTGCCTGCCAGTGCCCACCTGTCTGCATGCCAGCCGTGCCTGCCAGTGCCCACCTGTCTGCATGCCAGCCGTGCCTGCCAATACCCACCTGTCTGCATACCAGCCGTGCCTGCCAGTACCCACCTGTCTATATGCCAGTCTATCCTGCCTGTTCCTGCATTCCCCGGTGTGGGTCAACAGCTGTGACCGGGGTCTGACCTGGAGTAGCACCTGGTCCCTCTGCTCGGTTCCTCCCTGGTTCACGGAGTCAACTGAGCCGCCGTGCGACCTTGGTCGGACCGGGTTGATACTTAATCACGCCCCTCCAGGCACTCCTCGGTTCATGGTCCAGTGGGATCACTAACCACGCTCACGCCAGTCAGTCCGGGCGCACGCGTAACAGTTTGCTCAGGCCCACTAACCACACGCACGCCAGGCAGTCCGGGCGTGTGCGTAACAGTTTGCTCAGGCCATGGTCCCCATTGAGCCCCACGGCCCTTCGCTCTCGGAGACATTTGAATTCTTGTCTGGCGAATACGTGCACCAAGGAAAAATTTTTTCTCAAGCTGAGGTCCAGGCGATTTACGCACCAGCCCAAATGGAGCTATCAGCACTCATTCCTGTGGATCCACCACGGTACTATGGGGATCCAAAACAAATCCGTTCGTTTGTGGAGCAATGTATGCTGCATTTCAAATTCTATGCTCACTATTTTCCCACTGATCGGGTTAAAGTAGCATTCATGATGTCCTACTTAGCGGGTGATGCTTTGACTTGGATCACCCCCCTATGGGAAGCATGGGATCCTATCGTATCTGACATGCAGGCCTTCCTGGTGGCCTTTCTAATGGTCTTCGATGACCCTAACCCTGAGGCTTCTGTTAAAGCTTCCCTTCCCAATACCCTGGAGCAGTCCCGATGGCTGATGCGTGTAGGTAACCCACCAGCTCTCCAGCCTGAAGAGACTGCTGCCCACACAGAATGCACACAGGATGACAATGCTCCACAGAATACTTCTCTTCCCAACCTCAAGAGGCAGTCCAGACGTGCAAGGCGTAGAGGTAAGCCATCACGCCAGGTTCTGTCCTCCCAAAGACCTCCTGCTCCCCAGCCTGTAGAGGCAGCTACCCTCACAGAATCCATGAAGGATGACTATGTTCGTCAGGCAAAGCAGAAGCCGGAACTCAGTCACAAAATCGGATTGCGGTCCCGCTGCGGTTGTTTGGGACACCCTGATGGTCTCTGTCCAGCGAAGGTTGGAGAATCCCAAGACATTAGGCCTGTAGGAGAAGCTGCCCTTGGTGTTAGTGTTTCCTCTCCACAGATGACTGTGACTGTCTCCGTGGCAAGTGAAGGCCTCGGATTAACCGGAAGTTTCGGGCGTAAAGCTTTGAAGAGTCGGTGTGTGATTCCTGTCCGACAACTCCAGAATCCGGTTTGGGCATTGTCAGCGGAAGGACGAGCTCTACTTAGAAACAGTCAAAATATGTCTGTACAAATTAAGCTCCAGATTGGAGCATTACACATGAAGAAGTTCACTTTCCAGGTGCTGTCTGGTTTACCTACAGGTCGTCCAGAGCCGAGAGATCTAGTGCCCGCTCAGGTCTGGAGATCCTGCATGGTGTTTCCTGGGGGACTGCTGAGGTACAAGGGGTGTCCAGTCCCCATATCTTCAGGACAGTCAGCAGTGTCTTCTTCTTCACCAGATCTGCTAGTCGCTGACTCGCTGTGTGCTGAAGTCTCCGAAGGAAGGGAAGCGGAGTCATTGACCCAACACAGTCTCGACGATTGTACCAATGATCTGGCTTTAGGCACCGCCCCGCCTCGCAGACGTGTCATCTCAGAAACCAGACTGAAGTTGGTCCCTAAGCAAGGATCCTCCATCTCTAACAAATCTGGCAATAAGTCCATCAAGGCGGTGGCTACCTCCATGTCTCTGCACCCCTCCAACCAGGCGGAGGACCTCCAGTTGCCTCCTGAATCCTCCGGGGTGCTACCTGATAACAAATGGAGAGAGACTTTTCTGCACCCTGTACCTGGTACTTCGCCCACTTCATCCAGTAAGCTTGGCAAAGTGTACATCAAGGCGGTGGTTACCCCCGAGTTTCGGCACCCCTCCAACCCAGTGGAGGATCTCCAGTTGTCTTGTGAATCCTTTGGGGTGCTACCCGATATTAACAAATGGAGAGAGACTTTCCTGTGTCTTGTTCCTGGTACTTCACTCACTTCATCTGTTGCTGAGGATGGCTCGATGGGAGGAAGCATCCTAGTCACCAAGATGGTGAGACCAGTTTCGTTCCCTCTAGTGGACAGAAGAGGTAATCTTCTTGAAGAGAAGGATCGGCCTCCAAATTCTCTGCAGAAAATCCTTGCAGGCTTGAAGAAGAGGGGGCATAAAGGGAAGGGGGGTACTGTAACATCCCTGGCGGCGTGCTGGCATGGCTTACCACCTCCCACCATGCAAGACCGCTATCTTACCTATCAGTCCAGGCTGCACACGTTGCTCCAGTACCTGCTGTGTGCATGTCTCTTGTCTGATTGCTTAGGGTGGCGGCGCGGTTACTGCCTGTTTCTTATAGTTACTTTGTGCATAGTCCTAATGCGTCCCCAGCCTATTGCTGTGAGTCACTGGATACTTAAACCCCCTCCACCCAGCAGGAGGGGCCTGAGCAACACTTTTCTTCATTGTGTTCCTTGCAACTGAGTTGCCAGGTCCTGTCCTGTATCTTGTCTGTTCTGCCCCTAGGGGCTGTATACCCAGACCTGTTACCTGTATCTGTGACTTCTAGTCTGTCTCCGCCACCCTGGGGGCTGAGTTCCCAGGCTCGTTCCTGTATCTTGTTCCTGGTTCAGTTCCTGTCTGAACTGAGCCCTAGCCCGTTACCTGTTTGTCTCTATGTCCGAACCTTCCCTTTTCCTGCAGTGTCTGAACCTGCACCTAACTCCAACTCGTTGTCTCTGAACTTCTGTTTGTGAGTTTTGTGTACACTCGCTACTTCATTGTAAGTACCTTGTGTGTATCTGGTTCTGCTTGTTCACCACACCTGCGGTTTTGCTCTGCTCTGCTTGTTCACCGCACCTGCGGTTTTGCTCTGCTCGTTCACCGCACCTGCGGTTTTGCTCTGCTCTGCTTGTTCACAGCATCTGTGGGTTTTGCTCTGCTCTGCTTGTTCACCGCACCTGCGGTTTTGCTCTGCTAGCTTGTTCACCGCACCTGCGGGTTTTGCTCTGCTCTGCTTGTTCACCGCACCTGCGGGTTTTGCTCTGCTCTGCTTGTTCACCGCACCTGCGGGTTTTGCTCTGCTCTGCTTGTTTACCGCACCTGAGGGTTTTGCTCTGCTCTGCTTGTTTACCGCACCTGCGAGTTTTGCTCTGCTCTGCTTGTCTACCGCATCTGCGGGTTTTGCTCTGCTCTGCTTGTTTACCGCACTTGCGAGTTTTGCTCTGCTCTGTTTGTCTACCGCATCTGCGGGTTTTGCTCTGCTCTGCTTGTCTACCGCACCTGCGGGTTTTGCTCTGCTCTGCTTGTCTACCGCACCTGCGGGTTTTGCTCTGCTCTGCTTGTCTACTGCACCTGCGGGTTTTGCTCTGCTTTGCTTGTCTACCGCACCTGCGGGTTTTGCTCCGCTCTGCTTGTCTACCGCACCTGCGGGTTTTGCTCCGCTCTGCTTGTCTACCGCACCTGCGGGTTTCACTCTGCTCTGCTTGTCTACCGCACCTGCGGGTTTTGCTCTGCTCTGCTTGTCTACCGCACCTGCGGGTTTTGCTCTGCTCTGCTTGTCTACCGCACCTGCGGGTTTTGCTCTGCTCTGCTTGTCTACCGCACCTGCGGGTTTTGCTCTGCTCTGCTTGTCTACCACACCTGCAGCTCCGTTCCTGTATCCCAGTCTACACTGGTCCCTATCCTGCCTGCGTTTCTACCTGCCAGTACCCGCCTGTCTGCATGCCAGCCGTGCCTGCCAGTGCCCACCTGTCTGCATGCCAGCTGTGTCTGCCAGTGCCTACCTGTCTGCATGCCAGCCGTGCCTGCCAATACCCACCTGTCTGCATACCAGCCGTGCCTGCCAGTACCCACCTGTCTATATGCCAGTCTAACCTGCCTGTTCCTGCATTCCCCGTTGTGGGTCAACAGCTGTGACCGGGGTCTGACCTGGAGTAGCACCTGGTCCCTCTGCTCGGTTCCTCCCTGGTTCACGGAGTCGACTGAGCCGCCGTGCGACCTTGGTCGGACCGAGTTAATACTTAGTCACGCCCCTCCAGGCACTCCTCGGTTCATGGTCCAGTGGGATCACTAACCACGCTCACGCCAGTCAGTCCGGGCGCGAGCGTAACATGGACTTTGCAAATCTTTCTTTGTTTCAGGTGCTGGGCTAGTCCCTGTCTGTTGTATACTGTGTGATGTGCACAATAACAGTTCGCTCTCTGGTTAAATCAGCAGTAATGAGCCAACATCAGAGCGCACTGTCAGTCTGTGTTGTAAGATGAATACCTGTCTTGCAGAGATCAGTTTCTTCCCCGGCTAGTGACAACACTGGTCTCTGCATGCCTGGTATTCTGACAGCGTGCATTGACAGTGCGCTCTCTGGTCAGATTAGCAGTAATGAGCTGGCACTAGAGCGCACTGTCAGTTCGCATTCTAAGACTAATACCCGTCTTGCAGAGATCAGCTTCGCCCCCGCAAGTGACGTCACTGGTCTTTGCATGCCTGGTATGCTGACAACGTGCATTGACAGTGAGTTCTCTGGTCAGATTAGCAGTAATGAGCCGGCACCAGAGTGCACTATCAGTCCGCGTTGTAAGACTAATAACCGTCTTGTAGAGATCAGCTCTGTCCCTGCAAATGACGTCACTGATCTCTGCACGCCTGGTATTCTGACAACGCGCATTGACAGTGCGCTCTGTAGCCAGCTTGTTGCTACTGATCTGAGCCTGCAAGAGAGCAATACACATCACACAGGGACTAGCCCAGCCCCTGAAACAAAGGTTACCGGTAAAGATTCATTTCAGAGAGGGGGCAGAGATTGTAGCAGTGATCACAACCTCTATCCCCTGATGATGTTTCATTTGAGTATCCAGCATGCAATGGGATTCTCAAACGAAGCGTCATCAAAAAGGAACTAGGAAGAAAAAAAATAGAAAAGCAGTTAGATAGTATACAGTAGTTAGGGATATTTTAATTAAAGTATAATAGAAAATAGTTTAGAGTATGGCATTAAATAGATAGGGATTTAGGATTTAAATTAATTTCTCTTTAGGACCACTCCTTTAAGGATGGGACTACATGGAGATTTTGGCCACGAGCTATATCCAGCGGCCAAAACTCACTCTCTGCTAGCATAATGAAGGTGAATGGGGTCACATTGTGATCCAGATGGTACTGCGGCCGAGACAAGGAAGTAGTAAAAAGTTG
The DNA here is from genome assembly GCF_046119375.1 of Phyllobates terribilis. Classification (NCBI taxonomy): domain Eukaryota; kingdom Metazoa; phylum Chordata; class Amphibia; order Anura; family Dendrobatidae; genus Phyllobates; species Phyllobates terribilis. Next base: position 263,857,346 of record NW_027362772.1, on the reverse strand, counting down.
GAACCATTTGGACTTTTTAAACTGACTTGTCGCTGTCGCAGTACCTTGTCGGTCACAATCTGCACTGTAGAGCGATTTGTAGCCACCCATTCTGTCACAACCAACATTGCCATATAGCCCCAGCCTGATCCTGCACAACCACCTTAATTCCTTAATTGTGTATCTAAACTCTACGACTCTATGTTGTCTATTTTGCTATTTAATAATAAAGGGCAGCATGGTGGCTCAGTGGTTAGCATTGCTGCCTTGCAGCACTGGGTTCCTGAGTTCAAATCCTACCAAGGATGACATCTGCAAGGAGTCTGTATGTGTTTCCTACAGGTTCTCCAGTTTTTTCCCACACTCCAAAGACATACTGATAGGGAATGTACATTGTGGGCCCCAATGGGGACAGTGCCGATAATGTCTGTAAATTGCCCAAATTGTAAAGCACTGCAGAATATGTTGGCGCTATATGAATAAAAATATTATTATTATTATGCAGTGTGAACTTTCTGTTGACTAGTACTTACAGTTGGAGACTTTTTCAGTTGTACATGACAGCTTCTGTGATGGCTAAATCCCTACACCAATAGTCAGCGTTTGTTATGCCGTCCATTTTTCTCATGCTACAACTTAACCTGTCTGAACTGTGTATCGGGAAAGAGAGGAATGCACCCGGTCCATCCAGAAATAAAGCTCAGCTTACATTGTGGCAGCCGTGATGTACGTCATCATTGTCAAAAAGCCTTATTGTCCTGTTTAAGCTGACAGTATGTTACGGGAAAGACCTTTGATTTGTAAACCACTCTCTCTTCGAGGTTACAAGTTCATATCTTCTTACTTGAAACCCTCTTTAATCTTCGCTTAAAGTGCATGGGGCCACAGCTTTTAAATGCGCTCCACCGATACTTGCATTCCCTTTGAGACTTTTGCAGATAGCCAAGCACTGTTCTTGGGCAGCACAGTGGCTCAGTGGTTAGCACCTGCAGCACTGGGGTCCTGGGTTCAAATCCCACCAAGGACAACATCTGTAAGGAGTTTGTATGCTCTCCCTGTGTTTGCATGGGTTTCCTCCCACATTTCACAGACATACTGATGGGGAATGTGAGCCCCAATGGGAACAATGATGATATCTGTACAGCGCTGCAGAATATGATGGTGCCATATAAGCAAAGCATAATAAATAAATAATAATACTAGAGAATGAAGGGGCATTTCATACTGATGGAGGTCCCATAGTTGGGCTACCATTGATCCTGCAAGTTATCTCAGATATGTAATAACTCTTGAAGACATTCTTGGCATATCTTTTCCTTACCGTATTATTTATTTTGTCCCAAAAGTTTGAGACCAGAAGTTAATTATTTGAAACTTTATAAAAGCTTTCTCCTTTAATCCATAAAAAGGACATGTGAGGATAAAGATGAAATAAACTAACGCGTTTCAAGTGGATAGACTACTCTTACTCATGGTTCATGGTTACTTGCAGAACCAGGCAGATTCCAGGTTCGAAAGCTGAAAGCTCTCCCACATCTAACATGGATTTCTAACTACTATTTGTTTCTAACCGTAACACAAGTTCCTAACACTAATGTGTCTTTTTATACTATTTTCTAAAAAAAACCATTTGATCTTTTTTTTATATACCTACGAATACTGGATCTTCTACTACCTTTAACACCATGAGTAAGTCGTGTTCTAATCTATATACATTTAGGATAGTATTAATAAATCGAATCCATTTTTTCTCTTATATTTGTAAATTTAATAAAGCTGTAGTCAGTTTTAAAATCCCACAGGAATGTCCGTAAGTTATTATTGGAGAGGGGTCACTTCATTACTTAGTTACAGTAAGTGGATCCATTGCTGTACTGTCAGAAAAAGTTTTTTGCAAGTGTAGTAATAAGGATGGGCACAGAACATTTTGCTGCCTAGTTCATGCCCAGAAAGGATAAGGCGATAGGGAATTTGATAACTTTGGAGGAGGCTGGTGGAGGCTTGGAGCTGTGAGGGGAGGTCCAGGAGCTTTGGAGTTGGAGTATTGCTCCATGTTAGTATCACTGTGTGGCACCCCAGGGGTCTGGTTGCCACAGTAATAGAAATATTATGTCTGAGAGCAAGTGGGAGGTTTCTCTGGTCAGGAGCCCTAAGCATGCAACACTGCCCGCCCAGACCTGGGAGGGGAGGAATCTGCCCTTATAAACTGGGTCTGGGGCGGGATTAGGTCAGACAGAGTCTGAGAGTCAGAGCTTGGAGAGGGAAAGATACAGCAGGAGCTCTGTAGGAGCAGGAGTGAGTGCCAGAGGCTGGAAGCTAGAAAGCTCGCCTTGGCTGAAGACACTAAACCCGGACACGGAGTCCGAGGCTGTGGGGACATCCAGGTCCAGCAGCATAATCCAACCGGCAGGGGATTCCATGTCCTCTGGCCATAGAAGCCCGGAGGCACGGTCACAAGCAAGGGACCAGCACCGCCATCGTGAAGCAGAGGCTAACGGAAGGCCCCAAGTCACCGGCCATACGGGTGAGCACCACACGGTATACTCAGGGACGTGGGCTACTTCTACCCGCATAGAGCAAGGTAGCCAGGAAAGAGTGCAGATAGTCGGGGAGGCCTACAACTCCACCTGGCCAGGGGAGATCCTACTTGCTTACAGACTGACCAGGCCCCTACTGCTAACCAGTACTCCCGGGAGGGTCTGTGTTATTCCATCAGTAAAGACCCTGAACTGCACCACACGTCTCTGTGTTTCATCGCCGCACCAGCACCATCAGTACTGGGACGCTCACACCATTACTCTCATTATCCACACTAGCTGCCCTGAGGCAATACTTCTCCCGTGGGGAGTTATCCCATACTTGGCTGCGCATACAACATCAGCCTCAGCGGTCTGCAGCGCAGCGGCGGTCCCCACTGACCGCAATCCACGGGTGGCGTAGTCGGACATTTGTTATCACACTCAGACTGCCACTGGTTTGACCGCCCTGGGCACGGACTGGATCACAGCCACGGAGGACTACAACCCCCAGCGATCTGGCTCCGGGTATCCCCTGCACAGCACAGGCCCAGGGGGCGCGTTAACTTTGGCGTAGTCGGCAGGATTTCGTGCCCGCAACCACCGGGTACTGCGTGCCTGAAAAAGACTTTTATACTTACCTGTGGCGAAGTTTCCCGCCGTCCGGAGCCATTTCCTGCCATCGGACGCCATCTTGGGTCGTTTCCCGCCGTCTTCTGTTGTCTTCCCGCCATCCGCAGCTGCTTCCCGCCATCGGACGCCATCTTCAGGACGCCGCACGGGAAGAAGAGGGGCGTGGACGCCGAAAGCGCGCGAGATCCGAAGCTCCGCCCCACGCACTGACGCTGCGCAAGGTCCTGGAAGGGAGGAAGAGCGACGCTGACGTCATCGGAGTACGACGCCAGGTCCTCTACCCCGACGATTGACTGCGGAGCCGCGGCCTACGGAAGAAGAGCATTGCAAGGTAGGCCACGGTCCACTAGGGGGGTAGAAGGATGCCGGATACCGAGGGGAGCTCCACCGCCACACCGGCCGCCAGCGCAACCGCTGCTGCGGTCATGCCATTCACCATGCCCTATATCCCGGGGGCAACCTGGCTACCCCAGTACTCAGGGGAGTCACATACCCTGAGTGACTTTAGGGAAAAACTGGATAGCCTCTTCCAGATATACCCCCTCACGGAAGAGCAAAAAGTAAGCATCCTGGTGGCCCAGTTAATCGGGGCAGCCCAAAGGGAGGTAAAATCCTGGTCACCTGGGAAGAAGAGGACTGTCAGAAAAATACTAGCCCGACTGAAAGACACATTTGATACCCGAACCTCAGCCGAAATAAAGCTCAGATTTTACGGGTGCAAACAACGGGCACATGAAAGTATAAGAGACTATGCTCTAAACCTACAAGAGGCCCTGAGAGCCATTAAGCAGGCAGACCCTGACAGCGTGGGAAATGAAGACAAGCTGTTGACCGAACAATTTATTGATGGTCTACTGTGCAATGCCCACCGAACCCAGTTGTGGGCAATGGCCTTACAGGACCCTGACCTGGACTTTGCACAGTTCAAGGACAGAGCCATCCGGGTGCTCCGAGAACCGGCACCAGGTGGCGCTGTGACCCACAGGCGCCCTGCTATCACTTATCACCAGGACGCGGCGCCATCAGGTCCAAGAGTTGACTAAGAGCGTTGCCGCGCTAACCAGAACTGTGCAGTCTTTACAGGTCTCTTCTCCAGGAAAGATCCAGCTGGCATCCGGACCGGAGGACGTCCCGTGGCGCCGACTGAGGAGGACCCCACCGGCCAGAGGAAGACCCACCGACCGGTACAATGAGGACGGACGACCCATCTGCCACCGCTGCAATCAACCCGGACATATGGCAAGGTACTGTCATTTAAACGGGCACAACCTGGGGTAGAGGGCCAACCCCCAGGCCTAAGATCATCAGGCCCATCGAACTGGCGTGACAAGTACGTAGGGGGACGTCCGGTCTTGCCTGTGGTACTGGATGGCATTCCTATGAGTGCCCTACTGGACACCGGGTCACAGGTCACCACCATCCCGTACGTGCTCTTCAAGCGGTACTGGAATGACTCGGACATAACCCGCTACTCAGATGATGACCTGAGCATTATCGCCAGCAATGGTCAGCCCGTGCCACAGATAGGATTTAAGGAGGTGACCATCAAGGTCGGTAAAGTTGAACTGCCGGCACAAGGACTGATCATTGTGGACATTGACCGTCGCGAGAGTCACCCAAAAATAACCCTAGGTACTAACGTAATCGAAAACTGTCTTGCAGAGGTGATTCTTATTTTGCAACAGGTTGCCAAGAACGCCAGTTCCAGCCAGCAGCGTGTCCTCCAAAAAGAGATCCGGGCACTGATGAAGCGGCAACAAGTGGAACTATTTGGTGGTGAGATAGGTAGCGTGAGAATGTGTGACCCGTTCCCTATTGCCATGCCCCCAAAAAGTGAGATGATGATTTGGTGCCGGGCAGCTATTGGTCTAGGAGGTAGAGACTACCAAGCAATGGTAGAACCCGTCTACTCAGACAGTAGGCCCACCATTTTGACAGCACGGGGGGTGGTCGATGTACGCCATGGGAGGGTGCCCGTCCGCATCATAAATATCGGGGAGAGAGAAGTATACCTGCCCCGGTATGCCACGCTAGCCAAATTGTTCACCATCAACCAGAACTCTGTACAGGCCATGGAACCCTTGCCTCCATCTGAACCAGAGGAAGGTAACGGCTCTAAGAGACCAATGGAGGACTGGTGTCAGCAACTGCATTTGGGTACTGACTCCACTCCCTCACACCAAAAACAGGGAGTCTACCGGGTGGTTCAAGAGTACGAGAGAGTGTTTAGTAAACACCCGCTGGACTTCGGGCGAGTAAAGGGGGTAGAACATCACATCCCCACGGGAGACCATCCTCCCATAAAGGAGAGATACCGACCCGTACCCCCTGCACACTATCAACATGCCAAGGGGATGTTAAAGGACATGAAGGAGGCTGGGGTAATTAGGGACAGCTGTAGCCCCTGGGCAGCTCCACTAGTCTTAGTGAAAAAGAAAGACAACACCATGAGAATGTGTGTAGACTACAGGAAGGTCAACCGTATCACACACAAAGATGCGTACCCGTTACCAAGGATAGAAGAGTCCTTAGCTGCATTAAAATCTGATAACTTCTTCTCTACTTTGGACCTCACTAGCGGGTACTGGCAGGTTCCTGTAGCAGAGGCGGACCGGGAGAAGACCGCATTCACCACCCCGATGGGTCTCAGCGAATTTAACTGTATGCCGTTCGGGCTCTGCAACGCACCAGGAACCTTCCAACGGTTGATGGAATGCTGTCTGGGACACCGGAACTTCGAGACGGTCCTATTATACCTGGACGATGTCATCGTCTATTCCAAGACCTATGAGGACCATCTGGAACACCTGGCAGAAGTGTTTGAAGCCCTGGCAAACTATGGCCTAAAGGTAAAACCCTCAAAGTGTCATCTACTGAAGCCAAAGGTACAGTACCTGGGACACGTGGTGAGTGCTGACGGTGTGGCCCCCGACCCTGACAAGATCACCGTGATTAAGGACTGGCCAAGACCATCCAGCATAAAGGAAGTGCGGTAGTTCCTCGGGTTGGTAGGCTACTACCGAAGATTCATTCCCGGTTTTACCAAGAAGGCAGCTCCTATGCAGGACCTCCTGATAGGCCAGTCCAGGAAGGCCAAAAACCAGAAGCCACCCTTCAGATGGGAAAAGCTGGAAGAGGAGTCCTTCCGCCAGCTGAAGATGGCCCTCACGGAGGATGAAATCCTGGCGTACCCTGATTACAGCCAGCCCTTTATCCTCCACACGGACGCAAGCAACATCGGGCTAGGGGCCGTACTGTCCCAGATCCAGCAGGGGAGAGAATGGGTAATTGCTTACGCCAGCCGAAAACTGCGACCCACGGAAAGAAACCTTGAGAATTACAGCTCGTTCAAGCTAGAGTTCCTGGCAGTGGTGTGGGCAGTAACCGAACGTTTCAAGCATTACCTTGCCTCTTCCAGGTTCACCGTGTACACGGACAACAACCCGTTGACACACCTGGACACTGCAAGACTGGGTGCCCTGGAGCAGAGATGGATGGCCCGCCTGTCTAATTATGAGTTCACGATCAAATACCGGGCAGGGCGCTCCAATACCAACGCGGACGCCCTGTCCAGGATGCCAAACCTACCGGACGAAGGGGAGGATCCAGAAGAATTGGAAGAGATCGAACTCCCTGCGTTTCACCGTCATGGGATTACCCAGTATTCCCACCGTGTGAGGGGCCAGCGATCCGCTACGTTCAACCCCTTACCCCACTACAACTGGGCGGAGACGCAAGACAGTGACCCCGCAGTCCGTCTGGTGAAGGAGATGCTGACCCAGGCTGATGCCCGCCTGGACCCAGACGCTCCGGAAGAGACCAAGCAACTGTGGACGGAGAAGAGCAGACTGTTTCTCTACAAGGAGAAGTTGTGCCGCAGAATGGTCAATTCCCGGACACATGAACTGATCTGGCAGGTTGTGGTACCGAGACGGGACGCAGCTATGGTGCTGGAGGCCTACCACAATGGGGCAGGGCACTTCGGATGGAAGAAGCTGGAGTTCCTGCTGCGTGAACGGTTCTACTGGATAGGCATGAGAGGAGCCATTAAGAGGTGGTGTAGAGACTGTGGCCCGTGCAATCTAAGAAGAAGGGACCGTGCCAGCCAGAGGACTCCCCTGCAGCCCATCATCACCAGGCAGCCACTGGAACTGGTCGCTCTGGACCATGTTAAACTGGCTCCAAGCAGAAGTGGGTATGTCTACGCCCTAACCATCGTGGCTCACTACTCCCGGTTCCTGGTGGTGGTCCCTGTCAAAGACCTGACGGCTCAGACAGCAGCCAGAGCCTTCCAGCTGCACTTCTGCCGCCCACACGGGTACCCGGACCAAGTGCTGACGGACCAAGGACCAGCCTTCGAAGCTGAGGTCTTCCAGGAGTTCTGCAACCTGTATGGCTGCAAGAAGATAAGAACAACGCCCTATCACCCCCAAACCAATGGACTCTGCGAGAAATTGAACCAGGTGGTGATAGATCTGCTAAAAACATTGCCCCTGGAAGAACGCAGTCTGTGGCCTGAGAAACTACCCGATCTGGTGGACCTGTATAACCACATCCCGGTAGGTTCCACCAACTGTACCCCGGCTTACCTAATGCGAGCAAGACCTGGTAAGCTGCCTGTTGACCTGGATATGGGAGTCCTGATACCCGAGGACACCTCGCCAGAGACAGACTGGGATACAGAACGACAGCAGCAGTACCGGAAAGTACAGGAGAGCGTCGAACGAAGTCTCTGTCAATCAAGAGAAAGGCAGGAGAGGACTTATAACCAACATGCTCCCGCTGTTACCCTGGTACCTGGAGAGCAGGTCTTGAAAAGAAAAAGGCGGCTCCATAAATTGGACGACCAGTGGGAAAAGGACCCGTACACCGTACTGCCCTCAAGCCACAATATTCCAAAGGTGTACGTCATCAGCAAGGATGGAGGAGAGACCACAGCCACTGTCTCCAGAGACCACCTGAAAAAGTGCCCCGAGAAGTTGCAAAGCACGGATGAAGATCAGGAAGACCCTCAACCCGTAGAGGAAAAGGAGGAAATGATCAGCACCGTACTCGGAGACTTTCCCCGGTCCTGGACACAAGTAAACAACGCTATCGTGGTGCCCGTCCTCACCTTTCTCCAGCCAGCCCCTCAAGTGCCTACAGAAGACCAGGTAGAGCTGGAAGAGCAGCCGGCCCAGGAGGCAGAAGAGTCCACACCAGCAGCGCAGGAGGATCAACCCTCTGCTAGTAGTGAGCCTGCCGTGCCTCTAGTGAGCCAAAGAGTGCGCAGACAGCTGCCCAGCTTACCCATAACACCTCCTACACCCTGTAGTGCAGGACCAGTTAGTGAGCTCCGTAGGTCCACTAGAGTCACTAAAGGTCAGATGCCCGCTCGCTGGAAAATATAAAGTAATGCACTGTAAATTTACCTGTTTCTTGAAAATGTTTATGGTTTTTGTTGTTGCCTGTTATTAATTATGTTTCTCAGTTACCCTGCAGATTTATTTGGACTAAGAGGTTATGGACGCTGGATAACCGGAACAATCTTGTAGATAGTTGCACATTGTGCCTCTTGCGAAGACGGCCGCGGAAGAGAAAACCTGTCTGGCGTGGCCTCCTTGAGGCCCAAAGTAGCTAGCTTCAGCCTTGCAGCCACGCCCAAGGCCAACGCAAGGGTTTGCTTTGGACAGGTCCCCTACTTCGCTTAAAGCTTCACCTTGGGTGATATGGACACCCGGTTACGGACACGCCATGACCTCTACAGACTAAAGCTACTTGTAAAAATGTTATTGTATTATCGTTTATACCCTTGTATTTATGATTCTTTAAAAATGTGTTTAGTCCCGGAGTACTAAAATTTACTAGGGGGGAATGTGGCACCCCAGGGGTCTGGTTGCCACAGTAATAGAAATATTATGTCTGAGAGCAAGTGCGAGGTTTCTATGGTCAGGAGCCCTAAGCATGCAACACTGCCCGCCCAGACCTGGGAGGGGAGGAATCTGCCCTTATAAACTGGGTCTGGGGCGGGATTAGGTCAGACAGAGTCTGAGAGTCAGAGCTTGGAGAGGGAAAGATACAGCAGGATCTCTGTAGGAGCAGGAGTGAGTGCCAGAGGCTGGAAGCTAGAAAGCTCGCCTTGGCTGAAGACACTAAACCCGGACACGGAGTCCGAGGCTGTGGGGACATCCAGGTCCAGCAGCAGAATCCAACCGGCAGGGGATTCCATGTCCTCTGGCCATAGAAGCCCTGAGGCACGGTCACAAGCAAGGGACCAGCACCGCCATCGTGAAGCGGAGGCTAACGGAAGGCCCCAAGTCACCGGCCATACGGGTGAGCACCACACGGTATACTCAGGGACGTGGGCTACTTCTACCTGCATAGAGCAAGGTAGCCAGGAAAGAGTGCAGATAGTCGGGGAGGCCTGCAACTCCACCTGGCCAGGGGAGATCCTACTTGCTTACAGACTGACCAGGCCCCTACTGCTAACCAGTACTCCCAGGAGGGTCTGCGTTATTCCATCAGTAAAGACCCTGAACTGCACCACACGTCTCTCTGTTTCATCGCCGCACCAGCACCATCAGTACTGGGACGCTCACACCATTACTCTCATCATCCACACTAGCTGCCCTGAGGCAATACTTCTCCCGTGGGGAGTTATCCCATACTTGGCTGAGCATACAACATCAGCCTCAGCGGTCTGCAGCGCAGCGGCGGTCCCCACTGACCGCAATCCACGGGTGGCGAAGTCGGACATTTGTTATCACACTCAGACTGCCACTGGTTTGACCGCCCTGGGCACGGACCGGGTCACAGCCACGGAGGACTACAACGCCCAGCGATCCGGCTCCAGGTATCCCCTGCACAGCACAGGCCCAGGGGGCGCGTCAACTGCCAAGATCACTTTTCAATGGTAATTTTCACACAGTGGTCAAAGTTTTTAAAAAGTGATTTTTGGGATTTTACTGCATCAAATTTATCATACTGAGACAAGCTTGGAAACATTGTCAGTTCTTGTGACATGGCATGATCATTTAAGGTCTAAAAACAACCTGACACGTTTGCTTTAATACAGTGAGAACCCCACTCAGTTCTGAGAACGAGAGCCCAGTTTCTATCACTGAGAAGTTTTATTCTTTATTTTATTCACTTATATAGCGCCATTAATTCGACAGCACTGTACAAACATCATCATCACTGTCCCCATTGGGGCTCACAATCTAGATTCCCTATCAGTATGTCTTTGGAGTGTGGGAGGAAACCGGAGAACCCGGAGGAAACCAACGCAAACATGGGAAGAACACACAAACTCCTTCTGTCGAGATTGAAAGAGACATTAGTATCAAGCAGGAAAGTAGTGTTTTATTCCTGTTTGTTTGATAAATATTTAATGCTTAAACTTCCTATTCTTTCTACGGTGCTGGATCGCAATTACTTCTCTATTGGATCTATTTCACTCGAGGATACCGGCCTGGAGGAATTTCCAAACATGGTGCCGCGATTATCTGCATTTCTCCTTGTGGTGGTGAGATGATATTTTGTCTCTTTTCCATTAGTGTCAACACTGCCACCTTCTGCTACATTGTAGGGACAAAACAGAAGTGTCACACTTATTGATCCCCTTAAATCTGACTTACAGGTTAGAAATACGTAACCGTCGTTTTCATTTTTATATCATAAATCAATAGTGCACATGAAAATAAGCAACTTCGCAATATATCTTATCAGAGAGATATGCTACAATCACACTCAATTCATGGGTAAAATCTGTATTCAGTGAAGGATATTTCCATTATTGAGACAGGAGATGAGACTTGGTGTTCATAAGATTCTATGGAGACAGACATTCTGCTGCAAATTCACCTTAATTGATGACTGTTACAGTTCTCCATAGAACTTTATGAGCACCAACTGTCATCTCCTATCAGTAATGGACATATTACCTACTGTTATGTCATATGCCGGCTCCCTGACTTTGATGCAGGCTCACAAGCTGAGTCCACATTTTTCCCAGCAGATGATGGCTGTGTTACTCAGCTATCATCTGCCTCTAACGGAGCTCCGCCCACACATGTTAACCTGTTAAATGCCGCTGTCAATCTCTGAGACTGGCATTTAACACGTGGCGGCAAGAGGCGTGTCATTCCATGACGTGATCACGGGGAGCCGATGGGTTAGCATGACAGCGGGGGTCTGCTAAAGATCCCCATGACTGTTATTACGATGCTCCTGTGAAAGTCAGCCTGTAGCCGGCGTTCATAGGAGATCGCGATTTTCTCCATACATAGCACTGCTGATGCCCTGCTATGTATAGCAGAAGCGGTCAGATGTTTGCAGGTTCAAGTGCCCTAAGGGGACTAATAAACACAGTAAAAAGTGAAAAAAAAAGTTTTAAAAAATAAATAAAAGTTTAAATCACTCCCCTTTCCCACATTAAAGACTAAGAAATACATTTTTTTTAAAAAATGCACATATTTGTTATCACTGTGTTTATAAAAGTCCGATCTATCAATATATTGAATAAATTAATCTGATCGGTAAACGGCGTAACGAGAAAAAAAATTAAAACACCAGAATTGCGGTTTTCGTCTGCTCTAACAACAGAAAAAAGTAACATCAAAACATTGTATCTACTTCAAAGTGATATAAATAAAATTATTGACTTGGGCGCAAAAAACAAGCCCCCACATAGCCCCATATAGCGAAACTTGAAAATGTTAGGGGTCTTGGAAAATGGCGACACAAGCAAAATTTTTTTTTACAAGTTTCTAATTTTTTTTTCACCACATAAATAAAATAAAAACTGTGTAATCATACTGACCTGGAGAATTATATTGTTAGGTCATTTTTACCAAAAAACTAACGCTATAAATATAAAACCCAATCAAACAATTTTGGAATTGCGTTCTTTTCGCTATTTCGGCGCACTTGGATTTTTTCCCACTTTCCAGTACATCACATGATAAAATGGATGGTGTCATTCAAAAGTACAGCTCGTCCTGCAAAGAACAAGCCCTCACACGGCTATGTCGACAGAAAATTAAAATGTTATGGCTTGAAACACCCAGATATTTTGTCCCGCCAATGTTAATATATAGTGCAACGATGCCAAAAAAAAAGAAGGATTGTGCTCATCACTCTGGTCTAAGGACAAGAAGAAGATATCACCTACTGTCAAAGTCGATAAGACATCTGCCTTTGTGTGATCATCAAAATTTGTTTATTTTGACATTTCTCTGTTTTTTATTATGTTGTTTTTTTATTATTTTTAATCTCACAGTTTCTTCTCTATTTTTTCATCCTTTTATGTTTTTGTAAACATTTTTGGCAAATGTTGCCTGTTAGGGTCACCTGGTGAGGAGGATTCTCTAAGCCTCAGGTCTGGGTGGGCACACGGACCCCGGGCGTTGATATATGAAGGCACTTGGGCGGCAAGCAAGGATTAGACACACACAAAAATCTCAGGAGCAGCAGGACGGCTGAAGTGGAACCTAGCATGGGGGTATGCAAGCACCAACACAAAGCACAGATGGTGGAGCACACCAAACATTGGAATAGAGTCTCAATCCCAAGACACAGGTGTCTGTCTTAATGGGCCTGAAAGAGGTCTAGAGAGATGATGTCATTGATCCATGCCAGGCAACTAGCAAAACCCCATGTGGAGCACAGCTGAGGTCATCAGACCCAGGGGAAGGAAGCAGAGCCCGGAAGAATACCATGGAGCACACCAAGCATAGGAATAGAGTCTCAATCCCAAGACACAGGTGTGTGTCTTAATGGGCCTTAAAGAGGTCTAATCAGGTTATCCTGAGATTTTTACGAAAAAGTCAAGCAAAAAACAAAATGACCGTCTTAAGGTAGTAAACTTATCCAACCTTATATTAACAGAAACTCAGGTAAGAATACTTGAAAAGGGATTAACATTCTCCCCATCTTCTTATCTAGACCCATTCACAGTTGTGAAAGACTTACATCTATTCTCAAGAAAAATTACTTTACAAAAACTTCACTATAAGCCAGAATTGGATTCTCTCTTTCCTACTGAAATTGAAAAAAGAGCTCTAAAAGATCTGGAGGATCTAGAAGCAGAAAGCGAGTCCAGTATTGGAGGTAGGTTCCCCATGCACCTACTCCAAACTACTAAAACCTTTCCCCCAATATCCACTGTTTCAGCAGTAGACGTTTTTACCAAAGTCATCACTGATGAAATAGAAAAGCTCCCACAGTGCCCTAGAAATAGACTTAATCTTAATCAGGATGAGAAAATGGCTTTGGAACAATTGAAAAAATTACCAAATGTTCTAATTAAGCCAGCTGACTAGGGTGGAAATGTGGTCATTTGGCCACAACACCTTTATGAAAAGCAGGCTTACAAAATCTTGAATTATCCAGGTTGCTACCAAAAACTTACATACAACCCTCTGTCACAATTCCAGGCCCAACTCATTTCTATTCTTGAACAAGCATTTGATGCAAACATCATTCCTAAAAGGTTGGTGGATTTGATAAGAAAAACCCGGCCCCGATTATCTGCATTCTACTTGTTACCAAAATTACATAAGGATCAGATTGATAATTTCAGGTAACGGAAGTCTTTGTGAAAACATAAGTACCATCATAGACTTTTTTTTCGCAACCTTTAGTCCATACTTTACCTTCATTTATCAGGGATACCACTGAAGCCCTGAAAAGAATAAATTCCATACAATTGGAAATGGGGTCTGTGATGGTGACAGCGGATGTGGAGGCCTTGTACTCCTCCATCAAGCACGAAGATGGATTGAAAGCAGTTTCCCTCTTTTTGCGGGAAAGCAACCTGGACTCAGCCACGGTCAATTTGATAGTTTTTCTATTAAGGTTTATCCTAGAGCACAACGTCTTTATCTTTAACTGAGAAATTTTCTTGCAGAAACAGGGTACTGCTATGGGGGCTTCTTGTGCCCCCTCTTATGCAAACCTGTTTTTGGGGGCCTGGGAACGGAGCATCTTCCATAGTGATGGCATCGATGGCATCCACCTCGTACAGGGGTGGATGAGATACATCGATGACATCTGGTTTATCTGGGAGGGCACAACGTAACAACTAGGGAGGTTTATGGAGCAACTAAACAAGAATGATTTGAACATTAAACTCACGTTCCAACAGGGAAGAGAGGTTACCTTTCTCGATCTCCATGTTTTAACTACCTCAGATGGTCACATCATGACTGATGTTTATAGGAAAGAAACTGCTACTAACACTCTATTGCTCAGTTCCTCTTCCCATCCCCCTTCTACGATCTGGGGCATCCCTACGGGGCAGATTGAGAAGGATATGCTCTAATGATGACTCCTTTCTCCAACGCTCACAGGACCTCACGAGACGTTTTAAAAATCGAGGCTACAGCAATAGGAACATCAAAAGCGGATTTAAAAGAGCATTAAACTCCAACAGAGAGCAATTGCTATATGGGAAGAAGGAGAGGAAAGAGAGCAACCAATATATGGTTAGATTTATATCAGATTATAATGCCCAATGGCCAGAACTCAGGGAGATCCAGAATAAACATTGGGAGATACTTTTGACTGACCCTATATTACGGAAAACTTTACCCGAGAAACCTGCCCTGGTTGCTAGACGGTCAAAAAATCTTAAGGATTCCCTAGTGCACAGTTATTCTGAAAGGAATTTACCTTCTATGATACCCGATAGAAAGAAGTGGGGCTTCTCTAAATGAGGTAAATGCAAGGCCTGCCAAAACTTGGTCAACAGTAAGGAATTCTGCAACTATGACAATAGCAGAATATACAAAATTCGAAAAGCCCTCTCATGTAATTCTAAAGGTGTCATTTACCATGCACAATGCCCATGCAACAAAATTTATATTGGTCTAACTACGCGTGAATTAAAGGTAAGGACTAGGGAACATGTACTGGATATTGAGAAATCGCTCCATACAGAGGAGATATCCAGTCTAAGAACTCTCCCCAAACATTTTAAAATCCATCATAACAGTGACCCCAAAGGATTGAGAATCAAGGGTATTGACCAAGTTGACATGGGCATTAGGGGCGGTGACCTGGGTCTGGCCTTAGCTAGACTGGAGAGCAGATGGATCTTTCGACTAGGCACTGTTTCTCCTCAAGACCTTAATGAACAATTTGGCTTTTCTGCCTTTTTATAGGGTTGGGTTGACTATATTTGGGCTGTTTCTCTCCTATATTTACTTGACTTTATTGTGATATCCATCTTACACTTCTTATTTGTTATTTTATTGTGTCTATTTATTCTTTACTTTTCCTGTCGGGGTGTCTTTTTTACTTGTCCGTTTTTTTATGTGATTTTAATATTTATTTATATTTATTTAGTTATCCCTTACTATCTTCGGCGGTGTCATGACTGTTGGGCCGTTCTCTCCTGTGGATGGGACTGGAGGTGCACGTATGCCAACTGGCTTCTTCTTTTGACCTGCATGTGTGATGGACTATACTATAAAGAAAAAAGAAAAAAGTGAATAAATAAGCATCTACAGGAACGGATAATGAAGCATAAACAGTATTATATTAATGTATTTGGACTAAAAGGAAAAAGGGCATGAATAAGAATTGTCAATTGTGGATATGAAAGCACCAAATTGTATTAGATTAATTCATTGTCACCTAACCATATATATTTATTTGGTGTGTTATATTCGCACATTCATAGTATTTTCCCTTTATCACCACTTTGCACTTTTACACATTTCGTTTACATTCACTACTATATATATATTACACTTGCACCATCACTTTTTGTTTTCCTTTCCATTCATTTCCCCTCCTTTCTTTCTATAGACATATCATGTCCCTTCCTATCACTTACAACGCTATTTAGATAGCGGATTTCCACTCCCTCCACTCTTGTTCATACATCCTTTTCACCCACCTTCTAGCTTGTCCGTCCCCTTTTTGCGGTTAGTATACGCCCCTTCTTAGTTACGTTACTTTTGTATGGAATTTCCTCAATGGAGAGTGCGCATGCGCTCGAACGGACCCGCTGGAATTCCTGTCATGCGCTGTAGACACGTCATGTGTTCCATCGCATGCGTGTCAAGCGCTTGAAACCGGAAGTCCCTTTTCAACTTTGCGGTCATCCAAGTAGTGTACGCATGCGCCGATTCACTTCACTATCCACATTCATTCATAACAGCTGTGCGAGAACGTATAAAACAGGACACTACATGCACACAGAACACGCCCCCTCTGAAGAAGCACTCGCGAAACGGCGTCGTCTGGGTTGTTTCCCTATAAGCTTCCAACCGTATGTAAGTACTATCCTGCAACTCCATTTCTATACCTCCCTGCACACCTTTACCTTATATCCCAACAAAATTCAATGATTTTCCTATTATATACTTAGGGATTTGAGGGTATTTTTGTTTATTTGCAGGGGATTGCTGTATATTGCCTGTGTTATGGTTACCCTGCAATTCACCCCTTTTTTCATATGCTAGCTAGGACTTATTTATCTCCTCAATCTTTATATGCACTGGCACCTTACATTTTTCTATGATATTGAATCCTGCTATATATATATTTATTCATGGTGATATTGCATTTGGTGCTTGTTTTCAAGGATGTACTCATACATATAACTATTACCATTATTTATCCATTGGGTTAAATATAATAACTACATTGTTGAGCTTAGATATAGGGAATTTGAAGGTCCCTGCTTTTTTAATTGTTTTACATATTTGTATTTTTTAATGCATATTATAATAAAATAATATATCTTTAATTCATCGGTTTTATATCTTCCTTTTGAGCTGAACCAATTTAGTAGAAGCTTATGTGTTTCAATTGTATCTTGGGAAGTATTACCTGACCGTTTTGATATATATGTTATTAGGCAGCATGGTGGCTCAGTGGTTAGAACTGTTGCTTTGCAGCGCTGGTTTCTTGGGTTTAAATCCCATCGAGGACAACATCTGCAAGAAGTTTGTATGTTCTTCCTGTGTTTGTGTGGGTTTCCTTTGTGTACTTCGGTTTCCTTCCACACTCCAAAGACACACTGATAAAAGAATCCAGATTGTGAGCCCCAATGGGGACAGAGATCATGTCTGTAAATCGCTGTGGAATTAATAGCGCTATATAAGTGAGTAAAATAAATAAATAAATTGATCCATGCCAGGCAACTAGCAAAACCCAATGTGGAGCACAACAGTGAGCGGCGGACCCAGGAGAAGGAAGCAGAGCCTGGAAGAATACCATGGACAGGTGTGTAACTGCTTATATAGCTTTGTCACTAACGAATTAAGGGTTAATTCGTGGCACACCTGTCCCAGTGTCCGCTCGCAGGTATAAGATGTATTCATAATAATAAATGTAAACTGGTATACACCGCACTGATTATATCTCAACCTGTCTCAAGAGTCATGCTAATAATCATCAATACTTCTCCATCAAAATGTAATTTTTCCACCTCCAGTCCAGGCCATGATAATTTTAATCACTGAAGTCTGATATCTTAGCTGCCCACATCACTCCCTTGTACAGTTTTCGAATAAATCTCCATTAATGTCACTATGTTCCTGGAAGTGGCTTGTCTATAATAAAGGAACATTTAATGTTAGAAGAAGAAAGGCCAAGCGGTTGGGGAATGGGGTGGAAATTACTAGGTGCATATGGCATCATGTAAAATACTTAGTTTAGTCGCTAGCTTTTAGAAATAAAGAGTATAGTATTAATTACTAGTGAAGTGACCAGATTTTTTATGTTCTCTTCTACGTATTCAGTCACTAAATTCTAAAATATTTAGTAGTGGAATATTACATGCGACTGCCCACCTGAACTGTAACCAGATCCTTGGCTCGCTTTAAAAAAAAAGGAGACAAACTAGGAAGTTGCGGGTTAATTATATATCTTCTAAAATAAATAAAAATATAAATGTTTGTTTGCTCAAAATTTTAAATCTCCGAAAGTTCTTCACCGATTGCTTTGAAATTTTGACACAATGTTGCATTCGAACACACGCATGTTTTTATACACCTACTATGTTTTTATATACCAGCTGTTGGATGTAAAAGCAACAGCGAGAGGGGGGTGTTACGAGCTCAGTCCCAGCGGACTCTCCTCGGCCGCCCGGGATTCTCCTCCCCTTAGTGACATCTCATTCATAAACCCTTCTCCCTCTCCTTCATTGGCCCCAGCCGCTGCCTGCGCTCTGTTCCTTTCGTGTCCCCTGTGGGGGTTGGAGTGAAGGGGAATGAAGAGACCGTCTGTTTGAGGCCGAAAGACGCTGCTGCTCATCACCACCACCGCCTGAGAGGCGGCCGCCTCTGCTCTCCGGCACCACTGCTGCTATGGCTTCTTCTCTGGCAGGTGAGTCTTATTTCTGACTGCGCAACAACAAGCGGGGGAGGGAGGCTGCAAATAGAGGCGCAGACCGCGGCCTCCGCTCTGGGCGCTAAGCTGGGCCCGATAGCGAGTGAGTGCAAATTCCACTGCGCCACCGGCAGGAGCGGTGATGTGATCTGGCCGGTACCGGCCCGGGCCATGTCAAGCGGATCACCCCCTCCTCCTCTGCTGCCGCCTGCCTTCACCTCTGCGCCCCCTGCTGTCACATTCCCTTTGTACTAGGGAATTGCATAACTAGCAATCCTTGACAGGACTGGCTCCATTGTGACACCTGACAGCAAATACCGACCTCTTTAGTGACCTGTGCAGAGTACAGGCCTGCAGGGGTCACAGAGTACAGGCTGCCACCATGCCTGCCTGATCGGCACAACTATCAACAGCGCCAGCATTGCCCCATCTGATATATATCTATATAAATAAAAATGTAAGCATATATATATATATATATATATATATGTGGCACCCCAGGGGTCTGGTTTCCACAGTAATGTAATGTTATGTCTGAGAGCAGGTGGGAGGTCCTTTGGTCAGGGATCCTGTGCATGCCACACCTCCTGCCCAGTCTTGGGAGGGAAAGAACTTCCCCTATATAAACCCGGGGCTGAGGCAGGGTTAGGAGTCAAGGAGAGTAGAGACGAGAAACAGTCATAGGAAGAAACAGCAGAAGCTCAGTGGGAGCAATACTACTACGAGTCAGGGGCTGGCAGCTGCAGAGCTCGCCCTGACTGAGAAGCTTTCTTACCGGACCCGGCGTCCGAGGCTGTGGGGACTAACTCTTACCCAGCAGCAGAAGCCGACCGGCAGGGGATTTCAGGTCCTCAGGCCCAAAAACCCGAAGGCAAGGTCACACGCGTGGGACCAGCACTGCCATCGTGGAGCGGAAGCCATTAGAAGGCCCCGAGTCACCGGCCATACGGGTGAGCACCACACGGCACACTCAGGGACGTGGGCTACTTATATCCGCTTCTAACAAGGTAGCCAGAAGAGTACAGTCAGTTTGGGAGGCCTACAACTCCGCCTGGCCAGGGGAGATCCCATCTGCTCAAGGACTGACCAGGCCCCGTTCGCTAGCAAGTACTCCGGGAGGGTCTATCGTTGTTACCAGTAAAGACCCTGAATTACACCGCACCGTCTCTGAGTGGTTCCTGCTACCCCCATCTTCCACGTCGGCTGCCCTGAGGCCATACCCCTCCCGTTGGGGGTTATACTATCACGCTGCACAATTCTACACCGGCCTCAGCGGTCTGCCCTGCAGCGGCAGCTCCATAGCTGCAAATCAACGGGTGGCGTAGTCGACACTCAAATAACACCTATCAAGACTGCCACACACTGAGTTTGACTCCCTGGGCACGGACCGGGTCCCCGCCACTCGGAGACTACAACCCTCATCTGATCCGGTTCCGGGTAAGCCCCCGTGCGCGAGACGCTGCGCGCCACAGCAGGCCCAGGGGCGCGTCAACTTTGGCGTAGTCGGCAGGATCCCGTGCCCGCAACCACCGGGTACTGCGTGCCTGAAAAGCAAAGACTGTTCAAACTCACCAGTGGTGAGGTTTCCCGCCATCCGGCGCCATCTTCTGCCTTCTTCCCGCCATCCGTGGAGTTTTCCCGCCATTGGACGCCATCTTGAGGACGCCGCGCGGGAAGAAGAGGGGCGTGGACTCCGAAAGCACGCGAGAACTGAAGCCCCGCCTCACGTCCGGACGTTGCGTAAGGTCCTGGAAGGAGCCCAGCAGACGCCGACGTCACCGGAGCGCGACGGAAGGTCCTCAACCCTGACGATCTACTGCGGAGCCGCGGCCTACGGAACAGGATCATCGCAAGGTAGGCCACGGTCCACTAGGGGGGAGGAAGATGTCGGATGCGGAGGAGAGCTTCACTGCCTCAACCCCCGCCAGCGCCACCGCTGCTGCAGTTATGCCCTTCACCATGCCCTATATCCCGGGAGCAGCTTGGCTACCCCAGTACTCAGGGGAGTCACATACCCTGCATGACTTTAGAGAAAAGCTGGATAGCCTCTTCCAGGTGTACCCCCTCACAGAAGAGCAAAAAGTGAGCATCCTGGTGGCCCAACTAACCGGGGCAGCCAAAAGGGAAGTAAAATCCTGGCCACCTGGGAGGAAGACTGTCGCAGGGATACTAACCCGGCTGAAGGATACCTTTGATACCCGCACCTCAGCCGAGATTAAGCTTAGATTCTACGGGTGCAAGCAGCGAGCGCATGAGAGTATAAGGGACTATGCACTAAACCTACAAGAGGCCCTGAGGGCCATTAAGCAGACCGACCCTGATGGAGTGGGAAACGAGGACAGGCTGTTGACCGAACAATTTATAGAGGGACTATATTGTAATGCCCACCGAACCCAGTTGCGGGCGATGGCCTTACAGGATCCCCATCTGGGCTTTGCACAGTTCAAGGACAGAGCCATCCGGGTGCTCCGAGAACCGGCACCGGGTGGCGTTGTGACCCAAAGGCGCCCAGCTATCACTTACCACCAGGAGGCGGCGCCCTTGTCGGCAGGGCCTGTGGGAGCTGATGCGCAGGCTTTGGACAATGACCCGGCTCCAGACCTACACCATCAGGTCCAAGAGCTAGCTAAGAGCGTTGCTGCGCTAACCCGAACTGTGCAGTCTTTACAGGTTTCCACCCCAGGGAAGATCCAGCTGGCATCCGGACCGGAGGACATCCCGTGGCGTCGACCAAGGAGGACCCCACCGGCCAGAGGAAGACCCAGTGACCGATACAGCGAAGACGGACGACCCATCTGCCGCCGCTGCAATCAACCCGGACATATGGCAAGGTACTGTTCTTTAAACGGGCACAACCTGGGGTAGAGGGCCAACCCCCAGGAAAAGGATCACCAGGCCCATCGAACTGGCGCGACAGATATGTGGGAGGACGTCCAGTCTTGCCTGTGGTACTGGATGGCATTCCCATGAGTGCCCTACTGGACACCGGGTCACAGGTCACCACCATCCCGTACGTGCTCTTTAAGCAGTACTGGAATGACTCGGATATTACCCGCTACCCTGACGACGACTTGAGTATCATCGCCAGCAATGGCCAGCCCGTGCCACAGATCGGATTTAAAGAGGTGACCATCAAAATCGGTAGAGTCGAACTGGCAGCACAGGGACTGATCATTGTAGATATTGACAAACATGAGAGTCACCCAAAAATAACTCTAGGAACTAATGTAATTGAAAATTGTCTTGCAGAGGTGATTTTCCTTTTACAGCAGGTTGCCAAGAACGCCAGCTCCGGCGAGCAGCGGGTGCTCCAGAAAGAGATCCGGGCACTGATGCGACGGCAACAGGTGGAACTCTCTGGCGGTGAGATTGGTAGCGTAAGAATGTGTGACCCTTTTCCTATTGCCATGCCCCCAAAAAGTGAAATGATGATTTGGTGCCGGGCAGCTATTGGTCTGAGAGGTAGGGATTACCAGGCAATGGTAGAACCAGTTTACTCGGACAGTAGGCCCACCATTTTGACAGCACGGGGGGTGGTTGATGTACGCCATGGGAGGGTGCCCGTTCGCATAATAAGTATCGGAGAGAGGGAAGTGTACCTGCCCCGGTATGCCACGCTAGCCAAATTATATACCATTAACCAAAATTCTATACAATCTGTGGAACCCTTGCCTCCATCTCACCCGGAGGAAGGAAACGGCTCTAAGAAAAACATGGAGGACTGGTGTCAGCAACTACATCTGGGTACTGACTCCACTCCCGCACACCAGAAACAAGGAGTCTATCGGGTGGTTCAAGAGTACGAGAGAGTGTTCAGTAAACACCCGTTAGACTTCGGGCGAGTCAAGGGGGTAGAACACCACATCCCCACGGGAGACCATCCTCCTATAAAAGAGAGGTATCGACCCGTACCCCCTGCCCACTACCAACACGCCAAGGGGATGCTTAGAGACATGAAGGAGGCTGGGGTGATCAGGGATAGCTGTAGCCCCTGGGCAGCTCCACTAGTCTTAGTCAGAAAAAAAGACAACACCATGAGGATGTGTGTAGATTACCGGAAAATCAACCATATCACACACAAGGATGCGTACCCCTTACCAAGGATAGAGGAGTCATTGGCTGCTTTAAGATCTGCTAACTTCTTCTCTACCTTGGATCTCACTAGCGGGTACTGGCAGGTTCCTGTAGCAGAGGCGGACCGGGAGAAGACCGCATTCACCACCCCGATGGGACTTAGCGAGTTCACCTTCCAACGACTAATGGAGTGTTGTCTGGGCCACAGAAACTTCGAGACGGTCCTGTTGTACCTGGACGATGTCATCGTATATTCCAAGACGTATGAGGACCACCTGAAACACCTGGCGGAAGTGTTCGAAGCTCTGGCGAGTTACGGCCTAAAGGTGAAACCCTCCAAGTGTCACCTCCTGAAACCAAAGGTGCAGTACCTGGGACACGTGGTGAGCGCTGACGGAGTGGCTCCCGACCCTGATAAGATCACCGCAATTAAGGAATGGCCAAGCCCCTCCAGCGTAAAAGAAGTGCGGCAGTTCCTCGGGTTGGTAGGCTACTACCGAAGGTTTATTCCCGGTTTCACCAACAAGGCAGCACCTATGCAGGACCTCCTGATAGGCCAGTCCCGGAAGGCCAAGAACCAGAAGCCGCCCTTCAAATGGGAGGAGCTGGAAGAAGAGTCCTTCCGCCAGCTGAAGATGGCCCTCACGGGGGACGAAATCCTGGCGTACCCGGATTATAGCCAGCCCTTTATCCTCTACACCGACGCCAGTAACATCGGGCTAGGAGCCGTACTGTCCCAGATCCAGCAGGGGAAGGAACGAGTAATCGCCTACGCCAGCCGAAAGCTGCGACCCACCGAAAGGAACTCCGAGAATTACAGCTCATTTAAGCTAGAGTTCCTGGCAGTGGTGTGGGCAGTCACCGAGCGCTTTAAGCACTACCTCGCTTCTTCCCGGTTCACCGTGTACACGGATAACAACCCGTTGACACACCTGGACACGGCAAGACTCGGTGCCCTGGAACAGAGGTGGATGGCCCGTCTGTCCAACTACGAGTTCACAATCAAATACCGGGCCGGACGCTCCAATACCAACGCGGACGCCCTGTCCAGGATGCCCAACCTGCCGGACGAAGGAGAAGATCCGGAGGGACTGGAAGAAGTTGAACTCCCTGCGTTCCACCATCATGGGACTATCCAGTATTCCCACCGGGTAAGGAGTAAGCAGGCTGCTACGTTGAACCCCTTACCTCACTACAACTGGGCGGAAACGCAAGACAGCGACCCTGCCGTCCGACGGGTGAAGGAGATGCTGACTCGCCCGGAGGCTTGCCTTGAACCAGACGCTCCGGAGGAAGCCAAACAACTATGGGCAGAGAAGAGTCGACTGTTCCTTTACAAGGGGAAGTTGTGCCGCAGAATGGTTAACTCCCGGACGCATGAACTACTCTGGCAAGTAGTGGTGCCACGAAGAGACGCAGCCATGGTGATGGAGGCATACCACGACGGAGCTGGACACTTCGGGTGGAAGAAGCTGGAGTTCCTGCTGCGCGAGCGATTCCACTGGGTAGGCATGAGGGGAACCATTGAGAAGTGGTGCAGAGACTGTGGCCCGTGCAACCTGAGAAGGAAGGACCGTGCCAGCCAGAAGACTCCCCTGCAGTCCATCGTCACCCGGCAACCGTTGGAACTGGTAGCCTTGGATCATGTAAAACTGACCCCAAGCAGAAGTGGCTACGTCTACGCGTTAACCATCGTGGATCATTACTCCCGGTTCTTGGTTGTCGTCCCCGTCAAGGACTTAACGGCTCAAACAGCAGCTAGAGCCTTCCAGCAGCACTTCTGCCGTCCACACGGGTACCCGGACCAAGTGCTGACGGACCAGGGACCTGCCTTTGAAGCGGAGGTCTTCCAGGAATTCTGCAATCTGTATGGCTGCCGGAAGATAAGGACGACACCCTACCATCCGCAAACTAATGGACTTTGTGAGAAAATGAACCAGGTGGTAATGGATCTTCTAAAAACGTTGCCCCTGGAAGAACGCAGTCTGTGGCCTGAGAAGTTGCCCGATCTGGTGGACCTATACAACCACATCCCGGTAGGTTCCACCAACTGTACCCCGGCTTACCTAATGAGGGCAAGACCTGGTAAGTTACCTGTTGACCTGGAAATGGGAGTCCTGACACCCGAGGACACTTCACCAGAAGCAGACTGGGACACAGAGAGGCAGCAGCAGTACCGGAGAGTACAGGAGAGCGTGGAGCGAAGTCTCTGTCAGGCTAGGGAAAGACAAGAGAAAACTTACAACCAGTATGCTCCCGCTGTTCCCCTGGTACCCGGAGAGCAGGTCTTGAAGAGGAAGAGACGGCTCCACAAGTTGGACGACCAGTGGGAGAAGGACCCGTACACCGTACTGCCCTCAAGCCACGAGAACCCGAAGGTTTGTACCATCAGTAAAGACGGAGGGGAAACCACAGCCATTGTATCCCGGGACCACCTGAAGAAGTGTCCCGAACAACTGAGGAACCCTGAAGAGGAACAAGAAGACCATCGACCCGTAGAGAAAAGGGAAGATATGGTTAGTACTGTGCTCGGGGACTTCCCTCGGTCTTGGACTCAAGTCAATGGTGCAGTTGTGGTACCCGTACTCACCTTCCTCCAACCAGCATCCCAAGCA
Source organism: Phyllobates terribilis (assembly GCF_046119375.1). Taxonomy (NCBI): domain Eukaryota; kingdom Metazoa; phylum Chordata; class Amphibia; order Anura; family Dendrobatidae; genus Phyllobates; species Phyllobates terribilis. The sequence continues at coordinate 263,832,205 of NW_027362772.1, read as the reverse complement.
CCTACGGAGCAACAGGTAGAGCTGGAAGAACAGCCGGTCCAGGAGGCAGAAGACCCTACACCCGCAGACCAGGAGGATCAACCCTCTGCTTGCAGTGAGCCTGCCATATCCCTAGTGAGCCAAAGAGCCGGTAGACAGCTGCCCAGTTTACCCTTGACAGCTCCTACACCCTGTAGTTCAGGGCTAGACAGTCAGCTCCGTAGGTCCACTAGGGCCACTAGAGGCCAGTTACCCGCACGTTGGAGGATTTGAAGTGTATAAATTGTTTTATTTATGTTTACCTGTGTATTGTTGCTTGTGTATAATTTTGTGTTTCTAGTTATTTGTAGGAGTCCTTGGTGGATTTACCGGGAATCCTTTGTACATAGTTGGAGCGTAACCCAGGACGGACTAAAGACTGTTAAGGACTCGGGGCAGGACAAACCCCTACCTGGTTACGTCTCCCTGTTTTGGTGAAATGGACACCTTGCTTTTCTTCAAAGACTGCACCCGGTTACGGACATGCCGTGACCACCTTTATGTGTTTCTTCTTATTGTACTATTATTGTTGTTATATCTTGTTATGTTTTTCTAAAATATGTTTAGTCCCGGAGTACTAAATTTCACTAGGGGGGAATGTGGCACCCCAGGGGTCTGGTTTCCACAGTAATGTAATGTTATGTCTGAGAGCAGGTGGGAGGTCCTTTGGTCAGGGATCCTGTGCATGCCACACCTCCTGCCCAGTCTTGGGAGGGAAAGAACTTCCCCTATATAAACCCGGGGCTGAGGCAGGGTTAGGAGTCAAGGAGAGTAGAGACGAGAAACAGTCATAGGAAGAAACAGCAGAAGCTCAGTGGGAGCAATACTACTACGAGTCAGGGGCTGGCAGCTGCAGAGCTCGCCCTGACTGAGAAGCTTTCTTACCGGACCCGGCGTCCGAGGCTGTGGGGACTAACTCTTACCCAGCAGCAGAAGCCGACCGGCAGGGGATTTCAGGTCCTCAGGCCCAAAAACCCGAAGGCAAGGTCACACGCGTGGGACCAGCACCGCCATTGTGGAGCGGAAGCCATTAGAAGGCCCCGAGTCACCGGCCATACGGGTGAGCACCACACGGCACACTCAGGGACGTGGGCTACTTATATCCGCTTCTAGCAAGGTAGCCAGAAGAGTACAGTCAGTTTGGGAGGCCTACAACTCCGCCTGGCCAGGGGAGATCCCATCTGCTCAAGGACTGACCAGGCCCCGTTCGCTAGCAAGTACTCCGGGAGGGTCTATCGTTGTTACCAGTAAAGACCCTGAATTACACCGCACCGTCTCTGAGTGGTTCCTGCTACCCCCATCTTCCACGTCGGCTGCACTGAGGCCATACCCCTCCCGTTGGGGGTTATACTATCACGCTGCAAAATTCTACACCGGCCTCAGCGGTCTGCCCTGCAGCGGCAGCTCCATAGCTGCAAATCAACGGGTGGCGTAGTCGACACTCAAATAACACCTATCAAGACTGCCACACACTGAGTTTGACTCCCTGGGCACGGACCGGGTCCCCGCCACTCGGAGACTACAACCCTCATCTGATCCGGTTCCGGGTAAGCCCCCGTGCACGAGACGCTGCGCGCCACAGCAGGCCCAGGGGCGCGTCATATATATATACACATATTATATATATGTAATATATAATCTATGTAAATAACAATGAACATTGCATTCGAATACACACATGTTTTTATATACCAGCTTTTGGACGTAAAAGTAACATACGCTATACCCCAGCAAAAAATATTGTATACCCACAAGCATTGTGAAATTAAATATTTTAGAAACGTGCACCTTCTCTTTTCTTTCTTTTCCATTTAACAAGACTGAGCCACAGCAACGTGTGGCCGGGTACAGCTAGTTAAATATAAAAATGAAAATTTTCCCCATCAAATTAAGCACTATTGTTTCTTCTTGTGGAGACTGACAGTCCCTGAAATGCACCTTGGGGAACATGATATGCACATTAGCTCCCTCCCTAAAAGGAGGAATATTGTCTCTCTACATTGTGTTCCAAATTATTATGCAAATAATATTTTCTCAGATTTTCCCAAATTACCTTTATGAATTGCAGTCATTGTAATTTTCCAGTCAAATAACTATTAGAGTACAATTGAAAGGTTTTTGTACAAACTGCCTATGATAACAGTATATTTAAAAAAAAATAAAAAACTCAAACTGCACTCAAAATGCATGTTCCAAATTATTATGCACAGCAGAGTTTTCAACCTTTTCATTTTAATAAAGAACAAAAAAATGGTCATTTTTGAAATGATAAGCATTAGCAGGTTATTACAAACTGAAATCAAACAGTTTTCAACTCAAAACTTTATTCTAGGTGATGTTACATTTGCACATAGGACCCCTTGTTCGAAAGGAGCTTCTGAACTCTCTCGTCCATTGAATTTGTCAGGTTTTGGATGGTTTCTGCTTTAATTGTTTTGCATGAGGAGAGAATACCCTCCCAGAGCTGTTGCTTAGATGTGAACTGCCTCCCGCCATCATAGACACTCCTTTTGATGATGCTCCAGAGGTTCTCAATGGGGTTGAGGTCAGGGGAGCATGGGTGCCACACCATAAGTTTGTCCCCTTTTATGCCCATAGCAGCCAGAGATGCAGATGTGTTATGTGCAGCATGAGACGGGGCATTATCATGCATGAAAATGATCTTGCTGCGGAATGCACGGTTCTTCTTCTTGAACCATGGAAGGAACTGCTGTTTGAGAAACTCAACATACATTATGGAGTTCATCTTTACCCCTTCAGGGATCCTAAAAGGGCCGACAATCTCTCTCCCCATGATTCCAGCCCAAAACATTACTCCACCTCCTCCTTGTTAGCGCTGTAGCCGTGATTGCATGGGGTGTCCATCAACCAGCCATCCTCCACTCCATCCATCTGGACCATCGAGATCATTTCATGCATGATAATGCCCCGTCTCATGCTGCACATAACACATCTGCATCTCTGGCTGCTATGGGCATAAAAGGGGACAAACTTATGGTGTGGCACCCATGCTCCCCTGACCTCAACCCCATTGAGAACCTCTGGAGCATCATCAAAAGGAGTGTCTATGATGGCGGGAGGCAGTTCACATCTAAGCAACAGCTCTGGGAGGGTATTCTGTCCTCATGCAAAACAATTGAAGCAGAAACCATCCAAAACCTGACAAATTCAATGGACGAGAGAGTTCAGAAGCTCCTTTCGAACAAGGGGTCCTATGTGCAAATGTAACATCACCTAGAATAAAGTTTTGAGTTGAAAACTGTTTGATTTCAGTTTGTAATAACCTGCTAATGCTTATAATTTCAAAAATGACCATTTTTTTGTTCTTTATTAAAATGAAAAGGTTGAAAACTCTGCTGTGCATAATAATTTGGAACATGCATTTTGAGTGCAGTTTGAGTTTTTTATTTTTTAAAAAATATACTGTTATCATAGGCAGTTTGTACAAAAACCTTTCAATTGTACTCTAATAGTTATTTGACTGGAAAATTACAATGACTGCAATTCATATAGGTAATTTGGGAAAATCTGAGAAAATATTATATGCATAATAATTTGGAACACAGTGTAATAAAGACCTTCATTTAAAAAATGCATTTTCTGTTTACTTGCGTTATGTTTGACTAATAATTACATTTGGTTTGTGATGTGAAATATTTAAGTGTGACAAACATGCAAAAGAATAAAATATCAGGAAGGGGGCAAACACTTTTTCACACCACTGTATATACTTGTACTGTATATAGAAGCAAAACCTACAAAAGACAAAAAATATCTCATACCCTACCATCATTATATATAAATGTAAAGCAAAGTTGCATATGAAATATAGGGTACTTAGCGAACTATTTTTGATCAAAAAAAGTATACAAGCCGTCCCACCAGCGACAAGGTGACCCTAAATTGGGACAGTACTACACTGTCTATATTAAAAACCTTACTGTATATCAAAGTTGAAGTACTGCATACAAAAGAGTAGACAAATAGAACCGGGTCCCAATATCAGACCACCTAAGCCCGTGGTAAGCTACATATATACTAACCAGCTCAACAAGGGGGATGCCACACCCTTAATCTGCACAGAATGCAAACAAGACAAAAAACCAAGCAATGTGAACTGAGGTCTAAGATGGTACACATGCAAGAAATAGGAGCATGTTCACACTAGCAAAAAGAAGCAAAACCTACAAAAGACAACAAATATCTCATACCCTGCCATCATTATATATAAATGTAAAGCAAAATTGCATATGAAATATAGGGTACTTAGTGAACTATTTTTGATCAAAGAAAGTATACAAGCCGTCCCACCAGCGACAAGGTGACCCTAAATTGGGACGGTCCTACACTGTCTATATTAAAAACCTTACTGTATATCAAAGTTGAAGTAATGCATATAAAAGGGTAGACAAATAGAACCGGGTCCCAATATCAGACCACCTAAGCCCGTGGTAAGCTACATATATACTAACCAGCTCAACAAGGGGGATGCCACACCCTTAATTTGCACAGAATGCAAACAAGACAAAAAACCAAGCAATGTGAACTGAGGTCTAAGATGGTACACATGCAAGAAATAGGAGCATGTTCACACTAGCAAAAAGAAGCAAAACCTACAAAAGACAACAAATATCTCATACCCTGCCATCATTATATATAAATGTAAAGCAAAGTTGCATATGAAATATAGGGTACTTAGTGAACTATTTTTGATCAAAAAAAGTATACAAGCCGTCCCACCAGCGACAAGGTGACCCTAAATTGGGACGGTCCTACACTGTTTATATTAAAAACCTTACTGTATATCAAAGTTGAAGTAATGCATATAAAAGGGTAGACAAATAGAACCGGGTCCCAATATCAGACCACCTAAGCCTGTGGTAAGCTACATATATACTAACCAGCTCAACAAGGGGGATGCCACACCCTTAATTTGCACAGAATGCAAACAAGGCAAAAAAAACAAGCAATGTGAACTGAGGTCTAAGATGGTACACATGCAAGAAATAGGAGCATGTTCACACTAGCAAAAAGAAGCAAAACCTACAAAAGACAAAAAATATCTCATACCCTACCATCCTTATATATAAATGTAAAGCAAAGTTGCATATGAAATATAGGGTACTTAGTGAACTATTTTTGATCAAAAAAAGTGTACAAGCCGTCCCACCAGCGACAAGGTGACCCTAAATTGGGACGGTCCTACACTGTCTATATTAAAAACCTTACTGTATATCAAAGTTGAAGTAATGCATATAAAAGGGTAGACAAATAGAACCGGGTCCCAATATCAGACCACCTAAGCCCGTGGTAAGCTACATATATACTAACCAGCTCAACAAGGGGGATGCCACACCCTTAATTTGCACAGAATGCAAACAAGACAAAAAACCAAGCAATGTGAACTGAGGTCTAAGATGGTACACATGCAAGAAATAGGAGCATGTTCACACTAGCAAAAAGAAGCAAAACCTACAAAAGACAAAAATATCTCATACCCTACCATCATTATATATAAATGTAAAGCAAAGTTGCATATGAAATATAGGGTACTTAGTGAACTATTTTTGATCAAAAAAAGTATACAAGCCGTCCCACCAGCGACAAGGTGACCCTAAATTGGGACGGTCCTACACTGTCGATATTAAAAACCTTACTGTATATCAAAGTTGAAGTAATGCATATAAAAGGGTAGACAAATAGAACCGGGTCCCAATATCAGACCACCTAAGCCTGTGGTAAGCTACATATATACTAACCAGCTCAACAAGGGGGATGCCACACCCTTAATTTGCACAGAATGCAAACAAGGCAAAAAAACCAAGCAATGTGAACTGAGGTCTAAGATGGTACACATGCAAGAAATAGGAGCATGTTCACACTAGCAAAAAGAAGCAAAACCTACAAAAGACAAAAAATATCTCATACCCTACCATCCTTATATATAAATGTAAAGCAAAGTTGCATATGAAATATAGGGTACTTAGTGAACTATTTTTGATCAAAAAAAGTGTACAAGCCGTCCCACCAGCGACAAGGTGACCCTAAATTGGGACGGTCCTACACTGTCTATATTAAAAACCTTACTGTATATCAAAGTTGAAGTAATGCATATAAAAGGATAGACAAATAGAACCGGGTCCCAATATCAGACCACCTAAGCCCGTGGTAAGCTACATATATGCTAACCAGCTCAACAAGGGGGATGCCACACCCTTAATTTGCACAGAATGCAAACAAGACAAAAAACCAAGCAATGTGAACTGAGGTCTAAGATGGTACACATGCAAGAAATAGGAGCATGTTCATACTAGCAAAAAGAAGCAAAACCTACAAAAGACAAAAAATATCTCAAACCCTACCATCATTATATATAAATGTAAAGCAAAGTTGCATATGAAATATAGGGTACTTAGTGAACTATTTTTGATCAAAAAAAGTATACAAGCCGTCCCACCAGCGACAAGGTGACCCTAAATTGGGACGGTCCTACACTGTCGATATTAAAAACCTTACTGTATATCAAAGTTGAAGTAATGCATATAAAAGGGTAGATAAATAGAACCGGGTCCCAATATCAGACCACCTAAGCCCGTGCGTGGTAAGCTACATATATACTAACCAGCTCAACAAGGGGGATGCCACACCCTTAATTTTCACAGAATGCAAACAAGAGAAAAAACCAAGCAATGTGAACTGAGGTCTAAGATGGTACACATGCAAGAAATAGGAGCATGTTCACACTAGCAAAAAGAAGCAAAACCTACAAAAGACAAAAAATATCTCAAACCCTACCATCATTATATATAAATGTAAAGCAAAGTTGCATATGAAATATAGGGTACTTAGTGAACTATTTTTGATCAAAAAAAGTATACAAGCTGTCCCACCAGCGACAAGGTGACCCTAAATTGGGACGGTCCTACACTGTCTATATTAAAAACCTTACTGTATATCAAAGTTGAAGTAATGCATATAAAAGGGTAGACAAATAGAACCGGGTCCCAATATCAGACCACCTTAGTATACAATCTGTATATATTTGCTTCATGAATACAAAACTAATTAATCACTAAGTCTCTTCCCCCAATTCATTACCAGCCCGTCCTTTGTCCTCTTTGTCTCACCCAAATTCATTACCAATCCCTGTGCTGTGTCCTATCCCCCCCAGTCACTAGCAGTTCCTGACCTTTGTACTCCTTCCCGCCTTTCCAATCCATTATTAAGCCCTGTCTGTGTTCTCTATAACACCACCACCCTAGTTCATTACCAGACTCTATCCTGTGTCCCCCCCAATTCATTACCAGTCCCTGACCTGTGTCCTCTATCACTCCTGAGCAGTTTGTTACAGTCCCTGTCCTGTGTCCTCTTTTCTCCACCCCAATTAATTGTGTGTCCCTGTCCTGTGTCATCTCCCCAATTCATTACCAGTCTCTAACCTGTGTCCTCTATCGCCCCCCCAATTTATTGCAGTCCCTGTCCTGTGTCCTCTCTCTGCCCAGTTCATTACCAGTCCCTGTCTTGTGTCTTGTCTCCCTCCCCCCAATTCACTAACAGTCTCTGTCTTGTCCAAATAAATTATCAGCCCCTGTCCTATATTCTCTCCCCAAATGAGTAATAAAAAAAAAGTAATCAATCACCTCTCCAGATGATCCCTCAAAGTGACGCTTCCCTCGGCAGTATAGGCTTCTTCTGGATGGGTATATTTTAGATGACGCAGGTAGTGCGGTGCTTGTGTCCCAGGCAGTAGGCCAGATTGCAGGTCCAGAAAGATTTGTGTAAGCCTAAAACCACAGAAGATCTGTGGTTAGTTCTCCAAGATTTTTGGAACACCTTTCCTGCTGAGCTCCTTCAAAAACTGTGTGCAAGTGTACCTAGAAGATCTCATATAGATTTCTCTTTTGTTCCATCACTTTATTTTTTATAAATGACCAAAAGGCAAACAATTAACACTTCTATTTTTAAAAGCATATTTTCAACACCCGCCTAAAACTTTTGCACAGTACTGTACATTTAATATAAAAACTTGATTGAGCCAATGGGTTATTTTCTGATGGCACATCCCCCTTAAAGCAGGCATTTCCCTTTAGGAATGCCCTAGTTGGCGGTACATAGCTTGGAGGCGGCAGCATCTTACGGTAGTGTCCTTACAGAGGAGTCAGCCTATGTTCTGGCTTGCCATCTTCCTACTTGGTAATTAGAGCTGCTTATACAATCTAACATCTATTCTGGCTTCCTGCAGAACTGAGATGGCTGAATGAGATCTCTCTGCTGAGGCTGCTGCAGTACCTCTTTTTATAACAATTTTATTTTCACAAGTGGTGAGTTCTTGTCTGGGTGATATCTGGTGTGAATGTGTTAAAAGCTCAAAAATGTTACAAATACCACACAAAAACATAAAAAAAGAAAAAACAGGCAAAAGGATCAAAGATCTTTTGATTGCCAGAACGACTTCAGGTGGGACTACCTCCTTTAAGAAATCAGTCCAAAATTAGTTTATACCCATTGGCCTTTTTTCTCTATATCTGCAATATGTTCTATATATTAGATGGACAAAAGTATTAACCTCTTACACATTACACCTACAGAAGCCTTTATGACCCCCCCATTCTACATTCATAAGCATTATTATGGAGTCTTCCCCTTTGCAGGTATAAGAGCTCCTACTTTTCTGGGAAGACTTTCTACAAGATTTTGGAGATTGCTGTTAGAATATTTGTCCCTACATCCAGAAGAGCATTTGTGAGGTCAAACATGGATGTTGGACGAGAGGGCCAGGCTCACAATTGTAACATCCCTGGCGGCGTGCTGGCATTTCTTACCATCTCCCACCATGCAAGACCGCCAACTTGACTATCAGTCCAGGCATCACACTTTGCTTATTACTTGCTGTGTGCATGTCTCTTGTCTGATTGCTTATGGCGGCGCTCTTACTTCCTGATTCTTAAAGTTACAGTGTGCGCAGTCCTAATGCTACCCCAGCCTATTGCTGTGAGTCACTGGATACTTAAACCCCCTCCACCCAGTAGGAGGGGCCTGAGCAATGCTTTCTTTCAGTGTGTTCTGTGCAACTGAGTTGCCAGGTCCTGTCCTGTATCTTGTCTGTTTCCGCCACCCTGGGGGCTGAGAACCCAGGCCCGTTACCTGTATCTGTGAATTCTAGTCTGTTTCCGCCACCCTGGGGGCTGTATACCCAGGCCCGTTACCAGTATCTGTGACTTATAGTCTGTTTCCGCCACCCTGGGGGCTTAGTACCCAGGCTCGTTCCTGTATCTTGTTCCTGTCTGAACTGTGTCCTAGCCTGTTACCTGTTTGTCTCTATGTCCGATCCTTCCCTTTTCCTGCAGTGTCTGAACCTGCACCTAACTCCAACTCGTTGTCTCTGTACTTCTGTTTGTGAGTTTTGTGTCCACTCGCTACTTCATTGCAAGTACCTTGTGTGTATCTGGTTCTGCTTGTCCCGTTTCCCTGCCTCCGTATCTACCTCCTGTGTTCTAGCTATCTTCCTGTGTTTCCCAGTCTGTTCCATGTGAACAGAGCCATGTCCTGTCTGCCTGCATCTGCGGTTCCGCTCCGCTCTGCTCTACTTGTCCTCCGCACCTGCAGTTCTGCTCTGCTCTGCTTGTCCTCCACACCTGCGGTTCTGCTCTGCTCTGCTCCGCTTGTCCTCCGCGCCTGTGGTTCTGCTCTGCTCTGCTCCGCTTGTCCTCCGCGCCTGCGGTTCTGCTCTGCTTCGCTTGTCCTCCGCGCCTGTGGTTCTGCTCTGCTCTGCTTCGCTTGTACTCCGCGCCTGCGGTTTTGCTCTGCTCCGCTTGTCCTCAGGTCCTGCAGTTCTGCTCTGATCTGCTCCACTTGTCCACCGCACCTGCGGCTCTGTTCCTGTATCCCAGTCTGTACTGGTCCCCATCCAGCCTTCTTTCCTACCTGCCAGTATCGGCCTGTCTGCATACCTGCCGTGCCTGCCAGTACCCACCTGTCTGCATACCAGCCATGCCTGCCAGTACCCACCTGTCTGCATACCAGCCTAACCTGCTCGTTCCTGCATTCCCCGGTGTGGGTCAACAGCTGTGACCGGGGTCTGACCTGGAGTAGCACCTGGATCACCTCCCACATCCCTCCTCGGACCACGGAGTCGATTAAGCCGCAGTGTGTTCGTGGTCGGATTTGGCGAGGCCCCTAGTCACGCCCCTCCAGGCACTCCTCGGTTCGTGGCCCAGTGGGACCACTAACACGCTCACGTCAGTCAGTCCGGGCATGAGCGTAACAACAATCTCCGATCTACTTGATTGGGTTGAAGGGAGGACAGTCAAGTTCTTCTAGACCAAACTCCCCCTCCATGTCTGTATGGACCTCATGTACTGGTCACAGTCATGAGGAACAGAAAAGGTCCTTCACCAAACTGTTTCCACAAAGTTGGAAGTGACAATTGTCCAAAATGTCTTGTATGTTCAAACAATAAACTGCGAGGCCAACCCCTTAAAAACCACCCCATAGTATCATCCCTACTCCACCAAACTTTACACTGGACACAATGCAGTCAGGCGGGTAACGTTCTCCTGGCAATCACTAAATTCAGAATCGTCCATCAGACGTCAGATAGAGAAGTGTGATCCATTACTGTTATGATAGGCTACAAGCACTAAGGAAAGACAGGAGATCTGTCCCTACAATAGAACTAAGCTAGATCCCTACGATGTAACGGGGAACCTGATCCTGCGATCAGACCCGCTAAAGTCCTCAGCTAGTCTGAACGAAGACCTATAGATGTGAGGGAGGGATCCCTACAAGAACTAGGGACTGGGAGAAAGATGGACACCTCCTAGCAGAAATTGTAGAAGTAAAAAGACAAACACACAACATAGAACATAAAGGTCAAAAGACCTAGCTAAACTGACTGAGAAAGGTTACAAAGCACCTGGCTAGCTTAAGAGTAGAAATTACAATGAAGTCCAGCATGGCCAGAAGGGCGGAGTAGGATTAAATAGGCAAAAAGGTCATGTGACCAGCAAAATAGAAAAAACCTAACAGGAGAGTTCTAACAGTACCCCCTCTTCTAAGAGGATCCTCCGGATCCCCTAGGCCCAGGCTTATCAGGAAACCTCTTGTGAAACGCTCTGACAAGTCTGGAAGCAGAAACATCATCCGCCCTCACCCATGAGTTATCCTCGGGTCCGAAACCCTTCCAAGCGACGAGATACTGCAAACTCACCCTATACCGTCTAGAATTAAGGATGCGGGAAATTTCATATTCCCCGTCCTCCACCACCGGAGGAACAGTGGCAGTGGCGTCTCTATCTGATGCATCAGCTTTTTTCAATAGAGAAACATGAAACACCGGATTAATCTTCCAGGAGGTAGGAACCTCCAACCTAACAGCAGATTGATTAACTACCTGAAGTACCTTAAAGGGCCCTACAAACTTGGGACCCAATTTTTTAGAAGGAATCCTCAACCGCAGATTCTTAGAGTACAACCAAACCATGTCACCAACCGTAAATAAAACCTCTTGACGTTTCCTGTCAAAGTACCTCTTAGATTTTTTGTTAGCCTCCTGAAGACACGCACATCCGTCCAAACTCTCTCCAAATCACCGGAAAAACTCTCCTCCTCAGGCAGAGCCGATACCAATTTGGAGAATGACCCAAAAGACGGATGTCTCCCAGAACAACAAAAAAAAGGCGAACACCCAGCAGAAGAGGATGTATGGTTGTTAAGAGCAAATTCAGCAAGCGGCAGAAACTCAGACCACCCCTCTTGATTGTCTGCCACAAAACAACACAAGAACTGCTCAACATCCTGATTCTTCCTTTCTGTCTGGCCATTAGACTCAGGATGATATCCAGATGAAAACGACAAATGAACTCCCAACCTGTCACAAAAGGCACGCCAAAAACGAGCCACGAACTGAGGTCCCCTATCAGAAACAATGTCAGTAGGAACACCATGGAGTCTGACAATTTCCTTGACAAAGGCCTTAGCGAGTGTCTTAGCGCAGGGCAGTTTGATGAAGGGAACCAAGTGACACATCTTGCTAAAACGGTCCACGACCACCCAGATGACCGTGAAACCCTCAGAGGAGGGAAGGTCAGTAATAAAGTCCATAGCCAGATGTGTCCAAGGTGCACTAGGAACCTCCAGAGGGCAAAGCAACCCCGCAGCAGGAGTATGAGAAGACTTAGATCTAGCACACACAGTACATTGACGCACCCACTTAATGACTTCCTTCTGCCATCCAGGCCACCAAAAACTGCGACCCACAAGTCTCTTGGTCTCAGAAATTCCTGGATGACCTGCCAACCGAGACTCATGACACTCAACAAGCAAATCTCTCCTAAAGGTCCTAGGCACAAACAACCTCCCATGGGGAGTGTTAGATGGGGCATTCTCCTGTGCTTTAAGAATCTCATCTTCCAAAACGGAGTCCAATGCAGCAACCACAACACCTTCTTGTAAAATGCTCTCCTCCTCCTCAGCACCGACCATGGGAGAAAAGCTGCGAGACAACGCATCAGCTTTAACATTCTTGGTACCCGGGATGTAAGTAACGGAAAAATTAAACCGCGAAAAAAAAAGTGCCCACCTAGCCTGACGGGCATTCAAGCGCTTGGCAGCATCAAGATAGATCAGATTTTTATGATCAGTGAAAACCTGAATGGGAAATTCAGCACCTTCCAAGAGATGACGCCAGTGTTCAAAGCGAGTTTAATAGCCAGCAATTCCCGATTACCAATATCGTAATTAAGTTCAGTCTCAGAAAATTTTTTTGAAAAAAAGGCACAGGGATGTACTCCATCCTTGTTTTCCTGAGACAACACCGCACCGACCCCCACAGAAGAAGCATCAACCTCAACCAAAAACGGCTTAGTCACATCAGGCTGCATAAGGATGGGGGCAGAGCTGAACCTCTCCTTTAGAAACACAAACGCTTCAATGGCCTCAGTAGTCCACTGAACCGTATTAGCACCTTTCTTGGTGAGATCGGTCAGTGGTTTAACAATAATAGAAAATTTTTTAATGAATTTTCTGTAATAATTGGCGAAACCCAAAAACCTCTGTATCGATTTCAAACCAATAGGCCTAGGCCATTCCTGCACAGCTTGAACTTTCACCAGGTCCATCTCAAAGCCCTCGCTGGAGATAATGTAGCCCAAAAAACTAATTCTCTGTACAGCCAACTCACATTTCTCTAGCTTAGCAAAAAGCGAATTGTCAATTAATAACTGTAATACCTCACGTACGCTCCGCCAATGAGACTCCAGATCAGGCGAATAAATCAAAATGTCATCCAAATACACAACCACATTTTTGCCGATCAAAGGTCTAAGGATGTCATTAATAAGATTCTGAAAAAATGCTGGTGCATTGGTAAGACCAAAAGGCATAAACAGATTCTCAAAATGACCCACAGGAGTGTTAAAAGCAGTCTTCCATTCATCACCCTCCTTCATGCGCAACAAATTGTATGCCCCCCGGAGATCAATTTTAGAGAACCACTTGGCCCCCACTAACTGGTTAAACAAATCAGGAATCAATGGCAGTGGGTAGGGATTACGTACAGTAATTTTATTAATCTCGCGAAAGTCCAGACAAGGGCGTTAACCGCCGTCCTTTTTTTTAACAAAAAAAAATCCAACAGCCACAGGTGACTTAGAGGGTCTGATATGACCGGCGGCCAAGCTCGTCTGTATGTATTCCTCCAAAGCCTTTCTCTCAGGAATAGTAAGATTAAATAAACGACTTTTAGGAAGAGTCGCTCCAGGGACAAATTCAATGGTACAATCATAGTCTCTATGGGGAGGCAAAATTTGCGACTCCTCCTCAGAAAAAACTTTCCAAAAATCCTGAATAGGTACAGGTAATTCCCCTTTATCCACAGCAGCAATGCGCCCGTTACAACACTTGTCATAACACTTAGGGCTCCAGGACTTAATTTCATTAGTAGACCAATCCAGTACAGGATTGTGCAATTTTAACCAGGGTAACCCCAAAATTACTGGAGAAGGCAAATTATTTAATACTACCAAATCCAAATTTTCTTGGTGAATACCATTAATAGTGAGGGGAAATTCATAAACCTTGTGAGTAACACATTTCAAGGGAGAGCCATCGACAGAAACCACGGCAATAGGGGATGACAAAGGTTTGGGTTTTAATTTAAGTTTTTCCAAGAATACCCCATCAATCACATTCAGAGTAGAACCACAATCCACAAATACCCGAAATTCAATTAATTCTTCCTGAGCAGCAGTAGTAGCAGAAAGAAATACCCCATTAGTGTTTAAACAGGCTATACGGGCGTAACTGACCTTTTTTTTTTCTTCTTTGTTCATACGAAGCACACAGTTCTTAATGAAATGGTCAGATTTTCCGCAATAAAAGCACAAACCTTCAGAAAACCTGCGGTCTTTTTCCTGAGAGCGGGGTGACATCGCCCCAATCTCCATCGGCTCTCCAATGTCAGTACAGACCCTCTCAAGACTAGGAGCTGACATGGCAAAGGATTTACTCTCATTAACCCTTGCACGCAGTCTCCTGTCCACCCGTATAGCTAATTGCATTGCCTCCTGCAAGTTTCCAGGTGTAGGATAAGCAATAAGCAGATCCTTAACCCTTTCACCTAGCCCAGCAAGAAACAAACTTTTCAGAGCTGAATCGTTCCACCCCACCTGAGCAGACCACCGACGGAAGTGAGTACAATAATTTTCCACATTACCTGATCCCTGTCTCAAAAGTCTCAATTCCGTCTCAGCTGATAAGACACGATCAGGATCATCATACAACAACCCCAAAGCAGAAAAAAAACTATCCACTGATCTAAAGCACGGATCACTAGGTTGGAGAGAAAAGGCCCATCCCTGAGGTTCTTTGCGCAAAAGTGACATTATGAACCCTATGCGCTGTGATTCATCACCAGAGGATCTGGGTCTCAAACGAAAATGCAATAAACAAGCTTTTTTAAAGGAAAAAAAATCTTGTTGTTCACCAAAAAATAAATCAGGCAATCGTACCTTTGGCTCCACAAAATGCGCTCCAGAACAGCTACTCACGTGTTGTTGGAGCTCGGCCACCTCCAGAGAGAGTCCCTGCAGGCGTTGAGCCAAACCGACACCATGATGGAAACTGGAGGTCTTTCCTTAGAGATATTTTTGGGCTGGATTTACTGTTATGATAGGCTACAAGCACAAAGGAAAGACAGGAGATCTGTCCCTACAATAGAACTAAGCTAGATCCCTACGATGTAACGGGGAACCTGATCCTGCGATCAGACCCGGTAAAGTCCTCAGCTAGTCTGAACGAAGACCTATAGATGTGAGGGAGGGATCCCTACAAGAACTAGGGACTGGGAGAAAGATGGACACCTCCTAGCAGAAATTGTAGCAGTAAAAAGACAAATACACAACATAGAACATAAAGGTCAAAAGACCTAGCTAAACTGACTGAGAAAGGTTACAAAGCACCTGGCTAGCTTAAGAGTAGAAATTACAATGAAGTCCAGCATGGCCAGAAGGGCGGAGCAGGATTAAATAGGCAAAAAGGTCATGTGACCAGCAAAATAGAAAAAACCTAACAGGAGAGTTCTAACAGTTACTCCGCAAAACACATTCCCTTCAGATTCCAGTGGTGGCGGCTTTACACCGCTCTATCCGATACTCAGCATTGTGCTTGGTGATGTACGGCTGCATGCAGCTGCTCGGCCATGAAGCTCCCGGCGGGGGCGCAGTGTTTATGCTGATGTTATACCAGTGGAGGTCTGGACTCTGCAGTTATGGGGTCAGCAGAGCGTTGGGGACTTTTCTGCCCTCTGCTACTCAGCACTCGGCCCCCGACTCTGTAACGTTATGGGGTCTCCACTTCTCTACTTCGTGGCTGAGTTTCTGCAGTTCCTTCCACTGCTCAATAATTAATATGATGGTAGAATATATAGGAAGGAAGAAATGTCACTGACGGACTTGTTACACCGGTGGCTCCTATTACAGGACCGCACTGGTATCAGTGAGCTCTGCACCATCGGCCATTCCATCACGTTAGTAAATGCAGACGGCATGGCGGTGGGCATATTGTTATATACCAGGGTGAGGGATCGGATGTTATACATTGGGGGGTGAGGGACCGGATGTTATACACTGGTGGCAAGGCGTCGAATGTCATGCACCGGGGGCGAGGGGATGGATGTTATACACCGAGGGGGAATGAGGGGATAGGTGTTATACACTGGTGGCAAGGGGCTGGATGTTATACACTGGGGGTGAGGGGCTGGATGTTATACACATCGGGGGTGAGGGACCGGATGTTATACACTGGGGGTGAGGGTATGGATGTAATACACCTTGGGTGAGGGTATGGATGTTATATACTGGGGGTGAGGGTATGGATGTTATACACTGGAGGTGAAGGGATGGATGTTATACTCTGGGGGTGAGGGGCTGGATGTTATACACCGGGGGTGAGGGTATGGATGTTATACACTGGGGGTGAAGGGATGGATGTTATACTCTGGGGGTGAGGGGCTGGATGTTATACACCGGGGGAGAGGGTATGGATGTTATACACTGGGGGTGAGGGGCTGGATGTTATACACTGGGGGTGAGGGGCTGGATGTTATACACTGGGGGCGAGGGGCCGGAGGTTATATGTGACACCCCAGGGGTCTGGTTGCCACAGTGATAGAGATATTACGTCTGAGAGCAGGTGGGAGGTCCTTTGGTCAGGGATCCTGTGCATGCCACACCTCCTGCCCAGTCTTGGGAGGGGAAGGACTTCCCCTATATAAACCTGGGGCTGAGGCAGGGTAGGGAGTTCTGAGAGGAGAAGACAGGGAGCAGAGCTGCTCTATGGGCTCTGCTCCACAGGCAGGCCCTGTCCAGGGGCCTGAGCCTGGAGTCAAGGAGAGTAGAGAAGAAGTAGAGAAAAGAAGCAAATATAGGAAGAAACAACAGGAGCTCTGTGGGAGCAGTGTTACAAGGAGTCAGGGGCTGGCAGCTACAGAGCTCGCCCTGACTGAGAAGTTATCACCGGACCCGGAGTCCGAGGCTGTGGGGACTAACTCCTATCCAGCAGCAGAAACCGACCGGCAGGGGATTGCAGGTCCTCTGGCCCAGAAACCCGAAGGCCCCGAGTCACCGGCCATACGGGTGAGCACCACACGGTACACTCAGGGACGTGGGCTACTTATACCCGCCTCTAGCAAGGTAGCCAGAAGAGTATCGTTAGTTTGGGAGGCCTACAACTCCGCCTGGCCAGGGGAGATCCCATCTGCTCAAGGACTGACCAGGCCCCAATCGCTAGCCAGTACTCCGGGAGGGTCTATCTTTGTCACCAGTAAAGACCCTGAACTACACAGTACCGTCTCCGAGTGGTTCCTGCTACCCCCATCATCCACGTCGGCTGCCCTGAGGCCATACCCCTCCCGTTGGGGGTTATACTATCACGCTGCACAATCCTACCACCGGCCTCAGCGGTCTGCCCTGCAGCAGCAGCTCCCTGGCTGCACTCAACGGGTGGCGTAGTCGTCCGACATTTACCGCTAAAACAGCGCCACTTAGTCTGACTCCCTGGGCACGGATCGGATCACCGCCACGAGACTACAACCCTCAACAGATCCGGCTCCGGGTAAGCTCCCGCGTGCGCAACGCAGCGCGACACAGGCCCAGGGGCGCGTCAACTTTTGGCGTAGTCGGCAGGATTTCGTGCCCGCAACCACCGGGTACTGCGTGCCTGAAAAAGAAACTTTTCAAACTTACCTGTGGTGAAGATTCCCGCCATCCGGCGCCATCTTCCGCTTTCTTCCCGCCATCGGTGGAGTTTTCCCGCCATCCGGCGCCATCTTCGGCCTTCTTCCCGCCATCCGTGGAGTTTTCCCGCCATTGGACGCCATCTTGAGGACGCCGCGCGGGAAGAAGAGGGGCGTGGACTCCGAAAAAGCGCGAGAACTGAAGCCCCGCCTCACGTCCGGACGTTGCGTAAGGTCCTGGAAGGAGCCCAGCAGACGCCGACGTCACAGGAGCGCGACGGAAGGTCCTCAACCCTGACGATCCACTGCGGAGCCGCGGCCTACGGAAGAGGATCATCGCAAGGTAGGCCACGGTCCACTAGGGGGGAGAAGGATGTCCGATACGGAGGAGAGCTTCACCGCTCCAACCCCCGCCAGCGCCACTGCTGTTGCGGTCATGCCTTTCACCATGCCCTATATCCCGGGGGCAGCCTGGCTACCCCAGTACTCAGGGGAGTCACATACCCTGCAGGACTTTAGAGAAAAACTGGATAGCCTCTTCCAGGTGTACCCCCTCACAGAAGAGCAAAAAGTGAGCATCCTGGTGGCCCAATTAACCGGGGCAGCCCAAAGGGAGGTAAAGTCCTGGCCACCTGGGGGGAGGACTGTCGCAGGGATACTAACCCGGCTGAGGGACACCTTTGATACCCGCACCTCAGCCGAGATCAAGCTTAGATTCTACGGGTGCAAACAGCGGGCACATGAGAGTATAAGGGACTATGCCCTGAACCTACAAGAGGCCCTGAGAGCCATTAAGCAGACCGACCCTGACGGCGTGGGAGACGAGGACAGGCTGTTAACTGAACAATTTATAGAGGGTTTATATTGCAATGCCCACCGAACCCAGTTGCGAGCAATGGCCTTACAGGACCCTCATCTGGGATTTGCACAGTTCAAGGACAGAGCCATCCGGGTGCTCCGAGAACCGGCACCAGGTGGCGTTGTGACCCACAGACGCCCCACTACCACCTACCACCAGGAGGCGGCGCCCTTGTCGGCAGGGCCTGTGGGAGCTGATGCGCAGGCTTTGAACAATGACTCGGCTCCAGACCTGCACCATCAGGTCCAAGAGCTAGCTAAAAGCGTTGCTGCGCTAACCCGAACTGTGCAGTCTTTACAGGTTTCCACTCCAGGGAAGATCCAGCTGGCATCCGGACCGGAGGACATCCCGTGGCGTCGACCAAGGAGGACCCCACCGGCCAGAGGAAGACCCAGCGACCGATACAAAGAGGACGGACGACCCATCTGCCGCCGCTGTAATCAACCCGGACATATGGCAAGGTACTGTTCTTTAAACTGGCACAACCTAGGGTAGAGGGCCAACCCCTAGGAAAAAGATCATCAGGCCCATCAAACTGGCGCGACAAATATGTGGGAGGACGTCCAGTCTTGCCTGTGGTACTGGATGGCATTCCTATGAGTGCCCTACTGGACACCGGGTCACAGGTCACCACCATCCCGTACGTGCTCTTCAAGCAGTACTGGAATGACTCGGATATTACCCGCTACCCTGATGACGACTTGAGTATCATCGCCAGCAATGGTCAGCCCGTGCCACAGATCGGATTTAAACAGGTGACCATTAAAATTGGTAGAGTTGAACTGGCAGCACAGGGACTGATCATTGTAGACATTGACAAACACGAGAGTCACCCAAAGATAACTCTAGGAACTAATGTAATTGAAAATTGTCTTGCAGAGGTGATTTTCCTTTTACAGCAGGTTGCCAAGAACGCCAGCTCCGGCGAGCAGCGAGTGCTCCAAAAAGAGATCCGGGCACTGATGCGACGGCAACAGGTGGAACTCTCCGGCGGTGAGATTGGTAGCGTGAGAATGTGTGACCCTTTCCCTATTGCCATGCCCCCAAAAAGTGAAATGATGATTTGGTGCCGGGCAGCTATTGGTCTGAGAGGTAGAGATTACCAGGCAATGGTAGAACCAGTTTACTCAGACAGTAGGCCCACCATCTTGACAGCACGGGGGGTGGTTAATGTACGCCATGGGAGGGTGCCCGTTCGCATAATCAATATCGGGAAGAGGGAAGTGTACCTGCCCCGTATGCCACGCTAGCCAAATTATATACCATTAACCAAAATGCTATACAATCTGTGGAACCCTTGCCTCCATCTCACCCGGAGGAAGGTAACGGCTCTAAGAAAACAATGGAGGACTGGTGTCAGCAACTACATTTGGGTACTGACTCCACTCCCTCACATCAGAAACAGGGAGTCTATCGGGTGGTTCAAGAGTACGAGAGAGTGTTTAGTAAACACCCGTTAGACTTCGGGCGAGTCAAGGGGGTAGAACACCACATCCCCACGGGAGACCATCCTCCCATAAAAGAGAGGTATCGACCCGTACCCCCTGCACACTACCAACACGCCAAGGGGATGCTTAGAGACATGAAGGAGGCTGGGGTGATCAGGGATAGCTGTAGCCCCTGGGCAGCTCCACTAGTCTTAGTCAAAAAGAAAGACAACACCATGAGGATGTGTGTAGATTACCGGAAAATCAACCGTATCACACACAAGGATGCGTACCCCTTACCAAGGATAGAGGAGTCTTTGGCTGCTTTAAGATCTGCTAACTTCTTCTCTACCTTGGATCTCACTAGTGGGTACTGGCAGGTTCCTGTAGCAGAGGCGGACCGGGAGAAGACCGCATTCACCACCCCGATGGGACTTAGCGAGTTTACCTGCATGCCGTTCGGACTCTGCAACGCACCAGGAACCTTCCAACGATTAATGGAGTGCTGTCTGGGCCATAGAAACTTCGAGACGGTCCTGTTGTACCTGGACGATGTCATCGTATATTCTAAGACTTATGAGGACCACCTGAAACACCTGGCGGAAGTGTTCGAAGCTCTGGCAAAAGGTGAAACCCTCCAAGTGTCACCTCCTGAAACCAAAGGTGCAGTACCTGGGACACGTGGTGAGCGCTGACGGAGTGGCTCCCGACCCTGATAAGATCACCGCAATTAAGGAATGGCCAAGTCCCTCCAGTGTAAAGGAAGTGCGGCAGTTCCTCGGGTTGGTAGGCTACTACCGCAGGTTCATCCCCGGTTTCACCAAAAAGGCAGCTCCTATGCAGGACCTCCTGATAGGCCAGTCCCGGAAGGCCAAGAACCAGAAGCCGCCCTTCAGATGGGAGAAGTTGGAAGAGGAGTCCTTCCGCCAGCTGAAGATGGCCCTCATGGGGGATGAAATCCTGGCGTACCCGGATTACAGCCAGCCCTTTATCCTCTACACCGACGCAAGTAACATCGGGCTAGGAGCCGTGCTGTCCCAGATCCAGCAGGGGAAAGAACGAGTAATCGCTTACGCCAGCCGAAAACTGCGACCCACCGAGAGAAACCCTGAGAATTACAGCTCATTTAAGCTAGAGTTCCTGGCAGTGGTGTGGGCAGTCACCGAACGCTTTAAGCACTACCTCGCTTCTTCCCGGTTCGTCGTGTACACGGATAACAACCCATTGACACACCTGGACACAGCAAGACTCGGTGCCCTAGAGCAGAGATGGATGGCCCGTCTGTCCAACTACGAGTTCACAATCAAATACCGGGCAGGACGCTCCAATACCAACGCGGACGCCCTGTCCAGGATGCCAAACCTACCGGACGTAGGAGAAGATCCAGAGGGACTGGAAGAAGTCGAAATCCCTGCGTTCCACCGGCATGGGACTATCCAGTATTCCCACCGGGTAAGGAGTAAGCAAGCCGCTACGTTTAACCCCTTGCCTCACTACAACTGGGAGGAAACGCAAGACAGTGACCCTGCCGTCCGACTGGTGAAGGAGATGCTGACTCGGCCAGAGGCTCGCCTTGACCCAGACGCTCCGGAGGAAGCCAAGCAACTGTGGGCTGAGAAGAGTCGACTGTTCCTTTATAAGGGGAAGTTGTGCCGCAGAATGGTTAACTCCCGGACGCATGAACTAATCTGGCAAGTAGTGGTGCCACGAAGAGACGCAGCCATGGTGATGGAGGCATACCACGACGGGGCTGGACACTTCGGATGGAAGAAGCTGGAGTTCCTGCTGCGCGAGCGGTTCCACTGGGTAGGCATGAGGGGAACCATCGAGAGGTGGTGCAGAGACTGTGGCCCGTGCAACCTAAGAAGGAAGGACCGTGCCAGCCAGAAGACTCCCCTGCAGTCCATCGTCACCCGGCAGCCGTTGGAACTGGTAGCCTTGGATCATGTAAAACTGACCCCAAGCAGAAGTGGCTACGTCTACGCACTAACCATCGTGGATCACTACTCCCGGTTCTTGGTTGTCGTCCCCGTCAAGGACTTAACAGCTCGAACAGCAGCGAGAGCCTTCCAGCAGCATTTCTGCCGTCCACACGGGTACCCGGACCAAGTGTTGACAGACCAGGGATCTGCCTTTGAAGCGGAGGTCTTCCAAGAATTCTGCACTCTGTATGGCTGCCGGAAGATAAGGACGACACCCTATCATCCGCAAACTAATGGACTTTGTGAGAAAATGAACCAGGTGGTAATGGATCTTCTGAAAACGTTGCCCCTGGAAGAACGCAGTCTGTGGCCTGAGAAGCTGCCCGATCTGGTGGACCTATACAACCACATCCCGGTAGGTTCCACCAACTGTACCCCGGCTTACCTAATGAGGGCGAGACCTGGTAAGTTACCTGTTGACCTGGAAATGGGAGTCCTGACACCTGAGGACACTTCACCAGAAGCAGACTGGGACACAGAGAGGCAGCAGCAGTACCGGAGAGTACAGGAGAGCGTGGAGCGAAGTCTCTGTCAGGCTAGGGAAAGACAAGAGAAAACTTACAACCAGTATGCTCCCGCTGTTCCCCTGGTACCCGGAGAGCAGGTCTTGAAGAGAAAAAGACGGCTCCACAAGTTGGACGACCAGTGGGAGAAGGACCCGTACACCGTACTGCCCTCAAGCCACGACAACCCAAAGGTCTGTACCATCAGTAAAGACGGAGGGGAAACCACAACCATTGTATCCCGGGACCACCTGAAGAAGTGTCCCGAACAGCTACGGAACCCTGAAGAGGAACAAGAAGACCCTCGACCCGTAGAGGAAAGGGAAGACATGGTTAATACTGTGCTCGGAGACTTCCCTCGATCTTGGACTCAAGTCAATGGTGCAGTTGTGGTACCCGTACTCACCTTCCTCCAACCAGCATCCCAAGCACCTACGGAGCAACAGGTAGAGCTGGAAGAACAGCCGGTCCAGGAGGCAGAAGACCCCACACCAGCAGACCAGGAGGATCAACCCTCTGCTTGCAGTGAGCCTGCCATATCCCTAGTGAGCCAAAGGGCCCGTAGACCGCTGCCCAGTTTACCCTTAACAGCTCCTACACCCTGTAGTTCAGGGCCAGACAGTCAGCTCCGTAGGTCCACTAGGGCCACTAGGGGCCAGTTACCCGCACGTTGGAGGATTTGAAGTGTATAAATTGTTTTATTTGTGGTTACCTGTTTATTGTTGCTTGTGTATAATTATGTGTTTCTAGTTATTTTTAGGAGTCCTTGGTGGATTTACCGGGAATCCTTTGTACATAGTTGGAGCGTAACCCAGGACGGACTAAAGACTGTTAAGGACTCGGGGCAGGACAGACCCCTACCTGGTTACGTCTCCCTGTTTTGGTGAAATGGACACCTTGCTTTCTTCAAAGACTGCACCCGGTTACGGACATGCCGTGACCACCTTTATGTGTTTCTTTATTGTTATTGTTATATCTTGTTATGTTTTTCTAAAATATGTCTAGTCCCGGAGTACTAAATTTCACTAGGGGGGAATGCGACACCCCAGGGGTCTGGTTGCCACAGTGATAGAGATATTACGTCTGAGAGCAGGTGGGAGGTCCTTTGGTCAGGGATCCTGTGCATGCCACACCTCCTGCCCAGTCTTGGGAGGGGAAGGACTTCCCCTATATAAACCTGGGGCTGAGGCAGGGTAGGGAGTTCTGAGAGGAGAAGACAGGGAGCAGAGCTGCTCTATGGGCTCTGCTCCACAGGCAGGCCCTGTCCAGGGGCCTGAGCCTGGAGTCAAGGAGAGTAGAGAAGAAATAGAGAAAAGAAGCAAATATAGGAAGAAACAACAGGAGCTCTGTGGGAGCAGTGTTACAAGGAGTCAGGGGCTGGCAGCTACAGAGCTCGCCCTGACTGAGAAGTTATCACCGGACCCGGAGTCCGAGGCTGTGGGGACTAACTCCTATCCAGCAGCAGAAACCGACCGGCAGGGGATTGCAGGTCCTCTGGCCCAGAAACCCGAAGTCACCGGCCATACGGGTGAGCACCACACGGTACACTCAGGGACGTGGGCTACTTATACCCGCCTCTAGCAAGGTAGCCAGAAGAGTATCGTTAGTTTGGGAGGCCTACAACTCCGCCTGGCCAGGGGAGATCCCATCTGCTCAAGGACTGACCAGGCCCCAATCGCTAGCCAGTACTCCGGGAGGGTCTATCTTTGTCACCAGTAAAGACCCTGAACTACACAGTACCGTCTCCGAGTGGTTCCTGCTACCCCCATCATCCACGTAGGCTGCCCTGAGGCTATACCCCTCCCGTTGGGGGTTATACTATCACGCTGCACAATCCTACCACCGGCCTCAGCGGTCTGCCCTGCAGCAGCAGCTCCCTGGCTGCACTCAACGGGTGGCGTAGTCGTCCGACATTTACCGCTAAAACAGCGCCACTTAGTCTGACTCCCTGGGCACGGACCGGATCACCGCCACGAGACTACAACCCTCAACAGATCCGGCTCCGGGTAAGCTCCCGCGTGCGCAACGCAGCGCGACACAGGCCCAGGGGCGCGTCATATACACCGGGGGCGAGGGGCCGGAGGTTATACACTGGGGGCAATGGGTCTGAGGGTAAAAATTAAATTCAATGATTAAGACGTGGGTCCAATACTTTTATCAATATAGTATATTTCCTGTCAAACAACAAGCACCATGTTGGAACCTGAAGGAGTGGGGAACATAAGTCAGTGGGGTCTGTCTGGTACCGATGCTATCTATTGTCAATGGTGGATCCAACAGAGCATTTGGGCTTTTTATTATGATAGAAGGTCTCTACGGAAGGGTGACGAGAGTCCTAGAGCAGTTTCAGATGAGCGCATTACAGACGTTATTTGTTCTCCTGTATAATTATGCACGTTCTGGCCCAATTATGGGTTGAAGGATCTGAGCGGTCATGTTCGTAGGTGTGCACTGCGGTGTTATAAGTTTGCACCGCTCCTTACTTATTTTCCTGTTTGCATCTCGTTATGTTATAGCACTCGGTTTCGTCTCTTCTTGGAAAGCACTGCGCACATAGTTGGCACCGATACAGATAAAATCCACCCGTACAGCTAGTTGCTCTGAGTGATATCTGGCAGACGTCCCACTTTCCTCAGACAGACATTCCTCCTGTAATAAGCAGCAGCTGGAGTGCTGTTTCCGGGCCTGCAGCTGAGGCAGTAGAGGAAGGTGTGTAAAGGGTGTGCTGGATCTGTGAGGGGGACTTTAATTTCTGAACGTCATTAAATTCTGCAGGAGGAACCTTTGGGAGGAAGCAGGGTGGGAGTGAAGGGGGGTCAGCACCTTCTATGATGTAGGAAGCATCTCAAGTGTCAAGGCCTCCCTGCTTTAATTTAGCAGTTCTGTGAACAACATGCTGGAGTGTGAGCAGGGAGGTGAGAGAAAAGGAGGAGGTGGAAGGCAGGAACATGCTCATGAAAACTGAGCAAGGATATATACGCAGAATAGACCGGGTCTGCTATCTCTGCAATTAATAATAATAAACTTTTTTTTTATATAGCGCCAGCATATTCCACAGTGCTTTACATACATTATCATCGCTGTCCCCATTGGGGTTCACAATCTAGATTCCCTATCAGTATGTCTTTAGAGTGTGGGAGGAAACTGGAGAACCTGAAGGAAACCCACACAAACACAGGGAGAACATACAAACTCCTTGCAGATGTTGTCCTTGGTGGGATTTGAACCCAGGACCCCAGTCCTGCAAGGTTGCAGTGCTAACCACTGAGCCACCGTGCCGCCCAATTACCTTTCATTTCAGTTACTATTGCTACCATCCATTCATCCAGGATTGTTCCACCACTATGTGACTGTAATGGAAAAAAAATTGGAAAAATCAACCAAATATATGAGATCCATTCACCTGCTCATCAATGCGGAAACTTGGCGCCACAAAGAGGGAAATAGCAAGAGAGAAGCAACTGGGCGGAGAATTAGAGGAATTGATTACTTTGTCGCGTAGCATCTAATGGGTGCACTTTCTTATCAGCTGTCCATGGGTTACGTCTGATATTGCTGCTCCATTTGAAATTGTGGCTGAGCTGTAATACCACACATAACCTAAGGTGGTACTGTTTGTAATACTGCATAACCCTCTTTAACCTTTAAATAGTCACATGGGGTCCATTGGACCCCAAGCGAGTCTGTTTTCATCATATTTCAGCATGTAGGTAACCTTCCTAGCTCAGA
The DNA here is from genome assembly GCF_046119375.1 of Phyllobates terribilis. Classification (NCBI taxonomy): domain Eukaryota; kingdom Metazoa; phylum Chordata; class Amphibia; order Anura; family Dendrobatidae; genus Phyllobates; species Phyllobates terribilis. The sequence continues at coordinate 263,805,956 of NW_027362772.1, read as the reverse complement.
TGCCATTTCCTCCTCAGTGCATCGTGAGACGCAGCATCGACAACATGTGCCATAGCGATGCACGTGACTAATAGTGTATGTATTTTGGCACGACTAACTGTAGGTTAAGTATATGCAAAGGTTTTCCAACCAAGCTGAACTCACTCTGATAGCAATGCTGAAGGCCCCCAATACCATTGTATGAAAGTCCACCAAACTCGAGAATTTTAGTAATTTAGTAGTATGGTCTAAGGAGGATGTTCATAAGTTACAGGCTGATTGGACAAACTGAGTGCTTGAACTTTCACTTGCCAGATGAGCTTCAATGTTGATAAATGTAAAGTTTTGAACATCCGCACTAATAACTTGCGGGCACCATAAGTTCTAGGGGGAATAAAACTAGGAGAGTCACTTGTAGAGAAGGATCTGAGATATTTGTAGATCACAGACTAAATAACAGCATGCAATGTCAATCAGCGGCTTCTAAAGCCAGCAGGATATTGTCATGTGTTAAAAGAGGTATAAACTCACAAGACATAGATATAATACCAGCCTCTGTTAGAAGACTTCCATCGGAGGAGAACTCACCACCTCTCATGGCTGCCTGGTCCACTCATTGATCACCCTCACTGTCAAAAAGTATTTTCTAATATCTAATCTTTTTAGCACCCTCTTAGGTGCCCACTGGCTTACCTTGATTAGGGCATCTCACTGATGTTAATGTAAAGATGTCTGTCAAAGGGAAATTACTCATCGTCCTCGTTTTCACAGTCAAGGATCAGTGCTAATGTTTTTTTGAGACCCATTTACTGTCTGACCAGAGGAAAGCACAGATCAGTCACACTTTGTTAATTCTTAACCCACCGATCCAGTCTTGCAACACAAGTAACTTGGAAAAAGGGCAGTCATGTCTTGATGACCGCCGTCGTGCAATATTTCTGGACCCTTTGCAAAAATGATTGAGCCATAACAGGATGACTTTTGGGCTGCTCTCTCCTTCATTGTTTTCAAGCTTTTATGTACCTATGCCATAAGTAATTTGGATGGTACAACTATCAGCTGAGGCCTGACTCCGTGAGCCCCATGGGTAATATGCTTTTTATTGTTGGGCATAGTAAGTTACTGTGTTGCCCTGACTTTATTATATGCTCCTCAACACTGACATACCACTGTAAGACCATGAAGGAAAAGTTGTGGAATTATGGAAATCACACCATGGATAGACATGTTAATTGTATGGAACTGATCAACAAATGAAAGCAAAATTTCCAAAACAGAACTTACACACCTTGGCTGCTATCAGTGAGGTTATTAATGGTTGTCTGAGGAATGTTCTGCTGCGCTGAATGTATTTGGTCACAAAAATCATCAAGATCTGCTGCTGGCAGCTTCCTTTGCAATTGTTGACCAATGGCATCCTAGATGTGCTCGATAGGAGACAAGTCCGGAGATTCTGCAGTCCACAGTAGCACTTTTAGGCCACACAGTCTGCTCACTCTTTAGAGAAATCGCTGTACCACTGGTTCCACGAACAAATCAATGTAACGCTGAGTTGTTACATAGCAAAGGTAGCTGCCAGCAGCGGATCTTGATGATTTGTCCAAGTGCATTCAGCGTGGCTGAACTCTCCTCACACAATGATTGATAGCCTCATTTCTACACATGGCGCTCATTCTCCATACTGAATAATTAGAGATTTTTGGAAAATTTTGTTTCCATTTTTTCATCATTTGCACATCAGTAACATGTCTATCCATCCTGTGATTTCCATAATTCCACAACTTTTACAATTTCATTATTGAGGGGTGTAGAATCTGCCCCTTTCTTTGCATGCTGTTCGTGGCGTGAGGTTTATCTAGCTAAAAACTAGAAATCCGAGTAATAAAATGGCCCCGGGGGTAATAGAAGGGTCATCTTTACATGGATTTGGTGAATATTACCACAAATCTGTTATGCACACTTCCAGCTTTTCCCCTCGCTGGTTTTCCAATTGAGTGAAATTGGATAAAACTTGCGAGGAGGGACACAATGTGCCTCTTTTCCTTCCTCTCCTTTCTAATCGCTTTTACTTCTGTCCATGTGAGCAGGGAGGGCTTAGTCTGCTGTGACGACCTTGTCAGGGAAACCGTCAAGGGAAACCGTGGCTCACTTCCCCGTGTACACAAGGAGTGGGGGCTCACAGACCTCACCCTTGGCTGCTGACCAGCGGCTAGACGGCTTGGCAAGAAAAGCGTGAGAAACAAGGGGGCGACACCCAAATGTCATCACAGCTGCAAAACTGCTGAGCAGAAAGGGACTAATTACAAAAATATGCACCCTGAGGCCGCGGCACCGCGAATACAGAGGCACATTTTATTCAGCCCCGCCCAAAATCTGCAATGTAAGTTATTTTCTGCCGAGCAGCGTGGGATTTTCGACTCTTCGGAACTTGGCCGCAGCCCTCAGGAGTGTGCCTGGTACACGTACAAAGCACAGCTGGTTACATTAATCCAAGGCTGTCGGCGTAAAAACAATCACAAGTCACCCTTGATCTTCACGCATAGCACAGCAGAACTGTAATGAATACGTTATCAATCATTTGGAAACAACATGGCTCCTGAAAAGGCGTGCAAGGCTGAGGCCGCCAACTCCATATGTAAAAGTTTTTACCTGGACCCTCATGGACTGACGACAATCCTACACAGTCTACTAGAGATGGTAGAGTCGATTTTCGGAGTGTAGGGTTCAATCGGACCATCCTCATAGGGTCAGAGGATTCAATTAAGTCAATGTCCTAAAAAATTGTAGTTGCCCCCGATCTAATCACGTTAAGGGTAGGGTCACACGACCGTGTTCTCCACATCCGAGAAAAACGGTCTGATTATTCAGAGTTTGATTAGAGTGACATCAGTTTTTCTCGGATATGGAGGAAAAAAAAGTTTCTCCACCTTCTCCATTCTGTCAGTCCATGAATATTGAACCACACTCGCATATCATCCGAGTGCGGTCTGTTTTTTTTCACGGACCCATACATTTATATTACCAATTTTAATTTGACACTCGTATCTAAATTGGACATGTCTTCGATTTTTTTCCACGTACCACAAGGTGAAAATCGGTCATGTGCCGAGCCCTTAAAAGGACAGAAATGTATTATCGATGGCCTCCTGGACACAGCTGTACTTGGGATCACTTGAATCACTATAAACATACACTGAATATTTGGAAAAACATAGAATTTTTTCTTTTTTAGTCGATGTGATGTCAGCGCTGCAACCAATCACTGATTTTAGAGGCTCTGAGCCGCTTGTGCCGTAAACTTGTGCAGAGTCTCTGAGCTGAGTTATTGACTGCAGCATTGTGGACGTGACACACTGCTGTTAATAACAGACACCGGGAATAGCGCTGAAGACTCAGCAACGGACCCGGGGAGGGTGAGTAAAACATTTTTTTTTAAATAAACTGCACCCAGGGGAGAGGGTTTTTCTCATGGGAGAATTTACTGTCTAAGATACCGGCATACAGAATACTATCCAAGTGTGTATTGCATACCATGTAGACTTACACTTATAAGATGTATATCTCAGTACATTCTCCCTTAAGACCAGGGCCGGCATTAAGGAGAGGGGAACTGGGCAATTGCCCAGGGCCACCACGGCCCCAGGGGCCCCCCAGCGTCTACAGCAAAATTATATTGATAATAGCTCTGCATTATCAATCTAATTTTCCAATGCTGAGACTGCTTAAGGACCTTTAGTAACATCCCAGTCATGTGACTGTGATGTCATTAAAGGTCCTGTACTGTGTGGGTGTCTCTGTATGTATGTGCATGCATGTGTCTGTTTGTATGTACATGCAAGTGTCTGTATGTATGTGCATGTATGTTTATGTGTATATGTGCCTGTGCATGCATGTCTCTATATGTATGTCTCTGTATGTGTGTGCATGCATGTCTCTGTATGCATTTGACTCGCCCAGGGTGATATGGGGGACTCGGTACCCGGGCCTTTACCTTCTTGGGAGGTCACGGCAGTCGGCTCCCAGGCCCGTACCCTGGGGTCACTCTTTAAAAGGGGTTTGTTACTCAAAGGGATGAATAACAGTTTTGTCTCGTCGTGACGCAACCTGTGGTTCCCGGTAATGGGTACCGGCGCTGCTGCAGACCTCTGGAGCAGATGTTAGGGCAGCTGGGTTGGTGTGGCTCTCCACAGGCAGAGCACAGATCCAGGGCAGATGGTGATGCTGGGCGTTGTAGTGCAGGAGCGATAACGTGGTAGAAATAACTGACAGAAGCAATGGGGTGCAGTCATCCGAGTTTACTCACAGTTATTTAAGTTCTTCAGGTGGCACTATACAGCTGACAGTCTCCCACGTCGCGCTGCGTTTACCAGGCAGGGGTTCAGCACTCCCTCAAGTATCTCAAGAGCACTTAACGGGACCCCTCTCTGTATGTTCCTTTCTTAGCCGACTTCCCACGCTGGGTCTCTCCCTCCTGCCCTGCACCCCGCCACACAAAGTCCCGATCAGGTACCTTGAGATCCCTCTGGGCAACTTGAAGTTCCCGGACCTTGCTTGGTGCCCTTTTCGGTGGCTTAGGTGCGGTTTGTGGCAACTGCACCTTGGAAGTGCAGAAGCCTCCGGTTTTCTAGCTGAGACTTAAAGTAACTCGGCTAGTCCAGGGACTGGTTCCCTTCTTGCGGCCTGATCCCTCTGACGCCTGACAGATTCAGGCGTACGGGTGCCGTCCTGCACTCACCGTACCCCCTGGGATCCCTTCAATTCCTGGAGCCTTCCTCCCTTGCTCCCACTCCTCTCTCAGCCTTGGGCATGACAGGCCGAGCCTGCCTCCCGAGCAGAGCTCCTGAAGAGCCTCTGCTCCCTTCACTTCTCCTCCTCTGACTCTCTGACTGACCTCACTCCCTAAGATGGCCCCCCTTTATATACACCTCCTCTTCAAGTGCTCCCCTGGTCTGCGTCCTCCACCCACACCCACTACTTGGTTCCCCCTCACTCTGGATCCCCCCACTCCAGCCAGGGACGGGGCAGCAAAAGAAGTGCATAATGCCCTTCCAGCCGGCCTGGAGTAGTGTAGTGTTGAGTGCAGGTGTTGGGGTCCTGGGCAGTACTCCATCCTTACCTGAGAGAAGGAGATGCCACACCTCTGGGTGAGGTGCTGTACCTCTGTGGCGACTAAACCCTCAGGTGCGCCACACATTTATGTGCATTTATGTCTCTATGTATGTGCCTGTGAATGCATGTCTCTATATGTATGTGCATGCATGTATCTTTATGTATGTTCCTGTGCATGCATGTCTCTGTATGTATGTGCTACGTGTATACATGTATTTGTATGTATATGTCTCTATATATGTGCTCCATGCATGCATGTATCTGTATGTATGTGCTCTGTGTATGCATACATCTGTATGTATGTGCTCTGTGTATGTATCTATCTGCTCTTTGTATACATACATGTGTGTGTATGTGTGTCACCCTGGCCTGGATGCCACAAGTGTAATTAAAGCTGTGTCTGAGAGCAAGGGGGAGGTTCTCTAGTCAGGGGAACATTAGCATGCAATGCCTCCTGTCTCAGGCCAGTAGGGGGAGCAGGCTGCCCCTATAAAAGCTGGTGCTGGGGGCAGGGTTAGAGAGAACTTGATGGCCTGTCTCAGCACTGAGACTTGTCCCAGAGCAGAGCAGGGACAGACAGTTGCACTGCACCTAAGAGGAAGTGTGGCAGGAGGAGAGCCACAAGCCAGAGACAAGAGGCGAAGCAAGCCTGTCTTGGCAGATAAGAGACTGACTTTACCAGACTTTGGTGTCTGAGGCTGGGAGGATTCTACATCCTCCAGCAGAGAACCAGTCCGCAAGGGACTGTATGTTCCTTGGCCTAAGAAGCCTGGAGGCCCTGCCACAACCGAAGGGACCAGTAAAGCCGTACAAGGCTGGGAGCAGAAAGGAACCCACGTCGCAGGCCATACAGGCGAGAATACACGGAAAGCTTGGAAACGTGGGCTGTTACCCTATAACGAGGAGATAGCCAGAAGGAGTGCAGAAAGCACGGTAGGCCTACACCCTCACCCTGACCAGGGCCAATTTCCCCGTTGCTCTCAGACATCCAGGTCCCCTCCTAGCTGGGACTGTTTATGGGTCAGTTTACCTGTTTCAGTAAAGACCCTGGACTGCAACCTATTGTCTGTGTGCTCCTTCGCGCCTCCAGCACTACCGGTACTGGGACTCTCACCACCATCACTCCCACCATCCACTACACTGCCCTGGGGCCGCATTCTTCCCGTGGAGAGTCACACCATCCCAGCTGCACACCTCATCAGCCCCAGCGGTTTGCCTTGCAGCGGCGGTACCTAATGACCGCAAATCCACGGGTGGCGTAGTCGGACATTATCAATAGCACATAACGGACTACCACTGGCCTGACCACCCTGAGCCACGGAACCGGGTTGCCACTACTACTCCCACCGTTTCCCTAATTGCCCGGATCCGAGTGCCCCACGGCCCAGGGGGCGAGTCAGCTTTGGCGTAGTCGGCAGGATTTTGTGCCCACAACCACCGGGTACTGCGTGCCTTCAAAAGACTGTCATACCTGCCGTGGTGAAGGTTCCCGCCATCCGGAGCCGTTTCCCGCCATCTTCAGTCGGTTCCCGCCATCTTCAGCTGTTTTCCCGCCATCCGAAGTCGTTTTCCCGCCGTCGGACGCCGTCTTCAGGACGCCGCGCGGGAAGAAGAGGGGTGTGGACGCCGAAAGCGCGCGAGACCCAAAGCTCCGCCCCACGCACCGACGCTGCGCAAGGTCCTGGAAGGGAGAGAGAGCGACGCTGACGTCATCAGGACGCGACGCAAGGTCCTCGTCCAGAGCAGCAGCAGCGGAGCCGCGGCCTACAGAAGAGGATCGTCGGAAGGTAGGCCACGCTTAACTAGGGGGGAGGAAGATGTCGGATACAGAGGCGCCCACTACCACCAATGCAGCTGCAGCAGCGGTGATGCCCTTTTCCCTGCCCTACATCCCTGGAGCGGCCTGGCTGCCCAAGTACTCAGGGGAGCCCCATGCCCTAACTGACTTCAAGGAAAGGCTGTACAGTTTGTTCCAAGTTTACCCCCTGACAGAGGAACAGAAGGTCAGCATACTAACAGGGCAGTTAACTGGCCCAGCCCAAAGGGAGGTAAAATCATGGCCCACTGAGGAGAAAAGGACTGTGAAGGGTATTCTGGCCCGGCTGCGGGGTACCTTTGACACACGTACCTCCGCTGAGATTAAAATGAGGTTCTATGGATGTAAGCAGCGGGCACAGGACAGCATCAGAGACTATGCCCTAAATCTGCAGGAAGCACTGAGGGCTATTCAACAAACTGACCCTGGCAGTGTGCAGGAAACGGATAAGCTGCTAACAGAACAGTTCATAGAAGGACTGCTGTCTAGCGCCCACAGGGCCCAACTGCGCCTCATGTTCTTTCAGAACCCCGACCTGACCTTTGCCCAATTTAAGGACAGGGCCATAAGGGTGCTCCGTGAATCTGCAACCAGTGGCGCTATAAACCCCCGGCGCCCTGCTCTCACCAACCACCAGGAGGCGGCGCCCTCCTCTATGGATCCCGTGGGGGCTGATGCACAGGCCCTGAACCAAGCCCCGTCGAAAGACCTGCACCACCAAGTCCAGGAGCTGACCAGGAGCGTCGCGGCGTTGACCAGGACCGTCCAGGCGTTGCAAGTGGACCCGTCAAGACCCATCGAGCTGGCTTCAAGTCCGGAGGATGTCCCGTGGCGTCCACAGAGGAGGATCCCGTCGTTCCGAGGGAGGCCCACAGACCGCTACGCAGAGGATGGACAGCCCATTTGCCGTCGATGCAACCAGCCCGGGCACATTTCCAGGTACTGTAATTTAAACGGGTCCAACCTGGGGCAGAGGGCCAACCCCCAGGCATAAGATCACCAGGCCCTTATAATTGGCGTAATAAGTACGTTGGGGGGCGCCCGGTTTTACCCGTGGTGCTGGACGGTATCCTCATGAGCGCCTTGCTGGATACTGGGTCACAAGTAACCACTATCCCTTATGTACTTTTTAAGCAGTATTGGACTGATGCTGATATCACACGGTATCCAGACAGTAACTTGAGCATCATCGCCAGTAATGGCTTACCCGTGCCGCAGATGGGGTTCAAGGAGATGACCATTAAAATTGGTAAAGTTGAACTACCGGCACAGGGAGTGATTATTGTGGACATTGACCGTCGTGAAAGTCACCCTAAAATAACTGTGGGTACTAACGTAATTGAAAATTGTCTTTCAGAGGTAATTGTAATTCTACAACAGGTGGCAGTGAATGCTAGTTCCAGCCAACAGAGAGTCCTCAACAAGGAGATAAAAGCCCTGATGAGACGGCAGCAGGTAGAACTGTCTGGTGGTGAGATCGGTAGCGTAAGACTGAGTGACCCATTCCCCATTTCCATGCCTCCCAAAAGTGAAATGATGATCTGGTGTCGGACTGCAATCGGGTTGAGAGGTAGAGACTACCAAGCCATGGTAGAACCCGTGTACTCGGACAGCAGGCCCACCATTTTGACAGCCCGGGGGGTGGTTGATGTCCGTCATGGGAGGGTGCCCGTCCGCATCCTCAACATTGGGGAGAGGGAAGTACACTTACCCAGGTACGCTACACTCGCCAAACTGTTTGTTGTCGAACACAAAGCTATCAGGGCCGTGGAACCCTTGCCTCCATCTCCACAGGCGGAGGGTAATGGCTCCCAGAAACAAAAGGAGGACTGGTGCCAGAAACTCCATGTGGGTGCTGACTCCACTCCCCTGCACCAAAAACAAGGAGTCTACCGGGTGTTACAGGAGTACCAGAGAGTCTTTAGTAAGCACCCGCTAGACTTCGGCAGAGTAAAGGGGATAGAACACCACATCCCCACAGGGAGCCACCCACCAATAAAAGAGACACAGGCCTGTACCCCCTGCACATTATCAGGACGCCAAGGGCATGCTAAGAGAAATGAAAGAAGCTGGGGTCATTAGAGACAGCTGTAGCCCCTGGGCAGCCCCCTTGGTTCTGGTGAAAAAGAAAGACGGCACCATGAGAATGTGCGTCGACTATAGACAAATCAACCGTATCACCCACAAAGACGCATATCCGCTGCCTAGAATAGAGGAGTCTTTAGCCGCACTAAAATCAGCTAACTTCTTTTCTACTTTGGACCTTACTAGCGGGTACTGGCAGGTTCCTGTGGCAGAGGCTGACAAGGAGAAGACCGCCTTCACCACCCCGATGGGACTGAGCGAGTTCAACTGTATGCCTTTCGGGCTCTGCAACGCACCAGGGACCTTCCAGCGGCTGATGGAATGCTGTCTAGGGCACCGAAACTTCGAGACGGTCCTCCTTTACCTGGACGACGTGATCGTCTATTCGAAGACCTACGAGGACCACCTAAAGCACCTGGCCGAGGTGTTCGAAGCCCTGGTAGGCTATGGCCTGAAGGTGAAACCATCGAAGTGTCACCTGCTGAAACCCAAGGTCCAGTACCTAGGGCACGTGGTAAGCGCGGAAGGAGTGGCCCCCGACCCTGACAAGGTCACGGCAATCAAGAGCTGGCCAAGCCCCTCGAACATCAAAGAGGTGAGACAGTTTCTCGGGTTGGTAGGCTACTACCGAAGGTTCATCCCCGGGTTCACTAAGATGGCAGCTCCTATGCAGGACCTCCTGATCGGACAGTCTAAGTCCAGGAGCCAAAAGCCGCCCTTCAAGTGGGATAAACCGGAAGAGGAGTCCTTCCGCCAGCTAAAGATGGCCCTCACAGGGGACGAGATCCTGCCTACCCTGATTATGGCCAGCCTTTCATTCTCCACACAGATGCCAGTAATGTGGGACTGGGAGCCGTACTGTCCCAAAACCAACAGGGCAGAGAAAGGGTGATCGCGTACGCCAGCCGGAAGCTGAGACCCACCGAGAGGAACCCGGAGAATTACAGCTCCTTCAAGCTAGAATTCTTGGCGGTGGTGTGGGCCGTGACGGAACGCTTCAAGCATTACCTGGCCTCCGCAAAGTTCACTGTGTACACGGACAACAACCCGTTGACACACCTGGACAATGCAAGACTGGGTGCCCTAGAACAGCGGTGGATGGCCCGTCTCTCCAACTATGACTTCGTGATCAAGTACCGGGCCGGCAAAACCAATGCCAACGCTGACGCCCTATCGAGGATGCCTCACTTACCTGAAGGTGACGAAGACCCAGAAGAGCTGGAGGAGGTAGAACTCCCCGCGTTTCACCGGTATGGAGCCGCTCAATACTCCCACCGCGTGAAGGAGGAGGATCTAACAACCGTGATGATAAATCCCCTACCTCACCACAGCTGGGCCGAGACCCAAGATAGTGACCCTGCCATCCGCCTGGTGAAAGATCTGCTGACCCAGGAAGATGCCCGCATAGATCCGGATGCTCCAGAGGAAGCCAAGCAGCTATGGAAAGAGAAGAGCAAGCTGTTCCTATACGAAGGCAAGTTGTGCAGAAGGATTGTTAACCACTGGACGCACGAGCTGACCTGGCAAATCGTGGTCCCAAGGCGGGATGCAGCTATGGTCCTGGGGGCTTATCATGACAGAGCGGGGCACTTCGGTTGGAAGAAACTGGAGTTCCTGCTAAGAGGACGGTTCTTTTGGGTCGGCATGAGAGGAGCTGTGGAGAAGTGGTGCAGAGACTGTGGCCCTTGTCACCTAAGGAGGAAGGACCGTGCCAGCCAGCAGACACCCTTGAGGCCCATCGTCACCACGCAGCCTCTTGAACTGGTAGCTCTGTACCATGTCAAATTGGCTCCCAGCCGGTCAGGATACATCTATGCCCTGACAATCGTGGACCACTATTCCCGTTTTCTCGTGGTGGTCCCGGTAAAAGACTTGACAGCCCAAACAGCGGCCAAAGCCTTCCAGCAATATTTCTGCCGTCCACATGGGTATCCGGAACAGGTCCTGACAGACCAGGTTCTAGCGTTCGAGGCTGAAATCTTCCAGGAGTTCTGCAACCTCTATGGCTGTAAGAAGATTCGTACAACGCCTTATCACCCCCAAACCAACGGGATGTGTGAGAAGATGAACAATATAGTCATTGATCTCCTGAAGACGTTGCCCCTGGAGGAACGCAGCCTGTGGCCAGAAAAACTGCCGGACCTGATAGACCTATACAACAATATCCCGTGAATGCTACAAACTGCACCCCGGCTTACCTGATGCGAGCTAGACCAGGTAAGCTGCCCGTAGACCTGGAGATGGGAGTCCTAACACCTGAGGACACCACCCCAGATGCAGACTGGGATACGGAAAGGCAACTGCAGTACAAGAAGGTACAGGAGAGTGTGGAGAAGAGCCTGGCCCAGGTGAGAGAGAGGCAAGAAAAACTCTTCAACCAACACGCCCCTGCTGGTCCCCTAGAACCTGGTGAGCAAGTCCTAAAGCGAAAAGGAAGGCTACATAAGTTGGATGACCAGTGGGAAAGGGAACCCTACACCGTACTGCAGTCTGACCACGACAACCCAAAGGTGTGCATAATCACCAAGGACGGAGGAGAAACCACTAGTGTCGTCTCCAGAGACCACCTCAAAAGGTGCCCCGAGCAACTCCGTAGTGCAGAAGAGGATCAGAGTGACCTTGAACCCGCAGGGGACAAGGAAGAAATGATCAGCACCGTTCTCGGAGAGTTCCCTCAGTCCTGGACTCGCATAAATGATGCCATAGTGGTACCCGTCCTGCATTTCCTGCAACCAACCAACACCAGAGCCGGAAGGTGAAGAGGAGCAAGCAGTTCCAGAGGCAGAAGAGCCTGTACCAGCAGCCCAGGAGAGTCAACCCTCTGCTGACAGTGAGCCTGCCATGCCTGCGGTAAGCCAAAGGACCCGCAGACAGCTGCCTGCCCTACCTGTACACCCAGCTGGTAGCTGTACCCCTAACGCTAGTGGGGAAAGCCAGGTTAGTCCACCACCAGACAGTGGGTTAAGGAGGTCAACCAGGAGCACAAAGGGGCAGATACCCGCTCGCTGGAGAATATAGAGTGTACTAAGATTGTAAATAACCCTGTTGCCAAATGTTGAATTGTTTGCCAAGTTACATGCATGTTTGGTAATTCTGTGTTTCAGTTTCTTGCAGCTACCGTAAGGACTCAAAGGTTATGGACTTTTTATAACCGGGACCTTGTATGGACTGCGTTCGGAGCCTAACCCAGGAATGAACTAAGACTGTGAAGGACTTGGGGTAGGACAGACCCCCATCTGGTTAAGGCTCCCCGTTGTATTGGTGATATGGACACCCGGTCACAGACCACACTGTGACCTTAAGAACTCAATTTGTGCGTCATCTGTCTATTAATGTTTTATGGTTATGCATATTGTCTTTGTTTACTGTTTAGTCCCGGAGTACTAAATTTCACTAGGGGGGAATGTGTCACCCTGGCCTGGATGCCACAAGTGTAATTAAAGCTGTGTCTGAGAGCAAGGGGGAGGTTCTCTAGTCAGGGGAACATTAGCATGCAATGCCTCCTGTCTCAGGCCAGTAGGGGGAGCAGGCTGCCCCTATAAAAGCTGGTGCTGAGGGCAGGGTTAGAGAGAACTTGATGGCCTGTCTCAGCACTGAGACTTGTCCCAGAGCAGAGCAGGGACAGACAGTTGCACTGCACCTAAGAGGAAGTGTGGCAGGAGGAGAGCCACAAGCCAGAGACAAGAGGTGAAGCAAGCCTGTCTTGGCAGATAAGAGACTGACTTTACCAGACTTTGGTGTCTGAGGCTGGGAGGATTCTACATCCTCCAGCAGAGAACCAGTCCGCAAGGGACTGTATGTTCCTTGGCCTAAGAAGCCTGGAGGCCCTGCCACAACCGAAGGGACCAGTAAAGCCGTACAAGGCTGGGAGCAGAAAGGAACCCACGTCGCAGGCCATACAGGCGAGAATACACGGAAAGCTTGGAAACGTGGGCTGTTACCCTATAACGAGGAGATAGCCAGAAGGAGCGCAGAAAGCATGGTAGGCCTACACCCTCACCCTGACCAGGGCCAATTTCCCCGTTGCTCTCAGACATCCAGGTCCCCTCCTAGCTGGGACTGTTTATGGGTCAGTTTACCTGTTTCAGTAAAGACCCTGGACTGCAACCTATTGTCTGTGTGCTCCTTCGCGCCTCCAGCACTACCGGTACTGGGACTCTCACCACCATCACTCCCACCATCCACTACACTGCCCTGGGGCCGCACTCTTCCCGTGGGGAGTCACACCATCCCAGCTGCACACCTCATCAGCCCCAGCGGTCTGCCTTGCAGCGGCGGTACCTAATGACCGCAAATCCACGGGTGGCGTAGTCGGACATTATCAATAGCACATAACGGACTACCACTGGCCTGACCACCCTGAGCCACGGAACCGGGTTGCCACTACTACTCCCACCGTTTCCCTAATTGCCCGGATCCGAGTGCCCCACGGTCCAGGGGGCGAGTCATATGTGCTTGGTGTATACATGTGTTTGTGTTACATGTATATACATATGTGTGTGTAACATACAATGTTTGTGTCACATACTGTGCATATAGAATCTGCATTTATAAATCACGACAGAGCAGACGAGAGTCCATAGGTGTAAACATGTTGACATTCACCCAAGGAACGAGCAAAATGCTGCCCAGTCATGGGGTGATTGGATTGTTCTCAGCAGCACATCGCCCGGTGTAAACTGCAGATCTGCTGCTGATAACATGATACTGTTTGGGGACAGATTGATCTACTAGGAGATCGTTCTGTGCCCATCATTCTTCCTCAGCCGGTGTGAAGATTGAATATTGTCGATCATGCTCGTTTAACGTCATTAACTCAGCGCATGTAAATGCAACCAAAATGTTTCTGTGTGATGGTGCAATATGTGAGCATTTGGGGTCCCACTTTAAACTTTTGCCAAGGGCCCCACTCCCCACTTTATCTAAAACCAGCCCTGCTTAAGACCTTAGATGTTTGGATGACACTGAGTGCTAAAACTCTGCCGAGCAGTGGAATATGATGCAAGTGTCAGTGATAATGAGTTTAATGCCTCTAAGAAGCCAAAAGGTAAGGAACGCTGCATAAAGGGCAGGTTAGTTTAGAGAGAGTTAGAGATGAAAGTCTTTATGGAAAATGTTGCTCAAGAGGTGAGAACAAAAAGAAAAATCCAGACCGGTGTTTATCCTCATTGTTGTGTACCCTCATTGGTTACTAGGACAAATATCCGAAAGGGGCATCACAGGAGTGCTGCAACCAATCGGCAACCTCTGATCAGCTGCAGCTTTCATATTTTCTCCAAGACTGAAAAAGCACTGACTACAGTGACGGTTCAGAAGGTGTTTATTTTTATCTCACCACACTTGGTCCATTAATAAAGGGTTGTCCATTAGTGAACAACCTCTTTAAAGGCACAGTCAGATGATTGTATGAATCAAAATGATATATGAATGCAGAACACGGACTGGCCACGTTTTTGTATTTTTGTCCTGATGAAGAATCGTGTATACTTCGAAACGTGTTGACAAAATAAAAAACACAAACCTATTTGTGTGGACCTGGGTTTACCAGGTCCATTTCAACTATCAGCAGCGTGGAATTTCCACAATTCTCCCATCCTGTATTTTCTAATTTAGCACGTTATGCATTATTAGGATAAAGCAGATGTAGAAGTCCGTACAGTTCTGTATGGCTACCATTAAACCGAGAGCTCTGGAGCTATGTCCAGAAATACCCATCATACAGATCATTCACGCACTATAGATATCCTGTCCAAAAGATGGCGAAAAGAAATATGTGCTGTGGATTCTTCTGCACGTGATGACCATTGGGGCTCCTATTTCTGCAGGTGCAAGTTCCCCCTGCGATACAAGTAGCCTGAGATGTGAATTTAGTGCCTACATTTGACAGTGAAGGGGTATCCCAAAGCTGCGGCGTTCTGCGTTTTTATGGTCTCCAAGCCCGCTGGAGAACATGCTCTGCTGGATGGATTCAAGCTGCATTGTAAGTAGTTTTCCAGATACTCCAAGTGTTTCCACATAATCCTGTAGACTCTCTGGAGCACCATTAATGCATTCTTCTGTTACTGTCTATGGGTATGAATAGAGGAATCATCCGCTAACTCTTTAACCTCTTTTATAGCATTTTTAATTCTGCAGTTTTCCCTTCATTGACGTCTAGTTGGAGAACTGACTATTCACAAGATCGTTATCACTTCCAAAGAAATCACGGTTTGTTATTACTTGCGCTGCTTATGTCATTTGTCTCTTTTTAGGACCTTACATATGTCTATCACTTGAAACAAACCTGATACTTATGGTCTTTTCAAATGTACTATACATAGCTAGTACTACAGTCATGGCCAAAAGTATTGAGAATGAGACAAATAGTAATTTTTCCAAAGTTTACTGCTTCATTTTTTGTGATGGCAATTTGCATATACTCCTGAATGTCAAAGAGTGATCAGCTTAACAGCAATTACTGTACTTGCAAAGTCAATATTTGCCCATAAAATGAACTTTAACCCCCAAAACATATTTCAACATCATTGCAGTCCTGCCTTAAAAGGAGCAGCTAACATCGTTTTAGTGATTGATCCATTAACACAGGTGTGGGTGTTGATGAGGACAGGGCTGGCGATCAATCAGTCATGATTAAGTAAGAATGACATCACTGGACACTTTAAAAGGAGGCTGGTTCTTGGTATCATTGTTTCTCTTCAGTTAACCATGGTTATCTCTAAAGAAACACGTGCAGCCATCATTGCACTGCACAAAAATGGCCTAACAGGGAAGAGTATCGCAGCTACAAAGATTGCACCTCAGTCAACAATCTATCGCATCATCAAGAACTTCAAGGAGAGAGCTTCCATTGTTGTCAAAAAGGCTCCAGGGCGCCCAAGAAAGACCAGCAAGCGCCAGGACCGTATCTTAAAACTGTTTCAGCTGCGGGATCGGACTACCAGCAGTGCCGAGCTTGCTCAGGAATGGCAGCAGGCTCGTGTGAGTGCTTCTGCACGCACTGTGAGGCGGAGACTCTTTGAGCAAGGGCTGGTTTCAAGGAGGGCAGCAAAGAAGCCACTTCTCTCCAGAAAAAACATCAGGGACCGACTGATATTCTGCAAAAGGTACAGGGAGTGGACTGCTGAGGACTGGGGCAAAGTCATTTTCTCTGATGAATCCCCTTTTCGATTGTTTGGGACATCTGGAAAACAGCTTATTCGGAGAAGAAGAGGTGAGCGCTACCACCAGTCTTGTCTCATGCCAACTGTAAAGCATCCTGAAACCATTAATGTGTGGGGTTGGTTCTCAGCCAAGGGAATCGGCTCACTCACAGTCTTGCCTAAAAACACAGCCATGAATAAAGAATGGTACCAGAATGTCCTCCAAGAGCAACTTCTCCCAACCGTCCAAGAGCAGTTTGGCCCCCAACAATGCCTTTTCCAGCATGATGGAGCACCTTGCCATAAAGCAAAGGTGATAACTAAATGGCTCATGGAACAAAACATAGAGATTTTGGGTCCATGGCCTGGAAACTCCCCAGATCTTAATCCCATTGAGAACTTGTGGTCAATCATCGATAGACGGTGGACAAACAAAAACCAACAAATTCTGGCAAAATGCAAGCATTGATTATGTAAGAATGGACTGCTATCAGTCAGGATTTGGTCCAAAAGTTGATTGAGAGCATGCCAGGGAGAATTACAGAGGTCTTGAAGAAGAAGGGGCAACACTGCAAATATTGACTTGCTGCATTAACTCATTCTAACTGTCAATATAACCTATTGGTACTCATAATATGATTGTAATTATATTTCTGTATGTGATATAAACATCAGACAAACACTAATAAAAACCAGAGGCCAGCAGATCATGTGAAAATATAATTTTGGTGTCATTCTCAAAACTTTTGGCCATGACTGTATATTAAGCATAGAGATAAATAAGACCCTAAGCAGATATGTTACAATATGTTCCGCTATTAAACTAAATATAATAATTGGGATTGTCATGAAAAAACAGATCTTTCCTTCTTTTCAGAAATAGCGACACCTTTGTCCATATTTTTATCACGTATTGCTGATTTCCGCCATTCAAGTAAGTAGGGCTAAGGCTATGTGCCCACGATGCAGAAATGCTCCGGATTTTTCCTGAGCGTTTCTGCATCTCCCTGACAGAAAAAACGCATGCGGATTGTACATGCGGATAGTACATGCGTTTTTCCTGCCAGGGACAAGCGGAAGTGAAGCGTTTTGATCATGTGATTTCGAATGCGGGTTGTCAAGCACTTTCCAAACGATTTTAGCATCACTTGGAAAGTGCTTGACAACTTGGTCACACTATATAAACCGGCATGGATTTATATAGTGTGCCCGAAAGAATGGTAACTTACCTTCTGATGGCCCCCGGTCTCCTTATCCGATGCGTCCGGTCTTCCCGGTGTCTCGCGGTTGTGTAAAAGGACCTGCCATTACGTCATTTAGTCATGTGACGGGTCACGCGAGCGCCGACGTCAGCTTTCGCGTGACCCGTCACATGACTAAATGACGTCATGACAGGTCCTTTTAGACCATCACGAGCTGCCGGGTAGCCAGGACGCATCGCTATGGAGACCGGGGGCCATCAGAAGGTAAGTATAATGTATATTTTTTATTTTAATTATTTTTTTTAAAAGGTACTATGATACCCGGGTCTGGAGGAGAGTCTCCTCTTCTCCAGACCCGGGTACCATCCGCACATTGAATTGCTTAATAGCCGCATGTGCACATATAGTCATGCGGATATTAAGCGATTCAATGCAAGTCAATGGTGGCAAAAACGCCGCGATTACGCAGAATAATTAGTAGTACTTCTGATTTTTCCGCAATGATAATCCGCAGCGGAAATTTCGGCAGCATGTGCACAACACATGCGGATTATCATTTGGGAACATGGCAGACCTTCTACCAAGCATTTTTTAAGCGTTTCTGCAGCGGAATTGCCGCTGTGGAAACGCTTAAAAAACGCATAGTGGGCACACAGCCTTAAAGTGGTTGTTCAGGCTTGGAGTCTAAGTCTGGATTCAGTGACTGCAGACTTACTGTAGACTCCACATAGTGGCTTAGACTGCAGTCAGTGACTGTACAGGAACCCTGTCTGTTCCTGTACAGACTAGAGATCCTGACCCTGCAGTTGCTAGTAGTTCCTGCATGAGCTGAGATAGCCCTTACCACAGAATAGATGATGGCAGTAGCGTAGCTACCAGGGGGGCAGAGGGGGCGGTCGCTTCCGGCCCCACACTCTGAGAGGGCCCATGTGGAGCTACACTATTGTAACTGTAGCGGCGTGAGGAGCACGTCGCTACAGTTACACTCCGGGCAGAACAGGGAGACTCGATATCCCTGCACTGCCTGGCGGCTGCTATGGTGCCCTTGAACAGGAGGGGGGCCCCCCTCCACCATTCACCGCAACCCCGAGCTCAGTGATGGGAGAGGGAGCGATGCTCCCGCTACTATCAGTCCCCATAGCGTCCTGTGTGTCTGACGTCACTAACGTCATCACTTGGCGCCCGGCCAGCTGTGCTGAAGATGTGTGCGGGCCATGCGCTCAGAGCAGCGGGGGAACCAGGAGGAGAAAGAGGTGAGTATTGTGCTTATTTTTTTTTTTTTCTTTCGGGGGGGATTATGCTACAGACTGCCTATGGGGAGGTGGGGGGATTATGCTACAGACTGCCTGTTGGGGGATTATGCTACAGACTGCCTATGTGGGAGATAATGTGGGGTCTTTTCACAGTGGGGCCATCATACAGTGTGGGAGATAATGTGGGGTCTTTGCACAGTGTGGGGGCCATCATACAGTGTGGGAGATAATGTGGGGTCTTTGCACAGTGTGGGGTCCATCATACAGTGTTGGAAATATCAGTTTGGAGGCTACTAAGGGGTCAGTATACTGTGTTGGGTACTATACAGTGAGGGGGCATTATACTGTGTATAGAAGAGAATCATACTGTGTATACGGCAGCTGTACATGGGGGGAGACTCAGGACATTATTAAATGTTAAGTGGGCACTTATCATTATAGGGGAACTCAGGTTATTGTGACTGTCAGAGGGGCACACAGAGGGCACTATTACTTTCCAGGGGGCACAATGTGGGCACTATTTTCTAGGGCACTTGCACACGGCATTACTTTATTCTAGAGGTTTGTTTTACCATCTTGAGAACACACAGAAGGTGCAGTAATAGGGACACGTACAGCAACAGAGGCTCAGTATTGGGGTATCAGCAGGAAGAGGTGTTTGTGCAGGTTGGGAATCGATGGGGACGGGGCCTGAAATGTATGGAGTCAAATGTGTCTTTGTTGTGATCTCTGCAGACCTGAGACTCTGAGTCCTGGATGGAGAAGTCGTCGTGTCGGTCTGGGCCAGATGGAAAAGACTGGATAAGTGAACAATTTAATCAGAAAGAACGTCAGCTGTAAGTTACTATATATAACTGTGCTGTGATCTCTTATATGTTCTGCAGGACTGGTATCTAGCAATATGTCACCATATAGCGGTAATAGCAGTGCTGGTCTTTGTATACAGATTATTTTCAGCAACAGCGCTGTCATCTGCTGAGGTTCTCCTACATCCACTATCTGGGTGCGCCACTATTTTTGTGATCAGGGTTACCCACTCAGAAGTTTCGCCCCCCCTGAACCAAAACCCTAACTACGCCTCTGGATGATGGCAATTCGGACTTGTGCTGCTTGAAAGGCCGCCGAGCGCTTCACGTTCCTCATAAAGAACCAGAGGGCAGAGCAGAGTGTAAATTACCTACAGAAGGGTAAGTGTGCTGAAATAGAGAGATCTGTAACGGGTCCGGGAGGTGGAACCTCTGAGCTGCAATACAAAGGGGAAGTCCTTGTAAGGAAGCGGGTGACTCCCAGGGAAGGCAAGCAGGTAGTCACAGCAAGTGACGGGGACAGTCTCTGGGTTGACAAGCAGGTGGTCACGGCAAGTGACGGGGACAGTCTCTGGGTAGCCAGGCAGGCGGTCACGGCAAGTGACGGGGACATTCTCTGGGTAGCCAGGCAGGTGGTCACCGCAAGAGACGGGGACAGTCTCTGGGTAGCCAGCCAGGCGGTCACGGCAAGTGACGGGGACAGTCTCTGGGTAACCAGGCAGGCGGTCACGGCAAGTGACAGGGACAGTCTCTGGGTAAGCAGGCAGGCGGTCACGGCAAGTGACGGGGACAGTCTCTGGGTAGACGGCAGGTACCTTCAACCCAGCGGGCAGATTGACACGGCAGGTACTGGCAGGTGCTTCCGGGTAAGCAGGTGGATAGCCGCGGCAGGTGCTGGCAGGCGCTTCCGGATAAGCAGGTAGATAGCCGCGGCAGGTGCTGGCGGGCGCTTCCGGATAAGCAGGTAGATAAACTCAGCGGGAGCTGGCAGGTGCTTCCAGGTAGCAGACAGGTGACAGGCAGGAATCAGGCTGGACTAGTCAGGCTAGCAGAGGGACCTGAGGGCTGAAGCAGAGGGTGAAGACACAGTGTGACAACTGTTGCTCAGGCACCTCCATTTTGGAGGAGGTGCCTTAAATGTGGGAAGTCCTCTGGCCATTGGCCGGGGACTTTTTAGGAAGATGCGCGCCGTCCCTTTAAGAGGGGGGAGTGCGCGCGTGCGCCCTAAGCACTCTGCTGGAGGAGGAACGCGCGCCGGCCACAGCAGGGAACGGAGCGCAGGGAGAAGCCGCGCCAGGAGCCGGGGGGCGAGAGAGACGGTGTCCCTCTCTGACATGGGGCAGAGACGCCGCTGCGCCGACAGAGACAGGAGCGCTGGAGGGACCCACGTGAGGAGCGCGGAGGTGAGAGGGACGGCGTCCCTGCCTAGCAGAGGGCAGGGACGCCGACGCTACAGTAGCCCCCCCCCTTACGCCCCCTCCTCTTTAGGCCAGAAAGAAATTTATCAAGGATGAGCGGGGCATGGATGTTCTCCCGGGGCTCCCGCGTTCTCTCCTCAGGACCAAACCCCTTGCAATCCACTAGAAAAAAGGTCTTTCCTCTTACCCTCTTGGTGGCCAGAATGCTCTCTACCTCAAACTCGTTTTTAGCGGAAACCGGAGCAGGAGGCGTACCTGAAGACTTGGAAAAAGAGTTAAGTACCACGGGTTTGAGGAGAGATACATGGAAGGAGTTGGGGATCCGCAAGTTGGCCGGGAGTTTCAATTTATAGGCCACCGGGTTGATTTGCTTGATAACTTCCAGTGGGCCGATGAACCGGGGCCCTAACTTGTAGGAAGGAATCTTGAGCCGGACAAATTTGGACGAGAGCCAGACCTTATTTCCAGGACGGAATTGGGGCGGATCCAGATGTCTCTTGTCAGCCTGTCTCTTCATCCGCTCGGAGGACTGAAGAAGTGCGGATCTGGTACTCTCCCAAATGGTGGAGAACTCGCTAACAAGAGATTCCGCGGCCGGGTTGTCCACCGAGGCGGAGACGGCAAACGGGATCCGGGGATGTTGGCCGTAGACTGTAAAAAATGGGGATTTGGAAGAGGATTCGCTCTCGTGATTATTGTAGGAGAATTTGGCCCACGGTAAAAGATCTACCCAATCGGAATGGTGGGCATTAACAAAGTGCCGGAGGTAACTGGTTAAGATTTGGTTGATCCGCTCTACTTGACCATTGGACTGTGGGTGATAAGCAGAAGAGAAGTCCAAGGTGACCCCCAGAAGTTTACACGTGGCTCTCCAGAAGCGAGAGGTGAACTGAACCCCTCGATCGGACACGATGTGGAGAGGAAGACCATGGAGACGGAAAATATGATGAATAAAGTCCTTAGCCAACTCAGATGCAGACGGAAGACCCGGCAGGGGAATGAAGTGGGCCATTTTAGAGAAGCAATTAGCAACCACCCAAATGACCGTACAACCCGCAGAGACAGGGAGATCCGTTATAAAGTCCATGGCTATATGCTGCCACGGAGCAGCAGGTACGGGAAGAGGCAGAAGGCGGCCGGCTGGCAGATGTCTAGGAACCTTGTTGCGGGCGCAGGACGCACAGGCCGAGACAAAGTCTATTACCTCCTTGCGTAGGCCACCAGTAATGCCGGGCAATAAGCTGGAGGGTCTTCTTTTGGCCAGCATGGCCGGCTAGCTTAGACGAATGTCCCCAGTGCAGAACCTTCTCTCGATCAGGTACTGTCACGAACGTCTTACCAGGTGGAAGACGATTCAGATCCAAGTGAGCCACTTGCATTACCTTGGCGGGGTCGATGATGTGCTTAGGCTCCTCCTCTAGATCGGAGAACAGAAAGGATCGGGACAAGGCATCGGCTTTGATATTTTTGTCTGCCGGGCGGAAATGAAAAATGAAATCAAAGCGGGCGAAGAACAAGGACCACCGGGCCTGGCGCGGGTTAAGTCTTTCGGCACTCTGGAGGTAAGCCAAGTTTTTGTGGTCCGTATAAATTATTACTGGGTGAAGAGCCCCCTCGAGCAGGTAACGCCACTCCTCCAGTGCCAATTTAACGGCTAACAATTCTCGGTCTACTATAGAATAATTGCGCTCAGAAGAGGAGAAGAGTTTGGAGAAGAAGCCGCAGGTTACCATTCTCCCGGACGGCGACTTTTGGGTGAGCACCGCTCCGGCTCCGGAGGAGGAAGCATCTACTTCTAAGAAGAATTGTTTGTTGCAGTCCGGACGGTGCAGCACAGAAGCAGAGGAGAAAGCTTGTTTCAAAGAAAGGAAGGCCTCTTCAGCCTCGGGCGGCCATTCTTTGGGACTAGCGCCCTTACGGGTGAGCGCGGAGATAGGGGCAGTCCGGGAAGAGAAGTGCGGAATGAAGAGGCGGTAGTAATTGGCGAAGCCCAGGAACCGCTGAATAGCCTTCAACCCCTCCGGTTGGGGCCACTTCAGGATGGCAGAAAGTTTCTCAGGATCCATTCGTAGGCCGGTCTGGGAGATGACGTAGCCCAGAAATGGAAGCGAGGACTGCTCAAAGAGGCACTTCTCAAATTTTGCGTAGAGGTGGTTCTGCCTGAGCCTGAGCAGGACCTGACGAACGTCCCTCCGGTGTGTGGGAAGATCCGGAGAGAAGATCAAGATGTCGTCCAGGTACACCACCACGCAGGAGTAGAGAAGGTCACGGAAGATGTCATTGACCAACTCTTGAAAGACGGCGGGAGCATTACAGAGACCGAAGGGCATTACGAGGCATTCATAGTGGACATCCCGTCTTCCATTCATCCCCCCGGCGGATACGGACCAAGTTATACGCCCCACGGAGATCCAGCTTGGTGAAGATTCTGGCACCCCTCAGACGGTCAAATAATTCAGGAATGAGCGGAAGGGGGTATTTATTCTTCACCGTGATCTGGTTAAGACCTCTATAGTCTATACAGGGACGGAGTGAGCCATCATTCTTTTTAACGAAGAAGAAGCCTGCTCCCGCCGGGGAGGTAGATTTCCAGATAAATCCCCGGGCCAGATTTTCCTCGATATATTCAGACATGGCCCGGGTCTTGGCAGCGGACAACGGGTAAATACGCCCACGG
Source organism: Phyllobates terribilis (assembly GCF_046119375.1). NCBI lineage: Eukaryota > Metazoa > Chordata > Amphibia > Anura > Dendrobatidae > Phyllobates > Phyllobates terribilis. Next base: position 263,782,472 of record NW_027362772.1, on the reverse strand, counting down.
GGTGGAGTAGCGCCAGGTACCAGGTCGATTGGGCAATCGTATGGTCTATGGGGGGGGGGGGGTAATGTCTTTGCTTCTTTCTTGTTGAAAACATCAGCATAAGACCAATAAGGAACCGATAGGCCGGGTAGATTGGATGGAGTAGGAGAAGGACGAGCAGGACGAACAGGAACTAAACAAGTCTTATGACAGTCCTGCCCCCAGCGAAGGACTTCTCCGGTCTGCCAATTCAGCATGGGTGCATGTCTCTGGAGCCAAGGAAGGCCTAACAAAAGGGCGTGAGAGAGTCCAGGTAGAACATGGAAGAAGATCCTCTCAGAGTGCAGCATTCCCACCTGCAGAGTTATGGGTTCGGTGATGAGTTGGATGGTTAGTGGTAAGAGCCCTCCATCCACGGAGGCGACAGGTAAGGGTTCAGCCAAAGGTTTAGTGGGAATGCAGTATTTCTCTACCAGGGACTGGGAAATGAGGTTTCCGGCAGCTCCAGAATCGAGTTGAGCTAGTTCAAAGCAGCGGTTCTCCCCGCAGATGATAGAGACCGACAGCATCAGAGATGGAGGGGGTTTACTTTTGTCTAGGATGACCTCTCCGAGCAATCCTAGACACTGGCGTTTCCCGGCCTCTCCGGGCAGGAACGGATACGGTGCTCCTTACTGCCACAGTAGAAACAGCTCCCCTCGGCACGGCGTGACTCTTGACGGGTCTTGACCATCTTGGTCTGGTCGACCTGCATGGGCTCTGGCGAGTGCGCCCGGGGAGTTACAGAGGAAGAGACGGGTCTCTGGAAAGTGGGAGCAAGGCGGGGAAACCTCCTCTCACGGGTGACCTCTTTGGTACGCTCCTGGAACCGGATGTCAATCCGGGTGGCAAGTGTTACTAAGTCATCCAGGGAGGTAGGAATGTCCCGACCGGTGAGTTCATCTTTAATCCGGCCGGATAGGCCTTCCCAGAAGACGGACACCAGGGTCTCGTTATCCCAGGCAAGCTCGGAAGCAAGGGTACGGAACCGTATGGCATATTGGCCCACGGTGAGACTCCCCTGGCGGAGGCGTAGCAGAGAGGAGGTGGATGAGGTCTTTCGTCCAGGTTCGTCGAAGACTTTCCGGAAAGCCGTGAGAAAGGTTGGCAGGTTGGACACCAGCCGGTCTCCTCTCTCCCATAGGGGATTTAGCCAAGCCAGTGCCTCCCCAGTGAGATGGGACATGATGAAGGCCACTTTGGCCCGGTCGGAGGTGAATTGGTGTGCCAAAAGTTCAAAGTGCAGGGTGCACTGGTTAATGAAGCCTCGTGCCAGACCGGGGTCTCCACCAAAACGAGGGGGGGCGGATAGGCGGGGACCGAGAAGGGATACCATGGTATTGAAGGGCAGTGACGCTGCCGGGGTAGGAGTCGTGTGACTGGAAGCAGGTCCCAATGAGGCAGTCAGTGTGTCCAGGCGGGAGTTAACATTACGCAGGTGGCTCAGGATGGACTCCTGTTGGGACCTCTGACCGGATAGTTCATGGCATAGGTCCGAGAGCGAGGGAGCTTGGGTGCCACCGGGTTCCATGGCCCGAGCAAACTGTAACGGGTCCGGGAGGTGGAACCTCTGAGCTGCAATACAAAGGGGACGTCCTTGTAAGGAAGCGGGTGACTCCCAGAGAAGGCAAGCAGGTAGTCACAGCAAGTGACGGAGACAGTCTCTGGGTTGACAAGCAGGTGGTCACGGCAAGTGACGGGGACAGTCTCTGGGTAGCCAGGCAGGCGGTCACGGCAAGTGACGGGGACAGTCTCTGGGTAGCCAGGCAGGTGGTCACGGCAAGAGACGGGGACAGCCTCTGGGTAGCCAGCCAGGCGGTCACGGCAAGTGACGGGGACAGTCTCTGGGTAGCCAGGCAGGCGGTCACGGCAAGTGACGGGGACAGTCTCTGGGTAAGCAGGCAGGCGGTCACGGCAAGTGAAGGGGACAATCTCTGGGTAGACGGCAGGTACCTTCAACCCAGCGGGCAGATTGACACGGCAGGTACTGGCAGGTGCTTCCGGGTAAGCAGGTGGATAGCCGCGGCAGGTGCTGGCGGGCGCTTCCGGATAAGGAGGTAGATAGCCGCGGCAGGTGCTGGCGGGCGCTTCCGGATAAGCAGGTAGATAAACTCAGCAGGAGCTGGCAGGTGCTTCCAGGTAGCAGACAGGTGACAGGCAGGAATCAGGCTGGACTAGTCAGGCTAGCGGAGGGACCTGAGGGCTGAAGCAGAGGTGAAGACACAGTGCGACAACTGTTGCTCGGGCACCTTCATTTTGGAGGAGGTGCCTTAAATGTGGGAAGTCCTCTGGCCATTGGCCGGGGACGTTTTAGGAAGACGCATTCCGTCCCTTTAAGAGGGGGAAGTGCGCGCGCGCGCGCTCTAAGCACTCTGCTGGAGGAGGAACGCGCGCCGGCCACAGCAGGGAACGGAGCGCAGGGAGAAGCCGCGCCAGGAGCCGGGGGGCGAGAGAGACGGTGTCCCTGTCTGACATGGGGCAGAGACACCGCTGCGCCGACAGAGACAGGAGCGCTGGAGGGACCCATGTGAGGAGCGCGGAGGTGAGAGGGACGGCGTACCTGCCTAGCAGAGGGCAGGGACGCCGATGCTACAAGATCCCAGAGTGAGTAAAACAAACCACAAAATAAAGGATTAAGTACGTACTGTTACAGAATATGCTGCCTACTCCCTAACAAGAAACAGAAGATAGGTGCAGGGTAAAGAACATAAACAGCAGAGAGATAAATCCTAGCTGGTCTTTCACTGACTGGCTTAAACTTCAGCAGTATGGCTGGACATATAAATGAGACTATCACCAGCAGGGGAAAAGTATATACAGCCGCACCCGAAAGGTGATAGGGCAGACAAATGAGTAAATGAAAACACCTGTTACCCTAAAAAGTGAGAAGCAAGGATAACAGAAACGAAACACCTGGAGAAAAGGTGTATCTGATGTGGCTTGGTGGACAGAGAAGCTGACCACAAAACACAGGCTCAAGGGTTCAAACCAAGACACATGACAGTCGGGATTGGTTCCAGGACCGTTGCAACATCAAAGGAGGACATTTAGAGAACGGAGAGCGTAAATATGAATTATTTAGTACTGTGTGTCTACTTTTGGGCCAATTTTGAGCTCCTCAGAACCTAAACATAACCAGATTGATACGGTATAACCACTTTTGGGCCAGCCGGTCTAAATAAAGAATCTCATTCCAGTTGCTGCCACTGCTGCCTCTAATGCTAAACCATACACGTAATTGACATACTGTCCATCTAAATTTTCTTTGAAAATCCCCTTAGTCAGGGCCGGCGTCAGCACCCGGGCAAGTGCCGGGGCCCTGAGCAGGCAGGGGGGCCCACTGGCGGTCGCGCACCCCGCTGGGCTATGGGCGGAGGAGAGCGGTGTCAGCGCTCGCCCTTCTCCGCCGCTTGCTCAGGGCCCCGGCAGCCGGATACTTACCTCTCCCCGTGCCTCTGCAGATCCGCTGTCTTCCTGCTCTGCGCTCCCTGTGACGTCTCAGGTCAGAGGGTGCAGTGACGTCTTTCCACCGCGCGCTCCCCTGAGCCGTCACAGGGAGCGTAGAGCGGGACGACGCCGGCAATGCTGGAGTCTGGACCTGAGCAGCGGGCAGCAGGTAGCAGGTGAGGAGGAGGGAGGTGAGTATTTGTTTTTTGTTTTTTTAAATGTATGGAGGCATGGGGCATAATATGGGGGGGAGGATGACATCATGCATGGGGCATAATATGGGGGGGTGACATCTTGAATGGGGCATTATAAAGAGAGGGGGGTGACATCCTGCATGGGGCCTTATAAAGAGAGGGGGGGTGACATCCTGCACGGGGCATTATAGAGAGAGGAGGTGACAGCCTGCATGGGGCCTTATAAAGAGGGGGGTGTACATCCTGCATGGGGCATTATAAAGAGAGGGGGGGTGACATCCTGCATGGGGCATTATAAAGAGAGGGGGGGTGACATCCTGCATGGGGCATTATAGAGAGAGGGGGTGACATCCTGCATGAGGCCTTATAAAGAGGGGGGGGTACATCCTGCATGGGGAATTATAAATAGAGGGGGTGACATCCTGCATGGGGCATTATAAAGAGAGGGGGTGACATCCTGCATGGGGCATTATAAAGAGAGGGGGTGACATCCTGCATGGGGCATTATAAAGAGGGGGGGTGACATCCTGCATGGGGCATTATAAAGAGAGGGGGGTGACATCCTGCATGGGGCATTATAAAGAGAGGGGGTGACATCTTGCATGGGGCATTATAAAGAGAGGGGGTGACATCCTGCATGGGGCATTATAAAGAGAGGGGGTGACATCCTGCATGGGGCATTATAAAGAGGGGGGGTGACATGCTGCATGGGGCATTATAAAGAGAGGGGGGTGACATCCTGCATGGGGCATTATAGAGAGAGGGGGTGACATCCTGCATGAGGCCTTATAAAGAGGGGGGGGTACATACTGCATGGGGCATTATAAATAGAGGGGGTGACATCCTGCATGGGGCATTATAAAGAGAGGGGGTGACATCCTGCAAGGGGCATTATAAAGAGAGGGGGTGACATCCTGCATGGAGCATTATAAAGAGGGGGGGTGACATCCTGCATGGGGCATTATAAAGAGAGGGGGGTGACATCCTGCATGGGGCATTATAAAGAGAGGGGGTGACATCCTGCATGGGGCATTATAAAGAGGGGGGGTACATCCTGCATGGGGCATTATAAAGAGGAGGGGTGACAGCCTGCATGGGGCATTATAAGGTGTGGAGCAGCCTGCATGGGGCATTATAAGGGGGGGGGGGGACAGCCTGCATAGTGCATTATGTGGGGGGAACAGCCTACATGGAGCATTATAAGGGGGGGCACAGCCTGTATGGGGCATTATGTGGGGGGTAACAGCCTGCATGGAGCATTATAAGGGGGGGACAGCCTGTATGGGGCATTATGTGGGGGGGTAACAGCCTGCATGCAGCATTATATGGGGGCCAGTATCCTGTATGGAGAGTTGTAAGGGGACCAGTATCCTGTATGGAGCGTTATATGGGGGCCAGTATCCTGTATAGAGCTTTATAAGGGGACCAGTATCCTGTATGGAGCGTTATATGGGGGCCAGTATCCTGTATGGAGCTTTATAAGGGGACCAGTATCCTGTATGGAGCGTTATATGGGGGCCAGTATTCTGTATGGAGCCTTATATGGGGGCCAGTATTCCGTATGGAGCCTTATATGGAGGCCAGTATTCTGTATGGAGCCTTATATGGGGGCCAAGTATTCCGTATGGAGCCTTATATGGGGGCCAGTATTCCGTATGGGACCTTATATGGGGGCTAGTATTCCATATGGGGCCTTATATGGGGGCCAGTATTCCGTATGGGGCCTTATATGGGGGCCAGTATTCCGTATGGGGCCTTATATGGGGGCCAGTATTCTGTATGGGGCCTTATATGGGGGCCAGTATTCTGTGTGGAGCGATTCGCTGGTTTCTGAGCTATTGTGGAATTTACAATAGATATCGCTCATGTAATGTAAGAAGTGAAATCTTTGCATTGTACTATATATATATATTTCTCTGCGGTATCTGTGCATCATGAATCGTGGCATGTGTTAAAGGGGCCCACTGAGACTCTTTCGCCCAGGGCCCAGAAAAACCTGGAGCCGGCCCTGCCCTTAGTGCATCATTATTTGGGGCTACAAGGCTAGAAATATGTAAACAGCCTACAAATGATAATTACAACCATTTATGTCTAGCATTGGCTGACGTCGCCTTCTCTGGAGGATCACAGAGTAGTGGCATATGGAGGATTTGGCATCACAGCTACAACACAAGGAAGGCAAAAAAGACATGACTGCTGAATACAATGTGCTTCTCCATGCATAGGAATATTATTTTCTTAATTATATGATCATTGTAATCTTCAAATATATCTTAAAAGGGATGGAAAGATATCAGATCCATGAAGTGTCTTCAAGACGGCTGCTCTCAACCATGGTGTCCCACTCTCTTTTGGATCCACAAGAAGGAATATGTTTGTCTAGAAATATCAAAGACTGACCATCACTTCCAAACAGAAAAGGTGTGAACAGGTGCTTACTAAGAGTAGCCAGCTCCATCTATAACTAACAAATAAAGTTGCACTCTGTAACGCTATAGCATGCAAACATGAAATATATGAAATTGGAATTGCATTACTACTTTAGAAAATAGGAAAAAACTGAGATACTTAGAGCATAAATTGGCCAATTCATGTGTGCCAAGCAGCCGCGACAAGGCGATCTTCTTTGCCGGGAACCTATCTTAATCTGATTCCTCTCCTGTGCTGATAGCCTACATTTATATGGGTAGGTAGGATCCTGCTGTGATTAAAACCACCATAGGCTGATGGGTGGGGTGCTGAGTCAGAGAGCCTGTCTCTCACTTCCAAACAGAACAGGTGTGAACAGGGGCATACTAAGAGTAGCCATCTCCATATATAGCTAACAAATAAAGTTGCACTCTGTAATGCTCCACCCAGCAGCATATGGCGGTTTTAAAGATCGCCTTAGGCTAGGTTCCCAGCAAAGAAAATCGCCTTGTCGTGGCTTCTAGGCATACATGACTTAGCCAATTTATGCGTTAAGTATCTTTGTTTTTTCCTATTTTGTAAAGTGGTAATGCAATTCCAATTTAACATATTTCATGTTTGCGTGCTATAGCGTTACAGTGCTTTATTTGTTAGTTACGTTTGTCTAGAGTAATGAACTTATAGCCCTAGTAATGTCACTTATAAGCCCTAAGCGAGGTACCACACTGGCTGATACCATCTTGTTATATCTTTAGAGCGAAAAAGCGATATATTTATAAATGAACTACTTTATCTTGATTATGAAAAAAAAACATTTGGCCTGTTAGTCTACCCACATTTCCTTTGATCACAGCTAGACACGTACAAGCACATTCCACATGTTTGCATAATTCTGCTGCTATTACCTACAGGGTAATTATTATGCAACACAAATACTTATCTGCCATAGTATCCGGAAACAAAACTCATGGAACAAGTCTAATCTGTGCAGCATGCCTCCCAACCGGATCCAGAGGGACAGTCCAGAAGTTGGAGAGTTGTCTTGCTGTCCCGGGAGGTGGGGAAATGACCTGACTTTAACTGTATTTATGCCCCGCCGGCGCATATGGTTGAATCCTGTTTTCTGGTGGGTTCGGACATAATGGGACCACTGAACGTGGCAAAGAATGCAGTGTGAAAGCACCATTATTGCATATAGCGCTGACGTTTCATCAACAGCTCTGCAGCCAATCATTGAGCTCAGCAACTTGTGCAGTCAACTAAGCTCAGCAACTGGCTACAAAGCTATCGAGACATTGCATTAGCTCCGCAGCCAATACTGGACACCAGGATCAGCAGCGGAAACTCAACGCCGGACTCAGGGAGCTTGAGTAAAGCACAGTTTGTTTTTCTTAAAAGAAACAGCAGTCGAAGGAGAGGCGATCTCCAAAAGTGGAAAACCCCTGTAAATATGTCAAACATTGTATATATTATAAACATTACAAAGAGCATGCAAAAATTGATAGAGCCTATACACTGACTGAGAAGCTTCCAATTCAAGCAATAGTTACCCCAAAGGACCAAAAATAAATATACTTGTCTTTTAAGCTCTCCCACCATGTTAGCTCCACTACATTGATGACATTTCATTGTGAAAAGTGACTATGGCAGTAAATCACTGGCCAGAGGGGTAATATCAGTAGGGTTGACACATCATTTTTGGCTTTGGCCAATGATTGGTCTCATTTCTGGCACAGATATCATTACGACTGTGCTGTAAACAAAGGCTGGGCATAGTCAAGGAAGCAACACTGATAGGAGAAAGGGAGAATGCATCATTATTTGCTATTTATACCAATATTGAGCATTTCTTAAAGGGAATCTGTCAGCAGGTTTTTGCTGTGTAATCTGAGGACTGCAGGAGATAGAGGCTGAAACACAGAACTCAGGAATGTGTCACATGTCAAAGTGCAGTGCTGTTTATTAACTATGAAGGATTTATCACTAAGAGGTTAACATTGCTGGACTAGTCTGGCAACGCCCCCTCCTGTGCTAAGCAGCTCACTGTCTATGGACCTTGTACACAGTCAGCCTGGTGTAGGCGGGGTTATCTGTTGTGTGGGCAGGGTTAACTTGTGTGGGTGAGGTTAGCTGTGATGTGGGTGAGGTTAGCTGTGCTGTGGGCAGGGTTAGCTGTGGTGTGGGCAGGGTTAGCTATGCTGTGGGGGGTTAGCTGTGGTGTGAGCAGGGTTAACTGTGCTGTGGGCAGGGTTAGCTGTGCTGTGGGGGGTTAGCTGTGGTGAGGGTGGGGTTAGCAGTGGTGTGGGCGGGGTTAGCTTTCTCAGCTTTGCTTCATGCTAAATCTAAAAGCTCTGATTGTGTCAGAACTGCTACATCCAGTAAATTAAGTGATAAATCTTTGGATTCAGCTTCTCTTTTCCTACATCACGCTGCTATCAGATGAGGTTTGCAAAACCTGCTGACAGATTCCCTTTAAGCCAGGAAACCCCCAACATAGTGAAACAAAATGCAATTGGGAGTAAAATGAGGTTTCTTCCTTTGCCAATTGGCTGAAAAAGAGTGGGAAAAAATTCACGGAACTGAGTCTTCCTGCAGTTCTACACCCCAAAAATGTAAAATGCTGATATTAAACAATCCGGTCTGTACGGAAACAATTTTTTTTTCAGAATGGAACGGAACTCATCAAAAAGCACCATTTGAAATAATGAAAAAAAAGTTAGCGTTTTTTTTTTTTTTTTTTTGCAAAGGAGTTGTTACTGATAAAGCTGAAAAAAACTGATTTATATAGGTGCATATACAATATATATTAAAAAAAATGAGGAAAAAATCCCATGCAGTAGACTGCGAGCACGGCTCTCACCTTCTTGGAGAGCAGGTGTGGAATGCACATCTGGCTGGAAAACTACACGACACAATTCTCTTCCTGACACAGGAGATTTGAGGAGCAATTCCAGTATAGAGGCTACAGAGCCATGTACTCTGCTGCCTGCCGCCAGATGGGGAGGAAAGTATATTGCTAAAAATATAAAGGAAAACCCTATTCCTCTTAAAGGGATACAAAATCTTCTAGCATCAAAGTAAATATGAACATCAGTATCAGGGTGTAATCTCATGAGACTGATTTTCCAATATTGTCCCATATATCTGAATGTGATTTGTAAAAATCCAGTAGGGGACAGATTCTTTTCCTTAGATGTCTGTGCAACAAATCGGCTGGGTGTGAACATCCTCTTAGTGTCCGATTTGTTATGTGCAGATCTGACCTAAGCCGCTTACTATACATATATTTTATTGTCATGCAACTCTAAAAACTTTTTACACAAAGTAATAACTTCCACTAAATGGTGAATTAAGTAGACTATGGACATTGGACACTCTGGAGCACTCTGTAATCCTCCCCTTAATGAACGAGGACATCTTTATTCTGTGCCGCTATGCAGGAGTAGGTAAGCAAAGAGTACATTAGCGCTGTTTCCCTTTAATTCTCAGTATTGGAGGGCTCCCATAGGTTGAACCCCCACTAATTATCAAAATGATGCAATATTTAATTAGTAAGTGCAGAGGCGGACACACCATTGGTGCAACCGGTGCAACCGCAGAGGGGTCCAATAGGTAAGGGGGCCACTACCACCTCCAAAGCAGGTAGAATTGTGCATTATGATAAGCTATTGGTCTGCAAAGGGCCCATATATTGTTCTTCCGCAGGGGCCCTTTTTACGTCTGTCTCCTCCAGTGACTCAGTGACATATCATGGCTTGCCAACCCAGTTCACACTGTCCAGTATTGAACCCCTTATCTTTAAAGGACATGTACTTCAATTTAGGAACATAAAATGTGATTATAGTTTGCCTTTTGACCCACCAGGTTTTTTTTGCGCTGAAATCCAGCATAACATTTTAAAAATAAAAAGTTATATGTTGCTATAATATATATATACACTGCTCAAAAAAATAAAGGGAACACTTAAACAACAGAATATAACTCCAAGTAAATCAAACTTCTGTGAAATCAAACTGTCCACTTAGGAAGCAACACTGATTGACAATCAATTTCACATGCTGTTGTGCAAATGGAATAGCCAATGGATGGAAATTATTGGCAATTATCAAGACACACTCAATAAAGGAGTGGTTCTGCAGGTGGGGACCACACACCACATCTCAGTACCAATGCTTTCTGGCTGATGTTTTGGTCACTTTTGAATGTTGGTTGTGCTTTCACACTCGTGGTAGCATGAGACAGACTCTACAACCCACAGAAGTTGCTCAGGTAGTGCAGCTCATCCAGGATGGCACATCAATGCGAGCTGTGGCAAGAAGGTTTGCTGTGTCTGTCAATGTAGTGTCCAGAAGCTGGACGTGCTACCAGGAGACAGGCCAGTACACCAGGAGACGAGGAGGGGGCCGTAGGAGGGCAACAACCCAGCAGCAGGACCGCTATCTCCGCCTTTGTGCAAGGAGGAACAGGAGGAGCACTGCCAGAGCCCTGCAAAATGACCTCCAGCAGACCACAAATGTGCATGTGTCTGCACAAACGGTTAGAAACCGACTTCATGAGGGTGGTATGAGGGCCCGACGTCCACAGATGGGGGTTGTGCTCACAGCCCAACATCGTGCAGGACGCTTGGCATTTGCCACAGGACACCAGGATTGGCAAAGTCGCCACTGGTGCCCTGTGCTCTTCACAGATGAAAGCAGGTTCACACTGAGCACATGTGACAGACCTGACAGAGTCTGAAGACGCCGTGGAGAGCGATCTGCTGCCTGCAACATCCTTCAGCATGACTGGTTTGGCAGTGGGTCAGTAATGGTGTGGGTTGGCATTTCTTTGGAGGGCCGCACAGCCCTCCATGTGCTCGCCAGAGGTAGCCTGACTGCCTTTAGGTACCGAGATGAGATCCTCAGACCCCCTGAGAGGCCATATGCTGGTGCGGTTGGCCCTGGGTTCCTCCTAACGCAGGACAATGCCAGACCTCATGTGGCTGGAGTGTGTCAGCAGTTCCTGCAAGATGAAGGCGTTGAAGCTATGGACTGGCCCGCCCGTTCTCCAGACTTGAATCCGATTGAGCACATTTGGGACATCATGTCTCGCTCCATCCATCAACGTCACGTTGCACCACAGACTGTCCAGGAGTTGGCGGATGCTTTAGTCCAGGTCTGGGAGGAGATCCCACAGGAGACCATCTGCAACCTCATCAGGAGCATGCCCAGGCGTTGTAGGGAGGTCATACACAATACTGAGCCTCCTTTTGACTTGTTTTAAGGACATTACATCAAAGTTGGATCAGCCTGTAGTGTGTTTTTCCACTTTAATTTTGGGGGTGACTCCAAATCCAGGCCTCCATTGGTTAATAAATTTGATTTCCATTGATGATTTTTGTGTGATTTTGTTGTCAGCACATTCAACTTTGTACAGAACAAAGTATTCAATGAGAATATTTCATTCATTCAGATCTAGGATGTTTTATTTGAGTGTTCCCTTTATTTTTTTGAGCAGTGTATATTATTTTATTACAACATTTTTTGTGTTTCTTTTATGTGGCCTTTTTATTACCCTAGCTTTAAACCTATCCCCAACCCTATCCCCAACCCTATACCTAACCCTAGCCCTAACCCTAACCCTAGCCCTAACCCTAGTTAGATTTAGAAAAAGCATGCAAAAACATTACATTTTTAATGTTACAAAAATATAAAAATTTGAGAGTCCTCAATGGTTGACACCTTTTAATGGCTAATTGACAAGATGGTAACAAATAGCAAGTTACCATTTTTTCAGTTCATTTAGCCATTAAAAGGTATCAACCACTGAGGACTCTCAAATTTTAGTCTTTTTCTATCTACTGGCTAATATGGTACAAAGATATATTTTTCCTGTATAATAATGTTAGTATTTTTTTATTTTACAAAGGACACTTTTTTTTAAATTAGGGACAGTACTTCCAGCAGGTTTCTGTGTCTCCTTTCACAAACTTTTTGAGACACAGGAGAGGAGAGGCAGAGATCTGCGGGAGACTACATGTAGGGCATGTGCAGTGCAAATGATTCACTTTCAGTAGGAAATTTTGCACACCTATAGAATTTGGCACCAGAGGAAACTTCCATTTAGCACCCCAACCTTAGACGCTACATCACTGCGATAACTTTATGTTGAAAGGTGAACATTGGCTCGGTTCCTTAATCCCTGTCATTATACCGATACTCCTCTGCAGACACGATGACATCAGAACAATGCGTTTTATACTGCAATGTTACTAAACATGTTCTTCCTATAAAGCGTTCTAGTTTGGCATTCATTCCTATATGAATCATCTAAATCAGGCTGAAATTACATGGCTGCCCTACTTGGCTAATGTGCTAATGTGCAAAATATTACAACAGGTAGTTATCTAATATATTATCTAATTTCTAGTATAGTTCCCTTAAACGGTCTGTTCCCAGAAGGTGATAAACTTTTGTGATATAACAAAACAACTAATTGGTCTTAGGTCGAATTATTGCAGTGATATTAGTAAATCACTATGTAATGTTATATGTACAGCAAAGTAATAAGAAGCCACTAAACCTAGCGTCTCATCTTGAGGTTGTCTGGTTTAGAAGATCCATTTTTAGATAATCTAAATTAAGCAATTCTGAGTTAATAGAGCAACATCCTCTATGGAAAATACTCAACTATTTGGGTAGAACAGAAATGGCTATACTTATTGACTTTAAGTTTGGAGGGCCCAGCATGTCTGTACTTCACATGGACACTCCATTCCTTGTTGATGAGAATGGTGCAATACTTATTTCCTCCTGTGGCGGCACTGCAGGGAAACTGAACACTTGCTACCAGGCTCCTGTGCAGATCACTGATGATCACTTGAGATTCTAGCCCCAAATTATGAACTTTTTGTTGGGGGCCACTCTAAAAATAAAGTCTTGACCTAATTTTAGTAAATTAGCAATGACCTGTCAGCTTAAAGTGAGCTTCAATGGTCAGGCTTTGCTTTGGCCACTATATTTAACTAGGTTTTCAACCCCAACAGATAGACTGTATACGACTGCACACTGCTTGCCTTCAGAATTCATTTGCAGAGTAGTCGCTGACTGCTAGCGTGACCTTAGGAAAAATCAGAATCCAGTAAAAACAATAAGGCCAGAACTAAAAACTTAAGGCACCCATATACATTAAATTGATGTTGGCCAAACTCGCCAATATCGGCAGTCTTGGACGACAGTCTAATGTGTTTAGGGGCCCCAGACTCTCTCCTGACATGATGTCGGAGGAGATAAGGATCTAGCATGTTTGATTCAGGAATGCCAACCCTTTGGTTCTCCAGTAGATAAGCCTCCACCAGAGCACTCTGGTAGCAGTTCTCTCGTAAAGGACATGGAGCGCTCCCTCTGCCTGGAGGAATCGGCAGAGATAGCGTTCGGCCAACAGCTATTTATTTTTTATGAAACCCCTTAGTTAAGGACAGCTGAGTTATGGTCCAAGAGATCAAGCAGCATGAATGAACAAAGAGTGGTGAGATGCTCTAAGGTCGATGTATTTTGGGCATCCAAGGTTAATGACCAGGCAAATTGTTGGGTCAAAATCAATTTTTAGTTCACCAAGGTGGTATAGAAAATACAATACATGGCAAAAAGCCAAACATTTGGGGTAGTTTAATATGGCATCAGGATTTCTGATTGCCCTATGATGGGCCAATTAGTAGGATGTCTTGAGCCTAGATACGGGCCAGGAACATTGCCCATGCGCCACCCTGCATCCCCGCACCACCAAAAAGTCCCTGTGTTCCAGCATCTGGAGCCCTCGCCTGACACAACCAATAAATGAAGGTCTGTATCGTTTGTCATAGTTTTGCTTGACATTGTTGCTATGAGGAAGCGACTCCTGTTTAATTACTAATTATTAAGTAGGGCATATTCTTTAACTAGTCTGGCATTTCATGAGTGAACCACATGACTGATGTCATCTTAGAAAATGAGGTCAAGGAAAGACCAGGTTCCTCTTAAAACATACTGTATAGCGCAAGATAATGACTCAAGATTGTGATCCGTGAACCAAGACTTCTTAGATAGAAATGTACTCAACGAAAATATTCATAAGCGATTAATTATATGGTGGCAGACACTGATATGTGATGGGAAGACATGTATGTGTGCATTTGTAGGATTAATCTACCCTGTGTTATCATTTATCAGAAGGTTCATGGGAATAAGAGATGGAAGAAAGCAACATGAGGTCTCCATGACAACAGAGAAGGACATGTTGTCATCACAACCTCTTAGTAGTGTAAAGTCAGGCTTCAGGCCTGTAACTTCTATCAATCATATCTCAGCATAGTAATACGCTATCGAAAGTCAAAGTGGTGACCCTCAGGAAGAATTGAGTCAGTAAAATTACGCCATGTCTTCAAAGTATTTTTCACAATTTTTCTTAAGATAAAAACAAGACTGTAAACCGCTCTACCACACCATATTGTAATGGTCGAATCAAGTCAATTCAGTGGTCTGTTCGAGGCCCTTCAAGGAGGGCTTGGATGCCTTTATTGAAAAATGTAATGTTACGTGTTATGGGTACAAGATTCTGTGATGGGACGTTGATCCAAGGAACTAGTCTGATTTCCATATGTGGAGTCGGGAAGGAGTTTTTCCGCTAATATGGGGCATTTAGCATCTGCCTCATGGAGTTTTTGCCTTCTTCTGGATCAACACCTTAGATTATAGGTTGAACTCGATGGACTTATGTCTACCATGAACCTTAAAACTCTGAAACTGTATTCTATTGAAAATGTAATAAGTTAATTAGCAGTAAAAGTCAGGAAATTTTCATTAGGAACAAATAGGAATTATTGGTTTGTCTGTCTGAAGAAGAGGGATGTGAGATGTCATGTCAGATATGATGAACGTACAGATTTGTTGATTTACCTAGGAAAGACTTTGAATATTGTATTTTGAAGGGCCATATAGTTGTTATTTTGATTATCTGGATAAATGCAAAGTATTATCAGTAAGAAAAAAAATAGTCTTTTTTGGGAAGAATATAGGAAGGGTTGCCGACCATACAGAAATTCCAGGACAGTCTGTAAAAATATGGAACTTTTTTCCCTCTCCGTAAAAAACAATTAAGTCGTCCGTGATTTTTTTTAAGCTGAAGAAACTTATACAGAATATTTGGACTATAACCGTCATCATTTTACAGTTTACAGTGAATGCAGCTGATGTCTTATCAGAATTATTGATTGTAGATACTTATTACCTATAATCATAATGATTTATTATAGTTTTCCAATTTGTCTGTAAAAAATATTGTCTATTCGTGATTTTTTGATAAGTCATCCAAAAACAGCCAAGGAAAGGTTTACAAGGAAATATTTGGGATATTTAGGCCATGATCCTTGGACCCCCGCCCCCAAAAAAACCCCAGAAACATCTCCAATATGCAGGGAAATGCCCCAAAATGCCTACTGATGGGCATGATTTTGCTTCGATGTCTAGGCTAGTCTCTTGACTGCTGCTACAGTTGGATCTTCTGGAGTGAGAGCTCCATGAATAGAGGTTGCACTGGAGCTCGCAAGTGGTTGTGACCCACTTATAGCCCATAGACTACAGATTGTTACCTGAGCCATTGACCAAGCTAAGTCCTACAACCACATACTGAGAGTTACATTTTGACCAGTAAAAAGAGACTGCTCCTATTTCTGTTAGTAGATGCCAAGCTCTGTACGGAAACTCAGATGTACAACTATCAAGCTCTGTGCCTCAGCTTTGATGTGTAACTATCAAGTTGTCTTTATTCTGTTGCGTAACTGGGGAGATTGTACCCGCATTGCAACACTATAACCACTATGCTAGTTGCCTCATCAGAAGTAAATGCCTGTTTTAGTTAAACCCTGTACGTGTAAGTTACAGCACCATCCTCGAGATGGTCATAGGCAACATATCTGAAAATGAACATTTTACACCCATATGCTTTGTTACTCTGGAGATTGAAAATGTTTGTGGACCATTCATAGCCTATAGACTCTATAATATATGATAATCCCAGACCCTCTGAGTTAAGAGTGTGACCTGACAATCTGCAACTCCTCCAGCTGTATACTGTGATTTATGTTACACGCACGTCGCTAGGTTCAGATAGGGGCGAGACAGGTTACATGAATTCTTTGGAATCCTGGGGGAACCGTTACTCAGGGCGACCATAGACCATGTGCTGCAGCTTCTGTGGCACCCCAGGGGTCTGGTTTCCACAGTAATAGCAATATTACGTCTGTGAGCAGGTGGGAGGTCTCCTGGGCAGGAATCCTAAGCATGCCACACCTCCTGCCCAGTCCTGGGAGGGAAAGAACTTCCCCTACATAAACTGGGGCTGAGGCAGGGTTAGAGGAGAGGAGTTCCAGACAGAGACGGAGTCTGGTCTGGACACGCAGAAACAGGGACAGATAGACATCAGGAGCTCTGTAGGAGCCAAGGAGAAGCGCCAGGGGCTGGAGCTGTGCAGAGTTCGCCCTGGGAGAAGGTACAAAAACCGGACACAGGAGTCCGAGGCTGTGGGGACTAAGATATACCCAGCAGCAGAATCCATCCGGCAGGGGATTCCAGGTCCTCTGGCCATAAAAGCCCGGAGGCTTAGTCACAACGAAGGGACCAGCACCGCCATCCCAGAGCGGAGGCTAACAGGAGGCCCCAGGTCACCAGCCATACGGGTGAGCACCACACGGTATACCCAGGGACGTGGGCTACTTGTAACCGCCGAAAGCAGGGTAGCCAGGAAGGGTACAGACTAACGGGAAGGCCTACAACTCCACCTGGCCAGGGGAACTCCGGCTTACTCGCAGACTAACCAGGCCCCAACTACTAGCCAGTACTCCCGGGGGAATTTGCCTTGTACCATCAGTAAAGACCCTGAACTGTACCCTCGCGTCTCCGTGCTTCCTTGTCGCACCATTAGTGCTGGGACATCCACACCATCACTCCCAACATCAACCTCATCCTCTGCCCTGAGGCCATACCCCTCCCGTTGGGGGTTATACCATCCACGCTGCACATCCGTACCACCGGCCTCAGCGGACTGCCCTGCAGCGGCGGCTTCATAGCCGCATTCAACGGGTGGCGTAGTCGGACACTAATACCATCATACCAATAACTGCCACTTAGTTTGACCACCCTGGGCACGGACCGGGTCACCGCCACACGAAGACTACTACCCCCATCGGATCCGGCTCCGGGTATTCCCCGCGCGCACGCGCGCCGCACTATAGCACTGGCCCAGGGGGCGCGTCAACTTTTGGCGTAGTCGGCAGGATTTCGTGCCCGCAACCACCGGGTACTGCGTGCCTGAAAAAGACTGTTAAACTTACCTGTGGTGAAGATTCCCGCCATCCGACGCCATCTTTTGCCTTCTTCCCGCCATCCGTGGAGTTTTCCCGCCATCCGACGCCATCTTTTGCCTTCTTCCCGCCATCCGTGGAGTTTTCCCACCGTTGGACGCCATCTCGAGGACGCCGCGCGGGAAGAAGAGGGGCGTGGACTCCGAAAGCGCGCGAGAACTGAAGCCTCGCCTCACGTCCGGACGTTGCGTAAGGTCCTGGAAGGAGCCCAGCAGACGCCGACGTCACAGGAGCGCGACGGAAGGTCCTCAACCCTGGCGATCCACTGCGGAGCCGCGGCCTACGGAAGAGGATCATCGCAAGGTAGGCCACGGTCCACTAGGGGGGAGGAGGATGTCGGATACGGAGGAGAGCTTCACTGCTACAGCCACCGCCAGCACCACCGCTGCTGCGGTCATGCCTTTCACCATGCCCTACATCCCGGGGGCAGCCTGGCTACCCCGGTACTCAGGGGAGTCCCATACCCTAAATGACTTCAGAGAAAGGCTGGATAGCCTCTTCCAGGTGTACCCCCTCACAGAAGAGCAAAAAGTGAGCATCCTGGTGGCTCAATTAACAGGGGCAGCCCAAAGGGAGGTAAAGTCCTGGCCACTTGGGAGGAGGAGGACTGTCGCAGAGATACTAGTCCGGCTGAAGGACACCTTTGATACCCGTACCTCAGCCGAGATCAAGCTTAGATTCTACGGGTGCAAGCAGCGAGCACATGAGAATATAAGGGACTATGCACTAAACCTACAAGAGGCCCTGAGAGCCATTAAGCAGGCCGACCCTGACGGCGTGGGAAACGAAGACAAGTTGTTGACTGAACAATTTATAGAGGGTCTACATTGCAATGCCCACCGAACCCAGTTGCGGGCAATGGCCTTACAGGACCCTCATCTGGACTTTGCACAGTTCAAGGACAGAGCCATCCGGGTGCTCCGAGAACCGGCACCAGGTGGCGCTGTGACCCACAAACGCCCTGCTACCACTTACCACCAGGAGGCGGCGCCCTTGTCGGCAGGGCCTGTGGGAGCTGATGCGCAGGCTTTAAACAATGACCCGGCTACAGACCTGCACCATCAGGTCCAAGAGCTAACTAAAAGCGTTGCCGCGCTAACCCGAACTGTGCAGTCTTTACAGGTTTCTACTCCAGGGAAGATCCAGCTGGCATCCGGACCGGAGGATATCCCGTGGCGCCGACCAAGGAGGACCACACCGGCCAGAGGAAGACCCAGCGACCTATACAATGAGGACGGACAACCCATCTGCCACCGCTGCAATCAACCCGGACATATGGCAAGGTACTGTCCTTTAAAACTGGCACAACCTGGGGTAGAGGGCCAACCCCTAGGAATAAGATCACCAGGCCCATCGAACTGGCGTGACAAATACGTGGGAGGACGTCCAGTCTTGCCTGTAGTACTGGATGGCATTCCTATGAGTGCCCTACTTGACACCGGGTCACAGGTCACCACCATCCCGTACGTGCTCTTCAAGCAGTACTGGAATGACTCGGATATAACCCGCTACCCAGACGACGACTTGAGTATCATCGCCAGCAATGGTCAGCCCGTGCCACAGATCGGATTTAAAGAGATGACCATTAAAATCAGTAAAGTCGAACTGGCAGCACAGGGACTGATCATTGTGGACATTGACAAGCGCGAGAGTCACCCAAAGATAACTCTAGGAACTAATGTGATTGAAAATTGTCTTGCAGAGGTGATTCTCATTTTACAGCAGGTTGCCAAGAACGCCAGCTCCGGCCAGCAGCGAGTGCTCCAAAAAGAGATCCGGGCACTGATGCGACGGCAACAGGTGGAACTCTCCGGTGGTGAGATTGGTAGCGTGAGAATGTGTGACCCTTTCCCTATTGCCATGCCCCCGAAAAGTGAAATGATGATTTGGTGCCGGGCAGCTATTGGTCTGAGAGGTAGAGATTACCAGGCAATGGTAGAACCAGTCTACTCAGATAGTAGGCCCACCATTTTGACGGCACGGGGGGTGGTTGATGTACGCTATGGGAGGGTGCCCGTTCGCATAATAAATATCGGGAAGAGGGAAGTGTACCTGCCCCGGTATGCTACGCTAGCCAAATTGTATACCATCAACCAAAATTCTGTACAGTCTGTGGAACCCTTGCCTCCATCTCATCCAGAGGAAGGTAACGGCTCTAAGCAACAAATGGAGGACTGGTGTCAGCAACTGCATTTGGGTACTGACTCCACACCCGCTCACCAAAAGCAGGGAGTCTACCGGGTGATCCAGGAATACGAGAGAGTGTTCAGTAAACACCCGCTAGACTTCGGGCGAGTAAAGGGGGTAGAACACCACATCCCCACGGGAAACCATCCTACCATAAAGGAGAGATACCGACCCGTACCCCCTGCACACTACCAACACGCCAAGGGGATGCTTAGAGACATGAAGGAGGCTGGGGTAATCAGGGATAGCTGTAGCCCCTGGGCAGCTCCACTAGTCTTGGTTAAAAAGAAAGACAACACTATGAGAATGTGTGTAGATTACCGGAAAATCAACCGTATCACACACAAAGATGCGTACCCCTTACCAAGGATAGAGGAGTCTTTGGCTGCTTTAAAATCTGCTAACTTCTTCTCCACTTTGGATCTCACTAGCGGGTACTGGCAGGTTCCTGTAGCAGAGGCGGACCGGGAGAAGACCGCATTCACCACCCCGATGGGACTTAGCGAGTTTACCTGCATGCCGTTCGGACTCTGCAACGCACCAGGAACCTTCCAACGATTGATGGAATGCTGTCTGGGACACCGGAACTTTGAGACGGTCCTGCTGTACCTGGACGATGTTATAGTTTATTCCAAAACCTACGAGGACCACCTGAAACACCTGGCGGAGGTGTTTGAAGCCCTGGCAAACTACGGTCTGAAGGTGAAACCGTCGAAGTGTCACCTGCTAAAACCAAAAGTGCAGTACCTGGGACACGTGGTGAGTGCTGATGGAGTGGCCCCCGACCCTGATAAGATCACCGCGATTAAGGAATGGCCAAGACCCTCCAGCGTAAAGGAAGTGCGGCAGTTCCTCGGGTTGGTAGGCTACTACCGAAGATTCATTCCCGGTTTCACCAAAAAGGCAGCTCCTATGCAGGACCTCCTGATAGGCCAGTCCAGGAAGGCCAAGAACCAGAAGCCGCCCTTCAGATGGGAGAAGCTGGAAGAAGAGTCCTTCCGCCAGCTGAAGATGGCCCTCACGGGGGATGAAATCCTGGCGTACCCTGATTACAGCCAGCCCTTTATCCTCTACACCGACGCAAGTAACATCGGGCTGGGAGCCGTACTGTCCCAGATCCAGCAGGGGAGAGAACGGGTAATTGCTTACGCCAGCCGAAAACTGCGACCCACCGAAAGAAACCCTGAGAATTACAGCTCATTCAAGCTAGAGTTCCTGGCAGTGGTGTGGGCAGTCACCGAACGCTTTAAGCACTACCTCGCCTCTTCCCGGTTCACCGTGTACATGGATAACAACCCGTTGACACACCTGGACACTGCAAGACTCGGTGCCCTGGAGCAGAGATGGATGGCCCGCCTGTCCAACTATGAGTTCACGATCAAATACCGGGCAGGACGCTCCAATACCAACGCGGATGCCTTGTCCAGAATGCCAAACCTACCGGACGTAGGGGAAGATCCAGGGGAACTGGAAGAAGTTGAACTCCCCGCGTTTCACCGTCATGGGACTACCCAGTATTCCCACCGTGTAAGGGGTAAGCAATCCGCTACGTTCAACCCCTTACCTCATTACAACTGGGCAGAAACGCAAGACAGTGATCCCGCAGTCCGTCTGGTGAAGGAAATGCTGACCCAAGCCGATGCCAGTCTTGACCCAGACGCTCCGGAGGAGACTAAGCAACTGTGGAAGGAGAAAAGTAGGCTGTTCCTCTACAGGGAGAAGTTGTGCCGGAGAATGGTTAACTCTCGAACACATGAGTTGACCTGGCAGGTAGTGGTCCCCAGACGAGAGGCGGCTATGATTCTGGAGGCGTACCACAACGGAGCAGGACATTTCGGGTGGAAGAAGCTGGAGTTCTTATTGCGTGAACGGTTCTACTGGGTAGGCATGAGAGGAGCCATCGAGAGGTGGTGCAGAGACTGTGGACCGTGCCACCTAAGAAGGAAGGACCGTGCCAGCCAGAAGACTCCCTTGCAGCCCATCATCACCCGACAGCCACTGGAACTGGTAGCCCTGGACCATGTGAAACTGGCTCCAAGCAGATCTGGGTATGTCTACGCCCTCACAATCGTAGATCATTACTCCCGGTTCCTGGTGGTGGTCCCG
Organism: Phyllobates terribilis; assembly: GCF_046119375.1. Lineage (NCBI taxonomy): Eukaryota > Metazoa > Chordata > Amphibia > Anura > Dendrobatidae > Phyllobates > Phyllobates terribilis. The sequence continues at coordinate 263,760,737 of NW_027362772.1, read as the reverse complement.
GTCAAGGACTTAACGGCTCAAACAGCAGCTAGAGCCTTCCAGCAGCACTTCTGCCGTCCACACGGGTACCCGGACCAAGTGCTGACAGACCAAGGGCCAGCCTTCGAAGCGGAAGTCTTCCAGGAGTTCTGCAACCTGTATGGCTGCACGAAGATAAGAACAACGCCCTATCACCCACAAACTAATGGACTCTGCGAGAAGATGAACCAGGTGGTGATAGACCTCCTGAAAACATTGCCCCTGGAAGAACGCAGTATGTGGCCTGAGAAGCTGCCTGATCTGGTGGACCTATACAACCACATCCCTGTAGGTTCTACCAACTGTACCCCGGCTTACCTAATGAGAGCGAGACCTGGTAAGCTGCCTATCGACCTGGATATGGGAGTCCTGACGCCCGAGGACACCTCGCCAGAGGCAGACTGGGATACAGAACGGCAGCAGCAGTATCGGAAAGTACAGGAGAGCATCGAGCGAAGTCTGTCTCAAGCTAGAGAAAGGCAAGAGAGGGCTTATAATCAGTATGCTCCCGCTGTTCCCCTGGTACCTGGAGAGCAGGTCGTGAAGAGGAAAAGACGGCTCCACAAGTTGGACGACCAGTGGGAGAAGGACCCGTACACCGTACTGCCATCAAGCCATGAGAGCCCAAAGATTTGCGTGATCAGTAAAGATGGAGGAGAAACCACAGCCGTTGTCTCCAGAGACCACCTGAAGAAGTGTCCCGAGCAGCTGCAAAGCCCTGAAGAAGAAGATCAAGAAAACCCTCGACCCACAGAGGAAAGGGAAGAAATGATCAGGACTGTACTCGGAGACTTCCCCCGGTCTTGGACACAAGTAAACGGTGCTGTCGTGGTACCCGTCCTCACCTTTCTCCAGCCAGCCCCGCAAGTGCCTACAGAGGAACCGGAAGAGCTGGAAGAGCAGCCGGCCCAAGAGGCAGAAGAGTCCACACCAGCAGTACAGGAGGATCAACCCTCTGCTAGTAGTGAGCCTGCCGTGCCCCTAGTGAGCCAAAGAGTGCGCAGAAAGCTGCCCAGCTTACCCATAACACCTCCTACACCCTGTAGTGCAGGACCAGTGAGTGAGCTCCGTAGGTCCACTAGGGTTACCAGAGGCCAGATGCCCGTACGTTGGAGAATCTAAGTTGGCTAGTTGCTTTAACTATTTTATGTTTACCTGTTTTGTTGTAGCCGTTGCTAATTATGTTTTTCAGTTACAGATTTCTTTATATGGACTGACAGGTTATGGACAGTGAGTAACCGGAACTCTGTTGTAAATATGTTTGGAGCGTAACCCAGGAATGGACTAAAGACTGTTAAAGACTCGGGGCAGGACAGACCCCTACCTGGTTACGCCTCCCTGTTCTTTGGTGAAATGGACACCCTTATTGCTTCCCGGTTACGGACACGCCGTGACCATCTCATGTATTTAATTGTTATTGTTTATACCCTGTTATGTTTTCAAAAATATGTTTAGTGCGGGAGTACTAAATTTCACTAGGGGGGAATGTGGCACCCCAGGGGTCTGGTTTCCACAGTAATAGCAATATTACGTCTGTGAGCAGGTGGGAGGTCTCCTGGGCAGGAATCCTAAGCATGCCACACCTCCTGCCCAGTCCTGGGAGGGAAAGAACTTCCCCTACATAAACTGGGGCTGAGGCAGGGTTAGAGGAGAGGAGTTCCAGACAGAGACGGAGTCTGGTCTGGACACGCAGAAACAGGGACAGATAGACATCAGGAGCTCTGTAGGAGCCAAGGAGAAGCGCCAGGGGCTGGAGCTGTGCAGAGTTCGCCCTGGGAGAAGGTACAAAAACCGGACACAGGAGTCCGAGGCTGTGGGGACTAAGATATACCCAGCAGCAGAATCCATCCGGCAGGGGATTCCAGGTCCTCTGGCCATAAAAGCCCGGAGGCTTAGTCACAACGAAGGGACCAGCACCGCCATCCCAGAGCGGAGGCTAACAGGAGGCCCCAGGTCACCAGCCATACGGGTGAGCACCACACGGTATACCCAGGGACGTGGGCTACTTGTAACCGCCGAAAGCAGGGTAGCCAGGAAGGGTACAGACTAACGGGAAGGCCTACAACTCCACCTGGCCAGGGGAACTCCGGCTTACTCGCAGACTAACCAGGCCCCAACTACTAGCCAGTACTCCCGGGGGAATTTGCCTTGTACCATCAGTAAAGACCCTGAACTGTACCCTCGCGTCTCCGTGCTTCCTTGTTGCACCATTAGTGCTGGGACATCCACACCATCACTCCCAACATCAACCTCATCCTCTGCCCTGAGGCCATACCCCTCCCGTTGGGGGTTATACCATCCACGCTGCACATCCGTACCACCGGCCTCAGCGGACTGCCCTGCAGCGGCGGCTTCATAGCCGCATTCAACGGGTGGCGTAGTCGGACACTAATACCATCATACCAATAACTGCCACTTAGTTTGACCACCCTGGGCACGGACCGGGTCACCGCCACACGAAGACTACTACCCCCATCGGATCCGGCTCCGGGTATTCCCCGCGCGCCGCACTATAGCACTGGCCCAGGGGGCGCGTCACTTCTCTCAGGCACACAGGGGTATTGACCCTCAGGCACAGACACTAGGTTGTTTCACTTGCTGACCAGACACACTTGACAAGAGTCCTCATAAACGGTAGAACAGTAGCATTTAATAAGAAGCCACACAGCCAGTGCAAGTTAATTCTTATTAGCAACAGGCTCCAGTGACAAACAGTACAGTTTCCTTAGCAGCACAGCAGTTCACAGTCTTCCCAGTAGTACACGACAGCACAGTGATAATGCAAAGGCAGATTAATGAACACAGCATTCTTTACAGCACAGTGAGATGGAGGAGGGGGGGAGGGTTTGCTGAGGTAGATGATCCCTGTGACACCATTTCTCTCAGTCCTTATCTTTCTACCTGACAATACTCTGCACTGTTAGTTTAGGAACTCTACCTGACCTGTGCTTAGCTTCACTCCTGACTTGAATCCTTTTCACTTGCAGGGGCGCTTCTGAGAGATACAGAACACACACCCCACCTTTCTCTTCGTCTCCAGTCAGACAGTAAACAACTTTCCCACAATCCCCCTGGGGCTCTGCTAAAACACTCCCCTTCTCCTGTGACTGTGTTAGCACTTCCTGTCTCATGGGCTTGTGTTATTTCTAATAGTTGCCAATTGCTTTTAAAGCAACAGCACTACTTCTGCATGTCACACTCTGCAACAGCACTACTTCTGCATGTCACACTTACTTTGTGATCTGGACCAAGGGACTGTACTGGTGCTGTTAGTAGACACCAAGCTCTGTATCTAAACTCTAATGTGTAACTGCAAAGCTCAGTGTCTAAGCTTTGATGTACAACAACCAAGCTCTGTGTCTCCGTGCTAGTTGCTTCATCATGAGTAAAAGCTTGTTCCGGTTAAACCCTGGTCTACATGGTTGAGTTTCAACACCATCATGGAGTGGGGTATCAGGTCAAGTGTCATAGGCCACAGATCTGAAACTGACCTTCTTAAACTCATACCCTTTGTTTGTAGATGGCGAGAAACTGTGGATAGCTTACGGTTTAGTCAAATGGCCAAAGTGATAAAGGCACTACTAGTGGGTGAAGGGATTGCAGTTGTACCCTGGCCCCGGAGGCAGGGTTGGACTTGCCCACCAGAGAACTGGAGAATCCTCTGGTGGGCCCTGGCTACACCTTCAGGAGAGTTCATAGTGCAAACGTTGACGCTGCTATGGGGCTTTTGAGTGGGGGAGAAAGCTGGGCCCTCAGAATCAAATCCTCTGGTGGGCCCAATGTTATTAAGTCTGACACTGCCTGGAGGGCCCAAAATGTCCCCTTGGCTTATATGAAAAGATCAGTACTAATGAACACCTGTAATATTTGGTGACCCTAATAAGAGATTATGCATTGGGGCCCAAAAGCTTGGAATTACGCAACTGGCTAAAGAGTTGTTCAATGTCCTCCATAAAATAAAAAAACAGAGTAGATACCTCCCAGCATGGTGCCGTTCTTCCAATTGCAGCAATGGATGCCCTGGCTTAACCTGGCATAAAGTTTATGTTATATTACCACTGCAGCCCATCAGCAACTGTTGATTGGCTGCAGTGGTCTTGTGACATTGTTTATGTCATGGGAAAAAGAGGAGCGGCGCCTTATTAGGAGTTCAGAATTTAATTTTATTTTTTTTTTTTCAATGAAAGATTGGACAACAAACGCCATGACCTTCTAGCTTGGGTGGCAATCCTGGCGCGAAAATGAGGGATCAATCAATGAAGGATTAATCTTTGATATGAAGCCCCTCTGTTCTATGTACGCCAATTTAGGAATATCACATTCTGTAAAACGGGGCATTGTCTATTATTTCTCAGCACTTTGCATTCCTGCACATAGTTGAGCTGTATGGAGTCTGTGTGAACGGGTTAATGCAGAAGAGACCTGAGGGGCATAGAGCATGTGTTGCTAGGAGGAAATTGAAGGAGTTAGGTTCTGGCTGGCCACCAGAGCAGAATGACTGCTTCTATTGTAGGCTGTGTGCTTCCTGCCTGGGAAAAGAGAGGGAGGCCTACAAGACTTGTGTAGCCTCCCACGCAGTGCAGGGATATGAGCGTCTGTCGTGTGTCAGTACAGCAACACATTATCTACTGAATGCCACTTCTTTCCCACTCACGACTGCTTCTGCTGTTTTCTCACTTCATTTTTTTTCCACTTTTTTTTTCCTTCTCGCCTCCCTTTTTTTTTTTATCCTGGCTGCTGTCTGCTGAGCCTTGCAAGCAGTCATTTGGTTTCTTATTTCTTATCACTGTAGCTGAACTGGCTGGGAGATAATTTTGGGTTTCTAGTCAAAGAGACGATTTTATCAACATGTCGACTTATTGAAATAAAGCGGCATAATGTATTTTGCAGCCAGCACAGCAATTTTCTAGCTTTTTTTTTGCTGCAGTCTTGTTGTTCTTGTTATATATGGCATTACCACGATATATATATATATATAACAATGCTACTTACTTGGGAGCGGGATAAGGTATCACAAGAATCATTTCTATTTATAAGTCCGGCTGGTTTAGTTTACTCTTCATAAACCGCAACACAGTAAGACTTAAATATAGCCCTTGTCTGGCACAAAGTATAACGTAAAGTAAAAAGTCCATACAATAGTGAAGGTTTGCCCACTTCGGTTAAAGTCAAGATTCTTAGTCCTTTAGCAAAGGCACACAATCCTGGAGGTCTGCACACCTCTACATATACACCATGTATGAGGCAAACAGGTCCCATTTTACAAAGAGAACCACACCCAATGGTTGAGATATGGTGAGCAGCCGTTCCGCCCAACTCTTCAGCTGCTCACATTAAACCCGGCCCTGTCATGACCGAGTAACCCCTCTTAGTACTATGTTCACTATGTTTAGCACTATGTTTACCAGGTTTACATCACAGAGGACATCCACCTTTGTGATACATATCTTCCAACCACTATGTGTCCGACAGCGACCTTACAAAATATATATATATATCATGATAATATAAGTTATATATACCGTGACATATAAACTCCTCAACATTGCAATTGCAACAGCATGATGGAATTATGGAAATCGTACTTTCGATAGACATGTTAATAATATGCAAATGATGAAAAATGGAAAAATGGAAATCAAAATTTCAAAACATCTTGATTTTTTTCAGTTTGAGTATGAGAGCCATGGGTGGAAACCCCTGCACCTCCAGCCTTGACTGCTAGCAATGAGGTTATTAATGGTCGTCTGAGGAATGTTCTGCTGCACTGAATGTACTTGGGTAAATTATCAAGATCTGCTGGCAGCTCCCTGTGCAATTGCCGACCAATGACTTCCCAGATGGGAAACAAGTCCATAGACACTGCAGGCCATGGTACCAAATCAATGTAATGCTGAGCTGTTAGTGTACCGGGAATGAAGACTAGAGAGGTCCGGCTATCATACCATATGCCACTCCACATCATAATTCTGATAGTAAAACCAGTGTGACATTTCCTCTTGAATGCCTCCTTATGGCTTTGCCCATGTGGTTTCCACATCAATCTCCATCTATCGTTACATCCAAAACAAAAACGAGAAGAGGATAGACCTCTATTCCAATTTCTATTGCTGTTTTGCTCTCCACCATGATAGCCTTTGAAAGTGGTGGCATGAGGTCAATGAAACACCTGAGGCTGGATGTCTGGTTTGTAGCCCAATGTTGAGCAAATGCTTTCTGATGGTTTGTGTAGACACTGTATGACGTCTTAGGTTTGGTATGTAACGTCTAATTTCACTTGCAGTACAGAATGGATCAATCACGGAACCAGTGGCGCGGCCATTTCTTCAAAATGTCCGATGAGCCGTTTTTCAACTTGACCATACCATGCTACTGTGAGCAGCCTACTTTACCTTCTTGCTGTTGCAATTTCAAAATGTATATAAACACACACACTCATGTTTTCAAGTCTATGACGGTGCTATCCTCACCAAGATGCAACAAAGAACGTGGTATACTGAAATCTCTTTCCAAAAAGAAGAAAAGTCCCCAACCAATTCACCTCCAAGCCAGAAGGCTCTACCTGGGTCCAGGACAAGTTGCCATTCTTGAAGTTTATGTCGGCCTGTCTGCCGTCCAATGTCTGTCTAGGCTGCCATTCCCTGGAGCTTTAGGTCATAAGGGAGCCAGGGTTGCATTGCAGTGACTCCTTAAAGCTCAACCCCAAAATGTCCTTTTTTATAGCCCAATCCACACCCTTCAAAGTTTAAAAAAAATTATTGGCCTATTTAAGGTCTATTATATAAAAGCAGAAGATCCCCCAATAAATTCCCTTCCAGGTTAATCCACTATGGCATTTTCACATTTTTTTTTTATATAGGAATCTTTCCAGCTAATCAATCATAGAACTTCTAAACAGTGTCAGAAATTGTTATTACTTCACATAATTCATTAAATAGGGTTCTCGTTTAGACAAGGTCATTTGCCTTTTAGGTGTGTATTTGCTTATTGCATAAGGTCCTGTGGTTGAGATACCTCAATGGAATTGCTTATTTGCCCTGCAGCCTAGTACGGAGAACTCGAACAAGCAAAACTAGGACCTGGACTCTGAGCAGAGTACATCTCCATTAGTTTAGAGAGTCCCAATAGGACATCTTGAATGGGTGCTTCTATAGGAATTGAAACCCAATAAGTCCTTCTTTGACAAAAGTTACAAAAGTTATGCCTTCAGTAGCCTAATGTCAAGAAAGCCACTTACCTTCTATTGCAGTGTTTCTCACCATTCTGAAACCAAGTACCCTCAACTCAAAAAAATTAAAGCAGCTCCAAAGCTACTATTTGGAGTGCAAAAATATTGCATTGATATATGACATGTACTTTCTGGACGTGCCACAGGTTGATGCTCTAGACTAGACCAGTGTTCAGAAAAATTGCTCAGTCAAGATCCAACTCCATAGAGAGATGATATCAAAGTGTTGCACCTACTAAAAACCTACTATGATGGAGGACAAGGAAATTACCCCCCTAGATATGCCATGTACACCCTGGACTGCAGGTATCACAGATTGACTATTTAGATACTAAACTACAGCAGCATATTACAGACTCCCTATTAGAGACCAAGTAAGTAGCAAGTCGCCTGTGGAAGATTTCCTTTAAAAGAGTTGTCCACTACTCGGACAACCCTTCCTTGATTACTATAGTCCCCCATGTAAAATAAAAACTGACTGTACTCACCTCCAGTGCCGGCAAAGTTCCAGTGGCTTCAGTGTTGGGTCTGCCGGGGCTCACATGACATTGTTATGTCTCGTGAGCCCTGCAGCTAATCAGTGGCCAGTGAGCCCTGCAGCCAATTTAATGTGAGTTTCGGGAGACCCAGTGCCAACATCACTGGATTGATACTGGTACTGGAGGTGAGTAAAGGCTGTTTTTATTTTACATGGGGCTATTTTGTAAATGAGAAGGGGTTGTCCTAGTAGTCTGATGAGTCATGACCCGTATCAGTATTATCTTCTGATTGTCATAATGGAGTGGAATTTTCTTACATTAGTTGAAAACCACTTCAGTATAGACCGGACTGAAAATATGCAAATTGTCTCTTAAGAGAGGAAGAGGACTTGAACTCTAGTGCCACCAACTGGAAGCAGCAATCCTACAAGTCAATATCGACCCTTTAACAAGCCTTGTAATATGACTTGGGATAAAAGCCAAATCAGAGGATCAATTTACAGACACTGTTTCTGGGGTATTGACCCTCATCAGTGCAAAGTATGAGATCTGATTTGGCTGGGTGATAGGCTAAGACTGGGATCTAAGGGGTAAGTATTCTCCTTATGGAAAGTGACATGCCAGGTCTGGCATGCCAGTATGAGGGGGTTTAAACGCATGCATGCTCCTCTGGGAAATTAAATATGCAAATTATCTCTTCAGAGAGGAAGAGGACATGAACTCTAGTGCCAACTATTTGAATTAGCAATCCTAAAAGCCAATATCCACCCTTTAACGAGCTTTGTAATATTACTTAGGATAGAATCCCTACTTTAAAACTCCACCATCAATGGTCACAGCAAACTGCAGGTGCTTCTTCCTTAATCCAATGCAGACGTTTTAGTTGAGAGTAAACAAAGTGAGGACGGAGGGAAAATGAGAACTTGTTAGAATGATTTAATGCTCTTAATCCAGAGAGTCTGCTCTTGAGCACATTAAGCTAAAAGTAAATATGCTCAAACAAACTTGTCAAACAAGGCTGGATCTAAATATGGTCCCAATGGAGAGAAAGCGTACTTTGTTGGAATGGCGCAAACAAGCCGACTCTTTATCAATATGAAGGATCCCTGGTCATTGATTATTCAATGCATAATTACATATGTTGTAGCTTAAAGGGATTTTCCATCGTGTAACATTGATGGGCTATACATTAGCTGGGCACTTTACAACAATCTTATTTGCTTACTGTATAATTAGGATTTTTGGGTATTGTAGGGGTGCGCACCTTTACATTTCCACTAATTTTGTTATGGACACCAATTTCTCAAATTCAATATTTTTTCATGACATCCTAGAAAAACCTTTCACAGGCTGCAATATATATTACAGAGATTGAGTGGCCACATACAGACACAAATAGCATAAAGTTCTCCCAGCAGTGTAACGTAAAATCCGTTTTTTTTGGTCATCACAAGTTACAAATCTTGGGAAATATAAAGAGAGATGTATCTGAATATAGTATATGATAAGAGGAAAAGAGCATTAATAGAAAGTACTAACCTACCTTGGGTTGAATCTGGATGGATTACAACTAGTGATGAGCGAGCATGCCCGCTACTGCTCAGTGCTCGCCGAGTATTTTCGGGGTTGCTCGGCAGGAGCTCGGTCTCCTCCCTGCATGTTTGATGCTCTTTACAGAGCCAATCAACATGCAGGGATTTCCTGCCACAAACTATAATGCTGCAGCCATGTTGGTTGTGGCATTAGAGTGATTGGCTGGCCGCAGAGCCTTTAGGGATGTCGCTGTGGTCGGCTCCCGGGCCCGTACCCTGGGGTCGCTCCGTAAAAAGGGGTTGATGGGTTGTTTATTTTATTAAAAAGTTTGTGACGCCACCTGTGGTTTCTAGTGAGAATCACCAGCGCTGCGGCAGTCCACTGAGGCCGGTGATAAGTCAGCTGGGTGGTATAGCTCCCCACAGGTGGAGCTTGGCCTCAGGGCAGTGTATGAAGAGGGATGCAGGACAGGCAAGACCCTGCTGGGTCAGAGCAAGAACAGGGACAGACACGATAGTCACTTCAGTACCTTTTACTGATGGAAATTCAGGCACGTCCCGGAGCACTGTAGGGTGAAGGGTGCATGTCAGGATCCTCTCCAATGAGCGGGTTTTGGGCCTCCTGTTTCTTGCCTCTGCGTAGTAAGTTTCTGACCTGCCTGGAGCTAGGCCTAACTTTGTCTCTGTCCTGCGCTGGCTGACCTTGTGGTAGGGCCTTTCCTTGGAGTACACGCTCCTCAGCTTGCGGGGCCTATGTGTCTCCTGGCTCTGTTACGTATCAGCACTTTAGCGATCCTGGGACTTGTAGTTCTCCAGGGATTCCGGTTATATCTTACTGGGTCATAGAGATCCCGGTTCGGACCCGGTGTCCGGTAAATGCTTCGGGGTGAGCAAGTTAAGCTCCTCTGCCCCCTATGTACTAACTCTCCACTCGCCTTCGGCCTACTCGGGCCCTCACTAGGCTACTCACACTAACGGCAGCTTGCCGCGCTTCACCAATCTTATGGTGCCGGCACACCTAAAGCTCACTCTTCTGAGCTACAACAGAGTCTGGACTGTGCTCCACTGCAGACTGACCTCTTTCAGGCTTCTCTACTGCAGGAACTCTCTCAACAGGTTTGCTCTCTGTTGACTCCAGTCTAGACCAACCGCTGCCTGGCTCCACTTTCCCTATTTATCTATCCCTAACGGGCTCCCTCTGGTGGTCTGAGGTGGAAGGTGGAGATGTGTGAATGGTTATGGGGGCCTCTTGTGGACGAATCCATCAATGCATTCTTCCAGGATCTGTGATACCAAGCGCAGCTGGGCGTCACATAGGGAGAGGTGCTGCTGAGCTAAGGAGAGATTTGCTTGTTTCTAGCCAGTGTAGGTACACCAGACTATAAAGACACATATCCATCTCAACTAACTAATCTAGCTGCAGAAATATCAGTGCTAGGCAGTGTATATAGGCATTCAGGCAGTGTATATAGCAGACTGCAGTGCACATTTCAAGAGGGTCCATTCCAGTTTTGTCTGCTGCTTTTACATATATTTGTAGAAATAGCCCCAGGTATCAGGGGCCAGGAATATATATTATTTTATGTTAATCCTGATTATTTGATTAAAAAGCAATCCAGAGAACACCATTTTCTGCACCATTTGCTTGTTGACACTGCAGAATACAGCCAAGTCCTTTCCATATTACAGAGCTAAAAATCCAGCTATTTAAAACTGTGGTTTGTCCGTCACATGGATCACATATAATTGCACTGAAAATATTGCCATTTCTGGCCTCCATTAAAATTGTGTTTCAGTGTGTCAGTGAAGCTATTGACACCAGTTTGGTGATGTTGCATGCAGAGGCTGAGGCCCTGGGCAAGCTGAAATTGTGCCACAACAAACACCCACATCTTCTCGCTCGACCTTCCTGTCCCAATTAATAGGGGACCACAGAACACCACTATTGAACACAGAGCAGTGTGAAAAGGTTATTGGTTGGATAGCAGATAATGCTTCCAGTCACTTAGCCACCACCCTGTCTTCCACACGGTCAAGTCTCAGTAGCCGTGAGTCTGGACCACATATTCCTCACCCTGATCCTCCTTCCTCCCACTATGCCGAGTGCCCAGAGACAACTGATCCCACACTTGGATACCCCAAAGAGCTGTTCACTTTTCCATTTATAGGTTCTGGCCTCTCGCCTGGTCCACTTGAAACGGGGCAAGAGGAGATTGCATGTAGCGATGCCCAAATATTTGAGCAGCCACGGTCATACAAAGGTGACGGTGGGAAAGTGTCACAAGAGGTGGACGATGATGAGAAATAATTGCCAGAAAGTCAGGAGGAGGACCAGGGTGCGAAAGTGGAAGACGAAGTGGTGGATGATATAGTAACTGACCCAACCTGGCAGGAGGACATGCAGAGGACAGCAGCACACAGTTAGAGGGAGGCAGAGCACCCTAACAGGCAGGAAGAAGCAGTGTGGTGGCCTCAGACAGAAGGCGGGCAACGGTTCCCCGTAACACCAACACGACGGAAGTTGCCAGTACAACTGTTAGGTCTTCCCGAGTCTGGTTGTTTTTAAAGACTCTGCCGATAACCCCAAAAAGGCCACCAACTGCCAGCCCAGCATCAGCAGGGGTAGCAAAACTACTAGCCTGACCACCACCAGCATGATCAGGCATATGGCAGCAAAGCACCCGACTTTGTGGGCCTAACCCCAGGGTCCCGGAACAGTGTCTGCAGGTGACACCACTGTTTCTTCCGTTGTTGTGCGTGCAAGCCAATCCCCTGTCCATAGTGCATGCGAAGATGCCCCCTGCCCTACACCTGTTGTTGCACACTCTCAACTAGCACCATCAGCAAGCACGTCCTTGTCCCAGTGCAGGGTTCAGTTGTCCATACCCTAGTCCTTGGAACATAAGCGCAAATACACAGCCAACGCCCCACAGGCCACACTACTAAATTCTCACATTTCGCGACTGCTTGCACTCAAAATGTTGCCTTTTAGGCTCGTGGAGATGGAAGCTTTCCGCAACCTGATGGCAGTGGCCGTCCCTTGATACTTAGTCCCCAGCCGTCAATATTTCTCCTGGTGTGCCATCCCCGCCTTACACAAGCATGTGTCCCACAACATTAGCCGTGCCCTCAATAATGCAGTTACAGGGAAACTCCACCTAACCACGGACACGTGGACAAGTGCTTGTGGGCAGGGACGGTACATCTCGCTGACGGCACACTGGGTTAACATAGTGGAAACCGGGACCCAGTAGGACCTTGGGATGGAACACATCCTCCCGACGCCCAGGATTTCGGGCCCTAGGTCAATCAGGGTTGCCCCCACAGTCTACAGCTTCTGCACTTCAGCCTCCTCCTCCTCTTCAGCCTCCATCTCCGAAATAATCACATCAGTCACAAGCTGGAAGCACTGTAGCACTGCCTCGGCCAAGCGGCAACAGGCTGTGCTGAAGCTAATATGCTTAGGTGACAAACCGCACAATGCTGAAGAGTTGTGGACAGCTCTGAAAGAGAAGATATATCTGTGGTTGAAACCGCTGAACCTACAGCCAGGCATGGTCGTGTGTGACAATGGCCGGAACCTGGAGGTGGCACTGAGGCGAGGCGAGCTCACACATCTACCATGCCTGGCACATGTGCTTAACCTCGTGGTTCAGCAGGTTCTCAAAATCTACCTGGAGCTGCCGGATCTGCTTGTCAAAGTACACCGCCTGTGTGCCCATTTTAGAAAGTCAGATACAGCTGCCGCCGCCCAAGCGTGCTTCAGATGCGTTTGCAGCTTCCGGCTCACCAACCGGTGTGTGATGTCCCCACACGTTGGAAATCTACACTGCAGATGTTGGGAAGGATTTGTGAGCAGAAGACGGCAGGTGTTGACTACCAGCATCAACAAGGCCGTCGGTATTGAGTTCAGACTTCACACATAAGACCTCAGGAGTGGACATGAATGTCAGACATCTCTACCATCCTCCAAAACTTTGAGGACTCCACCAAGATGGTGAGCAGCGATGACGTCATAATTAGCATCACCATTCCGCTTCTCTGTCTTCTAAAACGCTCTCTGCTCACAATTAAAGAGGATACATTGCAGGTGGAGCACGATGAGATGGAGCAAGGAACCATACAGGGTTACTACACACAACCCAGCCTCATCTCATCCCAACGTGGATTGTGTGACAATGAGGAAGAGGAGGAAGAGGAAGAACAGGAGCTAGTTTCATGCGCTATAGACGGTACTACCTGCACAACTGTCATACCGTCTGTTCAGCGTGGATGGCCTGAGGACAGGGAGGAGGAGGAGGAGAGCATGGTCAGTTATCCTCTTGGACACGGAAGTCTTGCCTATTAGCAGTCTGGTATACATGGCTGAGTTTATGTTACGCTGCCTTTCCTGTGACCCTCGCATTCTCCAAATTTTTGAGTGACAGTCATTACTGGTTGGTGACACTTCTAGACCCATGCTACAAGGAGAACTTTATATCTCTTATTCCTGAGGCGGACAGGTCTACAAAAATGGGGTGTACCAGAAAAGGTCCTTGTTGCGGAACTATTAAAAAAATTCCCATCTGAACACGCTGGTGGCAGAGGTCACAGTTCGTTGGACAACCAAGGAGTACAGGCAAGAGAGACACAACTCCAATCCAGCAGAGGCAGGGGAACACTGTCAAAGTTCTGGGAGAGTTTTCTCAGCCCCTCCCATCGCACAGGCCCTGAAGCGCGGGGTACTCTCACAAGGAGTGCAAAGTTTGGGAAGATGCTGAGGGAGTACCTTGCCGACCGTACCAACGTCCTCCGTGATTCCTCTGTGCCTTATAATTGTTGGGTATCCAAGCTGGACACGTGGAATAAACTGGCTCTCTACGCCTTGGAGGTCCTGGCCTGCCCTGCTGCTAGCGTTTTATCAGAGCGGGTTTTTAGTGCCGCTGGTGGAATTATAACTGATAAGCGAATCTGCCTGTCAACTGAAAATGCTGACAGGCTGACTCTTATGAACAAGGGCTGGATTGGGCCAGACTTCTCAGAACCACTGAATGATAGCAGCGTAACATCAACTCAAATCCAGTGTCTTTTTTTGGAAGGTGTATTCCCATGCACCTTTTCACACCCACACAAGGGTATACGCTTCCTGATTTTGGCTATTTGCTCTTGTCCTCCTTCTTCTCATCCTCATCCTCCACCACCATATCACCAGGGTGATCGTGGTCCGTGATGCAACACCCACATAATTTTTTTAAAGGGTGTTTATTATGCCTGTAAAAAAAAAAAATTATACAGTATGTTCATGTCTATCCCCCATGGGTAAATGTTTGTCAGCCCATACGCTTAGTGCATGGGCATTACAAGTATAGGAGACCCGCTCCTTTCTAATAGGAACATTTTTTTATGAGGCCCTCCTCCACATCTTTTCCAAGGAGCAATGGAGTGCCTCCCAATTTTTGGCAGCCCTTGTATTCACTGCATAGGCCAACACTATGGGAGACCCACTTCCTAATAATGGGAACATTTTTTCATGAGGCTCTCTACGTCTCTTCCAAGGGGCATTGGAGTGCCTCCCAATTTTTTTTCAGCCCTTGCATTCACTACATAGGCCAACACTATGGGAGACCCACTTCCTAATAATGAGAACATTGTTTTCAGGAGGCCCTCTGACCTCCATGTCTCTTCCAAGGGGCTTTGGAGTGGCTCTCATTTTTTTTTCAGCCCTTGCATTCACTGCATAGGCCAACACAATGGGAGACCCAATTCCTAATAATGGGAACATTTTTTTTCAGGAGGCCCTCTGACCTCTACGTCTCTTCCAAGGGGCATTGTAGTAGGTCCAAATTTTTGGCAGCCCTTGCATTCACTGCATAGACAAACACAATGGGAGACCCACTTCCTAATAATGGGAACATTGTTTTCAGGAGGCCCTCTGACCTCAACGTCTCTTCCAAGGGGCATTGGAGTGCCTCCAAATTCTTGGCAACCCTTGCATTCACTGCATAGGCAAACACAATGGGAGAGCCACTTGCTAATAATGGGAACATTTTTTCATGAGGCCCTCTACGTCTCTTCCAAGGGGCATTGGAGTGCCTCCTAATTTTTGGCAGCCCTTGTATTCACTGCATAGGCCAACACTATGGGAGACCCACTTCCTAATAATGGGAACATTTTTTCATTAGGCCCTCTACGTCTCTTCCAAGGGACATTGGAGTGCCTCCCAATTTTTTTTTCAGCCCTTGCATTCACTGCATAGGCCAACACTATGGGAGACCCACTTCCTAATAATGGGAACATTGTTTTCAGGAGGCCCTCTGACCTCCACGTCTCTTCCAAGGGGCATTGGAGTGGCTCCCATTTTTTTTTCAGCCCTTGCATTCACTGCATAGGCCAACACAATGGGAGACCCACTTCCTAATAATGGGAACATTTTTTTTCAGGAGGCCCTAATCTACATCTCTTCCAAGGGGCATTGGAGTAGGTCCAAATTTTTGGCAGCCCCTTGCATTCACTGCATAGGCAAACACAATGGGAGACCCACTTCCTAATAATGGGAACATTGTTTTCAGGAGGCCCTCCTCTAAGTCTCTTCAAAGGGGTATTGAGGTGCATCCAAATTTTCAAAGGGGCATTGGGGTGCGTCCAAATTTTGGGCAACCCTGCCATTCACTGCATACGCAATAACAGTATAGGAGACCCACTCTTTAGTAATAGGAACAACAAAGCATAGCCGGCTGATGGCTCTCTAAGAATAGTGAGGGCCAACTGCTGGCCCTATAAAAATAGGCTTTGTGACTTTCAGAGTCCCTCCTTCATAAATAGATGATGTGTCACACGCCACATGGCCAGATAAGGTTGTAAAATATTATAATGACATCTCCCGGTGAATGCATTTGTCATGGTTGAAAGCAATGCAAAAGTGCAAAAACGCATCAAAAACGCTACATGTGAACATAGCCCAAGGTGTAGAGGAGTATTTTTGGTTTTGGTTATTTATTTTGCCTTATATACAAGTCATTACCCTGGAAAGGATGTTCCTTAACATATTTCCCAGGAAAATCCATTTTTATTTTTTTTTGTATGGTTTGCTTTGAGTCCGTAAAAGTTGCATAATACCTCTGACAACATTGTTGACTGCAGTGACCTGGGAGTCAGTAATGCTTCCAGGGGTTTTCCCATGCTGTTCCCATGTCATTTGAGCACTGTTCCCATCGATTTGGGCAATTTTTAGGCCTCTGCAATACTTACCCCTTCACCGAGCTTACCTTGTTCACACAGCTTCCGCTTAGTCATTCCGGTCTTCATTCACAGGCCACCGTTCTTCTGCACGCCACAAGTCCCATGGGGTCTTTGGATCCTCCGGCACATACTTGGCCTTGTTGTGACATTATGTCTTGAGGGCTAGTGGGCACTGGAGGTGGCAAAGACCCAACAAAACCTGTGACGTGAAGAATACTGATGGCCTATGAGTGAAGATTGAAATGGCCAAGTGGGTAGCTACGCGGACAAGATGATGACCGGGGAAAGTTGAGTATTAATTTTTTTCTCTGGGTCTACAGAGACTCAAGAGCATAATAAGACATATTTGATTCTCATGAGATAAATTTGATACAACTCAAATCTCCCATAATGGGGTTGTAGAAGTTGTCATGTAAATTATACTATAGGACTGGACTCCATATTTTACTTTATGTGTCGTGATGAAAAAGTCATCTCAAAGTAGAAAGTGAGCCTCATGATGACATTCACCTGCAAATTGATTATCCATAAGTCTGTATACCTTTTTATGTTCTATAACTAACAAGTCGGAGCTCTACTTAAAGAGGGGGCAAGGAAGATGACTCTACAGACATCTAGTGCTGAGATAAAGTAGGCAGAATTAGTGCTGAGGGCTACAAGATCTACCACAAAATATGGATAAAGAAGGACTTTCTGATGTTAGTCCTACCAACACCAGTCACCAGTTAGGACGCTTGAGTGGTGGGATACAACCAGGGTTGGACTGGTCCACCAAAGAACCAGATAATCCTCCGGTGGGCCCTGGCTTCTCCTTCAGGAGAGTTCTTAGTGCAAACCTTGCAGCTGCTATGGGAATCTTGAGTGGTGGAGAAAGGTGGGCCCTCAGAATCAAATTCTCTGATGGGCCCAATGTTCTTCAGTCTGACACTGGATACAGC
This sequence comes from Phyllobates terribilis, assembly GCF_046119375.1. NCBI lineage: Eukaryota > Metazoa > Chordata > Amphibia > Anura > Dendrobatidae > Phyllobates > Phyllobates terribilis. The sequence goes on along the minus strand of NW_027362772.1, from coordinate 263,743,324 downwards.
CATGACAATTGGCACCATCAATGGACACTATCTTACCAAAAGCTGGACCAATTTATATTCCTTCTACACAAGATAATGTTTAAATTCCACAACACCTTAATTAAGTGACATAAAATGTGATAATCCCCAGGCAGTAGAACCTGAATCCAATTATTGGAACTAGGTTTCAGTTCCTCTTTTTTCTGCTTTTTGGTTGATTTCTCTAGATGATTCTTCTAAATTGAAACTACTTAGATAGTAAGAGCCATTAGCAAATTTCCAGATTAAATTGAAACACCAAAAACTTGTGTCCTTACTATTATCTAGTCCCACTGTTATTTTTGCTATGTAAGAGGCGCATGTGATACATCCAAGTTGCCAGCATGGTCGAGGATTCCGAGCGAGGACTGGATGTATTTAGCAAGCACATGGGATTTATTCTTCCATCACCGGTCTTCTGAGAGCTGTTACCAAGCGGAAAGCGAGCTCCAGGCTCTGCGATTTATTAACAGCGCTGTCACAGTCTGTTAAACTGAACCATAAGAGCTGTCAGGTGACAACATAGTCACAGCTCTCCTCTCAGGCTGACCTTTCCCTCTACACTTCTAATTCTGAAAGCTGGCTGCTTATTACAGCTTGGCATAAAATTGTCAGTCTCACGCTCACAGAGCATATGCAAACTTTTACCCTTTAAGTGCTAAATGGGAAAGTTTCAAATATTTGTTTATCTGAGTTTAAATTGATACAAATCTTATCATTAATATGTATGTCCTCATCATTAAAGGGGTTGACTCAAGAAGACGGCCATAATTGAGATTGAAGCTGGCCGGGAAGTCCGCTGATGGCTGTGGGTCCAGCTTCAAAAAAAAACCCTGGAACCTCCATTGCAGATTCTGGTATATTTTCCAAAAAAATAGCACATCATCGTGATAGGACAAATAGGTAAAATTTTGCATTTCTAAGCCTTACAAATGCAAATTTTTACCTATTTAGGGTAAAACAAAATAAATCTAAATTGGGATAAATATAAGATGCATAGTCATTTCACACTAATGGAACTTAAAGGGAATCTGTCAGCAGGTTTTTGCTGTATAATCTGAGAGCAGCAGAGATCCTGATTCCAGCGATGTGTCACTTGCTTAGACACTTGCTGAAGTTTCAATACAATCAGTGTTTTATCAGCAGCAGATTATCACTGCAGGACTAAGTGTCACATGCACAGCAGTCAGGCTAATCTGTGTAACCCCGCCCCCATCACTGATTGGCCTCTTGCTGAAAGTGTACACAGGGAGCTGCCAATCAGATGTGTGGGTGGGGTTACACACAGCTCAGCATTCTGAGCACTCCTAGATGTGCAGCAGAGAAAACAGGGATTCTATCAAAACTACAACAAGCAGTCCAGTAAGTGATACATCACTGGAATCAGGGTCTCAGCCCCTACATTATGATTTTTTTCAGATTACATAGCAAAAACCTGCTGACAGATTCCTTTTAAAGGATATGGACACCATTTTTTTTACTTGTATGAATATATTTTAGGTTAAAAATAAATTTTACAATTGATTTTCAGAAAAGATTTTGCCATCTAAAGCCTCTCCATCCTCTACTGGCTTCAAAATGAGTTATCTATGAATCCTTCAGTGTACTGTCTTTTGACCGGAGAATTTATAGCTCTTATCTTCCTTCTTCTTTTCTGCTGATTTATGGCCACATGAAAGTTTAGCTGAACTTTATGACAGATCAGCTGAGAGGAGTTCAGAATAATTATAAACTGTCATGTCAAGCTCACTGATAGATTCCCAGTTAATTCATTCTGCAGCCAGCAATAGCTAGTGCAACGCAAAAGCTATAGAAGGCAAACGATGTGAAAATGTTTAATGAAACTCAATTGTAAAAATGTTATTTTTCCCAAAATACAATGAAATAAAACTAAATAGCCTCCGCACCCCCCCAGTGACTCTATATCCTTTAAAATATAAAAAGGTAGGAGTCATTTCAAGTACAAAAATGGTCACTAAGGTTCAATGCTAATTAATTTGAAACAAATTTCAAAGAAAGTTCTGGCCTTTACTAGTAGCTGAATTTATAGGGTACGTTCGCATGGTGGATTTTTCGGATTTGTATTTGCAGTGAAATCCACAACTTAAATCGGACAAGTTTACTACAAGTTATGCCAAAAAGTGACGCAAACGGCATTACAAATCTATGCCCATGGCTGCTGTAAAATTGTCTTTCTGACGCACAAATAGGCAATTTTTATTTTTCGCATTTTACTTCATCTGGCTTTGGTGTATGACTGTCGTATAAAAACGCTGTCTAAATCAGTTCCCTTCTATGTGCCTAATCCACTGCCCAATATATATAACTTTAAAACACATCTTTTTCCCAAAATAATTCATGGAACTCCAGAGATCCAATTTTGAGAAAAAGTGCAAAATACTGACCCCCCTATAATGACCTATAAACCCCTTAACCGGAGACAAAGTTGGCACATTTTGGGGCCGCCCATGTATCAGAAAATAAAATCTACAGCAGGTGTAAACTGGCATAGCTTGCTGATATAATTTATGCCAGATTAAAATGCATTATTGGAAATTTGTCACATGGGGGGGGGGGGTAATGATTGTCCATACCCCTTTTGGTAAGCCTCACACAGTTTGCAAAAATGTAAGAATTGGTGCAAAAGGAAAAAGATTCACATATTTTTTGTGCAAATTGCCTCTTCAGAGAGAAAGAGGAATAGGAATAGAACTATACAGCCACCTATTGGAATTAGCGATCCTAAAAGTCAATATCGACCCTTTAACGAGCCTTGTCACATGACTTAAGATAAAAGCCAAACCAAAATCTCAATTTGCAGACACTGTATTTCAGGGTGTTACCCCTCATCAGTGCAAAGTTTGAGATCTGATTTGGCTGTATGAGAGACTTCTGGCCGGGATCCAAGGGGTATCATTTCTCCTTGTGGAGAGTGACAAGCCAAGCCAAGGAGATTTTTAAGCCTTGCAATGCTCCTTTGGGAAATTAAATATGCAAATTGCTACTTTCAATAGGTGGCACTAGATCTCTAGTCCTCGTCCTCTCTGAAGAAACAATTTGCATATTTAATTTCCCAGAGAAGCATTGCATTTTCTTAAAAGTCGCTTCACATTGGCATACATGACTTGGCATGTCACTCTCCATAAGGAGAAACGTTACCCCTTGGATTCCGATATTTTTTGTGCAAATATGCTTTTGCCAAATTTTGCAATTTTTTGACACCAGAAATCTTTTTTCGCATTACACCTACAGCAGCTTTTATGACATCCCATTCTAAGTTCTTAGGCATTAATATTACAGCTTCTGATCTTCTCTGGAGGATTTCTATGAGATTTTGGAGGTGTCTGTGGGAATTTTTGCCCTTTCATGTAGAAAATCATTTGTGAGGTCAAACACTAATGTTGGGGAGCGGCCGGGCTCAAAAAAACTCTCTTCTAGTTCATCCCAAAGGTTACCTTGGATTAAAACGAAATGAGCAAATACCCTGCAGTAAGTAAATAGTAATAGTACATGTAAATAACATAGGGGACTTAGTTGACACTATTTTGATCCCACCACGACAAGGTGTACCCAATCAGGATGGACGCTAACTCATCCCAAAGATTTTAGATAAGTTTCAGGTTCAAACTCTGTGCAGCCAGTTGTGTTCTTCCACCAAACTCCCCCCCATGTCTGTATGGACCTTGTGCACTGGGCACAGTCATGGGGAACAGAAAAGGGCCTTCCCCAAACTGGAAGCTACAAGTGTCCAATATGTCTTGTGCTGAAGTATTAAGATTTCCCTTCACTGGAACTAAAGGGCTGAGGCGGACCCCTGAAATAAAAAACCATAGCATTATCCCTCCTCCACCAAACTGCACAGCGGCCACAATTCAGTCAGGGGGTAACGTTCTCTTGGAATCACCAAACCCAGTCGTCCATCAGATGCCAGATAGAGAAGTGTGGTCCGTCACTGCACAGAACACGTCTCCTCCAGAGTTAGAAGCTTTACACCACTCTATCAGACACTCGGCATTGTGCTTGGTGATGTAAGGCTGTATGCAGCTGCTCAGCCATGGAGACACTTGTCATGAAACTCCTGATTTTTTGTGCTATTGTTAATGCTTGCAGAGATTTGGGACTCATGGCTGAGTCGCTGGGGTTCCTTCCACTTCTCAACAATATCACTCACAGGTGATGGTGGAATATTTAGGAGGGAAGAAATGTCATGATTGGACTTGTTACCCCGTGGCTCCTATTACAGAACCATGGGGCTGCATGTTATACCCCCCTGGGCCAATGGGGCTGCATGATATACACCGGGGCCAATGGGACTAGATGTTATACTCCGGGGACATTGGGGCTGCATGTTATAACCCAGGGCCAATGAGACTGGATGTTATACACCGGGCCAATGGCGCTGGATGTTATACTCCGGGGACATTGGGGGTGGATGTTATACTCCGGGGACATTGGGGCTGAATGTTATACTCCGGGGACATTGGGGCTGGATGTTATACTCCGGGGACATTGGGGCTGCACGTTATAACCCAGGGCCAATGGGGCTGGATGTTATACACCGGAGACATTTGGGCTGGATGTTATAACCCAAGGCCAATGGGGCTGGATGTTATACACCGGGGCAATGGGGCTGGATGTTATACACTGGGGCAATGGGGCTGGATGTTATAACCCAGGGCCAATGGGGCTGGATGTTATACTCCGGGGACATTGGGGCTGGTTGTTATACTATGGGGACATTGGGGCTGGATGTTATACTCCGGGGACATTGGGGCTGGATGTTATACTCCGGGGACATTGGGGCTGCATGTTATAACCCAGGGCCAATGATGCTGGATGTTATACACCGGGGACATTTGGGCTGAATGTTATAACCCAGGGCCAATGGGGCTGGATGTTATACACCGGGGCCAATGGGGCTGGATGTTATATACCAGGGTCAATGGGGCTGGTTGTTATACCCCAGGGCCAATGGGGCTGCATGTTATACACCGGGACAAATGGGGCTGCATGTTATACACTGGGGGCAATGGGGCTGTATGTTATACACCGGGGCCAAAGGGGCTGGATGTTATACTCCAGGGACAATGGGACTGAAGGAGAAAACTGAATTCTGTGACAAACAGGTGTATCTCAAGACTGTTCTCCATATAGTACATATAAAAATCCAATTCATGAATATCCATGAAGTCTTCATCTGCCGCAAAATAATTTACCTTTGTGTTACAGTATGGCCGGTAATAAATTACATTATGTTAATGTGAATCCTTTCAAGACAGATGCTCCACAAAGCACGCATGCCATAATTATATCAATAATCCGAGTCTCACAATTGATAATTACGCCAGCCACTTCTGTAAAACCCTTTATTAATTATGAAAGATGGAGACGCATCAGGTTTCCCGTGCGCTGCTTGTGAACCCATGTAGAGCACCGAGCAGCTTTCCAGAGTAAACGTCTTTCAAAATTAATCCCGTATTATGCAGAAAATGTAACATCCTTGTGTTTGGGCCATTACTGGGATAATGACATCCTCTTGATGTCGTACACACGTGTGCCAATAATGAAACGCTTAGGTGGATTGCAATGTCCGTTGCTGCAATTACTTATTGTAATTTTTGTCTGTCTTGTGTTTTGTACAATTATATTTTCAGAGGATCACAGTAGTGAGATATGTTCCTTAAAGAAAACCCGTCACATTGAAGAAACAGTCCTATCAAAGGGAAGTAGGATCCGCTGGGCTCTGCACCAATCGGCAGAATGGGAATCTATTATCCCTGATGGAATGGAGCTTGTCCTTCACTCCATTCATTTTCTATGCGGCTGCCGAGCGCTGCACTCGGATATTTCCAGAAGTTGGACATCCGACATGCCAGCCAATTTTGTAACAATCATAAAACTTCCCTGTTGGGGGATAAAAATTCACCTTTCTGTCAATAAGTGCCTGTTCAAGCTGTCAAACACCCACTAATCTGTAAGTTACCACCTATCCCATTGATAGGTAATAACTTATTTTTACGGGATAATCCCTTTAAATGAATGAAATAGAAGTTATACTGAATTCTTTCCTACAAATATGTAAATGAATCTGCTCATCACAAATTACAATGTACCTACAATGTGAGAAAGGGCTTATCCTGGAAACATTCATTATCTATACACAGGATAGTTATAAACATATGATCGCTGGGGGTCCGACCACTGGGTCCTCAACTGACCAGTTAGGCCAGTACCTAACCAGCCCTAGGCAAAGTATTTCAGCGTAAAACGCGCGTCGGGGGTGGTGGGTCCCTGGAGCAACTATTGAGGTAAAGTGTGATATATTTTTCTGTGTTTATTTAAACTCGATCTTTTACTTGCACTTATTCTACATCCATTACATGGATTTGAGTAATTGGACAGGTTAAGGATTGATAGAGCAAGTGCCTTACATGCCTTCATACACCAGTCTCTACTTCTTGGATGGTTGGTCAGACGTTATTGGGTTGATATATAATTGACTGTATGAGGTTATGACTAATACATACGATTTAAACATTGCCTATCATAAAGTTATGAGCATTTATCATTTATTTGTGATTAATATGAAATTGTCTTGCTCTTATTATACTTATTTCAGCTAGCAGTAGATTGAAAAGTTGTATTTATTGACTGCAATTGATATTATGAGAATTTGTAATTAAGCACATACCCATATTTCATTACTACCTGGGTACACCCACCTAGTGCCTTATGTGTAGTTTGTCTCACATCTTTTTATATGTTTTTTCATTGTTTTTATATATTTATGAATAAAAATTGAATCTTATTAAAATACAATTGGCCCTTGTGGTAAAGCCTGTTCTTGGAGATGTCTAGAATAGTTATAAATAGTGTTGAGCGAGCACTAAAATGCTTGGGTGCTCGAAGCTCGGGCCGAGCTCACCGTGATACTCGGGTGCTCGACCCGAGCAACGAGCCCAATGTTAGTCTATGGGAGACCCGAGCATTTTATCGGCGGCACCCCCGGCAGTCTGTAGAAAGCCTAAAAAGTGCCCAAAACGATAGTGACAGTGCTTAAATGACATGGGGACAGCACGGGGATCGCCCCAGGAAGCATTTCTGACCCCCAGTTCACTGCTGTCAACAACGTGGTCAGAGGTATTAAGCCACTTTTACGGGCTCACAATAATTCATTCAAAAACAAAACTGAAACTGTTTTCCTGTGAAATATGTTAAGGAACATCCTTTCCAGGGTAAAGACTTGTGTATAAGGTAAAATAAATAACCAAAAACAAAAATACTCCTCCACACGTTGGGCTATGTTCACAAGTAGCATTTTTTATGCGTTTTTGCACTTTTGTATTGCTTTCAACTGTGACAAATGCATTCACAGGGAAATGTCATTTTAACATTTTACAACCTTATCTGGCAATGTGCTGTATGACACATGCATACAGTGCTGAAAACACATGGGAACAGCATGGGGGAGACCCCTGGAAGCATCTCTGACACCCAGGTCACTGCCTAAAAGTGTGCCCATCAGAAGTGATCCTTGCCGCATCAGAAGATGCAGACTTGCAACTATCCCCACGCAAGTCCTTGTCCCAGGGCAGCGTTCAATTGTACCTCCCCCATTCCTTGCAATGCAAGCGCAAATATGCAGCCAACCACCCACCCACCCGCAGGCTGCAGTACTATACTGCTAGCTTGCACTTGAAATGGGGCCTTTTAGTTTGGAGGAGGCCGAAGCTGGCCACTACCTCACGGCTGCTTCGGCAGCGAGGTCTCCATACTCAGTCCCAAGCCACCACTATTTGTCCCGGTAACCTTCCCCACACTTTTCTTAGCCTGGCCTGCTTTAGGGCAGCATTGGACGAGCCCACCAGACAACCAGACTCCTCCGGTGGGCCTTAGCTTCTCCATCAGGGGAGTTGAGAGTGCCAAGGTGAGGAGCATGATGATGATGATAGAAGTAAGAATCTGCTTTGTTTTCTTGGAATGCAAGCGTAAGTGTGCAGCCTGCCACCCACCCACCCCCAGGCTGCAATACCATACTGCTGGCTTGCTTGCACTTGAAATGAGGCCTTTTAGACTTGTGGAGGCAGACGCCGGCCACCATGTCATGGCTGTGTCGGCGGCCTGGTATCCATACTCAGTCCCCAGCCGCCCGGCGGCCAGGTGTCCACACTCGGTCCCCAGCTGCCCCTATTTGTCCCGGTGCGCCTTATACACAAGCGCGCATACCAAAACGCTACCTGTGCCCTCCTCAGTGCATTTAGTGGGTAGGACAGCCTATTCCGCTGTAGTGTGTGCAAGCCAACCCCCTGTTCATGGCACATGCGAAGATGCCTCCCGCCCTGCACCTGTCGTTGCAGACTTGCAACTATCCCCGTTCAAGTCCTTGTCCCAGGGCAGTGTTCAATTGTACCTCCCCCATTCCTTGCAATGCAAGCGCAAGTATGCAGCCTGCCACCCACCCACCCCCAGGCTGCAATACCATACTGCTTGCTTGCACTTGAAATTGGGCCTTTTAGGCATGTGGAGGCGGAATCTGGTCACCACGTCACGGCTGCGTCGGCGGCCTGGTATCCATACTCAGTCCCCAGCCGCCCGGCGGCTGGGTGTCCATAAACGGTCCCCAGCTACCCCTATTTGTCCCTGTGCGCCTTATACACAAGCGCGCATACCAAAACAATACCTGTGCCCTCCCCAGTGCATTTAGTGGGAAGGACAGCCTAACCACAAACACATGGACAAGTGAATGTGGCCAGGGATGGTCCATCTGACTGACGCCTTCGCACTGGGTTAATATTGTGGAAGCCGGGACACAGTTGGACACTGGGATGCAACACGTCCTCCAGACATAGAGGATTGCGGGTCCTGGGTCAATCAGGCTTCAACACAAAGTTCAGAAGGTACACAGCAGCAGTGGTCGGCCTCCTACACAACGAGTAAATTATTCATGATCATGAGGCCATCCGTCTCCTTAGCTTTCTGTTCCTTGGAATGCAAGCACATGTATGTAGTAGCGGCTAGGCCTGAGGTGGTATGCGTTTTGGCGCATATCCTACCTCCTCCGAGGATTTCTGGATATTTTCCTGCTACTATCCCAGTTCTATGACTACCATTAAAACAAAGCTTCAGGTGATGAATGATGGATGAGCTGGTGTCAAAGGAGAAAGAGCAGGAGGAACAGGGACCATTCACATCAATATCAGGCTAGTCAACCACACATGTCTTGTAGGATATATTTCTGTACCAAAAGGAGCGGTTCGGCTACACAGTTATAGGGCATACAGTGAGTGCAATGCCTACCAAAAATTTCAAGCCACTCCAATGCCCCTTGGAAGTGACATGGAGGTCAGAGGGCTTTAACTAAACCGTTTTTTCCATTTATAGCAACTGGGTCTCCTGTACACTGTTGGCCTAAGCAGTGAATGGAAGGCTTTCCAAAAATTATGAGGAACTGCAATGCCCCTTGAAACAGACGTGTATTACAGCGTACTGAAAACCTTCTACCCATTATTGGGGAGTGGGTCTCCCTTAGTGTTCGCCTATGCATTGAAAATCAAAAGCTGACTAAAATTAGGAGGAAATGCAATGCCCGTTGGAAGAGTCGTGGAGGTTAGAGGTAATTAAAAACAACATTTCAATGCCCCTTGGAAGAGCTGTGGAGTTCAGAGTGGTTTAACAAGACGGTTTTAATGCCCCTTGGAAGAGACGTGGAGGTCACAGTAGCTTAACAAGATGGTTTTAATGCCCCTTGGAAGAGTGGTGGAGGTTACAGTGGAATAAAAAGACAATATCAATGCCCCGTGGAAGAGACGTGGAGGTCACAGTAGCTTAACAAGACGGTTTTAATGCCCCTTGGAAGAGTGGTGGAGGTCGCAGTGGAATAAAAAGACAATATCAATGCCCCTTGGAAGAGATGTGGAGGTCACAGTGGCTTAACAAGACGATTTTAATGCCCCTTACAAGAGCCATGCAGTACAGCATATCAAAAACATTATTCCCATTATTGGGGAGTGGGTCTCCCATAGTCTTTGCCTATGCCTTCCAAGCAAAAGCTGCCAAAAATTAGGACGGAGGAACTTGCAATGCCCCTTACAAGAGCCATGCAGTACAGTATATTAAAAACATTATTCCCATTATTGGGGAGTGGGTCTCCCATAGTCTTTGCCTATGCCTTTCAAGCAAAAGCTGCCAAAAATGAGGATGGAGGAACTTGCAGTACTGGCAACACTGACCACGGTCACCCTGGTGGTATAGTGGTGGTGGAGGCTGAGGATAAGGAGAAGAGCAAAAAACAGCTGAAATGAGGAAGCGTATACCCATGTGTGGGTGTGAAGCGGTGCATGGGAATACACCTCCCGAAATAACACAGTGGATTTGACTTTATGTTACTCTGCTGTCATTTGGTGGTGATGAGAAGTCTGGCCCAATCCAGCCCTTGTTCATTTTGATAAGGGTCAGCTTGTCAGCATTGTCAGTTGACAGGCGAGTGCGCTTATCAGTTATAATTCCCCCAGCGGCACTAAAAACACGCTCCGATAACACTCTAGCGGCAGGGCAGGCCAGGACCTCCAAGGCATACAGAGTGAGTTCATTCCAAGTGTCCAGCTTGGATACCCAATAATTAAAAGGCACAGAGGAATCACGGAGGACGCTGGTACGGACGGCAAGGTACTCCCTCACCATCTTTTGAAACTTTCCACTCCTTGTGAGAGTACCCACGCCTCAGGGCCTGTAAGCTGGGCGGGTCTCAGAAAACTGTCCCAGAACGTCCAACCCTGCCTCTTCTGGATTGGAGTTGCGTCTCTCTGGCCTGTACGCCTTGGTTGGGCAACGAACTATGACCTCTGCCGCTAGCGTGTTCAGATGGGAATTGTTTTAACAGTTCTGCAGCAAGGGCCTTCTGGTACTGCCCCGTTTTTGTAGACCTCTCCACCTCAGGAATAAGAGAGTGAAAGTTCTCCTTGTAGCGGGGGTCTAAAAGTGTCACCAACCAGTAATGACTGTCACCCAACATTTTGACAACGCGAGGGTCACGGTTATGGCAGCGTAACATAAAGTCGGCCATGCGTGCCAGACTGGTAACGGACAAGACTTCCGTGTCCTCACCAAGATGACGACTGACCATGCTCTCCTCCTCCTCCTCATCCCCCCTGTCCTCAGACTACCCACGCTGAACCGACGGTATGACAGTTGTACAGGTACTACCCGTCTACAGCGCATGATACCAGCTCCTGTTCTTCCTCCTCCTCCTCTCCTTCATTGTGCACAGAAGGATTCTGTCTCCACCAGCCTAAAAGGCAGCATTTCCTACGCAAGCAGTCGTGAAATGTGCGAATTTAGGACTGTGGCCTGTGGGGCGTTGGCTGCGAATTTGCGCTTTAGTTCAAAGCTCTGGGATATGGACAATTGAACGCTGTGGTGGGACGTGGACATGGACGTTGATGCTGTTTCTTGAGAAACTGCCATAACAAGTGAAGGCTGAGAGGAGGGGGCATCTTTGCATGCAGTATGGACAGGGGATTGCCTTGCACGCACAACAGAGGGTTCTCTTACACGCACAACAGCGGAAGAAGCAGTGGTGACACCCGCTGACACTGGTCGTGGACCCTGGGGTTCGCTCCACAAAGTCGGGTGCTTTGCTGACATGTGCCTGATCATGCTGGTGGTGGTCAGGCTGGTAGTTTTGTCACCCCTGCTGATGCTGGCCTGGCAGATGGTACAAATGGCCTTTTTGGGGTTATCAGCAGTGTTATGTTCTGCTACCAAAGCTAAGGAAAGAGAGGAGATCTGTCCCTACTATGAGACTCAGCTGAATCCCTACGATGTAACAGGGAACCTGATCCTGCGATCAGACCTGCTAAAGTCCTAATCTAGTCTGTACGAAGACCTATAGATGTGGGGAGGGAATCCCTACAAGTACTAAGGACTGGGAGGAATATGGGACACCTCCTAACAGAAATAGTAGCAGACAGACGAACAAACAAAATAGATAGAACATAGAGGTCCGTAGACCAAGCAAACTAACAGAGTTAGATACAGAGCACAGGCTAGCTAGAAAGTAGATATACAATGAAGTCCAGCAAAGCCAGAAGGGCGGAGCAGGACTAAATAGGCCAACAAGGTCATGTGACCAGCAAAGGAAAAAAAAACTAACAGCAAGGTTCTAACAGTACCCCCCCTTCTAAGAGGATCCTCCGGATCCCCTAGGACCAGGCTTATCAGGAAATCTCCTGTGAAACGCTCTGATAAGTCTGGACGCGGAAACATCATCTGACCTCACCCAAGAGTTATCCTCGGGTCCGAAACCTTTCCAGGCCACAAGATACTGCAAACTACCTCTATACCGTCTAGAGTCAAGGATGCGAGAAATTTCATATTCCCCGTCCTCCACCACCGGAGGAACAGAGGCAGAGGCGTCACCATCCGACACAACAGCTTTTTTTAACAGAGAGACATGAAAGACCGGATTAATTCTCCAGGAGGTAGGAACCTCCAACCTAACAGCAGATTGGTTGACAACCTGAAGCACCTTAAAGGGCCCTACAAACTTGGGACCCAATTTCTTAGAAGGAATCCTCAACCGCAGATTCCTAGAGGACAACCAAACCATGTCACCAACAGCGAACAAAACCTCCTGTCGTTTCCTATCAAAGTAGTCTTTAGATTTTCTGTTGGCCTCCTGAAGATTACCACGCACATCCGTCCAAACTCTTTCCAAATCACCGGAAAAATTCTCCTCCTCAGGCACGGCAGATCCCAACTTGGAGAACGACCCAAACGACGGATGTCTCCCAGAACAACAAAAAAAAGGCGAACAACCAGCAGAAGAAGATGTATGATTGTTCAGAGCAAATTCGGCAAGTGGCAGAAACTCAGACCACCCCTCTTGATTGTCTGCCACAAAACAACGCAAGAACTGCTCAACATCCTGGTTTTTCCTTTCTGTCTGGCCATTAGATTCAGGATGATATCCGGACGAAAACGACAAATGAATTCCCAACCTGTCACAAAAGGCACGCCAAAAACGAGCCACGAACTGAGGACCCCTATCAGAAACAATGTCAGTAGGAACGCCATGAAGTCTGACAATTTCCTTGACAAAGGCCTTAGCGAGAGTTTTAGCGCAGGGCAGTTTGACGAAGGGAACCAAGTGACACATCTTGCTAAAACGGTCCACGACCACCCAGATGACAGTAAAACCCTCAGAGGGGGGAAGGTCAGTTATAAAGTCCATAGCCAAATGTGTCCAAGGAGCACTGGGGACCTCCAAAGGACAAAGCAACCCCGCAGCAGGAGTATGTGAGGACTTAGATCTAGCACATATAGTACATTGGCGCACCCACTTAATGACTTCCTTCTGCCATCCAGGCCACCAAAAACTGCGACCCACCAGTCTCTTGGTCTCAGAGATTCCGGGATGACCTGCCAACCGAGATTCGTGACACTCAACAAACAAATCTCTCCTAAAGGTCTCAGGCACAAACAACCTCCCATGAGGAGTGTTAGATGGGGCATTCTCCTGAGCTTTAAGAATCTCATCTTCCAAAACGGAGTCTAAAGCAGCTATCACAACACCTTCTTGTAAAATGTTTTCCTCTTTCTCAGCACCGACTATGGGAGAAAAACTGCGAGACAAGGCATCCGCCTTAACATTCTTAGTACCAGGGATGTAAGTAACGGAGAAATTAAACAGCGAGAAAAACAGTGCCCACCTAGCCTGACGGGCATTCAGGCGCTTGGCAGCATCAAGATATATCAGATTTTTATGATCCGTAAGAACCTGAACGGGAAATTCCGCACCTTCCAAGAAGTGGCGCCAGTGTTCAAATGCGAGTTTAATAGCCAATAATTCCCGATTACCAATATCGTAATTCAATTCAGTCTCCGAAAATTTTTTTGAAAAAAAGGCACAGGGATGTAATCCATCCCCGTTATCCTGAGACAATACTGCGCCAACCCCCACAGAGGAAGCATCAACCTCAACCAAAAACGGCCTAGTAACATCAGGCTGCATAAGGATGGGAGCAGAGGTGAACCTCTCCTTGAGATACACAAAAGCTTCAATGGCCTCAGAAGACCACTGAACCGCATCAGCACCTTTCCTGGTGAGATCAGTCAGAGGTTTGACAATACTAGAAAAATTTTTTATGAACTTTCTATAGTAATTGGCGAAACCCAAAAACCTCTGTATCGATTTCAAACCAATAGGCCTAGGCCATTCCTGCACAGCCTGAACCTTAACCGGATCCATCTCAAAACCTTTGCTGGAGATAATGTAGCCCAAAAAACTAATTCTCTGTACAGCGAACTCACATTTCTCCAGCTTAGCAAAAAGCGAATTGTCCATTAATAACTGTAATACCTCACATACGCTCCGCCAATGAGACTCCAGATCCGGCGAATAAATCAAAATGTCATCCAAATACACAACCACATTTTTGCCGATCAAAGGTCTAAGGATGTCATTAATAAGATTCTGAAAAAATGCAGGAGCATTAGTAAGACCAAAAGGCATAACCAGGTTCTCAAAATGACCCACAGGAGTGTTAAAAGCAGTCTTCCATTCATCACCCTCCTTCATGCGCAACAGATTGTATGCCCCCTTAAGGTCAATTTTAGAGATCCACTTGGCCCCCAATAACTGGTTAAACAGATCAGGAATCAATGGCAGTGGGTAAGGATTGCGTACCGTAATTTTGTTAATCTCACGAAAATCCAGACAAGGACGTAAACCGCCGTCCTTTTTTTTTACAAAAAAAAATCCAACCGCCACAGGAGACTTAGAGGGCCTAATGTGACCGGCGGCCAAGCTTGTCTGTATGTATTCCTCCAAAGCCTTCCTCTCAGGAATAGTAAGGTTAAATAAACGACTCTTAGGAAGAGTCGCTCCAGGGACAAATTCAATAGAACAATCATAGTCTCTATGGGGAGGCAAAACCTGCGAATCCTTCTCAGAAAAAACTCTCCAAAAATCCTGAATAGGAACAGGCAATTCTCCCCTATCCAAAGCTGCAATACGCCCGTTACAACACTTGTCATAACATTTATGGCTCCAGGATTTAATTTCACTGGTAGACCAATCCAGTACAGGATTGTGGAATTTTAACCAGGGCAAACCCAATATTACTGGAGAAGGCAAGTTATTCAACACTACCAAATCCAATTTCTCATGGTGAACACCATTAATAGTGAGAGGAAATTCACTGACCTTGAGAGTAATATTCTTCAAAGGGGAGCCATCCACAGAAACCACAGCAATGGGGGATGACAAAGGTTCAGGTTTTAAATTGAGTTTTTCCACTAATCCCCCATCAATTACATTCAGTGTAGACCCGCAATCAACAAACACCCGAAATTCCATTAATTTTTCCTGAGCAATCGTGGAAGCAGCTAAAAATATACCCTTGGAATTTAAACAGGCAATACGGGCGTGACTGACCATTTTTTTTTCTTTCTTCATACGAAGCTCACAGCCTTTAATCAAATGACCAGATTTTCCGCAATAGAAACACAAGCCTTGCGAAAAACGACGGTCTTTTTCTTGAGAGCGAGGTGCCACCGATCCAATCTCCATCGGTTCACCACTGTTAGTACACACATTATCATAACCAGAAACTGACATAGCAGAGGATTTGCTCTCATTAACCCTAGCACGCAGTCTTCTATCCACCCGTATAGCTAATTGCATAGCCTGTTGCAAATCTTCAGGTGTAGGATAAGCAATTAGCAGGACTTTAACCCTTTCACTGAGCCCAGCAAGAAATAGACTTTTCAGAGCAGAATCGTTCCACCCTGTTTGAGTGGACCAACGACGAAAATGTGTACAATATTTTTCCACATTACCTGATCCTTGTTTTAGACGTCTCAACTCAGTCTCAGCTGATGCGACACGGTCAGGATCATCATATAATAGTCCCAAAGCAGAAAAAAAACTATCCACTGATCTGAAGCATGAATCACTAGGTTGCAAAGAAAAGGCCCACTCCTGAGGCTCTTTGCGCAAAAGTGACATTATGAACCCTACGCGCTGGGATTCATCCCCAGAGGACTTAGGTCTCAAACGAAAATACAATAAGCAAGCATTTTTAAATGAAAAAAATTCTCGGTGTTCACCAAAAAATAAATCCGGCAAACATACCTTAGGCTCCAAGAAATGTGCTCCAGGACAGTTACTCACGTGCTGACGGAGCTCGGCCACCTCCAGAGAGAGTCCCTTCAGGCGATGAGCCAAATCCTGAACCGACACCATGATGGAACAGAAAAATCTTTCCTTAGAGAATTTGCTGGCTGGACTTACTGTTATGTTCTGCTACCAAAGCTAAGGAAAGAGAGGAGATCTGTCCCTACTATGAGACTCAGCTGAATCCCTACGATGTAACAGGGAACCTGATCCTGCGATCAGACCTGCTAAAGTCCTAATCTAGTCTGTACGAAGACCTATAGATGTGGGGAGGGAATCCCTACAAGTACTAAGGACTGGGAGGAATATGGGACACCTCCTAACAGAAATAGTAGCAGACAGACGAACAAACAAAATAGATAGAACATAGAGGTCCGTAGACCAAGCAAACTAACAGAGTTAGATACAGAGCACAGGCTAGCTAGAAAGTAGATATACAATGAAGTCCAGCAAAGCCAGAAGGGCGGAGCAGGACTAAATAGGCCAACAAGGTCATGTGACCAGCAAAGGAAAAAAAACCTAACAGCAAGGTTCTAACAAGCAGAGTCTTTAAAAAAATTTCAGACTCTGGAAGACCTACCGTTTGTACTGGCAACGTGCCTCGTGTTGGTGCTACGGGGAACGGTTGCCCGCCTTCTGTCTGCGGCCACCACACTGCTTCTTCCTGCCTGTTGGGGTACTCTGCCTCCCTCCCCCTGTGTGCTGCTGGCCTCGCTCTGCGTGTCCTCCTCCCACGTTGGGTCAGTTACTAGATCATCCACCACCTCCTCCTCTTCCACTTCCGCACCACGGTCCTCCTCCTCACTTCGTGGCAATTGTGTCTCGTCATCGTCCACCTCTTGTGACAAATTGCCAGCGTCGCCTTCCTGTGGCCGTGGCTGTTCAAATATTTGGCCATCGCTACATGGGATCTCCTCTTCCACCACTTCAAGTGGAGCAGGCGAGGGGCCCAAATATGGAAATGGACCAGTGAACAGCTCTTCAGAGTGTCCAAGTGTGGGATCAGTTGCTGTCTGACGACACTCGGCATGGTGGGAGGAAGGAGCATCAGGGTGAGGAGGAGTATGCGGTCGAGACTCACGACTACTAAGACTTGACCGTGTGGAAGACAGACCGGAGGTGGTGGTGCCCAGGTGACTGGAAGTTTTATCTGCTATCCAATTAATAACCTGTTCACACTGATCAGTTCGCAATAGTGGTGTTGTTGTGTGCTTCCCTAGTAATTCGGTTTTGAACTGGGAGCGAGAAGATGTGGCTGTTGGTTGTGGCACATTTTCACCTTGGCCACGGCACCGTCCTCTGCACGCACCATCACCAGAACGTCCAGTTCCACGTCCCTTGCCACGCGCCTTGCCCATTGTAAATGAAGTAAAATAGCTTACACTCGTACTATCAATGGCAAAAGGGTAATAAAAAGGAGATTAGAACCGTGGAAGAGGAAAACCACAGCTCTAGTTCTCTGGCCTACACCAGAATCTTTTAAACAGATATATTTGTGTCTGAACAGTCAGCGAGACACTCAAACTGTTTTCTTTTATGTAAAAAAGGCAAAAAGGTGGATTACACCCAGATTTGAACCGTGGAAGTGGAAAACCACAGTTCTAGTTCTCTGGCCTACACCAGAATCTTTTAAACAGATATATTTGTGTCTGAACAGTCAGTGAGACACTCAAACTGTTTTTTTTTTATGTAAAAAAGGCAAAAAGGTGGATTACACCCAGATTTGAACCGTGGAAGAGGAAAACCACAGTTCTAGTTCTCTGGCCTATACCAGAATCTTTTAAACAGATATATTTGTGTCTGAACAGTCAGCGAGATACTCAAACTGATTTTTTCATGGAAAAAAAGGCAAAAAGGTGGATAACACCCAGATTTGAACAGTGGAAGAGGAAAACCACAGTTCTAATTTCCTGGCGTATACCAGACTTTTTTAAATAGATATATTTGTGTCTGAACAGTCAGCGAGACACTCAAACTGTTTTTTTTTTATGGAAAAAGGGCAAAAAAGTCAATAATGCAGAGATTTGAACCGTGGAACTGCAAAACCACACTTCTAGTTATCTGGCCGAAACCAGACTCTTTTAAACAGATATATTTGTGTCTGAACACTCCCAGACACACTCAATTTTTTTTCTGGGGGGGTGGGGGAAATACCAAAAGGTTAATAAGACGGGTATTTGTACAGTCTGACTGAGGGAAAAAAAATAAAAAAATAAGAGGATTTAAATGAAAAAAAAAGGATTTTTCCTGGCCCCTGAGACCTGGGGCTAAGTCTAGCAATTTGAGCAGCAGCAGCACACAGGACTATAAGGCAGTGTTTGTTGGTATAACCACTGCGTCTCCTATACAGCCTGCCTGCCTGATATCTGGGATGGATATTAGTCCTCAGAAGGACTGTTTGTTTGATTTTGCAGGCTTTAGAGACCCTACACTACCTATTTCGCAGTATAAATCTCTCCCTAGCTCAGCAGCACTCTCCCTAGACTGTCTGATTCGGAGCGACTGTGTCCAAGATGGCGGCGCCCGGTTTTAAATACTCGAGGTGACGCTGTGCGGCCAGCCAATCACTGTAATGCCCACAACTAACATGGCTGCGGCATTACAGTGACTGGCTGGCAATGCCTGTATGTTCATTGGCTCTGTGAAGAGCGCCAAACATGCAGGGCGGAGACCCGAGCTCCCGCCCGAGTAACCCGAAAATGCTCGGTGCTCGCCGAACATCCCGAGTAGAGAGATGCTCGGGCGAGTACCGAGCAGTGTCGAGCATGCTCGCTCAACACTAGTTATAAACATATGATCGCTAGGGGTCCAACCACTGGGTCCTCAACTGACTCCAAGAACAAGGGGTCTGTGTCCCCATTTAGTATAGATGAATGATCACAATTCCATTCTTCATTTACATGGGTCTATGAAGATACAGAACCCCCATTCTTAAGATTAGTGGGGATCTTAGAAGCCGTACCCCCACCAATTATACATTTAACACGTCTACTGAAGAAAGGAGATAAATGTTGACGGTGGGTTGGGTTGACCGCTTTAAAGATTAGGATGAAGAAGATTAATTTCATGACCATTGTTTTATTTAACAATCCCGGGTTTTGGAATGGAGAGTCCTCACAAAATACTTTTCTGCAAACCACAACTGTCTATATAATATTGCCATCTAAGCAGATATGCCCTCTCCAAGGTATCAAGTCTGAGTATTGATTGCCGTCTCCTGTACAGTCCTAGACAATATGGAACCCAGAATCTTCGTGGAGGGAGAAATCGGTACAGTCTTCCAGACTCGACATCCTGAGGTCAATATTTGCTGTCTGTGTTGGCCGGCCAGGAGTCCACAGGCGCTTACTCAGTAAGGTGAAGAAGAGAACCCCTGTTCAAAATATGCCGAGCAGAAAATGGAATATCCCAGGATTCAGCTGGACAAACATCGAGTCTGGAATAAGACGATCTCACATTACCCTGCAATAGTTTGTATCATGGGGAATGTGCAGCAAGTGTACTCTCACTGAGTCTCGTACATTAGTACATTTCGCTGCCATTTTTAAGACCAATGTGAATGAATTTCAGCATATCCACATATACAGTATACAGTACAATGTCACACCCTAAATGGCATAGACTGTGATTTAGCACCTTTTGCTTGACTGATCGAAGACTTGAGTCTAGAACCTGATGACGTGATAAAATCGTTTCATCAGAGACAGCGCCGACCAACACTCCTCTGTACTCATCGGACAAATTGAATTGTCACATAGATGCACATAGTGACAATAATAAAATGTAACATTTTGCTTACAATACAAGTTCATATCAGATCTTACTTCAATATGGTGCCTGTACAATGCTCCCAAGGGGTAAAGTTTCTTCTTGTGGAGAGTGACATGCCAAGCCTGGCATTACCAATGTGAGGAGACTTTTAAGCCGTGCAATGCTCCTCTGGGAAATTAAATATGCAAATTGCCTTTCCAGAGAGGAAGAGGACTAAAACAATAGCGCCACCTATTGGAAGTAGTAATCCTAAAAGTTAATGTTGACTCTTTAACGAGCCTTGCCATATGACTTAGGATAAAAGCCAAACCAGAATCTCAATTTTCACACACTGTGTTTCGGGGTGCTGCCCTTCATCAGTGAAAAGTGTGAAATAATTCAGGGCCTAAATAATACCACCATTAATTGTTCAAATAATACTTCCATACAGTGTCCAAGTAATGCTACCATCTACAACCAACAAAATACCACCATACAGTGCCCACATATTACCGCCTGATAGTAATAAAACTAGCGGTTTAAGGTTAATTTAATCCCAAGGGATCTGGGATAGTAAAAAAGGCATCATATCTAGTTATTGAGGGAATTCATTGTAATATTGCCGGTGGTATAGGATGGTGAAATTAAATAATTAGGCATCTCTTGTGGCTAAGGTTGGTGGAAAAATAATTGGAATATTCTTGATGGTCTAAGGAGGTCCAGGAGATGAATGATACCGTACATCCCATGTGATCTGGGTTGGTGAAGATAAATAAGTCATCCCTGGTGATTTAGGGTACTGGAGATAAATAATACATGCCTTGTGATCTTGGGTGGTGGAAATAAATAAGGGATTATCGGTGGTCTAGGGAGGGGAGATAAATAAGTCATACCCAAGGATCTTGGATGGTGGAAATAAATAAGACATTCCTGGTGGTCTAGGGAGGGGAGATAAGTAAGACATCCCTTACAATTTAGGGTGGGGAAGATAATGAAGACATGCCTGGTTCTCTTAGATGGAGGGGATAAATAAGATATCCCTGTTGATCTAAGGTGGTGGCGATCAATTAACATATCTAGTGATCTAGAGTAGTGGAAATAAATAATACATCCTTGGTGATCTAGGGTGATGAAGATAAAGAAGTCAAGATAAATAAGACATTCCTGGAGGTCTAGGGTGGTGGAGGAATTAATTGTAATATTTCTGGTGGATTAGCACTCAGGTGATCTAGGGTGGTGGAAAAAAATAATACATCCCTGTTGATCTACGGTGGTGGAGATAGATAAGACATGTTTGGTGATCTAAGGTGGTGAATATAAATTCATCTTTGGTGGTCTATGGGGGTGGAGGTATATGGTACAGTACATCCCTGGCCAACTGAGGTGGTGGAGATAAATACGACATTCCTGGTAATCTAGGGTGGTAGAGACGAATAATCCATACTTGGTGGTCTAAGGTGGCGTAGGAACTATTTGTAATATTTTTGGTGGCCTATGGTGGTAAAGGAGATATTGTATATGATACAGTACATCCTTGGCCATCTAGGGTGGTGGAGATAAATAGACATCCCTGGTGATCTAGTGTGGTGGAGATAAATAGACATCCCTGGTGGTCTAAAGTGATGTAGGAATTAATTGTAATATTTTTGGTGGCCTACGGTGAGATGAATAATATAATACATCCCTAGTGATTTAAGGTGGTGGAGATAAATAAAACATTCCTGATGGTTTAGTAGTTTAGGATGTTTTTGATTTTTAATACATGATCCAGTAAACAACTATTTGTAATTCGGAATAATTTTTATATGAAAAGATTATATAATGGCAAAAAAAGAGAAGCTAACCTGACCCTGACCAACTATTGAGCTGTTGACCATACAGCTACAGGAATATAAAATTATGATCCTTCATCATCATCATTGCACCATCATCATCCTTCTCCCCGATGTTTTTGTTTTGCATCCACTTATATTTTTCTCGGGGACGTAACTGGCTACGGAATTTTGTGTCGTCATGGCAACAGACTACTAGATAGACAGTGAGTGGCAATTAGGCTGAATACGAGAATGTCTGAGTATTCTCCTAATTTTTTTTTTGTGGGATGTGATGCCCCCTCTAGCTGTTTTCCCCTTATTTAAAGAGATTCTCCACCTGAATTTAGATTTTGTAAGACAATGGGTAATGACAGTGCATGATAGGGATTAGTCTTGTCAAAATTCCCTAACACTTCTCAGCGCAAGTTAATTGGTGTTTCTTAGTTAAAAGGAACCTGTCAAGTTACATACACAGTCCTTTCTGCAGGCAGCACGGCATGGAGCAGGAGGAGCGGAGCGGATTAATATATAGTTTGTGTAAAACAATTCAGTATAACTTGTGGCAGAACTTCTTGCTTATTCTGGGCTTTGGAGTCCAGTAGGCGGTCCTAAGAAGTGATTGTCAGACATGTCTGTATACACACTTATACAAGAAGGCTATCAATTAGAGATGAGCAGACCCAAACTTAAAAGTTCGGGGTTTGTACGAGAGAGAGAGAAAGAGAGAGAGAATTTTCCAGCTCAAAAGTTCAGGTCCCCATTGTCTTCAATAGGGTTCGGGTTCTGGTTCAAGTTCGGGTACAGTTCTGGTAACCAAACCTAACTTTGGAATAAAGTTCAGGTCGGGCACCAGAACCCGAACTTCCATGGGTCCACTCATCCCTACTGTCAATCACTGATTAGGACTGCCTAATAGACTTGTGGAATAATTGAAATTAAAGGATCTACTGTACAGTATATACGCTGCTCAAAAAAATAAAGGGAACACTCAAATAACACATCCTAGATCTGAATGAATGAAATATTCTCATTGAATACTTTGTTCTGTACAAAGTTGAATGTACTGACAACAAAATCACAAAAAAATCATCAATGGAAATCAAATTCATTAACCAATGGAGGCCTGGATTTGGAGTCACCCCCAAAATTAAAGTGGAAAAGCACACTACAGGCTGATCCAACTTTGATGTAATGTCCTTATGTAACACTGGTACTTTAGATGCAGTGACACAGAAACAAAGAGCAGCCAATACAGGGTTAATAAACAGGGGAGGTTTATGATAACAGGGTAAATCTTCATGCAGGGAGTAACAGAGGAAAATATGGGGAAAAACAAGGGAAATAGCAGGTAGAAGTCTATAACTGACAGTTCACAGCTTAACTAGATGTAGCAGAGTCAAACCGGTTGTAAACGACAGTTTTTACACTTAGCTGACTCTTTTCCTCCACAAGGCAGTCACCAGCTCATGCTGGTGACGCTTCCTTCAGGCTTACCTGCCCAAACAATGCTCCATCTTCTGGCTGCAGCGGGCGGTCTCTGGTTTTACCCGCTGAGCCCCTAGTCCATAACAGTGCACCTCACGTGCTCGGCTTCACGGACACTGCGTTTCTTCTCCCTCTAGTCGGCTTGACTCCTCCGGTCCACTGCACTCGGATCTTGCTCCCAGTACTGGAGCCAGGAGCCTGGACCCTCTCATACTGCTCTCCTGAGCAGAACTCTCTTGCCGCTTTCCCGCGCAAAAGTCCTCGTCTCTCTCTCTCTCTAGCCACGCCACCAGTTTTCCGGTCACCTGACCTCCCAGCTCTCACTCTGGACACGCCCCCAGCTTCCCAGTCACCTGACTCCTGTGCTCGCAGTCTGTCTTCCCCCTGCAACCAGAGGTACGGCCCCGGCCGTTCCGGATCCCTTCTTCTGAAAGTACTTACACCCTGGTCTTCCCCATTACACCCCCACTCTCCTTTAACTCGCCATTCCACGGGCGAGAGTTCCTTCACCAAACGTTCACATTCTTGGACTTCCAGGATGATGCGGTGCCATATGAATTGATCTTGTTCGTAATGGTGAGGAGGCACTCCTGCTGTTTTCCGTTCTGACCGGCATAACTCAGTTTGACCGATGGGGGGTGCAGGGTCACTTGGATTCCCAATCTCCGCCTGCCCGGTGGCTTCAACCGAGGTTGTGCCCTCGCCGCCTGCACTGAGGACTGCAGGTAATCGAGTGCTGGGGCTCAGAGGTAGAATGAACAATTCTTCTTCGTCCACATCATGGCTTGGGGCAACTGTGACAGGACCCTCTCTAGAAGCAGATAATTATTCTCCATCCTCGTCATCTTTAGACAGACAGGGTCGCAGCATACTACGATGAACCACTCTGGTAGGGGCTCCTTCAGCCCCCTCGAGTTGAACTTCATACACAGGTCCTTCAGCGCCAATCCTGCGCTTCACTCGGTGCGGGGTCCGTTCCCACCGCCTATTCAATTTGCCCCGGGGTCGCCTGTCCCGAACCAACACCCGCTCCCTGGGCCTCAGAGCTGTCCCTCGAAGAGGCAATGTCTCATGATGGTTGAGCTCCTGAAACTTTTGTTGTACCAACCGTGGGAGGGTCGGCAGTCGATGCTGATGTTCCCGGACCCAGGAAGACATCCCCGTCCGTGGGTAGTCCTCCTCGGGGTCCAGCTCTAACTCGGTAATCTCTCACCCCTTTCGCCCGAACAGCAAGGTATAAGGAGTGAACCCCGTCGTACTATTCACTCGGTTGTTGTAGACCCACAACAGCTCGGCCACAAACTCAGGCCATCGTACCTTCCGATCTACCTCCAACGTACGGAGCATTTGGATCAGTGTCCCATTAAAGTGTTCACAGGCCCCATTTCCTTGAGGGTGGTAAGGTGTAGTTTGTGACTTTTCAATCTTGTACAACCGGTGCAGCTCTTCCATCACCTGGCCTTCGAAGCAGGCGCCTTGATCGGAATGGATCCTCTTTGGGCAGCTGTACACCCGAATGAAGTCCCGGCACATGGCCTGCTCAGCTGACTCGGCGGTCTGGTCTCTGGTCGGGGTCACTACCGCAAACTATGTGAAGTGGTCTGTCATTACCAGGCAATGTTCATACCCGAGTGCGCCGGTCCAACAGTCAAATAGTCGATCATCAGCACCTCCAAGGGGGCAGAAGTCACAATGGTTTGTATGGGGACCCGCTGTTCCGGGGGCTTAACCAGCTCACAGCTCCGACATATTCGACAAGTGTCTTCTATTGTTGCTCGCAGTCAGGGATGATACACCAGCCTCTGCAACCACTGAAACGTCTTCTCTGGTCCGAAGTGAGCCCCTCGTTCATGAGCCTCCTTAGCCACTACTCCGACCAACTTCTCTGGGATCACCACTTGCCAGGTTCCCGAACTCTCGCAGTAGCTGCACCCGTCTGTACTAAGGCCCGTCTCGCAAACACAGTCTCTCCCATTGTCCCAGCATTTTCAGTGCTCCCGGGGACAGGGTACTCCTCTCTTCTCGACTGGGGACTTGCCGCAAAGCCATGCATTGACGTAATTGAATAACTTCTCTGTCAGTCTGTTGAAGTTGGATCCAGTCATCTCTTGGCCGCCCTAGCACTTGTTCTTCCGACGTCTCTCCGATCTGTCCCTGCGCCGCGGCCAGCAGTCCCACGAAACTTCGGAAGCTAGGGGTCTCACCCGCCTCCAAATCTTCATCGCGGTCATGATCAGGCCGTTCATATGTCACTCTGGAGAGGGCGTCGGCATGAGTATTCTCTGCCTTAGGCCAGTAGGCGATCTTATACCGGTACCTGGCCATGTGGGCCACCCACCGCTGCTCCAGGGCCCCCAATTTCGCATTCTCCAGGTGGGCCAGCGGGTTGTTATCTGTTCTCACCAGTACTTCGGACCCGAACAAATACTCTGCAAACTTCTCGGTCATTGCCCAAGCCAGAGCCAGCAACTCTAATTTGAAAGAGCTATACTTATCTGGGTTCCTCTCGGAGTCGTGAAGGGAGTGGCTGGCGTACACAATCACGCGCTATTTCCCCTCCTTTACTTGGGATAACACGGCTCCCAGACTATGTAGGCTCCCATCAGTGTGGAGTATGAATGGTTGGGAGAAATCCGCATAGGCAAGTATTGGGGCCTCGGTCAGGGCCATTTTTAGGGCACGGAAGGCCTCTTCCTGGCTGCTTCCCCACCGAATCGCCTGATTCTTGGAGCCCGCCGGCACTCCCTTAAGTAGCTCCAGCAATGGGTTGGCTATGCTGGTGAAGTTCTTCACGAATCTTCGGTAGTACCAGGCAAGTCCCAGGAAGGCCCGAACATTCTTCACTGTCTTCGGGGTAGGCCACTCCTGTATGGCGGCCACCTTTTCCTGGGTGGGCCTGACTCCTTCACCGGACACAGTATGACCGAGATATTCGATCTGTTTGTGGAACAAGTGGCACTTCTGGGGCTTCACCTTTAGGTTATGACTCTATAGGCGACTCAGTACTTGCTCCAGTCGCTGTAGGTGCTCCTCGAAGGTGGTGGCATAGACAATTATGTCGTCTATGTAAATCAGTGTCGCCTCGAAGTTCAAGTCGCTCAGGCACCTCTCCATCAGACGCTGGAACGTCCCGGGGGCGTTAGTCAGGCCGATGGGCATCCGATTGAACTCGAACAGTCCCATGGGTAATATGAACGCCGTCTTCGCATGGTCATGTTCGGCCACGGACACCTGCCAGTACCCACTGGCCAGATCCAAGGAGGAGAAGTATCTTGCCTTCCCTAATGCCAACAGGGACTCTTCGATTCGGGGTAGTGGGTAAGAGTCCCGTACTGTACAGGCATTCAGTCGTCTATAGTCCATACAGAACCGCAGGGTCCCATCTTTCTTCCGGACCAGGACAATTGGGGCTGCCCAAGGACTCTGACTCTCCCGTATCACACCATTCTGTAACATATGGGCTAGCATCTCCTTAACCTCTTTATACATCTGGGGAGGTATCTGCTGGTATCTCTCCCGCACTGGGGCAGCGCTCCCCGTGGGAATCTCATGGGTAATGACTTCAGTGCAACCAAAATCATCCTCATGGCGAGCAAAGACTTCCTGGTACCGCTCCAGTACCTCCTCAACCTGTTGCACCTGTCGAGGTGTAAGTCCCGTCAATTCAGCCCGCATTCGTTCTAGGATTCTTCGTCCCCCCTTCGCACTAGCCCGGTGGGATTCCGGCGGCACGGTGACCGCCAGAGTCCAGGGGTCTCCTCGTACAGCGGACGCACCAACTTCTCTGGCATTCCCAGAATCTGGGCTATTTCCGCCCTGGGAGGGAGTGTGAGATCATCTTCGCCCAGATTAACACACAGCACTATAACATTGCCACCCTGGACGGTGGCCAGGGTCCGAGCCACCAAGAGTGTGGGGGGTACTTTGTCCATCGATGTTGGTACTATCTGAACTTCGACCCCCTCAAGAGGTGTGCAGGCCCGTGCGGATAACGTGAGTACAGTTTGTCCGGGCGGTAAGGTGAGCGCTAAAGCTGCTGGCACTATTATTTTCCCCAGGACTTTCCCTCCACTCGACGTCTCCTGAGCCTGGGCAGCTCGGATTAGTTGTTGAAAGGCCCTCCTTTGGGGGGTTCGTGGGTCCCACCAGTCTAGAGGAATCTCCTTCGGCTCACTAATCAGGATTTGCCCGATCTCTTTCAGCACATTCATTCCGAGGGTCACCGGGGGTCCACTTCCGGTTCCCCCTGCGACCAGGACGACTCCTTTTTTTCCCACATCTTTTCCACACACTCGGATCTTCATCCACACCACCCCTGCGACCGGGATGGGTAATTGATTAGCTGCCGTGAGTCTAATTACTGGTCCCCATTCAGGCCGCGCTATCTCTGGAAATCGCTGTTGAAAGTAGGCTTCTGTCATCGTAGTCACCTGGGATCCCATGTCAATTAGGCAGTGAACAGCCCGACCGCTTATTTCGGCCCAGACAGTCGGGCTGGTGGAAACCAGGTCTTTGGGACTTCCTCTTTTTCTTTCCCCTTCCTCAGGCTCTGGGCTGTGTCCCCTAAACACGGAACCCGCTAGTTTAACGGCTGCCGCGAGAGGGCCCGCCCTTGGCTAGCGCAGCCCCTGGCATAATGTCCTGCGCCTCCACACTTCCAGCAGGTCGTGTCTCTGTCTGTGTAGGGCTGCCTCACTCCTCTACGGAACTCTCCTGCAGGGCGGGGCCTGAATTCACTTCTTTCCATAACTGGGGCAATCGATCTGGGTATCTCTGGTGTCGGGGCAGGGGTCTTCTTAAGACAGGACCATTCATCCCGCATCTACTGTATCTCCTTTCGCATCTCTCGAGCCCATTCCAGTTCAGCTGCAGGCGGAGTGGGTACCTCGTTACTCCGGACCATCCCTGCCAGGGCCGTCACCCCCATCTCCTGTTCTCTCACACGTGCCTCCGCCCCCACTTCTAGAAAAGTCATACGTGGGTTGGCGCGCAGGCGCTCCCGCAAGGCCTGCTTCAGCTGCACATCCCTGAGGCCTGCCACAAGCTGGTCCCTTAAGATCACGTCACGGGGGCCCATTCCCAAATTACCCATGTCGTCTTTTCTAGTGATATAAGCATGCACCCTCTGTAAGGAATTAACAAACTGTGTCACAGTCTCCCCCTCCTGCTGCACTTGGTGAAACAGCCGTATCCTCAGCTCTCCTACATTGGTGGGATCCCCATGCATCTCCTCCAGTATCCGCACCACTTTTTCTACAGTATCCCGGTCATGGGGAGGGCGGTACATCACGGATTGTCGGGCCTCGCCGTCCAGGGCCAGTAAGGCTATTTCGGCTTGCATAGCTGAGGTCATCGGATGCATACGTAACATACTCCTAACTCTCTCAATCCAGTCCCACAGCATCATATTGTCCCCGGTGAACTAAGGGAGATTGCTGAGCATGGCCCCCAGCGGCAAGCTAGATCCAGGGGCTCCCAGGATGGACTGCTCTGCAGTGTCTGTGTCTAACGACTGCATCCTGCCGACTACGCCAAATGTAACGCAGGTACTTTAGATGCAGTGACACAGAAACACAGAGCAGCCAATACAGGGTTATTAAACAGGGGAGGTTTATGATAACAGGGAAATCTCCACGCAGGGAGTAACAGGGGAAAATATGGGGAAAAACAAGGGAAATAGGAGGTAGAAGTCTATAACTGACAGTTCACAGTTTAACTAAATGTAGCAGAGTCAAACTGGTTGTAAATGACAGTTTTTACACTTAGCTGACTCTTTTCCTCCACAAGGCAGTTGCCAGCTGATGCTGGTGACGCTTTATTCAGGCTTACCCGCCCAAACAATGCTCTGTCTTCTGGCGGCAGTGGGCGGTCTCCGGTTTTACCCGCTGAGCCCCTAGTCTCTAACAGTGCACCTCATGTGCTCGGCTTCACGGACCCTGCATCTCTTCTCCCTCTAGTCCGCTTGACTCCTCCGGTCCACTGCACTCGGATCTTGCTCCCAGTACTGGAGCGAAGAGCCTGGACCCTCTCACACTGCTCTCCTTAACAGAACTCTCTTGCCGCTTTCCCGCACAAAAGTCCTCGTCTCTCTCTCTAGCCACGCCACCAGTTTTCCGGTCACCTGACCTCCCAGCTCTCACTCTGGACACGCCCCCTGCTTCCCAGTCACCTGACTCCTGTGCTCGCAGTCTGTCTTCCCCCTGAAACCAGAGGTATGGCCCCGGCAGTTCCGGATCCCTGCTTCTGAAAGTACTTACACCCCGGTCTTCCCCCTTACACTTAAAACAAGTCAAAATGAGGCTCAGTATTGTGTGTGGCCTCCACGTGCCTGTGTGTCCTCCCTACAACCCCTGGACATGCTCCTGATGAGGTTGCAGATGGTCTCCTGTGGGATCTCCTCCCAGACCTGGACTAAAGCATCCGCCAACTCCTGGACAATCTGTGGTGCAATGTGACGTTGGTGGATGGAGCGAGACATGATGTTCCAGATGTGCTCAATCGGATTCAGGTCTGGGGAACGGGTGAGCCAGTCCATAGCTTCAATGCCTTCATCTTGCAGGAACTGCTGACACACTCCAGCCACATGAGGTCTGGCATTGTCCTGCATTAGGAGGAACCCAGGGCCAACAGCACCAGCATATGGTCTCACAAGGGGTCTGAGGATCTCATCTCGGTACCTAATGGCAGTCAGGCTATCTCTGGCGAGCACATGGAGGGCTGTGCGGACCTCCAAAGAAATGCCACCCCACACCATTACTGACTCACTGCCAAACCGGTCATGTTCGAAGGATGTTTCAGGCAGCAGATCGCTCTCCACGGCGTCTCCAGACTCTGTCATGTCTGTAACGTGTGCTCAGTGTGAACCTGCTTTCATCTGTGAAGATCACAGGGCGCCAGAGGCGACTTTGCCAATCCTGGTGTTCTGTGGCAAATGCCAAGCGTCCTGCACAGTGTTGGGCTGTGAGCACAACCCCCATCTGTGGACGTAGGGCCCTCATACCACCCTCATGGAGTCAGTTTCTAACTGTTTGTGCTGTGGCCGGCTGGAGGTCATTTTGCAGGGCTCTGGCAGTGCTCCTCCTGTTTCTCCTTGCACAAAGGTGGAGGTAGCTGTTAGAACCTTGCTCTTAGGTTTTTTCCTTTGCTGGTCACATGACCTTGTTGGCCTATTTAATCCTGCTCCGCCCTTCTGGCTTTGCTGGACTTCATTGTATAACTACTTTCTAGCTAGCCTGTGCTCTGTATCTAACTCTGTTAGTTTGCTTGGTCTACGGACCTCTATGTTCTATATATTTTGTTTGTTCGTCTGTCTGCTACTATTTCTGTTAGGAGGTGTCCCATTTTCCTCCCAGTCCTTAGTACTTGTAGGGATTCCTTCCCCACATCTATAGGTCTCCGTACAGACTAGCTTAGGACTTTAGCAGGTCTGATCGCAGGATCAGGTTCCCTGTTACATCGTAGGGATTCAGCTGAGTTCTATCGTAGGGACAGATCTCCTCTCTTTCCTTAGCTCTGGTAGCAGAACATAACAGTAAGTCCAGCCTGCAAATTCTCTAAGGAAAGATTTTTCTGTTCCATCATGGTGTCGGTTCTGGATTTGGCTAAACGCCTGCAGGGACTCTCTCTGGAGGTGGCCGAGCTCCATCAGCACGTGAGTAACTGTCCTGGAGCACATTTCTTGGAGCCTAAGGTATGTTTGCCGGATTTATTTTTTGGTGAACACCGAGAATTTTTTTCATTTAAAAATGCTTGCTTATTGTATTTTCGTTTGAGACCCAGGTCCTCTGGGGATGAATCCCAGCGCATAGGGTTCATAATGTCACTTTTGCGCAAAGAGCCTCAGGAGTGGGCCTTTTCTTTGCAACCTAGTGATACATGCTTCAGATCAGTGGATAGTTTTTTTTCTGCTTTGGGACTATTATATGATGATCCTGACCGTGTCGCATCAGCTGAGACTGAGTTAAGACGTTTGAGACAGGGATCAGGTAATGTGGAAAAATATTGTACTCATTTCCGTCGATGGTCTACTCAAACAGGGTGGAACGATTCTGCTCTGAAAAGTCTATTTCTTGCTGGGCTCAATGAAAGGGTTAAAGACCTGCTAATTGCTTATCCTACACCTGAAGATTTGCAACAGGCTATGCAATTAGCTATACGGGTGGATAGGAGACTGCGTGCAAGGGTTAATGAGAGCAAATCCTCTGCTATGTCAGTTTCTGGTTATGAGAATGTGTGTACTAACAGTGGTGAACCGATGGAGATTGGATCGGTGGCACCTCGCTCTCAAGAAAAGGACCGTCGATTTTCTGAAGGCTTGTGTTTCTATTGCGGAAAATCTGGTCATTTGATTAAAGGCTGTGAGCTTCGTATGAAGAAAGAAAAAAAAATGGTCAGTCATGCCCGTATTGCCTATTTAAATTCCAAGGGTGTATTTTTAGCTGCTTCCACAATTGCTCAGGAAAAATTAATGGAATTTTGGGTGTTTGTTGATTGTGGGTCTACTCTGAATGTAATTGATGGGGGATTCTTGGAAAGACTCAATTTAAAACCCGAACCTTTATCATCCCCCATTGCTGTGGTTTCTGTGGATGGTTCCCCTTTGAAGAATATTACTCTCAAGGTCTGTGAATTTCCTCTCACTATTAATGGTGTTCACCATGAGAAATTGGATTTGGTAGTTTTGAATAACTTGCCTTCTCTAGTAATATTGGGATTGCCCTGGTTAAAATTTCACAATCCTGTACTGGATTGGTCTACCAGTGAAATTAAATCCTGGAGCCATAAATGTTATGACAAGTGTTGTAACGGGCGTATTGCAGCTTTGGATAGGGGAGAATTGCCTGTTCCTATTCAGGATTTTTGGAGAGTTTTTTTCTGAGAAGGAATCGCAGGTTTTGCCTCCCCATAGAGACTATGATTGTTCTATTGAATTTGTCCCTGGAGCGACTCTTCCTAAAAGTCGTTTATTTAACCTTACTATTCCTGAGAGGAAGGCTTTGGAGGAATACATACAGACAAGTTTGGCCGCCGGTCACATTAGGCCCTCTAAGTCTCCTGTGGCGGTTGGATTTTTTTTTGTAAAATAAAAGGACGGCGGTTTACGTCCTTGTCTGGATTTTCGTGAGATTAACAAAATTACTGTACGCAATCCTTACCCACTGCCATTGATTCCTGATCTGTTTAACCAGTTAATGGGGGCCAAGTGGTTCTCTAAAATTGACCTTAAGGGGGCATACAATCTGTTGCGCATGAAGGAGGGTGACGAATGGAAGACTGCTTTTAACACTCCTGTGGGTCATTTTGAGAACCTGGTTATGCCTTTTGGTCTTACTAATGCTCCTGCATTTTTTCAGAATCTTATTAATGACATCCTTAGACCTTTGATCGGCAAAAATGTGGTTGTGTATTTGGATGACATTTTGATTTATTCGCCGGATCTGGAGTCTCATTGGCGGAGCGTACGTGAGGTATTACAGTTATTAATGGACAATTCGCTTTTTGCTAAGCTGGAGAAATGTGAGTTCGCTGTACAGAGAATTAGTTTTTTGGGTTACATTATCTCCAGCGAAGGTTTTGAGATGGACCCGGTTAAAGTTCAAGCTGTACAGGAATGGCCTAGGCCTATTGGTTTGAAATCGATACAGAGGTTTTTGGGTTTCGCCAATTATTACAGAAAATTCATAAAAAAATTTTCTAGTATTGTCAAACCTCTGACCGATCTCACCAGAAAAGGTGCTGATGCGGTTCAGTGGTCTTCTGAGGCCATTGAAGCTTTTGTGTATCTCAAGGAGAGGTTCACCTCTGCTCCCATCCTTATGCAGCCTGATGTGACTAAGCCGTTTTTGGTTGAGGTTGATGCTTCCTCTGTGGGGGCTGGCGCAGTATTGTTTCAGGATAACGGGGATGGATTACATCCCTGTGCCTTTTTTTCAAAAAATTTTCGGAGACTGAACTGAATTACGATATTGGTAATCGGGAATTATTGGCTATTAAACTCGCATTTGAACACTGGCGCCACTTCTTGGAAGGTGCGGAATTTCCCGTTCAGGTTCTTACGGATCATAAAAATCTGATATATCTTGATGCTGCCAAGCGCCTGAATGCCCGTCAGGCTAGGTGGGCACTGTTTTTCTCGCGGTTTAATTTCTCCGTTACTTACATCCCTGGTACTAAGAATGTTAAGGCGGATGCCTTGTCTCGCAGTTTTTCTCCCATAGTCGGTGCTGAGAAAGAGGAGAACATTTTACAAGAAGGTGTTGTGATAGCTGCTTTGGACTCCGTTTTGGAAGATGAGATTCTTAAAGCACAGGAGAATGCCCCATCTAACACCCCTCATGGGAGGTTGTTTGTGCCTGGGACCTTTAGGAGAGATTTGTTTGTTGAGTGTCACGAATCTCGGTTGGCAGGTCATCCCGGAATCTCTGAGACCAAGAGACTGGTGGGTCGCAGTTTTTGGTGGCCTGGATGGCAGAAGGAAGTCATTCCCAGTGCTCCTTGGACACATTTGGCTATGGACTTTATAACTGACCTTCCCCCCTCTGAGGGTTTTACTGTCATCTGGGTGGTCGTGGACCTTTTTAGCAAGATGTGTCACTTGGTTCCCTTCGTCAAACTGCCCTGCGCTAAAACTCTCGCTAAGGCCTTTGTCAAGGAAATTGTCAGACTTCATGGCGTTCCTACTGACATTGTTTCTGATAGGGGTCCTCAGTTCGTGGCTCGTTTTTGGCGTGCCTTTTGTGACAGGTTGGGAGTTCATTTGTCGTTCTCGTCCGGATATCATCTTGAATCTAATGGCCAGACAGAAAGGAAAAACCAGGATGTTGAGCAGTTCTTGCGTTGTTTTGTGGCAGACAATCAAGAGGGGTGGTCTGAGTTTCTGCCACTTGCTGAATTTGCTCTGAACAATCATACATCTTCTTCTGCTGGTTGTTCGCCTTTTTTTTGTTGTTCTGGGAGACATCCGTCGTTTGGGTCGTTCTCCAAGTTGGGATCTGCCGTGCCTGAGGAGGAGAATTTTTCCGGTGATTTGGAGAGAGTTTGGACGGATGTGCGTGGTAATCTTCAGGAGGCCAACAGAAAATCTAAAGACTACTTTGATAGGAAACGACAGGAGGTTTTGTTCGCTGTTGGTGACATGGTCTGGTTGTCCTCTAGGAATCTGCGGTTGAGGATTCCTTCTAAGAAATTGGGTCCCAAGTTTGTAGGGCCCTTTAAGGTGCTTCAGGTTGTCAACCAATCTGCTGTTAGGTTGGAGGTTCCTACCTCCTGGAGAATTAATCCGGTATTTCATGTCTCTCTGTTAAAAAAAGCTGTTGTGTCGGATGGTGACGCCTCTGCCTCTGTTCCTCCGGTGGTGGAGGACGGGGAATATGAAATTTCTCGCATCCTTAACTCTAGACGGTATAGAGGTAGTTTGCAGTATCTTGTGGCCTGGAAAGGTTTCGGACCCGAGGATAACTCTTGGGTGAGGTCAGATGATGTTTCCGCGTCCAGACTTATCAGAGCGTTTCACAGGAGATTTCCTGATAAGCCTGGTCCTAGGGGATCCGGAGGATCCTCTTAGAAGGGGGGGTACTGTTAGAACCTTGCTCTTAGGTTTTTTCCTTTGCTGGTCACATGACCTTGTTGGCCTATTTAATCCTGCTCCACCCTTCTGGCTTTGCTGGACTTCATTGTATAACTACTTTCTAGCTAGCCTGTGCTCTGTATCTAACTCTGTTAGTTTGCTTGGTCTACGGACCTCTATGTTCTATATATTTTGTTTGTTCGTCTGTCTGCTACTATTTCTGTTAGGAGGTGTCCCATTTTCCTCCCAGTCCTTAGTACTTGTAGGGATTCCTTCCCCACATCTATAGGTCTCCGTACAGACTAGCTTAGGACTTTAGCAGGTCTGATCGCAGGATCAGGTTCCCTGTTACATCGTAGGGATTCAGCTGAGTTCTATCGTAGGGACAGATCTCCTCTCTTTCCTTAGCTCTGGTAGCAGAACATAACAGTAGCGGTCCTGCTGCTGGGTTGTTGCCCTCCTACGGCCCCCTCCACATCTCCTGGTGAACTGGCCTGTCTCCTGGTAGCGCCTCCAGCCTCTGGACACTATGCTGACAGACACAGCAAACCTTCTTGTCACAGCTCGCATTGATGTGCCATCCTGGATGAGCTGCACTACCTGAGCAACTTCTGTGGGTTGTAGAGTCCATCTCATGCTACCATGAGTGTGAAAGCACAACCAACATTCAAAAGTGACCAAAACATCAGCCAGAAAGCATTGGAACTGAGATGTGGTCTGTGGTCCCCACCTGCAGAACCACTCCTTTATTGAGGGTGTCTTGATAATTGCCAATAATTTCCATCTATTGTCTATTCCATTTGCACAACAGCATGTGAAATTGATTGTCAATCAGTGTTGCTTCCTAAGTGGACAGTTTGATTTCACAGAAGTTTGACTTACTTGGAGTTATATTCTGTTGTTTAAGTGTTCCCTTTATATTTTTGAGCAGTGTATATATATATATATATATATATATATATATGTATATATATATATATATATATATATATATATGAATTATATGCGAATGATGAAACAAAATTGAAAGAAACGTTTAATATTCGAATATGAGCTCCATTGATTTGGTTGTGGAACAAGTGGTACATCCCATTTTTCCATCGTGTTCCAGGAGACGTTTTTTCAACACAGCCCCAGGCCATATGTTGCTCGTGCTACTGTGAGCAGCATGTGTGACCTAAATATGCTACCATGGCTGCAGTGTCTCCGGTCTTGTCTCCCACTGAGCACATCTGGCATTTGCAAAGGAAGCTGCCAGCAGCAGATCTTGATGATTTGCCCAAGTGCATTCAGCACAGCAGAACATTCCTCAGAGACCATTAATAACCTCATTATTAGTCACCGAGGCTGTAAGTACTGGGATTTCTGCATGTGGCGCTCATGCTCCATACTGAATAAATCAAGATGTTTTAAAATTTTGTTTCGATTTTTCAATATTGAGGAGTGTAATGTTACATTATTTTTTGGGGAGACATGATCTATCATATTATGATGGGCCATCTTGTTCAATATGTGACAGCATCTATTTTTATGTAATCTAATTAAAATGTATTTTTAGCCTTGATTAAATTTCATGTGTGCCTCCATTATTTCCTTATTTTTTGGAAGGAAGTATAGCATTTTGTGTCTTTCAGATCGGATGTATTTTCGTGCCCTTCCGTTTAGGTCTGTAATATTCTGTAGGGACTAAATATATTCTCAAAAGACATAGAAAACCCAGCTGTCAACTTAGTCGTACATTACCAAGAGGAACAACAGAGAAACGGCTCATGAAAAAGTGTTCTAAGAAAACAGGCTCCAGAATTATTTTATGGGAATAAAAGTATTTGTGAAAACTGGCATGTCAGGAGTGACAGCAAAACGTATGTATGCAGAATTTAAAGGGAGCCTTAAAGTTATATGGCTTTATAGATGCTTGTCCCCCAATAAAAAATATATATTTTTTGTAGAGATCCGATGTGCCAGTCATGAGAAATCTAGTGTAGAAGTCATATGCAAATCAGGCTGGAAGTGCACTGGGGGCGTGTCAATGCACTTGGACTGTTTCTTTCACGTGCACTAAGGCACCCCCAGTGCACTTCCAGACTAATTTGCATATCATTTTCTCATGACTGACTCATCAGATTTTTTTTTAAAAAAAGATAGCATTTTTATTGGAGGACAAACGCCGATATAGCCATACCATATAAAAACGTGCTAACAGACTCCCTTTAAATTAATCTGATAAGAGATAGATTTTACCCTTAAATATTACATTTACTCCCAGTATATTCCTTTGTAATTTTTATTACTACTCTTATCTAGAGCACTGACATATTCTGCAGTCCTTCAGAGAGAATTTAATCATTCACATTAGGTTTCTGCTTCAGTGGAGCTTACAATCTAATTTTTCTGCCATACACGCACATACTAAGGACATTCACACAGGAGGATAATTAACCAGTCAGGATGTAATCTGTGAGATCAAGTCTGACGCAGACGGAAAACAAAAAAAAAAAACAATGAATGGACCGCTATCATTTCGTAAGTTTGGATGACCCAAAAATGTTTTGAACAGCCGCTAAATCTGCAAACCACATCGAATGAACAATAAGACTGATTACAATACACTTCAGTGGAAATATCACAGTACCTGGGCTGCACTTGTGGGAATAAAGAATTCTTGATGGTATAAAATTGAGGTTTTTATACACCTAACGCGTTTCGGCACCAGATTAGCATCTTTTTCATGGTTAAAAAGTAGGGGTTTTTTTACCTTGAAAAAGGCACCAGTCTGGTGCCCAGTATGGAGAACTTTTCACTACACATTTAAGTTGTAGAAGAGACTCCCACTACGAGAAGCAATTGTCAGATAAGCCATTTAAAGCTCCATGACTGAACCACTGGTGCCAATGATATTCCAGTTCCTGCAAATACAGAGAAATAGAATATACCACCATCAGGGAATGAGTATCAGAGGATAAAGGATAGTCCAAGGTTTGACAAAATAATGAGCCCCTTAAATATCAGAAACCAGTGGCCTAACTTGAAGCTCTTAGGTTCCAATGCAAAATCTTCAACAAGGCCCCCAACTATCAAGGGTCTTTAATAGAAACAATCTTATCATATGGGATCTGGGCCTTGGTGCAACCGTGACCACTGGGCCCACTACAATTACGCCCATGCCAGAATTCTAATACTGACCCAAAGTCAACCCCATTTCAATCGAAGGGGCTCTATAGCAAAGCTCAAAATGGGCTCTCTTTTATGTTGTAACATGGCGAGGGTTGGCAGCTGTGGGCGAGGTACGCTACATAAAAATGGGGGTCCTGGCTGGGTGTGTGGACTTTAGCTGTGAGGGCGCTACGCCCTTGCAGTCTGCATGATGCTGTTGACTTAGGCTTGCCAGGACGAGATGTGTTAGAGTTCAATGAAGGAGACCACCACTCAAAAATAAACTGTCTTTTACTGAACAATAAAGTGGGAAGCATGTATAGCGGATAGGGGGTGTATACCTTCATGGATGTTTCTCTTATAACATTAAACACCTTCATACAAATTCCCTTCCTGAGCTCGTTCTGCCTGTGTCCTTTAGCCTCTCTCCAGCTTCACC
Organism: Phyllobates terribilis; assembly: GCF_046119375.1. Classification (NCBI taxonomy): domain Eukaryota; kingdom Metazoa; phylum Chordata; class Amphibia; order Anura; family Dendrobatidae; genus Phyllobates; species Phyllobates terribilis. The sequence continues at coordinate 263,704,922 of NW_027362772.1, read as the reverse complement.
ACCACCCAGTACAGTACTTCAGGAGCTTCCCTAGTGCCCAACAACAGCACCACTAACTAGTAAGCGAGAGAGTTCTATTCTTCAACCCGCGGTTCCGTGTCCTTTTCCCCTTAGGTGAGCTACTTATGCCACTATGGCCGTTACTTAGCTTCTCTGCTTGCCGACGCCTTGGAACTACCACGAGGGGCACTTCTCTTCGTCTCACTTTCCTTCTCAACACTGCTTTGTCACTTTACTGTCAGATAACTCCACACCGTCCCACTAAGCTTCCTGCCCCAGACCCTGTCTTCAGAGAATCACTCACACCTTCTAACACTTTTCCTTGGTTTCTACTCTGGATCATGTTATCCGTTGCCTCGGTCTCCGCTCACTTTGGGGACACCCACTTCATGCGATTCTGCTTCTAAGCCTGACCATAGGTCTGCTTCTGTTGCAGGCTAAGCCCTATCTGATTCCTGACAGGAACCTTTCTGCTGTCCCTTCAATTTATCCCCTCCCACTCTGGGCGAGTCCCAACTATTAACCCTATCTCTCCCTATTAACTCCCTGCTGCTGGGCAGACTGCAACCTCATCACATAACAATGCAAATCGTTAAACACACAAACATCATAGCGCATTACAGCAATACACATGTCTTCAAGGGGAAACGTGGGTGGACAACACTTCCACCTTCTTACCATGCTGCAAAGATTTGACACCTAATAAAGAAGAGTCTGGGAGTCTGTTTCCCTTTTCAAGATTTTTGGACCAATTTACAATCCACTTGTTGGCTAGACATGCAAACAGAAGTCCTGCACAAGCTTTTCAAGCTTGATAACTTGATGGAATAAATTAGGATTAGGCCCTAAGGGCCATATTAGATAAAGCAGGGGGGACAATACAAGCACAATAGGGTTTTATCCGATAAACCAGTGAAGGATAGGAGGATGCGGTAACTGCTCACCTTGTGAGGTTGTGTGGCCCACAACAAGAGTTAGCGCTTAGAGAGGTAGTAGTACCAGCTGCTGCAACACCAACGAGTTGGAAGATCCAATGTAGTAATTAAGTAGTGGAGAAGATTGGGTAAATCTGTTGTTGTTCTCCCATTGAAGAAGTTTGCGACGTTCAAAACGTGTTGAGTATAAAATTGCATAGATATTCTGAAACAGAATATGGGACCGTTATTGTGAATACATAACCATCAGCGCAAATTTATCCACTCTCCTCCACCTAGGGGCCACTGATGGACACAGACAGAAGAGGACCCCTGTGCAGGAGCAATATATGGGCACAATTCTACCTACTTTGGAGGAGATAGTGGCCCCTTTACCTCTTAGGCCCATGTGTGGCTACACAGGTTGCACCAATGATATGTCCGACCCTGCTAAGGGCCATATGGTAGATATATGGGCTGCTTTCATGGTATATATGCTATTGAATGAATAATAATCCAGAACTTGATGTCATCTTTACCCTGTTGTTTAGTTTACCTTAAAGATGTTCCTGAATTTTAGTTTCATGGGAAATACAAATATCAAATCTTATCCTACGGGAGTAATTGTGAAGGTTGGGGGGTCATCAATGTAAATTATCGGGATGACTTATCAGCAAAATTATTCAGGGGTATAAGTTTTATATTGTATGAAAATATATAAAGTCAATTGCAAAAAAGGGGAGAATTTAGTTATAATGATACTGTACATTGATTTGTGACCGGCGTCATCACCAGTCACTGAAAATCCTCCGTACATAAACATCCCACTCTGAACACAAGACTTCAGATGAGTAAGCGGCTGTACACCTCTGCACGGTATTCCACGACTTCGTCAAGGATAATAGGATTACTTATTAATGCGCTACCTTTCGGAAGCACACCAGAAAAAAAAAGTAAAGATGTAAGTGCATTCTGAGTGGGTGATACAGTCATTATGTCTTCTATGCCATTAAGAAGATTCATAAAAATGGCTCCTCCGTAGACGAGACGTGATGGTGGGGGATGCTTCGTACTTGAAAAGCACTAAAGGGAATATTTTGCTGCTTTGTGATGTCATTTTTTTTTTTTGCACATCCAAGAACGGCCGTAATACAAGGGAGAGGAAACAATGCAGTCTATCTGACAAAGCAGTCTGTAGTCATAGACGAGACTGAAAGCTTCCAGATGCTGAGTTGAAGAGCGTGCGTGAAGAAGATGTCTTCTTCTTCTTCTTTCTATTGGCTTATCCCTTTTGATAATAAGTCTTTGTTCTCCCATATAAAGACCCTGTGATCATTCCTGTAATTTCATACTTCTGTGGGCTGCCTGCTACTACATGTGCCTTTGCTGGGAAAATAAATCCAATCTTGCTCCTTGTCTTCTATCTTGTGCCAACCAAAGATTAAAACCGAGAGAACATCTCTTATTAACTATGTACTAACAATCAATACAGGCATGATGGAATTGGTCCAACTTTGTGTTTTTGTTACACTTTTGACCCGGTGCAATCATATTCATGTGACGCATTATAGCAGTCAAATTTATGGGCTATATGGGGATCCTATAACTTCGCTGCATAGTTAAAACCAGTAGAAATCCATGCCACCCTCAATTTTAGGGTATAGCCATCCTCATATCCAACCTTTCTATTGAAGGATGTTGGAATCACTTAACAAAGACGTCCATTAGATGGGGAAAATAATAATTGTGTCATATTCTGTCTCATGCCATATTCTCCACTAGAAGCACAAAGAACGTTAGGCAGTGGCGTAATTTGAAATCGCGGGACCCAATGCAAAATCTCTAACACAGCCCCTTATTTTAGCAGCTTTTTAACGCTAATGGTCTTGTTCTATGGGTTAAGGAGACTTTTTGGGCTCCCAAAGCTCCAGGGCTTTGGTACGATTGCAACCCCTGCACCTACTATAGCTACGCCCCTGACTGTAGGAGTTATGGATGCCATTATATCGGCTCACCACTTTCTCATTTGCATGAGGTCTTTCTTCTCTTCTTATTGGATATTGTCATGGTTCCACCCCTGTGTGAGTCTTGGATGCAGTTAGTGATGGCTCAGCCGTCCAATCTGGTGCAGGGGCGTGCTGAAGCTGTCAGTACTTTGATTGACAGCTCAGTGTCCAGTCTGGTGCAGAGGCGTGCTGAACTGTTGGTGTTTTGATTGACAGCTCTGATGTCCAATCTGAGACTGAGAGGTGCTCGGCTGTCTCCAGGTGTTCATTGTCCCAGGTGATTGCTCTGCTTCTTAGCTGGGCTGTTAGTCCCAGATCTCTGAAAGACATACATTCAACTTTTTTGTGTGGTTTGTCTCTTTGTGCCTTGGGTTCTGTTTGTTGATCTTTCACTGCCTGACCTTGGACCTCGTTCTGACCATCCGTCTATTTAACCCTTTGTTTTGATCCGCTATCCTCCTGGTATTTTGACCTTGGACCATGATCTGACTATGCTTTTGTCTCCTCCCTGTGTTTATAATGTACCTTCCTGACTTTTGACCTTGGACTCCTTGACTATGCTGACTCACGGTTTGTCCGTGAGAAGTAACTCAGCGTTATAGATATAAGAATATTGGTCCATGTGACAGTGCCATCACTTTCCTTACTTCTAGCTAAGTAGTCACATCCTTTCAGTTCAATGATTTTAAATATCATGGATGCCTTTCGAGGTATTTTTTTACTTAAAATCAGGTATTTTTGGCTAAAATTAACAAAAAATATCACGACCATCAAGCTTCCTATGTATCACTGTACGCTAAACAAATCAAAATGTAAAACTGATTTTTAGCCAAGAAAACATACATTTCAGTAAATAAAATGCCCCCAGAGTTGTCAGCATCCTTTTTCTAGTGACTAAAACCAACAAAGTCCCTTGCATGGTGTTGGATGAGACAATAACCTTGTAAGCAAACTTTACATGCATGGATTCTGTTCATTCCATTATTCCCATTGTTCTGGTATATGAATTTGGATTTTCAGAACTAAAAGCCCATTTAGATGACTGGCGATCAGCTACATACAATCAGTGGTCATTTAATGGGCTTTTATAAAAAGAAGAACGCACTTCCATGTGCACAGAATGAACGTTAATACGATTGTTCTGTGCACATAGAAAACCTTGTCAGCAGCACATCATCATCGATGTGCTGTCGAGAATGATAATTTTTTATACTCATTTGTCCAGTGATTTCAGCCCTGTCTAAAATGGCTCTAAATAGGCCCTAAGGCTTAGCTTCCTAACCTGGGCTTGTAAGTCATTTACTTGGAGGGTCTACTGCAGGATAAACATTTTTTTGTCTTAAATGAACAGAGTTAGATATCTGATATCTCATATTTCAATGACTTGTGTGTTAAGCTTATTAAATATGGTGGTGTACTCGAGTGGGAGCTGATGCTCAAAGAGTCAAAAATAGTCCCAAGCCCAAAATTGTATTTGATTCAACCAGGTTCGGACTGACCCACTGGACCCACTGGAGAGCAGGAAAATCCTCTGGTAGGCTGCTGTGAAGGAATGCTAATAAGTAGAGCTATTACACTTGATTCACAATTTGCATAAAAAGGTATAATCTAATTATTCATTAAACAAGATAGCCAAATTAATATTATATAGAAGCCAAAATAAATTTGTATACTTATTTTTGCATGTAGCTAAACAGTGGGCCCTGTAACGGGTCTGGGAGGCGGAACCTCTGGGCTACTATACAAGGGGGCAGTCCTTGTAAGGGAGCGGGTGGCGACCAGGGAAGACGGGCAGGAGGTCACAGCAGGTGACCGGGACAGTCTCTGAGTGAACGGGCTGGAGGTCACGGCAAGTGACCGGGGCAGTCTCTGGATGAACGGGCTGATGGTCACGGCAAGTGACCGGGGCAGTCTCTGAATGAACGGGCAGATGGTCACGGCAAGTGACCGGGGCAGTCTCTGGATGAACGGGCAGATGGTCACGGCAAGTGACCGGGGCAGTCTCTGGATGAACGGGCAGATGGTCACGGCAAGTGACCGGGGCCGTCTCTGAATGAACGGGCAGATGGTCACGGCAAGTGACCGGGGCAGTCTCTAGGTAAAGGGTTGGTACGACCTGTGGCGGCTGATGATAGACGTGAGCTCCCAGGTGAGCAGGCGAGAGTCTCTGGATGAACGGGTGGTCACAGCATGTGACGGCGGAGCCTCCAGGAAGACCAACAGACAGGCGGCAGATGAGCGCTCCCAGGTGAGCGGGCAGAAGTCTCTGGACAGGCGGGTGGTCACAGCACGTGACGGCAGAGCCTCCAGGTAGGCTAGCAGACAGGCAGCAGATGAGCGCTCCCAGGTGAGCGAGCAGGAGTCACTGGACAGGCAGGTGGTCACAGCACGTGACGGCGGAGCCTCCAGGTAGACTAGCAGGCAGGTAGCAGGTGTGTGCTCCCAGGTGAGCGGGCAAGCTGGTCCATAGACAGACTGACAGGAGTTGGAAGGCAGACCGTCGGACCTCGGGCAAGCAGGCAGGTGGCTGATGTGCGCTCCCAGGTGAGCGGGCAGACTGGTCCTAGACAGACTGACAGGAGTAGTAAGGCAGACCGTCGGACCTCAGACTAGCAGGCAGGTAGCAGATAATCAGGCAGGAATCTGGCAGGTAACTGGCAGGTAACTGGCAGGTAACTGGCAACGGGACCTGAGGGCTGAAGCAGAGTAGTAAACAGTGCAACAACATTGCTCGGGCACCTCCATTTTGGAGGAGGTGCCTTATATATGGTGAAGTCCTCTGGCCATTGGCCGGGGACTCCTTAGGACGGCGCGCGCGGCCCCTTTAAGAGGGAGGGAGAGCGCGCGCGCGCCCTAAGCACAGTGGCCGGGAAGGAGCGCGCGCTGCCAGCAGAGCGGGAGGAGGACGCCGGGCACGGAGCAGGGAGGTGAGGGGAACAGCGTCCCTGCCTAGCAGAGGGCAGGGACGCCGGCGCTACAGTACCCCCCCCTTTAGGCCCCCCCTTTTTTAGGCCAGACAGAAATTTAGCTAGGATAAGAGGGGCATGGATGTTCTCCCGGGGCTCCCACGTTCTCTCCTCACGACCAAACCCCCTCCAATCTACTAGAAAAAAGGTCTTTCCTCTTACCCTTTTGGTGGCAAGAATGTTCTCTACCTCAAACTCGTCCTCAGCAGAAACCGGAGCAGGAGGCGTACCTGTAGACTTGGAAAAAGAGTTAAGTACCACAGGTTTGAGGAGAGATACATGGAAGGAGTTAGGGATCCGTAAGTTGGCCGGGAGTTTTAATTTATAGGCCACCGGGTTGATCTGACTGATGACCTCCAGAGGACCGATGAACCGAGGCCCTAACTTGTAAGAAGGTATCTTGAGTCGGACATATTTAGACGAGAGCCAGACTTTATCTCCAGGACGAAATTGTGGAGGATCCAGGCGTTTTTTGTCAGCGTGTCTTTTCATCCGTTCGGACGACTGAAGGAGTGCGGATCGGGTACTCTCCCAAATGGAGGAAAATTTGCTAACGAGAGATTCCGCAGCCGGGTTGTCCACAGAGGTGGAGACAGGAAAAGGAATCCGAGGATGCTGACCGAAGACTACAAAAAACGGGGATTTGGAGGAGGATTCGCTCTCGTGATTGTTATAGGAGAACTCGGCCCATGGTAGGAGATCCACCCAGTCAGAATGATGGGCATTAACGAAGTGCCGGAGGTAACTGGTCAGGTTCTGATTGATCCGCTCCACTTGACCATTGGACTGTGGGTGGTAAGCAGAAGAGAAGTCCAGGGTGACGTCTAGCAGTTTACAAGTGGCTCTCCAGAAACGTGAGGTGAACTGTACCCCACGATCCGACACGATGTGGAGGGGCAGGCCATGAAGACGGAAGATGTGGCGGATAAAGTCTTTAGCCAGCTCGGGTGCAGACGGGAGGCCAGGCAGGGGAATAAAGTGAGCCATCTTGGAAAAGCGGTCAGCGACCACCCAAATGACCGTACAACCGGCAGAGACGGGGAGATCAGTTATGAAGTCCATAGCAATATGCTGCCAGGGGGCAGCAGGCACAGGAAGCGGAAAAAGGCGACCGGCTGGCAGGTGTCTCGGGACTTTGTTGCGGGCGCAGGACACACAGGCAGAAACAAAGTCTATTACGTCCTTGTGCAGGGTAGGCCACCAGTAGTGCCGGGCAATAAGCTGGAGGGTCTTTTTCTGACCGGCGTGGCCAGCTAGTTTAGACGAGTGACCCCAGTGTAGGATCTTCTCCCGATCAGGTACTGATACGAACGTCTTACCGGGAGGGAGACGATTTAGGCTCACGGGAGCCACCTCCATTACTCTGGCGGGATCGATGATATGTTTAGGTTCTTCCTCGAGATCGGACACCAAAAAGGATCGGGACAAGGCATCTGCTTTGACGTTTTTGTCAGCCGGGCGAAAATGAAGAACAAAATCGAAGCGAGCAAAAAACAAGGACCACCGGGCTTGGCGCGGGTTAAGTCTCTGGGCATGCTGGAGGTAAGCCAAGTTATTGTGGTCAGTGTAAATTATTACCGGGTGAAGAGCCCCCTCGAGTAGGTAACGCCACTCCTCCAATGCCAGTTTGATGGCCAATAACTCTCGGTCTCCTATGGAATAGTTGCGCTCAGAAGAGGAGAAGAGTTTGGAGAAGAAGCCACAAGTTACCATTCTCCCGGAAGATGATTTTTGAGTAAGTACCGCTCCGGCTCCAGAGGAGGAGGCGTCAACTTCCAGGAAGAACTGCTTGTTGCCGTCCGGGCGATGCAGCACCGGGGCGGAAGAGAAGGCCTGTTTTAGGGAAAGAAAGGCCTCCTCTGCTTCGGGCGGCCACTCTTTGGGATTAGTACCCTTACGGGTGAGCGCGGAAATTGGGGCAGTCCGGGAAGAGAAGTGTGGTATGAAGAGGCGGTAGTAGTTGGCGAAGCCCAGGAATCGCTGAATGGCCTTCAACCCCTCGAGGCCATTTCTTGATGGCAGACAGTTTCTCTGGATCCATTCGTAGGCCGGTCTGAGAAATAATGTAGCCCAAAAACGGAAGCGAGGTCTGCTCAAAGAGGCACTTCTCGTATTTAGCGAAGAGGTGATTCTGCCTGAGCCTGAGCAGGACCTGACGAACGTCCCTCCGGTGAGTCTGGAGATCCGGAGAGAAGACCAAGATGTCGTCCAGCTACACCACTACGCAGGAGTAGAGAAGGTCCCGGAAGATGTCATTGACCAACTCTTGAAAGACGGCAGGAGCGTTACAGAGACCAAAGGGCATTACCAGATATTCATAGTGGCCGTCCCGGGTGTTGAATGCCGTCTTCCATTCATCCCCCTGACGGATACGAACCAGGTTGTACGCCCCACGGAGGTCCAGTTTGGTGAAGATTCTAGCCCCCCTCAGACGATCAAATAACTCCGGAATGAGCGGAAGGGGGTACTTATTCTTCACCGTGATCTGGTTAAGGCCTCTATAGTCTATACAGGGACGGAGAGAGCCGTCCTTCTTTTTGACGAAAAAGAAGCCTGCTCCCGCCGGGGAGGTAGATTTCCGGATGAATCCCCTGGCCAGATTCTCCTTAATATATTCGGACATCGACCGGGTCTCAGCAGCGGATAAAGGATAAATACGCCCACGGGGAGGAGTAGTACCAGGTAACAGGTCGATAGGGCAGTCGTATGGTCTATGAGGAGGTAGTGTCTCTGCTTCCTTTTTATTAAAGACATCAGCATAAGACCAATAAGGAATCGGAAGTCCAGGTAGATTAGCTGGGGTAGGAGAAGGACGGACGGGATGGACGGGAACCAGACAGGTCTTATGGCAGTCCTGTCCCCAGCGAAGGACTTCACCGATCTGCCAGTCAAGCACGGGTGCATGTCTCTGGAGCCAAGGTAGGCCTAGCAAGAGGGCGTGAGAGAGTCCAGGCAGAACATGAAAGGAGATACTCTCAGAATGCAGCATTCCCACCTGCAGAGTAATGGATTCGGTGATGAGTTGGATGGGGCGTGGTAAGAGGCCCCCATCCACGGCAGCAACAGACAAGGGTACAGCCAGAGGTTTGGTGGGGATGCGGTATTTCTCTACCAGGGACTGTGAAATAAGACTCCCGGCTGCTCCAGAGTCAAGTTGGGCTAGTTCGAAATGACGGTTCTCCCCGCAGACGATTGAGACTGACAGCAGCAGAGATGGAGAGGATTTCTTCTTGTCTAGGTTGACCTCTCTGAGCGAACCTAGACACAGGCGTTTCCCGACCTCTCCGGGCAGGCACGGATCCGGTGCTCCTTACTGCCACAGTAGAAGCAGCTCCCCTCGGCACGGCGTAAGTCCTGACGGGTTTTGACCATCTTGGTCTGGTCGACCTGCATAGACTCAGGAGAGTGTACCTGGGTAGAGACGGAGGGAGTGACGGGTTTCTGAAAAGTAGGAGCTAGACATGGTAACCTCCTCTCACGGGTGACCTCTTTGGCACGCTCCTGGAACCGTAGGTCAATCCGGGTGGCAAGAGTTATTAGGTCACCGAGAGTGGTAGGAATGTCCCGACCGGCAAGTTCATCTTTAATACGGCCGGACAGACCCTCCCAGAAGACGGATACCAGAGCGTCGTTATCCCAGGCCAGCTCCGAGGCAAGGGTACGGAACCGTATGGCATATTGGCCCACGGTGAGACTTCCCTGACGGAGGCGTAGCAGTGATGATGCGGATGAGGTCTTCCGTCCGGGTTCGTCGAAGACTTTCCGGAAAGCCGTGAGAAAAGCAGGCAAGTTGGACACCAGGGGGTCTCCTCTCTCCCATAGAGGATTTAGCCAGGCCAGGGCCTCCCCGGTGAGATGGGACATGATGAATGCAATTTTGGCCCGGTCGGAGTTAAACTGGTGGGACAATAGTTCAAAGTGCAGGGTGCACTGATTTATGAAGCCCCGAGCCTGGGCGGAGTCGCCTCCGAAGCGAGGGGGTGCAGAAAGCCGGGGTCCGGGGTAGGATACCATGGTATTAGTGGGCAGCGGAGCTGCCGGATTGCGAGACATGGCACTGGCGGAGGTTGCTGGTGGAGCAGTCAGAGTGTCCAGGCGAGTATTGACATTCCGCAGGTGACCCAGGATGGACTCCTGTTGGGACCTTTGACGGGACAGTTCATGACACAGGTCCGAGAGCGAGGGAGCTTGGGTGCCACCGGGTTCCATGGCCCGAGCAAAACTGTAACGGGTCTGGGAGGCGGAACCTCTGGGCTACTATACAAGGGGGCAGTCCTTGTAAGGGAGCGGGTGGCGACCAGGGAAGATGGGCAGGAGGTCACAGCAGGTGACCGGGACAGTCTCTGAGTGAACGGGCTGGAGGTCACGGCAAGTGACCGGGGCAGTCTCTGGATGAACGGGCTGATGGTCACGGCAAGTGACCGGGGCAGTCTCTGAATGAACGGGCAGATGGTCACGGCAAGTGACCGGGGCAGTCTCTGGATGAACGGGCAGATGGTCACGGCAAGTGACCGGGGCAGTCTCTGGATGAACGGGCAGATGGTCACGGCAAGTGACCGGGGCAGTCTCTGAATGAACGGGCAGATGGTCACGGCAAGTGACCGGGGCAGTCTCTAGGTAAAGGGTTGGTACGACCTGTGGCGGCTGATGATAGACGTGAGCTCCCAGGTGAGCAGGCGAGAGTCTCTGGATGAACGGGTGGTCACAGCATGTGACGGCGGAGCCTCCAGGAAGACCAACAGACAGGCGGCAGATGAGCGCTCCCAGGTGAGCGGGCAGAAGTCTCTGGACAGGCGGGTGGTCACAGCACATGACGGCAGAGCCTCCAGGTAGGCTAGCAGACAGGCAGCAGATGAGCGCTCCCAGGTGAGCGAGCAGGAGTCACTGGACAGGCAGGTGGTCACAGCACGTGACGGCGGAGCCTCCAGGTAGACTAGCAGGCAGGTAGCAGGTGTGTGCTCCCAGGTGAGCGGGCAAGCTGGTCCATAGACAGACTGACAGGAGTTGGAAGACAGACCGTCGGACCTCGGGCAAGCAGGCAGGTGGCTGATGTGCGCTCCCAGGTGAGCGGGCAGACTGGTCCTAGACAGACTGACAGGAGTAGTAAGGCAGACCGTCGGACCTCAGACTAGCAGGCAGGTAGCAGATAATCAGGCAGGAATCTGGCAGGTAACTGGCAGGTAACTGGCAGGTAACTGGCAACGGGACCTGAGGGCTGAAGCAGAGTAGTAAACAGTGCAACAACATTGCTCGGGCACCTCCATTTTGGAGGAGGTGCCTTATATATGGTGAAGTCCTCCGGCCATTGGCCGGGGACTCCTTAGGATGGCGCGCGCGGCCCCTTTAAGAGGGAGGGAGAGCGCGCGCGCGCGCCCTAAGCACAGTGGCCGGGAAGGAGCGCGCGCTGCCAGCAGAGCGGGAGGAGGACGCCGGGCACGGAGCAGGGAGGTGAGGGGAACAGCGTCCCTGCCTAGCAGAGGGCAGGGACGCCGGCGCTACAGGCCCCAAGAATCAATGTTACTGGTGGGCCTTTACTAACTCAGTCCGATACTGGAGATGGCCAAACACCCTTAATCACTGTTCAACTGACATCAATACTCCCTTCACTCCCCTCCATACAAATTCACTGCCAAGGTAAAAAGTATTCTGAATGGAGAGGGGAATAAACTGTTGCCAGACACCTTTGGTGGCAGCTTTTCTGCCTTCAGAACAATAGATGGTACATGTTGAAATTTGATCTGTCTTGAGAACAAAAGATAGTGCATATTGAAATTCACTCTGCCCGATCTTCATTTCTTCCCTGACAAACATCAGCTAAACATCCAATTAGAAGGTCAAAATTGGCAAAATTGGTGGGCACAGCTGGCAGTCTGATAAGTAGGGCCACCTTCAATCATTTAGAATGTCCAGATCCTAGGGGAGAAGTGCAGAGGAATGATTGTTGCTCACTTTCAAAAATCTATAACTGTGGACCAAAAACTAGTTACCTTGCTAAATATACCGGTATATATGACCTTCTCATAGAGGGTATACAACATTCACATAGCAATGAAATTGTTAACATCCGTCCTCACATGTTCCGGATCTGGCGTTTTTCACTTCTTGACTCTTGATCTCGTGGATTCCTACCACACTTCTCCATTCCCAGACTTCATATAAAAAAATTTCAACAGAAGCAAATCAGGGAATTGCGCAAGCATGGCCTATGCACAGTTTTACTGCCAAGAAAAAAAAGATGAAAATAGGGATGAAATCCAGTGATCTGTCAAAATCCTAAAACGGAACAGATGGGCTCCCAATGTTCCTGACTGCAGCATCGTGTAATTACCGTCTTTAATTTTTTTGCAATAAATTTTACAGGCTAGTATGGTGCCTGGATAAGTATTTTTTAAGAAATGGCCCAACATACACCTGTAATAATACCGTAATAAAGTGTTTTGATTAAAGTGGGGCCGTGGGGGAAATAAGGCAAACATAAGCTTATAATAGGGTATAATGGGATGTAGAAGAATATTTTATCTATATAGATATGGGTATGACAGCCTTTTGCGGCCATAATTAAAGGGTTATTCCCATCTTTATAAATGGGTATTGCCAGATAGTGCTTGTAAATACTTCCATAATACTGGGAGTAGGAACAGTGTGACGTTCCCTAGTCAAGGTCTCTTCATGGTGTTGCTGAAGTGGCCTCCAGACCAATCTCCAGACATTGCAACCAAGAAAAAAAAGCGTGACTCATTGCTGAAGAGGACAGACCTCCACTCCAGCTTCCTCCAGCGACCTCCAGCAACACGACGACACCAGGCCACATTTTGCTCTTGTTACTGTGAGCAGCCTTTGTGGCCTAAACATGCTACCATGACCTGCAGCATCTCCAGACTTGTTCTCTATTGAGAACATCTGGGACTTCATTGGTCGGCTATTTCACTGGGAGCTGCCAGCAGTGGATCTTGATGATTTGCCCAACTGCATTCAGCTCAGCAGACCATTCTTCAGACAACCATTAATAACCACACTAATGGCAGCCAATGCATGTAAGAATGAGTATTCCCACGTGTTGTGTTGATGCTGAATAAATCAAGAAGTTTTTAAAATGTTATTTCGATTTTTTATCATTTCTATATAATTATGGGCACCACAATAGCACTATTGCAGCACTGGGGTCCTGGGTTCTAATCCTACCATGAACAACATCTACAATGAGTTTGTATGTTCTCCATGTGTTTGCGTGGGTTTTGTGCCTCTGTAGCAACTCAGTCGGGAAAATAGGTTATACACTAAAAAACTGCCACTGACCCTGCCGGTTCCTGTACAGACTAGATATCATGATTCCGCAGTCCCTAGTGGTGTCTGCGTGTGCAGAGATAGCCCTAATCACAGACTAGAACATGGCAACTCGGACCTCAACTGCCTAACAGACCGTCGAGTTGCTTGACGTTCCTCCTAAAGAACCGGAGGGCAGAGCAGAGTGTGAATTACCTACAAGAGGGAAGTGTGCTGAACAAAGGAAAGATCCCAGAGTGAGTAAAGTGAATAACGAAATACCAAACAATGAATAAAGCAAGTACTGTTAACACATGTACTATATACTACCTACTTCCTAAAGGTAAACAGAAGACAAAAGAAAAGTATAGCAAAGAAACAGCAAAGCGATAACCCATAGCTGGAACTTTACAGACTGGCTCTAAACATCAACAGAATGTCATAACATCCAAAAGAATCTATCACCAGCAGGAAACGCCCGCAGGGGGACAGAATATAAAGCCGCACCCGAAAGGTGATAGGCAGACCAATGAAAACACCTGTGTTAATACACAGACTGCAGCCAGAATAGCATAACCCATACACCCAGAGAAAAGGTGTATCTCCTGTGGCTCGGCAGAAAGAGAAGCCGACCACAGAACACAAGCTTAAAGGACCGAAACATGGCTGTGGGTTTCCTCCAGGTTCTCCGGTTTCCTCCTAAACTCCAAAGACAAACTGTTAAGGAATGTAGATTGTGAGCCCCAATGGGGACAGTGATGATGATGTCTGTAAAGCGCTGTGGAATTAATGGCGCTATATAAGTGAGCAAAATAAATAACATAACATGTCTATCCATCCTGTGATTTCATATCCCCATGACTTTTCCTTCTTGGTGTTGCAATTTCAATTTTGAGGAGTGTATTATCAGAAGTGATCCCTTTGTAAAAAGGAGAGATTCTCATTAATAAGACTGGAGATGATTAAAAGGAACTTGCCAGCGTGTTTTTACATATAGAAGTACTGCTATGGCAAAATAGAAGCTTATCCTCCAGTAAAAATTATACCTTTTTTTGTAGGGATCCAATGTGCCTGTCATAAGAAATCTAGGATAAAAGCCATATGAAAATTAGGCTGGAAGAGCACTGGGGCTTGTCAATGCTGTAAAAAGACCCCATCAATGTGCATAGACACACCCCAGTGCACTTCCTGCCTAATTTGCATATGGCTTGTGTTGGTGATTTCTCATGACTGGCTCATTGGATCTCTGCAAAAAAGGTATCATTTTAATTGGGGAAAAGCTACTATACCACTACTTATATATTGTAGATGACTTGTTCCATTTAGGGAACTCAGATTATCCGCCCCCTTCATGCCATGCAACCTTAGTGCAAGACAGGTGCTTAGATTTATGGTCTTACATTTCAGGAATTCAGTGCAAAATCTGCATCAGAATTTATGTCACCTGTCATGGTCTTCATAGCAATATTGTCTTCTTATCTCAAAGATAAGACTTTCTGCCCCCCCTCAGGCACCAGGAACTAAGTGCACCTGCTGTCTCCGTTCCTATAGCTATCCCATTGCTCGCTCTACATGCCATGCTTCATCATCGGTAAAGGGCTAGCTCATGAGTATGTGTCAATCACCCAGATCTTGAGGACTGATTCAGTAAGTTGCCGTTCTCACCCTCTTTTTGAATGTCACCCCGAGGCTTAGTTTAGTCATGCAACAAGCAGAACATGAGCGCAGACATAATCTCACAGGTGTCAGTCCAGTGCACCTGCCTGTGGTGACCTGTATATAATTATCCTACTGTGCTATTGCCACCGAGATTTCTTGGGTAGCGTTTAGGGAGAGACACACTACATGTCCCCAGAGATAATTATCAGATATCCGGATTATTTATAACAACACTAACTAACACATTAACAAATGTAGACTGTATGCGCTGTTGTAACAAGTCAGGTGCATTTCAAAAGGAA
This sequence comes from Phyllobates terribilis, assembly GCF_046119375.1. Lineage (NCBI taxonomy): Eukaryota > Metazoa > Chordata > Amphibia > Anura > Dendrobatidae > Phyllobates > Phyllobates terribilis. The sequence continues at coordinate 263,689,812 of NW_027362772.1, read as the reverse complement.
GAATAAACGCAGAAGAAAATGCACAAAAAATACAAAATATCCCAACACTTCCTCCCTTAATTTCCGCCTCCTATTTTGTCTCATATTACAATTAAAGCTGAGAAATAAACAAATCCTATATGTGTGTCAGGAGCTCAGACATTTTCATCTCTCCTTTACACGGTCATGCGTCTGGCTGTCAGACAACTGGCTGAAGCAGGTGCCTCCCCCCTCTGCCCTTTCTGCAGCAGGTGCCTCCCCCCCTCTATCCTGTCTGCAGTAGAAGCCTCCCCCTTCTGACCTGTCTGCAGCAGAAGCCTCCCACCTCTGACCTGTCTGCAGCACCAGCCTCCCTCCTCTATCCTGTCTGCAGCAGGAGACGCCACCCTCTGCCCTGTCTGCAGCATGAGCCTCCCCCTCTGCCCTGTCTGCAGCAGGAGCCTCCTCTTCTGCCCTGTCTGCAGCAGGAGACTTCCCCCTCTGCCTTGTTTGCAGCAGAAGCCTCCCCCTCTGACCTGTCTGCAGCAGGAGACTCCCAACCTCTGCCCTGTCGGCAGCAGGAGACTCCACCCTCTGCCCTGTCTGCAGCATGAGCCTCCCCCTCTGCCCTGTCTGCAGCAGGAGCCTCCTCCTCTGCCCTGTCTGCAGCAGGTGACTTCCCCCTCTGCCTTGTCTGCAGCAGAAGCCCCCCCCTCTGACCTGTCTGCAGCAGGAGACTCCTAACCTCTGCCCTGTCAGCAGCAGGAGACACCCCCCTCTGCCCTGTCTGCAGCAGGAGACTCCCCCCTCTGCCCTGTCTGCATCAGGAGCCTACCCCTCTGCCCTGTCTGCAGCAGAAGCCCCCCCTCTGCCCTATCTGCAGCAGGAGCATCCCCCCTCTGCCCTGTCTGCAGCAAGAGCCCACCCCCTCTGCCCTGTCTGCAGCAGGAGACTCCCCCTCTGCCCTGTCTGCAGCAGGAGCCTCACCCCCTCTGCCCTGTCTGCAGCAGGAGCTTCCCCCCTCTGCCCTGTCTGCAGCAGGAGCCTCCCACTCTGCCCTGTCTGCAGCAGGAGACTCCCCCCTCTGCCCTGTCTGCAGCAGAAGCCTCCCCCCTCTGCCCTGTCTGCAGCAGGAGCCTCCCCCCTCTTACCTGACTGCAGCAGGAGCTCCCCTCCTCTGCCCTGTATGCAGCAGAAGCCTCCCACCTCTGACCTATCTGCAGCACCAGCCTCCCTCCTCTATCCTGTCTGCAGCAGGAGACTCCACCCTCTGCCCTGTCTGCAGCATGAGCCTCCCCCTCTGCCCTGTCTGCAGCAGGAGCCTCCTCCTCTGCCCTGTCTGCAGCAGGTGACTTCCCCCTCTGCCTTGTCTGCAGCAGAAGCCTCCCCCCTCTGACCTGTCTTCAGCAGGAGACTCCGAACCTCTGCCCTGTCTGCAGCAGGTGCCTCACCCCCTCTGCCCTATCTGCAGCAGGAGCTTCCCCCCTCTGCCCTGTCTGCAGCAGGAGCCTCCCACTCTGCCCTGTCTGCAGCAGGAGACTCCCCCCTCTGCCCTGTCTGCAGCAGAAGCCTCCCCCCTCTGCCCTGTCTGCAGCAGGAGCCTCCCCCCTGTTCCCTGACTGCAGCAGGAGCCTCCCCCCTGTTCCCTGACTGCAGCAGGAGCTCCCCTCCTCTGCCCTGTCTGCAGCAGAAGCCTACCACCTCTGACCTGTCTGCAGCACCAGCCTCCCTCCTCTATCCTGTCTGCAGCAGGAGACTCCACCCTCTGCCCTGTCTGCAGCATGAGCCTCCCCCTCTGCCCTGTCTGCAGCAGGAGCCTCCTCCTCTGCCCTGTCTGCAGCAGGTGACTTCCCCCTCTGCCTTGTCTGCAGCAGAAGCCTCCCCCCTCTGACCTGTCTGCAGCAGGAGACTCCCAACCTCTGCCCTGTCTACAGCAGGAGACTCCCCCCTCTGCCCTGTCTGCAGCAGGAGACTCCCCCCTCTGCCTGTCTGCAGCAGGTGACTCTCCCCTCTACCCTGTCTGCATCAGGAGCCTACCCCTCTGCCCTGTCTGCATCAGAAGCCTCCCCCTCTGACCTATCTGCAGCAGGAGCCTCCCCCCTCTGCCCTGTCTGCAGCAGGAGCCCCCCCCCTGCCCTGTCTGCAGCAGGAGACTCCCCTTCTGCCCTGTCTGCAGCAGGAGCCTCACGCCCTCTGGCATGTCTGCAGCAGTAGCCTCCCCCCTCTTCCCTGTCTGCAGTAGGAGCCCCCCGCTCTGCCCTGTCTGCAGCAGGAGCTTCCCCCCTCTGCCCTGTCTGCAGCAGGAGCCTCCAACTCTGCCCTGCCTGCAGCAGGAGCCTCCCCCTCTGCCCTGTCTGCAGTAGGAGCCTCCCACTCTGCCCTGTCTGCAGCAGGGGACTCCCCCCTCCGTCCTGTCTGCAGCAGGAGCCTCCCCCCTCTGACCTGTCTGCAGCAGGAGCCCCCCCCTGCCTTGTCTGCAGCAGGAGCCACCCCCTCTGCCTTGTCTGAAGCAGGGGACTCCCCCCTCTTGCCATTGCTGCAGCAAGAGCCTCCCCCCTCTGACCAGTCTACAGCAGGAGCCACCCCCTCTGCCTTGTCTGCAGCAGGAGCCCCCGACCTCTGCTTTGTCTGCAGCAGGAGTCTCCCCCTTGCCCTGTCTGCAGCAAGAGCCCCCCCCTCTGCCCTGTCTGCAGCAGGAGCCCCCCCTGACCTGTCTGCAGCAGGAGCCTCCCCCCTCTGAGCTATCTGCAGCAGGAGCTTCCCCCCCTCTGACCTGTCTGCAGCAGGAGCCTACCCCCTCAATTTTGTCTGCAGCAGGAGCTTCCTCCCCATCTGCCCTGTCTGCAGCAGGAGCCTCCACCCTCTACCCTGTCTGCAGCAGGAGCCCCCCCCCCTCTACACTGTCTGCAGCAGGAGCCCCCCTCTACCCTGTCTCCAGCAGGAGCCTCCCACCACAGCCCTCTCTGCAGCAGGAGACTACACCCTCTGCCCTGTCTGCAGCAGGAGCCTCCCACTCTGCCCTGTCTGCAGCAGGAGCTTCCACGCTCTGCCGTGTCTGCAGCAGGAGCCTCCCACTCTGCCCTGTCTGCAGCAGGAGACTCCCCCCTCTGCCCTGTCTGCAGTAGAAGCCTCCCCCCTCTGCCTTGTCTGCAGAAGGAGCCTCCCCCTCTATCCTGTCTGCAACAGGGGCTTCCTCACTCTGCCCTATCTGCAGCAGGAGCCTCCCACTCTGCCCTGTCTGCAGCAGGAGACTCCCCCCTCTGCTCTGTCTGCAGCAGGAGCCTCCCCCCTCTGCCATGTCTGCAGCAGGAGACTCCCCCCTCTGCTCTGTCTTTATCAGGAGACTCCCACCTCTGCCCTGTCTGCAGCAGGAGCCTCCCCCCTCTGCCTTGTCTGCAGCAGGAAACTCCCCCCTCTGACCTGTCTGCAGCAGGAACCTCCCCCTCTTGTCCTATCTGCAGCAGGAGCTTCCCCCCTCTGCCCTGTCTGCATCAGGAGCCTCCCCCTCTGCCCTGTCTGCAGGAGACTCCCCCCTCTGCCCTGTCTGCAGCAGGAGCCTCCCCCTCTGCCCTGTCTGCAGCAGGAAACTCCCCCCTCTGCTCTGTCTGCATCAGGAGACTCCCACCTCTGCCCTCTCTGCAGCAGGAGCTTCCCCCCTCTGCCTTGTCTGCAGCAGGAAACTCCCCCCTCTGACCTGTCTGCAGCAGGAACCTCCCCCTCTTGTCCTATCTGCAGCAGGAGCTTCCCCCCTCTGCCCTGTCTGCATCAGGAGCCTCCCCCTCTGCCCTGTCTGCAGGAGACTCCCCCCTCTGCCCTGTCTGCAGCAGGAGCCTCCCCCTCTGCCCTGTCTGCAGCAGGAGACTCCCGCCTCTGCCCTGTCTGCAGCAGGAGACTCCCCCCTCTGCCCTGTCTGCAGCAGGAGACTCCCCCCTCTGCTCTGTCTGCAGCAGGAGCCTCCCCCCTCTGCCTTGTCTGCAGCAGGAAACTCCCCCCTCTCACCTGTCTGCAGCAGAAAACTCCCCCCTCTGCCTTGTCTGCAGCAGGAGCCTCCCCCCTCTTATCTGTCTGCAGCAGGAGCCTCCCCCTCTTGCCCTATCTGCAGCAGGAGATTCCCCCCTCTGCCCTGTCTGCATCAGGAGCCTCCCCCTCTGCCCTGTCTGCAGGAGACTCCCCCCTCTGCCCTGTCTGCAGCAGGAGCTTCCCCCCCCTCTACCCTGTCTGCAGCAGGAGCCTCCCCCTCTGCCCTGTCTGCAGCAGGAGACTCCCGCCTCTGCCCTGTCTGCAGCAGAAGCCTCCCCCTCTGCCCTGTCTGCAGCAGGAGACTCCTCCCTCTGCCCTGTCTGCAGCAGGACACTCCCCCCTCTGCTCTGTCAGCAGCAGGAGCTTCCCCCCTCTGCCCTGTCTGCAGCAGGAGCCTACCCTCTCTGCCCTGTGTGTAGCAGGAGACACCTCCCCTCTGACCTGTCTGCAGCAGAAGACTCCCCCCTCTAACCTGTCTACAGCAGGAGACTCCCCCCTCTGCCCTGTCTGCAGCAGGAGCTCCCCCCCTCTGCCCTATCTGCAGCAGGAGCCTCCCCCTCTGGCCTGTCTGCAGCAGGAGACTCCCCCCTCTGCCCTGTCTGAAACAGGAGTCTCCCCCTCTGCCCTGTCGGCAGAAGGAGACTCCCCCATCTGCTCTGTCTGCAGCAGGAGCCCCCCCCTCTGCCCTGTCTGCAGCAGGAGCCCACCCCCTCTGCCTTGTCTACAGCAGGAGCCTCCCCATCTGCCCTGTCTGCAGCAGGAGACTCCCCCCTCTGCCCTGTCTGCAGCAGGTGCCTCCCCCTTCTGCCCTGTCTGCAGCAGGAGACTCTCCCCTCTGCGCTGTCTGCAGCAGGAGCCTCCCCCCTCTGCCCTGTCTGCAGCAGGAGCCCCCCCTTTGACCTGTCTGCAGCAGGAGCCCCCCCTCTAACCTGTCTGCAGCAGGAGCCTCCCCCTGTGCCTAGTCTGCAACAGGAGCACCCCCCCTCTGCCCTGTCTGCAGCAGCAGCCTTCCCCCTCTGCCCTGTCTGCAGCAGGAGCCACCCCTCTGCCTTTTCTGCAGCAGGAGCCTCCCCCTCTGCCTTGTCTGCAGCAGGAGCCTCCCCCCTCTGCCCTGTCTGCAGCAGGTGCCTCCCCCTCTGCCCTGTCTGCAGCAGGAGACTCCCCCCTCTGCCCTGTCTGCAGCAGGTGCATCCCCCCTCTGCCCAGTCTGCAGCAGGAGACTCCCCCCTCTGCCCTGTCTGCAGCAGGTGCCTCCCCCCTCTGCCCAGTCTGCAGCAGGAGACTCCCCCATCTGCTCTGTCTGCAGCAGGAGCCCACCCTCTGACCTGTCTGCAGCAGGAGCCCCCCCCTCTGCCTTGTCTGCAGCAGGAGCTTCCCCATCTGCTCTGTCTGAAGCAGGAGACTCCCCCCTCTGCCCTGTCTGCAGCAGGTGCCTCCCACCTCTGCCCTGTCTGTAGCAGGACACCCCCCCCATCTGCCCTGTATGCAGCAGGATCCTCCCCCCTCTGCCCTGTCTGCAGCAGGTGCCTCCCCCCTCTGCCCTGTCTGCAGCAGGAGCCTCCCCCCTCTGCCCTGTCTGCAGCAGGAGCCCCCCCTTTGACCTGTCTGCAGCAGCAGCCTCCCCCCTCTGACCTGTCTGCAGCAGGAGCCCCCCCCTCTAACCTGTTTGCACCAGGAGCCTCCCCCTCTGCCTTGTCTGCAACTGGAGCATCCCCCCTCTGCCCCGTCAGCAGCAGCAGCCTCCCCCCTCTGAACTGTCTGCAGCAGGAGACTCCCCCCTCTGACCTGTCTGCAGCAGGAGCCTCCCCCCTCTGCCCTGTCTGCAGCAGGAGCCTCCGACCTCTGCCCTCTCTGCAGCAGGAGAATCCCCCTCTGCCCTGTCTGCAGCAGGAGACTCCCCCCTCTGTCCTGTCAGCTGCAGGTGCCTCCCCCCTCTGCCCTGTCTGCAGCAGGAGCCCCCCCTCTGACCTGTCTGCAGCAGGAGCCCCCGCCCTCTGCCTTGTCTGCAGCAGGAGCCTCCCCCTCTGCCCTGTCTGCAGCAGGAGACTCCTCCCTCTCCCCTGTCTGCAGCAGGAGTCTCCCCCTCTGCCCTGTCTGCAGCAGGAGACTCCCCCCTCTGCCCTGTCTGCAGCAGGAGACTCCCCCTCTGCCCTGTCTGCAGGAGGAGATTCCCCCTCTGCCCTGTCAGCAGCAGGAGACTCCCCCCTTTGACCTGTCTGCAACAGGAGCCTCCCCCCTCTGCCCTGTCAGCAGCAGGAGCCTCACCCCTCTGCCCTGTCTGCAGCAGGAGGCTCCCCCTCTGCCCTGTCTGCAGCAGGAGACTCCCCCCTCTGTCCTGTCTGCAGCAGGTGCCTCCCCCTCTGCCCTATCTGCAGCAGTAGCCCCCCCTCTGACCTGTCTGCAGCAGGAGCCCCCCCTCTGACCTCTCTGCAGCAGGAGCTCCCGCCTTCTGCCTTGTCTGCAGCAGGAGCCTCCACCTCTGCCCTGTCTGCAGCAGGTGACTCCCCCCTCTGCCCTGTCTGCAGCAGGTCCCTCCCCCCTCTGCTCTGTCTGCAGCAGGAGGCTCCCCCCTCAGCCCTGTCTGCAGCAGGATCCTCCCCCTCTGCCCTGTCTGCAGCAGGTGCCTCCCCCCTCTGCCCTGTCTGCAGCAGGAGCCCCCCCCTCTGACCTGTCTGCAGCAGGGGCCCCCCCCCCTCTGCCTTGTCTGCAGCAGGAGCCCCCCCTCTGACCTGTCTGCAGCAGGAGCCCCCCCTCTCTGACCTGTCTGCAGCAGGAGTCCCCCCCTCTGACCTCTACGCAGCAGGAGCTCCCGCCTTCTGCGTTGTCTGCAGCAGGAGCCTCCCCCTCTGCCCTGTCTGCAGCAGGAGACTCCCCCCTCTGCCCTGTCTGCAGCAGGTGCCTCCCCCCTCTGCTCTGTCTGCAGCAGGAGACTCCCCCCTCTGTCCTGTCTGCAGCAGGATCCTCCCCCTCTGCCCTGTCTGCAGCAGGAGACTCCCCCCTCTGCCCTGTCTGCAGAACGTGCCTCCCCCCTTTGCTCTGACTGCAGCAGGAGACTCCCCCCTCTGTCCTCTCTGCAGCAGGATCCTCCCCCTCTGCCCTGTCTGCAGCAGGTGCCTCTCCCCTCTGCCCTGTCTGCAGCAGGAGACACCCCCCTCTGCCCTGTCTGCAACAGGAGCCTCCCCCCTCTGACCTGTCTGCTGCAGGAGCACCCCCCTCTAACCTGTTTGCAACAGGAGCCTCCCCCTCTGCCTTGTCTGCAACAGGAGCATCCCCCCTCTGCCCTGTCTGCAGCAGCAGCCTCCCCCCTCTGAACTGTCTGCAGCAGGAGACTCCCCCCTCTGACCTGTCTGCAGCAGGAGCCTCCCCCCTCTGCCCTGTCTGCAGCAGGAGCCAACCCCCTCTGCCCTGTCTGCAGCAGGAGACTCCCCCTCTGCCCTGTCTGCAGCAGGAGACTCCCCCTCTGTCTTGTCTGCTGCAGGTGCCTCCCCCCTCTGCCCTGTCTGCAGCAGGAGCCCCCCCCCTAACCTGTCTGCAGCAGGAGCCCCCCCTCTGCCTTGTCTGCAGCAGGAGCCTCTCCCTCTGCCCTGTCTGCAGCAGGAGACTCCCCCCCTCTGCCCTGTCTGCAGCAGGTGCCTCCCCCCTCTGCCCTGTCTGCAGCAGGAGACTCCCCCCTCTGCCCTGTCTGCAGCAGTAGCCCACCCCCCTCTGACCTGTCTGCAGCAGGAGCCCCCCCCCTCTGCCTTGTCTGCAGCAGGAGCCTCCCCATCTGCCCAGTCTGCAGCAGGAGACTCCCCCCTCTGCCCTGTCTGCAGCAGGTGCCTCCCCCCTCTGCCCTGTCTGCAGCAGTAGACTCCCCCTCTGCCCTGTAAGCAGCAGTATCCTCCCCCCTCTGCCCTGTCTGCAGCAGGTGCCTCCCCCAGTTGCCCTGTCTGCAGCAGGATACTCTCCTCTCTGCCCTGTCTGCAGTAGGAGCCTCCCCCTCTGCCCTGTCTGCAGCAGGAGCCCCCCCTTTGACCTGTCTGCAGCAGAAGTCCCCCCTCTAACCTGTCTGCAGCAGGAGCCTCCCCCTCTGCCTAGTCTGCAACATGAGCATCCCCCCCTCTTCCCTGTCTGCAGCAGTAGCCTTCCCACTCTGCCCTGTCTTTAGCAGGAGCCTCCCCCTCTGCCCTTTCTGCAGCAGGAGCCTCCCCCCTCTGCTCTGTCAGCAGCAGGAGCCTCCCCCCTCTGCCCTGTCTGCAGCAGGAGCCTACCCTCTCTGCCCTGTCTGTAGCAGGAGACTCCCCCCCTCTGACCTGTCTGCAGCAGAAGACTCCCCCCTCTGACCTGTCTGCAGCAGGAGAATCCCCCCTCTGCCCTGTCTGCAGCAGGAGCTTCCCCGCCTCTGCCCTGTCTGCAGCAGGAGCCTCCCCCTCTGCCCTGTCAGCAGCAGGAGACTCCACCCTCTGCCCTGTCTGAAGCAGGAGTCTCCCGCTCTGCCTTGTCTGCAGCAGGAGACTCCCCCCTCGGCCCTGTCTGCAGCAGGTTCCTCCCCCCTCTGCCCAGTCTGCAGCAGGAGACTCCCCCATCTGCCCTGTCGACAGCAGGAGACTCCCCGCTCTGACCGGTCTGCAACAGTAGCCTCCCCACTCTGACCTGTCAGCAGCAGGAGCCACCCCCCTCTGCCCTGTCTGCAGCAGGAGGCTCCCCCTCTGCCCTGTCTGCAGCAGGAGACTCCCTTCTCTGTCCTGTCTGCAGCAGGTGCCTCCCCCTCTGCCCTGTCTGCAGCAGTAGCCCCCCCATCTGACCTGTCTGCAGCAGGAGCCCCCCCTCTGACCTCTCTGCAGCAGGAGCTCCCGCCTTCTGCCTTGTCTGCAGCAGGAGCCTCCCCCTCTGCCCTGTCGGCAGCTGGAGACTCCCCCTTCTGCCCTGTCTGCAGCAGGTCACTCCCCTCTCTGCTCTGTCTGAAGCAGGAGGCTCCCCCCTCTGCCCTGTCTGCAGCAGGATCCTCCCCCTCTGCCCTGTCTGCAGCAGGTGCCTCCCCCCTCTGCCCTGTCTGCAGCAGGAGCTCCCACCCTCTGCCCTATCTGCAGCAGGAGCCTCCCCCTTTGGCCTGTCTGCAGCAGGAGACTCCCCCCTCTGCCCTGTCTGAAACATGAGTCTCCCCCTCTGCCCTGTCGGCAGAAGGAGACTCCCCTATCTGCTCTGTCTGCAGCAGGAGCCCCCCCCCTCTGCCCTGTCTGCAGCAGGAGCCCACCCCCTCTGCCTTGTCTACAGCAGGAGCCTCCCCATCTGCCCTGTCTGCAGCAGGAGACTCCCCCCTCTGCCCTGTCTGCAGCAGGTGCCTCCCCCTTCTGCCCAGTCTGCAGCAGGAGACTCTCCCCTCTGCGCTGTCTGCAGCAGGAGCCTCCCCCCTCTGCCCTGTCTGAAGCAGGAGCCCCCCCTTTGACCTGTCTGCAGCAGGAGCCCCCCCTCTAACCTGTCTGCAGCAGGAGCCTCCCCCTGTGCCTAGTCTGCAACAGGAGCACCCCCCCTCTGCCCTGTCTGCAGCAGCAGCCTTCCCCCTCTGCCCTGTCTGCAGCAGGAGCCTCCCCCTCTGCCTTTTCTGCAGCAGGAGCCTCCCCCTCTGCCTTGTCTGCAGCAGGAGCCTCCCCCCTCTGCCCTGTCTGCAGCAGGTGCCTCCCCCTCTGCCCTGTCTGCAGCAGGAGACTCCCCCCTCTGCCCTGTCTGCAGCAGGTGCCTTCCCCCTCTGCCCAGTCTGCAGCAGGAGACTCCCTCCTCTGCCCTGTCTGCAGCAGGTGCCTCCCCCCTCTACCCAGTCTGCAGCAGGAGACTCCCCCATCTGCTCTGTCTGCAGCAGGAGCCCACCCTCTGACCTGTCTGCAGCAGGAGCCCCCCCTCTGCCTTGTCTGCAGCAGGAGCTTCCCCATCTGCTCTGTCTGAAGCAGGAGACTCCCCCCTCTGCCCTGTCTGCAGCAGGTGCCTCCCCCCTCTGCCCTGTCTGTAGCAGGACACCCCCCCCTCTGCCCTGTATGCAGCAGGATCCTCCCCCCTCTGCCCTGTCTGCAGCAGGTGCCTCCCCCCTCTGCCCTGTCTGCAGCAGGAGACTCTCCCCTCTGCCCTGTCTGCAGCAGGAGCCTCCCCCCTCTGCCCTGTCTGTAGCAGGACACCCCCCCTCTGCCCTGTATGCAGCAGGATCCTCCCCCCTCTGCCCTGTCTGCAGCAGGTGCCTCCCCCCTCTGCCCTGTCTGCAGCAGGAGACTCTCCCCTCTGCCCTGTCTGCAGCAGGAGCCTCCCCCCTCTGCACTGTCTGCAGCAGGAGCCCCCCCTTTGACCTGTCTGCAGCAGCAGCCTCCCCCCTCTGACCTGTCTGAAGCAGGAGCCCCCCCCTCTAACCTGTTTGCACCAGGAGCCTCCCCCTCTGCCTTGTCTGCAACTGAAGCATACCCCCTCTGCCCCGTCAGCAGCAGCAGCCTCCCCCCTCTGAACTGTCCGCAGCAGGAGACTCCCCCCTCTGCCCTGTCTGCAGCAGGAGAATCCCCCTCTGCCCTGTCCGCAGCAGGAGACTCCCCCCTCTGTCCTGTCAGCTGCAGGTGCCTCCCCCCTCTGCCCTGTCTGCAGCAGGAGCCCCCCCTCTGACCTGTCTGCAGCAGGAGCCCCCGCCCTCTGCCTTGTCTGCAGCAGGAGCCTCCCCCTCTGCCCTGTCTGCAGCAGGAGACTCCTCCCTCTCCCCTGTCTGCAGCAGGAGTCTCCCCCTCTGCCCTGTCTGCAGCAGGAGACTCCCCCCTCTGCCCTGTCTGCAGCAGGAGACTCCCCCACTGTCCTGTCTGCAGGAGGAGATTCCCCCTCTGCCCTGTCAGCAGCAGGAGACTCCCCCCTTTGACCTGTCTGCAACAGGAGCCTCCCCCCTCTGCCCTGTCTGCAGCAGGAGCCTCACCCCTCTGCCCTGTCTGCAGCAGGAGGCTCCCCCTCTGCCCTGTCTGCAGCAGGAGACTCCCCCCTCTGTCCTGTCTGCAGCAGGTGCCTCCCCCTCTGCCCTATCTGCAGCAGTAGCCCCCCCTCTGACCTGTCTGCAGCAGGAGCCCCCCCTCTGACCTCTCTGCAGCAGGAGCTCCCACCTTCTGCCTTGTCTGCAGCAGGAGCCTCCACCTCTGCCCTGTCTGCAGCAGGTGACTCCCCCCTCTGCCCTGTCTGCAGCAGGTCCCTCCCCCCTCTGCTCTGTCTGCAGCAGGAGGCTCCCCCCTCAGCCCTGTCTGCAGCAGGATCCTCCCCCTCTGCCCTGTCTGCAGCAGGTGCCTCCCCCCTCTGCCCTGTCTGCAGCAGGAGCCCCCCCCTCTGACCTGTCTGCAGCAGGAGCCCCCCCCTCTGCCTTGTCTGCAGCAGGAGCCCCCCCATCTGACCTGTCTGCAGCAGGAGCCCCCCCTCTCTGACCTGTCTGCAGCAGGAGTCCCCCCCTCTGACCTCTACGCAGCAAGAGCTCCCGCCCTCTGCCTTGTCTGCAGCAGGAGCCTCCCCATCTGCCCTGTCTGCAGCAGGAGACTCCCCCCTCTGCCCTGTCTGCAGCAGGTGCCTCCCCCCTCTGCTCTGTCTGCAGCAGGAGACTCCCCCCTCTGTCCTGTCTGCAGCAGGATCCTCCCCCTCTGCCATGTCTGCAGCAGGAGACTCCCCCCTCTGCCCTGTCTGCAGCACGTGCCTCCCCCCTCTGCTCTGACTGCAGCAGAAGACTCCCCCCTCTGTCCTGTCTGCAGCAGGATCCTCCCCCTCTGCCCTGTCTGCAGCAGGTGCCTCTCCCCTCTGCCCTGTCTGCAGCAGGAGACTCCCCCCTCTGCCCTGTCTGCAACAGGAGCCTCCCCCCTCTGACCTGTCTGCTGCAGGAGCCCCCCCCCTAACCTGTTTGCAGCAGGAGCCTCCCCCTCTGCCTTGTCTGCAACAGGAGCATCCCCCCTCTGCCCTGTCTGCAGCAGCAGCCTCCCCCCTCTGAACTGTCTGCAGCAGGAGACTCCCCCCTCTGACCTGTCTGCAGCAGGAGCCTCCCCCCTCTGCCCTGTCTGCAGCAGGAGCCCCCCCCTGCCTTGTCTGCAGCAGGAGCCACCCCCTCTGCCTTGTCTGAAGCAGGAGTCTCCCCCTTGCCCTGTCTGCAGGAGGAACCCCCCCTCTGCCCTGTCTGCAGCAGGAGCCCCCCCTGACCTGTCTGCAGCAGGAGCCTCCCCCCTCTGAGCTATCTGCAGCAGGAGCTTCCCCCCTCTGACCTGTCTGCAGCAGGAGCCTACCCCCTCAATTTTGTCTGCAGCAGGAGCTTCCTCCCCATCTGCCCTGTCTGCAGCAGGAGCCTCCACCCTCTACCCTGTCTGCAGCAGGAGCCCCCCCCTCTACACTGTCTGCATCAGGAGCCCCCCCCTCTACCCTGTCTCCAGCAGCAGCCTCCCACCACAGCCCTCTCTGCAGCAGGAGACTACACCCTCTGCCCTGTCTGCAGCAGGAGCTTCCCACTCTACCCTGTCTGCAGCAGGAGCTTCCACGCTCTGCCGTGTCTGCAGCAGGAGCCTCCCACTCTGCCCTGTCTGCAGCAGGAGACTCCCCCCTCTGCCCTGTCTGCAGTAGAAGCCTCCCCCCTCTGCCCTGTCTGCAGAAGGAGCCTCCCCCTCTATCCTGTCTGCAACAGGAGCTTCCTCACTCTGCCCTATCTGCAGCAGGAGCCTCCCACTCTGCCCTGTCTGCAGCAGGAGACTCCCCCCTCTGCTCTGTCTGCAGCAGGAGCCTCCCCCCTCTGCCATGTCTGCAGCAGGAGACTCTCCCCTCTGCTCTGTCTGCATCAGGAGACTCCCAACTCTGCCCTGTCTGCAGCAGGAGCTTCCCCCCTCTGCCTTGTCTGCAGCAGGAAACTCCCCCCTCTGACCTGTCTGCAGCAGGAACCTCCCCCTCTTGTCCTATCAGCAGCAGGAGCTTCCCCCTCTGCCCTGTCTGCATCAGGAGCCTCCCCCTCTGCCCTGTCTGCAGGAGACTCCCCCCTCTGCCCTGTCTGCAGCAGGAGCCTCCCCCTCTGCCCTGTCTGCAGCAGGAAACTCCCGCCTCTGCCCTGTCTGCAGCAGGAGACTCCCCCCTCTGCCCTGTCTGCAGCAGGAGACTTCCCCCTCTGCTCTGTCTGCAGCAGGAGACTCCCCCCTCTGCCATGTCTACAGCAGGAGACTCCCTCCTCTGCCCTGTCTGCAGCAGGTGCCTCCCCCCTCTACCCAGTCTGCAGCAGGAGACTCCCCCATCTGCTCTGTCTGCAGCAGGAGCCCACCCTCTGACCTGTCTGCAGCAGGAGCCCCCCCTCTGCCTTGTCTGCAGCAGGAGCTTCCCCATCTGCTCTGTCTGAAGCAGGAGACTCCCCCCTCTGCCCTGTCTGCAGCAGGTGCCTCCCCCCTCTGCCCTGTCTGTAGCAGGACACCCCCCCCCTCTGCCCTGTATGCAGCAGGATCCTCCCCCCTCTGCCCTGTCTGCAGCAGGTGCCTCCCCCCTCTGCCCTTTCTGCAGCAGGAGACTCTCCCCTCTGCCCTGTCTGCAGCAGGAGCCTCCCCCCTCTGCCCTGTCTGTAGCAGGACACCCCCCCTCTGCCCTGTATGCAGCAGGATCCTCCCCCCTCTGCCCTGTCTGCAGCAGGTGCCTCCCCCCTCTGCCCTGTCTGCAGCAGGAGACTCTCCCCTCTGCCCTGTCTGCAGCAGGAGCCTCCCCCCTCTGAACTGTCTGCAGCAGGAGCCCCCCCTTTGACCTGTCTGCAGCAGCAGACTCCCCCCTCTGACCTGTCTGAAGCAGGAGCCCCCCCCTCTAACCTGTTTGCACCAGGAGCCTCCCCCTCTGCCTTGTCTGCAACTGAAGCATCCCCCCTCTGCCCCGTCAGCAGCAGCAGCCTCCCCCCTCTGAACTGTCCGCAGCAGGAGACTCCCCCCTCTGCCCTGTCTGCAGCAGGAGAATCCCCCTCTGCCCTGTCCGCAGCAGGAGACTCCCCCCTCTGTCCTGTCAGCTGCAGGTGCCTCCCCCCTCTGCCCTGTCTGCAGCAGGAGCCCCCCCTCTGACCTGTCTGCAGCAGGAGCCCCCGCCCTCTGCCTTGTCTGCAGCAGGAGCCACCCCCTCTGCCTTGTCTGCAGCAGGAGCCCCCGACCTCTGCTTTGTCTGCAGCAGGAGTCTCCCCCTTGCCCTGTCTGCAGCAGGAACCCCCCCCCTTCCCTGTCTGCAGCAGGAGCCCCCCCTGACCTGTCTGCAGCAGGAGCCTCCCCCCTCTGAGCTATCTGCAGCAGGAGCTTCCCCCCTCTGACCTGTCTGCAGCAGGAGCCTACCCCCTCAATTTTGTCTGCAGCAGGAGCTTCCTCCCCATCTGCCCTGTCTGCAGCAGGAGCCTCCACCCTCTACCCTGTCTGCAGCAGGAGCCCCCCCCTCTACACTGTCTGCATCAGGAGCCCCCCCTCTACCCTGTCTCCAGCAGGAGCCTCCCACCACAGCCCTCTCTGCAGCAGGAGACTACACCCTCTGCCCTGTCTGCAGCAGGAGCTTCCCACTCTGCCCTGTCTGCAGCAGGAGCTTCCACGCTCTGCCGTGTCTGCAGCAGGAGCCTCCCACTCTGCCCTGTCTGCAGCAGGAGACTCCCCCCTCTGCCCTGTCTGCAGTAGAAGCCTCCCCCCTCTGCCCTGTCTGCAGAAGGAGCCTCCCCCTCTATCCTGTCTGCAACAGGAGCTTCCTCACTCTGCCCTATCTGCAGCAGGAGCCTCCCACTCTGCCCTGTCTGCAGCAGGAGACTCCCCCCTCTGCTCTGTCTGCAGCAGGAGCCTCCCCCCTCTGCCATGTCTGCAGCAGGAGACTCTCCCCTCTGCTCTGTCTGCATCAGGAGCCTCCCCCCTCTGCCTTGTCTGCAGCAGGAAACTCCCCCCTCTGACCTGTCTGCAGCAGGAACTTCCCCCTCTTGTCCTATCTGCAGCAGGAGCTTCCCCCCTCTGCCCTGTCTGCATCAGGAGCCTCCCCCTCTGCCCTGTCTGCAGGAGACTCCCCCCTCTGCCCTGTCTGCAGCAGGAGCCTCCACCTCTGCCCTGTCTGCAGCAGGAAACTCCCGCCTCTGCCCTGTCTGCAGCAGTAGACTCCCCCCTCTGCCCTGTCTGCAGCAGGAGACTCCCCCCTCTGCTCTGTCTGCAGCAGGAGACTCCCCCCTCTGCCATGTCTACAGCAGGAGACTCCCTCCTCTGCTCTGTCTGCATCAGGAGACTCCCCCCTCTGCCCTGTCTGCAGCAGGAGCCTCCCCCCTCTGCCTTGTCTGCAGCAGGAAACTCCCCCCTCTGACCTGTCTGCAGCAGAAGACTCCCCTCTCTGCCTTATCTGCAGCAGGAGCCTCCCACTCTGCCCTGTCTGCAGCAGGAGACTCCCCCCTCTGCTCTGTCTGCAGCAGGAGCCTACCCCCTCTGCCATGTCTGCAGCAGGAGACTCCCCCCTCTGCTCTGTCTGCATCAGGAGACTCCCACCTCTGCCCTCTCTGCAGCAGGAGCCTCCCCCCTTTGCCTTGTCTGCAGCAGGAAACTCCCCCCTCTGACCTGTCTGCAGCAGGAACCTCCCCCTCTTGTCCTATCTGCAGCAGGAGCTTCCCCCCTCTGCCCTGTCTGCATCAGGAGCCTCCCCCTCTGCCCTGTCTGCAGGAGACTCCCCCCTCTGCCCTGTCTGCAGCAGGAGCCTCCCCTTCTGCCCTGTCTGCAGCAGGAGACTCCCGCCTCTGCCCTGTCTGCAGCAGGAGACTCCCCCCTCTGCCCTATCTGCAGCAGGAGACTCCCCCTTCTGCTCTGTCTGCAGCAGGAGCCTCCCCCCTCTGCCATGTCTGCAGCAGGAGACTCCCCCCTCTGCTCTGTCTGCAGCAGGAGCCTCCCCCCTCTGCCTTGTCTGCAGCAGGAACCTCCCCCTCTTGCCCTATCTGCAGCAGGAGATTCCCCCCTCTGCCCTGTCTGCATCAGGAGCCTCCCCCTCTGCCCCGTCTGCAGGAGACTCCCCCCTCTGCCCTGTCTGCAGCAGGAGCTTCCCCCCCCCTCTGCCCTGTCTGCAGCAGGAGCCTCCCCCTCTGCCCTGTCTGCAGCAGGACACACACCCCTCTGCTCTGTCAGCAGCAGGAGCCTCCCCCCTCTGCCCTGTCTGCAGCAGGAGCCTACCCTCTCTGCCCTGTCTGTAGCAGGAGACTCCTCCCCTCTGACCTGTCTGCAGCAGAAGACTCCCCCTCTGACCTGTCTACAGCAGGAGACTCCCCCCTCTGCCCTGTCTGCAGCAGGAGCTCCCCCCCTCTGCCCTATCTGCAGCAGGAGCCTCCCCCTCTGGCCTGTCTGCAGCAGGAGACTCCCCCCTCTGCCCTGTCTGAAGCAGGAGTCTCCCCCTCTGCCCTGTCGGCAGAAGGAGACTCCCCCATCTGCTCTGTCTGCAGCAGGAGCCCCCCCCCCTCTGCCCTGTCTGCAGCAGGAGCCCACCCCCTCTGCCTTGTCTACAGCAGGAGCCTCCCCATCTGCCCTGTCTGCAGCAGGAGACTCCACCCTCTGCCCTGTCTGCAGCAGGTGCCTCCCCCTTCTGCCCTGTCTGCAGCAGGAGACTCTCCCCTCTGCCCTGTCTGCAGCAGGAGCCTCCCCCCTCTGCCCTGTCTGCAGCAGGAGCCCCCCCTTTGACCTGTCTCCTGCAGGAGCCCCCCCTCTAACCTGTCTGCAGCAGGAGCCTCACCCTGTGCCTAGTCTGCAACAGGAGCATCCCCCTCTGCCCTGTCTGCAGCAGCAGCCTTCCCCCTCTGCCCTGTCTGCAGCAGGAGCCTCCCCCTCTGCCTTTTCTGCAGCAGGAGCCTCCCCCTCTGCCTTGTCTGCAGCAGGAGCCTCCCCCCTCTGCCCTGTCTGCAGCAGGTGCCTCCCCCTCTGCCCTGTCTGCAGCAGGAGACTCCCCCTCTGCCCTGTCTGCAGCAGGTGCCTCCCCCCTCTGCCCAGTCTGCAGCAGGAGACTCCCCCAACTGCTCTGTCTGCAGCAGGAGCCCCCCCTCTGACCTGTCTGCAGCAGGAGCCCCCCCCCTCTGCCTTATCTTCAGCAGGAGCTTCCCCATCTGCTCTGTCTGAAGCAGGAGACTCCCCCCTCTGCCCTGTCTGCAGCAGGTGTCTCCCCCCTCTGCCCTGTCTGCAGCAGGACACCCCCCCGTCTGCCCTGTATGCATGCAGGAACCTCCCCCCTCTGCCCTGTCTGCAGCAGGTGCCTCCCCCCTCTGCCCTGTCTGCAGCAGGAGACTCTCCCCTCTGCCCTGTCTGCAGCAGGAGCCTCCCCCCTCTGCCCTGTCTGCAGCAGGAGCCCCCCCTTTGACCTGTCTGCAGCAGCAGCCTCCCCCCTCTGACCTGTCTGCAGCAGGAGCCCCCCCCCCCTCTAACCTGTTTGCACCAGGAGCCTCCCCCTCTGCCTTGTCTGCAACTGGAGCATCCCCCCTCTGCCCCGTCAGCAGCAGCAGCCTCCCCCCTCTGAACTGTCTGCAGCGGAGACTCCCCCCTCTGACCTGTCTGCAGCAGGAGCCTCCCCCCTCTGCCCTGTCTGCAGCAGGAGCCTCCCACCTCTGCCCTGTCTGCAGCAGGAGAATCCCCCTCTGCCCTGTCTGCAGCAGGAGACTCCCCCCTCTGTCCTGTCAGCTGCAGGTGCCTCCCCCCTCTGCCCTGTCTGCAGCAGGAGCCCCCCCCTCTGACCTGTCTGCAGCAGGAGCCCCCGCCCTCTGCCTTGTCTGCAGCAGGAGCCTCCCCCTCTGCCCTGTCTGCAGCAGGAGACTCCTCCCTCTCCCCTGTCTGCAGCAGGAGTCTCCACCTCTGCCCTGTCTGCAGCAGGAGACTCCCCCTCTGACCTGTCTGCAGGAGGAGATTACCCCTCTGCCCTGTCAGCAACAGGAGACTCCCCCCTCTGACCTGTCTGCAACAGGAGCCTCCCCCTCTGCCCTGTCAGCAGCAGGAGCCTCCCCCCTCTGCCCTGTCTGCAGCAGGAGGCTCCCCCTCTGCCCTGTCTGCAGCAGGAGACTCCCCCCTCTGTCCTGTCTGCAGCAGGTGCCTCCCCCTCTGCCCTATCTGCAGCAGTAGCCCCCCCTCTGACCTCTCTGCAGCAGGAGCTCCCGCCTTCTGCCTTGTCTGCAGCAGGAGCCTCCACCTCTGCCCTGTCTGCAGCAGGTGACTCCCCCCTCTGCCCTGTCTGCAGCAGGTCCCTCCCCCCTCTGCTCTGTCTGCAGCAGGAGGCTCCCCCCTCGGCCCTGTCTGCAGCAGGATCCTCCCCCTCTGCCCTGTCTGCAGCAGGTGCCTCCCCCTTCTACCCTGTCTGCAGCAGGAGCCCCCCCTCTGACCTGTCTGCAGCAGGAGCCCCCCCCCTCGGACCTGTCTGCAGCAGGAGCCCCCCCCTCTGTCCTGTCTGCAGCAGGATCCTCCCCCTCTGCCCTGTCTGCAGCAGGTGCCTCCCCCGTCTGCCCTGTCTGCAGAAGGAGACTCCCCCCTCTGCCCTGTCTGCAGCAGGTGCCTCTCCCCTCTGCCCTGTCTGCAGCAGGAGACTCCCCCCTCTGCCCTGTCTGCAACAGGAGCCTCCCCCCTCTGACCTGTGTGCTGCAGGAGCCCCCCCCCTCTAACCTGTTTGCAGCAGGAGCCTCCCCCTCTGCCTTGTCTGCAACAGGAGCATCCCCCCTCTGCCCTGTCTGCAGCAGCAGCCTCCCCCCTCTGAACTGTCTGCAGCAGGAGACTCCCCCCTCTGACCTGTCTGCAGCAGGAGCCTCCCCCCTCTGCCCTGTCTGCAGCAGGAGCCTCCCCCCTCTGCCCTGTCTGCAGCAGGAGACTCCCCCTCTGCCCTGTCTGCAGCAGGAGACTCCCGTTCTGTCTTGTCTGCTGCAGGTGCCTCCCCCCTCTGCCCTGTCTGCAGCAGGAGCCCCCCCTCTAACCTGTCTGCAGCAGGAGCCCCCCCCCCTCTGCCTTGTCTGCAGCAGGAGCCTCTCCCTCTGCCCTGTCTGCAGCAGGAGACTCCCCCCTCTGCCCTGTCTGCAGCAGGTGCCTCCCCCCTCTGCCCTGTCTGCAGCAGGAGACTCCCCCCTCTGCCCTGTCTGCAGCAGTAGCCCACCCCCCTCTGACCTGTCTGCAGCAGGAGCCCCCCCCCTCTGCCTTGTCTGCAGCAGGAGCCTCCCCATCTGCCCAGTCTGCAGCAGGAGACTCCCCCCTCTGCCCTGTCTGCAGCAGGTGCCTCCCCCCTCTGCCCTGTCTGCAGCAGGAGACTCCCCCTCTGCCCTGTAAGCAGCAGTATCCTCCCCCCTCTACCCTGTCTGCAGCAGGTGCCTCCCCCATTTGCCCTGTCTGCAGCAGGATACTCTCCCCTATGCCTTGTCTGCAGTAGGAGCCTCCCCCCTCTGCCCTGTCTGCAGCAGGTGCCTCCCCCCTCTGCCCTGTCTGCAGCAGGAGACTCCCCCTCTGCCCTTTAAGCAGCAGTATCCTCCCCCCTCTACCCTGTCTGCAGCAGGTGCCTCCCCCATTTGCCCTGTCTGCAGCAGGATACTCTCCCATCTGCCCTGTCTGCAGTAGGAGCCTCCCCCCTCTGCCCTGTCTGCAGCAGGAGCCCCCCCTTTGACCTGTCTGCAGCAGAAGTCTCCTCTCTTCCCTGTCTGCAGCAGTAGCCTTCCCACTCTGCCCTGTCTTTAGCAGGAGCCTCCCCCTCTGCCCTTTCTGCAGCAGGAGCCTCCCCCCTCTGCTCTGTCAGCAGCAGGAGCCTCCCCCCTCTGCCCTGTCTGCAGCAGGAGCCTACCCTCTCTGCCCTGTCTGTAGCAGGAGACTCCCCCCCTCTGACCTGTCTGCAGCAGAAGACTCCCCCCTCTGACCTGTCTGCAGCAGGAGAATCCCCCCTCTGCCCTGTCTGCAGCAGGAGCTTCCCTGCCTCTGCCCTGTCTGCAGCAGGAGCCTCCCCCTCTGCCCTGTCTGCAGCAGGAGACTCCCCCCTCTGCCCTCTCTGAAGCAGGAGTCTCCCCCTCTGCCTTGTCTGCAGCAGGAGACTCCCCCCTCGGCCCTGTCTGCAGCAGGTTCCTCCCCCCTCTGCCCAGTCTGCAGCAGGAGACTCCCCCATCTGCCCTGTCAGCAGCAGGAGACTCCCCGCTCTGACCTGTCTGCAACAGGAGCCTCCCCACTCTGACCTGTCAGCAGCAGGAGCCACCCCCCTCTGCCCTGTCTGCAGCAGGAGGCTCCCCCTCTGCCCTGTCTGCAGCAGGAGACTCCCTTCTCTGTCCTGTCTGCAGCAGGTGCCTCCCCCTCTGCCCTGTCTGCAGCAGTAGCCCCCCCATCTGACCTGTCTGCAGCAGGAGCCCCCCCTCTGACCTCTCTGCAGCAGGAGCTCCCGCCTTCTGACTTGTCTGCAGCAGGAGCCTCCCCCTCTGCCCTGTCGGCAGCAGGAGACACCCCCTCTGCCCTGTCTGCAGCAGGTCCCTCCCCTCTCTGCTCTGTCTGCAGCAGGAGGCTCCCCCCTCTGCCCTGTCTGCAGCAGGATCCTCCCCCTCTGCCCTGTCTGCAGCAGGTGCCTCCCCCCTCTGCCCTGTCTGCAGCAGGAGCCTCCCCCCTCTGACCTGTCTGCAGCAGGAGCCCCCCCCCTCTAACCTGTTTGCAGCAGGAGCCTCCCCCTCTGCCTTGTCTGCAACAGGAGCATCCCCCCTCTGCCCTGTCTGCAGCAGCAGCCTCCCCCCTCTGAACTGTCTGCAGCAGGAGACTCCCCCCTCTGACCTGTCTGCAGCAGGAGCCTCCCCCCTCTGCCCTGTCTGCAGCAGGAGCCTCCCCCCTCTGCCCTGTCTGCAGCAGGAGACTCCCCCTCTGCCCTGTCTGCAGCAGGAGACTCCCGTTCTGTCTTGTCTGCTGCAGGTGCCTCCCCCCTCTGCCCTGTCTGCAGCAGGAGCCCCCCCTCTAACCTGTCTGCAGCAGGAGCCCCCCCCCCTCTGCCTTGTCTGCAGCAGGAGCCTCTCCCTCTGCCCTGTCTGCAGCAGGAGACTCCCACCTCTGCCCTGTCTGCAGCAGGTGCCTCCCCCCTCTGCCCTGTCTGCAGCAGGAGACTCCCCCCTCTGCCCTGTCTGCAGCAGTAGCCCACCCCCCTCTGACCTGTCTGCAGCAGGAGCCCCCCCCCTCTGCCTTGTCTGCAGCAGGAGCCTCCCCATCTGCCCAGTCTGCAGCAGGAGACTCCCCCCTCTGCCCTGTCTGCAGCAGGTGCCTCCCCCCTCTGCCCTGTCTGCAGCAGGAGACTCCCCCTCTGCCCTGTAAGCAGCAGTATCCTCCCCCCTCTACCCTGTCTGCAGCAGGTGCCTCCCCCATTTGCCCTGTCTGCAGCAGGATACTCTCCCCTATGCCTTGTCTGCAGTAGGAGCCTCCCCCCTCTGCCCTGTCTGCAGCAGGTGCCTCCCCCCTCTGCCCTGTCTGCAGCAGGAGACTCCCCCTCTGCCCTGTAAGCAGCAGTATCCTCCCCCCTCTACCCTGTCTGCAGCAGGTGCCTCCCCCATTTGCCCTGTCTGCAGCAGGATACTCTCCCATCTGCCCTGTCTGCAGTAGGAGCCTCCCCCCTCTGCCCTGTCTGCAGCAGGAGCCCCCCCTTTGACCTGTCTGCAGCAGAAGTCTCCTCTCTTCCCTGTCTGCAGCAGTAGCCTTCCCACTCTGCCCTGTCTTTAGCAGGAGCCTCCCCCTCTGCCCTTTCTGCAGCAGGAGCCTCCCCCCTCTGCTCTGTCAGCAGCAGGAGCCTCCCCCCTCTGCCCTGTCTGCAGCAGGAGCCTACCCTCTCTGCCCTGTCTGTAGCAGGAGACTCCCCCCCTCTGACCTGTCTGCAGCAGAAGACTCCCCCCTCTGACCTGTCTGCAGCAGGAGAATCCCCCCTCTGCCCTGTCTGCAGCAGGAGCTTCCCTGCCTCTGCCCTGTCTGCAGCAGGAGCCTCCCCCTCTGCCCTGTCTGCAGCAGGAGACTCCCCCCTCTGCCCTCTCTGAAGCAGGAGTCTCCCCCTCTGCCTTGTCTGCAGCAGGAGACTCCCCCCTCGGCCCTGTCTGCAGCAGGTTCCTCCCCCCTCTGCCCAGTCTGCAGCAGGAGACTCCCCCATCTGCCCTGTCAGCAGCAGGAGACTCCCCGCTCTGACCTGTCTGCAACAGGAGCCTCCCCACTCTGACCTGTCAGCAGCAGGAGCCACCCCCCTCTGCCCTGTCTGCAGCAGGAGGCTCCCCCTCTGCCCTGTCTGCAGCAGGAGACTCCCTTCTCTGTCCTGTCTGCAGCAGGTGCCTCCCCCTCTGCCCTGTCTGCAGCAGTAGCCCCCCCATCTGACCTGTCTGCAGCAGGAGCCCCCCCTCTGACCTCTCTGCAGCAGGAGCTCCCGCCTTCTGACTTGTCTGCAGCAGGAGCCTCCCCCTCTGCCCTGTCGGCAGCAGGAGACACCCCCTCTGCCCTGTCTGCAGCAGGTCCCTCCCCTCTCTGCTCTGTCTGCAGCAGGAGGCTCCCCCCTCTGCCCTGTCTGCAGCAGGATCCTCCCCCTCTGCCCTGTCTGCAGCAGGTGCCTCCCCCCTCTGCCCTGTCTGCAGCAGGAGCCTCCCCCCTCTGACCTGTCTGCAGCAGGAGCCCCCCCCTCTAACCTGTTTGCACCAGGAGCCTCCCCCTCTGCCTTGTCTGCAACAGGAGCATCCCCCTATGCCCCGTCGGCAGCAGCAGCCTCCCCCCTCTGAACTGTCTGCAGCAGGAGACTCCCCCCTCTGACATGTCTGCAGCAGGAGCCCCCCCCTCTGCCCTGTCTGCAGCAGGAGCCTCCCCCCTCTGCCCTGTCTGCAGCAGGAGAATCCCCCTCTGCCCTGTCTGCAGCAGGAGACTCCTCCCTCTGTCCTGTCAGCTGCAGGTGCCTCCCCCCTCTGCCCTGTCTGCAACAGGAGCCCCCCCCTCTGACCTGTCTGCAGCAGGAGCCCCCCCCTCTGCCTTGTCTGCAGCAGGAGACTCCCCCCTCTGCCCTGTCTGCAGCAGGAGACTCCCCCTCTGCCCTGTCTGCTGGAGTAGATTCTCCCTCTGCCCTGTCGGCAGCAGGAGACTCCCCCCTCTGACCTGTCTGCAACAGGAGCCTCCCCCTTCTGCCCTGTCAGCAGCAGGAGCCTCCCCCCTCTGCCCTGTCTGCAGCAGGAGGCTCCCCCTCTGCCCTGTCTGCAGCAGGAGACTACCCCCCTCTGTCCTGTCTGCAGCAGGTGCCTCCCCCTCTGCCGTGTCTGCAGCAGTAGCCCCCCCATCTGACCTGTCTGCAGCAGGAGCCCCCCCTCTGACCTCTCTGCAGCAGGAGCTCCCGCCTTCTGCCTTGTCTGCAGCAGGAGCCTCCCCCTCTGCCCTGTCGGCAGCAGGAGACTCCCCGCTCTGCCCTGTCTGCAGCAGGTCCCTCCCCTCTCTGCTCTGTCTGCAGCAGATGGCTCCCCCCTCTGCCCAGTCTGCAGCAGGATCCTCCCCCTCTGCCCTGTCTGCAGCAGGTGCCTCCCCCCTCTGCCCTGTCTGCAGCAGGAGACTCCCCACTCTGCCCTGTCTGCAGCAGGAGCCTCCCCCCTCTGACCTGTCTGCAGCAGGAGCCCCCCCTCTAACCTGTTTGCACCAGGAGCCACCCCCTCTGCCTTGTCTGCAACAGGAGCATCCCTCCTCTGCCCCGTCGGCAGCGGCAGCCTCCCCCCTCTAAACTGTCTGCAGCAGGAGACTCCCCCCTCTGCCCTGTCTGCAGCAGGAGCCTCCCCCCTCTGCCCTGTCTGCAGCAGGAGCCTCCCCCCTCTGCCCTGTCTGCAGAAGGAGATTCCCCCTTTGCCCTGTCTGGAGCAGGAGACTCCCCCTCTGTCCTGTCAGCTGCAGGTGCCTCCCCCCTCTGCCCTGTCTGCAGCAGGAGCCCCCCCCCCTCTGACCTGTCTGCAGCAGGAGCCCCCTCCCTCTGCCTTGTCTGCAGCAGGAGCCCCCCCCCCTCTGACCTGTCTGCACCAGGAGCCCCCCCTCTCTGACCTGTCTGCAGCAGGAGTCCCCCCCTCTGACCTCTCTGCAGCAGGAGCTCCCGCCCTCTGCCTTGTCTGCAGCAGGAGCCTCCCCCTCTGCCCTGTCTGCAGCAGGAGACTCCTCCCTCTCCCTTGTCTGCAGCAGGAGTCTCCCCCTCTGCCCTGTCTGCAGCAGGAGACTCCCCCCTCTACCCTGTCTGCAGCAGGAGACTCCCCCTCTGCCCTGTCTGAAGGAGGAGATTCCCCCTCTGCCCTGTCGGCAGCAGGAGACTCCCCCCTCTGACTTGTCTGCAACAGGAGCCTCCCCCCTCTGCCCTGTCTGCAGCAGTAGCCCCCCCTCTGACCTGTCTGCAGCAGGAGCCCCCCCCTCTGACCTCTCTGCAGCAGGAGCTCCCGCCTTCTGCCTTGTCTGCAGCAGGAGCCTCCCCCTCTGCCCTGTCTGCAGCAGGAGACTCCCCCCTCTGCTCTGTCTGCAGCAGGAGGCTCCCTTCTCTGCCCTGTCTGCAGCAGGATCCTCCCACTCTGCCCTGTCTGCAGCAGGTGCCTCCCCCCTCTGCCCTGTCTGCAGCAGGAGTCTCCCCCCCTCTGCCCTGTCTGAAGCTGGAGCCTGCCCCCTCTCACCTGTCTGCAGCAGGAGCCCCCCCCTCTAACCTGTTTGCACCAGGAGCCTCCCCCTCTGCCTTGTCTGCAACAGGAGCATTCCCCCTCTGCCCCGTCGGCAGCAGCAGCCTCCCCCCTCTGAACTATCTGCAGCAGGAGACACCCCCCTCTGACCTGTCTGCAGCAGGAGCCTCACCCCTCTGCCCTGTCTACAGCAGGAGCCTCCCCCCTCTGCCCTGTCTGCAGCAGGAGACTCCCCCTCTGTCCTGTCTGCAGCAGGAGACTCCCCCCTCTGTCCTGTCAGCTGCAGGTGCCTCCCCCCTCTGCCCTGTCTGCAGCAGGAGCCCCCCCCCTCTGACCTGTCTGCAGCAGCAGCCCCCCCCTCTGCCTTGTCTGCAGCAGGAGCATCCCCCCTCTAACCTGTGTGCAGCAGCAGCCTTCCCCCTCTGCCCTGTCTGCAGCAGGAGCCTCCCCTCTGCCCTTTCTGTGGCAGGATCCTCCCCCTCTGCCTTGTCTGCAGCAGGAGCCTCCCCCCTCTGCCCTGTCTGCAGCAGGAGCCCCCCCCTCTGCCTTGTCTGCAGAAGGAGCATCCCCCCTCTTCCCTGTGTGCAGCAGCAGCCTTCCCCCTCTGCCCTGTCTGCAGCAGGACACTCCCCTTCTGCCCTGTCTGCAGCAGGAAACTCCCCCTCTGTGCTGTCTGCAGCAGGAGACTCCCCCCTCTGTCCTGTCTGCAGCAGGTGCCTCCCCCTCTGCCCTGTCTGCAGCAGCAGCCCCCCTGACCTGTCTGCAGCAGGAGCCCCCGCCCTCTGCCTTGTCTGCAGCAGGAGCCTCCCCCTCTACCCTGTCTGCAGCAGGAGCCTCCCCCTCTGCCTTGTCTGCAGCAGGACCTTCTCCCTTCTGCCTTGTCTGCAGCAGTAGCCCCTCCTGACCTGTCTGCCGCAGGAGCCCCCATCCTCTGACTTGTCTGCAGCAGGAGCCTCCCCCTCTACCCTGTCAGCAGCAGGAGCCTCCTCCTCTGCCTTGTCTGCAGCAGGACATTCCCCCCTTTGCCCTGTCTGCAGCAGGAGCCTCCCCCCTCTGCCCTGTCTGCAGCAGGAGCCTCCCCCTCTGCCTTGTCTGCAGCAGGAGCCTCCCCCTTCTGCCCTGTCTGCAGCAGGACCCTCGCCGTCTGCCTTGTCTGCAGCAGGAGCATCCCCCCTCTGCCCTGTGTGCAGCAGCAGCCTTCTCCCTCTGCCCTGTCTGCAGCAGGAGACTCCCCTTCTGCCCTGTCTGCAGCAGGAGACTCCCCCTCTGCCCTGTCTGCAGCAGGAGACTCCCCCCTCTGTCCTGTCTGCAGCAGGTGCCTCCCCCTCTGCCCTGTCTGCAGCAGGAGCCTGCCCCTCCACCGTGTCTGCAGCAGGAGCCTCCTCCTCTGCATTGTCTGCAGCAGGACCTTCCCCCTTCTGCCCTGTCTGCAGCAGTAGCCCCCCCCTGACCTGTCTGCAGCAGGAGCCCCCGTCCTCTGCCTTGTATGCAGCAGGAGCCTCCCCTTCTACCGTGTCTGCAGCAGGAGCCTCCTCCTCTGCCCTGTCTGCAGCAGGAGCATCCCCCCTCTAACCTGTGTGCAGCAGCAGCCTTCCCCCTCTGCCCTGTCTGCAGCAGGAGCCTCCCCCTCTGCCCTTTCTGCAGCAGGAGACTCTGCCTTGTCTGCAGCAGGAGCCTCCCCCCTCTGCCCTGTCTGCAGCAGGAGCCTCCCCGTCTGCCTTGTCTGCAGCAGGAGCCTTCCCCTCTGCCTTGTCTGCAGCAGGAGCCTCCCCCCTCTGCCCTGTCTGCAGCAGGAGCCTCCCCCTCTGCCCTGTCTGCAGCAGGAGACTCCCGCCTCTGCCCTGTCTGCAGCAGAAGCCCCCCCTCTGCCCTGTCTGCAGCGGGAGACTCCCCCCTCTGCCCTGTCTGCAGCAGGACACTCCCCCCTCTGCTCTGTCAGCAGCAGGAGCCTCCCCCCCTGCCCTGTCTGCAGCAGGAGCCTACCCTCTCTGCCCTGTCTGTAGCAGGAGACTCCTCCCCTCTGACCTGTCTGCAGCAGAAGACTCCCCCTCTGCCCTGTCTGCAGCAGGAGCTTCCCCCCCCTGTGCCCTGTCTGCAGCAGAAGCCTCCCCCTCTGCCCTGTCTGCAGCAGGAGACTCCCCCCTCTGTCCTGTCAGCTGCAGGTGCCTCCCCCCTCTGCCCTGTCTGCAGCAGGAGCCCCCCGCCCTCTGACCTGTCTGCAGCAGGATCCCCTCCTCTGCCTTGTCTGCAGCAGGAGCCCCCCCTCTGACCTGTCTGCAGCAGGAGCCCCCCCTCTCTGACCTGTCTGCAGCAGTAGCCCCCCCTCTGACTTCTCTGCAGCAGGAGCTCCCGCCCTCTGCCTTGTCTGCAGCAGGAGCCTCCCCCTCTACCCTGTCTGCAGCAGGAGACACCCCCTCTGCCCTGTCTGCAGCAGGTGCCTCCCCTCTCTGCTCAGTCTGCAGCAGGAGGCTCCCCCCTCTGCCCTGTCTGCAGCAGGATCCTCCCCCTCTGCCCTGTCTGCAGCAGGTGCCTCCCCCCTCTGCCCTGTCTGCAGCAGGAGACTCCCCCCTCTGCCCTGTCTGCAGCAGGAGCCTCCCCCCTCTGACCTGTCTGCAGCAGGAGCCCCCCCCTCTAACCTGTTTGCACCAGGAGCCACCCCCTCTGCCTTGTCTGCAACAGGAGCATCCCCCCTCTGCCCCGTCGGCAGCAGCAGCCTCCCCCTCTGAACTGTCTGCAGCAGGAGACTCGCCCCTCTGACCTGTCTGCAGCAGGAGCCTCCCCCCTCTGCCCTGTCTGCAGCAGGAGCCTCCCCCCTCTGCCCTGTCTGCAGAAGGAGAATCCCCCTTTGCCCTGTCTGCAGCAGGAGACTCCCCCCTCTGTCCTGTCAGCTGCAGGTGCCTCCCCCATCTGCCCTGTCTGCAGCAGGAGCCCCCCCCCTCTGACCTGTCTGCAGCAGGAGCCCCCTCCCTCTGCCTTGCCTGCAGCAGGAACCCCCCCTCTGACCTGTCTGCAGCAGGAGCACCCCCTCTCTGACCTGTCTGCAGCAGGAGTCCCCCCTCCGACCTCTCTGCAGCAGGAGGCTCCCCCCTCTGCCCTGTCTGCAGCAGGATCCTCCCCCTCTGCCCTGTCTGCAGCAGGTGCCTCCCCCCTCTGCCCTGTCTGCAGCAGGAGACTCCCCCCTCTGCCCTGTCTGCAGCAGGAGCCTCCCCCCTCTGACCTGTCTGCAGCAGGAGCCCCCCCTCTAACCTGTTTGCACCAGGAGCCACCCCCTCTGCCTTGTCTGCAACAGGAGCATCCCCCCTCTGCCCCGTCGGCAGCAGCAGCCTCCCCCTCTGAACTGTCTGCAGCAGGAGACTCGCCCCTCTGACCTGTCTGCAGCAGGAGCCTCCCCCCTCTGCCCTGTCTGCAGCAGGAGCCTCCCCCCTCTGCCCTGTCTGCAGAAGGAGAATCCCCCTTTGCCCTGTCTGCAGCAGGAGACTCCCCCCTCTGTCCTGTCAGCTGCAGGTGCCTCCCCCCTCTGCCCTGTCTGCAGCAGGAGCCCCCCCCCTCTGACCTGTCTGCAGCAGGAGCCCCCTCCCTCTGCCTTGCCTACAGCAGGAACCCCCCCTCTGACCTGTCTGCAGCAGGAGCACCCCCTCTCTGACCTGTCTGCAGCAGGAGTCCCCCCTCCGACCTCTCTGCAGCAGGAGCTCCCGCCCTCTGCCTTGTCTGCAGCAGGAGCCTCCCCCTCTGCCCTGTCTGCAGCAGGAGACTCCTCCCTCTCCCTTGTCTGCATCAGGAGTCTCCCCCTCTGCCCTGTCTGCAGCAGGAGACTCCCCCCTCTGCCCTGTCTGCAGCAGGAGACTCCCCCTCTACCCTGTCTGCAGGAGGAGATTCCCCCTCTGCCCTGTCGGCAGCAGGAGACTCCCCCCTCTGACCTGTCTGCAACAGGAGCCTCCGCCCTCTGCCCTGTCAGCAGCAGGAGCCTCCCCCCTCTGCCTTGTCTGCAGCAGGAGGCTCCCCCTCTGCCCTGTCTGCAGCAGGAGACTCCCCCCTCTGTCCTGTCTGCAGCAGGTGCCTCCCCCTCTGCCCTGTCTGCAGCAGTAGCCCCCCCTCTGACCTGTCTGCAGCAGGAGCCCCCCCCTCTGCCCTGTCTGCAGCTGGAGCTTCCCCCTCTGACCTGTCTGCAGCAGGAGCCCCCCCCTCTAACCTGTTTGCACCAGGAGCCTCCCCCTCTGCCTTGTCTGCAACAGGAGCATCCCCTCTCTGCCCCGTCGGCAGCAGCAGCCTCCCCCCTCTGAACTGTCTGCAGCAGGAGACTCCCCCTCCTGACCTGTCTGCAGCAGAAGCCCTCCCCTCTAACCTGTTTGCAGCAGGAGCCTCCCCCTCTGCCCTGTGTGCAACAGGAGCATTCCCCCTCTGCCCTGTCTGCAGCAGCAGCCTCCCCCCTCTGAAGTGTCTGCAGCAGGAGACTCTCCCCTCTGCCCTGTCTGCAGCAGGAGCCTCCCCCCTCTGCCCTGTCTGCAGCAGGAGCCCCTTTGACCTGTCTGCAGCAGGAGCCCCCCCTCTAACCTGTCTGCAGCAGGAGCCTCCCCCTCTGCCTAGTCTGCAACAGGAGCATCACCCCCTCTGCCCTGTCTGCAGCAGGAGCCTCCCCCTCTGCCCTTTCTGCAGCAGGAGCCTCCCCCTCTGAACTGTCTTCAGCAGGAGCCTCCCCCCTCTGCCCTGTCTGCAGCAGGAGCCCCTCCCTCTGCCTTGTCTGCAGCAGGAGCATCCCCCCTCTGCCCTGTGTGCAGCAGCAGCCCTCCCCCTCTGCCTTGTCTGCAGCAGGAGACTCCCCCTCTGCCCTGTCTGCAGCTGGAGACTCCCCCTCTGCCCTGTCTGCAGCAGGAGACTCCCCTTCTGCACTGTCTGCAGCAGGAGACTCCCCCTCTGCCCTGTCTGCAGCAGGAGACTCCCCCTCTGTCCCGTCTGCAGCAGGTGCCTCCCCCTCTGCCATGTCTGCAGCAGGAGCCCCCCCTGACCTGTCTGCAGCAGGAGCCCCCGCCCTCTGCCTTGTCTGCAGCAGGAGCCTCCCCCTCTACCCTGTCTGCAGCAGGAGCCTCCCCCTCTGCTTTGTCTGCAGCAGGACCTTCCACCCTCTGCCCTGTCTGCATCAGGAGCCTCCCCCCTCTGCCCTGTCTGCAGCAGGAGCCCCCCCTCTGACCTGTCTGCAGCAGGAGCCCCCCCCTCTATCCTGTTTGCAGCAGGAGCCTCCCCCTCTGCCCTGTCTGCAACAGGAGCATTCCCCTTCTGCCCTGTCTGCAGCAGCAGCCTCCCCCCTCTGAACTGTCTGCAGCAGGAGACTCCCCCCTCTGACCTGTCTGCAGCAGGAGACTCCCCCTCTACCCTGTCTGCAGGAGGAGATTCCCCCTCTGCCCTGTCGGCAGCAGGAGACTCCCCCCTCTGACCTGTCTGCAACAGGAGCCTCCGCCCTCTGCCCTGTCAGCAGCAGGAGCCTCCCCCCTCTGCCTTGTCTGCAGCAGGAGGCTCCCCCTCTGCCCTGTCTGCAGCAGGAGACTCCCCCCTCTGTCCTGTCTGCAGCAGGTGCCTCCCCCTCTGCCCTGTCTGCAGCAGTAGCCCCCCCTCTGACCTGTCTGCAGCAGGAGCCCCCCCCTCTGCCCTGTCTGCAGCTGGAGCTTCCCCCTCTGACCTGTCTGCAGCAGGAGCCCCCCCCTCTAACCTGTTTGCACCAGGAGCCTCCCCCTCTGCCTTGTCTGCAACAGGAGCATCCCCCCTCTGCCCCGTCGGCAGCAGCAGCCTCCCCCCTCTGAACTGTCTGCAGCAGGAGACTCCCCCTCCTGACCTGTCTGCAGCAGGAGCCTCCCCCCTCTGCCTTGTCTACAGCAGGAGCCTCCCCCCTCTGCCCTGTCTGCAACAGGAGACTCCCCCTCTGTTCTGTCTGCAGCAGGAGACTCCCCCCTCTGTCCTGTCTGCTGCAGGTGCCTCCCCCCTCTGCCCTGTCTGCAGCAGGAGCCCCCCCCCTCTGACCTGTCTGCAGCAGGAGCCCCCCCCCTCTGCCTTGTCTGCAGCAGGAGCATCCCCCCTCTAACCTGTGTGCAGCAGCAGCCTTCCCCCTCTGCCCTGTCTGCAGCAGGAGCCTCCCCCTCTGCCCTTTCTGCAGCAGGAGCCTCCCCCTCTGCCTTGTCTGCAGCAGGAGCCTCCCCCCTCTGCCCTGTCTGCAGCAGGAGCCTCCCCCTCTGCCTTGTCTGCAGAAGGAGCATCCCCCCTCTTCCCTGTGTGCAGCAGCAGCCTTCCCCCTCTGCCCTGTCTCCACCAGGAGACTCCCCTTCTGCCCTGTCTGCAGCAGGAAACTCCCCCTCTGCGCTGTCTGCAGCAGGAGACTCCCCCCTCTGTCCTGTCTGCAGCAGGTGCCTCCCCCTCTGCCCTGTCTGCAGCAGGAGCCCCCCTGACCTGTCTGCAGCAGGAGCCCCCGCCCTCTGCCTTGTCTGCAGCAGGAGCCTCCCCCTCTACCCTGTCTGCAGCAGGAGCCTCCCCCTCTGCCTTGTCTGCAGCAGGACCTTCTCCCTTCTGCTTTGTCTGCAGCAGTAGCCCCCCTGACCTGTCTGCAGCAGGAGCCCCCATCCTCTGCCTTGTCTGCAGCAGGAGCCTCCCCCTCTACCCTGTCAGCAGCAGGAGCCTCCTCCTCTGCCTTGTCTGCAGCAGGACCTTCCCCCCTTTGCCCTGTCTGCAGCAGGAGCCTCCCCCCTCTGCCCTGTCTGCAGCAGGAGCCTCCCCCTCTGCCTTGTCTGCAGCAGGAGCCTCTCCCCTCTGCCCTGTCTGCAGCAGGACCCTCCCCGTCTGCCTTGTCTGCAGCAGGAGCATCCCCCCTCTGCCCTGTGTGCAGCAGCAGCCTTCTCCCTCTGCCCTGTCTGCAGCAGGAGACTCCCCTTCTGCCCTGTCTGCAGCAGGAGACCCCCCTCTGTCCTGTCTGCAGCAGGAGACTCCTCCCTCTGTCCTGTCTGCAGCAGGTGCCTCCCCCTCTGTCCTGTCTGCAGCAGGAGCCCCCCTGACCTGTCTGCAGCAGGAGTACCCCGCCCTCTGCCTTGCCTACAGCAGGAGCCTCCCCCTCTACCCTGTCTGCAGCAGGAGCCTCCCCCTCTGCCTTGTCTGCAGCAGGACCTTCCCCCCTCTGCCCTGTCTGCAGCAGTAGCCCCCCCCTGACCTGTCTGTAGCAGGAGCCCCCGCCCTCTGCCTTGTCTGCAGCAGGAGCCTCCCCTTCTACCCTGTCTGCAGCAGGAGCCTCCCCCTCTGCCTTGTCTGCAGCATGACCTTCCCCCCTTTGCCCTGTCTGCAGCAGGAGTCTCCCCCCTCTGCCCTGTCTGCAGCAGGAGCCCCCCCTCTGCCTTGTCTGCAGCAGGAGCATCCCCCCTCTAACCTGTGTGCAGCAGCAGCCTTCCCCCTATGCCCTGTCTGCAGCAGGAGCCTCCCCCTCTGCCCTTTCTGCAGCAGGAGCCTCCCCTCTGCCTTGTCTGCAGCAGGAGCCTCCCCCCTCTGCCCTGTCTGCAGCAGGAGCCTCCCCCTCTGCCTTGTCTGCAGGAGGAGCATCCCCCCTCTGCCCTGTGTGCAGCAGCAGCCTTAACCCTCTGCCCTGTCTGCAGCAGGAAACTCCCCTTCTGCCCTGTCTGCAGCAGGAGACTCCCCCTCTGCCCTGTCTGCAGCAGGAAACTCCCCCCTCTGTCCTGTCTGCAGCAGGTGCCTCCCCCTCTGCCCTGTCTGAAGCAGGAGCCCCCCCTGACCTGTCTGCAGCAGGATCCCCCACCCTCTGCCTCCTCTGCAGCAGGAGCCTCCCCCTCTACTCTGTCTGCAGCAGGAGCCTCCCCCTCTGCCTTGTCTGCAGCAGGACCTTCCCCCCTCTGCCCTGTCTGCAGCAGGAGCCTCCCCCCTCTGCCCTGTCTGCAGCAGGAGCCCCACTCTGACCTGTCTGCAGCAGAAGCCCTCCCCTCTAACTTGTTTGCAGCAGGAGCCTCCCCCTCTGCCCTGTGTGCAACAGGAGCATTCCCCCTCTGCCCTGTCTGCAGCAGCAGCCTCCCCCCTCTGAAGTGTCTGCAGCAGGAGACTCTCCCCTCTGCCCTGTCTGCAGCAGGAGCCTCCCCCCTCTGCCCTGTCTGCAGCAGGAGCCCCTTTGACCTGTCTGCAGCAGGAGCCCCCCCTCTAACCTGTCTGCAGCAGGAGCCTCCCCCTCTGCCTAGTCTGCAACAGGAGCATCACCCCCTCTGCCCTGTCTGCAGCAGGAGCCTCCCCCTCTGCCCTTTCTGCAGCAGGAGCCTCCCCCTCTGAACTGTCTTCAGCAGGAGCCTCCTCCCTCTGCCCTGTCTGCAGCAGGAGCCCCTCCCTCTGCCTTGTCTGCAGCAGGAGCATCCCCCCTCTGCCCTGTGTGCAGCAGCAGCCTTCCCCCTCTGCCTTGTCTGCAGCAGGAGACTCCCCCTCTGCCCTGTCTGCAGCTGGAGACTCCCCCTCTGCCCTGTCTGCAGCAGGAGACTCCCCTTCTGCACTGTCTGCAGCAGGAGACTCCCCCTCTGCCCTGTCTGCAGCAGGAGACTCCCCCTCTGTCCCGTCTGCAGCAGGTGCCTCCCCCTCTGCCATGTCTGCAGCAGGAGCCCCCCCTGACCTGTCTGCAGCAGGAGCCCCCGCCCTCTGCCTTGTCTGCAGCAGGAGCCTCCCCCTCTACCCTGTCTGCAGCAGGAGCCTCCCCCTCTGCTTTGTCTGCAGCAGGACCTTCCACCCTCTGCCCTGTCTGCATCAGGAGCCTCCCCCCTCTGCCCTGTCTGCAGCAGGAGCCCCCCCTCTGACCTGTCTGCAGCAGGAGCCCCCCCCTCTATCCTGTTTGCAGCAGGAGCCTCCCCCTCTGCCCTGTCTGCAACAGGAGCATTCCCCTTCTGCCCTGTCTGCAGCAGCAGCCTCCCCCCTCTGAACTGTCTGCAGCAGGAGACTCCCCCCTCTGACCTGTCTGCAGCAGGAGCCTCCCCCTCTGCCCTGTCTGCAGCAGGAGCCTCCCCCCTCTGCCCTGTCTGCAGCAGGAGACTCCCCCTCTGCTCTGTCTGCAGCAGGTGCCTCCCCCCTCTGCCCTGCCTGCAGCAGGAGCCCCCCTCCTCTGCCTTGTCTGCAGCAGGAGAGTCCCCCTCTGCCCTGTCTGCAGCTGGAGACTCCCCCCTCTGTCCTGTCTGCAGCAGCTGCCTCCCCCCCTCTGCCCTGTCTGCATCAGGAGCCCTCCCGCTCTGACCTGTCTGCAGCAGGAGCCCCCCCTCCTCTGCCTTGTCTGCAGCAGGAGCCTCCCCCTCTGCCCTGTCTGCAGCAGGAGACTCCCCCCTCTGCCCTGTCTGCAGCCGGTGCCTTCCCCCTCTGCCCTGTCTGCAGCAGGAGACTCCCCTCTCTGCCCTGTCTGCAGCAGGAGAATCCCCCCTCTGTCCTGTCTGCAGCAGGTGCTTCCCCCCTCTGCCCTATCTGCAGCAGGAGACCCCCCCTCTAACCTGTCTGCAGCAGGAGCCCCCCTCCTCTGCCTTGTCTTCAGCGGGAGCCTCCTCCTCTACCCTGTCTACAGCAGGAGACTCCCCCCTCAGTCCTGTCTGCAGCAGGTGCCTCCCCCCTCTGCCCTGTCTGCAGCAGGAGACTCCCCCCTCTGCCATGTCTGCAGCGGGATCCTCCCCCCTCTGCCCTGTCTGCAGCAGGTGCCTCCCCCCTCTGCCCTGTCTGCAGCAGGAGACTCCCCCCTCTGCCCTGTCTGCAGCAGGAGCCTCCCCCCTCTGCCCTGTCTGCAGCAGGAGCCCCCCCTTCTGACCAATCTGCAGCAGGAGCCCCCCCTCTGCCCTGTCTGCAGCAAGAGCCCCCCCTCTAACCTGTCTGCAGCAGGAGCCCCCCTCTAACCTGTCTGCTGCAGGAGCCTCCCCCTCTGCCCTGTCTGCAGCAGGAGCCTCCCCCTCTGCCTTGTCTGCAGCAGGTCCATCCCCACTCTGTCCTGTCTGCAGCAGCAGCCTTTCCCCTCTGCCCTGTCTGCAGCAGGAGCCTCCCCCTCTGCCTTGTCTGCAGCAGGAGCCTCCCCCTCTGCCTTGTCTGCAGCAGGAGCCTCCCCCCTCTTCCCTGTCTGCAGCAGGAGCCTCCCCCTCTGCCTTGTCTGCAGCAGGAGCATCCCCCCTCTGTCCTGTCTGCAGCAGCAGCCTCCCCCCTCTGCCCTGTCTGCAGCAGGAGACTCCCCCCTCTGCCCTGTCTGCAGCAGCAGCCTCCCCCCTCTGTCCTGTCTGCTGCAGGTGCCTCCCCCCTCTGCCCTGTCTGCAGCAGGAGCCCCCTCCCTTACCTGTCTGCAGCAGGAGCCCCCACCCTCTGCCCTGTCTGCAGCAGCCGCCTCCCCCCTCTGCAATGTCTGCAGCAGGAGACTCCCCCTTCTGTCCTGTCTGCTGCAGGTGCCTCATCCCTCTGCCCTGTCTGCAGCAGGAACCCCCCCTTACCTGTCTGCAGCAGGAGCCCCTGCCCTCTGCCTTGTCTGCAGCAGGAGCCTCCCTCTCTGCCCTGTCTGCAGCAGGAGCCTCCGCTTCTGCCTTGTCTGCAGCAGGAGCCTCCCCCCTCTGCCCTGTCTGCAGCAGGAGCCCCTTCCTCTGCCTTGTCTGCAGCAGTAACATCCCCCCTCTGCCCTGTGTGCAGCAGCAGCCTTCCCCCTCTGTCCTGTCTGCTGCAGGTGCCTCCCCCCTCTGCCCTGTCTGCAGCAGGAGCCCCCTCCCTTACCTGTCTGCAGCAGGAGCCCCCACCCTCTGCCTTGTCTGCAGCAGGAGCATCCCCCTCTGCTCTGTCTGCAGCAGCCGCCTCCCCCCTCGGCCCTGTCTGCAGCAGGAGACTCCCCCCTCTGTCCTGTCTGCTGCAGGTGCCTCCCCCCTCTGCCCTGTCTGCAGCAGGAACCCCCCCACTTACCTGTCTGCAGCAGGAGCCCCTGCCCTCTGCCTTGTCTGCAGCAGGAGCCTCCCCCTCTGCCCTGTCTGCAGCAGGAGCATCCCCCTCTGCCTTGTCTGCTTCAGGAGCCTCCCCCCTCTGCCCTGTCTGCAGCAGGAGCCCCTTCCTCTGCCTTGTCTGCAGCAGTAGCATCCCCCCTCTGCCCTGTGTGCAGCAGCAGCCTTCCCCCTCTGCCTTGTCTGCAGCAGGAGACTCCCCCTCTGCCCTGTCTGCAGCAGGAGACTCCTCCTCTGCCCTGTCTGCAGCAGGAGACTCCCCCCACTGTCCTGTCTGCAGCAGGTGCCTCCCCCTCTGCCATGTCTGCAGCAGGAGACCCCCTGACCTGTCTGCAGCAAGAGCCTCCCCCCTCAGCCCTGTCTGCAGCAGGAGCCCCTCCCTCTGCCTTGTCTGCAGCAGGAGAACCCCCCCTCTGCCCTGTGTGCAGCAGCAGCCTTCCCCCTCTGCCTTGTCTGCAGCAGGAGACTCCCCCTCTGCCCTGTCTGCAGCAGGAGACTCCCCCTCTGCCCTGTCTGCAGCAG
Organism: Phyllobates terribilis; assembly: GCF_046119375.1. NCBI lineage: Eukaryota > Metazoa > Chordata > Amphibia > Anura > Dendrobatidae > Phyllobates > Phyllobates terribilis. The sequence goes on along the minus strand of NW_027362772.1, from coordinate 263,653,788 downwards.
GAGACTACCCCCTCTGTCCTGTCTGCATCAGGTGCCTCCCCCTCTGCCATGTCTGCAGCAGGAGCCCCCCCTGACCTGTCTGCAGCAGGAGCCCCCGCCCTCTGCCTTGTCTGCAGCAGGAGCCTCCACCTCTACTCTGTCTGCAGCAGGAGCCTCCCCCTCTGCCTTGTCTGCAGCAGGATCTTCCCCCATCTGCCCTGTCTGCAGCAGGAGCCTCCCCCCTCTGCCCTGTCTGCAGCAGGAGCCCCCCCTCTGACCTGTCTGCAGCAGGAGCCCCCCCCCCTCTAACCTGTTTGCAGCAGGAGCCTCCCCCTCTGCCCTGTCTGCAACAGGAGCATTCCCCCTCTGCCCTGTCTGCAGCAGCAGCCTCCCCCCTCTGAACTGTTTGCAGCAGGAGACTCCCCCGTCTGACCTGTCTGCAGCAGGAGCCTCCCCCCTCTGCCCTGTCTGCAGCAGGAGCCTCCCCCCTCTGCCCTGTCTGCAGCAGGAGACTCCCCCTCTGTTCTGTCTGCAGCAGGTGCCTCCCCCCTCTGCCCTGCCTGCAGCAGGAGCACCCCTCCTCTGCCTTGTCTGCAGCAGGAGATTCCCCCTCTGCCCTGTCTGCAGCTGGAGACTCCCCCCTCTGTCCTGTCTGCAGCAGCTGCCTCCCCCCTCTGCCCTGTCTGCATCAGGAGCCCTCCCGCTCTGACCTGTCTGCAGCAGGAGCCCCCCCTCCTCTGCCTTGTCTGCAGCAGGAGCCTCCCCCTCTGCTCTGTCTGCAGCAGGAGACTCACCCCTCTGCCCTGTCTGCAGTTGGTGCCTCCCCCCTCTGCCCTGTCTGCAGCAGGAGACTCCCCCCTCTGCCCTGTCTGCAGCAGGAGAATCCCCCCTCTGTCCTGTCTGCAGCTGGTGCCTCCCCCCTCTGCCCTATCTGCAGCAGGAGACCCCCCCTGTGACCTTTCTGCAGCTGGAACCCCCCTCCTCTGCCTTGTCTTCAGCAGCAGCCTCCCCCTCTACCCTGTCTGCAGCAGGAGACTCCCCCCCTCAGTCCTGTCTGCAGCAGGTGCCTCCCCCCTCTGCCCTGTCTGCAGCAGGAGACTCCCCCCTCTGCCCTGTCTGCAGCAGAAGACTCCCCCCTCTGCCCTGTCTGTAGCAGGAGCCCCCCTTCTGACCTATCTGCAGCAGGAGCCCCCCCTCTGCCCTGTCTGCAGCAAGAGCCCCCCCTCTAACCTGTCTGCAGCAGGAGCCCCCCTCTAACCTGTCTGCTGCAGGAGCCTCCCCTCTGCCTTGTCTGCAGCAGGAGCCTCCCCCTCTGCCTTGTCTGCAGCAGGAGCCTCCCCCCTCTGCCCTGTCTGCAGCAGGAGCCTCCCCTTCTGCCTTGTCTGCAGCAGGTCCATCCCCCCTCTGTCCTGTCTGCAGCAGCAGCCTTCCCCCTCTGCCCTGTCTGCAGCAGGAGCCCCTGCCCTCTGCCTTGTCTGCAGCAGGAGCCTCCCCCTCTGCCCTGTCTGCAGCAGGAGCCTCCCCCTCTGCCTTGTCTGCAGCAGGAGCCTCCCCCTCTGCCTTGTCTGCAGCAGGAGCCTCCCCCCTCTGCCCTGTCTGCAGCAGGAGCCTCCCCCTCTGCCTTGTCTGCAGCAGGAGCATCCCCCTCTGTCCTGTCTGCAGCAGCAGCCTCCCCCCTCTGCCCTGTCTGCAGCAGGAGACTCCCCCCTCTGCCCTGTCTGCAGCAGGAGACTCCCCCCTCTGCCCTGTCTGCAGCAGCAGCCTCCCCCCTCTGTCCTGTCTGCTGCAGGTGCCTCCCCCCTCTGCCCTGTCTGCAGCAGGAGCCCCCTCCCTTACCTGTCTGCAGCAGGAGCCCCCACCCTCTGCCTTGTCTGCAGCAGGAGCATCCCCCCTCTGCCCTGTCTGCAGCAGCCGCCTCCCCCCTCTGCCCTGTCTGCAGCAGGAGACTCCCCCCTCTGTCCTGTCTGTTGCAGTTGCCTCATCCCTCTGCCCTGTCTGCAGCAGGAACCCCCCCTTACCTGTCTGCAGCAGGAGCCCCTGCCCTCTGCCTTGTCTGTAGCAGGAGCCTCCCCCTCTGCCCTGTCTGCAGCAGGAGCCTCCCCCTCTGCCTTGTCTGCAGCAGGAGCCATCCCCCTCTGCCCTGTCTGCAGCAGGAGCCCCTTCCTCTGCCTTGTCTGCAGCAGTAGCATCCCACCTCTGCCCTGTGTGCAGCAGCAGCCTTCCCCCTCTGCCTTGTCTGCAGCAGGAGACTCCCCCTCTGCCCTGTCTACAGCAGGAGACTCCTCCTCTGCCCTGTCTGCAGCAGGAGACTCCCCCCTCTGTCCTGTCTGCAGCAGGTGCCTCCCCCTCTGCCATGTCTGCAGCAGGAGCCCCCCCTGACCTGTCTGCAGCAGGAGCCTCCCCCTTCAGCCCTGTCTGCAGCAGGAGCCCCTCCCTCTGCCTTGTCTGCAGCAGGAGCATCCCCCCTCTGCCCTGTGTGCAGCAGCAGCCTTCCCCCTCTGTCCTGTCTGCTGCAGGTGCCTCCCCCCTCTGCCCTGTCTGCAGCAGGAGCCCCCTCCCTTACCTGTCTGCAGCAGGAGCCCCCACCCTCTGCCTTGTCTGCAGCAGGAGCATCCCCCCTCTGCTCTGTCTGCAGCAGCCGCCTCCCCCCTCTGCCCTGTCTGCAGCAGGAGACTCCCCCCTCTGTCCTGTCTGCTGCAGGTGCCTCCCCCCTCTGCCCTGTCTGCAACAGGAACCCCCCCACTTACCTGTCTGCAGCAGGAGCCCCTGCCCTCTGCCTTGTCTGCAGCAGGAGCCTCCCCCTCTGCCCTGTCTGCAGCAGGAGCCTCCCCCTCTGTCTTGTCTGCAGCAGGAGCCTCCCCCCTCTGCCCTGTCTGCAGCAGGAGCCCCTTCCTCTGCCTTGTCTGCAGCAGTAGCATCCCCCCTCTGCCCTGTGTGCAGCAGCAGCCTTCCCCCTCTGCCTTGTCTGCAGCAGGAGACTCCCCCTCTGCCCTGTCTGCAGCAGGAGACTCCTCCTCTGCCCTGTCTGCAGCAGGAGACTCCCCCCACTGTCCTGTCTGCAGCAGGTGCCTCCACCTCTGCCATGTCTGCAGCAGGAGCCCCCCCTGACCTGTCTGCAGCAAGAGCCTCCCCCCTCAGCCCTGTCTGCAGCAGGAGCCCCTCCCTCTGCCTTGTCTGCAGCAGGAGCACCCCCCCTCTGCCCTGTGTGCAGCAGCAGCCTTCCCCCTCTGCCTTGTCTGCAGCAGGAGACTCCCCCTCTGCCCTGTCTGCAGCAGGAGACTCCCCCTCTGCCCTGTCTGCAGTAGGAGACTCCCCCCTCTGTCCTGTCTGCAGCAGGTGCCTCCCCCTCTGCCATGTCTGCAGCAGGAGCCCCCCCTGACCTGTCTGCAGCAGGAGCCCCCGCCCCCTGCCTTGTCTGCAGCAGGAGCCTCCCCCTCTACTCTGTCTGCAGCAGGAGCCTCCCCCTCTGCCTTGTCTGCAGCAGGACCTTCCCCCCTCTGCCCTGTCTGCAGCAGGAGCCTCCCCCCTCTGCCCTGTCTGCAGCAGGAGCCCCCCCTCTGACCTGTCTGCAGCAGGAGCCCCCCCCTCTAACCTGTTTGCAGCAGGAGCCTCCCCCTCTGCCCTGTCTGCAACAGGAGCATTCCCCCTCTGCCCTGTCTGCAGCAGCTGCCTCCCCCCTCTGAACTGTTTGCAGCAGGAGACTCCCCCCTCTGACCTGTCTGCAGCAGGAGCCTCCCCCCTCTGCCCTGTCTGCAGCAGGAGCCTCCCCCCTCTGCCCTGTCTGCAGCAGGAGACTCCCCCTCTGTTCTGTCTGCAGCAGGTGCCTCCCCCCTCTGCCCTGCCTGCAGCAGGTGCACCCCTCCTCTGCCTTGTCTGCAGCAGGAGAGTCCCCCTCTGCCCTGTCTGCAGCTGGAGACTCCCCCCTCTGTCCTGTCTGCAGCAGCTGCCTCCCCCCTCTGCCCTGTCTGCATCAGGAGCCCTCCCGCTCTGACCTGTCTGCAGCAGGAGCCCCCCCTCCTCTGCCTTGTCTGCAGCAGGAGCCTCCCCCTCTGCTCTGTCTGCAGCAGGAGACTCCCCCCTCTGCCCTGTCTGCAGTAGGTGCCTCCCCCCTCTGCCCTGTCTGCAGCAGGAGACTCCCCCCTCTGCCCTGTCTGCAGCAGGAGAATCCCCCCTCTGTCCTGTCTGCAGCAGGTGCCTCCCCCCTCTGCCCTATCTGCAGCAGGAGACCCCCCCTGTGACCTTTCTGCAGCTGGAACCCCCCTCCTCTGCCTTGTCTTCAGCAGGAGCCTCCCCCTCTACCCTGTCTGCAGCAGGAGACTCCCCCCCTCAGTCCTGTCTGCAGCAGGTGCCTCCCCCCTCTGCCCTGTCTGCAGCAGGAGACTCCCCCCTCTGCCTTGTCTGCAGCAGGATCCTCCCCCCTCTGCCCTGTCTGCAGCAGTTGCCTCCCCCCTCTGCCCTGTCTGCAGCAGGAGACTCCCCCCTCTGCCCTGTCTGCAGCAGGAGACTCCCCCCTCTGCCCTGTCTGTAGCAGGAGCCCCCCCTTCTGACCTATCTGCAGCAGGAGCCCCCCCCCCTCTGCCCTGTCTGCAGCAAGAGCCCCCCCTCTAACCTGTCTGCAGCAGGAGCCCCCCTCTAACCTGTCTGCTGCAGGAGCCTCCCCTCTGCCTAGTCTGCAACAGGAGCATCCCCCCTCTGTCCTGTCTGCAGCAGGAGCCCCCCCTCTAACCTGTCTGCAGCAGGAGCCCCCCCTCTAACCTGTCTGCTGCAGGAGCCTCCCCCTCTGCTTAGTCTGCAACAGGAGCCCCCCCTCTGCCCTGTCTGCAGCAGGATCCCCCCCCTCTGACCTGTCTGCAGCAGGAGCCCCCCCTCTAACCTGTCTGCTGCAGTTGCCTCCCCCTCTGCCTAGTCTGCAACAGGAGCATCCCCCCTCTGCCCTCTCTGCAGCAGCAGCCTTCCCCCTCTGCCCTGTCTACAGCAGTAGCCCCTGCCCTCTGCCTTGTCTTCAGCAGGAGCCTCCCCCTCTGCCCTGTCTGCAGCAGGAGCCTCCCCCTCTGCCTTTTCTGCAGCAGGAGCCTCCCCCTCTGCCCTGTCTGCAGCAGGAGCCTCCGCCTCTGCCTTGTCTGCAGCAGGAGCATCCCCCCTCTGCCCTGTCTGCAGCAGCAGCCTCCCCCCTCTGCACTGTCTGCAGCAGGAGACTCCCCCCTCTGCCCTGTCTGCAGCAGGAGACTCCCCCCTCTGTCCTGTCTGCTGCAGGTGCCTCCCCCCTCTGCCCTGTCTGCAGCAGGAGCCCCCTCCCTTACCTGTCTGCAGCAGGAGCCCCCACCCTCTGCCTTGTCTGCAGCAGGAGCATCCCCCCTCTGTCCTGTCTGCAGCAGCCGCCTCCCCCCTCTGCCCTGTCTGCAGCAGGAGACTCCCCCCTCTGTCCTGTCTGCTGCAGGTGCCTCCCCCCTCTGCCCTGTCTGCAGCAGGAACCCCCCTCCCCTTACCTGTCTGCAGCAGGAGCCCCTGCCCTCTGCCTTGTCTGCAGCAGGAGCCTCCCCCTCTGCCCTGTCTGCAGCAGGAGCCTCCCCCTCTGCCTTGTCTGCAGCAGGAGCCCCTGCCCTCTGCCTTGTCTGCAGCAGGACCTTCCCCCCTCTGTCCTGTCTGCAGCAGGAGCCTCTCCCCTCTGCACTGTCTGCAGCAGGAGCCTCTCCCCTCTGCCTTGTCTGCAGCAGGACCTTCCCCCTCTGCCCTGTCTGCAGCAGGAGCCTCCCCCCTCTGCACTGTCTGCAGTATGACAAAAATGGCTTAGCTCCACCTCTTGTATAATGATCTGGGGCTATAGCCAGCCACTAGCCAATCAGCAAAAGATTAACGCCTGTGTTCCCTGCTTGATTTCTGTAAGGCTTGTGCTGCAGACAAACAGTGAGGACAACTATATGCTTGGCCTAATATAAATATTTATTTCTAGTTTTAGTGTTCCTTTAAACTGGTCCGGTAGGTCCTCCCCATCCCCATCCCCTATCCTCTTCCTATCAGAAACCAAATGCAGAGATTATGTGTCTCTCTCCTCTCTGTTTTATAGTAATTGCTCATATTTTGCAAATATTTTGGAGAATGAGGATTTTTCAGACATTTAAAGCGAATCTGTCAGCAGAATCAACCCTTTTAAGCCGTCGATATATGCATCTAGGTCAGAGAAAGTTGAATAAAATAACCTTGATATCTGCAATCCGATGTCTTACGCCTGAGAAATCCACATTTGATTTCATATGTAAATGAGCTGTTAAGATCTACAGGCTGGGCATAGATCTCCCTGAGAATCTGCCTCCAGAGCTTATTGTAAATGAAAGGAGACGTTACCAGACAAAGAATAAAAAAAGAAAACAGCTAGAAATTTAAATGGGTATTCCCATCTTCAATATCTTATTCAATAATATAATACCTCCAATTAGAAATATAGTATAGTTCTTCTGATTCGCTATATTGCGTACCCCACGTGCAGGGCATTGTAGTAGCTTTGGTTATGACCACTCATACAGTGACAGTTAGTTAGCAGTTAGTGGTCGTAAGCATGAATACCTAAACTACTGCAATGCCCTGCACATGGGGTAAGTGACATAGCTAATCAGAAGAACTATACTACATTTCTAATTGAAGGTATTTGCTAATATTATTATTATTAAACCTATTACATATTGGGATGGGATCTTGGAGATAGAGAGGGAATTTTTAATTGAAGTATGTTAGATACGTGGTTAGATTATTGAATTAATTAGATAGACATTTAGTGGCTAACAGAATAGTTGATGACAAATGGCTACTCTTTTTTCCATCATTTTTTTCTATCGAATGACTAACACGAGTGCAAAGATATTTTTTTCCTATAGCTTATAAATCATCTGCTATCGCTGCAAATTAATATCTGGCGCTTGCACAGTCTTCCGTTTGCCCCTTTTGCAGAACAGTTTCTTTTTATCCGTGCCCTTCAACCCTCACTTGTTATTGCAAGCCTATGGGGCTCCGCAGAGACTGAATGAACCCTCAGGCATGCACACATACACACACACACTCACACGCTCATAGTGCATGGCTCTTAAAGGGGGGGCTCTCACTTGTCTGTTTAAAGGTGTGCTATTTGTTCAGGGCTGTCCAAACATTTGCCTAGTGCTGGCAGCCCTGGAATGTGCTGGGAGAGAGCAGGCAGCATGTCCCAAGCGTGGGAACATTTTCCCCTACTCAACCTCTGCAAGCTTGTTCCCCTCAGGCAGAGATTCAATAAAAACCAGCGCCAGAGATCTATTGCACTGATAATGACAGCTTCAGTCAGCATTCAGACAGCAGCTAGGCTGGGAGGGGTGTGTAGGCAAGGCCAAGTAACACAGTGTGGGAGAGAAAAGAGAGGAGGACGGAAGAGAGAGACAAGAGACAGAGCAGAGGTGTAAGAACATATCTGCGGGGGAGAGAGATCCCTAAATTATCCTGATAATCTGGAGTTTTCTGCCTGAAAATCATTGCACAACATTCTGTGCTGGGAACTTGCAAAGCTTTTCAAGTCCTATAACTATTATCAATTCATGTAATAAAAAAATTAGAATTATTATTAGTGCACCGTAGGTCCGTACTTAATATGCACGCATGGTCGTCGTCTTAAAAAAATTGGGTTTTTTTCACTCTCATGGTGCGATGCAAAGATTTATGAAATTACAGAACACGTGGGGGGATTTAGTAAAGGTAGTGGACAACCCCTTATTAATGGATCCAAGGAGATGGAAAAAAGGAAATGTAAAAAATTGATAAAGAAGACAAGGAGGAGATTCGGCATGACCATCCATTGATAAAAAGAAGATTTTATAGTGCAGTCATTTAAAAAACTCAGGATCCAAAATTACATGTTAAAACTTGACGTGTTTCAGGCGCCCTTAGTTATAGGAAAAATTGATACTCACCTGCTGCACCAGCGCCGCTTTTCTGTGCCCTGCTATTTTGTCGGAAGCAACATTGCATTATTGCAACTGATCTTCTGGGACAGGATATGAATGCTGCAGCCAGTTTCTGACAAAGTGTGTTCATTTTTTACATTACATTGTATGAGGCCTCAGGGGTTGTGCAGTAGTAGACATCCCTTTTAAAAATGGGATTTAATAGGCAAGTCTTAAAGTGAAATTCATCAAGAATTGAAGAATGAAATGTGGCAATTTTTTAAACAGGTTAGTAAATTTGGCACGTTTTCGATAGCTATGAGTTGGCAAGAATTTGCACGATTGTCTGATTTTCAGCTTAATAAATGGAACAAATGATTTTTTTTTTTTGCCCAATTTTGTCACATGCAACAATTTTTGGAGCAACTTACATTAAAAACTGGAGCTAATCGATTAATAAGTTCGCACTATGGAGCTTTCACAGTTAACCGTGTGGCATTTTGTTAAGATGGGCTTATCAAAAGCAAAGATAAAGTACATGGCTATAAGGGTTCTGTCACATTGCGTTTCTGCACTCGTTCGGTGGCCCCGTCATAGTTTACGTCCAGACCCCCTGCAAAACGGGGTTCGGATGTGTGCGCCGAGGGAGCCATAGAGCCAACGTGCGCTCTGCCGTGCATCATTTTCGGGAGTCTCTGCCTCCAGTAGGCGTACACTTCCGAAAATGATGCACAGCAGAGTGCACGTTCGCTCTGCCGTCATCATTACAGTCTACGGTCTTTTAGTTGGAAGAAGCAGGACCCTCATTCCCCTTGTTTCATATGTCTTACTGGGTAATGTCTGATATTGGTTGTACATGAACCATGTGAATTGTAAGGTTCTGTGAAATATGTTGGTGCTATGTAAAGATTATTATTTATCTTACATAATATAGATTTAAGGGGCATAAAGGGGTGTTTGTTAACTTTTACGATCAATGAGGTGTATTTGTTAAATGTTTGTAGACATATGTGGGTATTTGGAGTCAGAAAGTTGCGCATAGTTTTATAGGCAGCAGGTAGGGAAGCGCTCACTAACTGTGAACCTTTATTAGCCTGCCTTGGAGGATGAATTAATCTCTGCTGCCAAGCCTTTCATCCCACACAAACCTGCTGCTAAACCCACAGAAGCTCCTGGTTATTGGCACACATGTCACGGCGTCGTATGAGACGTGTATGGTGGTATCAGCATGCAGGCACTTACTTGTTTGCAAAATAACCCAGGAGTGCATCATTCTCCTGCTGAAAGAAGTGTTGACCCTAACAAAGAAGCTCAGTCTTTTTCTTTTCGCTCTAGGGCAACTATCTAGACCTATGTACACCACAGAACCTATACGTTTTTGATGTTGTATCGAATGGGATGCAAGGAAGTTTCTTATGTATGGTTGTAATTGTGAATGGTTCTTTAAACTTCTGGTTGCACCATAGTGGAAGGGGAGGATACCTGTCATACGTCTCCTTGCACCTAGTGGCCAGGACCCAATCTATCTATAAAAGGGCAGGGTGTCCACCATAAGGTGTGCAATATATAACTTTGGTGGTGGTTAAAGAGACCTCGCACTCTCGTACTGTAAACAACCCCTGGCAAAAATTATGGAGTCACCGGGCTCGGAGGATGTTCATTCAGTTGTTTAATGTTGTTGAAAAAAAGCAGATCACAGACATGGCACAAAACTAAAGTCATTTCAAATGGCAACTTTAGGGCTTTAAGAAGCACTAAAAGAAATAAAGAAAAAAAAGTGTGGTACTCAGTAAGGGTAATTTTTTTCAGACCAAGCAGAGGGAAAAAATTATGGAATCACTCAATTCTGAGGAAAAAATTATGGAATCACGAAAAACAAACACACAAAAGAACACTCCAATACATCACTAGTATTTTGTTGCACCACCTCTGGTTTTAATAACAGCTTGCAGTCTCTGAGGCATGGACTGACAAACAGTACTCTTCATCAATCTGGCTCCAACTTTCTCTGATTGCTGTTGCCAGATCAGCTTTGCAGGTTGGAGCCTTGTCATGGTCCATTTTCTTCAACTTCCACCAAAGATTTTCAATTGGATTGAGATTCGGACTATTTGCAGGCCATGACATTGACCTTATCTGTCTTCTTTCAAGGAATGTTTTCACAGTTTTTGCTCTATGGCAGGATGTATTATCATCTTGAAAAATGATGTTATCATCCCCAAACATCCTTTCAATTGATGGGATAAGAAAACTGTCCAAAATATCAATGTAAACTTGGGCATTTATTGAAGATGTAATGACAGCCATCTCCCCAGTGCCTTTACCTGACATGCAGCCCCATATCATCAATGACTGTGGAAATTTGCATGTTCTGTTCATGCAGTCATCTTTATAAATCTCATTGGAACGGCACCAAACAAAAATTCCAGCATCATCACCTTGCCCAATGCAGATACGCGATTCATCACTGAATATGACTTTCATCCAGTCATCCACAGTCCACGATTGCTTTTTCCTTAGCCCATTGTAACCTTGCTTTTTCTGTTTAGGTGTTAGTGATGGCTTATGTTTAGCTTTTCTGTATGTAAATCCCATTTCCTTTAGGTGGTTTCTTACAGTTCGGTCACAGACATTGACTCCAGTTTCCTCCCATTCGTTCCTCATTTGTTTTATTGTGCATTCCTGTTTTGGAGACATATTGCTTTAAGTTTCCGGTCTTGACGCTTTGATGTCTTCCTTGGTCTACCAGTATGTTTGCCTTTAACAACCTTCCCATGTTGTTTGTATTTGGTCCAGATTTTAGACACAGCTGACTTTGAACTGTAGCATCGGCGTCTCTGCCCCGTTCTAGGCAGAGACGCCGTCCCTCTCACCTCCCCGCTCCTGGCGCGGCGTCCTCCAGCGCTGCTATCCCCGCTGCTTCCGGCGCGCGCTCCTTCCCCGGCAGTGTGCTTAGGGCCCGCGCGCGCTCCCCCTCTCTTAAAGGGACCGCGCGCGCCGTCCTAAGGAGTCCCCGGCCAATTGCCGGAGGACCTCCCATATAAAGGGCACCTCCTCCAAAATGGAGGTGCCCGAGCAATGTTGTTTGCACCTGTGTCTCACCTGTGCTTCAGCCCTCAGGTCCCGTTGCCAGTTACCTGCCAGTTACCTGCCAGATTCCTGCCAGCTTGCTGCCTTTGTCCTGCCTGATATCCAGTCACCTGCCTGCTAGCCTGAGGTCCGACGGTCTGCCTTCCAACTCCTGTCAGTCTGTCTATGGACCAGCTTGCCCGCTCACCTGGGAGCGCACACCTGTTACCTGCCTGCTAGCCTACCTGGAGGCTCCGCCGTCACGTGCTGTGACCATCTGCCTTTCCAGAGACTCCTGCCCGCTCACCTGGGAGCGCCCACCTGTTACCTGCCTGCTAGCCTACCTGGAGGCTTCGCCGTCACGTGCTGTGACCACCCACCATTCCAGAGACTCTCGCTTGCTCACCTGGGAGCACACATCTACCATCTGCCTGCTAGCCTACCCGGAGGCTCTGCCATCACAGGTCGTACCTACCCTTTACCCAGAGACTGCCCCGGTCACTTGCCGTAACTCCCTGCCCGTTCATCCAGAGACTGCCCCGGTCACTTGCCGTGACCTCCAGCCCGTCCACTCAGAGACTGTCCCGGTCACCTGCTGTGACTGCCTGCCCGTCATCCCTGATTGCCACCCGCTCCCTTACAAGGACCGCCCCCTTGTATAGTAGCTCAGAGGTTCCGCCTTCCAGACCCGTTACAGTTTGCTCGGGCCATGGAACCCGGTGGCACCCAAGCTCCCTCGCTCTCGGACCTGTGTCATGAACTGTCCCGCCAGAGGTCCCAACAGGAGTCCATCCTGGGTCACCTGCGGAATGTCAATTCTCGCCTGGACACTCTGACTGCTCCGCCAGCAACCTCCGCCAGCGCCATGATTCGCAATCCGACAGCTCCGCTGTCCACCAACACTATGGTATCCTACCCCGGACCCCGGCTTTCTGCACCTCCTCGCTTCGGAGACGACTCCGCTCAGGCTCGGGGCTTCATAAATCAGTGCACCCTGCACTTTGAACTCCTGTCCCACCAGTTTAACTCCGACCGGGCCAAAATTGCCTTCATCATGTCCCATCTCACCGGAGAGGCTCTGGCCTGGCTAAATCCTCTATGGGAGAGAGGAGACCCCCTGGTGTCCAACTTGCCTGCCTTTCTCACGGCCTTCCGGAAAGTCTTCGACGAACCCGGACGGAAGACCTCATCCGCATCGTCACTGCTACGCCTCCGTCAGGGAAGCCTCACCGTGGGCCAATATGCCATACGGTTCCGTACCCTTGCCTCGGAGCTGGCCTGGGATAATGACGCTCTGGTTTCAGTCTTCTGGGAGGGTCTGTCCGGCCGTATTAAAGATGAACTTGCCGGTCGGGACATTCCTACCACCCTCGATGACCTGATAGCTCTTGCCACCCGGATTGACCTGCGGTTCCAGGAGCGTGCCAAAGAGGTCACCCGTGAGAGGAGGTTTCCACGCCTAGCTCCTACTTTTCAGCAACCCGTCACTCCCTCCGTCTCTCCTGAGCCTATGCAGGTCGACCAGACCAAGATGGTCGGTTCTCGCCAAGAATCTCGCCGAGCCGAGGGAGGCTGTTTCTATTGTGGCAGTAAGAAGCACTTCATCCGTTCCTGCCCGGAAAAGCCGGGAAACGCCAGTGTCTAGGACCACTCGGAGAGGTCGTCCTAGACAAAAGTAAGTCCTCTCCGTCTCTGACCTTACCGGTCTCTATTGCTTGGGGAGAAAACCGTCTCTTCGAACTCGCCCATCTGGATTCTGGAGCTGCTGGAAACCTCATCGCCCAGTCTCTGGTAGAGAGATACCATATTCCCACCAAGTCCCTGGCGGAGCCATTGTCAGTTGCTTCCGTGGATGGAAGACTTCTCTCGGAGACCATCCTGCTCGTCACCGAACCTATAACCCTACAGGTGGGAATGCTGCACTCTGAGGAGATCTCATTCCATGTGCTGTCCGGACTTTCTCACTCCTTGTTGCTAGGTCTACCTTGGCTCCAGACACATGAACCTGTATTGAACTGGCGGTCCGGTGAAGTACTCCGATGGGGTCCTGACTGCCATAGGACCTGCCTGGTTCCGGTCCGTCCACTTCGCCCTCAGCCTACTCCAGCTAATTTACCTGGTCTCCCGGCTCCCTACTGGCCCTATGCGGACGTCTTCGGTAAGAAGGAAGCTGAGACGTTGCCGCCCCATAGGCCATACGATTGCCCGATCGACCTGGTACCTGGCACCACTCCTCCCCGTGGGCGTATCTACCCGTTATCTGCAGCCGAGACCCGAGCCATGTCTGAGTACATTGAAGAGAATCTGGCTAGGGGATTTATCCGAAAATCTACCTCCCCGGCTGGAGCCGGATTCTTCTTTGTCAAAAAGAAAGACGGCTCGCTACGTCCCTGTATTGACTACAGAGGACTCAATCTCATTACGGTAAAAAACAAATATCCCCTGCCACTCATCTCCGAATTGTTTGACCGGCTCAAGGGCGCCAGGATCTTCTCCAAGCTGGATCTTCGAGGAGCGTATAATCTGGTCCGTATCCGTCAAGGAGACGAGTGGAAGACGGCATTCAATACGCGGGACGGTCACTACGAGTACCTTGTGATGCCCTTCGGTCTCTGTAATGCTCCCGCGGTCTTTCAGGAACTAGTCAATGACATCTTCCGTGACCTCCTGTACTCCTGCGTAGTGGTATACCTGGACGATATCTTGGTCTTCTCTCCGGATCTCCCCACACACCGGAGGGATGTTCGTCAGGTCCTGCTTAGGCTTTGGCAGAACCACCTTTACGCCAAATACGAGAAGTGCCTCTTCGATCAGACCTCCCTTCCGTTCTTGGGCTATGTCATCTCCCAAACAGGTCTGCAAATGGATCCCGAGAAGCTCTCTTCCGTTCTAAAATGGCCTCGTCCTGAAGGTTTGAAGGCGATACAGCGATTTCTGGGCTTCGCTAATTATCGTCTCTTCATCCCACACTTCTCGTCTCGGACTGCTCCCATATCTGCACTTACCCGTAAGGGGGCTAACCCCAGGATATGGTCGCCTGAAGCCGAGGAGGCCTTCCTTTCCCTAAAGAAAGCCTTCGCCTCTGCTCCCGTCCTGCACCGTCCGGACTGTAATAAACAATTCTACCTGGAGGTTGATGCTTCCTCCTCCGGAGCCGGAGCGGTGCTCACCCAGAAGTCTTCTACCGGGAGAATGGTAACGTGCGGCTTCTTCTCCAAAATCTTCTCCTCGTCGGAGCGCAACTACTCCGTTGGAGACCGGGAATTGCTAGCCATCAAATTGGCACTAGGAGAGTGGCGCTATCTGCTTGAAGGGGCTCTCTACCCGGTAATTATCTACACGGATCACAAAAACCTGGCATATCTCCAAAATGCCGAGAGGCTCAATCCTCGCCAGGCCCGGTGGTCGTTGTTTTTTGCCCGCTTCGACTTCACTCTTCATTTCCGTCCGGCGGACAAGAACGTCAAAGCTGATGCCTTGTCTCGGTCTTTCCTGTCCTTCGATCAAGAGGAGGAACCTACGCACATCATCGACTCCTCCAAGGTGATGAATGTGGCTCCCTTGGATCTAACTCGTCTTCCACCCGGTAAGACGTTCATAGCTGTGCCAGATCGGGAGAGGGTTCTTCGCTGGGGACATTCTTCTAAACTAGCTGGCCATGCTGGCCAAAAAAAGACCTTTCAACTTATTGCCCGGCATTACTGGTGGCCTACCCTACGTAAGGACGTGGTAGACTTCGTCGCGGCCTGTTCATCCTGTGCTCGTAACAAAGTTCCCCGACATCTACCTGCCGGCCATCTCCTGCCCCTTCCCGTACCTGCTGCTCCTTGGCAACACATCGCTATGGACTTTATCACCGACCTTCCAGTTTCTGCCGGTTGTACCGTCATTTGGGTTGTCGCTGACCGTTTTTCTAAGATGGCCCACTTCATTCCCCTGCCTGGTCTTCCGTCTGCACCCGAGTTGGCTAAAGACTTTATCCGCCACATCTTCCGTCTCCATGGTCTGCCCCTCCACATCGTGTCGGATCGTGGGGTTCAGTTCACCTCTCGTTTCTGGAGAGCCACTTGTAAGCTGCTGGACATTACCCTGGATTTCTCCTCCGCTTACCACCCTCAGTCCAATGGTCAAGTGGAGCGGATCAATCAGATCTTGTCCAGCTACCTCCGGCACTTCGTGGATGCTCACCACTCGGACTGGGTGGATCTTCTACCGTGGGCCGAGTTCTCTTATAACAACCATGAGAGCGAGTCCTCTTCCAAATCCCCGTTCTTTATAGTTGGTGGCCAACATCCCCGGATTCCACTTCCTGTCTCCGTTTCTGTGGACAACCCTGCTGCGGAGTCTCTTGTCAGCGAATTTTCTACTATTTGGGAGAGCACCAGGTCCGCTCTTCTTCTCTCCTCTGAGCGGATGAAGAGATATGCTGATAAGAGACGTCTGGATCCGCCCCAATTCCGTCCGGGAGACAAGGTTTGGCTCTCATCCAAACATGTGCGGCTCAAAATACCCTCCTACAAGTTGGGTCCTCGATTCATCGGCCCCTTCGAAGTCCTCAGGCAAATTAACCCTGTGGCCTACAAATTAAAACTCCCGGCCACCCTACGGATCCCCAACTCCTTCCACGTATCTCTCCTCAAACCCGTTGTCTTTAACTCTTTTTCCAAAAATCCAGGTGCCCCTCCTGCTCCGGTTTCCGCTGATGACATCTTTGAGGTAGAGAGTATTCTGGCCTCCAAGAGGGTAAGAGGAAAAACCTTTTTTCTGGTAGATTGGAAGGTGTTTGGTCCTGAGGAGAGAACTTGGGAACCCAGGGAGAACATCAACGCCCCGCTTCTCCTTGAAAAATTTCTTTCTGGCCTAAAAAAGAGGGGGCCTAAAGGGGGGGGTACTGTAGCATCGGCGTCTCTGCCCCATTCTAGGCAGAGATGCCGTCCCTCTCACCTCCCCGCTCCTGGCGCGGCGTCCTCCAGCGCTGCTCTCCCCGCTGCTTCCGGCGCGCGCTCCTTCCCCGGCAGTGTGCTTAGGGCGCGCGCGCGTGCGCTCCCCCTCTCTTAAAGGGACCGCGCGCGCCGTCCTAAGGAGTCCCCGGCCAATTGCCGGAGGACCTCCCATATAAAGGGCACCTCCTCCAAAATGGAGGTGCCCGAGCAATGTTGTTTGCACCTATGTCTCACCTGTGCTTCAGCCCTCAGGTCCCGTTGCCAGTTACCTGCCAGTTACCTGCCAGATTCCTGCCAGCTTGCTGCCTTTGTCCTGCCTGATATCCAGTCACCTGCCTGCTAGCCTGAGGTCCGACGGTCTGCCTTCCAACTCCTGTCAGTCTGTCTATGGACCAGCTTGCCCGCTCACCTGGGAGCGCACACCTGTTACCTGCCTGCTAGCCTACCTGGAGGCTCCGCCGTCACGTGCTGTGACCATCTGCCTTTCCAGAGACTCCTGCCCGCTCACCTGGGAGCGCCCACCTGTTACCTGCCTGCTAGCCTACCTGGAGGCTTCGCCGTCACGTGCTGTGACCACCTACCATTCCAGAGACTCTCGCTTGCTCACCTGGGAGCACACATCTACCATCTGCCTGCTAGCCTACCTGGAGGCTCTGCCATCACAGGTCGTACCTACCCTTTACCCAGAGACTGCCCCGGTCACTTGCCGTAACTCCCTGCCCGTTCATCCAGAGACTGCCCCGGTCACTTGTCGTGACCTCCAGCCCGTCCACTCAGAGACTGTCCCGGTCACCTGCTGTGACTGCCTGCCCGTCATCCCTGATTGCCACCCGCTCCCTTACAAGGACCGCCCCCTTGTATAGTAGCTCAGAGGTTCCGCCTCCCAGACCCGTTACATGAACAACCAACATCTTTTGCGTGATGATTTACCTTCTTTTAAGAGTTTGATAATCCTCTCATTTGTTTCAATTGACATCTCTGGTTTTGGAGCCATGATTCATGTCAGTCCACTTGGTGCAACAGCTCTCCAAGGTGTGATCACTCCTTTTTAGATGCAGACTAACGAGCAGATCTAATTTTATGCAGGTGTTAGTTTTGGAAATGAAAATTTACTGGGTGACTCCATAATTTTTTCCTCAGAATTGAGTGATTCCATAATTTTTTCCCTCTGCTTGGTCTGAAAAAAATTACCCTTACTGAGTACCACATTTTTTTTCTTGATTTCTTTTAGTGTTTCTTAAAGCTATAAAGTTGCCATTTGAAATGACTTTAGTTTTGTGCTATGTCTATGATCTGCTTTTTTTCAACAACATTAAACAACTGAATGAACATTCTCCGAGCCCGGTGATTCCATAGTTTTTGCCAGTGGTTGTACATGTATAGTTGATCTAACTGGTTTCCTCCATTTGCCTGCTACTAGCTTCTCCGCTCAGGTCAGCGCTCTATTCCTCCTGCTTCCAAGATAGTCACCGCCAGTGTCAGACTGAAGAACATTGGGCCCACCAGAGGATTTGATTCTGAGGGTCCACCTTTCTCCCCCACTCAAAAGCCCCATAGCAGCTGCAAGGTTTACACTATGAACTCTCCTGAAGGAGAAGCCAGGGCCCACCGGAGGATTCTCCGGTTCTCTGGTGGGCCAGTTCAACCCTGTTCAACGCATTGGCATGGAGAGTGCAGTGGTAAGTCTGCAGTGGGTATGGAAAGTATTCAGACCCCTTTAAATTTTTCACTCTTTGTTTCATTGCAGCCATTTAGTAAATTCTAAAAAGTTCATTTTTTTTCTCATTAAAGTACACTCTGCACCCCATCTTGATTGAAAAAAAAACATAAATGTAGAAATACTTGCAAATTTATTAAAAAAGTAAAACTGAAATATCACATGGTCATAAGTATTCAGACCCTTTGCTCAGACACTCATATTTAAGTCACATGCTGTCCATTTCCTTGTGATCCTCCTGGAGATGGTTCTACTCCTTCATTGGAGTCCAGCTGTGTTTAATTAAACTGATAGGACTTGACTTGGAAAGGCACACACCTGTCTATACAAGACCTCTCAGCTCACAGTGCATGTCAGACCAAATGAGAATCATGAGCTCAAAGGAACTGCCCAAGGAGCTCAGAGACAGAATTGTGGCAAGGCACAGATCTGGCCAAGGTTACAAAAGAATTTCTGCATTACTCAAGGTTCTTAAGAGCATAGTGGCTTCCATAATCCTTAAATGGAAGAAGTTTGGGACCACCAGAAGTCTTCCTAGACCTGGCCGTCCAGCAAACTGAGCAATCGTGGGAGAAGAGCCTTGGTGAGAAAGGTAAAGAAGAACCCCAAGATCACTGTGGCTGAGCTCCAGAGATGCAGTAAGGAGATGGGAGAAGGTTCCACAAAGTCAACTATCACTGCAGCCCTCCACCAGTCGGGCCTTTATGGCAGAGTGGCCCAACGGAAGCCTCTCCTCAGTGCAAGACATATAAAAGCCCGCATAGAATTTGTTAAAAAACACATGAAGGACTCCCAGACTATGAAATATAAGATTCTCTGGTCTGATGAGATGAAGATAAACTTTTTGGTGATAATTCTAAGTGGTATGTGTGGAGAAAACCAGGCACTGCTCATCACCTGCCCAATACAATCCCGACAGTGAAACATGGTGGTGGCAGCATCATGCTATGGGGGTGTTTTTCAGCTGCAGGGACAGAACAACTGGTTGCAATTGAAGAAAACATGAATGGCGGCCAAGTACAGAGATATCCTGAATGAAAACCTCTTCCAGAGTTCTCTGGACCTCAGACTTGGCCAAAGGTTCACCTTTCAACAAGACAATGACCCTAAGCGCACAGCTAAAATAACAAAGGAGTGGCTTCAGAACAACTCTGTGACCATTCTTGACTGGCCCAGCCAGAGCCCTGACCTAAACCCAAATGAGCATCTCTGGAGAGACCTGAAAATGACTGTCCACCAATGTTCGCCATCCAACCTGACGGAACTGGAGAGGATCTGCAAGGAAAAATGGCAGAGAATCCCCAAATCCAGGTGTGAAAAACTTGTTGCATCATTCCCAAGATGACTCATGGCTGTACTAGCTCAAAAGGGTGCTTCTACTCAATACTGAGCAAAGGGTCTGAATACTTATGACCATGTGATATTTCAGTTTTTCTTTTTTAGTAAATTTACAAAAATTTCTAAATTTCTGTTTTTTTTTCAGTCAAGATGGGTTGCAGAGTGTACTTTAATGAGAAAAAAATGAACTTTTTAGAATTTACCAAATGGCTACAATGAAACAAAGAGTGAAAAATTTAAAGGGGTCTGAATACTTTCCGTACCCACTGTAAACCACATCTTTTTTAGTTTTCTATCCCCCAGCATAAAAGAGGTAGGGAAGGTGGGGTTTAGACTTACCACTACACTCCCCGTCATTGTGGTGCCCATCCTGGAAGTAGGAGAAATGGAACGTTGGTCTTAGCAGAGGATCCCGAAGGAGGCAAATTGAGGGCACAAGGTAGGGCAACTATGCCTGAGAAATGTATAGTTACTTTTCAATCCCAGGGTGCAGGATTGCTTTACAGGGCAGCCCTATGTACATGCAGTGGATAGGAGCTTGTGTCAGAGTTGACAAAGAAAGTCAGAGCTGGAGACTCAGGAACACTCTAGGAAGTGGTCATTGCAATTGGCCTAAATAGAAAATATGTCATTCTCTGTAGACTAGTCCACGGAAGCCAGGAAGTGAGAGAGACTATCTGGCTTCTGTACCACAGTTGTGATAAAACAAATTCCAGTTCCTGGCGGAAAAGCATAGAAAAAAGGTGGAGCATTTTGTGAAATACCCTTCCGTGAGCTGGGAGCATTCAGCATGGAGGCCACAATGGAGATGAGTGCGGTATCAAGTACTGAGAGCAGACAAGAGACAAGGGGACACAAGGAGCAGGAACAGGGCAAGTGTAGTGATGGCCTCCGTGTCTCTTCACAACAAACAAAAATCATTGGTCCCAAAAGAAGCTCTGCTGGGTCCCCCAAGATCACAGGTTGCACAGATCCAGCATAGAGAAGAAAAGTCAGCTGGGCCATTGGAAAAAAAAGCAGTAAAAAGAGGCTTTGCCATATTCAGCAGGCACCTGGTGTACCGATGTCCAGAATAAAGTGTAAAACTACTGAACTGTGTGGTTAAAGTTACAAATAAGGATTGTTCAGAAACTGTTTAAGGCTTTATTCAGATGTCTGTGTTGAACATACGTATTGTATCCATTCCTTTCACCACACGTATACATTACAATCTATGGTGCTATTCACATGTCCATGTTTTTCACGGACCATGGAAGCAATGAGCAAGCCGTGTTCAGTGTTACCCAGAAGTTCTTATTCTTCTTCCCTTCTGTATTTGGGTATTTCTGTGATAGGATGACTCACCAGAGATTACTCTTTCTAGTACTTGTTGGACTATTGTTTGGAACTTTTTGTGCTTTTCGATGCTGTGCACTTTAATTCTTTAATAAGATATTTTGACACTTCCAGAATATAGTTACTCTGGCATACTTATGCCATTCTCTGGAGGGCCATATTTTCCTTAGAGTATCTCCCTAATGCTGCCTTCTTCTTAGATCTTTGTACCTCATCTCTGGACATTCTCTGATTCACTGGTTGTACATATACAAAACGTAAGCATCATTGAAAGGTACATTTAACACCATAATCTTCCTGCATTGTATTATTGCCATTTTTGGTTCACTTCTCTTTATACCTCATAACATCGTTCCTGTCACATGCAGCCTTGCGGTCGCTAATATAATTACATTAGTTAGCAGGTCATTGCCTCCCACAACATAAGCAGCATATTCTTCTCCTGCCACTAGCAAAATTCCAATGTTTGGACTGACTAATAGGATAGGTATATGAAAAGAACTGACAGCAAAAGAAGATGCTTTTAAATCAGATGGATTTGAAGAATGCTATAATCATATTATATCTCTTAAAAATCTGCCCTGCACTTAGTACTAGTGGCAGACTGGCCATTCAGGTATATAGGCAGTGCTGGCGTGCCCATGGCCATTCCCCTAGAACACAACAGAAAAAAACAGCCATACCTACCAATATCTGATCACAAAGTACTTCAAGATGCAGATGTAGCAGGCCCCGATGATAAAAGGCGGTGGCTGCACAGGTGCAAAATGCTGATGAAGAAACACTCATATCTTAGTGACGCGCCCCTGGGCCTGTGTCGCGCTGCGTTGCGCACGCGGGAGCTTACCCGGAGCCGGATCTCTTGAGGGTTGTAGTCTCGTGGCGGTGATCCGGTCCGTGCCCAGGGAGTCAGACTAAGTGGCGCTGTATCAGCGGTAGATGTTGGACGACTACGCCACCCGTTGAATGCAGCTAAGGAGCTGCTGCTGCAGGGCAGACCACTGAGGCCGGTGGTAGGATTGTGCAGCGTGATAGTATAACCCCCAACGGGAGGGGTATGGCCTCAGGGCAGCCGACGTGGATGATGGGGGTAGCAGGAACCACTCGGAGACGGTACGGTGTAGTTCAGGGTCTTTACTGGTGACAAAGATAGACCCTCCCGGAGTACTGGCTAGCGATTGGGGCCTGGTCAGTCCTCGAGCAGATGGGATCTCCCCTGGCCAGGCGGAGTTGTAGGCCTCCCAAACTAACGATACTCTTCTGGCTACCTTGCTAGAGGCGGGTATAAGTAGCCCACGTCCCTGAGTTTACCGTGTGGTGCTCACCCGTATGGCCGGTGACTCGGGGCCTTCTAGTAGCTTCCGCTCCACGACGGCGGTGCTGGTCCCACGCGTGTGACCGTGCCTTCGGGTTTCTGGGCCAGAGGACCTGAAATCCCCTGCCGGTCGGTTTCTGCTGCTGGGTAAGATTAGTCCCCACAGCCTCGGACGCCGGGTCCGGTGATAACTTCTCAGTCAGGGCGAGCTCTGCAGCTGCCAGCCCCTGACTCCTTGTAACACTGCTCCCACAGAGCTCCTGTTGTTCTTTTCCCATAGCTGCTTCTCTTCTCTGTCTCTACTTCTGGCATGGCCCAGGAGCTGGGCCCAGCCGGAGCCACAGCTCCCTGTCAGCCCTCCTGGCTGAACTCTCCCTCTGAACTCCCCAACCCTGCCTCAGCCCCAGGTTTATATAGGGGAAGTCCTTCCCCTCCCAGGACTGGGCAGGAGGTGTGGCATGCATAGGATTCCTGACCAAGAGACCTCCCACCTGCTCTCAGACGTAATATCTCTATCACTGTGGAAACCAGACCCCTGGGGTGCCACATTCCCCCCTAGTGAAATTTAGTACTCCGGGACTAAACATATTTTTAGAAAAACATAACAAGGTATAACAATAATGATACAATAAGAAAAACACATAAAGGTGGTCACGACATGTCCGTAACCGGGTGCAGTCTTTGAAGAAAAGCAAGGTGTCCATTTCACCAAAACAGGGAGACGTAACCAGGTAGGGGTCTGTCCTGCCCCGAGTCCTTAACAGTCTTTAGTCCGTCCTGGGTTACGCTCCAACTATGTACAAAGGATTCCCGGTAAATCCACCAAAGACTCCCATAAATTACTAGAAACACATAATTATTTACAGGATATGGCCGCTCTCAGTCCTCGGCCAGGTAGAGGGAAAGAACGACCGCTCTCAGTCCTCGGTCAGTGGGAATAAGGGATGGCTGCTCACAGTCCTCAGCCTGTTTTAAGATAGGGGCACATGGGGAACAATTCACTAATCCCAACGGGGACCATATTTTAATTAGCAGCAGTCCTTGTACCCTTACGGGTAACTATTTACAGCTCTTTATTCACGCTACTTCCCTTCAGTAGCTATGTCCTCTTTGTGCTCTCTCCTGAGGGTAGTCCTCAGACCCGTCCGGGTCCTCTTGGCTTTCCTCGTATTGGTAGTACTGCAGCTCCTCCTCGGTTAGCTGGGTTAGTATCTCTGCGACAGTCCTCCTCCCAGGTGGCCAGGACTTTACCTCCCTTTGGGCTGCCCCAGTTAGTTGGGCCACCAGGATGCTCACTTTTTGCTCCTCTGTGAGGGGGTACACCTGGAAGAGGCTATCCAGCTTTTCTCTAAAGTCATGCAGGGTATGTGACTCCCCCGAGTACTGGGGTAGCCAGGCTGCCCCCGGGATATAGGGCATGGTGAAAGGCATGACCGCCACAGCGGTGGCGCTGGCGGGGGTTGAAGCGGTGAAGCTCTCCTCCGTATCCGACATCCTTCTCCCCCCTAGTGGACCGTGGCCTACCTTGCGATGATCCTCTTCCGTAGGCCGCGGCTCCGCAGTGGATCGTCAGGGTTGAGGACATTCCGTCGCGCTCCTGTGACGTCGGCGTCTGCTGGGCTCCTTCCAGGACCTTACGCAACGTCCGGACGTGAGGCGGGGCTTCAGTTCTCGCGCGCTTTCGGAGTCCACGCCCCTCTTCATCCCGCGCGGCGTCTTCAAGATGGCGGCCAACGGCGGGAAAACTCCACGGATGGCGGGAAGAAGGCTGAAGATGGCGCCGGATGGCGGGAAAACCTCACGGATGGCGGGAAGAAGGCTGAAGATGGCGCCGGATGGCGGGAATCTTCACGGATGGCGGGAAGAAGGCTGAAGATGGCGCCGGATGGCGGGAAAACTTCACGGATGGTAAGTTTTAAAAGTCTCTTTTTCAGGCACGCAGTACCCGGTGGTTGCGGGCACGAAATCCTGCCGACTACGCCAAAAGTTGACACGCCCCTGGGCCTGTGTCGCGCTGCGTTGCGCACGCGGGAGCTTACCCGGAGCCGGATCTCTTGAGGGTTGTAGTCTCGTGGCGGTGATCCGGTCCGTGCCCAGGGAGTCAGACTAAGTGGCGCTGTATCAGCGGTAGATGTTGGACGACTACGCCACCCGTTGAATGCAGCTAAGGAGCTGCTGCTGCAGGGCAGACCGCTGAGGCCGGTGGTAGGATTGTGCAGCGTGATAGTATAACCCCCAACGGGAGGGGTATGGCCTCAGGGCAGCCGACGTGGATGATGGGGGTAGCAGGAACCACTCGGAGACGGTACGGTGTAGTTCAGGGTCTTTACTGGTGACAAAGATAGACCCTCCCGGAGTACTGGCTAGCGATTGGGGCCTGGTCAGTCCTCGAGCAGATGGGATCTCCCCTGGCCAGGCGGAGTTGTAGGCCTCCCAAACTAACGATACTCTTCTGGCTACCTTGCTAGAGGCGGGTATAAGTAGCCCACATCCCTGAGTTTACCGTGTGGTGCTCACCCGTATGGCCGGTGACTCGGGGCCTTCTAGTAGCTTCCGCTCCACGACGGCGGTGCTGGTCCCACGCGTGTGACCGTGCCTTCGGGTTTCTGGGCCAGAGGACCTGAAATCCCCTGCCGGTCGGTTTCTGCTGCTGGGTAAGATTAGTCCCCACAGCCTCGGACGCCGGGTCCGGTGATAACTTCTCAGTCAGGGCGAGCTCTGCAGCTGCCAGCCCCTGACTCCTTGTAACACTGCTCCCACAGAGCTCCTGTTGTTCTTTTCCCATAGCTGCTTCTCTTCTCTGTCTCTACTTCTGGCATGGCCCAGGAGCTGGGCCCAGCCGGAGCCACAGCTCCCTGTCAGCCCTCCTGGCTGAACTCTCCCTCTGAACTCCCCAACCCTGCCTCAGCCCCAGGTTTATATAGGGGAAGTCCTTCCCCTCCCAGGACTGGGCAGGAGGTGTGGCATGCATAGGATTCCTGACCAAGAGACCTCCCACCTGCTCTCAGACGTAATATCTCTATCACTGTGGAAACCAGACCCCTGGGGTGCCACATTAGTATTATAAATTCACACAAATAAGGCTTGTATAAGGTGCTAGTCACACAAATACATCCCCATAGAACTTTAGACAGATGCATCACTAATAAGCAATGAAATCAGCATTTAATACATAGTGATTCTCAAACTTATATAATAAAATACCATAAGATGAGTGGTATAGCTACTGGAGTGGGTGGTGTGGGGTGGGGAAGAGGGAGTAGGGGGACAGAGAGTGCATGTACATCAGCCAATACCGTAAAACGCTCTGGTAGAGAGTCATAGTTCACATTTTGTTTTGCAGTTCAATGTTCACTTTAGGTTTGCTGATACAGAACGGGCCGTTATACTCTGTGGGGTGGCTATGGGGATATTGTACTGTGTGTGGGGCCTCTTGAGACATCATACTGTATGTGTGGGGGACTTTGAGGCCATCATACTATATGTGTGAGGGGTTGTGGGGGTATCATGCCGGGGGGGGCATCATACTGTATATAAAGGGCTGTGGGGGCCATTATACAGTATATGAGAGGCTGTGGGGGTTATCATAAGGTGTTCGGGGTGCTGTGGGGCATCAAACTGTGTGTGGGGGCTGTGGAGACATCATACTGTGTGGAGAGGGCTGTGGGGCCATCATATTATATGTGGGAAGCTGTGTAGAAATCAGGGAACATTATTACTTTTTAGTGGCATTCAGGGGACAGTATTAATGTTAAGTGGGTACTTAAGTGACAATTATATATTATAGGGGCAATCAATTTAACCATGAAAGGGGCATGTGGGGCATGATTATTTAAAAACGGGGACAAAATATGAGCAATATTACTTTCTAAAGCCCTCACAGAGAGCAAAAATATTTTCCAGGAGGCAATTTTACTGTCTAGAGGGCACGAAGGGGGCGTTTTACTATGTTGAGGGTACACAGGTGGGCATTATTACTATGAGGGACACTGTTTTTGTGTCACACAGAAGGTCCAGTAACAGGATAAATATAACAGCAGCAAGCTCAGATCAGCAGGGGCATCAGCAGGATGGGGAGTTTGAGTAGGCTGGGGATAGATGAGGACAGTGCTGAAAATGTGAGACGTCAAATATGTATATATTATAAACTCTGCAGATGTTTGGGGTTGGAAGAAGTTGTCATGGAGGTCTGGGCCAGATGGAAAAGAAGCAAAAAGTGAACAACTCCACCAGAAAGAACGTCAGCTGTAAGTCACCATCTATAACTGTACTCCAAGCTCTTATATATTCTGCAGGACTGGTATCTACCACAATGTAGTCACTGTATAGCGGTAATATCGGTATTGGCCTTTGTATACTGATTTTTTTTCTAAGCAGCAGCATGGTCATCTGCTGAAGTTCTCCTTTACCCACTATAATTAGGTTGCGCCACCATAGTTTTAAAATGGTTGCCAAGGTTATGGGACCACTTAGATGTGTTTTGCCCACCTCCCTGTGCTGAACCCCTAGTACACCTCTGCATATGATAGTCCTGCACCATACCAGCCCTATAGTGTTGTGCTCCAATTTACACACACTTGTACAAGTGCTTCTCGCTAAATTAGAATATTATCAAAAAGTTAATTTATTTCAATTCTTCAGTACAAAAAGTGAAACTCATATATTATACAGAGTCATTACACACAGAGTGATCTATTTCACGTGTTTATTTCTGTTAATGTTGATGATTATGGCTTATAGCCAATGAAAACAAAAAAGTCATTATCTCAGTAAATTAGAATACTTTATAACAACAGCTTGAAAAATTATTTTAAAATCCAAAATGTTGGCCTATTGAAATGTATGTTCAGTAAATGCACTAAATACTTGGTCGGGGCTCCTTTTGAATCAATTACTGCATCAATGCGGCGTGGCATGGAGGCGATCAGCCTGTGGCACTGCTGAGGTGTTATGGAAGCCCAGGTTGCTTTGATAGCAGCCTTCAGCTCATCTGCCTTGTTGGGTCTGGTGTCTCTCTTCTTCCTCTTGACAATACCCCATAGATTCTCTATAATAGATTCTCTATGGGGTTAAGGTCAGGCGAGTTTGCTGCCAATCAAGCACAGTGATACTGTTGTTTGTAATCCAGGTATTAGTACTTTTGGCAGTGTGGACAGGTGCCCAGTCCTGCTGGAGAATAAAATTTCTATCTCCAAAAAGCTTGTAGGCAGAGGGAAGCATGAAGTGCTCTAAAATGTCCTGGTAGACGGCTGCACTGACTTTGGTCTTGATAAAACACAGTGGACCTACACCAGTAGATGACATGGCTCCCCAAACCATCACTGATTGTGGAAACTCCACACTAGACCTCAAGCAGCTTGGATTGTGGCCTCTCCACTCTTCCTCCAGACTCTGGGACCTTGATTTCCAAATGAAATGCAAAATTTACTTTCATCTGAAAACAACACCTTGGACCACTGAGCATCAGTCCAGGTCTTTTTCTCCTTAGCCCAGGGAAGACGCTTCTGACCTTGTCTATTGGTCATGAGTGGCTTGACACAAGGAATGTGACACTTGTAGCCCATGTCCAGGATACGTCTGTGTGAGGTGGCTCTTGAAGCAATGACTCCAGTAGCAGCCCACTCCTTGTGAATCTCCCCCAAATTTTTCAATGGCATTTTCTTGCTTGTGCTCCTTTTTCTACCACACTTTTTCCTTCCACTCAACTTTCCATTAATATGCTTGGATACAGCACTCTGTGAACAGCCAGCTTCTTTAGCAATGACTTTTTGTGGCTTACCCTCCATGTGGAGTGTGTCAATGACTGCCTTCTGGACATCTGTCAAGTCAGCAGTCTTCCCAATGATTGTGGAGCCTACTGAAACAGACTAAGGTACCTTTTTCAACGCATCAGAAGCCTTTGCAGGTGTTTTTTGTTAATTATTCTAATTTATTGAGATAACGACTTTTGTATTTTCATTGGCTGTAAGCCATAATCATCAAGATTAACAGAAATAAGCACTTGAAAGAGATCACTCTGTAATGACTCTAAATAATATATGAGTTTCACTTTTTGTATTGAAGAACTGAAATAAATTAACTGTTTGATGATATTCTAATTTAGTGAGAAGCACTTGTATTTGAATTTGTGTTTCCCAGCAACCTGTGCTTTTGCTTGTTTTTGCACAGTCTAATATTCTGGATTCCTAATTGCTGCAGCTCAAATTCCAACCATTAGGTAGTATTGGATAGTGACCAGGGATTCCTTAATCTTGAACTGTCCTCCCACCTCTCCTCCTGCTCCCTCTTCGACCGTCTACAATCTGGCTTCCGACCGCATCACTCGACTGAAACTGCCCTGACCAAAGTCACCAACGACCTACTAAATGCCAAATCCAAGCGACACTACTCCATCCTCCTCCTTCTGGACCTGTCATCTGCCTTTGACACAGTGGACCATTCCCTCTTACTCCAGATTCTCTCATCTCTTGGCATCACGGACTTGGCTCTATCTTGGATCTCCTCATACTTAACAGACAGGACATTCAGCGTCTCCCACTCACGCACCACCTCCTCATCTCGCCCCCTATCTGTCGGTGTCCCCCAAGGTTCAGTTCTAGGACCCCTGCTCTTCTCCATCTACACCTTCGGCCTGGGACAGCTCATAGAGTCTCACGGCTTTCAGTATCACCTCTATGCTGACGACACACAGATCTACCTCTCTGGACCCGATATCTCCTCCCTACTAACCAGAATCCCACAATGTCTGTCCGCCATCTCATCCTTCTTCTCCGACAGGTTTCTAAAACTCAACATGGATAAAACAGAGTTCATCATCTTTCCACCCTCTCATTCACATCCCCCATCCGACCTATCCATCAACGTCAATGGCTGTTCACTCTCCCCAGTCCCACAAGCTCGCTGCCTTGGGGTAACCCTGGACTCTGATCTCTCCTTCAAACCACATATTCAAGCCCTTTCCACCTCCTGCCGACTCCAACTCAAAAACATCTCCCGGATCCGTGCATTCCTCAGCAAAGACTCTGCAAAAACACTAGTGCATGCCCTCATCATATCCCGCCTCGACTACTGCAACCTCCTGCTCCGTGGCATCCCTTCCAACACTCTTGCACCTCTCCAATCTATCCTAAACTCTGCTGCTCGACTAATCCACCTGTCCCCCCGCTATTCCCCGGCCTCTCCTCTCTGTCAATCCCTTCACTGGCTCCCTATTGCCCAGAGAATTCAGTTCAAAACTCTAACCATGGCATACAAAGCCATCCACAACCTGTCTCCCCCATACATCTGTGACCTAGTCTCCCGGTACTTACCTGCACGCAACCTCCGATCCTCACAAGACCTCCTGCTCTACTCCCCTCTTATCTCCTCCTCCCACACTCGTATACAAGACTTCTCCCGTGCTTCCCCCCTACTCTGGAACTCTCTACCCCAACATATCAGACTCTCGCCGACCGTGGAAACCTTCAAAAGGAACCTGAAGACCCACCTCTTCCGACAAGCCTACAACCTGCAGTAAACACCACTGCACGACCAGCTCTACCCTCACCTACTGTATCCTCACCCATCCCTCGTAGACTGTGAGCCCTCGCGGGCAGGGTCCTCGCTCCTCCTGTACCAGTCGCTGACTCGTTTTGTTAAGATTATGTAAATGCTTTTGTTATGTATATCCCTATCACATGTAAAGCGCCATGGAATAAATGGCGCTATAATAATAAATAATAATAATAATAATAATCTTCAAGGTGCTGAAGAGATGAGTATGAGCAACCATTGGTTGAAATCATCAGGTTATGGTTCAATATTTAGATTTGTGGGTCAGAGATGTATGGATAAGCAATAAATTCTCAATGATGGGTCCCAGAATATGGCACAATTGGAAAAACTTTCAGCAAATTTATGTCCATCCGGCTCCCAAAACTCAAGGAAAGAAAAGAAGCAAGGCCAATGTACTATAGGGTAAACAGCAGATTGGTAAAGATGGTGATGATTGATGTTGACATGTAGGGTCTAAAATAACTTCCATGCAATTATGGGAAATAACAATCTTGCACCCTGAACCCATACAGACGTTTTGCAATATATACACACATTTTAACCATGAACTGGGGGAAATGACTGACATAGTCATATAGAATGAAAAGTGATTGCTCTTCAGGAAGTGAATCTTTTCTTGTGGGGTAGGAGTCCTACTAGGGCTAAACTGTATATATGCGCATATACAGTACCGACCAAAAGTTTGGACACACCTTCTCATTTAAAGATTTTTCTGTATTTTCATGACTATGAAAATTGTACATTCACACTGAAGGCATCAAAACTATGAATTAACACATGTGGAATTATATACTTAACAAAAAAGTGTGAAACAACTGAAAATATGTCTTATATTCTAGGTTCTTCAAAGTAGCCACCTTTTGCTTTGATGACTGCTTTGCACACTCTTGGCATTCTCTTGATGAGCTTCAAGAGGTAGTCACCGGAAATGGTCTTCACTTCACAGGTGTGCCCTGTCAGGTTTAATAAGTGGGATTTCTTGCCTTATAAATGGGGTTGGGACCATCAGTTGTGTTGTGCAGAAGTCAGGTGGATACACAGCTGATAGTCCTACTGAATAGACTGTTAGAATTTGTATTATGGCAAAAAAAAAGCAGCTAAGTAAAGAAAAATGAGTGGCCATCATTACTTTAAGAAAGGAAGGTCAGCCAGTGCGAAAAATTGGGAAAACTTTGAAAGTGTCCCCAAGTGCAGTTTCAAAAACCATCAAGCACTACAAAGAAACTGGCTCACATGAGGACCGCCCCAGGAAAGGAAGACCAAGAGTCACCTCTGGTTCTGAGGATAAGTTTATCCGAGTCACCAGCCTCAGAAATCGCAGGTTAACAGCAGCTCAGATTAGAGACCAGGTCAATGCCACACAGAGTTCTAGCAGCAGACACATCTCTTCAACAACTGTTAAGAGGAAACTTTGTGCAGCAGGCCTTCATGGCAAAATAGCTGCTAGGAAACCACTGATAAGGACAGGCTACAAGCAGAAGAGACTTGTTTGGGCTAAAGAACACAAGGAATGGACATTAGACCAGTGGAAATCTGTGCTTTGGTCTGATGAGTCCAAATTTGAGATCTTTGGTTCCAACCACCATGTCTTTGTGCGATGCAGAAAAGGTGAACGGATGGACTCTACATGCCTGGTTCCCACCGTGAAGCATGGAGGAGGAGGTGTGATAGTGTGGGGGTGCTTTGCTGGTGACACTGTTGGGGATTTATTCAAAATTGAAGGCATACTGAACCAGCATGGCTACCACAGCATCTTGCAGTGGCATGCTATTCCATCCGGTTTGCGTTTAGTTGGACCATCATTTTTTTTCAACAGGATAATGACCCCAAACACACCTCCAGGCTGTGTAAGGGCTATTTGACCAAGAAGGAGAGTGATGGGTTGCTACGCCAGATGACCTGGCCTCCACAGTCACCAGACCTGAACCCAATCGAGATGGTTTGGGGTGAGCTGGACCGCAGAGTGAAGGCAAAAGGGCCAACAAGTGCTAAGCATCTCTGGGAACTCCTTCAAGATTGTTGGAAGACCATTTCCGGTGACTACCTCTTGAAGCTCATTTAGAGAATGCCAAGAGTGTGCAAAGCAGTCATCAAAGCAAAAGGTGGTTACTTTGAAGAGCCTAAAATATAAGACATATTTTCAGTTTTTTCACACTTTTTTGTTAACTATATAACTCCACATGTGTTAATTCATAGTTTTGATGCCTTCGGTGTGAATGTACAATTTTCATTGTCATGAAAATACAGAAAAATCTTTAAATGAGAAGGTGTGTCCAAACTTTTGGTCTGTACTGTATCTATAGTGTTCTTTTTGTTCAGACTTGCAAAAAAGTCATGACTTATGTACTGGAGACTTTTGACATACTTTTATTACAGGAGGGAACATAAACCAAGTTTTATATATGGTTTCTAAGGAATGAAAAGTACAGAATTGTCTGCTCTTACCAGGTATTTAATTGAAAAAAAAGATTCTGGAACGAGAATTTTGTTTTAGATTGATAATGATAAATGCAGGATTACAGGATATGCCATAAATGCCATATACGGGATCCTCACTTATCGGTTGCAAAGGGATTGACCAATTCTCCGCTACTGCATTCTCCATATACTTCAGCGGATTGTGGCTGCAAATAAATGTACCTTTCCATTCCAATGTATGAAGAATGTGTTGGCTGGAAATTTGTTTAAAAAGGTTAGGTAATAAATTGCCCTTAGCTGCAGAATGGGCCCCCAAAATCAATGTTTGGCCTTGGCAACTGGGCCTAGAGCTATGGTATCACAATCTACATGGCATGTTCTAGGACTAAGTTTAGAGCGATGATGTCACAATCCACATGGAATGTTCTAAAATTGAGACTAGAACTGTGATGTCACAATGAGATTAATGTCTATGAAAACCTGAACTTAGAGCAGGGACTGACATTTGTGTGATTCTTTCTTGGATGCGCACAAGTTCTTGAAAAAGAAGAATTAAGAAAGCGACGCCATCATGAGGCCTCATGGGCGTCCTCGTTATGGCCAGCAGCTGCTGGTCAAGGCCTTCTCCTCTTGTATGTCAATTGGCTCTAGCCTTATGACTCGATTCAGGAAATCCTATCGAAAAAGGAGAACACTGATGAAGAATTTCTTCCTGGCCAAGAAATCAGCCATTATTACACAGGTCAGGAGCTTCTTCAGGTCGACCTCTGTAAAAAAAAGTAAAGACCATGTCATCAGCCAAGATGCAGGTGACAAGAGACCAACCTACATAGTAGGTGACACATATTCCACTTCTACCACTGCAGAAAGTGGAGATTATCATGCTGACCCAAAGTTTTCCCAAGATGCACATGAAGGGCTTCCACAAAAAGGACCACGGGACGGTCTCAAAAGAAAAGCACCAACCGTGGACAATCCACCCGGGACGATCCCACCAGCCAAAAGACCTGCTACAGAAAACATTTCTAATCCAGCTATAAAAGTAACCCCGGGGTTGGGAACCCCACAAGTGGAGATGTCCGATTCCTGGAGTCAGCAGAACCTGACTCCAGAGCAGTTATCCATCCTGAATAGCAGGGGGAAAAAGGCATGCTGGATGATGACATTATCAAAATGGCCCAAGAGCTGCTGCAGTCAGTTTAAGAGCTTTGATGGTCTGCAGCCCACCGCCGCTCTTCTAGTGCCAGGGTACAGCGTACTAAAGAAGGCTGTACAAATTCACTATGATGAGAACAGGGTGCACTGGCTCACAACATGCTATAAAAATGGCGAGATTCTGGTGGCTGACAGCTTCAACACCCAAAATCTGTCTCCATCTATCCATCAGCAGATTATTAACATCTACAGTGAAGTAGTCGATGAGCCCCTGAAGCACCTGAAATTTCTCAATGTGGATCAGCAGAGAAACGGCTATGACTGCGGGTTGTTTGCTATAGCATTTGCCTATGAGCTTCTGGCAGATGACGGTGAACCCAGAGCAGTGTATGATCACAAGATGATGAGAGATCATTTAATATCCTGCCTGCAAAATGGCAGGATCATCGGATTTCCCAAAAAGGTCAAGTAGTGACTCCATGTCTTTGATAGAAGACATGTAGAGTCTATGACGGTCCAAGATATCACCTTGACCTTCAACCGGACACGACCCAACCACCGACACATACCAGGATCCTGTATATCACAAGAGCTACCA
Organism: Phyllobates terribilis; assembly: GCF_046119375.1. NCBI lineage: Eukaryota > Metazoa > Chordata > Amphibia > Anura > Dendrobatidae > Phyllobates > Phyllobates terribilis. The sequence continues at coordinate 263,620,466 of NW_027362772.1, read as the reverse complement.
TTTCTACCAGATCCGTGATAACTACCATTGACCACAGGTATCGCTCCGAGCCCACAGACCAGTTTGCACCAGTAAGTAACCATAGAGTTTCCTATAGAATAAATAAATAATAATATACAGTACAGACCAAAAGTTTGGACACACCTTCTCATTTAAAGATTTTTCTGTATTTTCATGACTATGAAAATTGTACATTCACACTGAAGGCATCAAAACTATGAATTAACACATGTGGAATTATATACTTAACAAAAAAGTGTGAAACAACTGAAAATATGTCTTATATTCTAGGTTCTTCAAAGTAGCCACCTTTTGCTTTGATGACTGTTTTGCACACTCTTGGCATGTTCCTCCAGAACATGCTTTGGACTACTGGAGGATAGTAATGTTGTGTCATGGTGTATTTATGGTGTGTTTTGTTTCTATTGGATAGAGCGATGCGTCCACGGCCATTGTCTTCTGCTCTACATAACCATGGGGTCGCTGTCTGTACCATGGACCAAGAAAATTGCAGTGGATCGGATTCTCCATATCACCAGAGGTCTGTAATGGACAAACTGAGGCGCAGAGCCCGACCTCCTGATCTCACCCATGACTCCGTCAGTGAAAGCTTGAATCGTCCATCTGACCCAGGTCCAGTAAAAGGTCGCATCACGCACCCAAAAAAAACCTTAAACAAGGTAAGATCCTGGTTAACCTGCTAAGGATTAGTAGTTTATGTGCTTTCATTTTTTTCTCTCCTACTTTTTTTTACTTTATTCCATCCAAATAGACATACGGGGGCTTGTATTTTTGAGGCACCAATTGTCATTTTGAATGACCCCATTAATTTTGCCATATAATGTGCTAAAAATGGGGGAAAAAATCCATGTGGGGTTAAATAGGATTTATATTTCAGATTTTATTTTTTCGGCATTCATTGTATGGTAAAAATTATCTGGCAGTATAGTTCTCCAGGTTGGTACGATTATGTTGATACCAAACGTTTTTTTTAATATGTTTCAATGGTTAAAAAAAAATCAGAACTTTGTAAAAATAAAAAAAATTAAATTTGGATTGTGCCCCATGGTCCGAGACCTGTAACTTTTTACAAAAGGTCTAAAGAAAAAATAAAAAAGGGATATGTGATTTAAACTTTTATATTTTTGTGCATTTTTAAAAAAATATTTTTTAATGTTTTTACATTTTTTATTCGTCTCCCTTTTTAATTTTAAACCTTTTGCTATATATTTTGGGGAAAAGGGGAAGGATTGTTTTAAACTTTTTAATTCTCTGAGGGTTATTTTTTTATATTTTTTAATGATTATTAGATTTTTCAAGTGTCCCCTCTAGTCCTCTTCGTCTCTGGAGAGACAATTTGCATATATTGTCATGTTTTTCTTACATGTCTAATCAGTGCCCTTAGGGCACTTGAACCTGTGAAGGCTTCATTGCCTATTCAATACATTGCAATACTTTATCATACAGTAGTATTGCAGTGTACTATAAAATTGAAAATTTCCTATGAATCTCGGCCATAGGCCATAGGAGATTTGTAGCTATGTATCAGAAAACCTCTAAAAAATATATTATGAAATTAATCAACGCAGAATTATAAGTTGTTTTCTTTTTATTTTGGATACAGTGTTGTGTCCCAGAACAAGAACAACCTGAGTGGACAGCTATATAACAAGTGTCGGTGTCTTCGATATCACCATGGACCAAGTATAATCACTATTCTGGAGCCGAGGTCTCGCAGTGTTCCCATAATTAAGATGGGGCACAGCCGGAGGTGACGACTATAACAATGATATGGTGGCCACCATGTCAGGCTCAGATGAGCTGCGCTTCAATACGAGGCAGATTCCGGTCTCGGTCTCTGTTCTCAATACTGGACTTTCCACAGATAGAAGTACTAATCACAGAAGTCTTCTGCTGCATTTTAAAACATAGCCTAGGGGAAGCGCAGTCCTTCAGCCATGGTTCCCTAGAGGTTTCCTCCACTGGGGTTTTTTCCTCTCCTGAGCGCTGAAGGATGACTCTTCTTGAGTCCAAGAGCCCCGTCATCACCAGGGCCATATAACTGATTGCCCCACATGACAAGTGGGTACTTCTACATGTGACACCTTGAATAAAGAAATCAGTTTATATCACGCATTCATGTATTTGAGCCATTTTATTTATTGTCACAGGACTTAAAGGATACAGACACCTCTGGGGGAAACTTTTATTTTTTTTTTTACTTTTTAGGATAAAATTTCATTTTTACACATCAGTATGGACAGGGTCATACAGGGGTGCCTATGGCCAGCCAGGGGAATTGACTCTAAGGGCCCACACTACAGCTACCATAGACGTGTTTTTGCACTAGGGAGGCGTCAGTGATCAGCGCTAGCAAGGGACAATCTTGAGAGTAGTATTCACTTCAGCGAGTCATTCTCCTCTGCTCCTCAGCTTGTGTGTTCACCTCAAGCCAGATTTTTTTACATTATTATTATTTTTACAGGTTTTGGAGACATCGGGAGGTGAATTCTACTCTCAACATTGTCCCTTGCTAGTGCAGATCGCAGCACAAGCAGGGGACAGTGATGAGTGATTCCTTCATCACCGATGCTTGGGAACAGCGCTAACTGTACCGCTGATTCCCGGGCGCCGGTACATGTCACACTGATACAGGGTCGGACTGGGGTGTCTGCGGCCCACAGGGGGAATGGACTTTAGGGGCTCACCCCACACCTATATGCAAATACCTGTTAGCCGTTTTCCCTGTTTTAGCAAAGTGTCGACTGTAAAACAAAGGTGGCTCCTGCACATCTACTGTGCGCCATCATGACTGGGATGTACAATTACGGTAGTTTGCATTTAAGGATACTTTGATGAAAAAAAGTTATCACCAATCTACAGTTTAGATAGATGATAAATGTCACCTTCATCCCCTTTTTAAAATAGAGCGGCATGTCTGACCACAGCCTCATTTATTCTCTTTAGGGGCTTCCAGAAAAAGCCAAGTGCAGCCCCTTAGGGATTGAATGGATCAGTGGTCGAGTCGTACATGCCGTTCCATATTAATGGGGATAAAAGTTGCACATTCTGATGATCGGGGCAGGTCCCAGCAGTCTGACCCCCACCAATCAATAACTTATCACTTATCTATTGGCCACTTTCACACGCTCAGTATTTTACATCATTACTTGTTTTCACCATAGAACACCTGTAAGTGCATATTTGCTACTGTGTAATAGTCACAGGACAGGGAGGGATTAAACGTGCAAGTATTTAATCTCGATTGGAAAAAAAGAATCTTTCCCTTATCGATATCAGAGAGAACAAATGGCCGCCATACACAACACAATCCACTATACCAAGACCAATAATACCACATACAAGGAACAAATACCGCCACACCGTGACCAGACTACATATTACCACCACATAGTGACCGAATACCACCACATACAGGCGATTAATACCGTCACACCATGACTAAACCACATATTACCACCACATAGTGACTGAATAATACCATCACACCATGACTATACCAGGTATTACCACCACATAGTGACCGAATAATACAATACTGATCAGTAATAAAAACCATAATACTAATAACACTAATATTACCACTGGTGACATTATACACAGGAGCTCTGTATGTAGTTTAAGTGTATAGGTATTACAGTGATAAGCAGTGACATTACAGCATATACAGAGCACCTGTATATGCTGTAATACAAGTATATACAGGTAATACAGTGACCACCGGCTAGATTATACTCAGCCAGCGGCCATTTAATGTAACTGCTATGTGATGTCAGCGCGCGGCCTGTCACAGAGCAGATCGCCCTGTCACAGCTGCTGCCGGAGTTCATCTTGATGTGCATCGTCACCAGGGACGGCTCCGACGGGCGAAAGAGTCTCAGTGGGCCCTTTAACACATACCATGATTCATGATGCACAGACACGCCAGAGTAATATAGGTCTAGTACAATGCCAAAGATTTCACTTACTTCTTACATTACATGAGTGATATCTATTGTAAATTCTACAACAGCTCAGAAACCGGTGAACTCTCGCAGCTCACAGAGCAGACCGGACAGTATAGTCCTCTATACAATATAATGACCCCACATAGCCCTCCATACAGTACAATGATCCCATATAGTCATCCATACAGAATAATGGGCCCCACATAGTCCTCCATGCAGTATAATGATCCCATATAGTCCTCCATACAGAATAATGGGCCCTACATAGTCCTCCATACAATATAATGATCCCATAAAGGCCTCCATACAGAATAATGGGTCCCACATAGTCCTCTATGCAGAATAATGGGCCCCACATAGTCCTCCATACTAAAGGCGTATCTAGGGGTTGGGTTCAGATGAGGGGGCGAAAATTCTAAGTGGGCCCCTAACCAGATAACTCTGATTACAGCGATGGTGACGCACCCTACTAGTGGATATAGGAGAACCTCAGCAGATGATACAGCTGTTACTAAAAGAAATCTGACATATAGTGGTAGATACCAGTCCGGCAGAACATATAAGATTACAGTACAGTTATAGACGGTAACTTACAGCTGACGTTCTTTCTGGAGGAGTCGTTTACTTTTCTCGTCTTTTCCATCTGGCCCAGCCCGACATGACAACAAAGACACATTAGACGTCTCACATTTCAGGCATTGTGTCCATGTATCCCCAACCTACACAAGCTCCTTATCCTGCTGATTCACCCAATACTAAGCCCCCACTGCCCTATGTGTCCCTATTACTGCACCTGCTGTGTGGTACTGTGTGCCCTCTAATTTTCCTCCTACTGCAGCCCTGGATTCCCCTTTCATTGCATTTGTAAAGTATGATGACCCTACTGTACCCCGCCCCTAAACTGTCCCGGAAAAGTATGGTGACTCCAACACAGTATGATCCCCCAATTGTGACCCCACACAGCCCTCCACGCAGTATAATGGGCCTACATAGAATATAATGACCCCATACCTCTACACACTGTATAATGGCCCCCACACAGCATGATGGACCCCACACAAACCTTAACACTGTATAATTGCTTGCATATAGTTTAAAGGCCCACACATAGTCCTCTATACAGCATAATGCACCCCATAGTACATACAGCATAATGCACCCCCATAGTCCATACTATATAATGCACCCCATAGTCCATACAGCATAATGCACCCTATAGCCCATATAGTATAATGCACCCCAAACCAAAGCCCATACAGTATAATGCACCCCATAGCCCATACAGTATAAAACACCCCATAGCCCATTCAGCATAATGCACCCCCATATAGTATACTGACGCACCCGTGACAGTACCCCCCCACACCTCTACGAGCAGCCTCTGGACACTCAGGACCGGGTTTCTCAGGATAAGAGGTGTGGAATGAGCGAACCAGTCTGGGAGCGTTCACCTCTGACGCTGAAACCCACATCCTCTCCTCTGGACCATAGCCTTTCCAGTGCACAAAGTATTGTAGAGAACGACGTTGGAGACGAGAATCTACAATCCTCGAAATCTGGAACTCCAGATTACCATCAACCATTACTGGGGACAGTGGTAGAGGAGAGGGCTCAAGAGGTTCCACATACTTTTTGAGAAAGGACCTGTGGAACATGTTGTGGACCTTAAGGGCCTGAGGAAGTTCAAGATGAAACGCTGCTGGGTTAATAACGGTGGTTATTTTATAGGGACAAATAAACCTATATCCCAGCTTCCAAAAAGGAACTTTCAATCTTATATTCCTGGTAGAAAACCACACAAAGTCATTCACATTCAGGTCCGGACCTGGCAAGCGTTTTCTGTCAGCCATACGTTTATACCTGTCTCCCATGATCTTTAAATTACTCAGAACACCCTGCAACACTGAGGAGAGCGACGAAGCAAACCGTTCCTCTTCAGGAACACCTGAAGCTCCTCCCCCACTAAAAGTACCAAACTGTGGGTAATAACTGTATGCACAGAAGAATGGTGACCTGCCAGTGGATTCTTGACGATGATTATTAATGGCAAATTCTGCCAGCGGTAAGTAGGATGCCCAATCTTCCTGATTTTTGGAGACTAAACACCTGAGGTAGGTCTCCAAATTCTTATTTATACGCTCAGTCTGACCATTCAACTGAGGGTAGAAGGCAGAGGAAAAGGACAGCTGCAGCCCCTGTCGAGAACAGAATGCTTTCCAAAGCTTGGAAACAAAGTGGGTCCCCCGATCAGATACCACATCGGAGGGAACCCAGTGAAGCTTCACAATCTCATTTATGAACACCTGAGCAAGTGTCTTGGAATTTGGAAGTGCAGGCAATGCGATAAAGTGAACCATTTTACGGAACCTATCTACTACCACCAAAACCACAGTTTTGCCTGCAGAAACTGGTAGGTCAGTAATAAAATCCATGGACAAGTGTGTCCATGGCCTACTAAGGATAGGTAGCGGAAGAAGAGTACCAGATGGATGGGTATGCAAAACCTTAGAACGCGTGCAAATGCTACAAGCGGCTATGTGTTCAATCACATCCCTATGCAATCCCGGCCACCAAAAATGGCGAGAGAGGAGGTCCACAGTTTCCTTACCACCTGGATGCCCAGCAAGCACAGAGTTATGATGTTCCTTAATTACTTTGCGGTGCAGATCAGAAGGTACAAATAACCTTCCTGAAGGACAGGAGGCAGGGGCGTACCCCAGAGCCTTCAACACCTCACCCTCTAGTTCAGGATACAGTGCCGAAATGACTACCCCTTTCTGTAATATCGGGGCAGGGTTCTCATGGTCACCACCACCAGGGAAGCTCTGGGAAAAAGCATCAGCCTTGACATTTTTGACCCCTGGATGAAAAGTGGCAAAAAAATTGAACCTAGTAAAAAACAGGGACCATCTGGCTTGCCTAGGGTTGAGACATTTAGCTGACTGGAAATATGACAGGTTCTTATGACGCGCCCCCTGGGCCGCGCGTGTGTGGGGATACCCGGAACCGGACCCGTTTCGGATGCTGAGGGTTGTAGTCCTCGTGTGGCGGGGACCCGGTGCCATGGCTCAGGGTGGTCAACCCAAATGGCAGGCAGTCTATTTATAGGGTTTTTATGATTTTAAATGTCCGACTACGCCACCCGTGGATTGCGGTCAGAGTGAACCGCCACTGCAGGGCAGACCGCTGAGGCTGGTGTTGTGGATGCAGCAGAGGATAGTATAACTCCCCACGGGAGGAGTATAGCCTCAGGGCAGCAAGTGTGGATGTTGGGGGTGATGGTGCATGGGAGCAGCAGTAACGACACAGAGTCCTGTAATGCAGTCCAGAGTATTTACTCACAGTTCTTTATCCACGTTACTACAGCTGGTCATAACGTCCCTCGTCGCACTGTGTTCACCACGTGAGGGGCTCGGCCTACTCCCAGATAACTTTGGAGCGTTTCACACAACCCCAGTTACGTGTCCTTTCTCTGGCCTGTCATACCCCGCCAGTGACCTCGCTTCTGTCCGGCTGCCTCGGGCCTTCTCTGGTAAACTTTGGCGCCAGTTTCCCTGACCCTATATGGTGCCTTCCTAGCGGGTGTAGCGATGGGCTGCGCCACGTGAAATGTCACAGCCTCCGGTTTCTAGCTGAGGGTAGTTCCCCGCCTCCACTAGATTCGGGGATCGGTCTCCCCCTTTGGCCTGACCCTTCTACGCAGGTAGATTCGGGCATGCGGTGGCGACTCGCCGGTCCGCACCCCTGGGGTCCCTTCGTTCCTTGTTCCTGGAGCCTCCTCCACTCCTCTTTCTTCCTTCTTCCTCCTCCAGGCGCCGGCCTACTCTCAGGCCTGCCTGCGGAGCAGAGCCCATGCAGAGCCTCTGCTCCCAGCTACTGAGCTGACTGACTTCCCACTGACTTCTCTTTGAACTAAGATGGTGCCCACCTTTTATACCTCCCTCTAGGTGCACCCAGGAACTGCCCTCTCCCTCCTATGCACTACAGGGTTCCCCCTTCCTCGGTGTTCCCTCCCCCCACTCCAGCCAGGGACAGGGACTGTCGTGCTCTACTTGGAGCATATCGGTCGCCCTGCCCCCGGAAATGTGGTGTAATGCATGCAGGTGTCGGGGTCCTGATCCACACTCCATCCTTACCTGAGAGTGAGATATCACACCTCTGGGTGAGGTGTAATACCTCTGTAGCAACCGAGCCCTCGGGGTGCTACATTCCCCCCTGGTAAACCACAGCACGTCCGCGGGCTGGAACAGAGCAAAAGACAGTGCAAATTAGGACATGCAAAAAAAAATTTATTTTTTTTTTTTTTAAACTGTCAACTGCATATCACTTCCCTTTATGGGAAACATTTCCTCTTTTCAACATTATAAGTGCACTTTTAATATCACGGGAACTCTTTTATCAAACATCATGTAAAGCATCATATAAAGCATTTCGGTATATAAAACTTTTCATATAAAACGTTTTCAAGTGGACTCTCTTGTACTGGCCGCGGTGCAACTTGCGACCAGGTGTCCATTTTTTTCAATAAGGTGCAAACTTGCAAACAGGTAACAGACGAACATGAGGGACCCATCCCAAACCCTCAACGGAGGCCCTGGGGTGGCTGCAGGGCGTAGATGACCCAGATACTGGACCTTGTCTTCGGCCACCTCCAACGGGTTTTTGTTCTGAGGTCAATTGTTGTGATATTTATAAAACCAATAGAGGGCACTTTAGGAAGTGCAAATATTTACATGGATTGGCTGCTCCCAGTCCTCAGCCGGATAGTTCACAGAAAGTTGGCTGCTCCCAGTCCTCAGCCGGATTACTCACAAACCCTTTTCGGATAACTTTAGCAGACACACAAACTTTCGCAACAACCCTTAACCGGGTAAACTTTTCTGTAAACCGGAAAACAGCGTGTCAAACTTCTCATAATCCGGAAGACGGCATGTCCTTTAACTTTTCACCAAGGCGGGTAACTATTTACAATTAGGTTGTCGCCCATTAATAGCGATGTCCTTGTGGACTCTCCTCCTCCTCGTAGTCCTCAGACCCGTCCGGGTCCTCTGGATAGCAGTGTTCAAGGTAGTGCTCTTCTTCTACCCTCTGGACATTGAGGGCATACCACCCTCGCAGGCCTCGATGCCGGGTGTAGGACACCAAGTCCCCCGGATACAGATCCCGTCCCCATGACCCTCAGGCAAATGGCTCTTCACATCCCTCCTATTAACAAAGAGGTCCGTGTCTGTAGTAGGGTCCCGGATGAACCCCCACCCTTTCTCTTGGTGGAACTTTACCACGGTCCCAGCAATTTTAGGACCGCGTGCAGCTTGGGGTGTAGCGCCGGCGTCCCTGCCCTCTGCTAGGCAGGGACGCTGTTCCCCTCACCCCTCTGCTCCGAGCCCGGCGTCCTCCTCCCGCTCTGCTGGCAGCGCGCGCTCCTTCCCGGCCACTGTGCTTAGGGCGCACGCGCTCCCTCCCTCTTAAAGGGGCCGCGCGCGCCGTCCTAAGGAGTCCCCGGTCAATGGCCGGAGGACTTCACCATATATAAGGCACCTCCTCCAAAATGGAGGTGCCCGAGCAATGTTGTTGCACTGTTCACTACTCTGCTTCTGCCCTCAGGTCCCATTGCCAGTTACCTGCCATTAACCTGCCAGAAACCTGCCAGTTTGCTGTCTGTTTCCTGCCTGACATTCCTCCTACCTGCTTGCTAGCCTGAGGTCTGACGGTCTGCCTTCCTACCGCTGTCAGTCTGTCTATGGACCAGCTTGCCCGCTCACCTGGGAGCGCTCATCTGCTACCTGTCTGTTTGCCTACCTGGAGGCTCCGCCGTCACATGCTGTGACCACCTGCTTATCCAGAGACTCTCGCCTGCTCACCTGGGAGCACTCATCTGTCATCCGCCTGCTAGCCTACCAGGAGGGTCAGCCGTCACAGGTCGTACCTGCCCGTTCACCCAGAGACTGCCCCGGTCACTTGCTGTGACGTCCTGCCCGTTTACCCAGAGACTGTCCCGGTCACTTGCCGTGACCACCTGCCCGTTTACCCAGAGACTGTCCCGGTCACCTGCTGTGACTACCTGCCCGTCTTCCCTGGTCACCACCCGCTTCCTTACAAGGACCGCCCCCTTGTATAGTAGCTCAGAGGTTCCGCCTCCCAGACCCGTTACATGGGGGTTTCGGCGGGTCCGCGTCTTCTCCTCTGCGCTCTGGGCCTGCAGCTGCTCCCTTTTCTGGCGCCGCGCCCGCTCCTCCTTCTCAAGCTGCCTGATTTCCCGCTCGCAGAACTCCCGCCTGCGAGCTGCGGCCACCCGCGTTTCCTGCGAAAACCCCATCAGATCCTCCCCGGTCTGGTCCCACTCGATCTGGACCTCTTCCTCTGGGAGCTGGGGGATGGCGACTGGCTGCGGTACGGGCAGGAGCGGAGCAAGCGGGGCCTCGGCCTCTGTGGACAGGTTCTTCCGCTGACGAGGGTGAACCCATCCCTCTGGTACAGGGACCAGCTCTCCATCGGGTCCGGCGAGCTGGCTGTACAGGTCGGTCCCTAGGGGTGGTGGCTTGGGGACCGGGGGCGCACGCTGCTGGAAGGCGCCTGGGGAGATCAGGTCTTGCGACCGGGCCTGGAGCGGGCCGCTTCCGACCACACCCAAGGTCAGGGGGCACGGCCTTGGGGCTTGATCCGGTGACGGTGCTCATGGCTTGGGGCCTGTGTGCCTGCGGCGGGAGCGGGGGAGGCGCAGCGACGCCCGGAACGTCTGGCTCCGCGACAGGGTCCAGAGGCAGGTTGGTGGCATCAGGGCTGGTGGCAGGGGTGTCCCCCTTACCTGCTTCCAGGGCTGCGCTGCTCTCAGCTTCCGGCCTCCGCTCCTCGTCCTCAGGGGCTGGCTCGCTGGCCGGTGCTGGCGGCGTCCCGTGCTGCTGGGCCGCGACCAGCCGGGCCATCTCCTCTCTCCATTCCGCTACAGCTTCCCGCTGCGCCTGGACCATCCTCCGGTCCAGATCCTCCAACGCAGTTCGGAGGAACTCCGGGTTATCTCCAGGGAGCTGAGCCATCAGCTCCTTGAGGCTGTACGGGACCGCGATGGCCTGCAGCAAGCCACCCGTCAGGGTGGTGGAGTCGGTGCTGCTCGCCATCTCCGGGTATGGTCTGCCAAGACTGATCCAAACCACACCCTGCCCCCCCAGTTTTCTTCTCTTTCCGCCCCTGTTGGGGGTGGTCCCGGGGCAACCTGCTGACAATCACTCTCAGGGGCAGCCCCCCCACGTTGATGGACATCTCTACAGCCGCACTCATGGCTGTTGGGGGTGGGCTCCGTCGTTGGCGCCATTCTGGGACCTCACCCACGATGGGAGGTGGCTTCTTGTTGTATTTTGGCGCGCACATCACACATTATGGCGTCCGTTCTGCTGGGGCGGCGCCATATTCAATACAGTGAAACAGTCTCTTTTCAGGCACGCAGTACCCGGTGGTGGCGGGCACGAAATCCTGCCGACTACGCCAAAAGTTGACGCGCTACCTGGGCCGCGCGTGTGTGGGGATACCCGGAACTGGACCCGTTGCGGATGCTGGGGGTTGTAGTTCTCGTGTGGCGGGGACCCGGTCCCGTGGCTCAGGGTGGTCAACCCAAATGGCAGGCAGTCTATTTATAGGGTTTTTATGATTTTAAATGTCCGACTGTGCCACCCGTGGATTGCGGTCAGAGTGAACCGCCACTGCTGGGCAGACCGCTTAGGCTGGTGCTGTGGATGCAGCAGAGGATAGTATAACTCCCCACGGGAGGAGTATAGCCTCAGGGCAGCAAGTGTGGATGTTGGGGGTGATGGTGCGCGGGAGCAGCAGTAACGACACAGAGTCCTGTAATGCAGTCCAGAGTATTTACTCACAGTTCTTTATCCACGTTACTACAGCTGGTCATAACGTCCCTCGTCGCACTGTGTTCACCAGGTGAGGGGCTCGGCCTACTCCCAGATAACTTTGGAGCGTTTCACAGGACCCCCGTTACGTGTCCTTTCTCTGGCCTGTCATACTTCGCCAGTGACCTCACTTCTGTCCGGCTGCCTCGGGCCTTCTCTGGTAAACTTTGGTGCCAGTTTCCCTGACCCTATATGGTGCCTTCCTAGCGGGTGTAGCGATGGGCTGCGCCACGTGAAATGTCACAGCCTCTGGTTTCTAGCTGAGGGTAGTTCCCCGCCTCCACTAGTTTCGGGGACCGGTCTCCCCCTTTGGCCTGACCCTTCTACGCAGGTAGATTCGGGCGTGCGGTGGCGACTCGCCGGTCCGCACCCCTGGGGTCCCTTCGTTCCTTGTTCCTGGAGCCTCCTCTGCTCCTCTTTCTTCCTTCTTCCTCCTCCAGGCCCCGGCCTACTCTCAGGCCTGCCTGCGGAGCAGAGCCCATGCAGACCCTCTGCTCCCAGCTACTGAGCTGACTGACTTCCCACTGACTTCTCTTTGAACTAAGATGGTGCCCACCTTTTATACCTCCCTCTAGGTGCACCCAGGAACTGCCCTCTCCCTCCTATGCACTACAGGGTTCCCCCTTCCTCGGTGTTCCCTCCCCCCACTCCAGCCAGGGACAGGGACTGTCGTGCTCTACTTGGAGCATATCAGTCGCCCTGCCCCCCGGAAATGTGGTGTAATGCATGCAGGTGTCGGGGTCCTGATCCACACTCCATCCTTACCTGAGAGTGAGATATCACACCTCTGGGTGAGGTGCAATACCTCTGTAGCAACCGAGCTCTCCAGGTGCTACATTTATAGTCAGTAATAACAGTAGTAGGATGGACAGCCACCTCAAACCAATGTTGCCATTCCTCGAATGCCAATTTGATCGCCAAAAGTTCCCTATTACCCACATCATAATTTCTCTCAGCCGAAGACAATTTTTTAGAAAAGAAGGCGCATGGACGCCATTTACCAGGGGATGAACCCTAAGACAACACAGCCCCAACCCCAACATCCGATGCATCAACCTCCACAATAAAGGTTGAGAAACATCGGGTTGACTGAGTATAGAGGCAGTGGCAAAATGATTCTTTAAGGAAGAAAAGGCTTGGAGGGAAGCATCCGACCATTTGGAAAAATCAGACCCCTTCTTAGTCATGTCAGTAAGGGGTTTGATAAGGACACAGTAATTTTGGATGAATTTCCAGTAAAAATTAATAAAGCTCAGAAAACGTTGTAGAGCCTTCAGGTTCTCGGGACGTTCCCAATCAAGGACTGCACAGATCTTCTCCGGATCCATCCGAAAACCCAAAGATGACAACAAGTACCCAAAAAACTGCACCTCCTGAACAGCGAAAACACACTTTTCCAATTTGGCATAAAGTTTGTTATCCCTTAATATCTGGAGCACCTGCTTAACATGCCCCCAATGAGTCTCAAAATCAGGTGAATAAACCAAAATATCGTCCAGATAGAACACCACAAACCTCCCCACCAAATGATGGAAAATATAATTTATGAAATGCTGGAATACCGCAGGTGCATTGGTCAAACCAAAAGGCATAATCAGACTCTCAAAATGTCCTTTCCGGGGTTTTGAACGCTGTTTTCCATTCGTCCCCTTCTCTGATTCTAACCAGGTTGTGGGCTCCCCTTAAATCCAACTTGGAGAATACCTTAGCTCCTACAACCTGGCTGAACAAATCAGGAATCCGAGGAAGAGGGTATGGATCACGGATGGTAATTTGATTTAATTCCCAGAAATCTAAACAGGGACTTAGACCGCCATCTTTTTTCTTCACAAAGAAGAACCCTGCCACCACGGGCGAAGATGAGGGTCTGATATGTCCCTTCTCCAGACTTTCCACAATGAAATCCTTCATGAGTAGGACAGTCATAAGCACGATGAGGAGGCAAATCCTGACACCCCCTCTCAGAAAAAAACGTTCTTAAAACCAGACAGAAAAGCAGGCAAAAACATTAGCAATGGAAATATCTAAACAGTTCTCATGGCAGTAATCTCCCCATTCAATAATCTCTCCTGTTTGCCAATTCACCAACGGATTATGTTTAACAAGCCAAGGAATACCCAAAACAATCGGTGTGGGAAGATTGTCCAGGACATAGCAAGGGGTTAATTCACAATGAACTGACCCCACCTTCTTTTTTACATTATGTACAATCTAAGTAAATGTGTCCCGGGTGTGTCAGAGGTGACAAACAGTCGCCCTGCAGTGGGTTGCAGGAGATCTCCACATTTGGCATTGCAGACAGCTACTTAGATATGAGGCTGTCTTTAGGACCGAGCGACTTCCTCTCTCTTGCTAATTTGCTCTCTGGCCTGGGTGTATATATACCTGGTGTGTCTGAATGGGCGTCGCCGGAAATATTCATTTCTATTTGTGAAGCTTAGCAGGAGCTGTACCTCGTCCTCTCTGGAGCTTGAGGGCGTGTGCACATTTGGAGTTCATCCAAAGGTAAGCCATTTTCCCGTTTTGTCTACCCTTGTTGTCTTTAGAGTTTTATTGGAGGTTGACTAGTGCTCATCTCCTTCCATCCCTAGCCGTAGCTTTACGCCAGGGAAAGTAGGGCGAGGCACACGATCGGCGATAGCTGAGGAGGCTATATAGGGACGTTAGTTGAGACAGGGTGACGCTAGACCAGACTCGGAGGTCTCCACTTCCCCCTTTCCCTAGTGTCTGGGCTCCCTCTCCCTTTTCTCTCTGTGTTGCACTTACACCTGGCATGACAAAATGCTTTCTGTGCAAGTGGAGCCGAGTCAATGGCAAAGATAGAAATAGGTTCAACTAAAGCACAGCAAGCAAGACCATGAGTCTATTGAGAGTTAATTGAGACTCCTTTTGTTTAGGTATTGCAGGACAGGTCCCAACAAAATGTCCCTTTCTCCCGCAAAAAAAATACATCTTTTTTACTGCGAATCTCCGGGAAGATGTATGATGTTGAGACACCCTCTAACTGCATGAGTTCCTCCACCTACCCCAGTACTGGCTCAACCCCAGACACCTCACCTGGCAGAGGTACGCAACCCCAACAAGAAGGCCCCGGAGAAGGTGGCCTCACCCGTGTATCCCGAAGGCGTTTATCAAGACGTATGGGCAACGACATGGCAGCCTCCAAGGACTGAGGGGTTTCATATACTGCCAAGGCATCTTTCAACCTTTCAGTAAGCCCCTCACAAAATTGACTTCTAAGGGCTGAGTCATTCCATTTGGAATCTATTGCCCATCTACGGAATTCTGAACTGTACATCTCCACTGACCGATTCCCCTGCTGAAGGCGATGTCGATGTAGCCTAGACTCAGCCAAGGCGACTCAGTCAGGGTCATCATAGATGAGGGCCAGAGCCCCGAAAAAGCCCTCCACAGACTGGAGACAAACCGAGTCCTGCGGTAAAGAAAATGCCCATGACTGAGGATCTCCCTGCAGTAGAGAGATCACAATACCAACCCGTTGCTCCTTATTTCTGGAGGAGTAAGGATGAAGTTTAAAATACAGTTTGCAGACCTCCTTGAATACAAAAAACTTGTCCCTATCTCCTGAAAACCTGTCCAAGAGGGCAACCTTGGGTTCAGGCTGGGCAGGCCTACCTGCTGAGATCCCCACATTAGCAACCTGTAGCCGCTGATGTTGCTGCTGAACTTCACAGAGGAGGTCATTCACCTCCAACTCCAACCACCTGCAACAGTACCCATACCAAGGGAGAAAGAAAAAAAAAGTCCACACCCAAAAACACACAGAGGGGAAAACAAAACAAAAAACAAAGTGTCAGTTGTTTTTTTTCTCCTTTTCAAAATGTGCTTGGCCAGCGATAATGTCACACACACAAGGTGTGGGAAAGACTTAATGCTACATAAAGGGAAGAGGGAAAGGGAGCCCAGACTCTAGGGAAAAGGGGGAAGTGGAGACCTGCTAGGTTGATCTAGCGTCACCCAGTCTCCCCTAACATCCTTGTGTTGGCTCTTCAGCAATTGCTGCACGCGTGCCTCGCCCTGTCTTTCCCTGGTGTATGGCTAAGGCTAGGGAAGGGAGGAGATGAGCACTAGTCAATCTCCACTAAACACTATAGACAACAAGGGTGGACAAACAGGGGGAAATTGGTTAGCTTTAGACGACTCCAGACAAATGCACACACGTCCTCAATGCTCCAGAGAAGATGAAGTACTGCTCTTGCTAAAGCCTTCATAAGTAGTACTGAATATCGCTGGCACCTCCCTCTGAAACACAGCAGGTATTTATACACCCAGGGAGGGTGTTAATTAGCCAGAGGAAGGTAGCCGCTGGGTCCCAGAGACAGTCTCTAAGAAGATGTCTGTAATGCCAAATGTAGAGATCTCCTGCAACCAATTGCAGGGCGACTGTCTGTCACTTCTGACACACCCGTGACTAGAGATGAGCGTTGTTCTACTCGAACTGTTCGCCAATCTCAAATTCGAGCTGTTTTGGGCGGTGTTCGAGCCGTTCGGCGAACACGAACAATTTGAGAAAAATTCGGCTGTTCGAGGTTATGTTCGATAACTGTTCGTGCACCAAAATCATAACTGGATTTTTTCTCAGTAATGATGAAAATTAATGTTAATACGCAGTTTGAGTGTACAGCGGGGCGGGGGGAGGGGCAGGGGATGGATCTCTGCAGGAACAATGAAGATCTCCATTTTTTTTTCTCTTTCCCGCATTTGCAGTGGGGAGGTGCAATCTGTCAGCCTATCAGCAGTGCACACACGGAGCGAAGTGCTTTTTTTCACACAAGCAAGGGCATGTGTCATTGGCAGTGTATGTCACATGTCCTTGCCCTATAAGACCAAGCCATTTTCCCCGTCGCCACCATTTTCTCACTGCTGCAGCTGCATGTTAGACGGCACCGCTGTTGCTGTGTGCGCTATACCTTGTTAATTTCAAGCCAATTTTCGCACAAATATACAGATAGCTTGGGAGTAGGGAATAGTTGTGATTGCAGTCCTTTTAAGGACTAGGTTACAGCATTTCCTATGACTTTTATCAGGCAGGTCTGTGTTCTTAAATAGATAGATTGTGAGAGTAAAGACTAATTGTAATTGGAGTCCTTTTCAGGACTAGGTTACATCAGTTCCTATCAGTTTTTGCCAGGCAGGTCTGTGCCAGTGCTGTGCAAGTTTTTTTCACAGCATTTGGCTGAATCTAGCAAAGCTAATCCTTTTTGGCCTATTGCAGAGTGTGTTAGTCAGTGGAGTAGCCTATCTGTGTTGCAAGATATAACACCTGTGTATAGAATACCAATTTTTTTACTGCACCTAGTGAAGTAAAATCTTTTGGGCATAGCATCATTCTATTAGTCCATCTATACTGACCTCCATCAGGTTGCAAACTGAATATAATTTTTTTCTGCATCTAGCTCTGAAAAAATATTTGGGCTTCTAGCAGTGTGTGGGACTTGGTCTATTAGTCCATCTATACTGACCTCCATCAGGTTGCAAATTAAAAATAATTTTTTTCTTCATTTAGCTCTGAAAAAATATTTGGGCTTCTAGCAGTGTGTGGGACTTGTTCTATTAGTCCTTCTATACTGACCTCCAGCAGGTTGCAAATTGAATATAATTTTTTTCTGCATCTAGCTCTGAAAAAATAGTTGGGCTTCTAGCGGTGTGTGGGACTTGGTCTATTAGTCCATCTATACTGACCTCCATCAGGTTGCAAATTAAAAATAATTTTTTTCTGCATCTAGCTCTGAAAAAATATTTGGGCTTCTAGCAGTGTGTGGGACTTGGTCTATTAGTCCATCTATACTGACCTCCATCAGGTTGCAAATTAAAAATATTTTTTTTCTGCATCTAGCTCTGAAAAAATATTTGGGCTTCTAGCGGTGTGTGGGACTTGGTCTATTAGTCCATCTATACTGACCTCCATCAGGTTGCAAATTAAAAATAATTTTTTTCTGCATCTAGCTCTGAAAAAATATTTGGGCTTCTAGCAGTGTGTGGGACTTGGTCTATTAGTCCATCTATACTGACCTCCATCAGGTTGCAAATTAAAAATAATTTTTTTCTGCATCTAGCTCTGAAAAAATATTTGGGCTTCTAGCGGTGTGTGGGACTTGGTCTATTAGTCCATCTATACTGACCTCCATCAGGTTGCAAATTAAAAATAATTTTTTTCTGCATCTAGCTCTGAAAAAATATTTGGGCTTCTAGCAGTGTGTGGGACTTGGTCTATTAGTCCATCTATACTGACCTCCATCAGGTTGCAAATTAAAAATAATTTTTTTCTTCATTTAGCTCTGAAAAAATATTTGGGCTTCTAGCAGTGTGTGGGACTTGTTCTATTAGTCCTTCTATACTGACCTCCAGCAGGTTGCAAATTGAATATAATTTTTTTCTGCATCTAGCTCTGAAAAAATAGTTGGGCTTCTAGCGGTGTGTGGGACTTGGTCTATTAGTCCATCTATACTGACCTCCATCAGGTTGCAAATTAAAAATATTTTTTTTCTGCATCTAGCTCTGAAAAAATATTTGGGCTTCTAGCAGTGTGTGGGACTTGGTCTATTAGTCCATCTATACTGACCTCCATCAGGTTGCAAATTAAAAATAATTTTTATCTGCATCTACAGTACCTCTGAAAAAATATTTGGGCTTCTAGCTGTGTGTGGGACTATTTGTATTAGTCCATCTATACTGACCTCCATCAGGTTGCAAATTCAAAATAATTTTTTTCTGCATCTAACCCAGCCAATAGTTTTGACCTAATACCACAGTTTGGCCACTCAGCTCTGCTCGGTTACCATCCATTGTTTTTTTGTGCAAACAACTCCAGAGTTGTGAATTAGTTAACCACCAAAATGAGTGGAAAAAGGCCTGCTGCTGGTGGAAAGGGGAATAGGCGTGTTGGGAAGGGGAAAAAAGGTTGTGTCCGTGGGGTAGGTGTTAAAGCAACAGTAACATCTGCAGAAGAAAGACCATCTTCCAGCCAAACTAAAATGTCTACTTCTTTTAGCGGACAATGTGATAAGATCCCTTTCTTACGGCCACGCCAATCGCTACAAATTCCAGATGAGGCACAAAAACAGCAGGTGCTTCAACGGATATCAAGTGCTCCTTTAAGTGGGCTCTCCTCCACATCAACTTCAACATCACAAATACTCCAGTCCTCAAAGGTGTCACCCAAATCGCACTTGCTTCCTCACAGCTCCCAAATCTCCAGCTGCCCGTCTGAGTATGAGGTAGAACAGATGGTTGAGTCTGCAGAGCTGTTTACTCATACTATAGCCTGGGAATCAGAGGTCGACTCCAGCGCTTCTGTGAATCCAGACGAGGAAATGATCTGCACTGATGCCCAGAATCTTTATGAGTCGGATCCAGGACCAGACGCAGAAGGTTCTGACCATAATGTAGACCCTCATTGCCAAACTGTAACTCCTGTTGGTGGAGACAATGAGGAAGACGATGATAAGACTCAAATACCTGATTGGAGCGACAACTTTAGTTTTTTGTCAGGGCAGGAACAGGTTGGCTCTGAGGACGACGGGTGTGATAACGCACAGGGTGATGATGATGAGGTCGGAGATCCCACTTACTGTCAACCCACAGTCAGCCAAGAGATGAGGTCAGCAGAGGAGGTGGAGGAAGATGCTAGTGACGACGAGGTCAGGTTGCGCCTTCCTGGACAGAGACGTAGTACTGGAAGCACGTCAACAACTGCATCCTCAAACACAACTCTGCCTCTCACCACAAGTCGTGGTGGCTCTTCAGGTCGCATGGGTGCTAAGCCTTGCATAGCCTGGGCATTTTTTCAGATCGATAAAGATGACCCAACTCGTGTTATCTGTAACATTTGTCAGCAAAAGCTAAGTAGAGGCCAAAAAATACATAGTTTGAGTACTTCATGCATGAACCGGCACATGGACATGAAGCATAAGTTGCAGTGGGAAGCTCAGTGTGCTACAATGCGGCCTAGCCGGCCGGGCCAATCACCGTCTGCCATATCTTGTGCATCCGCGGCCTCTTCATCCTCTGTGACTGGGGGGACAGCAGTCACACCTGTTTTGGGGCGCAGACCTGCCACCTCTTTACCCGCAACAGCCAGCGTGATTGGCAGGTCATCATTTTCTTTGGAGGTGGTAACACCAGCTGGTGTTGAGCGCTGTCCGACATCGATAGCACCACCTTTGGATCAAGGCAACCTAACATGTCCGCCTGCATCTTCCTCACAGACCGGCAGTTTGCCGGGGACACCCTTATCAACCCCGTCTAAGCACAATAGCCAGCCCTCGGTCCCTCAGATGTGGACAAGTAAAAGACCATTTCCTCCTAGCCATGAGAAAGCTAAGAGGTTGAATTTCACCATCTGCAAGCTCTTGGCTACAGAAATGCTGCCTTTCCGCCTGGTGGACACAGAGGATTTTCGAGACCTTATGTCTGTCGCAGTGCCCCAGTACCAGATGCCCAGTCGGCACTACTTCTCAAAGAAAGGTGTGCCTGCGCTCCACCAGCATGTCGCACACAACATCACCGCTTCTTTGAGAAACTCTGTGTGTGACAGGGTGCATTTCACCACAGACACTTAGACGAATAGGCATGGACAGGGGCGTTACATGTCGCTGACTGGGCACTGGGTAACTATGGTGACAGCAGGACAAGGGGCTGCTGTCCAAGTCTTGCCGTCCCCACGAGTTGTGCGTCAATCCTCTTTATGTCAAAGTTCCTCCACTGCTTCTGCCTCCTCAACCTCCTCTCGGTCTTCCACCTGCACCCAAAGCCTGTCTAGTCATGCCACAAGCTTTCTAACTGCGCAGAAGGGATCCTGCACACCTCCTTACTATGCTGGCAGTAGGGCTCAACGTCATCAGGCGGTTTTTACATTGAAATGTCTGGGAAATGTGAGTCACACAGCTGAGGAGTTCTGGTCAGCTCTGGAGAACCAATTTCATGAATGGTTGTCTCCACTGGACCTGAAACCAGGGAAGGCCGTGTGCGACAATGCTGCAAACCTGGGTGCGGCCCTTCGCCGGGGCAATGTCACACACGTGCCTTGTATGGCTCACGTGTTGAACCTGGTTGTCCAGCAATTTTTAGCCCACTATCCCAGACTAGATGGCCTTCTGCAGAGGGCACGGTCGCTGTGTGCTCACTTCCGCCGTTCGCATCCCGCAGCTCAGCGACTTACATCTCTACAGAAGTCGTTGGGCCTGCCACTTCACCGGCTAAAATGCGATGTGCCTACCCGGTGGAATTCAACTCTGCACATGTTGCAGCGACTGTGGTAGCACCGACAAGCCCTGGTGCAATACGTTCTGACGTATAGCCTGGGCCAACGAGATTCAGAGGTGGGGCAAATCACGCTGGAGGAGTGGTCTCAGATCAGGGACCTATGCACCCTTCTGCACAGTTTTGAAATGGCGACGAAGATGTTTAGTGCTGACGATGCCATTATCAGCATGACTATTCCGGTGATTTACATGCTGGAGCACATGTTAAACAGAATTCGGAGTCAGGTGGTGGCACAAGAGGAGGTGGAGGAAGTAGAGGAGGAGGAGTTGTATGCGGAAGGGCTAACATCTGCAAGGTCAAGACGGTCGGCAGCACCAAGGCGGCAGGCATGTGAGGGTGGGGGAGATGGTTTTACCAGGGCGCATGGTAGCAGCCAAACTAGTGAGGAAGGTGCAGGAGCCCAGGAAGAAGTGGAGGACGAACTGATGGAAGACTCATCAGATGAGGGAGACCTTGATCACATTTCTGTTGTGCGAGGTTGGGGGGAGAGGACAGAGGAAGGAAGCATGATTGTTACCTCGCCACCAACACAACAGGGACTTGGTGCTCCTGGATGCGCAACACACATGAGTGCCTTCTTGCTGCACTACCTGCAACATGACCCTCGAATTGTGAGAATTAGAAATAATCCTGACTACTGGGTTGCCACACTGTTAGATCCCCGGTACAAAAGTAAATTTGCAGAAATTATTCCTACCATAGAAAGGGATGCACGCATGCAGGAGTATCAGCAGAGACTGTTGCAGAATCTTACATGTGCTTTTCCACAAAATACCAGTGGTGCACGTAGTGAATCTCACAGTTCCAACTTGCCAACCGTGGGACCGTCAAGTGTTCAGCACTCAAACCGTAACAGAACCACAGTATCTGCTGGTAACATCAATTTTGCGGAATCATTTCACCACTTTTTTAGCCCATCCTTTGCAAGGCCACAGGAGACAAGAAGTCTGACACATAGTCAACGCCTAGAGACGATGGTACAGGAGTATCTCCAAGTAAACATTGAAGCCACGACTGTGTCACTGGACCCTTGCTCTTTTTGGGCTTCCAATCTGGATAAATGGCCGGAGCTAGCCACTTACGCCTTGGAGATCTTGTCATGCCCCGCAGCCAGCGTTCTGTCTGAACGTGTGTTCAGCGCTGCTGGTGGTGTGCTGACAGATAAGCGCACGCGGCTCTCCACTGATAATGTAGACAGACTCACGTTCATAAAGATGAACAAATCATGGATCCGAAACGACTTTTCTACCCCTGTGTCATCCTGGGGAGAGTAAAAGCTTGATGATTGGTTAAAATCACCCTACAAACCGTTTTAAGCTTTCAAATTACTAATCATGTTTATCTGTATCTTGACTGGAAAATAATTTGGGCTTTGTAGCAGTGTGCAGCACTGATCCTATTAGGCCATCTATACTAAAGCTTCACCAGATTTAAAATTAAAAATAATTTTTAGCTGCATCTAGCCCGGAAAATAATTTTGGGGCTCCGAGATGCGCAAGACACATAAGTGCCTTCTTGCTGCACTACCTGCAGCATGACCCTCATATTGTCAGAATTCGAAGTAATCATGACTACTGGGTTGCCACACTCTTAGATCCCCCAAACTTTTCGATCAACCTTTTCATTTTAATAAAGACCAAAAAAATGGTCATTTTTGAAATTATAAGCATTAGCAGGTTGTTAGAAACTGAAATCAAACAGTTTTCAACTCAAAACTTTATTCTAGGTGATGTTACATTTTAACATAGGACCCCTTGTTCAAAAGGAGCTTCTGAACTCTCTCGTTCATTGAATTTGTCAGGTTTTGGATGGTTTCTGCTTCAATTGTTTTGCATGAGGACAGAATACCCTCCCAGAGCTGTTGCTTAGATGTGACCTGCCTCCCGCCATCATAGACACTCCTTTTAATGATGCTCCAAAGGTTCTGAATGGGGTAGAGGTCAGGGGAGCATGGGGGTCACACCATAAGTTTGTCCCCTTTTATGCCCATATCAGCCAGAGATGCAGATGTTTTATGTGCAGCATGAGATGGTGCATTATCATGCAGAAAAATGATCTTGCTGTGAAATACACGGTTCTTCTTCTTGAACCATGGCAGGAAGTGCTGTTTGAGAAAATCCACATACATTATGGAGTTCATCTTTAGCGCCTTCAGGGATCCTAAAGGGGCCGACAATCTCTCTCCCCATGATTCCAGCCCAAAACATTACTCCACCTCCTCCTTGTTGGCGCTGTAGCCGTGTTTGCGTGGGGTGTCCATCAACCAGCCATCCTCCACTCCATCCATCTGGACCATCGAGCGCTGCACGGCACTCATCCGTGAACAAAACTGTTTTGAAATCAGTCTTCATGTAATGTTTGGCCCACTGGAGCCGTTTCTGCTTGTGTGAAGTGGATAGAGGAGGTCGACAGGATGGCGTATGCACAGCTGCAAACCTCTGAAGGACCCTGCATCTTGTTGTTCGGGGGACGTTGGAGGCACAAGCAGCTTCAAAAACTTGTCTGCTGCTATGACAAGGCTTTTTGGCCGCTGCTCTTTCAACCTGACGTAATTGCCTGTAGGAAAGAGTCCTCAATTTGCCCTTATCAGCACGCACACGTGTGTACTGTGAATCAGCTACATACTTCTTGATTGCCAAGACACTTCATCCTGATCATCGCACAATGTTGATTGTAGTCATGCCTTGACCTAAACACTCCACAATTTGTTGCTTCTCAGCAGCCGACACATCCTTTTTCTTTCCCATTTTGGCAGAAAATGTAGGCTGCTTAATAATGTGAGAGAGCCTTCTTAAGTAGTCTTGCCTTTCATTGGACACACCTGCCAAACTAATTAGCACAGGTGTCTGCAATTGCTTACAGTGATATAAAGAGCCCTGACACACATCACCATCAATGAGTTTAACTGACAAACAAACAAATTCTTCCCTTATCACTCCTAAACACTTTTTGCATAATAATTTGGAACGCAGTGTACATGTGCTTTTCCACAAAACACCAGCGGTTCACGTAGTGAATCTTACAGTTCTAACTTGCCAACCGTGGTCTGTATGGAGTTGTTCAATAAAGGGCCCAAAATTAAGATAACATAGATGGGAGAGGTCTCTATGAATAGGAATTCCTAAGTATTTGATACCCTGTGAGGGACAGGCAAAGGGAAAGTTGGACTGGATGGAATCCTATATGGATTTGGGGAGGGAGACATCGAGGGCCTCAGACTTCGCTGCATTGATTTTAAAATTTGACCATGTAACAAAGTGATCTATTTCAGCCATAACAGCAGGGATGGATATATGTGATTGAGTGATATATACTAGGACATCATCAGCAAATAGAGAGCACTTGTACTCGGTGCCTCCCACCTCAATCCACCTAATATTGGGGTTATGGCGAATTGATGAGAGCAGGTGCTCCGTCACTAGGATGTATAAGAGAGGGGACAGAGGACATCCCTGCCTTGTCCCATTGGTGATTGTGAAAGGTGATGAAAATGTTCTGACGCACCCCCTGGGCCTTGGGACACCCGGTGCCGGACCCTTTTTGGTGGATGCTGGTGGTTGTAGTCTTCGTGGCGGCGACCCGGTTCCGTGGCTCAGGGCGGTCAAACCAGTGGCGGAACTATTTATGTGGTTTTGATGTTTAAATGTCCGACTACGCCACCCGTGGATTGCGGTCAGAGTGAACCGCTGCTACAGGGCAGACCGCTGAGGCTGGTGTTGTGGGTGCAGCAGAGCGTAGCATAACTCCCCACGGGAGGAGTATAGCCTCAGGGCAGTGTATGCGGAGGATGGGGGTGATGGTGCAGGGCAGCAGCAGTAACGACACGGAGTCAGTGATGCAGTCCAGGGCCTTTACTCACAGTTCTTATTATCCAGACCACGTCTGCAGGTAACGGCTGCCCACGTCGTACTGTGCTCACCAGGTGAGGGGCTCAGACAACTCCCAGATAACTTTGGAGCACTTCACAGGACCCCCTTTGTGTGTCCTTTGTCTGGCCTTTCTTACCAACACTTCTGTCCGGCTGCCTCGGGCCTCCTCTTGGTAAACTTGGCGCCAGTTTCCCTGACCCTATGTGGTGCCTTCCTAGCGGGTGTAGCGAGGGGCTGCGCCACATAAAATGTCAGAGCCTCCGGTTTCTAGCTGAGGGTCGTTTCCTGCCTCCACTAGTTCGGGGACCGGTCTCCCCCTTTGGCCTGACCCCTCCACGCAGGTGGATTCGGGCGTGCGGTGGCGACTCGCCCGTCCGCACCCCTGGGATCCCTTCATTCCTCGTTCCTGGAGCCTTCTCCGCTCCTCTTCCTTCCTTCTCCCTCTTCCAGGCCTGGGCCTCTGTTACTAGGCCCGCCTCCGGAGCAGAGCTCATGCAGAGCCCCTGCTCCCTGCCACTTCTGCTCAGACTTCTCTGCACTGAACTAAGATGGTGCCCACCTTTTATACTCCCTTCTCAATGCACCCAGGAACTGCTTCCTCCCTGCTCCTGCACTACAGGGTTCCCCTTCCTCAGTGTTCCCTCCCCCCACTCCAGCCAGGGACAGGGACTGTCGTGCCCATCTCAGGGGCATATTGGTCGCCCTGCCCCACGGCAATGTGGTGTAATGCATGCAGGTGTCGGGTCCTGATCCACACTCCATCCTTACCTGAGAGTGAGATATCACACCTCTGGGTGAGGTGCAATACGTCTGTAGCAACTGAGCCCTCAGGGTGCTACAGTTCCATTTATCTTCAGCCTAGGTGACGTATTGCGATACAGGGCCGTGATTTTGGCTATAAAAGGGTCCCCTAGACCCCTACCCCAAGCTTTTTAAGAGAATCATATATGGCGTGCCAGGAGACTCTATGGAATGCTTTCTCAGCATCCAACGAGAGTATCTAATTACAAATTTTTAACTGCATCTAGCCCAGGAAATACTTTGTGCCTAGTAGCAGTGTCTGCTAGTGAGCGGATTATCCCGGCTGTTAAGCAAGCTGCACCACCTGTAGTTTAGACACTTAATTTTTTCAAAGGAAATGCTTCGGGACCATGGGATACTTAGTGAAGAGCATCAGGAGGCACCCCAAGGCATAGGGGCTGGGACTGGCAGTAGGATGCCTTGCGGTGGACAGCCGAGCTCGATCCTTATAAAAGCTTTTTAACTGCAGCAGCTTTAGTGGACGCTACTGGAGCTGGAATTACCGCGGCTGCTGGCATGAGACTTGCCCTCCAATAGATCCTTGTAAATGGATTTAAAGTGTATTCATTCAAATTAGAGAGACAATTTAAATTAAAAAGCTTAGAGCTGCCTCCACCACAGGGGGGCTCGCTCGACCCACCAGCGGACAGGCACCAGTATTGGGAGAGGGGGGCTGGCCGTCAGGGTTCACCGCGGCTCTGGCACAAACCCGGCGACACGGAGGTGGCACGGGCAGGAGCGGACTGGCCGTGTCGGCTTCTCACTTTTTGGATTTTAGAAGGGCATGACATGCCTATATCTGTGTCTCCCCCTCCTTTTACTCCTCCACCTCTTTTATTTTCGCATGACTATATGTACTTGTCACTTTTCCATGTGTTAGTTATGTCTTCTGAGCAGTTTGTCAGCTTTTGGACACCTTTGAAGGTGTTTTCTATGTGTTTCTATGTGTTTTTGTTTGCCTGCCATTGGTTTTAACGGTGTTCGAAGGTGTTCGACGAACAGTTCGACGAACAGTTCGGCGAACACACGGGTGTTCGACGAACCGAACCGAACTCGAACACTACGGGGGTGGCTCAACACTACCCGTGACACACATAGTATAATGCACCCCATTCAGCATAGTGCACCCCATATAATATAATGCACCCCACTCAGTATAATGCACCCCATAGCCCTCAATACAATATAATTGTCCCCACAATGTTCTAAAAAAATACTAAAATACAATACTCACCTTTCCTCCTCGCTCCCCGGTGATCTGGTGGCCGCAGCTTGTGTTCTAAGCATCGCACATCTCATTGTAGAGATGTACACCTAGTACACTTCTGCATATGACAGTCCTGCACCATACCAGCCCTATAGTTTTGTGCTCCAATCTACACATATGTGAATTTGTGTTTCCCAGCTTTTTCAGCGACCTGTTCTTTTGGTTGCTTTTGCACAATCTAATATTCTGGATTCCTAATTGCTACAGCCCAAATTCCAACCATTAGGTAGTATTGGATAGTGACCAGGGATTCCTTAATCTTCAAGGTGCTGAAGAGATGAGTATGAGCAACCATTGGTTGAAACCCTCAGGTTGTGTTTCAATATTTTAGAGATGTATGGATAAGCAATAAATTCTCAATGATGGGTCCCAGAATATGACACAATTGGAAAAACTTTCAGTAAATTATGTCCACCTGGCTCCCAAAACTCAAGTAAAGAAAAGAAGCAAGGCCAATATACTATAGGGTAAAAAGCAGATTGGTAAAGATGGTGATGATTTTTTCGTAAAGCCATCATCTCACATTCTTCTTATATCTGAATAACAACCCTAGAAATGTGACTGACAGGAGACCCACGCGAGCATAAGCACCCACATGAGATTGATGTTGACATGTAGGGTCTGAAATAGCTTCCATGCAATTATGGGAATTGACAATCTTGCACCCTGAATCTATAAAGAATTTTGCAATATATACACACATTAACCATGAACTGGGGGAAATGACTGACATAGTCACATAGAAGGAAAAGTGATTGTTCTTGAGGAAGTGAATATTTTTTTCTGTGGGGGAGGAGTCTTACAAGGGTTAAACTGTATATATGTGTGTATATATATGTACATATATACACTACCGTTCAAAAGTTTGGGGTCATTTAGAAAATTTCATTATTTTTGAAAGAAAAGCACAGTTTTTTCAATGAAGCTAACATTAAATGAATCAGAAATACACTCTATACATTGTTGATGTGGTAAATGACTATTCTAGCTGCAAACGTCTTGTTTTTATTGCAATATCTACATAGGTGTATAGAGGCCCATTTCCAACAACCACCACTCCAGTGTTTTAATGGTACATTGTGTTTGCTAACTGTGTAAGAAGGCAAATGGATGTTTAGAAAACCATAGAAAAACCCTTGCACAAGTATGTTAGCCCAGCTGAAAACGGTTTGGCTGATTTGAGAAGCTATAAAATTGACCTTCCTTTGAGCTAGTTGAGAATCTGGAGCATTACATTTGTTTGTTCTATGAAACTCTCAAAATGGCCAGAAAAAGAGAACTTTCATGTGAAACTCGACAGTCTATTCTTGTTCTTAGAAATGAAGGCTATTCCATGTGAGAAATTGCCAAGAAACTGAAGATTTCCTACAACGGTGTGTACTACTCCCTTCAGAGGAGAGCACAAACAGGCTCTAACCAGAGTAGAAAGAGAAGTGGGAGGCCCCGCTGCACAACTGAGCAACAAGACAAGTACATTAGAGTGTCTAGTTTGAGAGATCGACGCCTCACAGCTCCTCATCTGGCAGCTTCATTAAATAGTACACACAAAACGCCAGTGTCAACGAGTACAGTGAAGAGACGACTCCGGGATGCTGGCCTTCAGGGAAAAGTTGCAAAGAAAAAGCCATATCTGAGACTGGCTAATAAAAGGAAAAGACTAATATGGGCAAAAGAACACAGACATTGGACAGAGGAAGAATGGAAAAAAGTTTTATGGACAGACGAATCAAAGTTTGAGGTGTTTGGATCGCACAGAAGAACATTTGTGAGATGCAGAACAACTGAAAAGATGCTGAAAGAGTGCCATCTGTCAAGCATGGTGAAGGTAATGTGATGGTCTGGGGTTGCTTTGGTGCTGGTAAATTGGGAGATTTGTACAAGGTAAATGAGATTTTGAATAAGGAAGGCTATCACTCCATTTTGCAACACCATGCCATACCCTGTGGACAGCGCTTGATTGGAGCCAATTTCATCCTACAACAGGACAATGACCCAAAGCACACCTCCAAATTATGCATGAACTATTTAGGGAAGAAGCAGGCAGCTGGTATTCTATCTGTAATGGAGTGGCCATCGCAGTCACCAGATCTCAACTCCATTGAGCTGTTGTGGGAGCAGCTTGAAGTGCCCATCAAGCCAATCCAACTTGTGGGAGGGGCTTCAGGAAGCATGGGGTGAAATTTCTCAAGATTACCTAAGCAAATTAACAACTAGAATGCCAAAGGTCTACAATGCTGGAATTACTGCAAAGGGAGCATTCTTTGACGAAAGCAAAGTTTGAAGGAGAAAATAATTCTTTCAAATAAAAATCATAATTTCTAACCTTGTCAATATCTGCACTATATTTTCTATTCATTTTGCAACTCATTTCATAAATAAAAGTATGAATTTTCATGGAAAACACAAAATTGTCTGGGTGACCCCAAACTTTTGAATGGTAGTGTATATATATATACAGTATATATATATAGTCATTTTTACATTTCTAATCAGTGCCCTTAGGGGACTTGCTTCATTGCCTATTTAATACACTGCAATACTCTATTATACTGTAGTATTGCAGTGTACTATAAAATTAACAATATGTTATGAAGCTCGGCCATAGGCCACGGGAGATTTGTAGCTATATATAAGAAAGCCTCTATAAAATATATTATGAAATTAATCAGCACAGAATTATAAGTTGTTTTCTTTTTATTTTGGATACAGCGTTGTGTCCCAGAACACGAACAACCTCAGTGGACGGCTATAACAAGTGTCGGTGTCTTCGATATCACCATGGACCAAGTATAAACCAGGTAAGATGAATATAAAGAGCAGCTGTGACCTGGAGTAAATTATGTGCACGTCTATTATATGAGATATTCGGCTTCTCAATGATCAGTCCTACTTTCCTTATCTGCAGGTCACTATTCTGGAGCCGAGGTCTCGCTGTGCTCACATAATGAAGATGGGGCACAGCTGGAGGTGACGACTGTGACAATGATATGGTGGCCACCATGTCAGGCGCAGATGAGATGCGCTGCAATACAAGGCAGATTCCGGACTTGGTCTCTGTTTTCATTACTGGACTTTCTGCAGTTAGAAGTACTAATCACAGAAGTCTTCTGCTGCATTTTAAAACATAGCCCAGGGGAAGGGCAGTCCTTCAGCCGTCGTTCCCTAGAGGTTTCCTCCACTGGGGTTTTATCCTCTCCTGAGTGCTGAGGAACGACTCTTCTTGAGTCCAAGGGCCCCATCATCACCAGGGCCATATAACTGATTGCCCCGCATGACTAGTGGAAACTTTTACATGTGACACCTTGAATAAAGAAATCAGTTTATATCAAGCCTTCATGTATTTGAGCCATTTATTTATTGGCACAGGATTTAAAGGATACAGACACCTCCGGGGGCAACTTTTATTTATTTTTTTACTTTCTAGTATGTATTTTAGGCTAAAATTCATTTTTACACTTCACTATGTTAAATGGAGCTGTCCAGTGAAAACAAGTTATCACTAGTGTTGAGTGAGCATGCTCGACACTGCTCGGTACTGCTCGGTACTCGCCCGAGCATCTCACAACTCAGGATGTTCAGCGAGCACCGAGCATTTCCAGGTTACTCGGGCGGGAGCTCGGGTCTCCGCCCTGCATGTTTGGCGCTCTTTGCAGAGCCAATGAACATGCAGGGATTGCTAGCCAGTCACTGTAATGCCGCAGCCATGTTGTTTGTGGGCATTACAGTGATTGGCTGGCTGCACAACGTCACCTCGAGTATTTAAAACCGGGCGCCGCCATCTTGGACACAGTCGCCCGGGATCAGACAGTGTGAAGAGAGTGCTGCTGAGCTAGGGAGAGATTTATACTGCGAAATAGGTAGTGTAGGGTCTCTAAAGCCTGCCAAATCAAACAGTCCTTCTCAGGACTAATATCCATCCCAGATATCAAGCAGGCAGGCTGTATAGGAGACGCAGTAGTTATACCAACAAACACTGCATTACAGTCCTGTGTGCTCCTGCTGGTCAAATTGCTAGACTTATTCCCAGGTCTCAGGGGCCAGGAAAAAATCCTTTTTTTTCATCTAAATCCTGTTTGTTTGTCTTTTTCCTCAGTCAGACTGTACAAATGCGAGTCTTATAAACCTTTTGGTATCCCCCCCCCCCCCCCAAAAAAAAATTGATTCTGGTGTAGGCCAGAGCAATAGAACTGTGTTTTTCCTCTTCCAAGGTTCAAATCTGGGTGTTATCAACCTGCTTGCCTTTTTTACATAAAAAGAAACAGTTTGAGTGTGTCGCTGACCAGACACAAATATATCTATTTTAACAAGTCTGGTATACACCAAGAAATTATAACTGTGGTTTTACAGTTCCACGGTTCAAATCTCTGTATTGTCCACTTTTTTGTCTTTTTTCCATAAAAAAAGCAGTTTGTGTGTGTTGCTGACTGTTCAGACACCAATATATCTGTTTAAAAGATTCTGGTGTAGGCCAGAGAAATAGAACTGTGTTTTTCCTCTTCCACGGTTCAAATCTGGGTGTTATCAACCTGCTTGCCTTTTTTCCATAAAAAAAAAACAATTTGAGTGTGTCGCTGACTGTTCAGACACAAATATATCTATTTTAACAAGTCTGGTACACACCAGGAAATTATAACTGTGGTTTTGCAGTTCCACGGTTCAAATCTCTGTATTATCCACTTTTTTGTCTTTTTTTCATAAAAAAAAACATTTTCAGTGTCTCGCTGACTGTTCAGACACCAATATATCTGTTTAAAAGATTCTGGTGTAGGCCAGAGAAATAGAACTGTGGTTTTCCTCTTCCACGGTTCAAATCTGGGTGTTATCAACCTGCTTGCCTTTTTTCCATAAAAAAAAAACAGTTTGAGTGTGTCGCTGACTGTTCAGACACAAATATATCTATTTTAAAAAGTTTGGTATACACCAGGAAATTATAACTGTGGTTTTGCAGTTCCACGGTTCAAATCTCTGTATTATCCACTTTTTTGTCTTTTTTCCATAAAATAAACGAGTTTGAGTGCGTCGCTGACTATTCAGACACAAATATATCTGTTTAAAAGATTCTGGTGTAGGCCAAATAACTAGAACTGTGTTTTTCCTCTTCCACGGTTCAAATCTGGGTGTTATCAACCTGCTTGCCTTTTTTCCATAAAAAAAAACAGTTTGAGTGTGTCGCTGACTGTTCAGACACAAATATATCTGTTTAAAAGAGTCTGGGGTAGGCCAGATAACTAGAACTGTGGTTTTCCTCTTCCACGGTTCAAATCTCCTTTTTATTACCCTTTTGTTATTGATAGTGCGAGCGTAAGCTATTTTACTTCATTTACAATGGGCAAGGCGTGCGGCAAGGGACGTGGAACTGGAAGTTCTGGTGATGGTGCGTGCAGAGGAGGTTGCCGTGGCCAAGGTGAAAATGTGCCACAACCAACAGCCACATCTTCTCGTTCCCAGTTCTTGACCGAATTACTAGGGAAGCACACAACAGTAGTGTTGAGCCACCCCCGTAGTGTTCGAGTTCGGTTCGGTTCGTCGAACACCCGTGTGCTCGCCGAACTGTTCGTCGAACTGTTCGTCGAACACCTTCGAACACCGTTAAAACCAATGGCAGGCAAACAAAAACACATAGAAACACATAGAAAACACCTTCAAAGGTGTCCAAAAGCTGACAAACTGCTCAGAAGACACAACTAACACATGGAAAAGTGACAAGTACATATAGTCATGCGAAAAGAAAAGAGGTGGAGGAGTAAAAGGAGGGGGAGACACAGATATAGGCATGTCATGCCCTTCTAAAATCCAAAAAGTGAGAAGCCGACACGGCCAGTCCGTTCCTGCCTGTGCCACCTCTGTGTCACCGGGTTTGTGCCAGAGCCGCGGTGGACCCTGACGGCCAGCCCCCCTATCCCAATACTGGTGCCTGTCCGCCGGTGGGTCGAGGCCCCCCACGGTGGGGGGGAGGAGTAACATCTGCAGAAGAAAGACCATCTTCCAGCCAAACTAAGATGTCGACTTCTTTTCGTGGACAATGTGATACGATCCCATTCTTACGGACACGCCCATCGCTACAAATTCTAGATGAGGCACAAAAACAGCAGGTGCTTCAACGGATATCAAGTGCTCCTTCAAGTGGGCTCTCCATCACCTCAATTTCAACATCACAAATACTCCAGTCCTCAGAGGTGTCACCCCAATCGCACTTGCTTCCTCACAGCTCCCAAGTCTCCAGCTGCCCGTCTGAGTATGGGGTAACACAGATGGCTGAGTCTGCCCAGCTGTTTACTCATACTATAGCCTGGGAAACGGAGGTCTGCTCCAGAGCTTCTGTTAATCCAGATGAGGAAATGATCTGATCCGATGCCCAGAATCTTTATAAGTTGGATCCAGGACCAGATGAAGAAGGTTCTGAGCATAATGTAGACCCTTGTTCCCAAACTGTAACTCCTGTTGGTGGAGACAATGATGAAGACGATGATTAGACTCAAATACCTGATTGGAGCGACAACTTGACTTTTCGGTCAGGGCAGGAAGAGGTTGGCTCTGAGGGCGACGAGTGTGATAACACACAGGGTGATGATGACGAGGTTGGAGATCCCACTTACTGTCAACCCACAGTCAGACAGTCGATGAGGTCAGCAGAGGAGGTGGAGGAGGATGTGACTAGCCCTGGGGATGGGGATGACTCGGTACCCGGGCATTTGCCTGGCTTGGGGATGTCGCGGTGGTCGGCTCCCTGGCCCGTACCCTGGGGTCTCTCTTTAAAAGGGTGGATAATTGTTAATTTTATAAGAGTTCATGACGCCACCTGTGGTATCTGGTGACAAGCACCAGCGCTGCAGCAGTCCACTGAGGCCGGTGATAAGGCAGCTCGATGGTATAGCTCCCCACAGGTGGAGCTAGGTCTCAGGGCAGCGTATGCAGGGGGAATGCAGGACAGGTGAGACCCAGCTGGGTCAGAGCAAGAACGGGAACGGACACGGTAGTCACTTCAGTACCTTTTACTGGTGGAAATTCAGGCACATCCCGGAGCACTGTAGGGTGAAGGGTGCATATCAGGATCCTCCCCAATGAGCGGGTGTAGGGCCTCCTGTTTCTTGCCTCTGCGTAGTAAGTTTCTGACCTGCCTGGAGCTAGGCCTAACTTTGTCTCTGTCCTGCGCTGGCTGACCTTGTGGTAGGGCCTTCTCTTGGAGTTCACGCTCCCAGTATGCGGGGCCTAAGCGTCTCCTGGCTCTGTTACATATCAGCACCTTAGCGATCCTGGGACTTGTAGTTCTCCAGGGATTCCGGTTATGCCTTACTGGGTCATAGAGATACCGGTAAGCTCGGATCCTGTGTCCGGTAAATGCTTCGGGGTGAGCTGGTTAAGCTCCTCTGCCCCTTATGTACTAACTCGCCACTCGCCTTCGGCCTACTCGGGCCCTCACTAGGCTATACACACTAACGGCAGCTTGCCGCGCTTCACTGATCTTACGGCACCGGCACACCTTAAGCTCTATCTGGGCTCCCTGAATCTAGCAAGCAGGAGCCTCGTGCTCCACTGCTGAACTATTAACTGCGTTCTCTAGACTAGACTGAGCTCCACTGCAGACTGACCTCTCTTAGGCTTCTCTACTGCAGGAACTCTTCAGAGGAACTGAACTGCCTAGCTCCACCTTCCCTATTTATATCCCTAACGGGCTATTACGGTGATTTACATGCTGGAGCACATGTTAAACAGAATTCGGAGTCAGGTGGTGGGACAAGAGGAGCTGGAGGAAGTAGAGGAGGAGTCGTATGCGGAAGGGATAACATCTCCAAGGTCCAGACGGTTGGCAGCACCAAGGCGGCAGGCATGGGAGGGTGGGGGAGAGGGATTAACCAGGGCGCATGGTAGCAGCCAAACTGTTGAGGAAGGTGCAGGAGCCGAGGAAGAAGTGGAGGACGAACTGGCAATGGGCATGGAAGACTCATCAGATGAGGGAGACCTTGATCACATTTCTGTTGTGCGAGGTTGGAGGGAGAGGGCAGAGGAAGGAAGCATGATTCTTACCTCGCTACCAACACAACAAGGACTTGGTCCTTCTGGATGCGCAAGACACATGAGTGCCTTCTTGCTGCACTACCTGCAACATGACCCCCGGATTGTCAGAATTCGAAGTAATCCCGACTACTGGGTTGCCACACTCTTAGATCCCCGGTACAAAAGTATATTTGCCGAAATAATTCCTGCCATAAAAAGGTATTGACGAATGCAGGAGTATCTGTTGCAGAATCTTACATGTGCTTTTCCACAAAACACCAGTGGTGCACGTAGTGAATCTCACAGTTCTAACTTGCCAACGGTGGGACTGTCGAGTCTTCATCACTCAAACAGTAACAGTAACACAGTATCTGCTGGTAACAGCAATTTTGTGGAATCGTTTCACCACTTTTTTAGACCATCCTTTGCAAGGCCACAGGAGACAAGAAGTCTGACACATAGTCAATGCCTAGAGAGGATGGTACAGGAGAATCTCCAAGTGAACATCGAAGCCATGACTGTGTCACTGGACCCTTGCTCATTTTGGTATTCCAATCTTGAAAAATCGCCGGAGCTCGCCAATCACGCCTTGGAGATCTTGTCATGCCATGCAGCCAGCGTTCTCTCTGAACGTGTGTTCAGCGCTGCTGGTGGTGTGCTGACAGATAAGCGCACGCGGCTGTCCACTGAGAATGTAGACAGACTCACGTTCATAAAGATGATCAAATCATGGATTCGCAAGGACATTTCTACCCCTGTGTCATCCTTGGGAGACTAAAAGCTTGGGGATTTGGTAAAATCACCTCACCAACCGTTTTAAGCAACAGTGGGGCAATTGATGCCACTTAACCCTAGAACGCATGACCATAAAAATCTACACTTTCACATACCTGGGGCCCTTTAGACCCGTGTGCAAATAACATGGAATAACTCAAACTCAAATGACAAACAACTATATACATGAAGAATACCTAGAGTTTCAAAATTCTAACTAAAGCAATCTTGCAGAAAATAGAAAACAATTAACTGGGCGGGCCTGCAAGGCCACAGGTATGCGTTCTAGGGTTAAGTGGTGTCTGTGCCACAATTTTGGGAGTCCCCTTGCTGCGTCTTACGTGACGTTGGCATCGTCAATTCCAGGTGGGTTGGGTCGCACCCCCCCCTTTTAACTGTAAGAAACTACATACACTATGGCTTGGGGTAAAACAGATGGTTGAGTCTGAAGAGCTGTTTACTCAGATGTCTGCTCCAAATCTTCAGTGTCTGCTAGTCAGCATAGAATTTTTAACTGCATCTAGCCTAGGCAATACTTTGGGCGTAGTAGCCCAGCTGCGAAGCAAGCTGCACCGCCTGTGTATCTAATAAGAATTTTTAAATTAATCTAGCCTAGGCAGACTGTGGGGACCCCCAACCAAACCCAGATGCTCAGCCCCCCTACCGCCCCCCTTTCATGGACAACCCAATAATGTAACTCTTACAACTGGATGGGTGAGGATCGGTCACAGCTTTATTAACTCTTTATACTCATTCCATTAGAAAGGCATTTTATTTCTAAAATAATTCAGCTTGTTGCAGCATGCCCTGGGTCCCCACTCCGGCAAGTTGGCCAACAAGTGTAACTCTCCAACATGTCCTTTCTATTTCCAGGCCACGGAGGATCCAGCGTACTCGTATGCAGGACTCTGACCCACACCCATCACTCTTAATGCTTGTTCCACTCCGTCCTGGAGTCCTGACAGGAATATGTCCAGTCCAATATCTATTAAGTGAACACCGTCGGGCCGTATGAGGCCTGCTTTATCTCCTTCCAGTTGTCGGTGTCGTATCACTACACCGCCTCTGTCTCTTCTAAATTTTGCCATCCGAATATTTATTACCCGCCTTGTCCATTCGATGGCCGTGATGTCTCGCGCACCTTGCCATACCGCTATCGGCACAATCTCTGACCATACTATAGCTAATTTTGTGAAAAATTCTCTGAAGCGCTCAGTGTCTAGTTTCATTATTGCCATTAGTTATGCGCTCTTGTGATGACCTAGGTTGTTTCCCCCGGCCTGTATAACTAAGATGACCGGACCTCTTGCCTCTCTCCCTACCTTGATTACCTCCATTAGTACCTGTGGCCATAGCAGGCCTCTAATACTTCTCCAGTTGAAATATGTGTTATGAAACTCTAATTTCCTCCCGCCTGGGCGGACTTTCGCCCTTTTTTGTGCCCAATATATATACGAGTGGCCTATCACTCACACTGTTGGCTTAGCGTCACCTGTAAAAGAAACAAACCACGTTAGGATAACAAGTCCGGTCTTATGTATCTCGCCAAACACGTGGATCGCCATCTCCCTATCCTCTGAACTTCCGTTTCTGACAGTCCTGCTCTTGCTGCTTCCGTGGCCGCACCTATGCGGAATGAGTGTGTCCCGTAATCTTTGGGGTGGTTCCCTGCCGATGTTATGCATTTATTAAATATAGCTTGGAACAGGTATCTTGATAATGGCGTTCCATCAATGTGTGATACGAAGAAATTACTTTGTGATCTGATGGTTAGATATGTTTTTACTATTGTTACCCGACTCAGTGTACCGTTTGTGGGTTGTAGAAGTACCCAAGTACCCCTGCCCGCTGGAAACGTTTTCGATTGGTGTATGCGTACACGTATTGCATTATTGGCTATGAATACTTCCTGGTGTAATAAGCGTCCACTGGTGGTAATTTTGGATTGAGGGACTAATTCGCTTATACATAGCGCCCCGAAGAAGGCGATCACAAATGCAGTAGACATTAGTGTTGCTTCAAATTGTGAGTGTCATGTTAATGGTGTTAGGGATAAGATGTGAGAAATCAGTTTTAGTGACACGGGACGGGACGTCTACATTCCTGACTTGGCTGACCCCTTTTCCACCCTTTTATGGATTGTCTGATGATGAATCTTTGTCACATATCCCCAATTCAGTAGTTGGAAGTGAAATGCTACTCCGGTCAGACACCGCTGCGCTGACGCCCCTGATATGCCCCTCATCATTAGCTGGTGGAGAAATTCTATGGTGACTTGTGATCTGGCTTGTTCACATTGGTCAACCCGTCTGCCTGCTACTAGTCGTGTCCACTCTTCCCATGCCTTACTGTATGCTTGCCACGTTGACGGGGCAACTGACGCTCTGATTAATGGCATCAACTATTCGCCACTAGATCCCATAGGGAGGGTGGGCAACTGTTGCCCGATGGGTGGGCGTTGTGGAAGAGCTCTGTGAAAATCTGCCAATTGAATTGTTATAAAGCGTTAGCAGCAGCTTTATACCCCTCAGCATAGTGGCTAGCGCGGACCCATACATTGTGTTTTAGGCACAGGAATACTAGCCTGCGTAGTAGGCCTAGCACTGGGAGAGACGATGATGCCATCTTATTAATGCAGTGCGCTAGGCTGGTGTTTTGTGTTATGAAGCGTATATTTTTGTTAGCCAGGCGCGCGCCCCTTATTTCTATTGCTACCACTATTGGGAAAAATTATTTTCAGGGCTAGATGCAGCTAAAAATTATTATTAATTTCAAAGCTGGTGGAGCTTGGTATAGATGGCCTAATACAATGAGTCCCACACACTGCTAGAAGCCCAAATATTTTTTCAGAGGTAGATGCAGATAAAAATTATTTTTAATTTGCAACCTGATGGAGGTCAGTATAGATGGACTAATAGAGAACGTCCCACACACTGCTAGAAGGCCAAATATTTTTTCAGAGCTAGATGCAGATAAAAATTATATTCAATTTGCAACCTGATGGAGGTCAGTATAGATGGACTAATAGAGAAAGTCCCACACACTGCTAGAAGCCCAAATATTTTTTCAGAGCTAGATGCAGATAAAAATTATATTCAATTTGCAACCTGATGGAGGTCAGTATAGGTGGACTAATAGAACAAGTCCCACACACAGCTAGAAGCCCAAATATTTTTTCAGAGGTACTGTAGATGCAGATAAAAATTATTTTTAATTTGCAACCTGATGGAGGTCAGTATAGATGGACTAATACAACAAGTCCCACACACAGCTAGAAGCCCAATATTTTTTCAGAGCTAGATGCAGACAAAAAATTATTTTGAATTTGCAACCTGATGGAGGTCAGTATAGATGGACTAATAGAGAAAGTCCCACACACTGCTAGAAGGCCACATATTTTTTCAGAGGTAGATGCAGAAAAAAATATATTCAGTTTGCAACCTGATGGAGGTCAGTATAGATGGATTAATAGAACAAGTCCCACACACAGCTAGAAGCCCAATAGTTTTTCAGAGGTAAATGCAGAAAAAAATATATTCAGTTTGCAACCTGATGGAGGTCTGTATAGATGGATTAATAGAACAAGTCCCACACACAGCTAGAAGCCCAAATATTTTTTCAGAGGTAGATGCAGATAAAAATTATTTTTAATTTGCAACCTGATGGAGGTCAGTATAGATGGACTAATAGAGAAAGTCCCACACACTGCTAGAAGGCCAAATATTTTTTCAGAGCTAGATGCAGATAAAAATTATATTCAATTTGCAACCTGATGGAGGTCAGTATAGATGGACTAATAGAACAAGTCCCACACACAGCTAGAAGCCCAAATATTTTTTCAGAGGTACTGTAGATGCAGATAAAAATTATTTTTAATTTGCAACCTGATGGAGGTCAGTATAGATGGACTAATACAACAAGTCCCACACACAGCTAGAAGCCCAATATTTTTTCAGAGCTAGATGCAGACAAAAAATTATTTTGAATTTGCAACCTGATGGAGGTCAGTATAGATGGATTAATAGAGAAAGTCCCACACACTGCTAGAAGGCCAAATATTTTTTCAGAGCTAGATGCAGAAAAAAATTATATTCAGTTTGCAACCTGATGGAGGTCAGTATAGATGGACTAATAGAGAAAGTCCCACACACTGCTAGAAGGCCACATATTTTTTCAGAGGTAGATGCAGAAAAAAATATATTCAGTTTGCAACCTGATGGAGGTCTGTATAGATGGATTAATAGAACAAGTCCCACACACAGCTAGAAGCCCAATATTTTTTCAGAGGTAGATGCAGAAAAAAATATATTCAGATTGCAACCTGATAGAGGTCAGTATAGATGGACTAATACAACAAGTCCCACACACAGCTAGAAGCCCAATATTTTTTCAGAGGTAGATGCAGAAAAAAATATATTCAGTTTGCAACCTGATGGAGGTCTGTATAGATGGATTAATAGAACAAGTCCCACACACAGCTAGAAGCCCAAATATTTTTTCAGAGGTAGATGCAGATAAAAATTATTTTTAATTTGCAACCTGATGGAGGTCAGTATAGATGGACTAATAGAGAAAGTCCCACACACTGCTAGAAGGCCAAATATTTTTTCAGAGCTAGATGCAGATAAAAATTATATTCAATTTGCAACCCGATGGAGGTCAGTATAGATGGACTAATAGAACAAGTCCCACACATAGCTAGAAGCCCAAATATTTTTTCAGAGGTACTGTAGATGCAGATAAAAATTATTTTGAATTTGCAACCTGATGGAGGTCAGTATAGATGGACTAATACAACAAGTCCCACACACAGCTAGAAGCCCAATATTTTTTCAGAGGTAGATGCAGAAAAAAATATATTCAGTTTGCAACCTGATGGAGGTCTGTATAGATGGATTAATAGAACAAGTCCCACACACAGCTAGAAGCCCAATATTTTTTCAGAGATAGATGCAGAAAAAAATATATTCAGTTTGCAACCTGATGGAGGTCAGTATAGATGGACTAATATAACAAGTCCCACACACAGCTAGAAGCCCAATATTTTTTCAGAGCTAGATGCAGAAAAAAATTATATTCAATTTGCAACCTGATGGAGGTCAGTATAGATGGACTAATAGAATGATGCTATGCCCAAAAGATTTTACTTCACTAGGTGCAGTAAAAAAATTGGTATTCTATACACAGGTGGTATATCTTGCAACACAGATAGGCGACTCCACTGACTAACACACTCTGCAATAGGCCAAAAAGGATTAGCTTTGCTAGATTCAGCCAAATGCTGTGAAAAAAACTTGCACAGCACTGGCACAGACCTGCCTGGCAAAAACTGATAGGAACTGATGTAACCTAGTCCTGAAAAGGACTCCAATTACAATTAGTCTTTACTCCCACAACCTATCTATTTAAGAGCACAGACCTGCCTGATAAAAGTCATAGGAAATGCTGTAACCTAGTCCTTAAAAGGACTGCAATCACAACTATTCCCTACTCCCAAGCTATCTGTAGATTTGTGCGAAAATTGGCTTGAAATTAACAAGGTATAGCGCACACAGCAACAGCGGTGCCGTCTAACAAGCAGCTGCAGCAGTGAGAAAATGGTGGCGACGGGGAAAATGGCTTGGTCTTATAGGGTAAGGACATGTGACATACACTGCCAATGACACATGCCCTTGCTTGTGTGAAAAAAAGCACTTCGCTCCGTGTGTGCGCTGCTGATAGGCTGACAGATTGCACCTCCCCACTGTAAATGCGGGAAAGAGGAAAAAAAAATGGAGATCTTCATTGTTCCTGCAGAGATCCATCCCCTGCTCCTCCCCACACCCCTCTGTACACTCAAACTGCGTATTAACATTAATTTTCATCATTACTGAGAAAAAATCCAGTTATGATTTTGGTGCACGAACAGTTATCGAACATAACCTCGAACAGCCGAATTTTTCTCAAATTGTTCGTGTTCGCCGAACGGCTCGAACACCGCCCAAAACAGCTCGAATTTGAGATTGGTGAACAGTTCGAGTAGAACAACGCTCATCTCTACACAACAGCACCACTATTGCGAACTGATCATTGTGAACAGGTTATTAATTGGATAGCAAATAATACTTCCAGTCACCTGGGCACCACCACCTTCGGTCTGTCTTCCACACGGTCAAGTGTTAGTAGCCGTGAGTCTCAACTGCATATGACGCGCCCAGGGGATGGGGACGACTCGGCGCCTGGGCCTTGTTGATGGTGCTGGGGGATGCCGCGGTGGCCGGCTCCCGGGGCCGTACCCTGGGGTCACTCTTAAAAGCAAGGTGTAATGGGGGAAAGGTGTATGGGAAAGGGGAAAGTTCGTGACGCCACCCGTGGTGTCTGGTGAGGATCACCAGCGCTGCTACAGTCCTCTGAGGCCGGTGATCAGGCAGCTTAGTTTGTGCGGCTCCCCACAGGTGGAGCGAGGCCTCAGGGCAGCGTAGGAGAAGGGATGCAGTAGGAGAAGGGATGCAGGATAGAGCGTTGGCGAGTGCAGAGCCGTGGAGGAAAGAACAGACAGAGTCAATATTTGAAGTCATCCAAGTCTTTACTCACGGTGGTGCTTTCTCAGCTCAGAGCTTCTCTCTGCTGTCACACATCGAGCTGTGGCCGCCAGGATGGGATTCAGTACACTCCAGGTAGTTCAGGAGCGCTTGACAGGACCCCCGCTCTAAAGTGTTCCTCTCCTGTTGTAGCTTATCCCACCTTGTGTCCCCCACTGTGTCCTGTACGGGTACTGCGATGTCCTTGATGGGTAGCTTGTAGCTCCCGGACTGACTGGGTGCCCTTCTTGGTTACTAGTGGTGAGAACTTGGCATAAGGCCGGGTCCCTCTGGATGAACTCAGATTAAGGAATACAGGTGGCGACTCCGCTCTGTCCGTATCCCCCTGGGATCCACATAAGCCTCCGGACTTTTCCGACAGAGACGTGAAGTGCAAAGTCAGATAATTGGGGACCGGTACCCCCTCTTGCGGCAGGAACTCTCTGGCAGGGCCAGAATAAGGTATGCAGGTGGCGACTCCGCTCCGTCCGCACCCCCTGAGATCCTTTCGCCTGTGGAGCTTAACTCCTCTGCTCCCCTCCTGGGCCTTCTTGGTTGGACGCTGACCGGGGACAGAACCGGTTTTAACTCTGCCCCAGTCCCCCGTCTCGAGGCCTGAGACCGGAAACCGTGGACCCTCCAGCCGGCAGCAGCTTTGTGCTGACTAGCCATCCCAAAGACCCACGACTAAAGACCCGGTTATTAAAATGGCCTCCAGTTATATATGATTCTATTAAGTGCTAAAGTAAATTGCTTCCTCCACCCTCACTCACTACTTGGTTTCCCCTAACTTTGGTTCCCCCCAACTCCTCCATTCCGGAACGGGGCAGCACTATGGTGCTTTTAAGCCCCCTGCAGAACTGGAGTGGTGTAATGTTGAGTGTGTGGTTGGGGTCCTGTGTGGTGCTCCATCCTTACCTTGGAGAGGAGATACCACACCTCATTCTGAGATGCAGTACCCCTGTGGCGACTGAACCCTCAGGGGCGCCACATTCCCCCCTGGTGAATCAC
The DNA here is from genome assembly GCF_046119375.1 of Phyllobates terribilis. Lineage (NCBI taxonomy): Eukaryota > Metazoa > Chordata > Amphibia > Anura > Dendrobatidae > Phyllobates > Phyllobates terribilis. The sequence continues at coordinate 263,577,041 of NW_027362772.1, read as the reverse complement.
AGCACGTTCGCGGGCTGCAATAGAGCAAAGACAGGGTATTTTCAGACATTCAAAAATATTTTTCATAACAATAACAATCTTCCCTTTATGGGAGGCACCTTATTAAACGTTGCAGGTTATACATTATAATTATAAAGACATTATGCATATAGAAAGACAGTAGAAAATATTTGGTAGGTGTAAGTGACGCGCCCCCTGGGCCGTGTGGTACCCGGAGCCGGGCCGGTAGACGCTGGGGGTTGTAGTCACAGTGGCGGTGACCAGGTCCGTGACCCAGGGCGGTCAATCCAAGGGTAGTATCTGTGTATAGGTTTATAATGTCTGACTACGCCACCTGTGGAGTGTGGCTAATGAGGCCGCCGCTGCGGAACAGTCCTCTGAAGGTGGTGGTTTGGCAGCAAGGGTGGTATAACTCCCCACAGGAAGAGTGTAGCTTCAGGGCAGTGTGTGTGGATGATGGTGGTTGTGCAGTGTGTCGCGGTGCAGAAATAACCATAGAGTCCGTGCAGTGCAGTCCCAGGGTCTTTACTGATGACACTTTAAACAGGCCTGGACTGGAGTACTGGCTAGTGATAAGAGTCCGGTCAGTCTGGGAGCAAGCATAGAGTCCTCCTGGACAGGTGGAGTTGTAGGCCTGCTGTTCTTACTATACTCTTTGGCTATTCTGCTTGTAGCTGTGTTGTAGCCCACGTCCCTGAGTGTAAGGTGCTGTGCTCACCCGTATGGCTGGCAACTCGGGCCTTGTGGATGTCTCGCTCCTCCTTGGCGGTACTGGTCCCTCGGTGCTGCTGAGCCTCTGGGCGTCTGATGGGGTCCAGGAGACCTGCAATCTCCAGCCCTATGTTATCTGCTGCTGGGTCTGGAATCCCCCCACAGCCTCGGACTCCGGTGTCCGGTTCTCTGTGTATTCTGGCTGGGACGAGCTAGCTCCAGCTCCAGTCCCTAGCTCCTCACTCTTCAGTGTCCTAAACTCAACTCCTCACTAAGCTAAACTAACCCCGCCTCCAGATCCAGTTGCCAAGGGTAGGGTCCTCCCCTTGCTGGTCTAGAGCCAGGAAGTGTTGCATGTATTGTGTTACCTGGCTAAAAGAACCCCTGCTTGCTTCCAGGTATGGCATTACCCCTTTTGAGGGAGGCAATGCCACTGTGGCAACCAGACCCTTGGGGTGCCACATTCCCCCCTAGTTAATTTCAGTACTCCGGGACTGAACATATTTTTCAAAAGTAACAATAGCATTAACAATAACAGGCACATTAGAATATTTACAAACATTACAGTCCTTGATAGGTTACAGTATAATCTGCAACCAGGTGTCCATTCCACTGTGCAAGGTGTAATTTGAGGGACCCGTCCAAAACCCTCCACGGAGGCCCTGGGGTGGCTGCAGGGCATAGATGATCCAGGTGTTGGACCACGTCTTCGGCCACCTCCAACGGGTTTTTGTTCAGTGGTCTTTCAATAAGGGGCAGTTTAACAAGTGCAACTATTTACAAGGGAAAGTTCTTTGGTTATTCACCGTCCATAACCTAAAATCTTTGTACCTTTTTTCGGTAACTGGAAAAACACACATTAAACATTTCAAATCAGCAATGTCTCTGGCATACCCTTACGGGTAACTATATACAGCATACATTTCAAATTTTTCTATACTTTAAACTTTGCATTTTAAATTCTCCAACGAGCAGGGGGCTGACCTCTTGTACTTCTGGTGGATCTACGGAGTACACTATCTGTCACTGCTCTACCCTGGTCCCTTGTGTCTACCCCTGGTGTGGTGGGTTCAGTGTGAACTTCATTACTAGTATTTTGAGGTGACACTGGTAGGTTGGGCAACTTCCTACGGATTCTTTGGCTCACCGTGGGTACGACAGGTTCGCTACTAGCAGAGGGTAGATTCTCCTGGTCTGCTGATGGGGAAACTTCTGCCTCCGGGGCCAACTGTTCTTGCAACCCTTCTGGGACTTCTGCAGCTTCCTGAGGGGCTGGTTGGAGAAAGGTAAGGACTGGCACAACAATTGCATTGTTCACTTGTGTCCACGACCGGGGAAATTCTCCGAGTACTGTTTTGACCATTTCTTCCCCTTCCTCTGTGGGTTGAGGGCTATCCTGGTCTTCTTTAGTGTGTTGTAATGGCTCTGGACATTTCTTCAAGTGGTCTCTTGAAACTGCTGCTGATGTTTCTCCTCCATCCTTACTAATGAGGCACACCTTGGTGTTATCATGACTCGAGGGTAGGATGGTGTACGGCTCTACCTCCCACTGGTCATCCAATTTGTGGAGTCGCCTCTTTCTCTTAAGGACCTGTTCTCCAGGTGACAATGGAACAGCAGGTGCGTGTTGATTGTAAGTCTTCTCTTGTCTTTGTCTTGCTTGGGACAGACTTCTTTCAACACTCTCTTGCACTTTGCGGTATTGTTGTTGCCGCTCAGTGTCCCAATCTGCATCTGGTGAGGCCGTCTCTGGTGTTAGGACCCCCATGTCCAGGTCGATGGGCAGCTTACCAGGTCTTGCGCTCATCAGGTAAGCAGGTGTGCAGTTGGTAGAGTTTACTGGGATATGGTTATAGAGGTCCACCAGGTCTGGTAGCTTTTCTGGCCACGGGCTGCGTTTTTCCAGGGGCAACGTCTTCAACAGGTCTATCACCACCTGGTTCATTTTCTCACACAACCCGTTGGTTTGGGGGTGATACGGCGCTGTCCTGCTTTTCTTGCAGCCGTACAGGTTGCAGAATTCTTGGAACACTTCCGCTTTGAAGGCTGGACCTTGGTCAGTGAGCACACGGTCAGGGTAACCGTGCGGGCGACAGAGATGCTGTTGGAAAGCTTTGGCTGCCGTCTGAGCCATCTGGTCTTTTACTAGAACTACTACCAGGAACCGGGAGTAGTGGTCTACGATGGTGAGAGCGTAGACATAGCCTGACCTGCTTGGGGCTAGCTTCACGTGGTCCAAGGCTACCAGTTCGAGTGGCTGTTTGGTGATGATGGGCTGCAGGGGAGCCCTCTGGCTGTCACGGTCTTTTCGCCTCAGGTTGCATGGTCCGCATTCTCGACACCACCTCTCCATTGCTTTCCTCATGCCAGCCCAGTAGAACCGCTCACGTAGCAGGACTTCCAACTTCTTCCAGCCAAAGTGTCCTGCTCCATCGTGGTACGCTTCCAAGACCATTGATGCATCCCGCCTCGGGACTACCACCTGCCAGACCAATTCATGTGTCCGGGAGTTGATGGCTCTTCGACACAGCTTCCCTTCATAGACGAATAGCTTGCCCTTCTCCTTCCACAGCTGTTTGGTCTCCTCTGGAGCATCTGGATCAGGGTACGAGTCAGCTCGTGTCAGCAACTCCCTGACTAGGCGGACAGCCGGGTCACTATCTTGTGTCTCTGCTCATCCATGGTGGGGCAATGGATTGAACGTGGCCTTTCTGTTGGCGTAGCACCTGTTCTTCACACAATGGGAGCACTGGATTACTCCATGACGGTGGAAAGCGGGGATCTCTATCTCCTCCAGCTCTTCTGGGTCTTCTCCCCCATCTGGCAAGTTAGGCATCCTGGACAGCGCATCGGCATTTGCATTCCTGCACCCAGCCCGGTACTTGATGGTGAACTCATAATTAGACAGTCGGGCCATCCATCTTTGTTCCAGGGCACCAAGTTTCATAGTGTCCAGGTGCGTCAGCGGGTTATTATCCGTGAAGATGGTGAATTTGGAGGAGGCGAGATAATGCTTGAAGCGCTCTGTCACAGCCCAGACTACGGCGAGGAACTACAACTTGAAGGAACTGTAATTTTCGGGATTCCTTTCATTGGGCCAGAGCTTCCTGCTGGCATAGGCAATCACTCTTTCTCTGCCTTGCTGTATCTGGGACAGCACCGCTCCTAGCCCCACGTTACTTGCGTCTGTATGGAGTATGAAGGATTGGCCATAGTCAGGGTAGGCCAGGATCTCGTCTCCTGTGAGAGCCATCTTCAGCCTACTGAAGGATTCGTCTTCTGGCTTATCCCATTTGAATGAAGGCTTCGGCTTTTTGGCCTTCCTGGACTGGCCTACTAGGAGGTCCTGCATGGGTGCCGCCATCTTGGTGAAGCCTTGGATAAATCTTCAGTAGTAGCCCACCAACCCGAGGAACTGCCGCACTGCCTTGTTAGTGGAGGGTCTTGGCCAGTCCTTGATTACTGTGACCTTGTCAGGGTCTGGTGCTACACCTTCAGCGCTTACCACATGACCTAGGTACTGTACCTTGGACTTCAACAGGTGGCATTTTGATGGCTTCACCTTCAGGCCAAACCCAGCTAGGGCTTCAAACACCTCTGCCAGGTGCTTCAGGTGGTCTTCATAGGACTTGGAGTAGACAATGACGTCATCCAGGTACAGCAGGACTGTCTCAAAGTTATTACGTCCTAGACAGCACTCCATCAACCGCTGGAAGGTTCCTGGGGCGTTGCAGAGCCCGAATGGCATGCAGTTGAACTCGCTGAGGCCCATCGGCGTTGTGAATGCGGTCTTTTCTTTATCCGCCTCTGCTACAGGAACCTGCCAATACCCACTAGTGAGATCCAAAGTAGAGAAATAATTGCCAGATCTTAATGCAGCTAGTGACTCATCAATCCTGGGTAATGGGTATGCATTGTAACGGGACTGGGAGGCGGAACCTCTGAGCGACTATACAATGGGGCGGTCCTTGTAAGGAAGCGGGTGGCTCCCAGGGAAGACGGGCAGGTAGTCACGGCAAGTGACAGGGACAGTCTCTGGGTAGAAGGGCAGGTAGTCGCGGCAAGTGACAGGGACAGTCTCTGGGTAGAAGGGCAGGTAGTCACGGCAAGTGACAGGGATAGTCTCTGGGTAGAAGGACGGGTACTCACGGCAAGTGACAGGGACAGTCTCTGGGTAGAAGGACAGCAGGCAGGTGGCTGGTGAGCGCTCCCAGGTGAGCGGGCGAGAGTCTTTGGACAGGCAGGTGGTCACGGCAAGTGACGGCAGAGCCTCCAGGTAGGCTAGCAGGCAGGTAGCAGGTGAGTGCTCCCAGGTGAGCAGGCAAGAGTCTCTGGACAGGCAGGTGGTCACGGCAAGTGACGGCGGAGCCTCCAGGTAGGCTAGCAGGCAGGTAGCAGGTGAGTGCTCCCAGGTGAGAAGGCGAGAGTCTCTGGACAGGCAGGTGGTCACGGCAAGTGACGGCGGAGCCTCCAGGTAGGCTAGCAGGCAGGTAGCAGGTGAGCGCTCCCAGGTGAGCAGGCAAGAGTCTCTGGACAGGCAGGTGGTCACGGCAAGTGACGGCGGAGCCTCCAGGTAAGCTAGCAGGCAGATAGCAGGTGAGAACTCCCAGGTGAGCAGGCAAGAGTCTCTGGACAGGCAGGTGGTCACGGCAAGTGACGGCGGAGCCTCCAGGTAGGCTAGCAGGCAGGTAGCAGGTGAGCGCTCCCAGGTGAGCAGGCAGGCTGGTCCATAGACAGACTGACAGGTGTCGGAAGGCAGACCGTCGGACCGCAGGCCTGCAAGCAGGTAAACGGATATCAGGCAGGAATCAAGCAGGAATCTGACAGGTGACTGGCAGGTAACTGGTAACGGGACCTGAGGGCTGAAGCAGAGTGAAGGCTTTGCAACAACATTGCTCGGGCACCTCCATTTTGGAGGAGGTGCCTTATATATAATGAGGTCCTCCGGCCATTGGCCGGGGACTCCTTAGGACAGCGCGCGCGGCCCCTTTAAGAGAGGGGGAGCGCGCGCGCGCGTGCGCCCTAAGCACAGTGGCCGGGAAGCAGTGCGCGCTGCCAGCAGAGTGGGAGGAGGACGCCGGGCACAGAGTGGAGAGGTGAGGGGAACAGCGTCCCTGCCTAGCAGGAGGCAGGGACGCCGACGCTACAGTACCCCCCCCTTTAGGCCCCCCCTTTTTTAGGCCAGACAGAAATTTATCAAGGATTAGAGGGGCATGGATGTTCTCCCGGGGCTCCCACGTTCTCTCCTCAGGACCAAACCCCTTCCAATCTACCAGAAAAAAGGTTTTTCCTCTTACCCTTTTGGTGGCCAGAATGTTCTCTATCTCAAACTCATTTTCAGCGGAAACCAGAGCAGGAGGCGTACCTGTAGACTTGGAAAAAGAGTTAAGTACCACGGGTTTGAGGAGAGATACATGGAAGGAGTTAGGGATCCGCAAGTTGGCCGGGAGTTTCAATTTATAGGCCACTGGGTTGATTTGTTTGATAACTTCCAGTGGGCCGATGAACCGAGGCCCTAACTTGTAGGAAGGAATCTTGAGCCGGACATACTTGGACGAGAGCCAGACTTTATCTCCAGGACGGAATTGTGGAGGATCCAGGCGTTTCTTGTCAGCGTGTTTATTCATCCGCTCGGACGACCGAAGGAGTGCGGATCGGGTACTCTCCCAAATGGAGGAAAATTTGCTAACGAGAGATTCCGCAGCCGGATTGTCCACCGAGGTGGAGACGGGAAATGGGATCCGAGGATGCTGACCGAAGACTACAAAAAACGGGGACTTGGAGGAAGATTCGCTCTCGTGATTATTGTAAGAGAATTCGGCCCATGGCAGGAGATCCACCCAGTCTCAATGGTGGGCATTAACGAAGTGCCGGAGGTAACTGGTCAGGATCTGATTGATCCGCTCCACTTGACCATTGGACTGTGGGTGGTATGCGGAGGAGAAGTCCAGGGTGACGTCTAGCAGCTTGCATGTGGCTCTCCAGAAGCGTGAGGTGAACTGGACCCCACGATCCGACACGATGTGGAGGGGCAGGCCATGGAGACGGAAGATGTGGCGGATCAAGTCTTTAGCCAGCTCGGGTGCAGACGGGAGGCCTGGCAGGGGAATGAAATGAGCCATTTTGGAAAAGCGGTCAGCGACCACCCAAATGACCGTGCAACCGGCAGAGACAGGGAGATCTGTTATGAAGTCCATAGCTATATGCTGCCAGGGGGCAGCAGGTACTGGAAGAGGAAGGAGGCGACCGGCAGGCAGGTGTCTCGGAACCTTGTTGCGGGCGCAGGACACAGGCAGAAACAAAGTCTATTACGTCCTTGTGCAGGGTAGGCCACCAGTAGTGCCGGGTGATAAGCTGGAGGGTCTTTTTCTGACCGGCGTGGCCAGCAAGCTTAGACGAGTGACCCCAGTGTAGGATCTTCTCCCGATCAGGTACCGTTACGAACGTCTTACCGGGAGGGAGACGATTTAGACTCACGGGGGCCACCTGCATTACTCTGGCGGGATCGATGATGTGTTTAGGTTCCTCCTCAAGATCAGACACCAGGAAGGATCGGGACAAGGCATCAGCTTTGATGTTTTTGTCAGCCGGGCGAAAATGAAGAACAAAATCAAAGCGAGCAAAAAACAAGGACCACCGGGCTTGGCGCGGGTTAAGTCTCTGGGCACTCTGGAGGTAAGCCAAGTTCTTGTGGTCCGTGTAAATTATTACCGGGTGAAGAGCCCCCTCGAGCAGGTAACGCCACTCCTCCAATGTCAGCTTAATGGCCAATAACTCTCGGTCTCCTATAGAATAGTTGCGCTCGGAAGAGGAGAAGAGTTTGGAGAAGAAGCCGCAAGTTACCATTCTCCCGGAAGACGATTTTTGGGTAAGAACCGCTCCGGCTCCAGAAGAGGAGGCGTCAACTTCCAGGAAGAATTGCTTGTTGCCGTCCGGGCGATGCAGCATCGGGGCGGAAGAGAAAGCCTGTTTTAAGGAAAGAAAAGCTTCCTCTGCTTCGGGCGGCCATTCTCTGGGATTAGTGCCCTTACGGGTGAGCGCAGAGATAGGGGCAGTCCGGGAAGAGAAGTGCGGTATGAAGAGGCGGTAGTAGTTGGCGAAGCCCAGGAACCACTGAATAGCCTTCAACCCCTCTGGTCGAGGCCACTTCTTGATGGCAGACAGTTTCTCAGGATCCATTCGTAGGCCGGTCTGAGAAATTATGTAGCCCAAAAACGGAAGCGAGGTCTGCTCAAAGAGGCACTTCTCATATTTAGCGTAGAGGTGGTTCTGCCTGAGCCTGAGCAGAACCTGACGAACATCCCTCCGGTGTGTGGGGAGATTCGGGGAGAAGACCAAGATGTCGTCCAGGTACACCACTACGCAGGAATAGAGAAGGTCCCGGAAGATGTCATTGACCAACTCTTGAAAGACGGCAGGAGCGTTACAGAGACCGAAGGGCATTACCAGGTATTCATAGTGGCCGTCCCGGGTGTTGAATGCCGTCTTCCATTCATCCCCCTGACGGATACGGACCAGGTTATACGCCCCACGGAGGTCCAGCTTGGTGAAGATTCTAGCCCCCCTCAGACGGTCAAATAATTCCGGAATGAGCGGAAGGGGGTATTTATTCTTCACCGTGATCTGGTTAAGGCCTCTATAGTCTATACAGGGACGGAGTGAGCCGTCCTTCTTTTTGACGAAGAAGAAGCCTGCTCCCGCCGGGGAAGTAGATTTCCGGATGAACCCCCGGGCCAGATTCTCCTCAATATATTCTGACATGGATCGGGTCTCAGCAGCGGACAAAGGGTAAATGCGCCCACGGGGAGGAGTAGCGCCGGGCATCAGGTCGATTGGGCAGTCGTATGGTCTATGAGGGGGTAATGTCTCTGCCTCCTTTTTATTAAAGACGTCCGCATACGACCAATAAAGAGCCGGAAGACCAGGTAGATTGGCTGGAGTAGGAGAAGGACGGACAGGATGGACGGGAACTAAACAAGTCTTATTGCAGTCCTGTCCCCAGCGAAGGACCTCTCCGGTCTGCCAATCAAGCACGGGTGCATGTCTCTGAAGCCAAGGTAGGCCTAGTAAGAGGGCGTGAGAGAGTCCAGGCAGAACATGAAAGAAGATGCTCTCAGAGTGCAGCATTCCCACCTGCAGGGTTATGGATTCGGTGATAAGTTGGATGGGATGTGGTAAGAGGCCCCCATCCACGGCAGCGACAGATAAGGGTACAGCTAGAGGTTTGGTGGGAATGCGGTATTTCTCTACCAGAGACTGAGAAATGAGATTTCCAGCAGCTCCAGAGTCAAGTTGGGCTAGTTCAAAATAACGGTTCTCCCCACAGATGATAGAGACCGACAGTAGACACAGGCGTTTCCCGACCTCTCCGGGCAGGAACGGATCCGGTGCTCCTTACTGCCACAGTAGAAGCAGCTCCCCTCGGCACGGCGTAACTCTTGACGGGTTTTGACCATCTTGGTCTGGTCGACCTGCATAGGCTCGGGTGAGTGCGCCTGGGGAGTAGCGGAAGAAGTGACAGATTTCTGAAAGGTAGGGGCTAGACGTGGAAACCTCCTCTCACGGGTGACCTCTTTGGCGCGTTCCTGGAACCGGATGTCAATCCGGGTGGCAAGAGTTATTAAGTCGTCGAGTGTGGTAGGTATGTCCCGACCGGCGAGTTCATCTTTAATACGGCCGGACAGACCCTCCCAAAAGACAGACACCAGGGCGTCGTTATCCCAGGCCAGCTCCGAAGCAAGGGTACGGAACCGTATGGCATATTGGCCCACGGTGAGATTTCCTTGATGGAGGCGTAGCAGAGATGATGCGGATGAGGTCTTCCGTCCGGGTTCGTCGAAGACTTTCCGGAAAGCCGTGAGAAAGGCTGGCAGGTTGGACACCAGGGGGTCTCCTCTCTCCCATAGAGGATTTAGCCAAGCCAGTGCCTCCCCCGTGAGATGGGACATGATGAAGGCTACTTTGGCCCAGTCGGAGATAAACTGGTGGGACAGGAGTTCAAAGTGCAGGGTGCACTGGTTTATGAAGCCCCGAGCTTGAGTGGGGTCGCCTCCGAAGCGAGGAGGTGCAGAAAGCCGGGGTCCGGGGCAGGATGCCATGGTATTGGTGGGCAGCGGCGCTGCCGGGCTGCGAGTCATGACACTAGCGGTGGTTGCTGGTGGAGCAGTCAGAGTGTCCAGGCGAGAGTTGACATTCCGCAGAAGACTCAGGATGGACTCCTGTTGGGACCTCTGACGGGACAGTTCATGACATAGGTCCGAGAGCGAGGGAGCTTGGGTGCCACCGGGTTCCATGGCCCGAGCAAACTGTAACGGGTCTGGGAGGCGGAATCTCTGAGCGACTATACAAGGGGGCGGTCCTTGTAAGGAAGCGGGTGGCTCCCAGGGAAGACGGGCAGGTAGTCACGGCAAGTGACAGGGACAGTCTCTGGGTAGAAGGGCAGGTAGTCGCGGCAAGTGACAGGGACATTCTCTGGGTAGAAGGGCAGGTAGTCACGGCAAGTGACAGGGACAGTCTCTGGGTAGAAGGACGGGTACTCACGGCAAGTGACAGGGACAGTCTCTGGGTAGAAGGACAGCAGGCAGGTGGCTGGTGAGCGCTCCCAGGTGAGCGGGCGAGAGTCTTTGGACAGGCAGGTGGTCACGGCAAGTGACGGCAGAGCCTCCAGGTAGGCTAGCAGGCAGGTAGCAGGTGAGTGCTCCCAGGTGAGCAGGCAAGAGTCTCTGGACAGGCAGGTGGTCACGGCAAGTAACGGTGGAGCCTCCAGGTAGGCTAGCAGGCAGGTAGCAGGTGAGGGCTCCCAGGTGAGCAGGCGAGAGTCTCTGGACAGGCAGGTGGTCACGGCAAGTAACGGTGGAGCCTCCAGGTAGGCTAGCAGGCAGGTAGCAGGTGAGGGCTCCCAGGTGAGCAGGCGAGAGTCTCTGGACAGGCAGGTGGTCACGGCAAGTGACGGCGGAGCCTCCAGGTAGGCTAGCAGGCAGGTAGCAGGTGAGCGCTCCCAGGTGAGCAGGCAAGAGTCTCTGGACAGGCAGGTGGTCACGGCAAGTGACGGCGAAGCCTCCACGTAGGCTAGCAGGCAGATAGCAGGTGAGCGCTCCCAGGTGAGCAGGCAAGAGTCTCTGGACAGGCAGGTGGTCACGGCAAGTGACGGCGGAGCCTCCAGGTAGGCTAGCAGGCAGGTAGCAGGTGAGCGCTCCCAGGTGAGCGGGCAGGCTGGTCCATAGACAGACTGACAGGTGTCGGAAGGCAGACCGTCGGACCGCAGGCCTGCAAGCAGGTAAACGGATATCAGGCAGGAATCAAGCAGGAATCTGACAGGTGACTGGCAGGTAACTGGTAACGGGACCTGAGGGCTGAAGCAGAGTGAAGGCTTTGCAACAACATTGCTCGGGCACCTCCATTTTGGAGGAGGTGCCTTATATATGGTGAGGTCCTCCGGCCATTGGCCGGGGACTCCTTAGGACAGCGCGCGCGGCCCCTTTAAGAGAGGGGGAGCGCGCGCGCGCGCGCGCCCTAAGCACAGTGGCCGGGAAGCAGCGCGCGCTGCCAGCAGAGCGGGAGGAGGATGCCGGGCACGGAGTGGAGAGGTGAGGGGAACAGCGTCCCTGCCTAGCAGGAGGCAGGGACGCCGACGCTACATGCATCTTTATGTGTAATGCAGTTAATTTGCCTGTAGTCTACACACATTCTCATCGTGCCATCTTTTTTCCTTACGAGAACTAATGGAGCTGCCCAGGGGCTACAACTATCTCTTATCACCCCAGCCTCCTTCATCTCTCGTAACTGTTAGAACCCTCCTGTTAGCTTTTGCTATCTTGTGTTTTGCGGTCACGTGACCAGCTGCCTATATATTCCAGCTCCGCCCTTCTGGCTTTGCTGGACTTCAGTGTTTTCTAGACTGTCTTTCTAGCCTGGTGCTTCGGTGCCTATCTCTGTCAGTTTGCTTGGTCCTCTGGGACCTCTAGTACTTTTTTCAGTTTGTCTTTTTGCTCTGCAACAACTTCTGTTAGGAGGTGTCCCATTTTTGTCCCAGTCCTTAGTTCTTTTAGGGACCCCTCCCTTTATTCTATAGGTCTTCGTTCAGACTAGCCGAGGACGAAGGCGGGTCTGTTCACAAGGAACAGGCTGCCCGCTACATTGTAGCGATTCAGCTTAGTCTTACTGCAGGGACAGCTTTTCCCATTCTTTCCTTAGTTTATGTTGCAGATCATAACAGTAAGTCCAGCCCAAAAAAAAAAAAAACTAAAAGGAAAGAAATTCGGGGATCAGTATGGTTTCCGTCCTGGAGTTGGCTCAACGCCTGCAGGGATTGTCTCTGGAGGTGGCCGAGCTTCAGCAACACGTGAGTAGCTGTCCTGGAGCGCATTTTGTCGAACCCAAGGTAGGACTGCCTGATATTTTTTATGGTAAACGGCAAGATTTTTTTTCTTTAAAAATGCTTGTTTGTTATATTTTCATTTGAGACCAAGGTCCTCTGGGAATTAATCACAGCGCATTGGTTTTATTATGTCACTTTTGCGCAAAGAACCACAGGGGTGGGCCTTTTCTCTCCAACCTAATGATCCGTGTTTAAGTTCTGTTGAAGAATTTTTTTCTGCTATGGGGCTATTATATGACGATCCTGATCAAATCTCATCTGCTGAATCAGAACTTAGACGTTTGAATCAGGGGTCAGATGATGTTGAAATTTATTGCACAAACTTCAGGAGATGGGCTTCAGAAGTTAAGTGGAATTATTCGGCGCTGAAAAGTTTATTTCTTGCTGGTCTGAGTGAAAGGGTTAAGGATTTTCTAATTGCATTCCCTGCACCTGAGACTCTGCAGGAAGCTATGCAGTTAGCTGTTCATGTGGACAGGAGGATAAGGTCCAGGGTCAATGATGTAAAAACTCCTGTAACTTCAGGTCCTAGTTTCCAGAAAATCTGCTCTGACAGCGGAGAACCAATGGAGGTTGGGGCGATGTCACTCCGCTCTCAAGAAAGAGATCGGAGATTTGCCGAAGGTTTGTGTCTTTATTGTGGTAAAGCTGATCATTTGATTAAATATTGTGAGTGTTGTTTAAGTAAAGAAAAAAAAAGGTCAGTTACGCCCGTATAGCTTCTTTACGCTCTGCAGGAGTGTTCCTTTCTGGGTGTACCACTCTGCAGGGAGATTTGATTGAATTTCAGGTATTTGTGGATTGTGGTTCAACACTTAATGTGATTGATAAAGGGTTTTTGGAAAACCTTAAATTGAAATCCAAACCTTTGTCATCTCCTATTTCTGTGGTTGCAATTGATAACACTCCGGTAGGTCATTTTGAGAATCTGGTGATGCCTTTCGGTCTTACCAATGCACCTGCATTTTTTCAGAACCTTATTAATGACATCCTGAGACCTTTGATTGGTAAGAATGTGGTTGTGTATTTGGATGACATTTGGATTTATTCACCAGATCTAGAGTCCCATTGGCAGAGTGTACGTGAAGTTTTGCAGTTATTGAGTGATAATTCACTCTTTGCTAAGCTGGAGAAATGTGAGTTCGCTGTGCAGAAAATTAATTTTTTTTTGGCTACATTGTGTCCAGCGAGGGCTTTGAGATGGACCCTGTGAAGGTTCAGGCTGTGCAGGAATGGCCTAGGCCTATTGGTTTGAAATCTATACAGAGGTTTTTGGGTTTTGCCAGTTATTACAGGAAATTCATTAAGAATTTTTCTGTAATTGTTAAACATCTAACCGATCTCACCAGGAAAGGTGCGAACACGGCCCAGTGGACTACTGAAGCCATTGAAGCGTTTGAGTATCTCAAAGAGAGGTTCAGTTCTGCCTCTATCCTTATGCAGCCTGATGAGACCAAGCCTTTTTTGGTTGAGGTCGATGCTTCATCAGTGGGGGTCGGAGCAGTTTTGTCTCAAGAGAACGAGGATGGAGTTCATCCTTGTGCCTTTTTTTCGAAAAAAATTTCGGAAACCGAACTGAATTATAATGTTGGAAATCGGGAGTTGCTGGCTATTAAACTTGCGTTTGAACACTTGCATCATTTTTTTGAGGCGCTAGATTTCCTATTCAGGTTTTCACAGATCATAAGAATTTGATCTATCTGGATGCTGCCAAGCGCTTGAATGCCCGTCAAGCTAGGTGGGCACTTTTTTTTTCTCAGTGTCATTTTTCTGTTACCTATATCCCTGGTACTAAGATTGGTAAAGCCGATGCTTTATCTCGCAGCTTCTCTCCTACGGTCGGTGCCGAGGAGGAGGAGAGCATTTTGCAGAAAGGAGTTGTGGTGGCGGCATTGGACTCCGATTTGGAGAATGGGATTCTGAATGCTCAAGATGATGCTCCATCTAACACTCCCCATGGGAGGTTGTTCGTGCCTAGAGCCTTTAGGAGAGATTTGTTTTTGGAGTGTCATGAGTCTCGGTTGGCAGGTCATCCAGGAGTTTCGGAGACTAAGAGACTTATCAGTCGCAGTTTTTGGTGGCCTGGATGGCAGAAGGAAGTCATCAAGTGGGTGCGTCAGTGTACTGTGTGTGCTAGGTCAAAGGCTTCACATACTCCTGCTGCAGGGTTGCTTTGCCCTCTGGAGGTTCCTAGTGCACCTTGGACTCGCCTCACAATGGATTTTATTACTGATCTTCCTGTGTCTGAGGGTTTTACTGTCATCTGGGTGGTCGTGGACCGTTTTAGTAAGATGTGTCATTTGGTTCCATTCATTAAGTTGCCCTGCGCCAAGACACTCGCTAAGGCGCTTGTTAAGGAGATTGTCAAGCTCCATGGCGTCTCCACGGATATTGTTTCTGATAGAGGACCTCAGTTTGTGGCTCGCTTTTGGCGTACTTTTTGTGATAGGTTGGGAGTCCATTTGTCATTTTCGTCTGGTTATCATCCTGAGTCTAATGGACAGACTGAAAGAAAGAACCAGGATGTTGAACACTTTTTGCGTTGTTTTGTGGCAGACAATCAAGAGGTGTGGTCTGAGTTTCTGCCTCTCGCAGAATTTGCTCTTAACAATCATACATCCTCCTCTGCTGGGTGTTCTCCTTTTTTTTGTTGTACTGGGAGACATCCGTCTTTTGGTTCGTTCTCCAAATTGGGGTCGGCGGTGCCGGAGGAGGAGAATTTTTCCGGTGACTTGGAGAGAGTTTGGACTAATGTACGTTGTAACCTGCAAGAGGCTAATAAGAAGTCCAAGAAGTATTTTGACAGGAAACGTAAAGAGGTTTTGTTTACTGTGGGTGACATGGTTTGGTTGTCCTCGAAGAACCTGCGGTTGAGGATTCCCTCTAAAAAACTGGGTCCTAAGTTTGTGGGTCCATTTAAAGTGCTTCAGGTTGTTAACCCATCTGCTGTCAAGTTGGATATCCCTACTTCCTGGAAGATTAATTCTGTGTTTCATGTTTCCTTGTTGAAAAAGGCTGACGTACAGTACAGACCAAAAGTTTGGACACACCTTCTCATTTAAAGATATTTCTGTATTTTCATGACTTTGAAAATTGTACATTCACACTGAAGGCATCAAAACTATGAATTAACACATGTGGAATTATATACTTAACAAAAAAGTGTGAAACAACTGAAAATATGTCTTATATTCTAGGTTCTTCAAAGTAGCCGCCTTTTGCTTTGATGACTGCTTTGCACACTCTTGGCATTCTCTTGATGAACTTCAAGAGGTAGTCACCGGAAATGGTTTTCACTTCCCAGGTGTGCCCTGTCAGGTTTAATAAGTGGGATTTCTTGCCTTATAAATGGGGTTGGGACCATCAGTTGTGTTGTGCAGAAGTCAGGTGGATATACAGCTGATAGTCCTACTGAATCGACTGTTAGAATTTGTATTATGGCAAGAAAAAAGCAGCTAAGTAAAGAAAAACGAGTGGCCATCATTACTTTATGAAATGAAGGTCAGTCAGTCCGAAAAATTGGGCAAACTTTGAAAGTATCCCCAAGTGCAGTTGCAAAAACCATCAAGCGCTACAAAGAAACTGGCTCACATGAGGACCGCCCCAGGAAAGGAAGACCAAGAGTCACCTCTGCTTCTGAGGATAAGTTTATCCGAGTCACCAGCCTCAGAAATCGCAGGTTAACAGCAGCTCAGATTAGAGACCAGGTCAATGCCACACAGAGTTCTAGCAGCAGACACATCTCTTCAACAACTGTTAAGAGGAGACTTTGTGCAGCAGGCCTTCATGGTAAAATAGCTGCTAGGAAACCACTGCTAAGGACAGGCAACAACCAGAAGAGACTTGTTTGTGCTAAAGAACACAAGGAATGAACATTAGACCAGTGGAAATCTGTGCTTTGGTCTGATGAGTCCAAATTTGAGATCTTTGGTTCCAACCACCGTGTCTTTGTGCGACGCAGAAAAGGTGAACAGATGGACTCTACATGCCTGGTTCCCACCGTGAAGCATGGAGGAGGAGTTGTGATGGTGTGGGGGTGCTTTGCTGGTGACAATGTTGGGGATTTATTCAAAATTGAAGGCGTACTGAACCAGCATGGCTACCACAGCATCTTGCAGCGGCATGCTATTCCATCCGGTTTGCGTTTAGTTGGACCATCATTTATTTTTCAACAGGACAATGACCCCAAACACACCTCCAGGCTTTGTAAGGGCTATTTGACCAAGAAGGAGAGTGATGGGTTGCTACGCTAGATGACCTGGCCTCCACAGTCACCAGACATGAACCCAATCGAGATGGTTTGGGGTGAGCTGGACAGCAGAGTGAAGGCAAAAGGGCCAACAAGTACTAAGCATCTCTGGAAACTCCTTCAAGATTATTGGAAGACCATTTCCGGTGACTACCTCTTGAAGCTCATCAAGAGAATGCCACGAGTGTGCAAAGCAGTCATCAAAGCAAAAGGTGGCTACTTTGAAGAGCCTAGAATATAAGACATATTTTCAGTTGTTTCACACTTTTTTGTTAAGTATATAATTCCACATGTGTTAATTCATAGTTTTGATGCCTTCAGTGTGAATGTACAATTTTCATAGTCATGCAAATACAGAAAAATCTTTAAATGAGAAGGTGTGTCCAAACTTTTGGTCTGTACTGTATCTAATAGGGACGCCACTGTCACAGTTCCTCCTGTGGTGGAAGACGGCGAATATGAAATTTCTCGTATTTTGAATTCTAGATGGCATAGAGGGAAATTACAGTATCTTGTCTCCTGGAAGGGTTTCGGTCCCGAAGACAACTCCTGGGTAAGGACGGATGATGTCTCTGCCCCTAGGCTTGTTAAAGCTTTCCACAGGAGGTTTCCTGATAGGCCTGGGCCTGGAGGATCCGGAGGATCCTCATAGAAGAGGGGGTACTGTTAGAACCCTCCTGTTAGCTTTTGCTATCTTGTGTTTTGCGGTCACGTGACCAGCTGCCTATATATTCCAGCTCCGCCCTTCTGGCTTTGCTGGACTTCAGTGTTTTCTAGACTGTCTTTCTAGCCTGGTGCTTCAGTGCCTATCTCTGTCAGTTTGCTTGGTCCTCTGGGACCTCTAGTACTTTTGTCAGTTTGTCTTTTTGCTCTGCAACAACTTCTGTTAGGAGGTGTCCCATTTTTGTCCCAGTCCTTAGTTCTTTTAGGGACCCCTCCCTTTATTCTATAGGTCTCCGTTCAGACTAGCCGAGGACGAAGGCGGGTCTGTTCACAAGGAACAGGCTGCCCGCTACATCGTAGGGATTCAGCTTAGTCTTACTGTAGGGACAGCTTTTCCCATTCTTTCCTTAGTTTATGTTGCAGATCATAACAGTAACATCCCTTTGGCATTTTGGTAGTGTACAGGGGGTACAGGCCAGTACCGCTCTTTAATGGGTGGATGGTCCCCCGTGGGAATATGGTGTTGAACCCCTTTCACCTGCCCGAAGTCGAGCGGGTGTTTGCTGAAGACCCTTTTATACTCCTGGACCACCCGGTATACTCCATGTTTTTGGTGCTGAGGGGTGGAGTTGGTGCCCACGTGTAGCTTTTGACACCAGTCCTCCATCTGTCCCTTGGAGCCAGTATCCTCCGCCGGTTTGGATGGAGGTAAGGGTTCCACTGTTTTTTATAGAATTGTTGCTGACAGTGAATAATTTGGCAAGGGTAGCATACCGGGGCAAATGGACTTCTTTCTCCCCAATATTTAGGATGCGGACTGGCACTCTCCCATGGCAGACATCAACTACCCCCCGGGCTGTCAAGATGATGGGCCTACTGTCAGAGTATACGGGCTCTACCAGGGCCTGGTAATCTCGACCCCTGAGATCGATTGCTGCCCGACACCATATCAACATTTCACTTCTAGGGGGCATGGCAATGGGGAATGGATCACTTATCCTGACACTGCCAATTTCACCACCAGACAGCTCTACCTGTTGTCTTCTCATCAGGGCTCTGATTTCTCTCTGCAAAACCCGCTGCTGACTGCAACTGGCGGTCTCCGCAACCTGCTGTAACAAGACAATAATTTCTGAAAGACAATTTTCAATGACATTAGTGCCTAAGGTTATCATGGGATGACTTTCTCGGCGATCAATGTCAACAATTATCATTCCTTGTGATGGCAACTCTACTCTGCCAATTTTTATGGTCACTTCTTTATACCCCAGCTGAGGCAAGGGCTGACCATTGCTGGCATAGATGCTAAGATGGTCATCTGGACGGTGCGTAATGTCTGAATCAGTCCAGTATCGTTTATAAAGAACATATGGCATAGTGGTCACCTGGGATCCAGTGTCCAGCAACGCGCTCATCGGAAAGCCGTCAACCACAATAGGTAGGACCGTTTGTCCTCCCACGTACTTATCTCGCCAGCCTTGTGGGCCTTGTGGTATTACTCCTGGGGATTGGCCCTGTGCCCCAGGTTTTGCTCGCTTAAATTATTGCAGTATCTTGCATAGTGTCCTGCCTTGTGACAGCGGTGGCAGATGGGCTGTCCGTCCTGGTCATAGCGGTCGCTGTTCCTCTCTCTGATTGGTGGAATCCTCTGTTGTCGCCACGGGACGTCCTCCGGACTGGAAGCCAGCTGGATCTTCTCCTTGGGGGACACTTGCATGGACTGCACCGTTTTGGCTAGGGCAGCTACACTTTTAGTCAGCTCTTGGACCTGAAGGTGCAGGTCTGTAGACAGGGCATTGTCCAGAGTCTGTGCATCAGCCCCTACAGGTTCTGGGGAAAAGGATGCCACCTCCTGGTGGTATGTGATAGCTGGGCGCCGGTGGGATGTAGCGCCACCTGGTGTTGGTTCCCGCAGCACCCGGATGGCTCTGTCTTTAAATTGTGCAAAGTCCAGATCAGGGTTTTGCAGAGCCATTATGCGCAGTTGTGTCCGGTGAGCGCTGGACAAGAGCCCCTCAATAAACTGCTCAGTTAGCAATTTGTTCTCATCTCGCACACTGTCGGGGTCTACTTGTTTGATGGCCCGCAGCGCCTCCTGCAGATTTAAAGCATAGTCCCGCACACTGTTTTGCACCCTTTGCTTGCACCCATAAAACTTCATTTTTATCTCAGCTGTAGTGCGGGTGTCAAAGGTGTCCTTTAATCGGGCTAGTATTTCCTTCACAGTACCTTTGTCTCTACCTGACCAGGATTTCACTTCTCTCTGGGCTGCACCGATTAGCTGGCCTTTGAGGATGCTGACTTTCTGCTCCTCAGACAGGGGGTACACTTTAAATAAGCTGTGCAGTCTTTCTTTAAAGTCACTCAGGGTGTGCGACTCTCCTAAGTACTGGGGCAACCACTCCGCCCCCGGTATATATGGCATGGAGAATGGCATAATCGTGGCAGCGGCCGCGCCTGCGGCTGAAGTTCCCTCCATATTGGGCGTCTTCCTCCCCCCTAGTGAACCGTGGCCTACCTTCTTTCACTTTGCTTCCGTAGGCCGCAGTTCCGCCGGTGACGGTCTCCTTTCAGGACCTGGCGTCGCACGCGTCTGACGTCAGCGCTCGCTGGGGCTCCTTCCAGGAACTGGCGCTGCGTCAGTGCGTGAGGCGGGGCTTGTGCTTTGCGCGCTTCCAGCGGTTACGCCCCTCTTCTTCCCACGCGGCGACCCAGAAATGGCGGACAATGGCGGGAAACAGCGGCAATTGGTGCGAAACTTCACCACGGTATGCGACACAGTTCTTTAAGGCGCACAGTACCCGGTGGCAACGGGCACGAAATCCTGCCGACTACGCCAAAGTTGACGCGCCCCCTGGGCCGTGGGGTACCCGGAGCCGGGCCGGTAGATGCTGGGGGTTGTAGTCACAGTAGGCGGTGACCCGGTCTGTGACCCAGGGCGGTCAATCCAAGGGTTGTATCTGTGTATAGGTTTATAATGTCTGACTACGCCACCTGTGGAGTGCGGCTAATGAGGCCGCCGCTGCGGAACAGTCCTCTGAAGCTGGCGGTTTGGCAGCAAGGGTGGTATAACTCCCCACAGGAAGAGTGTAGCTTCAGGGCAGTGTGTGTGGATGATGGTGGTTATGCAGGGTGTCGCGGTGCAGAAATAACCACAGAGTCCGTGCAGTGCAGTCCCAGGGTCTTTACTGATGACACTTTAAACAGGCCTGGACTGGAGTACTGGCTAGTGATAAGAGTCTGGTCAGTCTGGGAGCAAGCATAGAGTCCTCCTGGACAGGTGGAGTTGTAGGCCTGCCGTTCTTACTATACTCTTTGGCTATTCTGCTTGTAGTTGTGTTGTAGCCCACATCCCTGAGTGTAACGTGCTGTGCTCACCCGTATGGCTGGCAACTCGGGCCTTGTGGATGCCTCGCTCCTCCTTCGCGGTACTGGTCCCTCGGTGCTGCTGAGCCTCCGGGCGTCTGATGGCCTACGGTATCTGCTGCTGGGTCTGGAATCCGCCCACAGCCTCGGACTCCGGTGTCCGGTTCTCTGTGTATTCTGGCTGGGACGAGCTAGCTCCAGCTCCAGTCCCTAGCTCCTCACTCTTCAGTGTCCTAAACTCAACTCCTCACTAACCTAAACTAACCCCGCCTTCAGATCCAGTTGCCAAGGGGAGGGTCCTCCCCTTGCTGGTCTAGAGCCAGGAAGTGTCGCATGTATTGTGTTACCTGGCTAAAAGAACCCCTGCTTGCTTCCAGGTATGGCATTACCCCTTTTGAGGGAGGCAATGCCACTGTGGCAACCAGACCTTTGGGGTGCCACATAAGTTCAGCAGCATGAGGGACCTGTCCAAAGCAAACCCTCCACGTAGGCCCTGGGGTGGCTGCAGGGCATGGCGATCCCGAGTTGGACCTCCGTTAGTGCCACCCAGACAGGTTTTGCTTCTGAGGTCAGCTGTTGTGCTTATAAAACCAATAGAGGGCACCTTAATAGGTGCAAACTATTTACAAATTAGTCTGTTGACTGCTCACTGTCCGCAGGCATAATGTCTTGTTAAACGAAAACAGTAAACTGGAAAGCAAAGAAGTTCAGCCTCCGCGGCCGCATTACTGATGGTATCCCCACTGGGGGTACGGTTCATGTTTGCCCACAGAACCGGACCGGTCTCCAGTGGCAATGCGCAGGGGGGCATCCTCCTTGAACACCTGGTGCACCTCTAGGGCGTAACATCCACATACTCCGTGGTGGCGGGTGTAGGAGACCAAGTCTCCCGGGTACAGATTGCGGTCAGGGTGTCCTTGCTCCAAGTGGGGCTCAACGTCCCGCCGATTAACAAAGATGTCTTGTGTGAACTGGGGGCTGCGGATAAAGCCCCATCCCGCTTCCTGATGAAATCGGACTATTAGTCCTTCCTCTCGGGGACTAAAGCGGGAGGACTGCACCTGGCGGACTTGGGTCTTGGTGACTTTTGACCGCACCTCCAGCTGCTCACAGCGGACCCTCCGGGTGCGCCGTTCTTTCTCTAACTGAAGGAGCTCACTTCTGCAATGCTCCTCCCGCTGTCGAGCCTCAGCTTGGGTCTCCCGGGGAAACCCCATTAGATCCCCCCCTGGTTGTCCCATCTAAACTCCTCTCCTTTAGGGCATGCAACCGAGGGCGCTGGTATCGGCGTTAACGGGGGCTGCTGTTGGTCCTCCATCTTAGCGGACCAGTCCGGGTGTGGGTGCGTATACACCCAGGCGAGGGAAGGAGCTGGCGGTTCCGGAAGTGTGAGGGGTAGCAGGCTTCCGGAGGCTGCGGCGGCTTGGGCCTCAGGTTCCGGGGCTAGTAGCTGCTCCCAGACGGTAGCACCCGGGGATGGAGGTGGCGGTAGGAAATCAAAGAGGAGATCGGTGCACACGGCGCCCGGGGCAGGGGTTTCCTCCTTACCCGCTCCTGGGCTGGATGCCTCCTGGCCTTGTTCCGTTTCCGCCTGAGCTGGGGCATCGCTGACGGGGCACAGCGCATCCCGGCGTCGGGTCGCAAGCTCCCCCAGCATCTCTTTCCTCCACTCCGCGACTGCGTTCCGTTGGGCCTCCTCCACTCGACGAGTCAGGTCATGCGTCCCGCTGCGGAGGAATTCGGCTTCCTCCGCTGTTAGGTGAACACTGTGTCCCTCCAGGGTGAGAGAGGTGGCGGTTGGTAGGCCAGCGACGGAAGGCACATCTCACTCTGCTTCCATCGTGGCGGCCCGGTGTGTTCTGTCTAGACGTGCCCAGGCCACACCTTGCTTTCCTCTTTTCCTCCTCCTCTTTCGGGGGCGGTTCAGTGGCTGCTTGCAGACGGGCACTCCCTGGGACGTCCCATCCGTCTTGACGGACACAACTATGCGGACAGTCTCTAAGGCAATCGGCGGTCAGAGCTTTTGGCGCCATTGGAGAACCTTGCCCACGATGGGAGGGCTTAGGTTGTTGTTGTTTTCCCTGCACATAATGGCGCCCGTTCTTCTTGGGCGGGCGCCACATTGAATGTGAAAATACAGTCTTTAGGAAAAGGCGCACAGTACCCGATGGCAATGGGTATAGACTTCTGCCGTTGCCACGGGCACGAAATCCTGTTCGTGAGGCCAGGAAGAGATGACGCGCCCAGGGGATGGGGACGACTTGGTGCCCGGGCCTTGTTGATGGTGCTGGGGGATGCCGCGGTGGCCGGCTCCCGGGGCCATACCCTGGGGTCACTCTTAAAAGCAATGTGTAATGGGGGAAAGGTGTATGGGAAAGGGGAAAGTTCGTGAGGAGGATCACCAGTGCTGCTACAGTCCTCTGAGGCCGGTGATCAGGCAGCTTAGTTGGTGCGGCTCCCCACAGGTGGAGCGAGGCCTCAGGGCAGCGTAGGAGAAGGGATGCAGGATAGAGCGTTGGCGGGTGCAGAGCCGCGGAGGAAAGAACAGACAGAGTCAATATTTGAAGTCATCCAAGTCTTTACTCATGGTGGTGCTTTCTCAGCTCAGAGCTTCTCTCTGCTGTCACACAGCGAGCTGCGGCCGCCAGGGTGGGGTTCAGCACACTCCAGGTAGTTCAGGAGCGCTTGACAGGACCCCCGCTCTAAAGTGTTCCTCTCCTGTTGTAGCTTTTCCCGCCTTGTGTCCCCCACTGTGTCCCGTACGGGTACTGCGATGTCCTTGATGGGTAGCTTGTAGCTCCCAGACCGACTGGGTGCCCTTCTTGGTTACTAGTGGTGAGAACTTGGCGTAAGGCTGGGTCCCCCTGGATGAACTCAGATTAAGGAATACAGGTGGCAACTCCACTCCGTCCGTATCTCCCTGGGATCCACATAAGCCTCCGGACTTTTCCGACAGAGACGTGAAGTGCAAAGACAGATAATCTGGGATCGGTACCCCCTCTTTCGGCAGGGTCTCTCTGGCAGGGCCAGAATAAGGTATGCAGGTGGCGACTCCGCTCCGTCCGCACCCCCTGAGATCCTTTCGCCTGTGGAGCTTAACTCCTCTACTCCCCTCCTGGGCCTTCTTGGTTGGACTCTGACCAGGGACAGAGCTGGTTTTAACTCTGCCCCAGTCCCCCGTCTCGAGGCCTGAGACCGGGAACCGTGGACCCTCCAGCCGGCAGCAGCTTTGTGCTGACTAGCCGTCCCAAAGACCCATGACTAAAGACCAGGTTATTAAAATGGCCTTCAGTTATATATGATTCTATTAAGTGCTAAAGTAAAGTGCTTCCTCCACCCTCACTCACTACTTGGTTCCCCCTAACTTTGCTTCCCCCCAACTCCTCCATTCCGGAATGGGGCAGCAATATGGTGCTTTTAAGCCCCCTGCAGAACTGGAGTGGTGTAGTGTTGAGTGTGTGGTTGGGGTCCTGTGTGGTGCTCCATCCTTACCTTGGAGAGGAGATACCACACCTCATTCTGAGGTGCAGTACCCCTGTGGCAACTGAACCCTCAGGGGCGCCACACATACTCCTCCTCCCCCTGATGCTCCTTCCTCCCACCATGCCGAGTGTCGTCAGACAGCAACTGATCCAACACTTGGACACTCTGAAGAGCTGTTCATTGGTCCATTTCCATATTTGGGCCCCTCGCCTGCTCCGCTTGAAGTGGTGGAAGAGGAGATCCCATGTAGCGATGGACAAATATTTGAACAGCCACGGCCACAGGAAGGCGACACTGGCAATTTGTCACAAGAGGTGGACGATGACGAGACACAATTGCCACGAAGTCAGGAGGAAGACCGTGGTGCGGAAGTGGAAGAGGAGGAGGTGATGGATGATCTAGTAACTGACCCAACGTGGCAGGAGGACACGCAGAGCGAGGCCAGCATTACACAGGGGGAGGGAGGCAGAGTACCCCAAAAGGCAGGAAGAAGCAGTGTGGTGGCCACAGACAGAAGGTGGGCAACCGCTCCCCGTAACACCAACACGAGGGACGTTGCCAGTACAACCGGTAGGTCTTCCAGAGTCTGGAATTTTTTTAAAGACTCTGCTGATAACCCCAAAAAGGCCATTTGTACCACCTGCCAGGCCAGCATCAGCAGGGGTGACAAAACTACCAGCCTGACCACCACCAGCATGATCAGGCACATGTCAGCAAAGCACCCGACTTTGTGGGGCGAACCCCAGGGTCCACGACCAGTGTCAGAGGGTGTCACCACTGCTTCTTCCGCTGTTGTGCGTGTAAGAGAACCCCCGGTTGTGCGTGCAAGGCAATCCCCTGTCCATACTGCATGCAAAGATGCCCCCTCCTCTCAGGCTTCACTTGTTATGGCAGTTTCTCAAGAAACAGCATCAACGTCCACGTCCACATCCCACCGCAGCGTTCAATTGTCCATATCCCAGACGTTTGAACGAAAGTGCAAATTCACAGCCAACACCCTACAGGCCACAGTCCTAAATTCGCATATTTCACGACTGCTTGCGTTGGAAATGCTGCCTTTTAGGCTGTTGGAGACGGAATCCTTCCACAACCTTATGGCGGTGGCCGTCCCTCGGTACTCGGTCCCCAGCCGACACTATTTTGCCCGGTGTGCCATCCCCGCACTACACAAGCACGTGTCCCAAAACATCTGCCGTGCCCTCAACAACGCAGTTACTGGGAGAGTCCACCTGACAACAGACACGTGGACAAGTGCTTGTGGCCAGGGACGGTACATCTCCCTGACGGCACACTGGGTAAACATAGTGGAAGCCGGGACCCAGTCGGACCTTGGGACGGAACACATCCTCCCCACACCGAGGATTGCGGGCCCTATGTCAGTCAGAGTTGCCCCCACAGTGTACAGCTCATGCGCATCCTCCTCCTCCTCCTCCTCACGTTCAGCCTCCATCTCAGATATCACCACATCAGTTACAAGCTGGAAGCACTGTAGTACTGCCTCAGCCAAGCGGCAACAGGCTGTGCTGAAACTCATAAGCTTAGGTGATAAACCTCACACTGCTTGTGAGTTGTGGACAGCTGTGAAAGAGCAGGCAGATCTGTGGCTGAGACCGCTGAACCTACATCCAGGCATGGTCATGTGTGACAATGGCCGTAACCTGGTGGCGGCTCTGAGGCGAGGCGAGATCACACACGTACCATGCCTGGCTCATGTGCTTAACCTCGTGGTTCAGCGGTTTCTTAAATCGTACCCCAAGTTGCCAGATCTGCTCGTCAAAGTACGCCGCCTGTCAGCTCATTTTTGGAAGTCGGCTACAGCTTCCGCCGCCCTTGCTGTGTTGCAGCAGCGTTTGGAGCTTCCGGGACACCGACTGGTGTGTGATGTCCCCACATGTTGGAACTCTACCCTCCACATGTTGCAAAGGATTTGTGAGCAGAAGAGAGCAGTTGTGGAGTACCAGCTGCAACAAGGCCGTTGATATTCAGGTCAGACTCCACACATAAGACCTCAGGAGTGGACCTGGATGTCTGACATATGTACCATCCTGACAAACTTTGAGGAGTCCACCAAGATGGTGACTAGCCATCATTAACGTCAGCATCCCACTTGTCTGTCTTTTGCAACGCTCTCTGCAGAGAATTAAAGAGGAGGCATTGCAGCCAGAGTATGATGAGATGGATCAAAAAGCCATAGCGGGTGATTACACACAGCCCAGCCTCATCTCATCCCAACGTGCATTGGGGGACAATGAGGGAGAGGAGGAGGAGGAGGAAGAACAGGAGCTGGTATCATGCTCTGTAGACGGTAGTACCTGTACAGTTGTCATACCGTTGGTTCAGAGTGGGTGGCCTTGTGGCGCCCCTGAGGGTTCAGTCACCACAGAGGTACTGCATCTCACCCAGAGGTGTGGTATCTCCTTCTCTCAGGTAAGGAGGAAGTGCTTTCCGGAACCCCAACACTTGCATCCAACACTACACTGCTCCAGGCCGGCAGGAAGGGCAAGATGCAATGTGTTTTTCTGATGAGCCCTGTCCCTGGCTGGAGTGGGGGGAACCCAAAGGTAAGGGGAACCAGTAGTGGGTGTGGGTGGAGGAAGTAGAGTAGGGGAGCACCATAGAAGGAGGTATATAAAGGGAAGCCATCTTAGGTTAGTAGGACAGTTGAGTAGAGCAGTCAGTGAAGACAGTCTGGGAGCAGAGTCTCCTTAGGAGCACTGCCCCACACGTGGGGCCTAATGCTAGAAGCACAGGAGGGGAGCAGAGGAGGAAGGCTCCGTTCTATTGAATGGATCCCAGGAGGTACGGCGAGTGCAGGACGGCACCCGTATCCCCCGAATCTGTCAGAAGACAGAGGGATCAGGCCGCAAGAAGGGGACTAGCCCCTGGACCAGCCATGTTGCTTCAGGTCTCAGTTGGAAAAACCGGAGGTTCAATTGCCACAGCCTCATCTTAGTCTCCGTGAGGGTCAAGCAGGTTCAGGAACTCCAGTTTGACAGGAAGGACTTCAGAGCACCCGAACGGGACTTTGAGTGGGGAAGCGCAGGGCAGGAGGGAGAAGACCCAGCGTGAAGTCGGTCTCGAGAGGAACATAAGAGAGCGGGATTCCGTCAGGTGCTCCTAACCAACCTGAGGAAGAGCTGAACCCCCGGTCTGGTGAACGCAACGCGACGTGGGAGGCTGGCACCCGCGCAGTGTATCATTGGAACGTATATGAGAACTGTGAGTAAAGACTCGGATGACTGCACCGCACTGCCTCCGTCCATTATTTCAGCTGCGCCATCTTTCCCCCTGCACTACAATGCCCAGCACAACCAACAATATCTACACTGCCCTGGAGCTAGCTCTTCCTGTGGAGAGCCACACCATCCCTGCTGCAGTAACATCAGCTTCAGAGGACTGCTCCGCAGCGGCGGCTACCTTTGGCCGCATTCCACAGGTGGCGTCACGAACTTTATAAATCCCCTATAAATAGAAAATCCCCTTTTTATTGACTGCCCTGGGCCACGGACTGGGCCAGCCACCGTGATATCCCCCCCAGCATCCATAGGCCCGGCTGCCGAGTACCCCACGGCCCCGAAGGCGCGTCAACCTTGGCGTCACAAACAGGATTTCGTGCACATTGCACGAACAGGATTTCGTGTCCGTTGCAACGAACAGGATTCCGTGCCCGTTGCCACCGGGTACTGTGCGCCTTAAAGAACTGTGTTATGTTGCTGAATGTGGCGCCCGCCCCAAAAGAACGGGCGCCATTATGTGCGTGATCAAAAACAACAATATGGAACCTCCCATCGTGGGCCGGGTCCCTGAATGGCGCCAAAAGCACACCCTGCCCCTTGCAACAGTGACTGTCCGCATAGATATGTCCGTCAAGGCAGGGAGGACGTCACAAGGAGTGACCGACAGCAAGCTGCCATGGGACCGCCCCCGAAAAGGGAGGGGAGGAAGAGAGAAGGAATGGAGACAGGGTGTGGCCTTAACAAGTCTAGACAGACCGCACCCGGCAGCCAGCATGGACAGAAGCAAGGATCCAGCCTCCGCCTCTGGCCTGCAGCCACAAGCGACCCCCCCTCACCCTGGAGGGGGAATCAAGTAAACTGTATCCGGAGGATACGGAATTCCTCCAACAGGAGATCCTGGAGCTGAGCCAGCAGGTGGAACGGGCCCAGCAAGCAGCAGTCGCCAAGTGGAAGGGCGAGCTGCTGAAAAAGTTAGCAGCTTGGCGGCAGCCAGCACCGGATACCAGCGGCAGCGCTCCAGCCCCAGCGGAGCCAGAGAAGCACCAGGAGGCCGTGTACAGCACTGGAGCAGGTAGGAAGAGTTCCCCTGTCCCGGGCGCTGCAAACGCCGACCTGCTCCTGGGCCTCCTACACCAGCACTCCCCGTATCCCGCCATGTACTCCCTGGAGCAGCTGCTCAGCCCGGAACCTCCACCCCCGGGCGCTGATCCTGAGGACCTCCTGCTTGGTTCCCTCCCGGAATCTCCACCTCCGGCACCCGAGTGGGTGTACGGCGCGCCGTCTTTTGATTGGTCCAACCGGTTTGAGGACCAGCAGCCGTGCTCGCTACTCCCGACACCAGCGCCCCCGGTTGCCTGCCCCAGCGGAGAATAATTTAGTTGGGACAACGGGGGGGAACCTGATGGGGTTCCCGCAGGAGACTCAAGCTGAAGCCCTGCAGAGAAAGGAGTTCTGCAGGCGGGAGCTCCAACAGCTGGAAAAGGAGCTGCGCACTCGGCGGGCGCGTTGTGAAATTAGAGGCCCGGAACAAGGCCGCAAAAGCTCAAGCCCCCGGCAGGCGGAATCTGCCCACCCCAGCCCCCGTGAAGAAGGACTGGTAGTAAAGTTCGACTTGAAGGCTGGGTGGGGCATTAGCCGCGATCCCAATTTCAGCAGGGATACTTTTGTGAACCGGCGGGATGTTGAGCCCGAGCTGGAACAGGGCCATCCCGACCGGAACTTGTACCCCGGTGACCGTGTCACCTACACTTGACACCACGGGGAACGCGGGTGGTATGCCCTCCAGGTATACCGTGTGATTGACGACACGCCCCCCGCAGAACACGGCTGATGACCCGGCTGGGTCCAGCAAAAATCAAAAGTACCCCAGGCGGGGACCCCACTACTAGTATAGTAAGTGGGACTAAACTGTATATAGTCACACGTAAGGGTATAGGAGTTAAAATAATGTCTGATTTGAGTGTGTTTTCATAATTACCTGTCGGGGTATACAGACTTCAGGCTGAGGACTGTGACCAGCCTAAGACTGACCTTCTACATAGTTTTGCACTTCTTAAGGTGCTCCACATTGGTTTTATAAGTGTAACCAAGTGACCTCAGAACAAAAACCCGTTTGGCGTGGCGGAAGACGTGGTCCAGCACCTGGATCGTCTATGCCCTGCAGCCATGCCCAGGGCCTACGTTGAGGGTTTGCGGATGGATCCCTCATGCTGCTACTTTTCATAGAATCATAGAATCATAGAATGGTTGAGTTGGAAGGGACCTCCTGGGTCATCTGGTCCAACCCCTGCTCAAAGCAGGATTCACTAGATCATCTCAGACAGATGTCTGTCCAGCCTCTGTTTGAAGACGTCCATTGAAGGGGAACTCACCACCTCTCGTGGCGGCCTGTTCCACTCATTAATCACCCTAATTGTCAAAAAGTTTTTTCTAATATCTAATCTGTGTCTCCTCCCATTTAGTTTCATCCCATTGCTTCTAGTCTTTCC
The DNA here is from genome assembly GCF_046119375.1 of Phyllobates terribilis. Taxonomy (NCBI): domain Eukaryota; kingdom Metazoa; phylum Chordata; class Amphibia; order Anura; family Dendrobatidae; genus Phyllobates; species Phyllobates terribilis. The sequence continues at coordinate 263,547,467 of NW_027362772.1, read as the reverse complement.
TTGTGCAAATGAGAATAAAGATGATCCTTCTACAATGTGACAGCCCTTGACATATTTGTAGACAGCTATTAAGTCTCCTCTCAGTCTTCTTTTTTGCAAGCTAAACATTCCCAAATCCTGCAACCGTTCCTCATAGGACATGGTTTGCAGACCAGTCACCATTCTGGTCGCTCTTCTCTGAACTTGCTCCAGTTTGTCTATGTCTTTTTTAAAATGTGGTGCCCAAAACTGTACACAGTATTCCAGATGAGGTCTGACCAAAGAGGAGTAAAGACCGATAATGACTTCACGTGATCTAGACTGTATGCTTCTGTTAATACATCCCAGAATTGTATTTGCCTTTTTTGCTGCTGCATCACACTGTTGACTCATGTTCAGTCTATGATCTATTAGTATACCTAAGTCTTTTTCACATGTACTGTTGCTTAGCTCTATTCCTCCCATTCTGTATATGCTTTTTTCATTTTTATTGCCCAGATGTAGTACTTTGCATTTTTCCCTGTTAAAAACCATTCTGTTGGTTGCTGCCCACTGCTCCAGTTTATTTAGGTCTTTTTGAATCCTCTCTCTCTCTTCTCTAGTATTAGCTATCCCTCCTAGCTTTGTGTCATCAGCAAATTTAATCAGTTTACCCTCAATTCCTTCATCTAAATCATTGATAAAGATGTTGAACAATACAGGTCCCAGGACGGAGCCCTGTGGTACCCCACTTGAGACATTCATCCAGCTGGATGTGAAGCCATTTACAACCACCCTTTGAGTCCGATCACTAAGCCAGTTATGAATCCACCTAACAGTTGCCTGGTCCATTGCATACTTGGTCATTTTTTCAATAAGGATGGTGTGAGATACTTTGTCAAATGCTTTGCTGAAGTCAAGATATACTATATCTACAGCATTTCCCTGATCCACCCAGTCAGTGATTCTGTCATAGAAGGAAATTAAGTTAGTCTGACATGACTTGTTAGTTACAAACCCATGCTGACTCTGGTTAATCACTTCATTCTTATCCATGTACTTACATACATGTTGTTTAATAATTTGTTCAAAGATCTTTCCTGGTATAGAAGTCAGACTCACCGGCCTATAGTTCCCTGGGTCCACCTTCTTCCCCTTTTTGAAGATAGGAACAACATTTGCTCTTCTCCAGTCTTCTGGGACTTCTCCTGTTCTCCAAGAATTTTCAAAGATTATGGAGAGTGGTTCTAAAATTTCTTCTACGATCTCCTTCAGTACTCTGGGGTGTAATTCATCTGGACCTGGAGACTTGAACTCATTTATGTTAGCTAAATATTCCCTCACAATCTTTCTGTTTACAGATAACTTGGATTCCTCTATTCCTTTAAAAGGACAGTGAAGATCAGTTGATGTTACATTTTCTTTCTGAGAGAAAACAGATGCAAAATAGGAATTAAAAAGTTCGGCCTTCTCAACATCCTCTCTTACCATTTCTCCATTTTCATCCTGTAAAAATCCTATAGCATCTTTGACTTTTCTTTTACTTTTGACATACCCCCAAAATCATTTTTTATTGCTTTTGACATCTCTTGCAAGCCTTAATTCATTGTCAGCTTTAGCTAACCTGATACGTGCCCTGCAGGATCTGCAGACTGCATTATAATCTTCTTTAGATATGCCTCCCTCTTTCCATTTAATAAACATTTCTTTCTTTCTTTTTAGCATGTGTTTAAGTTCTGTTGTTCATCCATCCTGGTTTCCTTAAATGCTTCCCATTCTTCCCACTTTTCGGGATTGTTAACGATTGTGCTTTGAGAATCTCATTTTTAAAAATTTCCCATCCTTCCTGGACATTTTTGTCCTTAAGGACATCCAGCCATTGGATCCCTCCTATTCTCTTTCTGAGTCTCTTAAAATCTGCCTTTCTAAAATCTAACCTTGAAGTTTGAGTCTTCACATGTCTTCCTCCTCTAGTTATCCAAAATTCTATAATAGCATGATCGCTGCCTCCTAGGGTCCCAGCCACCTTTACCTCCTCAACCATTTCCTCCCTGTTTATAAGGATTAGATCCAAAGTAGCAGATCCCCTTGTTTTCTCCCCTACCTTTTGGAAGATAAAGTTGTCAGCAAGAGAGGATAAGAATTTGCTTGACCTGTTAGTTTTACTTGAGAGAGATTCCCAACAAATGTCTGGATAGTTGAAATCTCCCATGACCACTACGTCATATTTTTTGGAGAACTTGGTCATTTGATACATAAAGAGTTCATCCATATCTTCAGCTTGCCCAGGTGACCTGTAGTAAATGCCTACAATGGTGTCCTTTCCGTTGTTCTCTCCTTGTATTCTTACCCAAACAGTTTCCACAGAACTCCCAGTCTCTGAAGCTTCAATCTCTGTGCAGATATACGCTTTTCTAACATACAATGCAACACCTCCTCCTCGTTTATCAAGTCTGTTTCTTGCAAATAAGTTGTATCCTTTTAGCCTTTTATTCCAATCATGTGTATCGTCCCACCAAGTTTCAGTGATTCCAATGACATCATATTCCTTTTCCTGCATTAGTAGTTCCAATTCTCCTTGTTTGTTGCCCATGCTTTGTGCATTTGTATAAAAACATTTTAGTTTGTGATTGGTTTTGCACCTGTTTAAAAAGAAAAATGGACACCCGGTTACAGAATGTGCTGTAACCTGCTACAGAATGTTATTAAAAGTGTTTTATAGTGTAATGATGACCTGTAATGTTTAAAGAGAAGTGCCTCCCATAAAGGGAAGAAATGTTTTTGTTACCATCTTATATGCGAATGCATTCTAAAAGCTGCATGTCTAATATACCGTGTTTTGCTCAGTTCCAGCCCGCGGACGTGCTGTGTTTTACCAGGGGGGAGTATGGCGCCCCTGAGGGTTCAGTCGCCACAGAGGTACTGCATCTCACCCAGAGGTGTGGTATCTCCTTCTCTCAGGTAAGGAGGGAGTGCTGCCCGGAACCCCAACACCTGCATCCAACACTACACTGCTCCAGGCCGGCAGGAAGGGCAAGATGCAATGTGTTTTTCTGATGAGCCCTGTCCCTGGCTGGAGTGGGGGGAACCCAAAGGTAAGGGGAACCAGTATTGGGTGTGGGTGGAGGAAATAGAGTAGGGGAGCACCATAGAAGGAGATATATAAAGGGAAGCCATCTTAGATTAGTAGGACAGTTGAGTAGAGCAGTCAGTGAAGACAGTCTGGGAGCAGAGTCTCCTTAGGAGCTCTGCCCCACAAGTGGGGCCTAGTGCTAGAGGCCCAGGAGGGGAGCAGAGGAGGAAGGCTCTGTTCTATTGAAGGGATCCCAGGGGGTATGGCGAGTGCAGGACGGCACCCGTATGCCCCGAATCTGTCAGAAGTCAGAGGGATCAGGCCGCAAGAAGGGGACCAGCCCCTGGACCAGCCGTGTTACTTCAGGTCTCGGCTGGAAAAACCGGAGGCTTCTGGCTTTTATAGTTCAGTTGCCACAGCCTCATCTTAGTCTCCGTGAGGGTCAAGCAGGTCCAGGAACTCCAGTTTGGCAGGAGGGACTTCAGAGCACCCGAACGGGACTGTGAGTGGGAAAGCGCAGGACAGGAGGGAGAAGACCCAGCGTGAAGTCGGTCTAGAGAGGAACATAAGAGAGCGGGGTTCCGTCAGATGCTCCTAACCTACCTGAGGAAGAGCTGAACCTCCGGTCTGGTGAACGCAGTGAGACGTGGGAGGCTGGCACCCGCGCTGTGTATCAGTGGAACGTACATGAGAGCTATGAGTAAAGACTCGGATGACTGCACCGCACTGCCTCCGTCCATTATTTCAGCTGCGCCATCTTTCCCCCTGCACTACAACGCCTAGCACAACCAACAATATCTACACTGCCTTGGAGCTAGTTCTTCCTGTGGAGAGCCACACCATCCCTGCTGCAGTAACATCAGCTTCAGAGGACTGCTCCGCAGCGGCGGCTCCCTTTGGCCGCATTCCACAGGTGGCGTCACAAACTTTATAAATCCCCTATAAATAGAAAACCCCCTTCTCATTGCCCGCCCTGGGCCACGGACCGGGCCAGCCACCGTGATATTCCCCCCCCCCAGCATCCATAGGCCCGGCTGCCAAGTACCCCACGGCCCTGGGGGCGCGTCAGCCTGAGGACAGGGGGGAGGAGGAGGAGGAGAGCATGGTCACTCATCATCTTGGTGAGGACACGGAAGTCTTGCCCGTTACCAGTCTGGCACGCATGGCTGACTTTATGTTACGATGCCTTAACCATGACCCTCACATTGTCAAAATGTTGGGTGACAGTCATTACTGGTTGGTGACACTTTTAGACCCCCGCTATAAGGAGAACTTTCACTCTCTTATTCCTGAGGTGGAGAGGTCTACAAAAATGGGGCAGTACCAGAAGGCCCTTGCTGCAGAACTGTTAAAAAAATTCCCATCTGAACACGCTAGCGGCAGAGGTCACAGTTCAACTCCAATCCAGCAGGGGAACACTGTCAACGTTCTGGGACAGTTTTCTGAGACCCGCCCAGCTTACAGGCCCTGAGGCGCAGGGTACTCTCACAAGGAGTGGAAAGTTTCCAAAGATGGTGAGGGATGTTACGGATCCGGGTGGTGGAACCTCTGTGCCGAGGTGCAAGGAGGGACCCAGAGGGGCGTGACTAAGTATCCACCCGAACCGACCCTGGTAGTACGGCAGCAAACGACACCGTGACCAGGGAGGATCCGGGCTGAGGGACCAGGTGCTACTCTGGGGATGACCTTGTAAGTTAGCAGGTGGCTCCCATGGGTCAGATGGCTGGGACTGACCGGTATGGCGGAAGGACACGGCAAGCAGGCGGAAGTCTCTGGTAGCTGACAGGTGGTCACAGTTCGAGAAAGCAGGGCAAGTAGCAGTCTTTAGGTTTACCAGGAAGGTGGTCACAGCAAGTGACGGCAGGGTCTCCAGGCAGGCTGGCAGAAAACAGGCGGGTGCTCCCAGGTGAGCGGGCAGACAGACGAGGCAGGTAACTGGCAGGTAACTGGTGGGCGCTCCCAGGTGAGCGGGCAGACAGACGAGGCAGGTAACTGGTGGGCACTCCCAGGTGAGCGGTCTGACGGACACAGCAGATAACAGGCGGGTGCTCCCAGGTGAGCGGACTGACAGCCAAGGCAGGTAACAGGCAGGTAACAGGTGAGCGCTCCAGGTGAGCAGGCTGGCAGGCTCGGCAGGTAACGGGCAGATAACAGGCTGGCAGGCAGGACGAGGAGTCAGGCTAGCAGCGGTACCTGAGGGCTGAAGCAAAGATCAGACACAGTGCAAACAACTTTGCTCGGGCACCTCCATTTTGGAGGAGGTGCCTTATATATGGGAGGTCCTCTGGCAATTGGCCAGGGACTCCTTAGGATGGCGTGCGCGGTCCCTTTAAGAGAGGGGGAGTGCGCGCGCGCGCACCCTAAGCACACTGCCGGGGAAGGAGCGCGCGCCGGCAGCAGCGGGGAGAGAAGCGCTGAAGGACGCCGCGCCAGGAGCGGGGAGGTGAGAGGGGCGGCGTCTCTGCCTGGCAAGGGGCAGAGATGCCGGTGCTACAGTACCCCCCCTTTAGGCCCCCTCTTTTTTTGGGCAGAAAAACATTTTTCAAGGAGAAGCGGGGCGTTGATGTTCTCCCTGGGTTCCCAAGTTATCTCCTCAGGACCAAACCCCTTCCAATCAACCAGAAAAAAGGTCTTTCCTCTTACCCTCTTGGTGGCCAGAATACTCTCTATCTCAAAGACGTCTTCAGCGGAAACCGGAGCAGGGGGAGCACCTGGATTGTTGGAAAAAGAGTTAAAGACAACGGGTTTGAGGAGAGATACGTGGAAGGAGTTGGGAATCCGTAGGGTGGCCGGGAGTTTTAATTGTAGGCCACTGGATTAATTTGCTTGAGGATTTCGAAAGGGCCAATGAAGCGAGGACCTAACTTGTAGGAGGGTATCTTGAGCCGCACATGTTTAGAGGAGAGCCAAACCTAGTCTCCCGGACGGAATTGAGGCGGATCCAGACATCTCTTATCAGCATATCTCTTCATCCGCTCGGAGGACTGAAGAAGTGCGGACCTAGTACTCTCCCAAATGGTAGAAAACTCGCTGACAAGAGACTCCGCGGTAGGATTGTCCACAGAAGCGGAGACGGGAAACGGATTCCGGGGGTGGTGGCCATAGACAATAAAGAACGGGGACTTGGAAGAGGATTCGCTCTCGTGGTTATTATAAGAGAATTCCGCCCAAGGAAGGAGGTCCACCCAATCAGAATGGTGGGCATTAACAAAGTGCCGGAGGTAGCTGGTAAGGATCTGATTGATCCGCTCCACTTGACCATTGGACTGAGGGTGGTAAGCGGAGGAGAAGTCCAGAGTGACGTCCAGCAGTTTACATGTGGCTCTCCAGAAGCGTGAGGTGAACTGAACCCCTCGATCTGACACGATGTGGAGGGGTAGGCCATGGAGACGGAAGATATGGCGGATAAAGTCCTTAGCCAGCTCAGGTGCAGACGGGAGACCAGGCAGGGGAATGAAGTGAGACATTTTAGAAAAGCGGTCCGCGACCACCCAAATGACAGTACACCCGGCAGAAACAGGGAGATCGGTAATGAAGTCCATAGCGATGTGTTGCCATGGGGCAACAGGTATGGGAAGCGGCAGGAGATGACCGGCTGGTAAGTGTCTGGGAACTTTGTTGCGGCCACAAGATGAACAGGCAGAGACGAAGTCTACCACATCCTTACACAGGGTAGACCACCAGTAATGCCGGGAAATGAGCAGAAAAGTCTTCTTTTGGACGGCATGGTCAGCTAGTTTAGAAGAATGACCCCAGCGAAGAACCTTCTCACGGTCAGGAACCGCCACGAACGTCTTGCCGGGTGGAAGACGAGTCAAATCCAAGGGGGCCACATTCATCACCTTGGAGGGGTCGATAATGTGCATAGGCTCCTCCTCTTGGTCGGAGGACAGGAAGGATCGAGACAAGGCATCAGCTTTGACATTCTTGTTTGCCGGGCGGAAATGAAGGATGAAATCGAAGCGGGCAAAAAACAAAGACCTGACGTGGATTAAGTCTCTGGGCATTTTGGAGATATGCCAGATTTTTGTGATCCGTGTAGATGATCACCGAGTATAGAGCCCCTTCAAGCAGATAGCGCCACTCCTCCAGCGCCAATTTGACGGCCAGCAGTTCTCGGTCTCCTATGGAATAATTGCGCTCAGAGGAGGAGAAGATTTTGGAGAAAAAGCCGCAGGTTACCATTCTCCCGGATGAAGACTTTTGGGTGAGCACCACTCCGGCTCCAGGGGAGGAAGCATCAACCTCCAGGTAGAACTGTTTGTTGCAGTCCGGACGGTGCAGCACAGGGGCAGAGGAGAAGGCTTGCTTCAGGGAAAGGAAGGCCTCCTCAGCTTCGGGTTGCCATACCTTGGGATTTGCTCCCTTACGGGTGAGCGCAGATATGGGAGCAGTCCGAGACGAGAAGTGTGGAATGAAGAGACGATAGTAATTAGCGAAGCCCAGGAATCGCTATATCGCCTTCAACCCCTCCGGACGGGGCCACTTTAGGACAGCAGAGAGCTTCTCGGGATCCATTCGCAAGCCTGTCTGGGAGATAACATAGCCCAGGAATGGAAGAGAGGTCTGCTCAAGTAGGCACTTCTAGTATTTGGCATAGAGGTGGTTCTGCCTCAGCCTAAGCAGAACCTGACGAACATCCCTCCGGTGTGTGGGAAGATCCGGAGAGAAGACCAAGATGTCGTCCAGGTATACCACCACGCAGGAGTAAAGAAGGTCACGGAAGATGTCGTTGACCAGCTCTTGGAAGACGGCGGGAGCATTGCACAGGCCGAAGGGCATCACACGGTACTCATAGTGTCTGTCCCGGGTATTAAATGCCGTTTTCCACTCGTCTCCTTGACGGATACGGACCAGGTTATCCGCTCCACGTAGATGCAGCTTGGAGAAGATCCTGGTGCCTTTGAGGCAATCAAATAACTCGGAGATGAGCGGAAGGGGGTATTTATTTTTAACCGTGATCTGATTGAGTCCTCTATAGTCAATACAGGGGCGTAGCGAGCCATCCTTTTTTTTGACAAAGAAGAATCCGGCTCCAGCCGGGGAAGTAGACTTCCGGATGAATCCCCTAGCCAGATTCTCCTCTATGTACTCGGACATGGCCCGGGTTTCAGCCGCAGACAACAGATAAATACGCCCACGGGGGGGAGTGGCGCCAGGTAACAAGTCGATCGGGCAATCATATGGCCTATGAGGTGGCAATGTCTCTGCTTCCTTTTTACCGAAGACATCAGCATAGGGCCAGTAAGGAGCCGGAAGACCGGGTAAATTAGCTGAGGTAGGTGGTGGACGAACCGGACGAACCGGAACCAGGCAGGTCTTATGGCAGGCCGGCCCCCACCGGATTAATTCAACGGAATGCCAGTTCAACACGGGTTCATGTGTCTGGAGCCAAGGTAGGCCTAGCAATAGGGAGTGGGAGAGTCCGGGTAGCACATGGAATGAGATTACCTCAGAGTGCAGCATTCTCACCTGCAGGGTTATGGGTTCCGTGACGAGCAGGATGGTCACCGGAAGGAGTCTTCCATCCACGGAGGCGACTGACAATGGTTCAGCCAGAGACTTGGTGGGAATACGGTATCTCACAACCAGGGACTGGGAGATGAGGTTTCCAGCGGATCCAGAATCCAGGTGGGCGAGTTCAAAGTGACGGTTTTATCCCCAGGAGATAGAGACAGACAAAGTCAGGGTTGGAGAGGACTTACTTTTGTCTAGGGCGACCTCTCCAAGCAGTCCTAGACACTGGAGTTTCCCGGCCTCTCCGGACAGGAACGGATCAGGTGCTCCTTACTGCCACAATAGAAACAGCTCCCCTCGGCTCGGCGTGACTCTTGGCGAGATTTGACCATCTTGGTCGGGTCGATCTGCATGGGCTCGAGTAAGTGCGCCCGGGGAATGACAGAAGAGGAGACAGGTCTCTGGAAAGTAGGAGCAAGGCGGGGAAACTTTCTCTCACGGGCGGTCTCTTTGGTGCGCTCTTGAAAACGGATGTCAATCCGGGTAGCCAGCGACACCAGGTCATCCAGGATGGTAGGAATGTCCCGACCGGCGAGCTCATCTTTAATCCGACCGGAAAGACCCTCCCAGAAGACGGACACCAGGGCCTCATTATCCCAGACAAGCTCAGAAGCGAGGGTGCGGAACCGTATGGCATATTGGCCCACGGTGAGACTCCCTTGGCGGAGACGTAGCAGAGAGAAGGCAGATGAGGTCTTACGTCCAGGTTCATCGAAGACTCTCCGGAAAGCAGTGAGGAAAGACGACAGGTCGGACACCAGGGGGTCCCCTCTCTCCCACAGGGGGTTAAGCCATGCCAGTGCCTCCCCAGTGAGATGGGACATGATAAATGCCACTTTGGCCTGGTCGGAGATAAACTGATGAGCCAAGAGTTCAAAGTGCAGGGTGCACTTGTTTATGAAGCCCCGAGCTTGAGAGGGGTCGCCTCCGAAATGAGGAGGTGCAGAAAGCCGGGGTCCGGGGCAGGATGCCATGGTGTTGGTGGGTAGCGGCGCTGCCAGGGTACGAGTCGTGCAACTAGCGGTGGTTGCTGGTGGAGCAGTCAGTGTGTCCAGGCGGGAGTTGACATTCCGCTGGTGGTTCAGGATGGACTCCTGCTGGGATCTCTGACGGGAGACTTCATGGTATAAGTCAGAGAGCGAGGGAGCTTGGGTGCCACCGGGTTCCATGGCCCGAGCAAAACTGTTACGGGTCCGGGTGGTGGAACCTCTGTGCCGAGGTGCAAGGAGGAACCCAGAGGGGCGTGACTAAGTATCCACCCGAACCGACCCTGGTCGTACGGCAGCAAACGACACCATGACCAGGGAGGATCCGGGCTGAGGGACCAGGTGCTACTCTGGGGACGACCTTGTAAGTGATCAGGTGGCTCCCACGGGTCAGATGGCTGGGACTGACCGGTATGGCGGAAGGACACGGCAAGCAGGCGGAAGTCTCTGGTAGCTGACAGGTGGTCACAGTTCGAGAAAGCAGGGCAAGTAGCAGTCTTTAGGTTTACAAGGAAGGTGGTCACAGCAAGTGACGGCAGGGTCTCCAGGTAGGCTGGCAGAAAACAGGCGGGTGCTCCCAAGTGAGCGGGCAGACAGACGAGGCAGGTAACTGGCAGGTAACTGGTGGGCGCTCCCAGGTGAGCGGGCAGACAGACGAGGCAGGTAACTGGCAGGTAACTGGTGGGCGCTCCCAGGTGAGCGGTCTGACAGACACAGCAGATAACAGGCGGATGCTCCCAGGTGAGCGGTCAGACGGACACAGCAGATAACACGCGGGTGCTCCCAGGTGAGCGGACTGACAGCCAAGGCAGGTAACGTCTCTTCCAAGGGGCATTAAAACCGTCTTGTTAAGCTACTGTGACCTCCACGTCTCTTCCAAGGGGCATTAAAACCGTCTTGTTAAGCTACTGTGACCTCCACGTCTCTTCCAAGGGGCATTAAAACCGTCTGGTTAAGATACTGTGACCTCCACGTCTCTTCCAAGGGGCATTAAAACCATCTTGTTAAGCTACTGTGAACTCCATGTCTCTTCCAAGGGGCATTTAAACCGTCTTGCTAAACCACTCTGACCTCCACGTCTCATCTAAGGGGCATTAAAACCGTTAAGATACTGTGACCTCCACGTCTCTTCCAAGGGGCATTAAAACCGTCTTGTTAAGCTACTGTGAACTCCACGTATCTTCCAAGGGGCATTAAAACCGTCTTGTTAAACCACTCTGAACTCCACGTCTCTTCCAAGGGGCATTAAAACCATCTTCTTAAACCACTCTGACCTCCACATCTCTTCCAAGGGGCATTGATATTGTCTTTTTATTCCACTGCGACCTCCACGTCTCTTCCAAAGGGCATTAAAACCGTCTTGTTAAGCTACTGTGACCTCCACGTCTCTTCCACGGGGCATTGATATTGTCTTTTTATTCCACTGCGACCTCCACCACTCTTCCAAGGGGCAATGATATTGTCTTTTTATTCCACTGCGACCTCCACCACTCTTCCAAGGAGCATTAAAACCGTCTTGTTAAGCTATTGTGACCTCCACGTCTCTTCCACGGGGCATTGATATTGTCTTTTTATTCCACTGCGACCTCCACCACTCTTCCAAGGAGCATTAAAACTGTCTTGTTAAACCACTCTGACCTCCACGTCTCTTCAAGGGGCATTAAAAGCATCTTGTTCAACCTCTTTGACCTCCACGTCTCATCCAAGGGGCATTAAAACCGTCTTGTTAAGCTACTGTGAACTCCACGTCTCTTCCAAGGGGCATTAAAACCGTATTGTTAAACCACTCTGAACTCCACGTCTCTTCCAAGGGGCATTAAAACCATCTTGTTAAACCACTCTGACCTCCACGTCTCTTCCAAGGGGCATTGAAACCGTCTTGTTTCCTACTGTGACCTCCACGTCTCTTCCAAGGGGCATTAAAAGCACCTTGTTAAACCACTCTGACCTCCACGTCTCATCCAAGGGGCATTAAAACCGTCTTGTTAAGCTACTGTGAACTCCACGTCTCTTCCAAGGGGCATTAAAACCATCTTGCTAAACCACTCTGACCTCCACGTCTCTTCCAAGGAACATTAAAACCGTCTGGTTAAGCTACTGTGACCTCCACGTCTCTTCAAAGGGGCATTAAAACCATCTTGTTAAACCACTCTGACCTCCACGTCTCTTCCAAGGGGCATTAAAACCATCTTGTTAAACCACTCTGACCTCCACGTCTCTTCCAAGGGGCATTAAAACCGTCTTGTTAAGCTACTGTGACCTCCACGTCTCTTCCAAGGGGCATTGATATTGTCTTTTTATTCCACTGCGACCTCCACCCACCACTATTCCAAGGGGCATTGATATTGTCTTTTTATTCCACTGCGACCCCCACCAATCTTCCAAGGGGCATTGATATTGTCTTTTTATTCCACTGCGACCTCCACCACTCTTCCAAGGGGCATTAAAACCATCTTGTTAAACCACTCTGACCTCCACGTCTCTTCCAAGGGGCATTAAAACCATCTTGTTAAACCACTCTGACCTCCACCTCTCATCCAAGGGGCATTGAAACCATCTTGTTAAGCTACTGTGAACTCCACGTCTCTTCCAAGGGGCATTAAAACCATCTTGTTAAACCACTCTGAACTCCACGTCTCTTCCAAGGGGCATTAAAACCATCTTGTTAAAACACTCTGACCTCCACGTCTCTTCCAAGGGGCATTAAAACCGTCTTGTTAAACCACTCTGACCTCCACATCTCATCCAAGGGGCATTAAAACCATCTTGTTAAGCTACTGTGAACTCCACGTCTCTTCCAAGGGGCATTAAAACCGTCTTGTTAAACCACTCTGAACTCCACGTCTCTTCCAAGGGGCATTAAAACCATCTTGTTAAACCACTCTGACCTCCACGTCTCTTCCAAGGGGCATTAAAACCGTCTTGTTTACTACTGTGACCTCCACGTCTCTTCCAAGGGGCTTTAAAACCATCTTGTTAAACCTCTCTGACCTCCACGTCTCATCCAAGAGGCATTAAAACCATCTTGTTAAACCACTCTGACCTCCACGTCTCATCCAAGGGGCATTAAAACTGTCTTGTTAAGCTACTGTGAACTCCACGTCTCTTACAAGGGGCATTAAAACAGTCTTGTTAAACCACTCTGAATTCCACGTCTCTTCCAAGGGGCATTAAAACCATCTTGTTAAACCACTCTGACCTCCACGTCTCTTCCAAGGGACATCAAAACCGTCTTGTTAAACGACTCTGACCTCCATGTCTCTTCCAAGGGGCATTAAAACCATCTTGTTAAACCACTCTGACCTCCACGTCTCTTCCAAGGGGCATTAAAACCATCTTGTTAAACCACTCTGACCTCCATGTCTCTTCCAAGGGGCATTAAAACCGTCTGGTTAAGCTACTGTGACCTCCGCGTCTCTTCCAAGGGGCATTAAAACTGTCTTTTTAATCCACTGCGACCTCCACCACTCTTCCAAGGGGCATTGATATTGTCTTTTTATTTCACTGCGACCTCCACCACTCTTCCAAGGGGCATTACTATTGTCTTTATATTCCACTGCGACCTCCACCACTCTTCCAAGGGGCATTAAAACCGTCTTGTTAAGCTACTGTGACCTTCACGTCTCTTCCAAGGGGCATTAAAACAATCTTGTTAAACCACTCAGAACTCCACAGCTCTTCCAAGGGGCATTGAAATGTTGTTTTTAATTACCTCTAACCTCCACGACTCTTCCAACGGGCATTGCATTTCCTCCTAATTTTAGTCAGCTTTTTCTTTTCAATTTATAGGCTAACACTAAGGGAGACGCACTCCCCAATAATAGGTTGAAGGTTTTTAGTATGCTATAATCCACGTCTGTTTCAAGGGGCATTGCAGTTCCTCCTAATTTTTGGAAAGCCTTCCATTCACTGCTTAGGCCAACAGTATACAGAATACCAAGTTGCTATAAATGGAAAAAACGGTTTAGTTAAGGCCCTCTGACCTCCATGTCACTTCCAAGGGGCATTGGAGTGCCTCGAAATTTTTGGTAGGCATTGCACTCACTGTATGCCCTATAACTGTGTAGCCGAACCGCTCCTTTTGGTACAGAAACATATCCTACAAGACATGTGTGGTTGACGGGCCTGATATTGATGTGAATGGTCCCTGTTCCTCCTGCTCTTTCTCCTTTGCCACCACCTCATCCATCATTCATCACCTGAAGCTTTGTTTTAACGGGAGTCATAGAACTGGGATACTAGCAGGAAAACATCCAGCAATCCTCGGAGGAGGTAGGATATGCGCCAAAACGCTGACCACCTCAGGTCTAGCCGCTACTACATGCATGTGCTTGCATTCCAAGGAACAGAAAGCTAAGAAGATGGATGGCCTCATGATCATGAATAATTTACTCATTGTGTAGGAGGCCGACCACTGCTGCTGTCTACCTTCTGAACTTTGTGTTGTAGCCTGATTGAGCCAGGACCCGCAATCCTCTATGTCTGGAGGACGTGTTGCATCCCAGTGTCCAACTGTGTCCCGGCTTCCACAATATTAACCCAGTGTGAAGGCGTCAGTGAGAGGGACCATCCCTGGCCACATTCGCTTGTCCACGTGTTTGTGGTTAGGCTGTCCTTCCCACTAAATGCACTGGGGAGGGCACAGGTAATGTTTTGGTATGCCGTTTGTGTATAAGGCGCACCGGGACAAATAGGGGCGGCTGGGGACCGTTTATGGACACCCGGCCGCCCCCAGGCGGCTGGGGACCATGTGTGGGCACCCGGCCACCGAGCGGCTGGGGACTGAGTATGGATACCAGGCCACCGACGCAGCCATGACATGGTGGCCGGCGTATGCCTCCACAAGCCTAAAAGGCCTCATTTCAAGTGCAAGCAAGCTAGCAGTATGGTATTGCAGCCTGGGGGTGGGTGGGTGGCAGGCAGGCTGCACACATACGCTTGCATTCCAAGAAAACAAAGCAGATGCTAACTACTATCATCATCATCATGCTCTTCACCTTGGCACTCTCAACTCCCCTGATGGAGAAGCCAGGGCCCACCGGAGGAGTCTGGTTGTCTGGTGGGCTCGGCCAATGCTGCCCTAAAGCAGGCCAGGCTAAGAAAAGTGTGGGGAAGGTTACCGGGACAAGTAGGGGAGGCTGGGGACCGAGTATGGACACCCGGCCGCCCCATGGCGGCTGGGGACCGAGTGTGGACACCCAGCCACCGGGCGGCTGGGGACTTAGTATGGATACCAGGCCGTTGACGCAGCCATGACATTTCCCGGTGAATGCATTTGTCACGGTTGAAAGCAATACAAAAGTGCAAAAACACATAAAAAATGCTACCTGTGAACATAGCCCAAGGAGTGGAGGAGTATTTTTGTTTTCGGTTATTTATTTTACCTTATACACAAGTCTTTACCCTGGAAAGGCTGTTCCTTAACATATTTCACAGGAAAGCAGTTTCAGTTTCGTTTTTGAACGTTTTATTGCGAGCCCGTAAAAGTGGCTTAATACCTCTGACCAAGTTGTTGACAGCAGTGACCTGGGGGTCAGAAATGCTTCCTGGGGCGATCCCCATGCTGTCCCCATGTCATTTGAGCACTGTCACTATCGTTTTGGGCACTTTTTAGGCTTTCTACAGACTGCCAGGGGTGCCGCCGCAAAAATGCTCAGGTCTCCCATAGACTAACATTGGGCTCGTTGCTCGGGTCGAATACCCAAGTATCACGGTGAGCTCGGCCCGAGCTTTGAGCACCCGAGCATTTTAGTGCTCGCTCAACACTAGTTATCACCTTTCCAGAGGTGATAACTTGCTGATCAGTGGGTGTCCAACCATTGGGACCTGCACCAATCGGCAAATAGAGGCTCCTTTGTCCTGTTATAATGGAATGGAAGAGCACATGCTCAACAGCAGCTCCATTCATTCCTCATTGGGATGCTGAGCATTTTTCCGGCAGCCTTGTAGAGAATGAATGGGAGGGTGGATGGACGTCTGATCTGCCTCTCCATTACGGAATTGAAATAGAAGCACCCCCGTCAGGAAATGAAGTGTCATCAGTGATGTCAATTTCAGGGTCTGGGCTGGGCTAGTCCGTACTCTACTTAGCATGTGGCCATTCCAGCATGTGTCAGTTCATTCCAACATATGCTCAGTATACGTTCCTTGCTCTCTATTCCTTTGAATGACAATGTGCTGCCTTGCTGTCTCTAAAGACAAGTGACAAGCTGGCAAGTGCACATCAAGAAGGGGAGAAATCTGTGAGCAGGGAGAACAGAAACCAGTCCAGACCCCCAAAACAGACGTCACTGATGATGTCACATTTGAGGGCGGTGACATGTTTCAGGGCTGGGCTGGTCTCTGTTCCCCCTGCTTGCTGCGTTCTTTTCAATGCACACTGACAGTGCACTTTCTTGATCACTTCTCTTTAGAGCCAGGGGGTGAGCACACTGTCAGTGCGCATTCCAAGGACTATAGAGCATGGCGTGCGTACTGAGCACGCGTTGAATTGACAACTGGTGCATGCTCTGTTCAGCAGGAGCTCATGCAGCCCCTGAAATGAATGTCACTGATGACGCTTCTGACGCGCCCCCTGGGCCGTGTGTGCACGTGTGTGGGATACCCAGAGCCGGGTCTCTGGGGGTTGTAGTCTCCGTGGCGGCGACCCGGTCCCGTGGCTAAGGGTGGTCAAACCAATGGCAGTCTTTCATGGGGTTTTTATGGTTTTATGTCCGACTACGCCACCCGTGGATTGCGGTCAGTGCGGACCGCCGCTGCAAGGCCGACTGCTGGGGCTGATGGTGTATACAGCTGAGGTAGTGTGACTCCCCACGGGAAGAGTGCAGCCCCAGGGCAGTGTAGTAGATGGTGGGGGTGATGGTGCGGGCGTCCCAGCACTAGTAGTGCTGTATGCGGTGAGAAAGCACAGAGACAAGGTGTTGCAGTTCAAGTTCTTTACTCACAGTTCTCATCCAGGTCACTTGTGCACAGATAGGACCGCCCGAGCCGTGCTGCGTCCATCAGGCAGGGGGCTCGATCAACCCCCAGGTAATTCCGGAGTGTGGCACAGGACTCCCTTCTATCCTTTCGTCAGCCGTGCCCCACCAGTGACACTACTTCTGTCCAGCTGCCTCGGGTCTTCTCTTGGGAGGCTGGGTGTCCACTTCCCTGACCCTATGTGGTGTGCCTTTCTAGTAGGTGTAGTGAGGGGTCGCACCAGTAAATGGTCACGACCGCCGGTCCTTGGCTGAGGATTAGTTGCCTCCACCAACTTGGGATCCGGTACCCTGTTCTGCCAACCCGTCACCCGCAATCTCCTGGGTCCTTAGGGTTCCTTCTGCTTTCGTGTCTCTGGGCCTCTCTTGGTGTTCTGTTCCTTTCTGTTTCTGTTCCTTTCTGTTTCTGTTCCTTTCTGCTGGCTCTGGCCTCCACTCCAGGCCTGCCTCGTGGAGCTGGGCCCAGACTGAGCCACAGCTCCCTGTCAGCCCTCTCTGGCTGAACTCCTTCTCTCCTCCTCCTGTCTGACTGTCCTTCTAAGATGGTGCCCACCTTTTATACCTCCCTCTCTGTGCATGAGCCCAGGTGACTTGCAACCAATGGGCTCCTACCTATGCCCAGAAACCCTCCCCTCATGCTCCTACATCACTGGGTTTTCCTCCCCCCTCCCCACTCCAGCCAGGGACATGTTCTGTCGTGCCTGCATTACTGTACTAATGGGAGCACCGTTGAGCTGTCCCCCGGAAATGGTGTGTGTGTGTGATGCATGCAGCCAACTGAGTCCCGGTCCACACACCATCCTTACCCGGGAGTGGGATATCACACCTCTGGTTGAGGTGCAATACCCCTGTAGCGACCGAACCCTCGGGGCGCTACACTTCAGCAGCTGTGGTATTGACCGCAGCTCCGACCCCCTGATGATGTCTCCCAGTATACACTGGGGATTCTCAAATGAAACGTCATTGGAAGTAAAAAAAAAAAGCAGTCAGGAAGTTAGAGTAGAGAGGTAACGGTGGGGACTTTTTAATTGAAGTATATTAGAAAAGTGATTGAATTACTAGATTGACTATATAGACATTTAGTATAAAAATCACCTTTTGTTTTAGACCACCCCTTTAATACATTGCAGCATTTCCAAGAGGACATAGGGAAGATTTATTACGCTAAATGTACCAGAAAAACTTCCTTTCGTGACTGACATCATATGTGTTATGTGTTTTACACTCTTTCAGCGCTTTGTCCAACAAGAGGGCGCGACCTTGCAGGAAAGGGGAGCATAGTCTAACGGAAAAGGGGCAGGACCTAAATGTGACTCAGTGCACCAACAAATGTGCTAAAAGTTTGCAGCACATTTTTGGCACAAAGTAAGCAGATTATTAGGTGGTATCAAACTGCATCAAAGTGCACAAATATTGCCACACAAGAGTACAGAGGAATAACACCATTTTTCTTTATGAAAACCTTTGCTGAAATCAGCATTAACGTTTGGATGCATAAATTGTGAATTTCCGACTCTCTCTTCCTGTTTTTCTGCAGATTGCTCTCACAATAACAAGGCTTGGAATGAAAGGTGTTAATGAGGCAAGCAGCTAATTATGTCACTAATTGTGCTGTCAGGAGAAGCAGGCTGCTGGACGTCATGTTGCTTAACACCGAAACTTTATTAATCCTGAGCAGAGGCCATAAATTTCCCGTATAGATTAGTGAGTAGTCAGGATGAGCACAAGGGATACAATGCATGTTTTCCACACTCTAGTTAGTCATTAGCAAATGAACAGATACCAATAATAGAAGCGGGAGCACGACTGTGTCCATGCCCATTCACTGCAGACAAGAACTCCCTGACCCATAAATAATAACTAGAATCCAAGGAAGCTGCTGCCTTCTCCAGGTGTCCGAGCTGAATGCATCACCCTGAACAAGCAGTGCCCTCTGCCTGCTATCAGACAGATTGGCTACTAATTATTAGGATAGATCTGTGTTTGGAAAGATTTAATTAGTTGCTATGCCCTAACGAGAGATAATTTTTCGTAACAGACAATCTGCAAATCACCATATTCAAAAAGTATGTCATATTACACCTCCCAAAAATGTACATCAATGTTCCTGCCACTTAGTGTCTCACTTCGGTTTAATTTATTGTCCGCTGCCTGTTGTCAAGTATAATCCATCCGTAGAAGCAGAGACACAAAAACGGATTACAGGAAGTGGGGGCAGCACTTTGTCTCTCTGCTCCTGCTCTCCTGTATGCCATAGTGCACACATGCATAACAGAGAGGCAGGATTTTAATTCGGGGCAACCTTCTGTTTAATTTATTGTCCGCTGCCTGATGTCAAGGTTAATCCATCTGTAGCAACAGAGACGCAAAGACTGATTACAGGAAGTTTGGGCAGCACTTTGTCTCTCTGCTCCTGCTCTCTTGTCTGCCATAGTGCGCATATGCATAACAGAGAGGCAGGCTTTTAATTCAGGGGAGACATGATATTTTCCAATAGCAAGAGCAATTCATGCTTAGAAGTGAAAGAATGTTCTAGATCCTATAGTGATGGCAGAATGCCGATGAAGTGAAACAACCTACTGCATTAAACACTATTTTAATTTATTGTGAATGGTGATGGCAGCAAGACCATGCTTGTGATGAAGCCAAAGTATTGCCCTAGACCACACATGTCAAACTCTGGCCCATGGGCCAAATCTGATCCTCAGGGTGGTTTTATTTGGCCCACCACCCCAGAACCACCACTTCTAAGTGGGGCCATTATACTGTATGGAGGACTATGTGGGGCCCATTATACTGTATGGAGGACTATGTGGGGCCCATTATACTGTATGGAGGACTATGTGGGGCCCATTATTCTGTATGGAGGACTATGTGGAGCCCATTATTCTGTATGGAGAACTATGTGGGACCAATTATTCTGTATGGAGGACTATGTGGGGCCCATTATTCTGTATGGAGGACTATGTGGGTCCATTATTCTGTGTGGAGGACTATGTGGTACCCATACTACTGCATGGGGGACTATGTGGGTCCATTATACTGTATGGAGAACTATGTGGGGTCCATTATTCTGTATGGAGGACTATGTGGGTCCATTATTCTGTGTGGAGGACTATATGGTACCCATAATACTGTATGGAGGACTATGTGGGTCCATTATACTGTATACTGGTTGGCCCTCAGCTTTGTTCAAGTTTTTAATTTTGGCCCTCTGAGTGTTTGAGTTTGACATCCCTGATCTAGACAAACCTTGGTTCCTGTGTGTTTCCTGCGAGTAAGGCCAGTTCGAGGCACGTACAAATCAACAGTGGGCTTCCTCTCTTACAAACCTTTAGTTCGACAGGGGTAGAAAATGTTGATTAGATTGCCATGAGCCCCACAAGCCAAGTTGGCCCTGGCATCTGGCCATGTTCGATTGATTCTGACGCAGGTCCTTTTTGCAGGTTACACACTTTTCATTGTGATGAATTACAGTTGGAGTTTGTGTTGAGTTTCAGATTTTTGAAGGTTTTTGCAGTCTAATGATATTTCTATTTAAAAGGAATCTGTCACCTGATTCATGCTGTCCAAATCACAGGCAGCATGATTCAGAGCCTGGCTGCACAATTGCAGCAAAGTATATTTTCTCTGAAATGCTCTAAAACCTGGAGTCACACAGGGGCCCAAGAGGTGTCCAGCTCCCAAACATGTGGAATTGTGCATTATGATGAGCTATTGGACTGTAGAAGACCCATATATTGTTCTTGCACAGGGCCCTTTTCTGTTTCTGTCCACCAGTCTGTTTCAGAGAATGTATACTTCAAGGATCTGGCTGAGGACCATAGTTATAGACAAGACTAGTCTGGCACCGCCCCTGAGGAACTTCTCCCAGTGCCCCTAGAGGTGATTGACAGGTCTCTCACATAGCAAGAGGAGCTGTCAGTCGCCTACAGAAGTACCGGATTATTCTAGCCTCTGGCTATGGTCCCTGGTTGGATATTTAAAAGGTTTCTTCTCTGAAACACTGGAGGGTTTCAGAGATAAACACAACTGGTTGCAATTGTTCCTCCAGGTGACAGGTTCCCTTTAAAATTAGACACAAATTTAGAGAAAGTTCTTTCTGTGTAACTGTGAGATTGATATAAAACTATGGATAGATGGTAGATGTGGATAGAGGGGGAACGCAGTAACACACGAATGCAGCATCAGACTACACACAGGGTTTGTTTGTAGTCTGTCACCATGGAGATAAATAGCTCTGCATTGCAGCTGAGTATGACGCACCCCCTGGGCCATGGGGTACTCGGTAGCCGGGCCGGTCGGTGCTGGGGGTGTCACAGTGGCGGTGACCCAGGGCGGTCAATAAAAGGGGAATAAAGAAAAGGGAATAAAGTTTTTATATATAATGTTCGTGACGCCACCCGTGGTATGCGGCTATATGGAGCCGACGCTGCGGTGCAGATCCTCTGGAGCTGATGGTGACGCAGCAGAGTTGGTTAAGCTCTCCACAGGCAGAGCTAAGCTCCAGTGCAGTGTAGGGATGATTGGATGAGGTAGATGTTGCGGTGCAGTGTGGTGCAGGTGATGGCGCAGATAATAATTCTAGGACACAGTGGGGATGCAGTCTTCTGATTTACTCACAGTTGTCAGACTCCAGGTTACCAGCGCCAGGGTAACCTCCCACGCTGTCCTGTGTTTACCAAGGCAGGGGTTCAGCTATCTCCCAGGTGTTTCAGGAATACATAACAGGACCCCATTCTGTGTGCCTTCCTCGGTTGTCTTCCTGCGCTGGTGACGCGCCCCCTGGGCCGTGGGGTACTCGGTGCCGGGCCGGTCGGTGCACGGGATGTCACAGTGGCAGTGACCCGGTCCGTGACCCAGGGCGGTCAATAAAAGGGGATTATAGTTTTTATAGTTTAATGTGCGTGACGCCACCTGTGGTATCCGGCTATATGGAGCCGCCGCTGCGGTGCAGATCCTCTGGAGCTGATGGTGACGCAGCAGCGTTGGGACAGCTCTCCACAGGCAGAGCTTAGCTCCAGGGCAGGAAATGGTGATGTTATAGATGTTGCTGTGCAGTGTAGTGCAGGGGATGGCGCAGATAATAACCAGTCCACAACTTAATGGCGGTTTCCTCTTATCTTTACGTGCGGTGGTTAGGCAGACTGGGGCACGGGTACTAGCTGGTAGTAGAGGTCCGGGCGGCCTGGAAGCAAGTTGGGAATCCACCTCGCCAGGTGAAGTTGTAGGCCTTCCTTCTGCGCTAATCTCTTTGGCCCTGCTGCTTATAGCGGTGCTGTGGCCCTCGTCCCTGAGTAAAACATCTTTGTGCTCACCCGTATGGCAGGCAGCTCGGTCCTTCCTGGAGTGTCGCTCCCACGTGGCGGTGCTGGGCCCTATGCGCTGCTGAGCCTCCGGGCGTCTGATGGGGCCAGGAGACCTGCAGTCTTCTGCCCTCCAGTTTCTGCTGCTGGGCCTTCAGTGCCCCACAACCTTGGACTCCGGCGTCTGGTTCTTCTACACTCCTTTCTGGGGTGAACTGCCGTGCAGCTCCACTCCCCAGGTCTTTCCTCTTCGCTGTCCTGTCTTCAACTCCTCTCACTAACTCTAACTAACCCCGCCTCCAGATTCCAGTTGCTAAGGGGAGGAGCTCCCCTTGCTGGTCTGGAGCCAGGAAAGTGTTGCATGCTAGTATACCTGATTAGGGGACCCCTGCTTGCTTCCAGGCATGGCATCACCTCTTGCGAGGGAGGCAATGCCACCGTGGCAACCGGACCCCTGGGGTGCCACACTGGCTCTCACCCTCCTGCCCTGCGCCTCGCAACCATAGTCCCAAGCTGGTAGCCTCGGATTTTGGCGGGCAACATGCAGTCCCCTGAATCCTATGCGGCTACCTTTTTAGCGATTTAGTTGCGGTTGTGAGCAGCTGCACATTGAAAGTACAGTAGCCTCTGGTTTCTAGATGAGCCTTGTAGTTCTCCACTAGTTAGGGGCCGGTCCCCTTTGCGGCCTGATCCCTCCACGTTCTTGTAGATTCGGTCGCACGGGTGGCTTCCGCACTCGCCGTGCCCCTGGGACCCTCTCTCTTCTTGGAGACTTTCCTCTGCTCCCGTCCTCTTCCAGTCTGTCCTCCTGGGCCTCTCAATTTATGCCCGCTCCTCTCTCTTCTGAGCAAAGCTTCTACAGAGCTCCTGCTCCCACTCCTTCTCCTCTCAGACTGAACTGTCTCTACACACTCCCCCTTCATCCAAGATGGTTCCCTCTTTATACTCCTACTCAAGTGCTCCCCTGTCCTGCTTCCTCCACCCACACCCACTACATGGTTCCCCCTCTCTCGGTGCCCCCCACTTCCAACCAGGGACAGGGCTCAGCATAAGCCAGTGCATCTTGCCCCGCCTGCTGGTTTGGAATGGTGTAGTGTTGGATGCAGGTGGGTGGGTCCCGGGCAGTACTCCCTCCTTACCTGAGAGTGGGGTACCACACATCTGGGTGAGATGCAGTACCTCTGTGGCGACTTAACCCGCAGGGGCGCCACACATACACACAAGAGCAGGATATTTTAAAGACTTTTTGTAAAGTTGCCTACTTTGTTAGTGCAGATATAGAAAGTGAATGCTAAAATGTAAAAAAAAATCATCTCAGCACTCGGCAACATGTATAGGATGGCTCAAAGACATTTCTTATAATATTATAGCATGCATAGCTTCTTCCCCACATATATACTGTATACATATGCATAACTTCTATATGGCAAATATAATAACTAAGCATTAGACCAGAACTAATGACTGAAGAATGACCATGTCTACACTTCGGCTGCCATTGTAGAAGCCTAATGTATAAAATGTGTCGATCGGTCACTCATTCCCTGTGGTTTCATCAACTACAAAGGATTCTGAAGAACTCCTAATTATTTCCTTGATTGAAATGGTTGTAACAATTCTTAAGCTTACAAATTAGAAGGCATTGTTCTCCGGCTGAGATGTTCCCTTCCGTGAACGTCTGCTAGAGAGGTCATGGAGAGGCGAATCGCGTGTGCCTGTTTGCTAAGGGAAGAAGCGTCTTATGCAGATTGTTTAATGTGCTTGAGGTTAATATTCTCAAGGTGTAACCGGTTTCACCAATTGCAGCCAAATAAAAAAAAAAAGAAGCAATCCCAGATGTTAGTGTCAAGAGTGACCTCAAGACCTCCTAGCCTTGGCCGTGCTTTTGGAGTCATAGGGATACCATTTAATCCTGCTTTTGGGTTTGTTCCTTAAAGCACGACAGAATAAGGACTTGTGTGCAAAACCTAGTATTACAACATTGTGGTGTAAACTGTGATTGTCCTCTTGAAGCACAAGACAATGCTTGTAGTGAAACGGTCTATTGCTGAGTATTTTTAACACCACAGTCCTTGACTGATACCAAATGTTTCTCCTGGGGACTTTTTGGACCTAGCCTCAGTTTCCACATGGTGGACCCAGTATAATACACCCAAAAGATGGGTGCTGGGTATTAATTAGAAATGGGCTGATCGATTTGCGAATGTCCGGTCCATTGGCCAGGTTTGTAGTCTCTGGCCGCAGGGCGGGAGGCTCGCTAATCTCTTACCTTGGTTAGCCAGGCTGGCATGAAGTAATCTGTGCATCAAGTTGCAACTATGATGTCACACCAATTCGGCTAATCAAAAGCCACACCAGACTAGTAGTCTCAAGAATCGATCCACCCATCTCTAAGCTATTAGCCGAACCCAAATTAATTAATTTGGATATGTAAATTGCTTCTTCAGAGAGGAAGAGGATTTAAACTCTAGTACAGCCTATTGTAAGTAGCAATTTTAAAAGTTGGTGTCGACCTTTTAACAAGTCTTGCCACATCACTTAAGATAAAAGCCAAAACAGAATGCCTATTTGCAGACACGTGTTTTGGGTTTCAGCCTCTCCTCAGTGCAAGGCAAGATATCTGATTTGGCTGTATGAGAGGCCTTTGATTGGCATCAAAGGGGTAACATCTTTCCTTGTGGAGGGTGACATGCCTTACATATCGGTATAAGGAGACTTATAGGCCATACAATGCTCCTCTGGGAAATGAAATATGCAAATTGCTTCTTCAGAGAAGAAGAGGACTTGAACGTCTCATTACACCAGTATGTCACTCCACAAAGAGAGAGAATACCCCTTATACCCCAGTCAAAGGCCTCCCATACAGCCAAATTGAATCTCTTGCTTTACACTTAGGAGGGGCAACACCCCAAAACACATGTTTGCAAATAGAGATTCTGGTTTGGCTTTTATCTTAAGTCATGTGGCAAGCCTTTTTAAAAGTGTGATATTGACTTTTAGGATTACTACTTCCAGTAGGTAGCACTAGAGTTTAAGTCCTCTTCCTCTCTAGAGAGGCAATTTGCATATTTAATTTCCTAGTGGAGCATTGCATGGCCTATAAGTCTCCTTACACCGGCATATCACTTTCCACAAGGAGAGATGTTACCGCTTAGACCTCATTCTCTGGATGTCAGTAAAGTCTCAATCATTTGTGCTTCTTTCCAGCCTCTACTTTTTTGTGATCAACCAGTTCAGTTTACACCTTTAGTGACAAATAAAAGCTGAATTAGTGAAAAAACATTATTAGATGCCTCCATTGAAGTGAATATTAAAATGCATGAGCACCTTTAGAGATACCATTGACGGCCATTGAAGTGTCATGGTCAGCCATAAGATCAGCAGGACCATTTTCTTTGCAAATGTTCAACAACTCGAATTACCTCTATTACCTAACTATTTGTTGTTCTATGCAAAGTAAGATTTCTCATGTCGCCTCTCCTGACCTCCATGATTACTACCCATGTCTAAAGTTCATCTAATAAAAAAGAAGGGCTATTGTGTTTTTTCCTCGATTCTTCCTGTATGACCAACCACGCAGTAAACCCTATATGCATGTCTTATGGTATCTTTATTATATGGGGCAGACAGTCCAGGGTCCTGATTTTACAATGCACATAGATTTGTTGGCCAAGTAAACAACAGAATACGCCATCGAAGAATTACATTTAATCTTACAAGGAGTTCCCTCAGTATTAAGAACTCTCTGGCTGTGAAACCATGACACTACTGAGGAGGAAGCCTGGCTGTAATCCCAGGGACACGTCCCATTATTTCCTTCATTCACCAAATAGATCATTTGTGCCAAATATGCGAGTATGACAATATTATGCAGGCAATGGCTGAAAGCAGACGAGCTGCGCAGGTGGCCTGGGATCACGTACAATGTCTAATCTTACACGTATCACAAATTCCATGATCAGTAGAATGTTTTCACAATGACTGAAATGTGTAAAAGGGCATTTCTATCAAAAATATATATACTTGTCTTCACTCCCTTCTGAGAAATTGCTGAAAATCACTTTAAAATTGTTTCTGGGCGACTGTATGACAATTCTTACATCCGCAATTATAGTTCCTTCAGATGTGGTCAAACATTTAGTTTAATTGTGAGTAGCTCGAGAATGGATTTTATTGGGTCTACATGAGGAAAATTATTTTGAGGGCCCACTCTTTATCTGTACAAGATATGTGCATGCTAATCTTAAGACCCCTGTACACATTAGACAAAAGTCCGATAAACCCGCTGGTGTCGTTGAGATGTATAGGGTCTTCTCTCCAGCTTCTCCCCTGATAGATAATGTTGCAGGAGATAAGGATTCATCATGTCCGATTTTGGACTGCCAGTCCTTTTGTTCTTGGTGAGATAAGCTGCCCCTGAGGAGTCTGAAAGCAACTCTCTCCTAGGGAACATTGGAGCACTTGGTAGAGAGGAGCATTCTTTGTATGGAGGAGTCAGGAAAGATAGCTGCT
Organism: Phyllobates terribilis; assembly: GCF_046119375.1. Lineage (NCBI taxonomy): Eukaryota > Metazoa > Chordata > Amphibia > Anura > Dendrobatidae > Phyllobates > Phyllobates terribilis. Next base: position 263,521,138 of record NW_027362772.1, on the reverse strand, counting down.
GGTCGAATGATCAGCTAAACCATCGTTCACCATCTTTCTATTGTGTATGTGGCCCCTTAGTTGTTCCCATTGCACACACAGGACATATCCTTCATCGGGTCTAACAGGCAGGGTTGGACAGGCCCACCAGAGAACCGGAGAATCCTCCGGTGGGCCCTGGCTGCTCCTTCAGGAGAGTTCATAGTGCAAACCTTGCAGCTGCTATGGGGCTCTTGAGTGGGGGAGAAAGGTGGGCCCTCAGAATCAAATCCTCTGGTGGGCCCAATGTTCTTTAGTCTGACACTGATTTGCCTTGTTTTGTATTCTAGGTATTTTACAGCGTTTAGGGTCCACTTTCCCAAAAATGGATAACCCCTTTAATTGCATTTTTCTGTTTTGTCTTTCTGCTTTTGCTGGTTCTCCACATTTATCAAAATGGAGAACACTGCTAACAGGTGTCTTGTAAATCAATCCATAAGACATACTTGATAAGGAAATTAGATTGTGAACCTCAATGGTGACAGTGATGACAATCTCTGTAAAATGCTGCGGAATATGTTGGCGCTATATAATCAAGCATTAAAGAATAAATAAAACCCAAAAGGCAAGTGATTGAATTCTATGTAATATCCAAATGGGTTTATCATCTGCTGGACCTTAGGGTCTTTTATATTAAAGAGGTTGTCTCATAAATAACATTTATCACTTATGCACAGGATAGATGACAAATCTATGTAGTGATTGCACATGCTCACTATCACTCCATCCACACAGAAGTTGGACTCTCGGTAATCATATATTGTATCATCTATCATGTGGATAATATGCTTTCTATGAAAAAAACCCTTTAAAGTGGGTCTGTGACTTACCATAAATGAGTAATTTTTTATCTGGTGGAAATGCTGCTGTTTTCTTGAATCCGGCGATGGTTTTCTTTTGTACCTGTGCCTCTCAGTTCATGAATACAGCCCCCTCTTCCCTGTATGTAAATCTAGTCTTGTTGACTAAGTGGGTGTGATCCTAAGCTCTTCTCTGTGGTAGTCTTCCGTAAGACCACGCCCAATTAGATTAAAAGACCTTGCATGCAGGGAAGAGGAGGCCATATCTCAAGAAAGGAGAGGCGCAGGAAAGTAAGAAAAACATCGCCAGATTCAGGAGAACAGCGTCATTTAAACCAGGTGGGAAAAAAAACTACATTTATTGCAAGATACAAGTCTTCGTTAAGCTCCAGGTATCGTAACACAGTCAAGACACAATAGGACATACAAATATAGAATTTCTTTTACTAAGTAATAAAGTAAAAGGTCTGCTGCATTTAAAGGGTTTGTTCTAATTGGATGGCCCCTCCCCCTATGGTCATGAACTTTGCAGACATGATGGAGGGAAGTCTCTGCTTGGTACCACCTTTGTATGAGACAGAGTGGAGAATAATTACACACAGATTGGTAAAACTGTGGCCACCTATTTATTTGAATGGCCACCATGTAACACCAGATTTCTCCTACCCACTGTATGAGACATACAGCATGTACCTGCCTACACTTGCAGAAATAAATGCAGCTTATCCAGCATTAAACAGGCACGGATAACCTGATTCAAGCAGTATATCATTTACTGTGCTTCTTGCTGTAGTTTTGATACATCACTGTTTTATCTGCTGCATCTCTGCTAGTCTTCTCAATGATCAGCTCTGTTTAACCCCACCCTTCCATTGATTGACAACTTTTTGCCTATACTGTGTGTGAAGACACTGGGTCTTCCGTGGGCATAATACTACTCAGACAACACAGGGTGAGGGTAAAACAGTGTGGTAATACTTTATTGAACCACCAAAAAAGACAATAAACAGTCCCAGCAAATACCAAAGATGGTGCAAAATTACACAGTCTCACCCTTCCGCTCCACCCACCTGGGATAGAACAGCTGTGACTTTGGGACTTGCAGGGCCAACTACCTCAACCAGTGGCCCACCGCTTTTGGCGGGCCCCCACAGATAGAAGGTAGCAGCAAACTTAGGAAGCCGACAGTCCATCGAGGTACGAGGCCAGGAGACCCGAGGGTCCCACCCTGGCCTCTTTGAGAGTTTCCATGGGGTCAGATGACCGGCTGGTTCCAATCTGGCTTCTCTGAATGTCAACATGAGTTCCAGGCCACCGGAGGTTCCCACCAGGCAACCCCAAACAACATATCCATGGGGCCAGGTGACTTCATTGTCCCAACCTGGTCTCCCCAAATGTATCCATGAGCTCTCTGATGGTCAGTGGAGCAGATCCTTATGTTTCCAGTCAGGGGCATATACCCTTAGGCTGGGATCATGTAGAATCCAAATCTGTGTCCCCTTGGATAAAGCCATGCTACCAAGCTGAAGGTCTGAAGAGAGTCTGATCTTTGATTCTACTTGTAAAGTAGTTTTCAATTCTCCTTGTAAAGTCTCTCTGCCACAGAGGCCTTGTTCCTTAAATAGTTCACATTTGATCTTCAAGTACACATCCACAGGGCAAGGATTAGGTAGGGTATTATTCCACAGGGCTCAGGTCTCATTGTTTGAGCATCTAATCAATTTATATAGTTGGTATAGCAGGGGTCTCTTTAAATCAACATCTAGCTGGCTTTAGTACAATATACAATTAGCATATTAACAAACATTATTATTTCCAAACCAACAGAAGACAACATTCAAGTTTATCCACACAATAGTATGTCCTCCTTGATCAGCCACAGAAATACACATACATTCACAAGTTAACACAAACACAATAGTGTATTTCTCTTGGCTTAACAAATCTACATGTCTGGCTGAATAAGATAAAAAGCTGTTTCGTCACACTTAGCTTTAATAGAAAGCTGGCAATCAATGGTAGGAGGTGGGGATAGCCACAGTTTATGAATATGGAGGACTACAAAGCAGGCGCTCATCCCTGAAAGGACTAACAGAGCAGCAGCAGATAAAACAGTGTTTTATCAAAACTACAGCAAGATGCTCATCACTAGAACCAGGGTTTCTACTACTATATTATGCTACAGCATCTCCCTGGTGATAGATTCTCTTTAACATGGTTGTCTGAGCCAATAGTATTGATGAACTCTTCTTAACAGAAGTCATCAATATCAGATCATTGGAGGTCCAACACTCGGCATTCATGCTTATCTACTGTTATTAGTTCTGCCAAAAATGATGCTCAGCTCCTATTTAAAGAGAACCTATTACCATGAGAAAAGTGTCCAGTTTATGCTTATACACTGCTCAAAAAAATAAAGGGAACACTCAAATAACACATCCTAGATCTGAATGAATGAAATATTCTCATTGAATACTTTGTTCTGTACAAAGTTGAATGTGCTGACAACAAAATCACACAAAAATCATCAATGGAAATCAAATTTATTAACCAATGGAGGCCTGGATTTGGAGTCACCCCCAAAATTAAAGTGGAAAAACACACTACAGGCTGATCCAACTTGATGTAATGTCCTTAAAACAAGTCAAAATGAGGCTCAGTATTGTGTGTGGCCTCCACGTGCCTGTATGACCTCCCTACAATGCCTGGGTATGCTCCTGATGAGGTTGTGGATGGTCTCCTGTGGGATCTCCTCCCAGACCTGGACTAAAACATCCGCCAACACCTGGACAGTCTGTGGTGCAAGGATGGATGGAGGATTGAGAGAGACATGATGTCCCAGATGTGCTCAATCGGATTCAGGTGTGGGGAACGGGCGGGCCAGTCCATAGCTTCAATGCTTTCATCTTGCAGGAACTGCTGACACACTCCAGCCACATGAGGTCTGGCATTGTCCTGCATTAGGAGGAACCCAGGGCCAACCGCACCAGCATATGGTCTCACAAGGGGTCTGAGGATCTCCTCTCGGTACCTAATGGCAGTCAGGCTACCTCTGGCGATCACATGGAGGGCTGTGCGGCCTTCCAAAGAAATGCCACCCCGCACCATTACTGACCCACTGCCAAACCGGTCATGCTGAAGGATGTTGCAGGCAGCAGATCTCTCTCCACGGCGTCTCCAGACTCTGTCACGTCTGTCACATGTGCTCAGTGTGAACCTGCTTTCATCTGTGAAGAGCACAGGGCGCCAGTGGCGATTTTGCCAATCCTGGTGTTCTGTGGCAAATGCCAAGCGTCCTGCACGGTGTTGGGCTGTGAGCACAACCCCCATCTGTGGACGTTGGGCACTCATACTACCCTCATGGAGTCGGTTTATAACCGTTTGTGTAGACACATGCACATTTGTGGCCTGCTGGAGGTCATTTTGGCTCTGGCAGTGCTCCTCCTGTTCCTCCTTGCACAAAGGCGGAGGTAGCAGTCCTGCTGCTGGGTTGTTGCCCTCCTACGGCCCCCTCCATCTGGGACATCATGTCTCGCTCCATCCACCAACGTCACATTGCACCACAGACTGTCCAGGAGTTGGCGAATGCTTTAGTCCAGGTCTGGGAGGAGATGGCACAGGAGACCATCCGCAACCTCATCAGGGGCATGTCCAGGCATTGTAGGGAGGTCATACAGGCACGTGGAGGCCACACACAATACTGAGCCTCATTTTGACTTGTTTTAAGGATATTACATCAAAGTTGGATCAGCCTGTAGTGTTTTTCCACTTTAATTTTGGGGGTGACTCCAAATCCAGGCCTCCATTGGTTAATAAATTTGATTTCCATTGATGATTTTTGTGTGATTTTGTTGTCAGCACATTCAACTTTGTGCAGAACAAAGTATTCAATGAGAATATTTCATTCATTCAGATCCAGGATGTGTTATTTGAGTGTTCCCTTTATTTTTTGAGCATTGTATTTTATTCCCACTGCTCCCCTGATTATTCTTTTTTTATCCGCCATACTGTTCCTGAGATCTGGGTCTTTTAATTGAGTGCTAATTTTCATAGACCTTAGGGGGCAGTGCCCACAAGGTCCTAATGGAGAGCAGCCTAAAGACACACCCCTGAGGAATCCTGTAAGCCACACCCCCTTAAAGTGGTAAAGACCATAAGAATTAGAACTAAATAAGAAGGCCCATATCTCTGGAACCGTATGAAGGATTGTAAAAATACAAAAAAGCTACACATGCAGAGGAGCAGCAGGATTAAAATAAGAGCAAAACTGGACACCTTTGACTTGGTGATAGTTGCTCTTTAAGAGCTGATTATGGGGGTGTCAGGAAACGGACCTCAACTGATCTGATATTGATGACCTATCCGAAGAACAGGTCATCAATATCATTAGTCCGGACACCACATTTAACAGCTGTCCTTTTAAATACTTCCATGACACTTCATTCTTTGAGCTGCTTTGTCACCATTGTCCCTGACCCACCTCTCGTTGTCCTCGCAGAAGTAACCTGATATTTTCTGCATATATGACCTGTCACCTTGACTGTAGCTCCGTCATCTAGAGGCCATCCTTGTCCATTAGCTTCTGCACCTGGAATATCAGCAGAAAACCAAAGTATCATTGTTCTTTCATTACCTGAAACCTCTGGGAAAAAGGCAAAATTCTGAAGTGGATTTTTTTTCCTCTTGTCTTTCTTTTTTTATGAGCCCTATTGTCATGTGCTGGGAGATTACAGGATGAGGTGTGACTATCTGCAGATACAATTACAGTCTTGTCTGTGTGTGTGCTCTACAGGTTAACATATCCCAGATGTGCTGGGTGTCTCATTGCTTGCTGTGTAAAGAGAGAGATGCAGCCAAGGAATCAGTGGGAGCAGCGCAACAGCTTGTCCCAGCTTAGACACAAAGCTCTGTGCTTATTTATTTTCTGTGCAGGCAGCACTCCCTGCAGAAAGGGAGGAAAGGCAGCTGGTGGCGGGCAGGAGGTATCTCCTCTCCTGGTGATTGAGGAGCATCGTTAACCATTTCTTGACAACACCGTAGTGTTTGGGCCCCAGCACTAGAGATGAAAATGCAAAGGAAGGCGATACATTATCATGAATTTTATAACTGCTGGGTACGAAGCAGGTTCAGAGTATGGTCCCGGTGTAAGGGGGAAGACAGGGACTGTCACGTGACTTCCCTCCTGAAAGACAATGTTTACAAAATGGTTCTGACATGTCATTTTATTGTATTTTGATGACTGTCGTAATATGTGAAAAATGCATGGAACGTTATGAGAACTAAGTGATTTGGTTACTGTGATGTAATTTAATGATTGTCCAATTTGAGTAATGTGTAGTGAATAGGGAAAGCACAGAGTTAGGTTTAGGACATAAGGTATAGTGTAGAGATTAGAGGTTAGATTAAGAAGGAAAATATACAGTGGTGGCCATATTAGTTAAGTAGGTGAAAGGTTACATTTCCCCATCAACAGACTGCTGGGGCAGACAGAGTAGGTTAGGATACAGCTAATGTGTTTGGGAGCAGCCCATTATGGGAGGGCAGAAGGGGGGGTGGTGGTCAGTTGAAAAGAGAGAGCATTTCCTGGTTTAGTCAGTTGGAGTCTAAGACAGTGAGAGCTGGAGGTTCAAGTGGGAAGTTCAGGTGCAAGCTGCAGTGGGCACGAGAAGTAGATACCGTAGATAGAAGTCTTGCGGAAATCTCTGTGATGACCGGGGCCTGTAGCCCGGAGTAGGCACTGGAATGCGTGTCTTATTGTCTTCGATGCGGAAAAGACCAGACGGGGAAAAGCGAGAGGGAGCGGTGGCGGGTCTCAGAAAAGCTGAGTTGCCGGATGGGGAGCCCCTAGGAACAACAGAATCTGTTGAGGTAGGGACAGTCCGAGCGGAAAGGAGACAAAGCTTTACAATGTACTGTGTGAACGGAACAACAACCGGAGGATGCTGTGCCCAATATCATATGTTGCATACTGTTGTATCTGAACTGTCCAGTAAAGTTAAACTTGTTGAAACGAACCGAGTGTCTCCTAATATGTGTGTGGCTGAACCTGGACCCTTGGACATGGATGTAGCAGAGGCTTCTGGCCTACAAGTGAGTGCAAAGCGAACCTTACAGCACAGCACACATGGAAAAGGTTACTGTTTATTAGTGGGGTGTCAGGGTGAAGATAAGCACCAGCAGGCCCACAGCACCAGCCCTGAGCCCAGCTTCACTGCTCCTTACAAATTTTCCCAATTTCTGCAATACATATATGGATCGGTGCATGTCAAAACAATTGGCACGAGCAAGGCTGTTCGGCACGGAGCCACTTCCAACTCAATGGTCCCATAGCAGTCATGTATCCTGTGCCACCACTGGCGATACACCACTAGACAGATGTGGTCAATCGTTAGTTTCCAATATGTATACTGGAACAAGTACAGGGGCAAACTCTTGAGGACCAAGTTAAGTCACCATTGGTCATCCAGAAAGAGTCTATAGATCATAGAATTGGGCTATGCATCGCTGAAGAGGGAGGCTATGTAGGCCATTTTTAGGACACATACACACTTGCTGTATGACAATCCTTAGATTCCTTAGATCTTGGATCCCCAACCTGTGTGATTCAGGTGCCAGATCTGACCCATGATGTGTGGATCTCCTCTGTTTGTCAGCTTGGTACCTTAGCACCAGGTCTAGCAAACAACTAAGAAGAGAAGGTTTCCAAATGATGACTTTTGTGAGTAGCCTTGCACAGAAGAGCAGATCTGAATTAGCACATACAGGTCAAGGTGTAGGATATTACTGCCAGTCAGAGAAGGTGCCCAAAGTTAGATGTGATAGTGACGCGCCCCCTGGGCCTGTGCGCTGCTGCTGTGCAGGGGGAATACCCGGAACCGGATCGCTGGGGGTTGTAGTTCTCCGTGGCGGTGACCCGGTCCGTGCCCAGGGTGGTCAAACCAGTGGCAGTCTATTTGTATGGTAATAAGTGTCCGACTACGCCACCCGTGGATTGCGGTCAGTGGGGACCGCTGCTGCAGACCACTGAGGCTGATGTTGTTTGCGCAGCTGAGTATGGGATGACTCCCCACGGGAGAAGTATTGCCTCAGGGCAGCTAATGTGGATGATGGTGGTAGTGATGGTGTGAGGGTCCCAGTACTGATGGTGCTGGTGCGGCAATGAAACACAGAGACTTGTGGTGCAGTTTCCAAAGCTTTACTCACTGTTGTTGTTCAGATCACTTCGGCCAGCAGTGACCGCCCGAGCCGTGCTGCGTCCACCAGGTGAGGGACTCGGTCAACTCCCAGGCAATTCCAGAGTGCAGTTCAGAGCTCCCCTCTCTTCCTTTCTACTGGCCGTCCCCACCAGTGACCCACCTTTGTCCAGCTTCCTCGGGCCTTCTGTTGGTGAAACCTCTCTCTGGTTTCCCTGACCCTATGCGGTATGCCTTTCTGGTGGATGTAGTGAGGGGTCGCACCAAGATGTGGTGACAACCTCCGGTTTTGGCTGAGGATTAGTCGCCTCCACCAATTCGGGTTCCGGTACCCTGCTCTGCCAACCCTTCACCCAGTATCTCCTCTGGGAATCTGGGGTTCCTTCTGCCTTCGTGTCTCTGGGCCTTTCTCTGTGTTCCTTGCTTCCTTTCTCCTCTGTTCCAGTTCCTTTCTTACTTTCCTTTTCCGTTCCTTCTCCTCTCTCCCTCTCTGCTGTCTCAGGCCTCTACTCCAGGCCTGGCTCTGGAGCTGGGCCCAGACTGAGCCACAGCTCCCTGTCAGCCCTCTCTGGCTGAGCTCCTCTCTGAACTGACCCTGATCTAAGATGGTGCCCACCTTATATACCTCCTTCTGACACCCGAGCCCAGGTGACTAGCAACCAATGGGCTCCTACCTATGCCCAGAAACCCACCCCTATCTGCTCCTACACCACTGGGTTTTCCTCCCCCTCCCCACTCCAGCCAGGAACAGAAGCTGTCATGCCTGCACTCTGTCTAGTGGGAGCACCGTTGGTCTGTTCCTCGGAAATGGGGTGTGTGTGGTGCATGCAGCCTACTGAGCCCTGGTCCACACTCCATCCTTACCCGGGAGTGGAATATCACACCTCTGGTCTGAGGTGCAATACCCCTGTAGCAGCCGAGCCCTCGGGGTGCTACATTCCCCCCTGGTAAATCACAGCACGTCCTCGGGCTGGAAAAGAGCAAAGACAATTCAAAAACATGCAATACTTTTTCAAAACTTTTCACATTAGAAACCGGCCGGCATTATTCAACTTCCCTTTATGGGAAACACTTTCTCTTTACTAGACATTATACTGCACTTTTAATATTACTGGAACTCTTTTGTCATATAACATTTTCTAGCAGCATATAAAACCATTCAGCATATCAAAATTTTTCTGGTAAAACATTTTAGTAAATTCTCTTCTTCACTGGCCACTGTGCAACTTGCGACCAGGTGTCCATTTTTCTATTAGGGAGATGGCTGCTCTCAGTCCTCAGCCAGGTAGGGAAGAGGGATGGCTGCTCTCAGTCCTCAGCCAGATAACTTAGGGAATAGGGCAACTTTTTAAACCGGTAACAGTCCCAACGGGGACCACACTCCACTCAGCAACAGTTTCTATACCCTTACGGGTAACTATATACAGTTACACTTTACCGCTCATTAGTAACGGTGTCCTCCTTGCGCACCTTCCTCATAATCTTCAGACCCGTCCGGGTCCTCTTGGCTTTCCTCGTACTGGTGGTACTGTAGCTCTTCCTCGGTTAGCCGGTTGACGTGGAGGGTGTACAGTCCTTTTGCGCCTGGGGAGTTCAGGCCTTGCGACCGGGCCTGGAGAGGGCCGCCGTTTATGATGCCCGGGGTCAGAGGGTGCGACTTTGGGCCTGGGCGCGGGCTGGTGGTGTCTGTGCCCAGGGCTGGAGGGCTCGGCTGCAGGGCTTGTTGCGGGGTCTGGAGCAGGTCGGTGTCTGCAGCGCCCGGGAGTGGCGGCTCCACCAGGGGGCCCGGGAGCAGGCTGATGCTGGCAGCGTCTGGGACAGGGAGACTCCTCTTACCTGCTCCCGCGACCGCTCCTGCATCACGCGTCTTCTCCTGGCGCTGGTCGGGGCCCGCGACGGCTGGGGCACTGCCGATGCTGGGCAGCTTAGTCTGCTGCCGGTCCGCCATCTTGCTCTCCGTTCCTGGTGTCCTCCTCCCCCCTGGTTAACCGTGGCCTACCTTCCGGCGATCCTCTTCTGTAGGCCGCGGCTCCGCAGTCGATCGTCGGGGTTGAGGACCTTGCGTCGCGCTCCTGTGACGTCAGCGTCGCTCCCTCTCCCTTCCAGGACCTTATGCAGCGTCAGTGCGTGGGGCGGAGCTTCAGATCTCGCGCGCTTTCGGCGTCCACGCCCCTCTTCTTCCCGCGCGGCGTCCCGAAGATGGCGCCCGATGGCGGGAAAACGACTGCGGATGGCGGGAAGACGGCGGGAAATGACCCAAGATGGCGTCCGATGGCGGGAAACGACCCAAGATGGCGTCCGATGGCGGGAATCGGCTCCGGATGGCGGGAAACGACTCCGGACGGCGGGAAACTTCGGGAAATGGCGGGAGACTTCTTTTCCAGGTACATGTACAATTTTCTTCAGGCACGCAATACCCGTTTGTGGCGGGTTGGTAACGATCCTGCCGACTACGCCAAAGTTGACGCGCCCCCTGGGCCTGTGCGCTGCTGCTGTGCAGGGGGAATACCCAGAGACGGATCGCTGGGGGTTGTAGTTCTCCGTGGCGGTGACCCGGTCCGTGCCCAGGGTGGTCAAACCAGTGGCAGTCTATTTGTATGGTAATAAGTGTCCGACTACGCCACCCGTGGATTGCGGTCAGTGGGGACCGCCGCTGCAGACCACTGAGGCTGATGTTGTTTGCGCAGCTGAGTATGGGATGACTACCCACGGGAGAAGTATTGCCTCAGGGCAGCTAATGTGGATGATGGTGGTAGTGATGGTGTGAGGGTCCCAGTACTGATGGTGCTGGTGCGGCGATGAAACACAGAGACTTGTGGTGCAGTTTCCAAAGCTTTACTCACTGTTGCTGTTCAGATCACTTCGGCCAGCAGTGACCGCCCGAGCCGTGCTGCGTCCACCAGGTGAGGGACTCGGTCAACTCCCAGGCAATTCCAGAGTGCGGTTCAGAGCTCCCCTCTCTTCCTTTCTACTGGCCGTCCCCACCAGTGACCCACCTTTGTCCAGCTTCCTCGGGCCTTCTGTTGGTGAAACCTCTCTCTGGTTTCCCTGACCCTATGCGGTATGCCTTTCTGGTGGATGTAGTGAGGGGTCGCACCAAGATGTGGTGACAACCTCCGGTTTTGGCTGAGGATTAGTCGCCTCCACCAATTCGGGTTCCGGTACCCTGCTCTGCCAACCCTTCACCCAGTATCTCCTCTGGGAATCTGGGGTTCCTTCTGCCTTCGTGTCTCTGGGCCTTTCTCTGTGTTCCTTGCTTCCTTTCTCCTCTGTTCCAGTTCCTTTCTTACTTTCCTTTTCCGTTCCTTCTCCTCTCTCCCTCTCTGCTGTCTCAGGCCTCTACTCCAGGCCTGGCTCTGGAGCTGGGCCCAGACTGAGCCACAGCTCCCTGTCAGCCCTCTCTGGCTGAGCTCCTCTCTGAACTGACCCTGATCTAAGATGGTGCCCACCTTATATACCTCCTTCTGACACCCGAGCCCAGGTGACTAGCAACCAATGGGCTCCTACCTATGCCCAGAAACCCACCCCTATCTGCTCCTACACCACTGGGTTTTCCTCCCCCTCCCCACTCCAGCCAGGAACAGAAGCTGTCGTGCCTGCACTCTGTCTAGTGGGAGCACCGTTGGTCTGTTCCTCGGAAATGGGGTGTGTGTGGTGCATGCAGCCTACTGAGCCCTGGTCCACACTCCATCCTTACCCGGGAGTGGAATATCACACCTCTGGTCTGAGGTGCAATACCCCTGTAGCAGCCGAGCCCTCGGGGTGCTACAATAGCATGTTGGGAGTGATTGGTACGAGAATACCAAAGGTAGGTAAGGTGGACATTTTGGCTGTAATTATACCGGTAATGAGGGGTCTGGGTATCATTACTAAGGGGGGAGGGAGAGCAGGACCTGTAGGCCACGGCCCCACTATCAGTATTTGGTTAGTACTCGGTTAGTAATTTTTCTCATGAGTGGGAGCCAAAACCTGGTGAGGAACAATCAGAGAAAAGGTATAATAGAAACAAGTCACAAATTCTGCATTTATCACCCACTCCTGGTTTTGGCTCCCACTCCTGAGAAAAAATACTGACCGAATACTGACCAAATACTGATAGTGGGGTCGTGACCGTATGGAACTGCTCGGAAGGGCTCCTGATGTGGCTTGTGACCCCCTATCAGAGCTAAATGAGGCTCTCAAGGTAAAAAAGATTAAGGATGAGGACCACTGCCCTAGATCATTGGTGACCTAACTTGGGGCTTAGTAAGCCCTTTGTGTTCTGTGTTGTCTCTGTTCATACTTGTGTGTGTGGGTTTCTAATGTGTAAAAAAAAGGTTTCTAGGCAAATGTCTCACACAAAAATACATTATTTGCTTCTTCAGCTGCTCTGCATTTGCGCTTTCACACCCATCAAACATTTTATCAAGTTCAATGATTCGTGACACGCTCCCAGAGATGAAAGCACCGGTGGAGACAATGAGCCTGTATTTACCGAGGTTTATGATGGCTTCAATTAGAGCGGTGCGCTTCCCTTATTAACACAAGAATAATCCGTGTGTAATGGAGAAAGAAATTGCCGTCTCAAGGTGATGGGTGTGATCGGCACACATTTTTAGTAGCAGGCTGAACACTTTTGTGTGCGTCTAAATAATGGCTCATGTTAGAAAAGTGCTGTCAATACGTCAACATGTAAATTATCTTAGTTCGATGGTCATCTCCCTTAAGGCTAAATCCTTAGTTTTTTTTGCACTTTCTCATTGCTTTCTCTGCGTGAAAAATCGCTGAAAAAATGCTGGAAAAATTGACATGCTGCAGATTTTAAAAAACGCAGCAATTCTCAAATTCGGTCAGGGGAAAAAAAATAGCTGCGTGTGCATGAGATTTCTGATATCTCCATAGCTTTTGCTGGTACTATAAAATGCAGATTTTTTTCTGCATGAAAAACGCTGCAGAAACTCCACTTGTGAACATAGCCTTGCAATCCAATTTTATGGGTATGTTGAAAAAAAAGCTCTGTGTGAACATAGCTTTGGTCTGTGTGCACACAGTTTTTTGAAGAGTTTTTGGAACAGAAACTGAACGGAAACTCTCCAAATCCTCTTCAAAAATGCAAAACTCCTAAAAAACTTGAAGTGTCCACTCAGCTTCTACTCTAAAAACGCAGCATAAAGGCTCAGTGTGAACATACCCTAAAAGTCCCAGTTCTTTTAGGAGTGAATCCTCCTCAAAAACTGTTTCAAAATCTCTTGGAAAACTCTTCCTGTTCATTTCTATGGAAAATCTACTTTACTTTCCAATGAGTTTTTTGGGGGCATTTTTTTTCCTGAAGAGATTTTGCATAATTCATGGTGGAAAAAAAAACAGTGTACATCACTTTCTCAAAGAAAATCCTAATGGAATCTACTCCAAATTGTCCAATCAAAAAGCTGCAAAAAAAAAATCTTCAGAAAAAAAAAACTTTTCAAACAATACTCAGTATCGCGTCTTTAAATTACCTCTGTATTTTTTTTATTTAGATTGTACGTTGTCTTATGGTAATAGACAAGATATCATGAAGATAAAGTTTGTCTTTCTTTATTATAAGTAAAACAAAAAAATTATAATAAAAAATATAGTTAAATAAAAAAATTATTTTCAAAACGGTTCAAATCTTCTTCAATACCGCTCCAATAGAAGAAAAACTTTTCCAAAAACTCCTGAAAAAACTCATTGGTTTTGTCAGTCTCAATACTCTCTGTGTGAACATAGCCCTAGTCTAACAGAAATTTTGCAGATGGGTGGATTTGATATTTAGATATGTTGGGACGAATGGATATATGCTGAAAGAAGTGGGGTATTCCGGCAAAACCGCATTTTCTGAAATTCTGGAGATAAGCCAACTTCTTGAATGCAATTTTCAGGAGGTCCTGGAGTATGCCGCAATTTTAGCCTGCCCATTTTACGCCCCATTTTCCACCCCATGAATGTGCTTCTGGAGGCTAGGGCTAGGACTAGGTCCACACAAAGGACACTTTCTGCTAGAGCTGCATTTCAGGAGGCTTTTACACCACTCGGGGGATTTCCTAACTTGTCCCAGAGGTTCTTCTAGCAGGGAAAACCAGAAAGTCTGACAATCTAATTTTTCAATTGTAATCATGTATATACTAGTGATGAGCGAGCACTAAAATGCTCGGGTACTCGTTGCTCGGGTCGAGCAAATTGGAATACTTGGGTGGTCAACCCGAGCAACAAGCCCAATGTAAGTCTATGGAAAACCAGAGCATTTTTCAGGCGGCTCCCCCCGGCGGTCTGCAGGTGGCCTAAAAATTGCCCAAATCAATGGGAACAAAGCCCAGATGACATGGGAACAGCATGGGGAAGACCCCTGGAAGCATTTATGACTCCCAGGTCACTGCTGTCAACAACGTTGTCAGAGTATTACGCCACTTTTACGGATTCACAATAAAACATACAAAAACAAAACCAAAATGGATTTTCCTGGGAAATATATTAAGGAACATCCTTTCCAGGGTAATGACTTGTATATAAGGCAAAATAAATAACCAAAACCAAAAATACTCCTCCACACCTTGGGTTATGTTCACACTTAGAGTTTTTGATGAGTTTTTGCACTTTTGCATTGCTTTCAACAAAGACAAATGCATTCACTGGGAAATGTCATTTTAACATTTTACAACCTTATCTGGCCATGTGGTGTGTGACACATCATCAGACACATGCATACAGTGCTGAAAAGACATGGGAACAGCATGGGGAAGACCTCTGGAAGCATTTCTGACTCCCAGGTCACTGCCTAAAAGTGTGCTCATCATAAGTGATCCTTGGCGCATGCGAAGATGCCTCCTGCCATGCACCTGTCATTGCAAACTTGCAACAATCACCGTCAACGTCCTTCTTCCAGTGCAGAGTTCAGTTGTCCCTACCCCATTCCTTGGAATGCAAGCGCAAGTATGCAGCCTGCCACCCACCCACCCACCCACAGGCTGCAATACTATACTGCCAAATTTTTGACAGCTGCTTGCACTTGAAATGTGGCCTTTTAGGCTCGTGGAGGCGGATGCTTTTCATAACCTCATGCCGGCGGCGGCTGGGTGTCCATACTCGGTCCCCAGCCACCACTGTTTCTCCCGGTGTCGTCTCCGCCTTCCACAAGCATGGGTCCCACAACATTACCCGTGCCCTCCCCAGTGCACTTACTGGGAAGGACCGCCTAACCACAAACACATGGACAGGTGAATGTAGCCAGGGACGGTACGGAGCCAGTCCATAGCTTTTTTTGCTGAGATGTATTTCACCACAGCCATATTCTTTAGCTTGGTGAAAGGACTTGGGAAACCATATCTACCCAGCTGTCATTTCTGCCAGGAAGTCCTCTAAAGCTGCTTTCATTTGAAATGTGGCCTTTTTAGGCTCGTGGAGGCGGAAGCTTTTCATAAACTCATGCCGGCGGCGGCCAGGTGTCCATACTTGGTCCCCAGCCGCCACTATTTCTCCCGGTATCATCTCCGCCTTCCACAAACACGGATCCCACAACATTACTCATGCCCTCCCCAGTGCACTTACTGGGAAGGACCGCCTAACCACAAACACGTGGACAGGTGAATGTGGCCAGGGACGGCACAGAGCCAGTCCACAGCTTTTTTTGCTGAGAGTTGTATTTAGCTGGGTGAAAGGACTGGCATAGAGGGAAACCATATCTACCCTGGGTGTCAGTTCTCCCAGGAAGTCCTGTAATGCAGCTTGTTGCAGAAGCAATGGCAGCCCGTCCAACATTAACTCGCACTTGTCGGTGGTGCTTTGACACACAAACATCTTTCTTCGCGCATTTAATTTCATGAATACAGAGTTGGACAATTGCTTGATCTGCAATGCGGTTTAAGAAATAACATGCATAAGCATGTCCGATCCACATTAAAAAAGCAGCCATAGAGTGTCCGGGAACCTTCCCCCACACTTTTCTTAGCCAGGGCTGCTTCTCGGCAGGGTTGAACGGGCCCACCAGAGAACCGGAGACTCCTCCGGTGGGCCCTGGCTTCTCCTTCAGGAGAGTTCATAGTGCCGAGGTGAGGCCATGATGATGATAGAGGGCACCATCTGCTTAGTTTTCTGTTACTTGGAATGCAAGCGCAAGTATGCAGCCAGCCAAACAGGCCGCAACACTAAACTGCCAGATTTCTGGGCAGCTACTTGCACTTGAAATATGGCCTTTTAGGCTCATGGAGGCGGAAGCTTTTCACAACCTCATGCCGGCGGCGGCTGGGTGTCCATACTCGGTCCCCAGCCGCCACTGTTTCTCCCGGTATCATCTCCGCCTTCCACAAGCACGGGTCCCACAACATTACCCATGCCCTCCCCAGTGCACTTACTGGGAAGGAGCGCCAAACCACAAACACGTGGACAGGTGAATGTGGCCAGGGACGGTACGGTGCCAGTCCACAGCTTTTTTTTGCTGAGAGTTGTATTTAGCTCAGGGAAAGGACTGGCATAGAGGGAAACTGTATCTACCCTGGGTGTCAGTTCTCCCAGGAAGTCCTGCAATGCAGCTTGTTACAGAAGAAATGGAGCCCGTCCAACATCAACTCGCACTTGTTGGTAGTGCTTTGACACACAAACCTCTTTCTTTGCGCATTTAATTTCATGAATACAGAGTTGGACAATGGCCTGATCTGCAATGCGGTTTAAGAAATAACATGCATAAGCATGTCCGATCCACTTTAAAAAAGCAGCCATAGAGTGTCCGGGAACCTTTCCCCACACTTTTCTTAGCCAGGGCTGCTTATCGGCAGGGTTGGATGGGCCCACCAGAGAACCGGAGACTCCTCCGGTGGGCCCTGGCTTCTCCTTCAGGAGAGTTCATAGTGCTGAGGAGAGGCCACGATGATGATAGAGGCCACCATCTGCTTAGTTTTCTGTTACTTGGAATGCAAGCGCATGTATGCAGCCAGCCACCCACCCACAGGTCGCAACACTAAACTGGCAGATTTCTGGGCAGCTGCTTGCACTTGAAATGTGGCCTTTTAGGCTCGTGGAGGCGGAAGCTGTCCACAATCTTATGGTGGCGGCGACCGGGTATCCATACTCGGTCCCCAGCCGCCATTATTTTTCCCGGTATCGTCTCCTCCTTCCACAAGCATGGGTCCCACAACATTTCCCGTGCCCTCCCCAGTGCACTTACTGGGAAGGACCACCTACCCACAAACACGTGGACAGGTGAATGTGGCCAGGGACAGTACGGAGCCAGTCCACCTCTTTTTTTGCTGAGAGTTGTATTTAGCTCGGTGAAAGGACTGGCATAGAGGGAAATCATATCTAATCCGGCTGTCATTTCTCCGTCACCAGGTTCCGCCCATTGTCACACACGACCATGCCTGGCTGTATGTTCAGCGGTGAGAGCCAGAGATCAGGCTTCTGTGTTACAGCTTTCAACAACTCTGCAGCGCTGGGCGGTTTGTCAAGCATTAAGCATGTTAGCTTCAGCACAGCCTATTGCCGCTTGGCCAAGGCAGTGCTGCAGTGCTGTCAGCTTGTGACTGATGTGGTCATTTTGGAGATGGAGGAGGAGGTGCAGGAGCTGAACAATGTCATTACATTGAGGTTAAATTGGTGACGCTGTTTTTTATACTAAAGAAAGATCCTATTGTTTTGTGTTTTTTACGTTATTTTTTAAGACAAATGCATTCACCGGGAAATGTCATTTTAACATTTTACAACCTTATCTGGCAATGTGGTGTGTGATACATCATCAGACACATCCTGTTTTATTTATGATGGAGGGACTCTGAATGTCATAAAGCCTATTTTTACAGGGACATCAGACGGCCCTTACTATTCTTAAAAGGCCAGCAGTCGGTCCTCCCTATTGTTAGAGAGCGATCAGCCGGCTATGCTTTGTTGTTCCCATTATTAACAAGTGGGTCTCCTATGCTGTTATTGCGTATCCAGTGACTGCAAGGGCTGCCAAAAATTTGGACGCAACCCAATACCCCTTTGAAGAGACATAGAGGAGGGTCTCAGTAAAAAAAATGTTCCCATTATAAAGGAGCGGGTCTCCTGTAGTGGTAATGCCCATGCTGTGACTGCAAGGGCTGCCAAAATTTGGGAAAAACCCCACTAAGAAATTAAAGACACATAGAGCAGGGCCACAGTAACGACAAATTCCCATTAGAAAGGAGAGAGTCTGCTATACAGTTATAGGGTATGCAGTGAATCCAACGGCTGACCAATTTTAGGAAAAACCCACTAAGAATTTAAAGACACATAGAGCAGGGCCACAGTAACAAGGTACGACATGTTCCCATTAGAAAGGAGAGGGTAACTGACCATGCTCTCCTCCTCTCTGTCCTCTGGCCATCCACGCTGAACAGACGGTACGACAGCTGTGCAGGTAGTACCGTCTATTGTGCATGAAACTAGTTCCTGTCCTTCCTCCTCTTCCTCATTGTCACCCAATCCACGTTGGGATGAGATGAGGCTTGGCTGTGTGTAATCACCCTGTATGGTTCCTTGCTCCATCTCATCATGCTCCGCCTGCAATGCATCCTCTTTGATTGTGAGCAGACAGCATTTCAGAAGACAGAGAAGCGGGATGTTAACGCTAATTATGGCGTCATCGCCGCTCACCATCTTGGTGGAGTCCTCACAGTTTTGGAGGATGGTACATTTGTCTGACATCCATGTCCACTCCTGAGGTCTTATGTGTGGAGTCTGAACTGAATACCGACGGCCTTGTTGATGCTGGTACTCAACAACGGCCCTCTTCTGCTCACAAATCCTTCCCAACATCTGCAGTGTTGAGTTAAAACGTGTGGGGACATCACAAACCAGTCTGGGAGCCGGAAGCTACCAACGCTGCTGAAACACGGCAAGGGCGGCGGAAGCTTTAGCTGACTTTCTAAAATGGGCACACAGGCGGCGTACTTTAACAAGCAAATCCGGCAGCTCCGGTTAGGATTTGAGAAACCGCTGAACCACGAGGTTAAGCACATGGGCCAGGCATGGTATGTGTGTGAGCTCGCCTCGCCTCAAAGCCGCCACCAGGTTCCGGCCATTGTCATACACGACCATGCCTGGTTGTAGGTTCAGCGGTGTGAGCCACAGATCTTTAAGAGCTGTCCACAACTCTTCAGCATTGTGCGGTTTGTCACCTAAGCATATTACCTTCAGCACAGCCTGTTGCTGCTTGGCCGAGGCAGTGCTGCAGTGCTTCCAACTTGTGACTGATGTGGTCATTTTGGAGATGGAGTCTGAAGAGGAGGAGGATGAGGTGCAGGAGCTGTAGACCGTGGGGGCAACCCTGAATGACCTAGGGCCCGCAATCCTTGGCGTCGGGAGGACGTGTTCCGTCCCAAGGTCCGATTGGGTCCCGACTTCCGCTATGTTAACCCAGTGTGCCGCCAGCGAGATGTACCGTCCCTGCCCACAAGCACTTGTCCACGTGTCCGTGGTTAGGTGGACTTTCCCGGTAACTGTGTTGTTGAGGGCACAGCTAATGTTTAGGGACACGTGCTTGTGTAATGCGGGGACGGCACACCGGGAGAAATAGTGGCGGCTGGGGACCAAGTACCGAGGGACAGCCGCCGCCATCAGGTTCCGGAATTCTTCCGTCTCCACGAGCCTAAAAGGCAACAGTCGTGAAATGTGAGAATTTAGTAGTGTGGCCTGTGGGGCGTTGGCTGCATATTTGCGCTTGCGTTCCAAGGACTGGGGTATGGACAACTGAATGCTGCGCTGGGACAAGGACATGGACGTGCTTCCTGATGCTGCTACTTGAGAATGCCCAACGACAGGTGCAGGGCAGGAGGCATCTTCGCATGCACCATGGACAGGGGATTGGCTTGCATGCACAACAGCGGAAGAAGTAATGGTGCCACCTGCAGACACTGTTCCTGGACCCTGAGGTCAGCCCACAAAGTCGCGTGCTTTGCTGCCATGTGCCTGATCATGCTGGTGGTGGTCAGGCTGGTCGTTTTGCCACCCCTGCTGATGCTGGCCTGGCAGGTGGTGCAAATGGCCTTTTTGGGGTTATCGGCAGGGTCTTTAAAAAACAACCACACTCGGGAAGACCTAACAGTTGTACTGGCAACTTCCTTCATGTTAGTGTTACGGGGAACGGTTGCCTGACTTCTGTCTGCGGCCACCACACTGCTTCTTCCTGCCTGTTGGGGTGCTCTGCCTCCCCCCCCCGTGTGCTGCTGTCCTCGCTCTGCATTTCCTGCACCCTGATCCTCCTCCTGACTTTCTGGCAATTGTGTCTCATCATCGTCCACCTCTTGTGACACTTTCCCACCTTCGCCTTCGTGTGACCGTGGCTGCTCAAATATTTAGGCATCGCTACACGCGATCTCCTCTTGCCCCGCTTCAAGTGGACCGGGCCAGAGGCCCGAATCTATAAATGGAACAGTGAACAGCTCTTCAGAGTGTCCAAGTGTGGAATCATTTGTCTCTGGGCACTCGGCATGGTTCGAGGAAGGAGGATCAGGGTGAGGAATATGTGGTCCAGACTCACGGCTACTGAGACTTGACCGTGTGGAAGACAGGGTGGTGGTGCTGGTGGTGGCTAAGTGACTGGAAGCATTGTCCGTTATCCAACCAACAACCTTTTGACACTGCTCTGGGTTCAATAGTGGTGTGCTGCGGTCCCCTATGAATTGGGACAGGAAGGTCTGGCGAGAAGATCTGGATGTTTGTTGTGGCACAATTTCAGCTTGCCCCCCGCCTTGTCCTCGGCCTCTGCATGCACCATCACCGTCACGTCCAGTTCCCCGTCCCTTGCCACGTGCCTTGCCCATTTTAAATGGAGGACAATATCTTCCATGCTCACTACAAATGACTGAGTTTGTAGCAAACTTATATGTGATCCGTGTGATGGAGAAAACAGAGTTTTAAATACCTGGCCTGTAGGTAAGTAGTTTGAACAGCAAACTGCTGTGAATTGCTTCACTGACACTCTAAAGGAAATTTTTAATGAAGGCCAGAAATGGCAGTATTTTCTGACAACGTATATGTGATCCGTTTGACGGAGAAAGCACAGTTTTAAATAGCTGGATTTCTAGCGCTGTAATATGGAAAGGACCTGGTTGTATTCTGCAGTGCCAACAAGTAAATGGCGCAGAAAAACGGTGTTCTCTGGATTGCTTTTTAAGCAAATAATGAGGATTAAAATCCAAAAAAAGTATTCCTGGCCCCTGATACCTGGGCCTTTGTATAGAAATATGTAACAGCAGCAGAAGGCAGAATTGGAATGGAGCCTCTTGTGCTATATGCACTGCAGTCTGCTATATACACCGCCTACCTATATACACTGCCTGCCTGATATCTCTGCAGATGGATTAGTCCTCAGAAGGACTGTTTGTTAAGATGGATATGTGTAATGTACGTTTTTTCTCCCTACACTACCTAATACACAAGCAAATCTCTCCCTGATGCAGCAGCACCTCTCCCTACACTGTCTGATTCCGGAGTGACTGTGACGAGCACGGCTGCGCCAGGTCTGATATAGACCTGATGACACTATGCGGCCAGCCAATCGCTGTAATGCCCACAACCAACATGGCTACGGCATTACAATGAGTCGCAGGCAATCCCTGCATGTTCATTGGCTCTGTAAAGAGCGCCAAACATGCAGGGAGGGGACCCGAGCTCCCGCCGAGCAACCCCGGAAATACTCGCCGAGCATCTCGAGCAGTAGCGAGCATGCTCGCTCATCACTAGTATATACTCATACAGTGGCTCATAAGGGCAGTGATCTGTCCCATGTGTACTATATTTAAATGGGTTTTCCCATCTATGGAATATCACTTGGATAAGCTGCTATATTCTGATCTATGGGGTCCTGACCTCAGGGGAGAATGAAGGGCAGGGGTCTCCTAGGCATTTCTCTGGCACAGCAACCCACTGTGTAGGGAACTACCATATTCATCTAGTTCCAATCATTGAAGGGGCCACTGTCTTAAAAGGGTTAACCGGCGTTAGGGTACAAGTCTGCAGTCAGTCTATATGTCTGCAGATTTGTGAATCCTCACAGTGCTCACACTGCACACTTTGAGGATTCTCCGGTGCGGACAGCGGGATCAAGCTATCATGTGATCGCAAGTATGCGATATTCATACTCCCAGCCACATGCCGACTAGACATGTCAGGTCTCGCACAATACACTTTCATTGAGGGTGGCTGACCACGACTAGTTTGCATGTGACCGCATGTAAGCAAATCGCGTTCTCTTGGGAACCCTCACAACGCACAGTGTGTGCGCTGTGAGGATTCACAAGTATGCAGTCACTTGGAGTGACAACCCCTTTAATTTAGTATTATGATTATTTAATTCTAGGAATTGTGGGGGTCCTGGGAGTCAGACCCCACCTATGAATTAGTGATGGCATATCTGTATGCAATCACTTTACTTAGTGGAAAAACCCTTATAAATATTGAGACGTTAACTTACATGATAGGCACTTTCGATAGGTGGCGCTAGCAAGATAATTTTCCTCCATATTGAGAAAGCCAATTTGCATATTTTTTTCCCCTGATGCATTTCCAATGAGACTTCCTGCACAAATAGTGTATTTAAAGAGGTTTTCCAGTCTTGTGGTATTGATGACCTATCCTTAGGATGCATTATCAAGATCAGATCAGTGGGAGTCCGACACTCAACATCCAAGGGCAGGTGTTGCAATGGCACTTGTCGCCTTGAAACTAGGGGGCCCTTTGCCCCATGAGAATAGGCTATTACTATTAAAGATCTGTTTTCGTTGGGGGCCCTATTGGAGATTGTTCATTGAGACCCACGCGCTTCACGTTGCGCCACTGCCGACATCCTCATCATCAGCTACAGTGCAGCACGAATATAAACCGTGAACAGCAAGGCTCCATTCACTTTGTAGTACCCGTTGCCAAAAACTGCACCTCAACTGACCGGTGGGGTTGCCGGGACCCCCAACCTTCTCTTATCCTGATAGATCATCAATATCTCAAGGCAAGACAACCCCTTTAAGGAGAACCAATTTCCTCCACCCAAAAGCAGCAAAAGTAAATAAATATATCCTAATATTGCACTTGCCCGAGCCAAAATCTAGTAGTCAAAACCTTTTGAAGTTAGAGAATGTGTCAAATATCTGTGAAATCTTTCCATTCTGCTTCAGAGCTCATCTATCTCATACTTTTCTTAAGAATAATTTCTGCCCTGGTAAAATACCGGTCTTTCCAATAAATCCAACCTTTTGTATTTCCTTATAAACGCGTCTTATGGATTTTATTATTTGTTTAGGTGACAAACACATTAGCTCCTTCCAGTCAGCCCGGCAGCAAGCCATCACTCAGTTTTGGCCCCGTTTATGATATCGTATAAATCTTTGGCGCCAACCCCAGTGTGAACTAATAAACCATGCCTCCTATTATTACAGTCAGTGAGATGTAGGCTTTCCATTGTAGTGTAAAAACAAAGTGTGTGTGTATTAAACTTGTTCAATAGCCCATAGGCACAATCAGCGTCTCTCACAAATGAGGGATACTGTATCCTCGTTATTCATAAACACATAGATCAAATAACTACAAACGCGCCTGCTGTTTAATATGTCCGCGGGGCGGAGAGACAACAGTATCGCAGCTCGGTCCAAAAATTAACAACCTCTGCATTTTGTTACATGTCTACGAGCTGCGCTACATCTAAATGCATCTAAGCATGATGGGATCAAAAACACTTTGAAATTTAGCTAATGCAACATATAATAAATCTAAAGGACTGTTAAAGGGGAGTTCTGAACACGTCTGTTTTAGTAATTACTAGTCTTCACCATGAAAAAAAAGTAAAAATAATTCTAAAGCATCATTTCTTAGAGTTCTGCGTTGTGCCGTTCCTCTGTTATCGCTCCTGGAAATTTAAGAATAAATTGACAACTTAGTGCTACCACGTAGGGGCGTGTCACTAAATAGACTCTGATTGGTCAATGTTTGATTGTGTATGGACACGCCCCCAACTGGTAACCTCCCCCAGCTGTCAACTTCCAGGAGGAATAGCAGAAGTTCAGCTCAACTCTGAGTTATAAAAAAGGATAATCCAGAATCGGTATATTACAGAGAATTCAATTATTAATAAAGCAGACATGTCAGGAGTTATAACAGCTTTCATGTTAATGTACTCTATAGGCTTTGGTGGAAGTTGATCACTGTAACTGCCAATCTCCTTTCTTAACCCCCAATTCTTCCAAGGATATTTCTAAGATTTGGAGTAGATTGTTTATTATGGTTTAGATTTTACACCTAATGATCACTTTGTCTGTAGTGAAAAATAAACATTAGCTGCATTGGGCCAAATGGTTCAATATACTCCTGTCAGGGATTCCACAGAGACGACACCGGGAGATCACGCAATATCTCGCCATTGCCGTCACTCTGTTAGGATTTCGTTGGGGATTACGCGAGCACACGATCCCGACTACTCACTCCATAGGTATCAGCAAGTGACCAGTGAGCGTATGGCGTCACACCTCCAGATTCCAACGCATGGAATACGCCCCCCGTACGGTCACTGTCAGCTTCACGATAGCCCAATTATTAATATTATTCACTGCCACCATCGTCCAGTTTGAAATATAATACAGGCCTGGTCGGACACCTGCATTCTGGCAGCGTATGGCTTGGGGGAGGGAACGATAACAGGACAAAAGAAACAAAACTATTAAATTTTATATTTAATCCAAAAGGGATGCAGTGTTTAGGAAAAATATACAAGATTTTACAAAATGGGACAATACAGTACATAGGCAGTTACACAAAATAATAAGGATTAAAGAAGAAACTTACTCTATACAGTTCGCAGGGACGAATCAGCATAGGTGGAGGAGGGGCTCCCCGATTTGAGCATTATCGATCGCGATCCGTTGCTTTTAGTATCTATACCCCCTGGCAAAGAATGCTCATCTATCCTCCGTGGACTCTTTTATGCCTAAGGGGAGGTGTGCCCACATACCCCCTGTGCTGACATCATGGGGCTGGACTCTAGCCTGCACCTTTTATTTAAGATATCTGTTTTTGGGATAACTTATCACCGGTTGATCCCAGAAGCCCAAAAGTGATACAATTTTTTCTATTATGATTTTACCTTCATTTAGAGACCACACATGGTGTAGCTGTGATCCGTTAGTCTCTTCTCAGGTGTGTGTTAATTTGCATAGAGGCTACTTTAGATTGTCATCTCTTCTCTTGTGACAAATGGTGGATAAGAGAGGGGTGAGAGGGAATGAGGGGTTTGGGAGAAATTGTTAATATTTTCTTAATATCTCCATGACATCTCCCCCTCTTTAAGGTGGCGTAGGGGCTGATTTATAGATAATAATAATCTTTATTTTTATATAGCGCTAACATATTCCACAGCGCTTTACATACATTATCGTCGCTGTCCCCATTGGGGCTCACAATCTAGATTCCCTATCAGTATGTCTTTGGAGTGTGGGAGGAAACCGGAGAACCTGGAGGAAACCCACGCAAACACGGGGAGAACATACAAACTCCTTGCAGATGTTGTCCTTGGTGGGATTTGAACCCAGGACCCCAGCGCTGCAAGGCTGCAGTGCTAACCACTGCACCACCATGCCCCCTTATGCCCACCTCCTGGCTCACCCTTCCTGCTGATCCGACAAGCCGTGGACCCAACTTGCTCACCACCCTGACCGACTGGGCATCCAGCTCTCTGATCACCCTGACCGGTTCGGGATACATTTTCCCCACACCTCTGACAGGCTATGGGTAGCTTCCTCCCATACTCCTGACAGACAGGTGGACACACCTTTCTTTTACCTTGTCCGGTGGTGGGGCCTACCCTTCCGTCCCTCATGCATATCTGGGGGGCCAGGCTAGCTATGGGACAGTTACGACCGACCATGTCTGTCGGTCGTGACACTGGTCGGCGGCACGGGACCACTTTCCCTATGATCCCCATGTTTCTCCCCATCCTCTCTCATTATCCCTGGAGCCCTGCTAGTCATGGGGCAGTTACCACTGACCATGTCACTATCTGGCGTGACACACCGGTCACCTGCACGGGACAACCTGCTTCCTGGCGTCCGTGCCTGCTCCCCTTGCCCATAGCACTTATACTGGCTCGTTTTAGGGGATCCTCAGCAGCATCACCTCGCAGGGTGAGGTGGCTGAGTTCCCCTTTACCACAACACACACTTTTATTATACAACATATTGACATTTTTGACAGTGGCATTATATGTCATATCAGGTCTGGGAGGGTTGTCAGGAATGTATCGGGCAACCAACCTTCCCAGATCAGTTCCCAATAGCACATTAGTGTGGAGATTCTCCGACACCCCACTTCCCTTAACCCCCTCCCCACACCCCAGTCCAGGAAAACTCAGATCATCGGTATGGGATGGCAAACATCCCCAAACCTGGTGACAGTCAGGGTCTTCCCAGGAATGAGTTCTTCGGGTAACACGAACTCAGGGCGAATGAGGGTTCGTTCTGCGCCATTGTCCTTAAGGCCAAATGTAATAGTGTTGCCCACAGTAACCGGTTGTAAGTCCTGACGGGCCCGGCCAACCATCCCATCCACAAAAAGAATTGCTGCAGTAGGCCCTGGGGCCTCAGATGTGGTGTTCATCTTCTGCCTCTCCGGGCAGACAAGGCTGACGTGACCTGTTCAGTCAGAAATATAACATTTAAGGGAGTCAAATGCAGGCCAGGTGCTGAAAGATGGGGTAGAACCCGCTGAGGGTTTGGCTGGCTGGAACACTGGGGGTGGTTGTAGGCTTACCCCACTTCCAGCTGGCGGCGGCCGACTTCTGCACCTCTGGTGTGCGGTTGGCCTCATAGGCTTCTGCAATCTGGGCTGCTTTGGCGGCTTCCTTCGGCTCCCGGTCCAGCACAAACTGTCGCACTTTCACAGGGCAAAGATGAAGAAACTGGTCCTTCACTATCAGATCCTTCAGGTCCTCAAAGGTGGTGACTTACAGTCCTCGGACCCACTGCTCAAAGTTGGTTCTGAGCCCATCCACCACATCACTGTAGCTATCATGTGGTCCACGTTGGAGGGCTCGGAACTTTTTTCGGTAAACCTCCGGAGTCAACTGGTACTTTTTTATAAGGGCCTGCTTTACGGCCTCATCGTCTCCATCTTGTTCTCGAGGGAGAGAAGCAAACACCTCCAGAGCTTTTCCTCTGAGCCCTGGAGTTAAGTACCTGGCCCACTGGTCTGCAGGCACCTGGTACTGTCTGCAGGCTTTCTCAAATCCTCGCAGAAATATGTCCATGTTTCCGTCCTTTTCCATTACAGGAAAATGCTCCGGACGGGGTTTAATGATGTTGTCATTGTTTGACTCACGGATTTGCAGGGTGGATGGCTCCTTCTGAATCCTGTCTAGCTCCAGCTGGTAATGTCTATTCACTTGGGCCTCTCGCTCAGCAGCCTCTCGGTCAGCTTTGGCCTGTTGCTCTGTTCCCTCCTGGAATTTCAAGATCAGCTACAGTCATGCGTCACGATCGTCTGTGGCGAGCTGCTACAACGCCATATGCAGGTGGGGGTCCACACTACCCTAGCTGCAGGTCTGGCTGGCAATCACAGGTGGGACCTCTGCAGCAGTGCCATCCAGGCCTTGGCTGGCCGCCCCATCATCAGGGCTCTGCTGTTGGACTGGCTCTGCAGCACCTTGCAACAGTTCAGCAATCAGTTGGGCCTTAGTTTTGCCCATGGGGTCAATCTGTCTCAGCTCACAGAGAGCAGTGATAGTGTCCTTTGACTGCTGGTGATACCAGGGTCCTCCACGTGTAGCCATTATTGCCAAATAAAAGATAGGACAGAAAAACAAGAGAAGGGGAGGAGGTGCAACTGCTACACGTACAGTAAAGGCCCAGATAAAAAAAATTAAAACACTAAGTCTGATTTCTTAAAACTCTGCACAGAATTCTTGCAAGAACCGTGCAAGTTTTCAGTGACAGGAATGATTGCTCAATCCATCCACTGATATTCTGTAATATCCCACCGCTGCCACCAATTTGTCAGGTATTCCACAGAGACGACACCGGGGAGATCACGAAATATCTCGCCATTGCCGTCACTCTGTCAGGATTTTGTCAGGGATTTCGCGAGCACACGATCCCGACTACTCACTCCATAGGTATCGGTTAGCGACCAGTGAGCGTATAGTGTCACGCCTCTGGATTCCAACGCATGGAATATGTGCATACGCTCCCCTGTACGGTCACTGTCAGCTTCACGATAGCCCAATTATTAATATTATTCGCTGCCACCACCGTCCAGTTTTAAATATAATACAGGCCTGGCCGGACGTCTGCGTTCTGGTAGCGTATGGCTCGGGGGAAGGAACGATTACAGGAAAAAAGAAACAGAACTATTAAATTTTATATTTAATCCAAAAGGAGGCAGTTTTTAGAAAAAATATACAAGATTTTACAAAAGGGGACAATACAATACATAGGCAGTTACACAAAATAATAAGGACTAAATAAGAAACTTACTCTATACAGTTTGCAGGGATGAATCAGCATAGGTGGAGGAGGGGCTCCCCGATTTGAGCATTATTGAACCCGATCCATTGCTTATAGTATCTATACCCTCCTGGCAAAGAATGCTCATCTATCGTCCGTGGACTCTTTTATGCCTAAGGGGAGGTGTGCCCACACACCCCCTGTGCTGAAATCATGGGGCTGGACTCTAGCCTGCACCTTTTATTTCAAATATTTGGTTTTTGGGATAACTTATCGCCGGTTGATCCCAGAAGCCCAAAAGTGATACCATATTTTCTGTTATGATTTTACATTAATTTAGAGACCACACATGGCGTAGCTGCAATCCGTTATTCTGGTGCTCTTGCGCTAGGAGGGGCATACGGCTATGAAAAAATAAGCATCTTGTTCCTTGGCTGACCCTGCCACTAAAAATATGGGTCCCCTTATTATCAGAATTATGGAACTTGACCTATTCCATATTTTGGATCGGTGCCGGATGTCCTGGGAACTTGTGGCTGGGAAATGTTCTGATTATTTGAGTGTGTTTGATCTTAACGAGCTGTGTCCTCCTCTCTGTGTCAGAGGAAAACACACTCACCTGCTAAATGGGTCAGTAGCACCTAATGTGCCAGCATTTGCTTCCAAGTCCCTTCTCAGGTGTGTGTTAATTTGCATAGAGGCCACTTTAGATTGTCATCTCTTCTCTTGTGACAAATGGTGGATAAGGGAGGGGTGAGAGGGAATGAGGTGTTTGGGAGAAATTGTTAATATTTTCTTAGGACAACACCTAAGAGTTTCTCCATGACAACTCCTTATCTTTATATACTTCCTTGCAAAAAAAAAATATGCAAGGCAATGCAAATGTATGAAATGCTTCACAATATTGAAAATGTTTCAATGAGAAAATCCCTTTGTATTAAGTACCTCTCTGTGTTTGTCCTTTTCTCATTTATTTTTTTATATGTTTAGGTCTATGGACAGATTAAAGTGAAGTCCACCATTGGAAGAGAACCTGTCATTTGCTTGAAAAGTTTGAGTTATATATGTGGTAAAAATCCCTGAGCTCACCTGATTCTGACACTTTTTTCCGTTTTGTGCTGAGTCGCTTCATTGCAGAAATATCTAGACATCTTTGTTGCTATTAGAGTGCAGTATGTGAGATCTCTGCTTGCAGACCAACTGGACATTTCTTCAGAGTTATCTCTGGAGGTGTGCGCTTTCACTCTTTCCTTCCAGACGCTGCCAATCACAGCTCAATTGGCAGTATCTGGGAGGGAGGAGGGAAAGTGCACACCTCCAGAGATAAGTCTGAAGAAATGCCCAGTTGGTCTGCAAGCAGAGATTTCACATACTGCACTTTAAAAGTAACAAATGTGAATATATCTGCAATGGAGCAACGCTTTATAAAACAGAAAAAAGATGCAGAATCAGGTGAGCTCAGAAATTTTAACTCAATTTTTGAGCAAGTGACAAATTCTCTTCCAATATCATGTTTTATTAGGTTCTACATTCTGTGCTGATTAATGTCCTGATATATCTTTCGAGAGTATCACAAGGAGGAGCTTATAAGCGTACTGTATATCATATACTTCATGCATGGTGCTCAGTAATAAAATAGTAAACAGTACTCTTTTACTACTCAGCCTAAAGGGGTTGTATTGGAGAAATGAAAGCCCCCTCCCCCTCATATACATTAGGCTAAAATTAGCTGAACCTGCCAATCGGTATTGGCTAATAACCTTATGGGTGCAGGGGCCTCCCAATTCTCCCCCAACACTTGATATCGGGGGAGAGAACGATCCGACTTGTTGACTATCAGAGAGAGGGTCCTGGTTCTAGAATTTCATGCTGGCTGGAGAAGTCAGTTTGCCTGCATGTTCAATGTGAAGTTGCTAATAACTGTGCCGGTTATAGAGATTATTCAATTGGTATGCCTCTCAGTGAGGGAGCATTTTTTGGGGAGGGAACTACTTGCAGCAGGGGCAACAATTGTATTGCCCCACTGACCCGGGTTGTCCAAACTGGATAGCACCTTTAAATTTATGGGCAAAGCGGCAGCCGCGAACTAAGCCGAATGCGACTATAGCAAGTTAATGATGAGCAATAAATACATAAAATAAATAAATGAAATGCTTCAACCAATATCCAACCTCAAAGGAAAAATCATTTTCTGCATGCACATCTCCGGTCAGTTCTGTCTGCTTCCTGCTCATGTATGAAGTTGCTAATTCCTCTGCCCTCTTATAAATATTGCATAACTAGAGAATGGCTCGTCCACCTGGCAGCAGAATCGTGCAGTGAAAGCTCACGTAGGAGACAGGATTCTTGTCTCATTACTAATGTGCTTAGGATATTCTTTGCTACTTCCAGCCCTGAAATAAAAGGTCGCCTCACCCCCTGTATGCTTACAAGGGCCCGGTTGACACATCGCCCTAAGACCTGCGTGACATTGTCATGTCATCGGCAATGTGTTCCTGCCCAATTTCCTCCTGAAAGAACAAAAATCAATGTGATACTGACCTTAAATAACCAGACTAAGCCTGCAAGGATATCACTCTTCATCTGGTTTATATGTAGTATTCTCATGGCCCAGACGGTTTTATATTATATGTTTGCGTATAATGTCAGTTTACTTTTATTTTATGTTCATTTTTATCCTTCTATTTTATATCATTTTTATTACCTTCCTGCAGAGACTTGCAAAGCGTTTGTTGCATTCACCAATTCTGCACACCTACAAGTGAAGTAAGAGGGTTTTGTTTGTTTTTTTTAAGTACACACAGTACCAAGTGTGCCGAAACCTACCAATGCATGTTACATGAAGACCAGACAGATGGAAGGTAGTATGAGTAAAAGGGGCCTGTTTTTAGTCAATAACTAGGGGTAAAAGGAACCACATGGGAGCTGCAGACTCAAAACAGTAGACTTTTTTTTTTAAATCAAGACTATAGATGCAGCATGTGTTATTGTAGGGGTGGAGAGGATGATGTTGCACCTGTCTGGAGAGCCCTGTTGTTTTAAATGTATGAATATGTCCTGTATTGTATGTGTTATCTTCTGGGAGGCTGCAGTTCCGGTTAATCAAGGGGAACAGAGTTAACTGTAGGGCCAGCACACAGTGGGGAGGAGGATTGGGGACCTGTGAGTTAGTTCCTGTCTGGAGAGAGAGTTGTTAGTAAGCTAGAGAGGAGAAAGCACACCTTCAAAGGAAGGTGATCATCACCGAGTGTGTGTGTGATTAAGACCAGGAAAAGGGAACAAGTTTCAGCAAGAGATCTTCAGTGGCGGCAGTGTTCTTCTTTAAGCAGGAAAGTCGGAATACCTACACCAAGAGAATTTTAGGAACGTTTTTAAGAGTCTTTTGGGAACATCTTTAGTGTTGGCCAGACCTGGAAGCTGCCGTCAGTGAGATAGTGTCAGCTAGGCTGAAGTACGTTTAGTAAGGTGACAGCCAGAGAAGCTCCCTTACATTGTTCTTGGGAAGTGTAGTTGAAGTGTGTGGTCACAGCGAAACACATCGACTCAGGTGGCACTATACTGCGATGATGGAGGTCATCAGCTTAACCTGCAGTTCTACAGTAACGTTCATTTCACGTATTGTGTTGCCGTCCATGACCACAAATCGTGCCAGAGCTGAACCTGAAGGTGTCCGCAGCAGCAACACAACCACACACACACACCCAGGCAGGATCCCGTTTTTATGTAGCGTGCCGGGACATGGAAGACGATTACCTCGCACACGGCTTCTGCTCAATATTAATAGCAATTTATTAATGATTATTACATTCATAATTATATTAATTATTGCATCACTTAATATTGAGCAGAATTAAGTATGCTGACATCCCCCTATATACCATTTGAACCTGAATACAGCCCCTTCTATACATCGTATGAGCCCTCACACAGCCTCTCTATATACAGCATGAACCCACCACCACAGCCTCCCTATATACACCATGTGACCCCCCACCACAGCCTCCCTATATACAGCATGAGACCCCCACCACAGCCTCCCTATATACAGCATGAGACCCCCACCACAGCCTCCCTATATACAGCATAAGACCCCCCACCACAGCCTCCCTATATACAGCATGAGACCCCTCACCACAGCCTCCGTATATACAGCATGAGCCCCTCCACCACAGTCTCCCTATATACAGCATGAGACCCCCTCACCACAGCCTCCCTATATACAGAATGAGCCCCACACAGCCTCCCTATATACAGCATGAACCCACCACCACAGCCTCCCTATATACAGCATGAGACCCCCTCACCACAGCCTCCTTATATACAGCATGAGACCCCCCCCCACCACAGCTTCCCCATGTCCAGCATGAAACCGCCCCCACCATAGCCTCCCTAGGTCCAGCCAAACATCCCATACACATGAAAAAAAAAGAACACCACATACTCACCTTGGTCCTGTTCCGCTGGCTTTCTGCTCCAGTCTCTGGTCTGCTGACTCTCCGCAGTACATAGCTGACGCGATGAAATGACATCATCGTGTCAGCTGTTTCACACGCTGTTTGGTGGAGGAAGATGCCAGAGGGCTTTCCTCCACCAATGCAGTCAGCGTGAATGGAGAAAGCAGGCGGATGGCGAACAAGCGGGCGGACTGAGGGCACGGTGCGGTGTTTCCCAGCCCCTCAGCTGTCTTTAGGATTTTTTTAAAGGGTTTGATGTGAGCGGATTGCTTGGCTAACGTGGCCAACTTATAATTTTGCATTGATCAAGGAGACTTCTATACAATGTACAAAATTGCTGCCTACAAAATAACGAGGGCCACGGTCTTCCAGACTCAGTTGAGTGGTCCACACAAAATCTGGAACAGTTGGGGTTTTTTTAACAGATTTTGACATCCTAAATTAAAATCACCAAGGAAACGTTTTAACAAATCTGTGACCATAACGCAAAAGGTCAGTGACGGTAAAAAAAAAAAAAATTAAAATTTGTGCAGCATTTAGATGAGATTTGCTCAAGGATATTTTTCTATCTTTCAATGAAGTCAGAATAAAGATTTTTTGGGGGGATTGAAAAACTTGTTTTCATTACTTCAAGACACTTTGCTGTTGCTATATCCAGATCGGAAGAAAGTCTGACGCGTTTCGATGATATGTGAATTTAGCCTAATGGGGAGTATGTTTTTTTTGTGGGGGGGGGATTGCCAGAGCTGATTGATTGGGCATCTGAGAGTGATAGACCAGGACTCATCTTGATAGGCGCGAGGCATTATTTGACTACTAGTAAAGCCTTGGGAAATAACTGTTCTCCAGGAAGTGCCGTGTCCTCAGTGGGAGGTAAGCGAGAGTTTGTTAACAGACCGGTACCAAGAGCGGTTTTTGCACAGTATCCATCTGAACAATGGGTCTTTTATGAAGCCATGAATGGTAGGCTTGCCATGAACATTAAGTCTCTCTCCGCCTAGTGATACAGGGGAGGGCTATAAACTTATAAATGTGAGAACGTAACCTGCCTCTTAACAGCACTGCACCTGTGTACTTAACCCAAGGCTTATGGGCACCTGTTGTGCTGTGTGCTGGAATGTCAGCTCCGCATTGTCATTGGATTTGCCAATCCCCACCTGTGAGAAAAGCAAGCAAACACTGTGGGAAATCTCCTCCCACTTGAATTGCTGCTGCAGTACATTATCTTTAACCTGGGGCT
This sequence comes from Phyllobates terribilis, assembly GCF_046119375.1. Classification (NCBI taxonomy): domain Eukaryota; kingdom Metazoa; phylum Chordata; class Amphibia; order Anura; family Dendrobatidae; genus Phyllobates; species Phyllobates terribilis. Next base: position 263,487,004 of record NW_027362772.1, on the reverse strand, counting down.
TGGCCTGGCGTCAAAAAAGTTAGCAAATTAACCCCTACAATTCAAGAAAGACCAGCCCGGTTGAGCCAAACAGGTCCAGCCACTAGGAAAGAGTTAAGTCAAACAGTCAGCCTGTTAACTGACATGATTTCTGCTCGGCTAAACTCTCTGCCCTACAGGGTTTACATAAAAGTTTTAACTTCTGCGCTGCGCAGGGCAGACAGATTGGGAGATTTGTAAGTGACACTGACTTCAGGGTGCTAAGGGCTGCAGCGCTCATTTTTTAGATTCTTTCTGTATATGTACACATGACTAATGTCTGAAATAATTTGGTATCAAAAAGAGAACTTAATATTGTCTTTCCTTGGGTCCATGACGGTGATCATCCCATTAGATCTGTCCAAAAGACTTTCAAAACTTTTGGCACTTTTTCATTGTTCAGATGCTAATGCCCTTAGGGATGTTGGAAAACTTGACCCAACCCCTCTTACACCTTGGTCTGATTGGGTGCAAGGGGCTCAAATTTGGATTGCTTCCATACCCCCCTTCATAGTGATTGTAGCATCGGCGTCTCTGCCCCTTGTTAGGCAGAGACGCCGTCCCTCTAACCTCCCCGCTCCTGGTGCGGCGTCCTCTAGCGCTTCTCTCCCCGCTGCTTCCAGCACACGCTCCTTCCCCGGCTGTGTGCTTAGGGCGCGCGCGCTCCCCCTCTCTTAAAGGGACCGCGCGCGCCATCCTAAGGAGTCCCCGGCCAATTGCCAGAGGACCTCCCATATATAAGGCACCTCCTCCAAAATGGAGGTGCCCGAGCAAAGTTGTTTGCACTGTGTCTGATCTGTGCTTCAGCCCTCAGGTCCCGCTGCTAGCCAGACTTCTCGTCCTGCCTGCCAGCCTATTATCTGCCCGTTACCTGCCAGCCTGCTCACCTGGAGCGCTCACCTGTTACCTGCCGGTTACCTGCCTCGTCTGTCTGGCCGCTCACCTGGGAGCGCCCACCTGTTACCTGCCAATTACCTGCCTCGTCTGTCTGCCCGCTCACCTGGGAGCGCCCACCTGTTACCTGCCAGTTACCTGCCTCGTCTGTCTGCCGGCTCACCTGGGAGCACCCACCAGTTACCTGCCAGTTACCCGCCTTGTCTGTCTGCCCGCTCACCTGGGAGCACCTGCCTGTTTCCTGCCAGCCTGCCTGGAGACACTGCCGTCACTTGCTGTGACCACCTTCCTGGTAAACCTAAAGACTGCTACTTGCCCTGCTTTCTAGAACTGTGACCACCTGTCTGCTACCAGAGACTTCCGCCTGCTTGCCGTGTCCATCCGCCATACCGGTCAGTCCCAGCCATCTGACCCGTGGGAGCCACCTGCTCTCTTACAAGGTCGTCCCCAGAGTAGCACCTGGTCCCTCAGCCCGGATCCTCCCTGGTCACGGTGTCGTTTGCTGCCGTACGACCAGGGTCGGTTCGGGTGGCTACTTAGTCACGCCCCTCTGGGTCCCTCTTTGCACCTCGGCACAGAGGTTCCACCACCCGGACCCGTGACAGTGATGCAGTTGCCCACAATTAGGGGTCCCCTTTCTGCTTGTTTTGAGTGCTCAATGTAATGCATGCATGTAGAGGGTGTTCTCTAGGTAAAGCAACTGCTGCTGTTCAAGTTGTTGCCTCTTGTAAGAACATTTGTAACCACCAAGCATGTTGCCTCTTCGTTAGCCTGTTGGTCTCCAGACCATAAAGAAACTGTTTCTACTGTTGCATTCCGACATTATCCTAAAAAATATTGCTAGTTGCTGAGAAACGTTTCATAAAGCTTCGAAATGAGATATTAGCAAGGATAAAACAGTCAAGACACACGTAGTGTAAAGTAGTTGTCCCTGTTCAGATTTATAGATGACGACTCTGAACAAGTCGCTTCCTTCTACTAAAAGGGGTTGTCCACTTTGGATAACCCATTATCATTTGGCCCAGTAAAGTGAGAAAAATGAAAACAAAAATTGATACCTGCCTCCTGGATTGGCACCGCTTCTCCATAATCAGCAATGTGTCCCCTGCTGGTATGCTTATAGCAACATCTTTAAGGGACATTACACGACCTCTGCAGCATTTATTTATTTATTTATTTTACTCACATATAATAACGCCATTAATTCCCCAGTGCTTTACAGACATTATGGGCACTGTCCCCATTGGGACTCACAATCTATATTCCCTATCAGTATGTCTTTGGAGTGTGGGAGAAAACTGGAGAACCGGAGGAAACCCACGCAAACACGGGGAGAACATACAAACTCCTTGCAGATGTTGTCCTTGGTGGGAATTGAACTTAGGATTTCAAGCTGAATTTGAAAAAAATACTGCAGATAATTAGCAGCCGTTGGTAATTTCATTGAGCCAAGCTGGGGCTGGAAAGAACAATGTTTCTTCCACTTGGCTCTACAAACTGTAAAAACTGTGGCCCCTCATTGGCTGCAGCACTCCCGTGACACCCCCACAGGATGTTGATAACAGTGCTGAATATAGAGGAACAGCACCAGTCCAGAAGATATCAATTTTATTATTCTCACCTCCCTGGACCCATTAATAAGGAGCTTTTTTCCAGTAGTGGACAATCTCTTTAACTAAGAATTTCCTTATAAAACTTATTAAAAAATTATTTTTAAAAATCAGCTGCTCATTTTCTAAGGCTAGTGTCACACCTTTGTATTTTCTCTCATTCAAGATGATCGGGCCAATTATGCTAATCACACTCTGATCAGAGTTTGATCAGATTTTCTCGGATGAGAAGATGGGATAAAAAATGTCTCCATCTTCTCTATTGTGTCAGTCGGTGAAAATCAGATTGCACTCAGATGTCATCCGAGTGCAGTCCGATGTATTTCATACATTTCTTGACTGACATGGGAGAGTGCGGTCTGAATATTGGATTCAAATTGCGCATGCTGCAAATTTTTCTTGTATGTGCTCTTTCCGAGGAAAAAATTGGACATGTACACAGCCTCATAGACTAATATTGGTTCGACTGCGATCACGGCCCCATAGACTAACATTGGTCCGACTGTGATCACGGCCCCATAGACTAACATTGGCCCGACTGCGATCACGGCCCCATAGACTAGCATTGGTCCAACTGCGATCATAGCCACATAGACTAACATTGGTCCGACTGCGATTACGTCCACATAGACTAACATTGGTCCAACTGCGATCACGTCCACATAGACTAACATTGGTCCAACTGCGATCAAGGTCCCATAAACTAACATTGGTCCAACTGCGATCAAGGTCCCATAAACTAACATTGGTCCAACTGCGATCAAGGTCCCATAAACTAACATTGGTCCGACTGCGATCACGGCCCCATAGACTAACATTGGTCCGACTGCGATCACGGCCCCATAGACTAACATTGGTCCGACTGCGATCACGTCCACATAGACTAACATTGGTCCGACTGCGATCAAGGTCCCATAAACTAACATTGGTCCAACTGCGATCAAGGTCCCATAAACTAACATTGGTCCGACTGCGATCACGGCCCCATAGACTAACATTGGTCCAAATGCGATCACGGCCCCATAGACTAACATTGGTCCGACTGCGATCACGGCCCCATAGACTAACATTGGTCCGACTGCGATCACGGCCCCATAGACTAACATTGGTCCTACTGCGATCACGTCCACATAGACTAACATTGGTCCGACTGCGATCACGTCCACATAGACTAACATTGGTCCGAGCGCGATCCGATATTTTGTCGGATCACACTCAGACTTATAATACGGTCGTCTGCACGACTCCTTATTCTGTAAATTCTGTCTGCCATGAAAGGAGCAAAACCAAAGCACTTCCCTCCATCTCTTAATAGGTCAACAGTTCAAAGTTTCTAGCAAACGATCCAATGTCTCCTATTAATTTATGGTACAATATCTGAGGAAGTTGCTCATATTTACCTAGACTATTAGTAGCCCCCTGCCACTTACCAAGGAAATGACACAATAATATTAAACTTGCTCTGCGAGGCTAGCTGGCCCTGTGATCTCAGAAGCAACGTGATCTTTCTATATATATTCCGCACTTACATACTTTACACTTATTCCGGGTTCCGGAGCTGTTGCCAGACATGATGGAAATGACACTACTTCTAACATCCTGGCACTAGTTCCTTCATATGGGAATAGAACTCATTAAATAGTTTTTGGGGGGGATTTAATTCTAGCTACCACGGGGTCTGCAATGTATAGCTAAGACCTCTCTCTGGACAGAAATCTGTTATTTCTGGCAAGAAGACAGATTGCTCCAGAAAAGAGTAGTCAGAAATGTTCCAAGCTTAGATCTCCGAGCTATGTCACCGCTCTATAGGTCACATATTAAAGCCACGGCGGCTGTAAAGTGTGACATAAAAGGTAAGTAAAATGAAGTAATATGACAAGTAGGTAGTAAAGTAAGGTACAATAAAAAGAAATGTGGTTTTGCTTAATATGAAAAGCAGTAATCTGGGCTGCCAAGAAAATATCCATGAGTTAACCCACTACCAGCAAATCATGGTGGACTTTCTATAATTCGCAAAGACTGCAAAGTATAGGGCCTCCATTGATGTCTATACCTGCTCAGACACTGCCAGAAAAAGGGATAAACTGTTGAAGAAGTGATGGGAATACCCCTTTAAGGACACTTGGTGTCCATACTGTAAATTTGGAACTATGGTTTTATCTGAGAAATGATGAATACTCCCTGATATAAACTGTAATGCATTCAGTCCATCTCAATGTAAAAAAATATCTGTATGTACTCTAGGTATAAATTATATACATTTATTAAAGAAGCACTCCCACTAAACTTTTTATTGACTAAACGTATATGTAGTGAAACGTAAGTACGGGAATATACATAATGTATAAAAGTCCAGCTGGCAAGTCAGAATAGAAGTCACATGAGTGAGAGGAGAACCGGAGTGGTGCAAGACACTGGGAAAGTGCACGGTGTTCAGCACCACTCCGGTTCTCTTCTCACTCACGTCACTTCTATTCTGACGTGCCAGCTCGACTTTCTTCATGTAAGCCTATGGTGTTTTGCTCTGACGCTCCATAGATTTATATTGCACAAGCGACTTCTGGCTCATACATAGAGCCCTATGTAACCTATAGAGTCAGAATAGTAGTCACATGAGTTGAGAAGAGGACCGGAGTGGTGCTGTAAACTGGGGAAGATGACAATTGGTGAGTATACTGTGTTACCCCACTTACTCTACACTACATATACATTTACACAGGTACAGTGGGGCAAATAAGTATTTGATCCCTTGCTGTTTTTGTAAGTTTGCCCACTGTCAAAGCCATGAACAGTCTATAATTTTAAGGGAAGTTTAATTTTAATTGAGAGATAGAATATCAAAAAAAAAAAAAAAGAAAATCACATTGTATAAATTAGATACATTTATTTGCATTTTGGAGTGAGGAATAAGTATTTGATCCCCTACAAACCATTATGAGTTCTGGCTCCTACAGACCAGTTAGACGCTCCTAATCAACTTTTACCTACATTAAAGACAGCTATCTTACATAGTCACGTGTATAAAAGACTCCTGTCCACAGACTCAATTAATCAGTCAGACTCTAACCTCTACAACATGGGCAAGACCAAAGAGCTTTCTAAGGATGTCAGGGACAAGATCATAAACCTGCAGAAAGCTGGAATGGGCTACAAAACCATAAGTAAGACACTGGGTGAGAAGGAGACAACTAATGGTGCAATAGTAAGAAAATGGAAGAAATACAAAATGACTGTCAATCGACAGCGATCTGGGGCACCATGCAAAATCTCACCTCGTGGGGTATCCTTGATCATGAGGAAGGTGAGAGATCAGCCTAAAACTACATGGGGGGTCTTGTTAATGATCTCAAGGCAGCTGGGACCACAGTCACCAAGAAAACCATTGGTAACACATTACGCTTTAAAGGTTTAAAATCCTGCAGTGCCCACAAGGTCCCCCTGGTCAAGAAGGCACATGTGCAGGCCCGTCTGAAGTTTGCCAATGAACACCTGGATGATTCTGTGAGTTATTGGGAGAAGGTGCTGTGGTCAGATGAGACAAAATTGAGCTCTTTGGTATTAACTCAACTCGCCGTGTTTGGAGGAAGAGAAATTCTGCCTATGACCCAAAGAACACCATTCCCAATGTCAAGCATGGAGGTGGAAACATTATGTCTTGGGGGTGTTTCTCTGCTAAGGGCACAAGACTACTTCACCTCTTCAATGGGAGAATGGATGGAGCCATGTACCGTAAAATCCTCAGTGACAACCTCCTTCCCTCCGCCAGGACACTAAAAATGGGTCGTGGCTGGGTCTTCCAGCAAGACAATGACTCAAAACATACAGCCAAGGCAACAAAGGAGTGGCTCAAAAAGAAGCACAGTAAGGTCATGGAGTGGCCTAGCCAGTCTCCAGACCTTAATCCCATAGAAAACTTATGGAGGGAGTTGAAGCTCCGAGTTGCCAAGCAACAGCCTCAAAATCTTAATGATTTAAAGATCTGCAAAGAGGAGTGGACCAAAATTCCTCCTGACATGTGCGCAACCCTCATCATCGACTACAAAGAACGTCTGACTGCTGTGCTTGCCAACAAGGGTTTTGCCACCAAGTATTAACTGTTGTTTGCAGGGATCAAATATTTATTTCTCACTGCAAGATGAAAAAAAAAATTATCTAATTTATACAATGTGATTTTCTTGATTTTTTTTTTTGGATATTCTATCTCTCAATGTTAAAATTAACCTACCCTTAAAATTATAGACTGTTCATGTCTATGTCAGTGGGCAAACTTACAAAAACAGCAAGGCATCAAATACTTATTTCCCCCACTGTATAGGCAAAAACATTTCTTGGGAGTGTTTCTTGAAAGGTGACGTCCACTACTTTGATATTGATGACCTCTCCCCTGAACCTGTCAATATTGGTAGGATCATCCTATAATCTAATATGTATGAGTCCTCCCGTCTCTTTCCCGACAAATGGTGTTGGGTGAGAAAATGATCCGACCTGTTCAATTTCAATGGCCGATCGTTTGGTTCAGTGCAAAGATAAGCCACAACCAGAGAAATCCAAGTATCTAATTTGTATTGATTGTTTACTTGCCTCTTATCTCTGGATAAGGAATGATTATATAGATATTTATGTGTGTGTCCAAAACAGATCATGAAGATCCAACCCAATAGTGACTAAATTTGTACTTTTATGTTCTCATTTTGCCATTGGTTTATAATGGGGTTATCTGGAACTTAATTTTTTTTTTTTGCTATGAAGCTAAAAATTTATCGGCAGGCAGTGGTCAACTACCTGCTTGTGTTGCCCTGCAACAATCTGTTCCGGCTCAGAATGGTCACGAACCATTGGTGATTCTGCAGCTTTCAATGACATCCCGTTGACAGAGCAGTTCCATCTCTTCCATTCTGCTCTCTCGACAGGTTGTCACTGCCGATGTCATGCTGATTGACAACCGCCTCCCCGCTGCCTAACTGCGGGGAACCAACTGTCAATTAGCATGATGTCAGTTACTCTATGTAGCACCCCGAGGGTTCGGTTGCTACAGAGGTATTGCATCTCACCCAGATGTGCGATATCTCACTTCCAGGTAAGGATGGAGTGTGGCTCAGGACCCTAACACCCACATGCACTACACCACATTTCCGGGGGACAGCTCGACGGTGCTCCCATTAGTTATGCAGGCACGAGTGAGCATGTCCCTGGCTGGAGTGGGGGGAGGGAACACCTAGAGAAGGGAACCCGGTAGTGTGTGCGTGGGGGAAGTAGATCCTGGGTGCACTCTGTACAGGAGTATAAAGGGAGGCACCATCTTGGAAAGGGAGTGAGTTGAGAGAGGAGAAGACAGGGAGCAGATCTGCTTTATGGGCTCTGCTCCACAGGCAGGCCCTGTCAGGAGGCCTGAGCCTGGAGGAGGGAAGAAGGAGGAAGAGGAGCAGACTGGGCTCCAGGAAGGACAGAGGGGACCCCAGGGGTGTGGACTGGCTGGTAGCCACCACACGCCCGCCGCTACCTGAGTAGGGGGGTCAGGTCAAGAAGATGGGAACCGGATCCCAAATTAGTGGAGGAGAGAAACTACCCTCAACTAAGAACCGGAGGCTGCGACATTACATGTGGAGCAGCCCCTCACCACACCCGCTAGAAAGGCACCACATAGGACCTGGGAAACGCAGGCCAACGTTTGCCCACCAAGAAGGTCCGAGGCAGCTGGACATAAGCGTGGTCACTAGTGGGGTTGAAGACCAGAGACAGGGGACATAAAGGGGGTCCTGCAAAGCACTCCAGAAAGACCTGGGAGTTAACCGAGCCCCTCACCTGGTGAGCACAGCGCGACACAGGCGGCCACCTCTGCAGCGGTGGCCTGGAGCAGTAACCGAGTAACCGTGAGTAAAGACCCTGAACTGCACCACCAAGACTCCGAGTTGTCTTTGTTGCGCTCGTGTACCACCATCACCCCCATCATCTATCCCTGCTGCCCTGAGGCCATACCCCTCCCGTTGGGGGTTATAACATCATCGCTGCACCCATACCACCGGCCTCAGCGGACTGTTCTGCAGCGGCGGCTGCAAAGCCGCACTCAACGGGTGGCGTAGTCGACATCCAAGTTAACATCTACTGCCATAGACTGCCACTTAGTTTGACACCCTGGGCACGGACCGGGTCACCGCCACAAGGACTACTACCCCTTTCCAGATCCGGCTCCGGGTATCCCCTGAATATGGCCCAGGGGGCGCGTCACTCTATACAAATGTAAATGTCAAAATCATTGGTATAAAAATTTGTAAACACCGAGAGGCCAATTCATCAAAGCATTTACACCAGAAAAGTGGCTACCACCTCAATTGTGCTGTCTCTTCACCACCGCAGGCGTCCTCTCTCAGGAAAAGTCTCCTCACCGATCTTCGGTGCTTGACCGCCGGCAGGTGTCTCTTGGGTACAAAAGAACGAGGGCTAGGCTGCGATTTTTGACTGGCATTATCTGGGCTCTGGGTCTTGACCGGTGCAGGTCTGCGATTTGGGCCTTGACCGGCGTAATCAGAACTCTGGGCATTGACCGGCATAGATCGGGCCCTCAGGCCTTGACTGCTGTAGTCTGTACTCCGGGTCTGGTCTGGTGCCACTCAGGTCCTGTCTCTGGCCATGCCGCAGCCTGGTGGCACACACTCCTTACTGCAGCCTGTCACCCCGGCTGCAACATTTTCCCCTGTGCTCGTCTGGTTCGCTCTCCTTCCTGGTACCAGGAGCCACTAGGACCTTTTATACTCAGGAACTCAGTGGCACCTAACTAGGTGTTACATCTAATCTCGTTCTCCCTGCAACTCTTCCTCTTCAGGTTGGTTCCGCATGGTCCCGTCTCGATGGTAGATTTCAGTCTTCTCGCACCAATGACATACAGCGCTGGGATTTCTCAAGATTATTGTCACCTCCTCTTACACATACCTAAAGTGCATTAAAGAACAAAAAAATTCTGCTCCAATTTTGTCTATTCAGGCTGCATCCAACCTACTGCTAGAGACTACAGAGACTATTGCATAGGTCGACAGTCATGCTTTTCTTGTTATGATATGGTCGCTCTTGGAGGAAGTCCTTTGAATGTCATAACAAAATGTTGTGTTTGGCAGGAAGACGACAAATGATAACAATGTGACAGTTCTTTATGAAGTAAACTGGTGTCGCTGACAGTCAAGTTCCACTGTTGGGTGTGTATAAGATATTTCCCCCATAGGATCACAAGGCACGTCAATACAACCTGAGTCAAAGTGTGAAACTAAATATATAGTGATCAGTAGGAAAGGTAGACCCCTTTATCTATACCACCTAGATTCCAAGATCACAGCATCCAATGACAGGCAAATTCACCTGTCAATTTTAATAATTCACACTAGGCACCGACGACTGGTTGGTAACTTGCTCGTGCCACTTCGATGCTTTAGGCTGCAAGATTACAATGACATGGCAAGAAGAATTCTGCACCTTTCAGTCAGTAGGTTATCTGCACAGTGAAGCTTTGGGAGGTGTAGTGATTGCAGAAGCACCTGAGCCGCTGGGCCTAAGGGAGCCCAGATCCCACGTTACCACAAAGCAATAATTGACACATCTCCTTTGGGGCTGGCCTTGCACAGATTTTGCAGCAGGAGTCAAAAGCTTTGATCTATGCTATTGTACATTATTGGTCCATATTTGCATAATGACATTTTTTCCCAAGATTAAAAATTATTAAGGGGTTATTCACAACCAGAGAAGTTATCATCTATCCATAGAATAGGTGTTAACTTACTTGCTGGTGGTCCTTTAAGGAACTTTCCTGGCCGAGTTTTACTTCAGAAGCCCTAAACAACAAACAGATGGGTCCCCGGAAGTGTGAACTAACGTTCTTTACTACAGGGTACGTTCGGAATCTCCATCTTCCTGGTACAGTGCCACACAGGTCAATGTCTTTTTCTGTGCAACTGTACCCTAACTGCACTCTGTGTGAATGGTGTGAGAGAGCTCTCTCTAGCTACCACCTTACTGACGTGCTACAGCCTGGCTGACCTCGTATTCCTTCACTGCATATCTTCAGATCTGGCCATCACTTCACCTGCACTCTGAGACTCTTCTATTAGGCTCCCCAACTTTCCTTGCTGAGAAGTGATTCTGCAGTCTCTGTTGCAGGTCTTGCCACTTCTTTGCAATACTGACTAACTTCAGCACACACACAGATTCAGCTCTGAGAGTCCTATATCTTCTTTAGTTCACTACCATCTTCCAACTGACTCTCAACCAGGAAATAACACACAGGTCCCACTCCCTATAACTCCTCCCCAACTATGGGCCAGCCCTACAGTTAACCCTGTCCTTTCTGTCTGACAGGACACTGCCGCCCATAAGGGAGTAAAATATCTACAGTAAAATACATTCCACATAAAATACAATAAGATTGTCTTCAGAGAGGGTGCACAAGCTCTTCTCCATCTTTACAGTTCCACCACTCTGACCTCCAGGGCAGGGCACAGAGATGCCCCCTTGGAAGTAAGCGGTGGTAGTGTATGTGCATTCCTACTCTATTCATTGTCTATAGGGCTGTCAAATAAAGTTAGAAGTAAGCATGGCCTCCCCCTCATTCCAGAAGGGCATTTCAGAGTTCTGAAGAGAGTCCCAGGAGTGTGACTCCCAGTGATCAGCAAGTAATCACCTATACAAAGGAGTCTAAAATAAACCTTTATATATAAATGGGTGAGAATAATTTTTCTGGGTGATACCAAACATGGCTCGCTTTACAGCACTCACATGGATTGAGAGTAAGATGAACATCATATATATATATATAAGATGAGAGTGTCCGCTCACCTCCTCCTCTGGTTACCACATCCTCCGGGCTGCAGGAATCCACTGGGTGAAAGTCGATATGCACAAAATAATAAGCGTCCAGCGCCCTTTTGGATGAATGATTCCAGGAAATCCAAGGTTTCTTAAAACATCCGTTTATTTCTTCTTATTAAAAACAGGTAACAAGAAGGTCAGGCAGTTTGGATACACTCATGATTCCAAAAAACAGGTTTCGGCCCAAACAGGTATTAATCATGGAGTCGCCTCCATGATTAACTCCAACTCCATGATTAAGACCTGTTTGGGTTGAAACATGTTGGTTTCTATGTCTTTTTTGCAATCATGAGTGTATCTAAACTGCCTGACCTTCTTGTTACCTGTTTTTAATATGAAGAAATAAACGGATGTTATAAGAAACCTTGGATTTCCTGGGATCATTCGTCCAAAAGGGCGCTGGATGGTTATTATTTTGTAAGAGGCACATCGACCTTGTTCTGCAGTGATGCACCTCTGCTTAAAGGGGTTATCCTCTACTGGATTAATGAGCGCAGAGAAGTGAGAAAAATTATTTTTTTTATATTATTATTACTTATTATTATAGCATCATTTATTCCATGACGCTTTACATGTGAAGAAGGGTATACATAATAAAAAAACAAGTACAATAACCTTGAACAAAACAAGTCAACGGCTGGTACTAGAGGAGAGAGGACCCTGCCCGCGAGTATGGTAAAACGAGGGTTACTGCAGGTTGTACGCTCATATGCGTCTCCCAAACTAGCGCTGCTTCCCTATACTAAGCAGTACATCCCCAGCTGGTCGTCTGGGATCCACATCCAGGAGATGTGACTCGCCCCCTGGGCCATGTTGTGTAGCGTTGTGCACGCGGGGAATACCCGGAGCCGGATCCGATAGGGGTAGTAGTCCTCGTGGCGGTGACCCGGTCCGTGCCCAGGGTGTCAAACTAAGTGGCGTTATTGGTATGATGGTATTAGTGTCCGACTACGCCACCCGTTGAATGCGGCTATGAAGCCGCCGCTGCAGGGCAGTCCGCTGAGGCCGGTGGTACGGATGTGCAGCGTGGATGGTATAACCCCCAACGGGAGGGGTATGGCCTCAGGGCAGAGGATGAGAATGATGTTGGGAGAGATGGTGTGTATGTCCCAGCACTGATGGTACCGGTGCGACAAGGAATCACTGAGACTTGCAATTGCAGTTTTCACAGCTTTACTCACAGTTCTTTATCAGGTCCCTTGTGCACAGTTAGGACCACCCGAGCCGTGCTGCGTCCACCAGGTGCGGGACTCGGCCAACTCCCAGGCAGTTCCAGAGCGTGGTCCTGAGCTCCCCTCTCTTCCTTCCTACTGGCCGTCCCCACCAGGGATCCACCTTTGTCCAGCTCCCTCGGGCCTTCTAGTGGTGAAACCTTTCCCGGTTTCCCTGACCCTATATGGTATGCCTTCCTGGTAGATATGGCGAGGGGTCGCGCCAAAACTTGTCCACGACCTCCGGTTCCTGGCTAAGGATAATTGGCCTCCACCAGTTTGGGATCCGGCACCCTGTTCTGCCAACCCTTCACCCGTTATTCCGTGGGATCTTAGGGTTCCCTCTTTTCCTGCGTCTCTGGGCCTTTCCTGGTGTTTCTGTTCCTTCTTCCTCTTACTTCTTTCTCTCTCTCTGCTTCAGGCCTCCACTCCAGGCCTGGCTCTGGAGCTGGGCCCAGACTGAGCCACAGCTCCCTGTCAGCCCTCTCTGGCTGAGCTCCTCTCTGAACAGACAGACCCTGATCTAAGATGGTGCCCACCTTATATACTCCCTCTGACACCCGAGCCCAGGTGACCAGCACCCAATGGGCTCCTACCTATGCCCAGAGTCCCTCCCCTGTCTGCTCCTACACCACTGGGATGTTCCTCCCCCCCCCCACTCCAGCCAGGGACAGAAGCTGTCGTACCTGCACATCTATCTGGTGGGAGTACCGTTGATCTGTCCCCCGGAAATGGGGTGAGTGTAGTGCATGCAGCTAACTGAGCCCAGTTCCACACTCCATCCTTACCCGGGAGTGGAATACCACACCTCTGGTCTGAGGTGCAATACCCCTGTAGCAGCCGAGTCCTCGGGGTGCTACATTCCCCCCTGGTAAACCACAGCACGTCCTCGGGCTGGAATAGAGCAAAAGCAAATTAAAACATACAAAAATTTTAAAGTGCACTCACATATAAGATATTAACTACAACTCATCCCTTTATGGGAGGTACTTTTCTCTTTTAACTTTACGGGTATAAAACATTACGAAAACATTATCAGAAAATACCATTAACTCTCTTAGCATCATAAAAACTTTTTCATATAAAACATTCTTTATCTTCTGGCCACGGTGCAACTTGTGACCAGGTAAAGTGCAACAGTCACTAGCTCCAAAGTAGAAAAGCAGTTCTTCTATAAAACCAGTAGGGGGCGCTTTAAGAAGCGCAACTATTTACAGGGTGGCCGCTCTCAGTCCTCGGCCAGTGGGAATAGGGGAATGGCTGCTCACAGTCCTCAGCCTGGTACGGGATTAGGGGCACACAGGTAACAGTTCACATAATCACCAATTTTACGACAGTTCTTGTACCCCGACGGGTAACTATATACAGCTCTTTGTTCATGCTACTTCCCTTCAGTAGCTATGTCCTCTCCGTGCTCCCTCCTGAGGGTAATCTTCAGACCCGTCTGCGTCCTCTTGGCTTTCCTCATACTGCAACTCCTCCTCAGTTAGCCGGTGCACGTGAAGGGCGTACGGTCCCTTGGCACACTGATGCCGGGTGAAGGTGACCTCGTCACCTGAGTAGAGGTCGCGTCCTCGGTGTCCTTCTGGAAGGTGGCTCTCGACATCCCTGCGGGTGACAAAGACGTCGCCGGGGGTTCGGTGGTCCCGGATAAAGCCCCAGCCATTCTCTAGCTGGAATTTTATTACGGTCCCGGTGGCGCGGGGACCGTGGGCCGCACGGGGGTTTCGTCGGGCCTGGCGTTTCTGCTCCGCGCTTTGGACCTGCAGCTGTTCCTCGCGGATCCGCCTCTCTCGCCGTTCTCTCCCAAAGACCTCTAGCTGTTGACGGCAGCACTCCTCACGCCGGGCTGCGGCCGCCCGGGTCTCCTTGGTGAACCCCATGAGGTCCTCACCGGTCGGATCCCATGCAAATTGGGCGTCCTCCAACGGGAGCGGGACAATTTTGACGGGCGCCGGAGCCGGGATCAGAGGCTCGCACAGGGGCCATTCCTTCCGGAGTCGGGGGTTGACGTACTCCGGTGGCCACACGAAGGGCAGCCCGTCCGGGCTGGTATGTTGTGCAAACAGATCTGCGCCCAGGGGTGGCACTGTGGAGGTTGAGGGCGCCGTAGGGGCGGCAGCGCCCGGGGGTATTCGGCCTTGCGTCCAGGCCGGGGGCATCCTACCTGGGTCCAAGTATGGCACCTCCCGGGGGGAGGGCGCTGTGGGGGCCGCGGCGCCTGGAGGTACTCGGCCTTGCGACCAGGCCGATGGCACTGTGGAGGTAGAGGACGCCGTGGAGACCGCGGCGCCCGGAGGCACTCGGCCTTGCGACCAGGCCGGGGGCACCTCCTGTTTTGCCGCGCTCCGGGTCAGGGGGCGTGGCGCGGAAGGGGGCGTGACCGCGGCTCCGGCCGCTTGAGGCCTAGTTGGGAGCAGTGGCGGTGCGGCAACGGGCGCGGTGAGTGGGACTTCGGGCTCTGCGACGGGGAGCTGGGGCAGGCTTTCGGCTACTGGGCTCGGGGTGGTGACGTCCCCATTACCTGCTTCCATCCCTGCGGCTCCCTCTGCGGCGTCGTCTCCGGCCTTCGTCCCTCCTGCACCATCCTCAGGGGCAGACAAGCTCCACGTTGCGGGTGGCGTCCTCTGCTGGCGGGTTCCAGCCTGCTGGGCCATCTCCCTTCCCCATTCGGCCAGTGCTTCCTGCTGTACTCGGGCCATCTTCCGGGCCAAGGCCTCCAGCGCAGTCTGTGCACGCTCCCGATCTCTGGGGAGCTGTGCCAGGATTTCCACCAGGCCTTCTGGGGTGGCGGCCTGCAGCAGGCCCCGGACCACGGGGTCGGTACCGCTTGTCTCTCCCTCCATTCCCGGGTGCGATCTGTCCAGACTGCTCCAGGCTGCACCCATCTTCTCCGTTTTGTTCTCTATCCGCCCCCCTTGGGAGTGGTCCCGGGGCAACTTAGTGACAGTCAGTTTCAGGGGCAGACCCCCCACCTTGATGGACATTTCCATGGTGGTAGTCTCGGCTGGTGGGGGCGGTCCACTCCTTTGGCGCCACTCTGGGGCCATGCCCACGATGGGAGGTGGTCTCTTGCCACTCTCTGGCACGCCCACAATGGCGTCCGCTCTGCCAGGGCGGGAAACTGTCCAAGATGGCGGGAATCGTCTCCTGATGGCGGGAAACTTCGCTGATGGCGGGCAAAGGCTGCAGATGGCGGGCAAACGGCGGGAAACGACTCCGGACGGCGTCTGATGGCGGGAACCCTCTGGAATTGGCGGGAGACTCCTTTTTGAGGTAAATGTGAACTTTTCTTCAGGCACGCAGTACCCGGTGGTTGCGGGCACGTAATCCTGCCGACTACGCCAAAGTTGACTCGCCCCCTGGGCCATGTTGTGTAGCGTTGTGCACGCGGGGAATACCCGGAGCCGGATCCGATAGGGGTAGTAGTCCTCGTGGCGGTGACCCGGTCCGTGCCCAGGGTGTCAAACTAAGTGGCGTTATTGGTATGATGGTATTAGTGTCCGACTACGCCACCCGTTGAATGCGGCTATGAAGCCGCCGCTGCAGGGCAGTCCGCTGAGGCCGGTGGTACGGATGTGCAGCGTGGATGGTATAACCCCCAACGGGAGGGGTATGGCCTCAGGGCAGAGGATGAGAATGATGTTGGGAGAGATGGTGTGTATGTCCCAGCACTGATGGTACCGGTGCGACAAGGAATCACTGAGACTTGCAATTGCAGTTTTCACAGCTTTACTCACAGTTCTTTATCAGGTCCCTTGTGCACAGTTAGGACCACCCGAGCCGTGCTGCGTCCACCAGGTGCGGGACTCGGCCAACTCCCAGGCAGTTCCAGAGCGTGGTCCTGAGCTCCCCTCTCTTCCTTCCTACTGGCCGTCCCCACCAGGGATCCACCTTTGTCCAGCTCCCTCGGGCCTTCTAGTGGTGAAACCTTTCCCGGTTTCCCTGACCCTATATGGTATGCCTTCCTGGTAGATATGGCGAGGGGTCGCGCCAAAACTTGTCCACGACCTCCGGTTCCTGGCTAAGGATAATTGGCCTCCACCAGTTTGGGATCCGGCACCCTGTTCTGCCAACCCTTCACCCGTTATTCCGTGGGATCTTAGGGTTCCCTCTTTTCCTGCGTCTCTGGGCCTTTCCTGGTGTTTCTGTTCCTTCTTCCTCTTACTTCTTTCTCTCTCTCTGCTTCAGGCCTCCACTCCAGGCCTGGCTCTGGAGCTGGGCCCAGACTGAGCCACAGCTCCCTGTCAGCCCTCTCTGGCTGAGCTCCTCTCTGAACAGACAGACCCTGATCTAAGATGGTGCCCACCTTATATACTCCCTCTGACACCCGAGCCCAGGTGACCAGCACCCAATGGGCTCCTACCTATGCCCAGAGTCCCTCCCCTGTCTGCTCCTACACCACTGGGATGTTCCTCCCCCCCCCCACTCCAGCCAGGGACAGAAGCTGTCGTACCTGCACATCTATCTGGTGGGAGTACCGTTGATCTGTCCCCCGGAAATGGGGTGAGTGTAGTGCATGCAGCTAACTGAGCCCAGTTCCACACTCCATCCTTACCCGGGAGTGGAATACCACACCTCTGGTCTGAGGTGCAATACCCCTGTAGCAGCCGAGTCCTCGGGGTGCTACAGATGCATCACATGAACGCTGCAGACAATCAATGGCTGCTGATTGGCTGAAGTGTTACATTTTACACTTTGTCAAATCTGTTTCAGAAGAAAAGTTCTTCCGGCTCAGTCCCGACAAAACGTGAATGCTGCAGCCGCTGATTGACTTCAGCGCTCATCCTATCCAGATGGTGATTCCAGCAGACCAGCTGATCATAGAGGAACAGTGCTGGACTGGGAGGTGTAGTTTTTTATTTTTTATTTTTCTTGCCTCTCTTAGGTCCTTTAATACGGGGTTGTTCAGTAGTGCAAATCTGTTGTTCTAGGGTTTGTCTTACAAGGGTCCCTAGAATATATACTGATCACAAGGGGTTGTCGAGATCCCTGGTAATCAGCGGTGGGGGGGTAACAGGAGGCAAGTGTTTAATTCCCCTGCAGCGCCATCACAGGAGAAATGAAACATTACACCATGCTCATTGAAATCAACAGCTTGCTCATATACACATTGGGTCCTTCACAGCAATAGTTGCTCTTTATAGCCAAGGTTTGATCTAGCTTAAAGATGAAAGTCCTGTTTGTAGACTCCTTTTTAAAATTTCCTAAAAGGATATTTGAAAATGGGATAAAATCCCCCCCCCCTTAAAAAAAACTTTTAAAGAACCCTGAGAAGGTCCTTTGCGTGTCATGTAGTACAGAAACTTGCAAACTTATATGAGATAAGTTATAGGTAAGTGGGGATGGGAGGATCCAACTGTTGGGACCTGCGCTGATCGGCAGCAAGCATCACTTTTATCCCATTTTAAATGGAGTGGCAGTGCACATATCCAACAAACCGCCACTCCATTCATTCGCTGTGGGGTTGCCATGTGTGCTGTGCCTTTTACCAGCACATGCACACTACTGCTCCATTCTAAGGCTGCGTGCCCACTATGCGTTTTTCAAGCGTTTTTGCAGCGGAATTTCCGCAGCGAAAATGCTTAAAAAACGCTTGGTAATACGTGCCCCATGGTCCCCAATGATAATCCGCATGTGCTGTGCACATGCTGCAGAAATTTCCGCTGCGGATTATCATTGCGGAAAAATCCGCAGCATGTCCATTAATTTTGTGGACATGCAGCATAATTGCCGCCATTGACTTGCATTGAAACACATATTATCCGTGTCAGCACATTTGCACACACGGATATTAAGCGATTCAATGTGCGGATGGTACCCAGGTCTGGAGAAGAGGAGACTCTCCTCCAGACCCAGGTACCATAGAACCTGTTAAAAAAAGAATTTAAAATAAAAAATAAAGATTATACTCACCTTCTGATGGCCCTCGGTCTCCTCAGCGATGAGTCCAGTCTGTTGTATGGGTCACGGTGGTGTGAAAGGACCTGTCATGACGTCATTTAGTCATGTGACAGGTCACGCGACCGCTGACGTCGGCGGTCGCGTGACCTGTCACATGACTAAATGGCGTCATGGCAGGTCCTTCACACCACCGCGATCCATACAACAGACCAGACGGAGTGGAGAAAATACCAGGGGCCATCGGAAGGCAAGTATAATCTTTATTTTTTACCATTCTTATTCTTTTTTTTTTACTATTACTTGGTCACACTATATAAATCCATGCCGGTTGCATGGATGTATATAGTGTGACCAAGTTGTCAAGCACGTTTCCAAGTGATGCTAAAATCGCCTGGAAAAGCGCTTGATAACCCGCATGCAGAAATGCATGCAAAAAAGCTTCACAAACGCCTCTACCTGGCAGGAAAAATGCATGTAAAATCCGCATGTGTATTTCCTGCCAGGGAGAAGCAAAAAAAATATGCAGCATTTCTGCATCGTGGGCACATAGCCTAAGGCTATGTGCCCACGTTGCGGACCTGAAGCATATTTTTTACGCTTCTCCCTGGCGGGAAAATCGCATGCGGATATTACATGCGGTTTTCCCGCCAGGTAGAAGCGTTTGTGAGGCGTCTTTGCATGCATTTCCGCATGCGGGTTATCAAGCACTTCTCCAAGCATCACTTGGAAAAGTGCTTGACAACTTGTTCAGAATGATAAAAAATAAAAAAATAAACTTTATACTCACCTTCTGATGCATTCTCTGCCCCGTCCGGAGGCTTGAGCGGCTCACGCTGTTGTGTGCAGGACCTGCGGTGACGTCATTGAGTCATGTGGTGGGTCACATGACTCAATGACGTGGCAGGTCCTTCAGACAACAGCGCGACGGAGGGAAAACATCAGAAGATAAGTATAAACTTTATTTTTTCTTTTTTTTTACAGGTTCTTTGGTACCCAGGTCTGGATGAGAGTCTCCTCTCATCCAGACTTGGGTACCATCCGCACATTGATTCCGCTGCGCTTCCGCAAAATTAATGAACATGCTGCGGATTTTTGACCGCAGCATATACGCTGCGGAAAAATCCGCAGCATGGGCATTGACATTGCGGAATGCCATTGGGGACCATGGGGTGCGGATATACATGCGTTTTTCAAGCGTTTACGCTGCGGAAATTCCGCAGCATATACGCTTGAAAAACGCTACGTGGGCACACAGCCTAAAGCTATGTTCACACATGTTGGTTTTTTTTTACATCACAAATCTGCAGCAAAATTGATCTCTGGCAGGAAATCAGTTGTGTCAAAAACGCTGGTTTTGCTGCGTTTTTTTATGCGTTTTTTCATTGTTTTTTTCACTGTCCTTCTTTCTCTATTAATGCATGTACATAAAGTTCTGTGAAAAAAAGATCCCCATTCTATTTTGCCATCAAAAAGCTGAAAAAACGCTGATGCAAATTTTGGTGTGTTTTTTTCACCACCCATTACTTCCTATGGGTGAAAAAACGCTGAAAAAACGCTGAAAGAAGTGACATGCTCTGTTTTAGAAAAACCCAACCAAGGCAAAAAATAATACGCAGCAAAAAAGAAAATATGTGTGAACAGAAAGTTCTGGTTTCTCATTGAATTTGCTGGTACTGCAAAACCAGCTGAAAATTTGCATAAAAATCTGCAGCAAAAAACGCTGAAAAACCCAACATGTGTGAACATAGCCTAACAGGGGATAAAAGTGCCCTGTTTTGCCAATCAGTGCAGTTCTCACCAATCTGGAGATCCCATGGATAGGTGATATAACTTATCTTCACTGGACAACCCCTCTAACTCAAGCCACATTTTGGTCATTGGAAAATAAATATCTTTCCTTTTATCAGGCCATTCATAGGATCCATTATATAACCCAGGGCCACAATCAATATTTTATCTGTCAGATACACAGGGGCAGAAACAACTTGACTTCCCAAGAAAAGGAAGAAGAAGGTCAATGAGGAACATGAATCAAGAACAGCGACTTGAAATCATTGGAGACATTCGCCATATGAATCCCAAACAGGTTTGCAGACCGAGTTAAACCATTTGATTTAAATTAACTTTGTAAGTTCTCTTTGAGCTTTAAGACTGACTTTTTTTTATAAGTGCCCACTTCTGTGCATTGAGAAGTTTGCACTTGCTTGCAGCTGAATAAATAACAGCGGCGTTCTCCAGAGACCCGTATTGATTTTCCACAATCCTTTATGTGAACCTTCCCAAAGCCACTCAAGGTGCTGAGACTGTGGAATGCCTTGAAAAGTGGGGCTTTTCTATAAATGATGGGAGTTGTTTAACCCTTCAAAAGACATCCGAGATCGGTTATGGCTAGATTTTTAGCTTTTTTTTTGTTTGTTTTACTATTTGACATTGCAAACACAGAAATACATTAATGTTTGCTGAAGCTCAACATAAGTTACATTCTCTGAGTTTAATGTATCATTTTACACAACTCAAATAGAAGGTGGGGAGAGTCACGCCGCCACCAGCATTTCACCTTTTATAAAAGATTAACAGTCTTATTTCCATCCGCTTAGGATTTAATTACATTTCTTCACTTGTGTTTTATGGCCCTGTGTGGTCTACGAAAAAAAAAAACTGAGTTCACCCCACAAGGAGGATTTTGCTGCAAGCAGAAAGATAATTGATTCTTGTGCCATTTATCCGCAGGAAACATAAGAATGGACCTGCACTCCTGTCTGTGGGGTGGAGGGTAAACTGAAGTATCACAAAGTTTAAAATAATGGGTCTTATCTGTATTTTACTAAGGAAATGCAAGTTAAGGCCCCCGTAAACATTAGACTTATGTCGGCCCAAACCGCTGATATCGACAGGTTCGACCAACACTCTAATGGTATGGGGACGTCGGCCGACTGATGGCCATGAGTGATATCGATGGCGCATATCCGATTTTGGACTGCCAATCGCATTATCCAGCTTGAGATAAGCAGCTGACCGACTTGGCATCTTTCTCATAGAGACCACAGGCGAGCTTGGCCGACAAAGTGCTCCTGTGTATGGGAAAGTAGAGAAGATGGCCGACGGGTGAACGATCGGTCGAAGCCTCGTTTGGCGGACAACCATCTCATGTGCATGTGTGGCGCCCCTGCGGGTTCAGTCGCCACAGAGGTACTGCATCTCACTCAGAGGTGTGGTACCCCACTCTCAGGTAAAGGAGTAGGGAAGGGTGAGATGGCTACTAAAGGAGAGCACAGTCCCTGGTCCCTAGCTGGAGGGTGGAACTAGGTAGAGGAGGTGGGTGGAGGAAGTAGATCAGGGGAGCACCGACAGAAGGAGTATAAAACACAGAGGGAACCATCTAGAACAGTCCAGTCCTGCTCAGGAGATCAGTGTAGAAGGGTCCAGGCTCCTGGCTCCAGTGCTTGGAGCAGGAGTTGAGTAGAGAGAGAGGAGTCGGGCCTAGTCTGAGTGAGAGGCCCAGGAGAGAGAGTGAGAGAGGACGAGGGAAGGCTCCAGAGACAGAAGGGATCCCAGGGGCACAGTGAGTGCAGGAAGCCACCCGTGCGCCCGAATCTACATAGATGTGGAGGGATCAGGCCGCAGAGGGGACTGGAAGCTAACTAGTGGAGAACAACCAGGCTCAGCTAGATAACCGGTGGCTGCTGCATTTTCAAGGTGCTGCAGCCAACATCCACAATTACATCGCCGAAAAGGTGGCCGCATAGGGTCCAGGGGACTGCACGTCGCACGACAAGGCCCGAGGCCACTGGCTTGGGACACTGATTGTGAGGCGCAGGGCAGGAGGGCGAGAGCCAGCACAGGGAAGACGACCGGGAGAGGCACACAGAACGGGGTCCCATTTAAGTACTCCTGAGAGACTTGAGAGATTGCTGGATCACTACCCCGGAGGACACAAGACGACGTGCGAGGTTACACACTGGCCCTTGTAACCTGGAGTCTTGAACAACTGTGAGTAAAACCTGAAGACTGCACCTCACTGTGTCCTTGAATTATTGCTGCACCATCACCCGCCCTGCACTACACAGCACCAGCAACATCTACCTCATAGCGTCACTATATCCTGCCCTGGAGCTAAGCTCTGCCTGTGGAGAGCTGAACCAACTGTGCTGCGTCACCATCAGCTCCAGAGGATCTGCACCGCAGCGGCGGCCCCATATAGCCGCATACCACAGGTAGCGTCACGAACATTATCTCTAAAAACTTCATTCCCCTTTTACTTTCTCTTTAATTGACCGCCCTGGGTCACGGACCGGGTCACTGCCACCGTGACATCCCCCAGCATCGAACGGCCGGGCTACCGAGTACCCCACGGCCCAGTGGGTGTGTCACATGGCCAGCCTCAGTGTGCATACAATCAGACCCCGTTTTACGAAATTGCACCTGACTCGCCCAGGGGGATATGGAGGACTCGGTACCCGGGCCTTTACCTTCTTGGGATGTCACAGCAGTTGGCTCCCGGGCCCGTACTCTGGGGTCACTCTTAAAAGGGGGTTGTTGCTTGAAGGGATGATAAACGGTTTTGTCTCGTGACGCCACCTGTGGTTCCTGGTAATGAGTACCTGCGCTGCTGCAGACCTCTGGAGCAGATTGTTAGGACAGCTGGGTTGGTGCGGCTCTCCACAGGCAGAGCTCAGCTCCAGGGCAGTGTAGGTGCAGATGGTGATGCTGGGCGTTGTAGTGCAGGAGTAATGTGGTAGAAATAACTGACAGAAACAGTGGGGTGCAGTCATCCGAGTTTACTCACAGTTATTTAGGTTCCTCAGGTGGCAATAGACAGCTGACAGTCTCCCACGTCGCGCTGAGTTCACCAGGCAGGGGTTCAGCACTCCCTCAAGTATCTCAAGAGCACTTAACGGGACCTCTTTCTGTATGTTCCTTTCTTAGCCGACTTACCGCGCTGGGTCTCTCCCTCCTGCCCTGCGCCCCGCCACACAAAGTCCCGATCGGGTACCTTGAGATTCCTCTGGGCAACTTGAAGTTCCCAGACCTTGCTTGGTGCCCTTCTTGGCGGCTTAGGTGTGGATGTGGCAACTGCACCTTGAAAGTGCAGAAGCCTCCGGTTTTCTAGCTGAGACGTAAAGTAACTCTGCTAGTCCAGGGACCGGTTCCCTTCTTGCGGCCTGATCCCTCTACCGCCTGGCAAATTCGGGCGTACGGGTGCCGTCCTGCACTCACCGTACCCCCTAGGATCCCTTCTGTTCCTGGAGCCTTCCTCCCTTGCTCCCACTCCTCTCTCAGTCTTGGGCATGACAGACCGAGCCTGCCTCCCGAGCCTAGCTCCTGCAGAGCCTCTGCTCCTCTCGTCCTCACACTCTCTCTCCCTCCGTACGACTCTCCAAAAAGATGGCTTCCCT
Organism: Phyllobates terribilis; assembly: GCF_046119375.1. NCBI lineage: Eukaryota > Metazoa > Chordata > Amphibia > Anura > Dendrobatidae > Phyllobates > Phyllobates terribilis. Next base: position 263,463,121 of record NW_027362772.1, on the reverse strand, counting down.
ATATATACAGTACAGACCAAAAGTTTGGACACACCTTCTCATTTAAAGATTTTTCTGTATTTTCATGACTTTGAAAATTGTACATTCACACTGAAGGCATCAAAACTATGAATTAACACATGTGGAATTATATACTTAACAAAAAAGTGTAAAACAACTGAAAATATGTCTTATATTCTAGGTTCTTCAAAGTAGCCACCTTTTGCTTTGATGACTGCTTTGCACACTCTTGGCATTCTCTTGATGAGCTTCAAGAGGTAGTCACCGGAAATGGTCTTCCAACAATCTTGAAGGAGTTCCCAGAGATGCTTAACACTTGTTGGCCCTTTTGCCTTCACTTTGCGGTCCAGCTCACCCCAAACCATCTCGATTGGGTTCAGGTCTGGTGACTGTGGAGGCCAGGTCATCTGGCGTAGCACCCCATCACTTTCCTTTTTGGTCAAATAGCTCTTACACAGCCTGGAGGAGTGTTTCGGGTCATTGTCCTGTTGAAAAATAAATGATGGTCCAACTAAACACAAACCGGATGGAATAGCATGCCGCTGCAAGATGCTGTGGTAGCCATGCTGGTTCAGTATGCCTTCAATTTTGAATAAATCCCCAACAGTGTCAACAGCAAAGCACTCCCACACCATCACACCTCCTCCTCCATGCTTCACGGTGGGAACCAGGCATGTGGAGTCCATCCGTTCTCCTTTTCTGCGTCGTACAAAGACACTGTAGTTGGAACCAAAGATCTCAAATTTGGACTCATCAGACCAAAGCACAGATTTCCACTGGTCTAATGTCCATTTCTTGTGTTCTTTAGCCCAAACAAGTCTCTTCTGCTTGTTGCCAATCCTTAGCAGTGGTATCCTAGCAGCTATTTTACCATGAAGGCCTGCTGCACAAAGTCTCCTCTTAACAGTTGTTGTAGAGATGTGTCTGCTGCTAGAACTCTGTGTGGCATTGACCTGGTCTCTAATCTGAGCTGCTGTTAACCTGCGATTTCTGAGGCTGGTGACTCAGATAAACTTATTCTCAGAAGCAGATGTGACTCTTGGTCTTCCTTTCCTGGGGCGGTCCTCATGTGAGCCAGTTTTTTTTCAGCACTTGATGGTTTTTGCAACTGCACTTGGGGACACTTTCAAAGTTTTCCCAATTTTTCGGACTGACTGACCTTCATTTCTTAAAGTAATGATGGCCACTTGTTTTTCTTTACTTAGCTGCTTTTTTCTTGCCATAATACAAATTCTAACAGTCTATTCAGTAGGACTATCAGCTGTGTATCCACCAGACTTCTGCACAACACAACTGATGGTCCCAACCCCATTTAAAAGGCAAGAAATCCCACTTATTAAACCTGACAGGGCACACCTGTGAAGTGAAAACCATTTCCGGTGACTACCTCTTGAAGCTCATCAAGAGAATGCCAAGAGTGTGCAAAGCAGTCATCAAAGCAAAAGGTGGCTACTTTGAAGAACCTAGAATATAAGACATATTTTCAGTTGTTTCACACTTTTTTGTTAAGTATATAATTCCACATGTGTTAATTCATAGTTTTGATGCCTTCAGTGTGAATGTACAATTTTCATAGTCCTGAAAATACAGAAAAATCTTTAAATGAGAAGGTGTGTCCAAACTTTTGGTCTGTACTGTATATGCATGTTCTTTATGTGCTCCCCTGGTCTGCATCCTCCACCCACACCCACTACATGGTTCCCCTCACTTTGGTTCCCCCCCACTCCAGCCATGGACGGGGCAGCAAAAGAAGTGCATAATGCCCTTCTAGCCGGTCTGGAGTAGTGTAGTGTTGAGTGCAGGTGTTAGGGTCCCGGGCAGTACTCCATCCTTACCTGAGAGAAGGAGATGCCACACCTCTGGGTGAGGTGCAGTACCTCTGTGGGCGACTGAACCCTCAGGGGCGCCACACACCAATATGCAGTGCCCGAATGCATATCTGTATTGGAGTGAATGCGATGTTTTAAATGTCAAGTGTCATCAGAAAGACCATTTATTATAGGAAATCTGCTTCAGTGATACATTAAGATAAGTTTCCAGGTCCATTGGGTGGAATTATATAAAAGCTTTGTGGATGATGTATTATTGTGCCTTAGTTGAAATGAATGCTGCCAGTCAGAGCTCAGACACAGAGATAAGAGGGCCCTGAGTAAGAACAGTATATTGGCTTTTTGCAGTCCAATAGTTCATCATAATCCACCCCTTTGTGCATCTGTTTGATGCTTTGGAGGTGGAAATGGGCCCCTTACTTCTTGGGCCCCTATTCGACTGCACAGGTTGCACCAATGGTATGTCCTCCAGTCACTATCTCCTATTTGCTCTTTATGGAAACCAGACAACAAAATGATCTTAATCCTGCTTGTTCTTGAGATGGCATTGTAGTCAGATTTATCCTTTCTTGGTGGGTCTTACAGTACAATACTGTTTGCTCTCTCGAGACACAATTCTCTCTACCCTGCTTTGGTTGGTGGCTTATTACACATTGTTTGCTTTGCTACAGGACCTAACCCTGATGGACACACACACATGCTAACTATTGGATCCTAAAAGTAAAAAAAGTGGTTTTGTGTGCAATGGCCACCTAAGTTCCCATACAGTTCATCGCTACTTGACATCCTTGGTACAGCACTGGGAAACATCTTCCAGATCTACTTCTGGCATAATGTATGGAGATATCTTCCCAAACCACTAACTGACCACTATAGTTTAGTCTTTTAGGAGTATTTTAGTATGGCCTCTATGGTCACTGAGACTCAAGATCATTTGACTAACGGAAGGACAAGAACTTTACTTCAATAGCGTTTCATTGCATATTGTGTCGAAGTAAAGGATTATTCCCATCTTCATTGATGGGTACTAATGGAAAGTGCATGTAAAAGCCAGCATTTTCATAATGTTTATAAAAATTCCTCTCTGTTCACCTACAATTTTATTATTGTATTCTTTACAGATGGTTGCCTGTTGGGATTGGTCAGCACTGCTGTCTAGCTATGCGGAAGAGACCATATAAGATTCAACAGACAGAAAAGTAATTCCCAGCAAAGCGCTATGGAGCGCTGTGAGGGAACAGATCATTGCTGAACATCCATTGCACCCTGACCTATTTCCAGTCGTGTCGAATAGTTCTTGCCACTGGGACTCGATAGGTATGGATCCGAGAGTGAGGCTGACGACCTGCGCAACTTTTCCTCACTTTGATCCAAGTCAAGCCAAGTCATAACATCTAGCTGCAATGGCTAAACATGCGCAGGGCTTAAAAGGTCTTTCTAATAGACCTTGTAAGCACTGCACTGAAGTTGATTGGGATCGCTGGAGCTCACTGTGAAATCCCGATCCTGGCCGGCTTCAATACGAACGCGCTTCTGATGCTGAAGTGGCAAAGTTCCCTTCATAGAATCATAGAATCCTAGAACGTTAGAGTTGGAAGGGGCCTCCAGGGTCATCGTGCCCAACCCCCTGCTCAATGCAGGATTCACTAACCATTTCAGACAGATGTCTGTCCAGCCTCTGTTTGAAGACTTTCATTGAAGGAGAACTCACCACCTCTTGAGGTCGCCTGTTCCACTCATCGATCACCCTCACTGTCAAAAAGTTGTTTCTAATATCTAATCTGTATCTTCTCCAGTTCAGTTTCATTCCATTGCTTCTCATGTTTCCATGTCCAAATCAGAATAAGGATGATCCCTCTACACTGTGACATCCCTTCAGATATATATATATATATATATATATATATATATATATATATATATATTTTTTTTTATTTTTTTTTTTAATCAGGTTTAGTACTTTTCTTTTGTTATCCCTTTTTCCTTATACAGCAGAGCACAGTTTGGGCCAGCAGGACAATGATGCGATGGTCAACTGTCAATCAAGCAGTAGCTCCAACCTCCCAGCAAGCAGGACATCAGGTGGCTGAGGAGCATTATGCTCCTGAACAGACAACATGGGATCAGCCCTTTAAAAAGGACAAGTAGTGGTCATATATGTAATAAAACATAATGAAAATAGCATTTGCTGTAGAAATATATCTAAAAGTATAGACATTATATTCTGATCTACAGGTTGATCCTAACATACAAGGTCTATTCCAAGTCAAGAGCTAAAGTCTGGAAAAGATTTACATTCTAGAAGAAGAGATCCTCCTAGATCAATAAATGCATTATCATCTTAGAACATAAAGTGCATCCTTGAACTAGAGGTCCGTCATAGAACAGGAGGTCCATCCGAGTACAAAAGGTCTACCAGAGCTTCATCCTAGTACAAAAGGTCCATTACAGTACAAGAGGTTAAGTCTAGAACAAGAGATCCATCTTAGAACAAGAAGACAATCCCAAAACAAGAAGCCTTGACCTAACAATGAATTTTCATGTTATACTTGGCACAAACTTATCAAATATGGGTGTATCACTAAAGTAACACGTAAAACTTTTAGTCACAGGAATCAGGATGACATTTCATCTTACCTTTCAAGTGCTGCATGCTACCGTTACGCTCTCCTTCATGTTATTTTTGGCTCATCTTCTCTTGCTGAAACCACTCAGGCTTTTCATAGGTTAAATCCCAATTTGATATTGGTCTCGATTATGGAAAAATAAAAGTTTAAAATAAAGAAACTTTGCAGCTGGATAAATACCAAAGGGAAACTTGTTCAAGCCAAAATCAACCCCTGCAGTAGGACTTGCATCTTACAGGGGATATCCCTCTATACCAAAGAAAAGAAAACAATCTCATTAGCTTCTCTGGAAAGTTTATTACTTACATTTTTTCCTATGATTTGCCATTTAAAAAAAGTGAAGTGGAAGATAAATAAAATGTAAAACTTTTACAGATGTGTTTTTTTTGTGTTCTCATATTTCTACATATGTGAAGTATGTTTTTATAAAGTGACTCTATAATATTGCTCATCGCAATATGTCCATCATCCATCAGGGATGACAGGACTTCACTAGCAGAAGGGCAACATCACTGACCATTGACATCAGGGTAAGAAATATATCGCTATCATTTGGCTCCTAGATTGGCATTACTGTTTATTAGATGTAATTCATCTTACATTGGCACTGTAGAACTAGGTTTTTCAACATAAAAATTGCAGAACTTGACATTTTTTACACTGTTAGCAGAAACTCGGGACAATTTCTCCCAGTGCTCAATGCAAGGGGGTATCAGAATGCATTCCTCCAAGAAACTCAGCTGACATTCAGGATGATAGTTATTAAGTATGAAAATTGCCTCTTCAGCACTCTAGCGCCACCTATTGGAAGTAGCAATCCTAAAAGTTAATATTGACCCTTTACCGAGCCTTGCAATAAGATTTAGGATAAAAGCCAAACCAGAAACTCCATTGGTAGACACAGTGTTTCGGGATATTGCTCCTCATCAGTGCGAAGTATGATATCTCATTTACCTGGATAAGAGGCTTACGAATGGCAATAGCAATAAAAAAAAGTAAATATTGACTCTTTATTGAGTCTTGCCACGTGACTTAAGGCCCCGTCACACATAACGAGATCGCTAGCGAGATCGTTGATGCATCACTGTTTTAGTGACGCAATAGCGATCTTGCTAGCGATCTCGTTATGTCTGACAGGTAGCAACGATCAAGCCCCTGCTGTGAGATCGCTGATCGTTACAAAGCTTCCTGGACCATTCCTGGGTTGTTGCACTCCCGCTGGGCCGTGTGCATCGCTGTATTTGACACTTTATCAATGACCTCATTAGCGATTCAGAACTGAGACACGTAGGTGTGCATAAATTGGACTTTTCCGCGCCCCTCGTCCCCGATTGGTGGTCGCTACTGCGTCCTTGTTTTTCGGATCCCACCAGCGTTCTCCGGCTGTGACTCCGCTTTGAAGAAATCAGACATCTTTAGTGAGGTAGGTATTGTTTGGGGTCTCAAATGAGTTTCCATTTTTAATTCATTTATAGGACATCTACCAATTATCTGCTATCATTGCTCTTCAGGGAGGGAGGGCTTGGCTTCTATCCGTATATATATGCTTTTGCATGGGCAGATATTTTAGGGGTCTCGTGCACATCCACCCACACAGCACGTTTTCTGACACGCTGTCCTGGCCAACCGCTTCAGAGTTTTTCACACGCCAATTAACATGAAGCTTAAATCAATAGACTCTGTTCTTTTGGCCTGTTGCACGCTTCACAACTTTTTTCGTCGACGTGATGCAATTACGTACTGTCCGCCTGGCTTCGTGGACTCTGTGGACCTAGCCAATGGGGAAGTGGAGCTCCGTGAATGGCGTGCAAACGATCCTGCAATTGCAGGCCTTCAACCAGTGGGACATGGCAGAAACACCCATGATGCGAAGACCTGCCGCGACAACTACTGCCAGTATTTTAACGGTCCTGGTGCTGTTCCTTGGTAGCATCAAAACCTATAGTGGGCAACTACTCATGTTTCTACACTACTGACATTTCTGTACTGATGTGTCTAATAAACTGTGTGTTCTACTATGCAAAAGCTTTGTTTCTCATTCTTTCAGTAGTAGCAGTAGTCACCGCAGTAAGCAGTCCATATATATATATATATATATATATATATATATATATATATATATACATATGTATACACATGCGTATACAGATACATACATACATACACACATACATACACGCATATACATTCGTGTACTCGTATGTAAACAGATTCATCCATGTACATACGTATACAGATAACTATATATACACATACATACTCTCAAACATACAGATATGCATACACATAAATGGCCATTTACATCTCTATATATATATTCATATAAATATATGGACATCCATACATCTGTACAGTAACAATGCACACACCAGTGTTCCCGTCGGACCGGAGACGCAGTAGCGATGTTAAACCAAGGCCGCCCAATCGAACGCAGTAGCGACCACCAATCGGAGATGAGGGGGCGCGGAAAAGTGATGTTATGCACGCCTTTGTGACACAGTACAGTCCCTATCAAGGTGTGGATCGTTGAAATAGCTGCTGTGTGAAAGCGTCCCAACGACCGCCGAGATCGTTAGTTAGTTCGCTGGGGCGGCCGAAATCGTTGGGAAGTTCTGCATGTTTGACAGCTCCCCAGCGATCACGAAACGACTCTCCAGCGATCCCAAAACCGTGACGCACTAACGATCTCGCTAGCAATCACGTTATGTGTGACGGGGCCTTTAGTATAAAAGCCAAACCAGAATCTAAGTTTGCAGACAGTGTTTCAGGGTTTTGCCCCTCATCAGTGCAAAGTATGAGATCTGATTTGGCTAGATGAGAGGCTCTGGACTGGGGTCTAAGGGGTAAAGTTTCTCCATATGGAAAGTGACAAGCCAGGCCTGGCATGTCAGAGTGAAGAGACTTGCATGCATGCCCCTCTGGGAAATTAAATATGCAAATTGCCTCTTCAGAGAGGAAGAGAACTCTAGCGCCACCTATTGGAAGTAGGAATCTTAAAAGTCAATGTTGACCCTTAAAAGGGCTTTGCCATATGACTGATAAAAGTAAAACCAGAATCTCAATTTATTAAGTAGGCACACAGTCTATTTCCTAAACTAAAGGGAAGTGCCCACTAGAACCTACAATTGTCTGCAACTCTGAGTGCCATAAAACAAATGCCTTGCCTAAAAAGACCTGAGCAGCCTGGTATACTTATTTTGAAAAATAATATAATGTAATAATATAATTGAATCGGTGTGCTATCCATTGAGCCCACAGACACCACACTGGCTGAATATATGCTAATCTGAATGAGCCCCTACTCTCCTTTTCCAAGCACACTGGGTGTGTAGGCTCCACTGGAGTCAATAGAGAGTATAGACATTGCAATCCATGTGCCACAGGTCAAAAGATCACTGGAAGTCTCATCGTTCTAGTGAGTGGTGGACGTCCCAGTACAGGGAAAGGTTTGTAGACCTTTGGATCTTTTTAAATTGCTCCTTTAAAATGGAGCAATATGATGTTAATATGATTTTTGCTGCAATTTTTAATGTATTTTTCCCCCTTTTTATGTGTTTTTTGGTGCAGACTTGATGCATTTTTTAGTACAGAGATGCTGGATTTCTGCACAATCACATTCTTTACATGTGTTTTTTCAGGCTCCTCCTAAAAAACTAAATGGAAAAAGGCACACAAAAAACAACACATAGTTTAACAGCATCTTCAAACGCAAAATGGGCATGATTTTTAATGGGATCACAAAGGTAGCAGATTTTCTTCACACACACACACACAAAAAAAAAACAGATTGGAAAAAATACAGTCTTTTTACACCACTTTGGAACATTGACAGACAGCCAATCTGGATAAAATATCCAAATGAATGGGGTTGAGTTGCAATAGTATGCAACTCTCCACAAGGAGAAACATAACCCCTTAGACCTCAGTCCAGAGTCTCTCACCTAGCCAAATCAGATCTCACACTTTGCACTGATGAGGGGCAACATCTCAAAACCCTGTGTCTGCAAATTGAGATTCTGGTTTGGCTTTTATCCTAAGTCATATGGCAAGGCTCGTTAAGGAGTTGATATTGACTTTTAATATCTCTGCTTCCAATAGGTGTCGCTAGAGATCTAGTCCTCTTCCTCATTGAAGAGTCAATTTGCATATTAAATTTCCCAGAGGAGCATGTGTGGCCTATAAGCCTTCTCACTCTGACATGCCAGGCTTAGCTTGTCACTCTCCACAAGGAGAAACGTTACCCCAAGTTAGAACCCAATACTACATGGTTAGAACTCAAAATAAGGGATCTCAATGGAACTTCAGGGTTTTACTTTTAGATGAGCTGAGCTTTCAATATTTCACCATAGCTGACGATCACCTCAAATAACATGGTGTCTCTTTATCTCTAGATGTATTAAGGTCAATAACTGTATAGAACATGACACATCTCCAATCTGCTGCATATGATTTACTTTAGACTTGTTCTGTTTTTTTATGGTTTGTTATCCTCTTTCTTTATGTTTTATTGTTGCGCCTACAAGCAGTGCACACATTAAATAAAGGAAAGGAAAAGAATCTAGTGTGTCAATATAATAATTCAATGACCTGCAACACGTACAGTATTGTGGCATGGATTAGTATTGCAAGCCCAAGGGCCACGTTTCTCTTCTATGAGTGTAACAATGGAGTATAGGACAGCAGTCATTGGGAGTCCTGTCTCAGGCCATGTTGCCAAATGCAATAAGGCTGCTCTTTGTCGATTGCATTTTTTCTCCAGGTGTCTACAGAAAAATACGCAAGAGCAATTGTGGCACCCCAGGGGTCTGGTTACCACAGTAATAGAAATATTACGTCTGAGAGCAAGTGGGAGGTTTCCTGGTCAGGAGCCCTTAAGCATGCAACACCTCCTGCCCAGTTCTGGGAGGGGAGGAATCTGCTCTTATAAACTGGGTCTGGGGTGGGGTTAGAGAGTCAGAGCCTGGAGTGAAGTTCCAGACACAGGGCAAGAGACAGCTAGGAGCTCTGTAGGAGCAGGAGCTGAGTGCCAGGGACTGGAAGCAGATATATTGCTCGTCCTGGCTGAAGAGACTACTACCGGACAACGGAGTCTGATGCTGTGGGAACCTCTAAGTCCAGCAGCAGAACCCAGCCGGCAGGGGATTCCAGGTCCTCTGGCCATAGAAGCCCGGAGGCTCAGTCACAAGGAAGGGACCAGCACCGCCATCGAGGAGCGAAGGCTACCAGAAGGCCCCAAGTCACCAGCCATACGGGTGAGCACCACACGGTATACTCAGGGACGTGGGCTACTTCCACTTCCACTCGCTTACAGGAAGGTAGCCAGGAAGAGTGCAGATAGACGGGGAGGCCTACAACTCCACCTGGCCATTGGAATTCCTGCTTGCTCGCAGACTGACCAGGCCCCTTATGCTAGCCAGTACTCCCGGGAGGGTCTGCCTTAATATCATCAGTAACGACCCTGAACTGCACTGCAAAGACTCTGAGTCGTTCCTGCTTTCTCACCGCATACAGCACTACTAGTACTGGGACGCCCGAGCACCATCACTCCCATCATTCACATTCCCTGCCCTGAGGCCATACTCTTCCCGTGGGGAGTTATCCCATCTTTAGCTGCGCACACCACACCAGCCTCAGCGGACTGCCTCGCAGCGGCGGTACACCCTGACCGCAATCCACGGGTGGCGTAGTCGGACATTAAAACCACAAAACCCTATAAAGACTGCCACTGGTTTGACCACCCTGAGCCACGGGATCGGGTCGCCGCCACGGAGACTACAACCCCCAGAGACCTGGCTCCGTGTATCCCACGCACGTGCACACACGGCCCAGGGGGTACGTCACAATCTCCTCTGATTATCGCATTTATGCTGCAGTTTTCCCATTTTTTTGCTACATTTTTGGAGCAGATTGGGAGCAGCCTTATCTTTTTGCGCTTTTAGTGCAGAAACACAAGGATTCTGCTCTTGAAAATGCAACATTCTTTTTTACATGCATTTTTTCATGCTCCTCATCAAAGCGAATATGGGGAAAAAAAGCACCAAAAAAAACGCACAGTCTTTAAACGGACAATAGGCATGAGTTTTCATAACTTCGCAATCTCTTTGCTTGAGCTGTTAAACCAGTGTTTCCCAAACCCCATTCTCACAGCCCCCCACAGGTCATGTTTTCAGGAGCTCCTTAGTATTGCACAGGTGAGAGAATTCCTGATGCCTTGATGATACTTCAATCACCTGTGTAATACTAAGGAGATCCTGAAAACATGACCTGTGGGGGGCCGTGAGGATGGGGTTTGGGAAACACTGTGTTAAACTAAGAAAAAATAAATAAAATGCCGCTGAAAAAGAAGCCATTACACTACGTGGGTACATGCCCAAATTTGCAAATAAAATTAGCAACCCACCAACTTCATTTGGCCAGAAGAGAAATATTTGTCCTAGATCTGACCACCATTGCAATATATTGTATATATTCTATACAGATTGACCCCATGATTACCCAGATCATTCATGATTATGTGGCGCCCAGGGGATGGGGACTACTCGGCGCCCGGGCCTTAATGCCTGGTCTTGGGGGAAGTCGCGGTGGTCGGCTCCCGGGCCCGAACCCTGGGGTCTCTCTTAAAAAAGGGGAAAATGAAATGTCAAAGTTCGTGACGCCACCTGTGGTGTCTGGTGAGGATCACCAGCGCTGCAGCAATCCACTGAGGCCGGTGTTACGGCAGCTTTGATGGTGTAGCTCCCCACAGGTGGAGCTAGGCCTCAGGGCAGTGATGTTTGACGAGGTGCACGATATGGCGGTGACCCAGCCAAGTCCAAGGAAGAACAGGGGACACACACACACGGTTTGCTTCTGTACCTTTTACTGGTGGAAATGCAGGTACCGTCCGGAGCACTCAAAAACAGGAGGACACTTGAGAATAGTGGCAAACAATTGATACAATTTTATTTAAATACATCATTCAAGATTCTTGTAGAATTTTTTTTTTTTTTTTTCCGGAGCACTGTAATGTGAGGGGTGCACTGCAGGACTCTCCCCAGTGAGCAGGTGTAGGGCCTCCTGTTTCTTCGCCGCTTAGTGTTAGTCTCTGGCCTGCCTGGAGCTAGGCCTAACTTAGTCTCTGTTCTGCACCGGCTGATCCTGTGGTAGGGCCTTCTGTTGGAGTACACACTCCCTGGTAACTCCTGACCCTGGTGTGACGCCCAGCTGCGCTTGGTATCACAGATCCTAGAAGAGTGCATTGATGGATTCCTCCACAAGAGGCCCCCATAACCATTCACACATCTCCACCTTCCACCTCAGACCACCAGTGGGAGCCCGTTAGGGATATATAAATAGGGAAGGTGGAGCCAGGCAGCAGTTAGTCTAGCAGTGAGTCTATTCTGGTTTAGCAGTGAGTCCAGTACAGTCTGGGAAGAGTTACCTCAGAGGACAAAAGCCTGTTCAAGCTCCTGCAATTGCTATCCTGCAGTGGAGCTTATCCAGACCAAGACTCAGTGTAGCTCAGAGAAGTGAGCTTTAGGTGTAACGGCGCCATAAGATCGGTGAAGCGCGGCAAGCTGCCGTTAGTGTGAGTAGCCTAGTGAGGTAACGAGTAGGCCGAAGGCGAGTGGAGAAGTTAGTACATAGGGGGCAGAGGAGCTTAACTTGCTCACCCCGAAGAATTTACCGGACACCGGGTCCGAAGTTTACCGGGATCTCTATGACCCAGTAAGATATAACTGGGATCCCTGGAGAACTACAAGTCCCAGGATCGCTAAAGTGCTGATACGTAACAGAGCCGGGAGACACATAGGCCTCGCAAGCTGAGGTGCGTGTACTCCAAGGAAAGGCCCTACCACAAGGTCAGCCAGCGCAGAACAGAGACAAATTTAGGCCTAGCTCCAGGCAGGCAAGAAACAGGAGGCCCTACACCCGCTCATTGGGGAGGATCCTGACATGCACCCTTCACCCTACAGTGCTCTGGGATGTGCCTGAATTTCCACCAGTAAAAGGTACTGAAGTGACTATCGTGTCCGTCCCTGTTCTTGCTCTGACCCGGCTGGGTCTCGCCTGCCCTGCATCCCCCCTCCTACGCTGCCCTGAGGCCTAGCTCCACCAGTGGGGAGCGATACCATCTAAGCTGCCTTATCACCGGCCTCAGTGGACTGCCGCAGCGCTGGTGAATCTCACCAGAAACCACAGGTGGCGTCACGAACTTTGATAAAACTAATAAACAAACCAATCCCTTTTTAAAGAGTGACCCCAGGGTACGGGCCCGGGAGCCGACCACCGCGACATTTCTAAGGCCAGGCTAAAGGCCCGGGTAACCAAGTAATCCCCATCCCCCTGGGCGAGTCATCTCTCTTCCTGGCGTCACGAACAGGATCACGTGCCCGCTGCAACGCCGCAGTGTTATGCCCATTGCCACCGGGTACTGTGTGCCTTTATTCTAAACTGTGTACGTAAAGTTGTGGTGAAGATTGCCGCCATTGTTGGGCCGCCGAGCGAGAAGAAGGGCGTAACCACAGGAAAATTAGGGGCGTACCTGCAAAAGAGCGCGAAGCCCCGGACACGCCCCACGCCTCGACGTTAAACCAGGAAGCGCCAGGTTCTGTAAGGAGCGTCGCTGAACGCTCTGACGTAGGACGCAAGCGACGCAAGGTCCTGAAGACGACCGTCACCTGCGGAGCTGCGGCCTACTGGAAGAAAAACTAGAAGGTAGGCCACGGTTAACTAGGGGGGCGCCAAGATGTCCAATGAACAGCAGAACTCTGACATGCCGGTCAACGTTCCTGAAGTTCAGCCCGCGCCCGATGATGAGCAGGCCGAAGCCGCCGCTCCACCAGCAGCGCCTGTAACACCTGTAATTCCTATGACTTTACCGTACATTCCTGGAGCAAAGTGGCTCCCCCAGTACAACGGCAAACCAGATACCCTGTCTGGATTCAAACGGAAGATATGTGGTATCTTAGATATGTGTTCCATGACAGGCAAGCAAAGAGCTGCTGTTGTATTGGGACAACTGACTGGTGCTGCGGAACGGGAAGTGGAAACATGGTCGGCCGCAGACCAAGAGTCAGTGTCCACAATATTCCAAAAACTACAGACTGTCTTAGAGGATCTTACTGAGGCGGACCTCACAATGAGGTTCTACAACTGTTCCCAACAGCCGGAGGACAATGTTCGGGACTATTCCTGGCGTCTACAGGGGGCCCTGCGGGCTCTTAAGCAGGTCAGTCCAGCTAGCATTGAAAATGAAAATAAAATGCTGAAGGAACAGTTTGTCCGGGGACTGAAGTCTCCTGAGGAGAGCAGGACTGTACGTTGGTGGTCCCTGGATCATCCAGATGCCACCTTTGACAATCTTAAGGACATGGCTATAAAAGGACTGCAGCCCCTGGAAGCAAATGCCATCCAACGTTACCAGGGTGGGGCTACCCCAGTGCCTGCTACACCCACCTTCTCCCCAGTGGCAGCTGAAGCCAAGGTTCCAGCAACGTCCCCCAGAGAGCTGGACAGTCTGCGCTCTGAAGTGCGTCAGTTGAGCAAAACCCTGACCACTGTGCTGAGTGCGCTGCAGCTGTGGACGGAGCCTGAGGAAGGAGGAAAGATCCTGTTAGCCGATAGCCCTGAGGATGTCCCCTGGATGCGAAGGAGGAGGCCAACACCACCCTCTGCGAGGACCAGTGACCAGCGCCGTCCACAGAAGGACCTTACCTGCTACCGCTGCCGCAAGACCAGACACATCGCCCAGAATTGTCCTTTAAACGAGAAAACCCTGGGTCCGAGGGCCGACACCCAGGAGTAAACTCACCAGGCCCATCAGACTGGTACAACAGGTTCGTCGGAGGAAGACCTTTCCTGTCCATTGTGTTGGACGGGATCCCGACGCACGCTCTGCTGGACACAGGATCTCAGGTAACCATCATGCCTGATGTCCTCTACAAGAGGCTCTGGTCCATGGATGACCTACGTCCGCCAGCTCCAAATCTTTCTGTTTATGCCTCTAATGGACTCCCCCTTAACCTAATCGGGGTTAAGAATGTGACTGTAAAAGTGGGGAGAGTGGAGCTGAAGGACCAGGGGCTAATTGTAGTAGAGACTAATCCTGATGACACCAATCCGTATATGGTACTTGGTACTAACATTGTTGGTAACTGTTTGGGAGAAGTTGTGTTCTTGCTCCAACAGATAGCTGACACTGCCAGACCAGGACAGAGGAGGGCGCTGCAGAAGGAGATCCGAGTCCTGATGTACCAACAGCAAGTGAGGTTAACGGAAGGTGAAATTGGTAATGTGCGTTTAACGGACCCAATACCCATTGTCATCCCCCCAATGAGTGAAATGCTCATCTGGTGTAGAGCTGATATAGGTCTTAGAGGACAGAGCTACCAGGCGGTAGTAGAACCCCTTTGCTCCGAGCATAGACCCACGCTCTTAACCGCCAGAGGAGTGGTAGATGTATGCAATGGGAGGGTGCCTGTCCGTCTTCTCAATTTAGGGGAAGATGAGGTCAGACTGCCACGTTATGCCACTGTTGCCAAATTACATGCTGTCAATAACAATTGCATTCACGAGGCGGAGTTCTTAACTTCACCAGACGAAGTGGAGGATAATGACCCTGCAACCCAGGTGGAGGATTGGTGTCAACAGCTCCATGTTGGGACAGACACCACTCCTACCCATCAAAAACAGGGTGTACACTGGGTGGTACAAGAATACTCACAGGTGTTCAGTAAACATCCACTAGACTTTGGGAGGATTAAGGGGGTTCAACATCATATCCCCACAGGCGACCATTCCCCAATCAAAGAACGTTACAGGCCTATACCACCAGCTCACTACCAGAAGGCAAAGGAAATGTTGCAAGACATGAGAAAGGTGGGAGTAATAAGGGATAGCTGTAGTCCCTGGGCAGCTCCCCTAGTGCTAGTTAGGAAAAAGGACGGGAGCATGAGAATGTGTGTAGATTACCGTCAAGTAAATCGCATTACACATAAAGATGCATACCCTTTACCACGCATAGAGGAGTCCCTAGCTGCCTTAAAGTCTGCAAATTACTTTTCCACCCTTGACCTCACTAGTGGGTACTGGCAAGTAGCTGTGGCTGAGGAGGATCGGGAGAAGACGGCCTTTACAACCCCGATGGGACTCTGCGAGTTCAACAGTATGCCGTTTGGACTCTGCAATGCCCCCGGCACGTTCCAGAGATTGATGGAGTGCTGCCTGGGACACCGCAACTTCGAGACTGTGTTACTTTACCTGGACGATGTAATAGTGTACTCCAGAACGTACGAGGACTGCTTGAAACACCTGGCAGAGGTATTTGAGTCACTGTCCTGGTACGGGATGAAGCTGAAGCCCTCAAAGTGCCACCTGCTCAGGAGAAAGGTACAGTACCTGGGACACATTGTCAGTCCAGAAGGGGTAGCACCAGACCCGGAGAAGGTCACTGCCATCCAGAAGTGGCCAGAGTCGAAGAGCCTCAAGGAAGTGCGTCAGTTCCTGGGACTAGTAGGATACTACCGGAGGTTAATAAAAGACTACACTAAGAAGGCAGCTCCTCTGCAAGACCTCCTGGTAGGGCAGTCCCCCAAAGGCAGAAATCCCCCATTCCACTGGGGTAAGGAGCAAGCCAAGTCGTTTCAGGAGATGAAGGAGATCCTGACAGGCATTGAGATCCTAGCCTACCCTGACTACAGCCAACCGTTCCTGCTGTATACTGATGCCAGCAACGAAGGGCTGGGCGCTGTCCTAAGTCAGAAGCAGAATGGCCAGGAGAAGGTAATCGCATACGCAAGCAGGAAGCTCCGCCCGACCGAGAGGAACCCAGAGAACTATAGCAGCTTCAAGTTGGAGTTCCTGGCCTTGGTCTGGGCCATCACCGAAAGATTTAAGCACTACTTGGCCTCCAGCAAGTTCACTGCCTACACTGACAATAACCCCTTGACCCATCTTGAAACAGCTAAGCTCGGGGCACTGGAACAACGATGGATGGCTCGGCTGTCAAACTACCAATTTACAATTAAATACCGGGCGGGCCGTAAGAACGCCAACGCCGATGCCCTGTCTAGGATGCCTCACCAGTCAGACACAGAAGAAGAAGTGGATGACCTGGAAGAGAGTGACCTACTTGCCTTTCACCGGAATGGGATGATCCACGAGCAACGAGCCTCCAGGAAGCAGCATGGAAAGACGTTAAACCCCCTGCCTCACCACAGCTGGAAAGAGACCCGGGACAGCGACCCGGTTGTCAGCCGCATCAAGGAGCTGATAACCCAAGAAAGTTCCTCCCTGGAAAAAGAAGCGTCTCTGCAAGCAAAGCAGCTGTGGAACGAGAGAAGCCGGCTGTTTATCTACCGTGAGAAGCTGTGCCGGAGGTACGTCAATCCAAGAACCCATGAGATGGTATGGCAGACATCCAGATGGTATTACCATGGCTTACCACGATCAGGCGGGGCACTTTGGCTGGAAAAAGCTAGAGACCCTGCTAAAATGTCGATTCTACTGGGTAGGAATGCGCAGCTCCATTGAGAGGTGGTTGTAACATACCTGGCGGCGTCCTTGCATAGTGGTCCATCTCCCACTGTGCAAGAGCGCGCACTTGATCTCCAATCCAGAATGTCTCTCTGGCTTCCCTCCATGCTGTCTGTTTGCTTCTGTTTCTGCTGCTTAAGGGCGGCGTCCGATCACTTCCTGCTTTTTGTACCTGCTGCGGGCACACCCCTTGTGCGTCCTCAGCCTATTGCTGTCTGTCACCTGGTATTTAACCCAGCTGCTCCAATGAATCCCTGCCTGAGCATTGTGTTTCATTCAGTGTGCTCTCTCACTCTGAATGTGCCAGGTCCCCTTCTGTGTTTGCTTGCCTGCCCTTCCTGGAGGCTGTATTTCCAGGCCTGTCTGAACACGCTCCTTGCCTGTTCGTTCCGCCTTCTAGGGGCCGCATACCTAGACCCGCTCGTGTATCTTGTCTGTCCTGTCTGAACACGCTCCTAGCCTGTTCCTCCCGCCTTCTAGGGGCTGCATACCTAGACCCGCTCCTGTATCTTGCTACTGTGTCTGTTCTTGTCTGTATACTCTTCTAGCCTATTTCCTGTGTCTGTACCTTTCCTTTTTCTGCCGAGTCTGAACTCGTACCTTACTCCTGCTCGTTGTCACTGTACTTCCGTTTGTGAGTTTGTGGTCCACTCGCTACTTCACTGTAAGTACCCTGTGGGTATCTGGTTCTGCCTTTCCCTTCCTACCTGTTCTGTGTGTACAGAGCCCTGTCCCCCCTGCTCTGCCTTGCTCACCGCTCTGGCGGTTCTAGCCTGCTCTGCCTTGCTCACCGCTCCGGCGGTTCTAGCCTGCTCTGCCTTGCTCACTGCTCCGGCAGTCTTGCTCCGCTCTGACCCTTTGCTCACTGCTCCGGCAGTCTCGCTCCGCTCTGACCCTTTGCTCACTGCTCCGGCAGTCTCGCTCCGCTCTGACCCTTTGCTCACTGCTCCGGCAGTCTCGCTCCGCTATGACCCTTTTCTCACTGCTCCGGCAGTCTCGCTCCGCTCTGACCCTTTGCTCACTGCTCCGGCAGTCTCGCTCCGCTCTGACCCTTTGCTCACTGCTCTGGCAGTCTCGCTCCGCTCTGACCCTTTGCTCACTGCTCCGGCAGTCTCGCTCTGCTCTGACCCTTTGCTCACTGCTCCGGCAGTCTCGCTCCGCTCTGACCCTTTGCTCACTGCTCTGGCAGTCTCGCTCCGCTCTGACCCTTTGCTCACTGCTCCGGCAGTCTCATTCCGCTCTGACCCTTTGCTCACTGCTCTGGCAGTCTCGCTCCGCTCTGACCCTTTGCTCACTGCTCCGGCAGTCTCGCTCCCCTCTGACCCTTTGCTCACTGCTCCGGCAGTCTTGCTCCGCTCTGACCCTTTGCTCACTGTTCCGGCAGTCTCGCTCTGCTCTGACTACTCTCGCTCACCGCTCCAGGCGGCCTCGTCCTGCTCTACTCTCGCTCACCGCTCCAGGCGGCCTCATCCTGCTCTACTCTCGCTCACCGCTCCAGGCGGCCTCGTCCTGCTCTACTCTCGCTCACCACTCCAGGCGGCCTCGTCCTGCTCTACTCTCGCTCACCGCTCTAGGCGGTCTCGTCTTGCCCTGCTCTCGCTCACCGCTCTAGGCGGTCTCGTCTTGCCCTGCTCTCGCTCACCACTCTGGGCGGCCTTACTCTGTTTTGTTTGTCCGCCACATCTGTGGTTCTGTTCCTGAGTCCCAGTGTGTACTGGGTCCTATCCCGCCTGTGTTCCTACCTGCTAGTGCCTCCCTGTCTGCACTCTAGTCGTGCTTGCCTGTACCCCCCTGCCTGCATACCCGCCTGCCTGCATACCAGTCGTGCCTGCCTATACCCACCAGTCTGTGTGCCAGCCTAACCAGTCTGTTCCTGTATTCCCCTGTGTGGGTCAACAGCCGTGTCCGGGGTCTGTCCTGGAGTAGCACCTGGTCCCTCTGCTCGGTTCCTCCTTGGTGCACTGGCGTCGTATGCCGTCGTGCGACCCTGGTCGGATCGGGTGAATACCTAGTTACGCCCCTCCAGGCATTCACTCTCCGGCACGGTCCAGTGGAATCACACGCACACGCCGCTCAGCCCGGGCGTGTGCATTACAGTGGTGCCGGGACTGTGGCCCCTGTGGCCTAAGAAGAAAAGACTTCAGCAGTCAGAAGGCACCCCTGCAACCCATCAAGACAACTCGGCCCCTGGAGATCGTGGCCCTGGACCATGTCAAGCTGTCCCCCAGCAGGTCAGGGTACTCCTATGCTTTGACCATGATGGATCACTACTCACGTTTCCTGGTGGTCGCCCCCGTCAAAGACCTGACGGCAGAGACAGCAGCAAAGACCTTCCAAGAGTGTTTCTGCAGACCCCATGGATACCCTGAGCAGGTGCTGACGGACCAAGGCCCGGCCTTTGAGGCTGAATTGTTTAAGGAGTTCTGCCATCTGTACGGGTGTAAGAAGATCAGAACTACACCGTACCACCCACAAACAAACGATCTCTGCGAAAAGATGAACAACATCATCATCGACCTGCTAAAGACCATACCACTTGAGGAGAGGAATCAGTGGCCAGACCTACTACCTGACCTAGTGGATCTGTACAATCATATACCAGTGAGTTCCACCAATTGCACTCCGGCATATCTCATGCAGGCAAGGCCAGGAAAGCTGCCCATGGATCTGGAGCTTGGTGTTGTTGAGCCTGAAGCTGACATCACCACTGAGGACTGGGACACGACCAGACAAGAGCAGTACAGAAGAGTACAATCCTTTGTCGAGGACAGTCTCACTCGGGTGAGAGAAAAGCAGGAAGCGCACTACAACAAGAACGCACCCGCAGAACCCTTCACATCTGGTGAAACAGTATTGAAAAGAAAAAGACGCAATCACAAACTTGATGACCAGTGGGAGAGAGAACCCTACACTGTGATACCGTCAAGATTTGACAATAAGAAGACATGCATAATCAGCCGAGACGGAGGAAGGACGACTGCAACAGTGTCCAGGGACCACCTAAAGTTGTGTCTAGACTTACTGAAACCCCAAGTTGAAGTGCCTCTTACTATCCCGGAAGAACGTAAAGAGACAGTGATCCACACTGACTTAGGAGATTTCCCGGCAGATTGGCCTCAAATAGGAGGTGCAGTAATCATCCCAGTACTCCAATTCTATGAACAGCCAGAAAACCCTCCACAGCAAGTTGAACCTGTAAGCGCTGCAGAAGAGCCAGCTCAAGAAGTATCCCCGGATGAAGGATCCCCGGTAGGAGCAGAGCGAGAGGGCCCAGCTAATGATGAACTTGCCAGCCCAAGAGAGAGGTTAAGGCAGTTTTACAACTTAATCACACGTAGAACAGGTAGGGTAACTGAAAATACAGACTCTGATACCCCACAGACCACCGCACTACGCAGATCAACACGTAGCACGAGAGGTAAAACCCCTGTTAGGTACACTCAGTAAATAGTCAAATTTCTGAGAATGTAGATAGTTACCCCTGGGGTATTAAACTGTATTATTGTATTGTATTACATTGTGTATTTGCATGTGTATATTACTTTGTGTTTTGCCTTATTGATGAACAGTTTAAGTGATATGGACACTTTCCCTATTTACTTCTTTATTTACCAAAGAACTGTATGGCTGAGGACTGTGTGCAGCCCAAAACTTGCTTTTTGTATATAATTGCGCTCCCTGGAGTGCCTTTTAGGTGACCTCAGAAGGAAAACCTGCCGGGAGTGGCTCTATTGGAGGTCCAACTCGGGATCTTCATGCCCTGCAGCCACCCCAGGGCCTACATTGAGGGTTTAGGACAGGTCCCTCAAAAACCACCAATTACTCTACCTTGTGAGATGGACATCCTTCTTGGGAACCTCACCATAGGAGACTCGAATTCTGAGGACACTCTGTATTTGTTATTGTTATGTAACGTTTAAGATTGGTGCCTCCCATAAAGGGAAGATTGTTCTTATTGATATTGCATTGTTCATGTTTCCTATTGTTATTGTTTTATAAAAATGTACTTCAGCCCGGGAGTGCTGAGCTTAACTAGGGGGGAATGTGACGCCCAGCTGCGCTTGGTATCACAGATCCTAGAAGAGTGCATTGATGGATTCCTCCACAAGAGGCCCCCATAACCATTCACACATCTCCACCTTCCATTTCAGACCACCAGAGGGAGCCTGTTAGGGATATATAAATAGGGAAGGTGGAGCCAGGCAGCAGTTAGTCTAG
Source organism: Phyllobates terribilis (assembly GCF_046119375.1). NCBI lineage: Eukaryota > Metazoa > Chordata > Amphibia > Anura > Dendrobatidae > Phyllobates > Phyllobates terribilis. The sequence goes on along the minus strand of NW_027362772.1, from coordinate 263,441,931 downwards.
CAGTGAGTCTATTCTGGTTTAGCAGTGAGTCCAGTACAGTCTGAGAAGAGTTACCTCAGAGGACAAAAGCCTGTTCCAGCTCCTGCAATTGCTATCCTGCAGTGGAGCTTATCCAGACCAAGACTCAGTGTAGCTCAGAGAAGTGAGCTTTAGGTGTAACGGCGCCATAAGATCGGTGAAGCGCGGCAAGCTGCCGTTAGTGTGAGTAGCCTAGTGAGGGACCGAGTAGGCCGAAGGTGAGTGGACAAGTTAGTACATAGGGGGCAGAGGAGCTTAACTTGCTCACCCCGAAGAATTTACCGGACACCGGGTCCGAAGTTTACCAGGATCTGTATGACCCAGTAAGATATAACCGGGATCCCTGGAGAACTACAAGTCCCAGGATCGCTAAAGTGCTGATACGTAACAGAGCCGGGAGACACATAGGCCCCACAAGCTGAGGTGTGTGTACTCCAAGGAAAGGCCCTACCACAAGGTCAGCCAGCGCAGGACAGAGACAAAATTAGGCCTAGCTCCAGGCAGGTCAGAAACTTACTATGCAGAGGCAAGAAACAGGAGGCCCTACACCCGCTCATTGGGGAGGATCCTGACATGCACCCTTCACCCTACAGTGCTCAGGGATGTGCCTGAATTTCCACCAGTAAAAGGTACTGAAGTGACTATCGTGTCCATCCTTGTTCTTGCTCTGACCCGGCTGGGTCTTGCCTGCCCTGCATCCCCCCTCCTACACTGCCCTGAGGCCTAGCTCCACCAGTGGGGAGCGATACCATCTAAGCTGCCTTATCACCGGCCTCAGTGGACTGCCGCAGCGCTGGTGAATCTCACCAGAAACCACAGGTGGCGTCACGAACTTTGATAAAACTAATAAACAAACCAATCCCTTTTTAAAGAGTGACCCCAGGGTACGGGCCCGGGAGCCGACCACCGCGACATTTCTAAGTTCAGGCTAAAGGCCCAGGAAACCGAGTAATCTGCACCGGATGATCCTGTGGTAGGGCCTTCTGTTGGAGTACACACTCCCTGGTATATGGGGCCTCGGTAACTCCTGACCCTGGTATAACAGTCAGCGTTTGGTATTCCTGGGACATGTAGTTCGCCAGGGGTTCTGGTTGTCTTCTGCTGGGTGTAAAGAATCCCTGCAGACTCGGACCCTGTGTCCAGTATATGGTTTCTGGGGTGAGCTGCTAAAGCTCCTCTGCCCCCAGCGCTACTCACTCCTCTAGCCTTCGGCCTACTCGGGCCCCCACTAGGTTATACACACTGGCAGTTAGGTGGCTGCCTCTTCTGCTGCTCTCTGAGCGTCAGCAACGCTCCTAGCTCACTTAACTCGAGCTGCTTGAGTCTGACTGAGCTCCACTGCAGACTGACCTGTTTCTCTGTGTCTCACTCTGCAGGAACTGGCTGTGGACTCCAGACTGTTCTGTCTCTACTCACTTCCTGAGGAGAACTCACTAACAGACTCTTCTGCTCTGTTCTTAACTCTGGAGCAGACTGACTCTGCCTAGCTCCACCCTCCGTATTTATATCCCTATCCGGGCTCCCTCTGGTGGTCTGAGGTAGGGTGGAGGTGTGTGTATGCTCTGAGGGCCTCTTGTGGAGAAAACCTGAAATGCACCCCTCCAGGATCTGTGGCTCCATGCGCAGCAGGGCGTCACATTCCCCCCTAGTTGAACTCAGCACTCCCGGGCTGAAGCACATTTTGTAACAAAAACAATAACAAGCTTCCCTTTATGGGAGGTTAGGACACTTGAACGTTGCATAACCAGAACATGGATAAATATACATATATAGTTCAATAAACAGTAGGCAATGAGCAACCAGAAAGTCCAAGTCTCTTCCGGAGAGGTTGCTCAAAGGGGCACTCCAGGGAACGCAAATATGTACAATAAAAGTCTTTGGGCTGCACATAGTCCTCAGCCACAGAGTTCTTAGATACCCAAGTGGGTAATGGGAAGCAAATAAGTAAAGTGTCCGTTTCACTTGGCTTGTCCATTAGAGGGGCAGAATATAAGTTAAAGGCCTGTAAAAGGCAATAAATACATAGCAATACATACACAGGATAATGCAATAATATACAGTATTATACAATACAATACCCCAGGGGTAACTATCTACATCTGTCGGGGTTTAACTATTTTACTTAGTGTACCTGACAGGGAGTTGACCTTTCGTGCTACGTGTAGATCTGCGTAGTGCGGTGGTCTGTGTAGTGTCAGTGTTTCTCTCAGCTACCCTGTTTGTTCTACTAGCGATGGTATTGAAAAACTGCCTTAACCTCGCTACTGGACTGGCAAGTTCACCATTGGCTGAGCCTTCTTGCTCTGCTTCTTCCGGGGATCCTTCTTGAGCAGGCTCTTCTGCGGCACTAGGCTCTTCTGCAGCACTTACAGGTTCAACTTGCTGTGGAGGGTCTTCTGGCTATTGGAAGAATTGGAGTACTGGAATTATGACTGCTCCTCCGATTTGAGGCCAATCTGCCAGGAAGTCTCCTAAATCAGTATGTATTACTGCTTCATCAGGTTCCTCCGGGAAAATGAGAGGCACTTCTTCTTGAGGTTTTAGCAGATCTGGACACAACTTCAGGTGTTCCCTAGATACTGTCGCAGTTGTTCTTCCTCCATCTTTGCTGATCAGACACGTCTTCCTGTTGTCAAACCTTGAATTCAACACAGTGTAGGGTTCTCTCTCCCACTGGTCATCAAGCTTGTGGTTCCTCCGCTTCCTTTTCAATACCACTTCTCCTGGTGTGAAGGGTTCTGCTGGTGCACTTCTGTTGTATTGTGCTTCTTGTTTATCCCTCACCCGAGTGAGACTGTCTTCGACACAGGCTTGTACTCTTCTGTACCGCTCCTGTCAGGTCGTGTCCCAGTCCTCAGTGGTCACATCAGCTTCAGGTTCTACAACACCAAGCTCCAGGTCCATGGGCAACTTTCCTGGTCTTGCCCGCATGAGATATGCGGAGTGCAATTGGTGGAACTTACTGGTATGTGATTATACAGATCCACTAGGTCAGGTAGTAGGTCTGGCCACTGGTTTCTCTCCTCAAGTGGTATGGTCTTCAGCAGGTCGATGATGATGTTATTCATCTTTTCAGAGAGACCGTTAGTTTGGGGGTGGTACGGTGTAGTCCTGTTCTTTTTACACTCGTACAGATGGCAGAACTCTTTGAACAATTCAGCGCATTCCCACCCAGTAGAATTGACACTTCAACAGGGTCTCTAGCTTTTTCCAGCCATAGAGCCCCGCTTGATCGTGGTAGGCCTCCAACACCATTTGAATGTCTGTCTTGGGGACTACTATCTGCCATACCATCTCGTGGGTCTTGGGATTGACGTATCTCCGGCACAGCTTCTCACGGTAGATAAACAGCCGGCTTCTCTCATTCCACAGCTGTTTTGCTTGGAGAGACGCATCCTCCTCCAGGGAGGAACCTTCTTGGGTTATCAGCTCCTTAATACGGCTGACAACCGGGTCGCTATCCTGGGTCTCTTTCCAGCTGTGATGAGGCAAAGGGTTTAACGTCTTACCACGCTGCCTCCTGGAGGCTCGTTGCTCGTGGATCATCCCATTCCGGTGAATGGCAGGTAGCTCAACCTCTTCCAGGTCATCCACTTCTTCTTCTGTGTCTGACTGGTGAGGCATCCTGGACAAGGCATCGGCGTTGGCGTTCTTGCGGCCCGCCCGGTACTTTATTGTGAATTGGTAGTTTGACAGCCGAGCCATCCACCGTTGTTCCATGGCTCCCAGCTTGGCTGTTTCAATATGAGTTAAGGGGTTATTGTCAGTGTAGGCAGTGAACTTGCTGGAGGCTAAGTAGTGCTTGAACCTTTCTGTGATGGCCCAGACCAAGGCCAGGAACTCTAACTTAAAGCTGCTATACTTCTCTGGGTTCCTCTCAGTCGGGCGCAGCTTCCTGCTTGCATACGCGATGACTTTCTCCTGGCCATTCTGCTTCTGACTTAGGACAGCTCCCAATCCTTCATTGCTGGCATCAGTATACAGCAGGAACGGTTGGCTGTAGTCAGGGTAGGCTAGGATCTCATCACCTGTCAGGATCTCCTTCATTTCTTGAAATGATTCAGCCTGTTCTTTACCCCAGTAGAACGGGGGATTTCTGCCTTTGGGGGACTGTCCTACCAGGAGGTCTTGCAGAGGCGCTGCTCTCTTGGTGTAATCTTTTACAAACCTCCGGTAGTATCCTATCAGTCCCAGGAACTGAGGCACCTCCTTGAGGTACTTCGGCTCCGGCCATTTCTGGATGGCAGTGACCTTCTCCGGGTCTGGTGCTACTCCCTCTGGACTGACAATGTGTCCCAGGTACTGTACCTTTCTTTTGAGCAGGTGGCACTTGGAGGGCTTCAACTTCATCCCATACTGGGACAGTGACTCAAATACCTCCGCCAGGTGCTTCAAGTGGTCCTCATACGTCTTGGAGTACACAATCACGTCATCCAGGTATAGTAACACGGTCTCGAAGTTGCGGTGTCCCAGGCAGCACCCCACCAATCTCTGGAACGTTGCGGGGACATTGCAGAGTCCAAACGGCATACTGTTGAAATCGCATCGGGGTGGTGAAGGCCGTCTTCTCCCGATCCTCCTCAGCCACAGCTACTTGCCAGTACCCACTAGTGAGGTCAAGGGTGGAAAAGTAATTTGCAGACTTTAAGGCAGCCAGGGATTCCTCAATACGGGGTAAAGGGTATGCATCTTTATGTGTAATGCGATTTACTTGTCTGTAATCTACACACATTCTCATGCTTCCATCCTTCTTCCTGACTAGAACTAGGGGAGCTGCCCAGGGACTACAATTATCCCTTACTACCCCTGCCTTCTTCATGTCATGCAACATCTCCTTGGCTTTCTGGTAGTGTGCTGGAGGTATAGGCCTGTACCGTTCCTTGATGAGGGGATGGTTGCCTGTGGGGATGTGATGTTGTACCCCCTTAATCCTTCCAAAGTCAAGTGGGTGTTTGCTGAATACCTGCGCGTATTCCTGAACCACCCGGTGTACTCCCTGTTTCTGGTGGGCAGGAGAGGTGTCTGTCCCAACATGGATCTGCTGACACCAATCCTCCACCTGGGTTGCAGGGTCATTATCCTCCATTTGGTCTGGGGAGGTTAAGGACTCCGCTGTGTGAATGGAGTTATTATTTACAGTGTAAAGTTTGGCAACAGTGGCATAACGTGGTAATCTGACCTCGTCTTCCCCATAGTTGAGAAGACGGACGGGCACCCTCCCATTGCGTACATCCACTACCCCCCTGGCAATTAAGAGTGTAGGTCTGTGCTCTGAGCTAAGGGGTTCTACTACCGCCTGGTAGCTCTGTCCTTTAAGACCTATCTACACCAGATAAGCATTTCACTCATTGGGGGGATCACAATGGGTATGGGGTCTGTTACCCGCACATTACCAATCTCACCACCGGTCAGCTTCACTTGCTGCTGGTACATCAGGGCTCGGATCTCCTTCTGGATCGCTCTCTTCTGCCCTGGTCTGGCAACGTCAGCGAGCTGTTGGAGTAAAAACACAACCTCCTCCAAACAGTTACCAACAATGTTAGTGCCTAGTACCACATTCAGTCCATTTTCCTCATTGACAGTCTTCACTACAATGAGTCCCTGGTCCTTTAACTCCACTCTCCCCACCTTTACTGCTACATTCTTAACCCCAAGTAGGTCAAGAGGGAGGCCGTTAGAGGCATATACTGAAAAGTCTGGGTTTGGGGGTTGGAGACTGTCCATGGACCAGTATTTGCTATAGAGGATATCAGGTATGATTGTTACCTGGGATCCGGTGTCCAGCAGGGCAGGTATTGCAATGCCGTCCAGTATGATGGATAGGAAAGGTCTTCCTCCCACGAACCTGCGGTGCCAGTCTGAGGGGCCTGCTGAGTCTATTCCTGGGCGTTGGCCCTCGGACCCAGGGTTTGCTTGTTTAAAGGACACTGGTGCACTGTGTGACCTGCCTTCTGGCAGCGGTGGCAGACGAACTCTTGGTGAGGATGGCGCTGGTTGTTGGTCCTTCGTGTGGGCGGCGTTGTCCTCCTCCGGGGTGGCGACGTCCTCCTTCTCCTCCGGTTCATTCAGGGGACATCCTCAGGGCAGTCGGCTAGCAGGATCTTTCCCTCTGTCTCTGGCTCCGTCCGTAGCTGCAGGGCACTCATCACAGTGGCCAGGTTTTTGGTCAGCTGGCGCACTTTTGAGCGCAGGCAGTCCAGCTCAGTAGGGGGCGCTGCCTGCACTTTGGCTTCAGCAGCCAGCGGGGAAAAGGTGGGTGCTGCTGGCGTTGGAGTGGCCCCACCCTGGTAACGTTGGATTGCAGTATCTGCCGTCTCCAGGGGTTGCAGTCCCTTTATAGCCATATCCTTAAGGGTGTCAAAGGTAGCATCTGGATGATCCAAGGACCACCAACGCACAGTCCTGCTCTCCGCTTGGGACCTCAGCCCCCGGACAAATTGTTCTTTTAGCATTTTATTCTCATTAGTTATGCTAATTGGACTAACCTGTTTTAGAGCTCGCAGGGCCCCTTGTAAACGGCAGGCATAGTCCCGAACGTTGTTCTCCGGTTTCTGAGAGCATTGGTAGAACCTCATCCGGAGGTCTGCTTCGGTGCGGTCCTCAAAAGCAGTCTGTAACTTTTTGAAAATTGCGGACACTGATTCCTGGTCTGCGGCCGACTAAGTCTCTACTTCTCTCTCCGCAGCACCAGTCAATTGTCCACAACAACTGCAGCTCTTTGTTTGCCCGTCATAGAATACATGTCCAGGATGCTGCATATTTTGCGCTTGAATCCAGACAGAGTGTCTGGCTTGCCGCTGTACTGGGGGAGCCACTTTGCTCCAGGCATGTATGGTAAAGTCAATGGTATGATAAGGGCTACAGGCCCTGGTGATGGAGCGGCTGCTTCGGCCTGCGCAGCAGCTACCGCGGGTAGATTATCAGGGCTGTCGGCCTGGGCCGCGAGGTCGGGCTGTTGCTGCAACATCTTGGCGCCCCCCTAGTGAACCGTGGCCTACCTTCCTTCTGTAGGCTGCAGCTCCGCAGGTGACGGTCTTCTAGTAGGACCTTGCGTCGCTTACGTTCCACGTCAGAGCGTTCGCTGGGGCTTCCTGCCAGGACCTGACGCTGCATCAGTTCATGGGGCGTGTCCAAGACTTTGCGCGGTTTCACAGGTACGCCTCCTAGTTTTCCTGCGGTTACGCCCTTCTTCTCGCGCGGTGACGTAATAATGGCGGACAATGGCGGGAAACTTCCGAAATGGCGGGAAATCTTCACCACAGTAAGTTTTACAGTCTTTTAGGGCGCACAGTACCCGGTGGCAACGGGCACAACTCCTTCCGTTGCCGCGGGCACGCAATTCTGTTCGTGACGCCAGTTAGAGAGATGTGGCGCCCAGGGGATGGGGACTACTCGGCGCCCGGGCCTTAATGCCTGGTCTTGGGGGAAGTCGCGGTGGTCGGCTCCCGCGCCCGTACCCTGGGGTCTCTCTTAAAAAAGGAGAAAATGAAATGTCAAAGTTCGTGACGCCACCTGTGGTGTCTGGTGAGGATCAACAGCGCTGCAGCAGTATACTGAGGCCGGTGTTACGGCAGCTTTGATGGTGTAGCGCTCCACAGGTGGAGCTAGGCCTCAGGTCAGTGATGTTTGACGAGGTGCACGATATGGCGGTGACCCAGCCGGGTCCAAGGAAGAACAGGGAACACACACACATGGTTTGCTTCTGTACCTTTTACTGGTGGAAATGCAGGTACCGTCCGGAGCACTGTAGGGTGAGGGGTGCACTGCAGGATTCTCCCCAGTGAGCAGGTGTAGGGCCTCCTGTTTCTTCGCTGCTTAGTGCTAGTCTCTGGCCTGCCTGGTGCTAGGCCTAACTTAGTCTCTGTTCTGCACCGGCTGATCCTGTGGTAGGGCCTTCTGTTGGAGTACACACTCCCTGGTATATGGGGCCTCGGTAACTCCTGACCCTGGTATAACAGTCAGCGTTTGGTATTCCTGGGACATGTAGTTCGCCATGGGTTCTGGTTGTCTTCTGCTGGGTGTAAAGAATCCCTGCAGACACGGACCCTGTGTCCGGTATATGGTTTCTGGGGTGAGCTGGTAAAGCTCCTCTGCCCCCAATGCTACTCACTCCTCTAGCCTTCGGCCTATTCGGGCCCTCACTAGGCTATACACACTGTCAGTTAGGTGGCTGCCTCTTCTGCTGCTCACTGAGCGTCAGCAACGCTCCTAGCTCACTTAACTCGAGCTGCTTGAGTCTGACTGAGCTCCACTGCAGACTGACCTGTTTCTCTGTGTCTCACTCTGCAGGAACTGGCTGTGGACTCCAGACTGTTCTGTCTCTACTCACTTCCTGAGGAGAACTCACTAACAGACTCTTCTGCTCTGTTCTTAACTCTGGAGCAGACTGACTCTGCCTAGCTCCACCCTCCGTATTTATATCCCTATCCGGGCTCCCTCTGGTGGTCTGAGGTAGGGTGGAGGTGTGTGTATGCTCTGAGGGCCTCTTGTGGAGAAAACCAGAAATGCACCCCTCCAGGATCAGTGCAGCCGGGCGTCACAATTATCTATACATGTAAGAGTGCTTTCACATTGCGTTCAGGCATCTGTTCAGTGGCTTCGTCGAGTCTTACGTCTGAACCTCCCACAAAACGGGATTCAGGCGTATGCACCGACGGGGCCATAGACTTTAATGGTGTAGAAAGAGCGAACGTCTGTTCTGTCGTACATCATTTTCTGGAGTGTACGCCTACTGGAGATGGACACCCAGACGCAGTCTACTACGTCTAGGTGTCCGCTTCTAGCGTTTCGAAATATGCAACCTCTTCATCAGGACAAACCACGGTCTGTCCTGATGAACAAGTTGTATCCTTCGAAACGCATTAACTACTAAACTGCATATCTTTGGAATCCGGTCTTCTCATCATCCTTTGACGGCAGCGCAGGTTAACCCATTCCTTTCCAGTTTCTCTTGATTTCTCCTCGTTGGTCTGCAGCAGACTAAGCCTTCTCAGCTCTTGGGTGCACGCAACCCTACCAGGTGAACACAATTGTGCATGTCTATCCCAATTTTTTACTCAGATAAGACCCTATTGCACTTTTTGGAATTTCCAGTTTTTCCTTACTATCATCCATTAAAGGCATATGCTTTTGATATGCTTTACATGTGTCAGATTGGTTCACATTTCTGGAAATGGTGTAAGGGGGAAGACCAGGGTGTAAGTACTTTCTGAAGAAGGGATCCAGAACTGCCGGGGCCGTACCTCTGGTTGCAGGGGGAAGACAGACTGCGAGCACAGGAGTCAGGTGACTGGGAAGCTGGGGGTGTGTCCAGAGTGAGAGCTGGGAGGTCAGGTGACCGGGAAACTGGTGGCGTGGCTAGAGAGAGGGAGAGACGAGGACTTTTGCGTGGGAAAGCGGCATGAGAGTTCTACTAAGGAGAGCAGTGTGAGAGGGTCCAGGCTCCTGGCTCCAGTACTGGGAGCAAGATCCGAGTGCAGTGGACCGGAGGAGTCAAGCCAACTAGAGGGAAAAGAGATGCAGGGTCCGTGGAGCCGAGTACGTGAGGTGCCGTGTTATGGACTAGGGGCTCAGCGGGTAAAACCGGAGACCGCCCGCTGCTGCCAGAAGACGGAGCATTGTTTGGGTGGGGAAACCTGAAGAAAGCATCACCAGCATCAGCTGGCAACTGCCTTGTGGAGGATAAGAGTCAGCTAAGTGTAAAAACTGTCATTTACAACTGGTTTGACTCTGCTACATCTAGTTAAACTGTGAACTGTCAGTTATAGACTTCTACCTGCTATTTCCCTGTTTTTATCCCCATATTTTCCCCTGTTACTCCCTGCGTGGAGATTTAACCTGTTATCATAAACCTCCCCTGTTTATTAACCCTGTATTGGCTGCTCTGTGTTTCTGTGTCACTGCATCTAAAGTACCCGTGTTACATTGTTTTTTCCCCATATTTTCCCCTCTTACTCCCTGTGTGGAGATTTAACCTGTTATCATAAACCTCCCCTGTTTATTAACCCTGTATTGGCTGCTCTGTGTTTCTGTGTCACTGCATCTAAAGTACCCGTTTTACAATGGTTCAACTGGATAGTATGGTCCTTGGACCAGAGAAGGATGTGCATGCTGAATCTAATGTATGACTCATTAAATCATGGATTGCTTGGACTGAAATTGAACCCACTGGGCCCCAATTAATAAAATTGGAGACCTGTAACCTGAATGGTTATGACTTTTTCTGGACCTCCACAGGAGGCCACCACTTCATATCACCTCAGCCTGATGTGGTGCCATGTTCTTGCTGTCAGTGAGGGTTGCAGAAGGCAGACCACCAGTAATCTAGCATTATTACCTACCTTTAATTGGGTTGTTCAATCTGGGACATTTATGGCATAATGCAAGGATATGGTCTCTGTTTGGACCCCCAACTATTTGAAGCACGCAAGGGAGCTCTAAACCAAATTTTAAGCAAGCGCACTTGGCAATTTTTGAGCCATCTTAGAATTGAATTGAGCGAGCCACACATGCAAGACCACTTCTCCCACCTATCTCATGATAGTGGTGGAACCCGCATTTTATGGGATGTCTATGGCATGCCCACCCATACAAATTAGATAAAAGTTGCTCGATCACAATGGTTTTGGCTGGAGCAACTGACTATCTGATCATATGGGAGCCTCGCGATACTCATTACAAATGAACTTCAGAGAAGTCTGACTGCGGCTCTTGTGTAGAGAACACAGGCACTCTTAGCCGAGCCAGGTGTATGGGGGAGTCCAGTAAGATAGTTGTCAGCTTAAAGATTGTTAGGCCAACAGATATCTAATGTTTATGGCCAGCTTTACAGTAGATTCACATCTTATAATTACCCAAAGGCCGTCTGACAAGGAATATAAAAGCTTGAGAGTGATCACCTCTTAAAAGTATTCCAAATGTTCATGTATCCACCTAAGGCTATGTGCACATGCAGTTTTTTAACAGTTTTTTGGGGTGTCAGTACACTCCAAAAATTGCCTGAAAAGTCGCTCAAAAAAAAGCTTGAACAACTCTTCCTATTAATTTTTTAATGTAAACCCACTTTGCTGGTCATACGTTCAGTGCTTGGAGCATTTTTCCCTTGTGTTTCAGATTTTAAAAAAACCCTGATGTTAAAAAAAAATTGCATTTCGCTTGTTCAATTCTTTGAAGTAGCTCCTGATGGAATCCGCTTCAAAGTAGACACTTTCCAACGAAAAGGCTGAAAAAAAAAACGCTGCAGGAAAAAAAACCTCTAGAACTGCTTCAGGAAATGAAAACTCCTACAAAAACTCCCCAAAGGAGGAAAGTTTTCTGAAACAGTTTCTACTAGAAAAACTCATTTTGACCACCTCAAAAAAAAAAGCTCTGTGTTTACATAGCATTCAGAATAAAGCTGGGGTCACACAACAGTATAAAAAAATCAGTCCGATTTTCATCCAGAAAAATTGTATGATTTTTTTCTCACTTGACATCCGCATACAATCCGTTTTTTTACTCAGCAGCTAATAATCATTTCCAGGACCATTTACAGTTTCCTATGTTACAGAATTGCAATGTATTTGTAAAAATCGAGTACCGGATACTGTGGTATCCGACTGTTTTCTCATACCCATCCGATTTCAGAGTGAAATCGCAGCATACTGGGATTTTTCTCAAAGACAGATTCTGTCAGTGAAAAAAAAATCAGTCATCAGCACTGCCCTATTGAATAACATTGGTCCGAGTACCATCTGATCAAAAATCAGATAACACTTGTCCGATGTATACGCGGTTTGCGCAAGCCTGAGAGGGATCATATGAGGCACATTGGAGCAGATTTTCCTATTATGATTGCACCTTGAATTTTGCAGAAAAATGCACTCAATTTTGCTCCATTTTGATTTTCATGAATAGAATATATACCCACCCAGTCTAAAGGGATGTTCGTGTTATTTTGTGGCCTGTGTGTCCGGAATAAAAAATAATGGAGACATTTCTGTTTTTGATCAGAAAGTGTCTCTTCAGAGAGGAAGAGAATTAGAACTCTAGCGCCACCTATAGGAAGTAGCAATCCTAAAAGTCAATATCGACCCTTTAGTGAGCTCTGTCACATGACTTAGGATAAAAGCCAGAACCTCAACTTGCAGACACTACCCTCTCATCAGTGCAAAGCGTGAGTTCTGGTTTGGCTGGGTGAGAGGCGTCAGACCGGTATCCAAGGGGTAACGTTTCTCCTTGCGGTTAGTGACAAGTTAAGCATATCAAGGTAAGGAGACTTTAAAGCCACAATGCTCCTCTGGAAAAAATGCAAATTGTCTCTTCAGAGAGGAAGAGAACTAGAACTCGATATTGACTTTTAGGATTACTACTTCCTATAGGTGGCACTAGAGTTCTAGTTCTCTTCCTCTCTGAAGAGACAATTTGCATATTTTCCAGAGGAGCATTGTGACTTAAAAGTCTCCTCACTTTGACATGCTTAACATGTCACTGTCCGCAAAGAGAAACGTTACCCTTTCGATACCGATTTTTGATTGGAGTCATGGATCAAAATTTCTCATACAAGTCTAAGGATCTGTGAAAATCACGACAGACCGTGATTGATTAACATTGCAATCCCACCGACTGTATCCTCACCCATCCCTTGTAGATTGTGAGCCCTCGCGGGCAGGGTCCTCGCTCCTGCTGTACCAGTCGCCGTCACGTTTTGTTCAAGATCATTGTAATTGTTTTTGTATGTATACCCCCTTTTTCACATGTAAAGCACCATGGAATAAATGGCGCTATAATAATAAATAATAATAATAATATGTTCCATTCCATAATACATTACCTGTCCTCAGCTCATCATTCCACGGCAACCATCACCTTAACCCCCGCCCACCGCCATATGACGTCAAATCAAACACCTGAAGTAAACTCAGGGAACTCCTTCCCACCTCAACCCCCAGAACCCCAGAACAGCACAAAAAAAAACTTTTTAAAAGGCAGCCATCAAGTGAAAGGAGCCAGCTGCTTCTGTGCAAGCCCTCAGCCTTTCCGGGCCTTGTTGCAGATCATTCAACCTTGATCGCTATGCCCCTTAACTGCCGGGCATGTGTAATCCATTGATTCATTTGGAAACATTTATGAAACTGGTGGGAAAAACAAGACTGTACTTACCAATGATATCTGGTAATATGATGTATAACCAATTACTACTGTCCTGAATTTGGAGTATTATATTAATATCACTATTTTTATATATAAGATATATTTTTGATACTAATACAACAGAATATTTATGCTCTTACCAATCCATAATTAAACTATCAATTCACTGCAGGATGCAGTGTACGATGGAGGCAGCACAGGTGCAAAATACTGATAATCACTCAAACATTGACCATCCATGGGGGGTGTTAGGCTTAGGCTATGTGCCCACGTTGCATTTATGAAGCAGAAAATTTCTGCTGCATAAATGCAAGTCCTCTCCCGGAAAAACGCATGCGGAATTCCGCACGCGTTTATCGCGCATTTTTCGCGCGTTTATCACGCGTTTTCCACATGCGGAATTGCCTTGCATTTTTTATGCATTGGACAAAGGCAATTCCGCTTGCGGAAACGCAAAATTAAATGACATGCTGCGGATTTTTGAACGCGGCATAAACGCTGCGGAAAAATCCGCAGCATGTGCATAGAACTTGCGGAATCCCATTGGGGACCATGGGGTGCGGATACACATGCGTTTTTCAAGCGTTTACGCTGCGGAAATTCCGCAGCATATACGCTTGAAAAATGCTACGTGGGCACACAGCCTAAGTGCCCACGATGCAGAAATGCTGCAGATTTTTTCCGCATCTCCCTGGTAGGAAAATCACATGTGGATTTTACATGCGTTTTTCCTGCCAGGTAGAAGTGTTTGTCAAGCGTTTTTGCATGCATTTCTGCATGTGGGTTATCAAGCACTTTTCCAAGAGATTTTAGCATCACTTGGAAAAGTGCTTGACAACTTGGTCACACTATATAAATCCATGCAACCGGCATGGATTTATATAGTGTGACCAAGTCAATAGTTAAAAAAAAGATTAAAAATGGTAAAAAATAAAAAATAAAGATTATACTTACCTTCCGATAGCCCCCGATGTGTTCTCCACTGCGTCTGGTCTCTTGTACGGCTCGCGGTGGTGTGAAATGACCTTTCATTACGTCATTTAGTCATGTGACAGGTCATGCGACCGCCGACGTCAGCGGTCGCGTGACCTGTCACATGGCTAAATGACGTCATGGAAGGTCCTTTTAGACCATCGCGAGCCGTACAAGAGACCGGACGCATCGCTGAGGAGACCGGGGGCCATCAGAAGGTGAGTATAATCTTTATTTTTTATTTTAAATTCTTTTTTTTACAGGTACTATTGTACCCGGGTCTGGAGGAGAGTCTCCTCTTCTCCAGACCTGGGTACCATCCGCACATTGAATCGCTTAATATCCGCATATTATGCGATTCAATGCAAGTCAATGGCGGCAATTACGCTGCGTGTCCGCAAAATTAATGGACATGCTGCGTATTTTTCCGCAATGATAATCCGCAGCGGAAATTTCCTCAGCATGTGCACAGCACATGCGGATTATCATTGGGGACCATGGGGCACGTATTACCAAGCGTTTTTTAAAAATGTATAGTGGGCACGCAGCCTTACTGTACAGATGCACACAGATAGGGACTGTTCAAGGTGCAACCGTCATGGATGTGTAGCACCCTGAGGATTCGGCTGCTACAGGGGTATTGCACCTCAACCCAGAGGTGTGGTATTCCACTCCCGGGTAAGGATGGAGTGTGGAACTGAGCTAGTAGGCTGCATGCACTACATACATCCCATTTCCGGGGGACAGAACTACGGTACTCTCACCAGTATATGTGCAGGTACGACAGCGTCTGTCCCTGGCTGGAGTGGGAGGGGGGTGGAACATCCCAGTAGTGTAGGGGCAGATAGGGGGAGCAGTCTGGGTAAAGCTAGGAGCTCATTGGGTGCTGGTCACCTGGGCTCACACATAGAGGGAGTATATAAGGTGGGCACCATCTTAGATCAGGGTCAGTCTGTGAGCTCAGCCTGAGGAGAAGCAGAGCAGAGGAGCTCAGCCAGGAGGGCTGACAGGGAGCTGTGGCTCCGGCTGGGCCCAGCTCCAGGGCTGAGCCTGCAGTGAAGCAGAAGAGAGAGAGAGGAGTCAGAAGGACCCAGAGAGAACGAGTCAGAAAGAACCCCAAGATCCCAGAATAAGGACAGAAGGGTGAAGGGTTGGCGGACAAGGGTACCGGATCCCAAGCTGGTGGAGGCAGAAGTAGACCTTAGCCAGGAACCGGAGGTCGTGGTCAGGATCTGCCGCGACCCCCACCAAATCCACTAGAAAGGCACACCAAGTATAGGGTCAGGGAGCCCAGAGGAGGCTTGACCACCAAGAGACCCGAGGGAGCCGGCCAAAAGTGGATCCCTGGTGGGAACGGCCAGAGGAAGGGAGAGTCAGAAAGGAGCTCAGGACCACGCTCCGGAATTGCCTGGGGGTTGGCCGAGTCCAGGACCTGGTGGACGCAGCACGGCTCGGGTGGTCACTCAAGGCCAGAGTGACTAAAAGGACACCAGTAAGTAAAAACCCTGAACTGCATCTCCCGAGTCTGAGTCTTCTTCTGCACCATCACAACCCCCATCATCCACACCTGCTGCCCTGAGGCCATACCCCTCCCGTTGGGGGTTATACCATCACTGCTGCACCTATACCACCGGCCTCAGCGGACTGCTCTGCAGCGGCGGCTTCAAAGCCGCACTCAACGGGTGGCGTAGTCGACACTTTAACAACATCTACTGCCATAGACAGCCACTTAGATTGACACCCTGGGCACGGACCGGGTCACCGCCACAAGGACTACTACCCCCATACAGATCCGGCTCCGGGTATCCCCTTGAACATGGCCCAGGGGGCGCGTCAGATGCTCATCAGGATTTTACACCTGTGCTTCCTCCATTATATAGCATTGGGGCCTGCCTGCAGTAAATTGGCATTCTGACCATGTATTGGTAAGTACGGCTTTATTTTGCAATGACGTGTTGTGGATTTGATGTCCTTTTCAGTGATTTAGATTTTATGAAACTAAAAAATAAATAGATAACTCCTCTTTTGGGCTACATGCAAGCTGTGTTCAGCAGTCATTCAATACCTTCCACCAAATCTCTGAGAACCGGGATTCAGACATGCCTCTGGGCTCCATTTTTGCTCCTTTGCGGAGCAATTGTGTCACCCCAGGCCTGGATGCCACAAATATTAAAGGCTGTGTCTGAGAGCAGGAGGGAGGTTCCCTGGTTAGGGACCATTAGCATACAGCACCTCCTGTCCCAGGCCAGTAGGGGGAGCTGGCTGCCCCTATAAAAGCTGGAACTGGGTGCAGGGTTAGTGAGAACTGGATGACCTAGCTCAGGACTGAGACTAGTCCCAGAGAAGGAGGGACAGTTCAGCTGTAGCTGAGGAGTCTGTGAGGCAGAGGAGAAACTGCAAGCCAGGGACAGAGGCGACGAGAGCCGGTCCTGGCAGAGAATCAGTCTAACCGGACATTGGGGTCCGAGGCTGTCCGGGTTATCAAGCCCAGCAGCAGAGAACCAACCCACGAGGGATTTCAGGTCCCTTGGCCTAAGAAGCCTGGAGGCTCCGCCACACAGAGGGACCAGTACAGCGAGGAGAAAGCAAAAGGTACCCAAGGCCCGAGTCACAAGCCATACAGGCGAGAAGTACACGGCCAGCTCAGGGACGTGGGCTATTACACCACGAAGAGGGGGATAATCAGAAAGAGCATAGAGAGAACGGTAGGCCTACACACTCACCCTTACCAGTGGGGCTCGCCCGAATGCTCTCAGACACCCAGGCCCATTCCTAACCGGTACTACTGTTGGGTCAGTAGTAATACCTACAATAAAGACCCTGGACTGTTTGAAGCGGACTCTGAACTCTTACTATTGCGGCCTGCACCATCACCCCCAGCATCCACCTACACTGCCCTGAGGCTACACTCTTCCCATGGGGAGTTATGCTACCCCTGTGCTGCACACCAACACCAGCCTCAGTGGTCTGCCTCGCAGCGGCGGTTATCCCTGACCGCAATCCACGGGTGGCGTAGTCGGACATTCAAAACACTGATAAATAGACTGCCACAATTTGGTCTGACCACCCTGAGCCACGGGATCGGGTTGCCACTACTACCCTCATCAGCACCGTACACCAGAAGGCCCGGTTCCGGGTACCCCACGGCCCAGGGGGGCGAGTCACAATCATGTGTCTTCCTGAAAAGAAACAAGCCATTAAACCAATGTGCACCCGGCCTTAGTTACCCCTAGCAACCAATCACGGCACAGCTTTCATATTTCAACAGCACTATGAGAAATGAAAGCTGCGCTGTGATAGGTTGCTAGGGGCAACAATGATGGCTTTTTCTTTTAGATAGTTGAAGGCATTATCACTTGTGAATATCCTCTAATATAAGCCAATACACAACTGTTTCCAATGAAAATACATGAACACTCAGCCAAATGAGCATGCATGTATGTGTGGTGGTCTGGAAAAAAAATGGCCTACCTATCTATAGTCATTTAAGTTATAAGGCACATGGTATAGATTTCATTATAAAATGATTCTTCAGGATTATTTTTTTATTTATGCCATTATTTTCTGTTAGGCCCTATAGACTCTTCTATTAGTATAGTGCCACTGTCAAGTGTGGTTTATATCAACTTTTGACCATGTATTGATTTCACTGGTACTGTGCAATACGTACAGTTACGTCATATGTCGGGCCCCTGACTTTCATGCAGGCTCACATGCCGAGCATGCATCTTTCCCGGCAGATTATGGCCGATTTATTCAGTCATCATCTGCTTCTAACAGCTGCAGATGGAGCGGAGTGGAGCCAATGTCTGTTAACCTGTTTAATGCCGCTGTCACTCTCTGATAGCGGCATTTAATGTGCACTGACAGGGGGCCGCATCATTCCACCCGCCCATCGCGGAAAGCCTATTGGTTACCATGACAGCCAAGGGTCTGCTAAAGACCCCCGTGCTTGTCATGATGATCCTCATATGAAAGCGCTTAGCTAGCATTCATAGGAGACCGTGATTTTCATAGCAGTGCTGATGCCCTGCTATGTATAGCACAAGCAATCAGATGATCGCAGGTTTAAATCCCCTAAATGGACTAACAAATACAGTGAAAAGTGAAAAAAAACTGTTTTTAAAAATATGAAAAAAAAAATTTAAAAATAAAAAAAAGTTCAAATCGCCCCACTTTTGCCCCATTAAAAATAAAGCAATTAGAAAAAAATACATATTTAGGATCGCTAGGTTCATAAAAGTGCAATCTATCAAAATATAAGATAGATTAATCCGATCGGTAAATAGTATAACAAGAAAAGAAATTAAAACGCCAGAATTACTTTTTTTTTGCTGCAGCGACACTGCTATAAAATGCAATAAGAGGTAATGAAAACTTTGTACCTATCCCAAAATGGAATCAATAAAAAGTCAGATCAGAGTGCAAAAAATAAACCCTCACCCGGCCCCAGATCCAGAAAATTTAAAACGTTACAGGTCTCAGAAAACAGCGACACAAGCGATTTTTTTTTTAACAAATTTCAGATTTATTTGTCACCATTTAAATTAAAAAAAATATACATGTTTGGTATCTGTGTACTCGTACTGATCTGGAGAATCCTATTTCCAGGTCAGTTTTACTATATAGTGAACATGGTAAATAAAAAATACAAAAATTGTAGAGTTGCACTTTTTTTTGCAATTTCAACGCTCTTGAATTTTTTTCCCGCTTTCCAGTGATAAAATAAATAGTGTAAATCAAAAGTACAAGTTGCCCCACAAGAAAAACAAGCCCTCATACGGCTATATGGGCGGAAAAATAAAAAAAATTATTGCTCTTGGAAGAAGGGGAGGAAAAAACAAAAATAAAAGCCTGGTCATGAAGGGATTAAGCCTCAGGCTTGGACTAAATGGAGACATTTTTCAGGTGACTGCAATTCTCTGAAAAGTCGTGCGACAATAGTATTTGTGCAATTTATCCGTGTTTGGAATTTTAGCCTATTTTTAAAATGGGGAAACACATGGCGTGAAGCTTACGGATGTTGTCTGTCTGTCATATATATGTAGTAAAAAAAAAATGGACATACAGATGACAAGGTGGAACACTACATGGGTGAACAATCATGTATTTTTTTCTGGGTACTAGTCGAATAGTCAACGGCTAAAATAATGGAAGCGGTGTCTGATTCCTGCTGCACGTCGCTCTGTCTGCATGAATCAATTGTCAGGTTCCCATTAATTATGAACTTTTCACACTGATATCATATGCAATTTATTTGTTAGTTTTAGAAAAAAAAAATATTGACAGAGAATATTTTTTTTAAAAGCTTTTTACTCCAAAATTAAGCACCATCTGGCTTACAAAACCCGAGAGCATAAAAAGAATTCCTAATAGTGACCCGATCATAATGACCGAGGGTTAACGCTCCGCATACATGAAGGATCTTGTAAACCCGTGAACATATAGTGAAAAAAGATCAAAGGACTGTGTTCTGCGGAGCAGCTGTATCCACTTGTATCACCTCCAGAACCCACTGATAAAAGGCCTGGTATATAAGCAGTAGGGGCCGCCCTAGGTCAAATCCACACTTTTCTAGAATAAAGGGAGCAAAGGACTCGTCACACTCAACATGCAGTGCACAATTGGAGGAAGGAAACGTGCTCAGCTATTGCGGGTCCTTTAATCAAAGATCTGAGTATGAGGATGTTAGAGACAGAAGAGGAAGATAAGGTTCCTGAATCAGTGTTACAAGTGCATGGAGGGGGCTCAGGGGGGGATTTCATGGCCCTTAAATAACGCACAATATTAAGGCACGCATATGATAAACATCTTCCTGGTTTTGTCAAGGAGCCACACGTCCCTGTATGTAGAAACCCTAAAGTTGTCAAAATTTAATTCATTCAGCGTCCCTTCACGCAGCATGAGAATAGTGCACCCTAGTGGCCACTACTACAACTGTACAATACCTTGCTCATACTAATATACAGTATATTGGCGGCAGCATCGTGCCATCGGTCGGTCCGTCTAAACCAGGGATGCACAACTCCAGTCCTCAAGGGCCACCAACAGGTCATGCTTTCAGGATTTTCTTAGCATTGCACAAGGTGTTAGAATCATCACCTGTGCAATACTAAGGAAATCCTGAAAGCATGACCTGTTGGTGGCCCTTGAGGACTGGAGTTGTGCAACCCTGGCCTAAACAGACCCTTAGAGGACCCGGCTCACAATCTTCGTTCTAGTTCATCTCAAAGGTGTTGGATGGGGCCAAGGTCATGTTCTTCAACACCAAACTCCCCAAACACGTCTTTAAGGGCTTCCCAAAAGTGTTCTCACAAAGTTGTCCAAAATGTATTCTATTGGGAGGCATTAATACTTTCCTTTATTGAAACCAAGGAGTCGAGTCTGAACCCTAAAAAACTAGCCCATAGCATTATCCGTCCTCCGGCAAACTGTACAGCGCACAATGCAGTCAGGCAGGTAACGTCCTCCTGCATTCACCAAACCCAGACTCATCTATTAGACACCAGATAGAGCAGTGTGATCCATCACTGCACAGAACACGTCACCTTTAGAGTCCAGTGGTGGGGGCCTTACACCACTTCATCCGACGCTCGGCATTGTGCTTGGTAATGTACGGCTGCATGCAGCTGCTAGGCCATGAAGCTCCCGGCAGAGGTGCAGTGTTTGTACTGATACCAGAGGAGGTCTGGACTCTGGAGTTATGGGGTCAGCAGAGCGGTGGTGGCTTTTCTGCCCTCTGCTCCTCAGCACTCGCCCCCCCCCCCCCCTCTCTGTAACATTAAGGGGTCTCCACTTCAAGGCTGAGTTGCTGTGGTTCCTTCCACTTATCAATAATATCACTTACAGGAGATTTAGGAAGAAGAAATGTCATGAACAGGATATTATACATCGGGGGCGAGGGGCCGGATGTTATAAAAGTTACGGTAATTGATTAAGAGTTTGTGCCTCAATACTACATACAATGAACAGCTGTAGCTTCATATAAATACATAAAATAATCATGCATATGTGAATTAGAATCTGATAGTTTTGTTGGAGCACATTATGGAGATTTTCTCATTTAAAAGTGTGACATAGCTTGGTCATGACTCCTGTGGGAGATGTAACGGAGGTGATCTTGCGAATATGATTGTCATAGACTTAGCAGGACCATTTGTATCGCAACAAAAAAATATGACATGACCTCCACAATGTCCTGAACCCAATTAAGATGGTTTGGGATAAGCTGGACCACAGAGTGAAAGCAAAGCAGCCAACAATTGCTCAGCACCTTTAGAAACCTCTTCAAGACTTTTGAAAACCAAGGAGATATAAAGCTCTTATCAGAGTAAAAGGGGGATACTCTGAGGAATATATGGTTTAACACATATTCTCTTTTGTTTCACAAGTGTTTTTTACACCTTGTTTCCATATGTGTCTCTTCATGATTTTGCTGTCTCCGGTCTGAATCTACAATGTGCACATTCCAATAAGAACAAGGAAAATCATTATATGAACGGGGGTTTCCAAACTTTTGACTTTTTGGTACTGTATATTAGTTCAAGTCAGTGATGTAACTAGAGTCTGAAGGGCTCCGGTGCAAAATTTGGACCTGGGCCCCCATCTGCATGTTGGTCTGATGTATGGGCCTTTGTAGCGTTCTAGATCCTATAAAGACACATGTGTTCACCCCCAATGTAATAATGTGCTCTGTCCTGCATCCTTTTTGTAATATTCTCCCCCATTCTGGACCTCTTCTAGTAATAATGTCCACATCCTGCATGTTATTCCATTTTTCCCCTTCCTGGTATAATGGCCCCCATCCTGATATAATATCCCCCATCCTTGGCCCCTTCCGGGTATAATGGCCCCCCATCCTGATATAATACCCGCCATCCTGTGCCCCTTCCATTCTTTCACAGCTAATTTTAAAAAGAAACAAATTATGATTTTTACCTTCCCCCGCTTCCATGCTGCGCAGCATCTTTTTCTGTACAGGACCTCTAGCGTGCCAACACGGGCAGTGAATGACGTCACTCACTAGCAAGCTGATGTCAACTGTCCACCTTGGATTGGCTGGCGGCGTGTATTGCAGTGCAAGTCAGTGGGTCTTTGCGCTGCAATACATTTGACGTGAATGTGCATCCAAGGAGGCACATCCAGGTGAAATTGATGTTGGCAGCCCCCTTTCTGCACGGGGCCGGTTACACCCCTGGTTCAAGCCAGACCCCAAAATTAAAACCAAAGACTCCTAAACTCATTCATACCCCCAGATTAGACTCTTAAACTCATTCAGATCTTAAACCATGCCCCTAATATTCAGACAAAAAAAGACCCAAGACCCCTTAAACTTATTCTGACCCCAGACCAGACTCTTCCAATTGTCATGTAGCCACAGTGTGTGATAGCCTAGGATTTCTTAATAGGGCTGTTATGGACAGGCTTGGCGCTAGCCCATCTGTCTACTATACCCCATGGGGTTACCCTGGCCAGTTATACTGTCACGTAGCTCTGTGCATGGCAGCCTGGCAGTTCTTAAAGGGGTTTCTACAGATGGCATTAGGGTATAAGACTTTTGGTGCTGTACAAGCTGGGAACTTGGGAGTTAACTTCTGGTTTATGTTGGCTCCCTGCTCTTAGCACTGGGTGGAGCTGCTGGCTATTTAAGCTCCTGAATTCCTGTTTCCCACTGGCAGTTATACTGTGACATGTTCTCCGTGTGGTAGCCATGATCTACCATGATCTATTGGATCCCAATGGTTGCCATGGCAACTTATATTGCCCAAGGTGTACTGTGCATGATAGCCTGGCAGTTCTTAAAGGGGCTTCCATGGTCCTGTTGGAGGTTTTGTAGTGAGTTCCACAAGCTTCAATCTGTTTAGGGGGGGGCAGTTATTATCATGTAAATATGGAGTCCTACTGAACAACAGGTTTGCTATATGTAGATATTTGAACTTCTAATTGGGCTCTTTCTTCCAGTGTATGACTGTGATTAATTAGCTTTACGGTTGACATTGCAATGAGTGCTAACTCAAGAGACGCGTGTAGCTGGCCATATGTAACCAAGGTTCGGTCATATTTTCAATTAGGTACAGCAGATCCGTGTCTAGGGACATCACTTTGGCAAGATCACTGTTTCCAAGGTCAGGACATGGAGTAAAAATTGGTATATTGGGCATTAAAAAACATTTACTTTACTGTAAGCACTGATTGAAGTAGCCAAAGATAAAACAGGAGATATTGCCATTTGGTGTTGACTTTGGGGCCATTCTCTTCCCATGAGGATTTATTTCTTTTATGTGAATCCACCAAAAAGAAAGTTGCGAATTTATCACTTTTCTGAGCATGTGCAGGAAGCTACTGTATTGAATTCAGGATATACAGTATATTAATACAACTTGAGCGTTCTAGTCTTGAATGAATAGTTTCAAAATATATAGGACTCATGATATTGCCAATGGAAATGGTAACATACAATTGTCAATTAAATTTCTTGGAGGAATAACAGAGAAACTATACAATGCAGCATTATCCTCAAAGATACTCAAGAATTTTTTGAAAACATAAGTATTTGCTAACACAAGCATGTCACAGGTTGTAGCAGGCCCTCTTTAGTCATATGTTGACTCCCCCTGTCTACAATCATGTAGATAACAAACAAATGCATTGCCCGTCTGTCTTGGAATAGTTGGAATATCATACTTTTGCTATGGACCCTCTCTTCTCTCCTGGTGAAGAATTCACCCAAAGATGGACATATCATTGGTGCAACCCATGCAGACGCACATGGGCCCAAGAAGTAAGGAGGCCCATTTCCACCTCTAAAGCACATGAAATTGTACATTATGATGAGCAATGGGACTGCAAAGGCCCCATATACAGTTTTTGCACAGGGGTTCTTCTGTCTGTGTCAGCCAGTGGATTCACTTATCACATCATTGATCAGATTTAAGGAAAGTGTTCCTCCTCTTCCCCAGGGCAGTTCCATAGTTTAGCATGCCTGTAGGCTCCACCATGAAATCCCTGAATTTTCCAATAAAACTGTGCACTGTTGCACAAAAGCTGTTCAATAACATCACAAAAGGAGATTTGTTCTGCGGTTTTGCATATTTTTAGTTTGTAAATACCTTTAACTAGCTTGTTTGGGATGCCTTTCAGGGGATTATCATTCACTGAGGTCCTAAATGTCACCAGCAGTTTGCTCATTTATGAAGCTATTATTTAAGGAGAATTTACCTATCTTTCCAGCAATACAGGGGGTCTTTCATACAGAGGTGTCTCAGGTGTCACACTCAGTTATGCCCTGCCCTTTGACAGAACAATGACTTATATTGTCCTGTCATTCATTGAAGTGACAAACCTGCCCTCTATCTTTTTTGGGTGGGAAGAGGGCTTTTTATGAACCCTTGGTGACTCTGTACAGCAAACCTCAGCTAACTATAAGTATTCATTCACACCAGGCTGTTATCCTCTGCAAACTCTATTCATATAGCCATAAAAAATAAATAAACCTAAGGGGGACATCATGGGGTAATTCAACACCCCAGTTTTCCCCTTCTCCAGTAATATGCTAATGTTTTTTATAGAGGCAGTAAAATCTGAAAATGTCTAGGGTATATGAATGATAACAACCCATATTGAACTAAAGACCCCATATACATTAGTTGTTCAAACCCACCAATTTCTGAAACGCCTGCATCAAAGTGGGAGGGGGGAAATTGGGAGCAACAGCTATCTGCTAAATGAATATTTATCCAACATCTATGAAGGTGTATGGGCACTTTAAGCCTTATTTAAGAAAAGCAGAGAGTGGTTGATTTAATCATTATGATATTCAAATGAATGTGGATGCTAATACGAATGGAAAAGAGTAACATTGTTAGATGGCAGAATGAGAAAGACTTATAAATTGAGAGCCCACCTTAGAGCAGGAATGTCAAACTCAAATACACAGAGGGCCAAAATGAAAAACTTGGACAAAGTTGCGGGCCAACCAGTATAAAGATTAATGGGCTCCACAAAGTCCTCCATACTGAATAATGGGCCTCACATAGTCTTCTATACAGTATAATGGCCCCACATAGTCCTCCATACAGAATAATGGGCCCCACATAGGTCTAGAGGTTCTGGTGTTGTGGGCCAAATAAAACCACCCTGCTGGTCAGATTTGGCTCATGGGCCAGAGTTTGACATGTATGCCTTAGAGTGTTGTGTGGAAGACACAATACCTATTGAAAGTGATGGTATATCCAGCTGCTGCTGCTGATCCTCCACAGGTAGAAGGATCCACCTTGCCTTTGCATGTATTAAGTAGTAACTCCAATGGAGATAGGATGTTCCAGCTGTGCTGCTAAAATGATCCAAGGGACAAAAAGTCTATGCACTAAACCTTTATAATGATTTATAAAACTATGCGTTTTGGCACTGAACCAGTGTCTTCCTCATGCTTTATCTAGATTTGCCATCGGAATTCCTATTCAAATTCATTTGGACTTGTCCCTTTTAAGGCTAGTTTCACACCTTATAATTAAAGGGGCTGTCCATTTTTTACAACCCTTCTTAGCAGGTGTTACGATACTGGCATAGTACTGCTGGAAACCAGTGGCCGAAGGAGCACAAGTAGAAACAGCAAGCGGTAGTAGAAGTTCTTGGAGTTAGCAAAAGGAGTTGGAGGAAACATTCCATAGATAAGTGATAACAGTCTGGGTAAGAATGTTCAGGAACTGAGACTGGAACCAGGCTAACAGCTAGACACAATACTCAAGCAATGAGTGAGAGATCCATGTGGCTTTAAGTAGGCCCAAACAGGAAATAAGATGGATCCCACAGGTTCCGAATCTGCCATCTTAGTAAAGGGCAATTGCAGAACACAACAGCAATCTCCAGTGGTAAGGAGATGGATTGCAACATAATTATTAAGGTGAACAATAGCAGCCACTGGTGGTCAAACTGTAGAAGGACAACAGGAATTCTGACAGCAGACTATCAAAAAAAATAAGCTGATCACAGGATACCTCACTGCTTGGACACCTAGTAGTCAAAGATAATCTGCATTGAAACCTGATAGAAAGTGTTTGATTTCTCTTCACCACTGGTGAAATGAGGCATTACATGCTACCACGTGAAATCATTATAATTAATGAACATGCTAGATCCTCTAGAGAAGGAAAATACACAGGTATTTTGCAATAAGTCAAGCCCTTCTGGTTTCATTGGAGAACTAAGATGAAGAGGGAAAGATAGAGTCATCAGATGTAGAGATAAAAAGAATAGACATCAAGTGAAAAGGGAAAGGTCATTGACTTATTTTTCTTTTGTCCAGGACCCCGATGCTGGAAAGCAACAGTGCTGACTAGTGATAAGCGAGCACTAAAATGCTCGGGTACTCGTTGCTCAGGTCGAGCAAATTGGAATATTCGGGTGCTCGACCCGAGCAACGAGCCCAATGTAAGTCTATGGGAAACTCGAGCATTTTTCAGGCGGCTCCCCCTGGCGGTCTGCAGAGGGCCTAAAAATTGCCCAGATCGATGGGAACAGCGCTCAAATGACATGGAAACAGCATGGGGAAGACCCCTGGAAGCATCTCTGACTCCCAGATCACTGCTGTCAGCAATGTGGTCAGAGTATTACGCCACTTTTACGGACTCACAATAAAACATACAGAAACTAAACCAAAATGGATTTTCCTGGGAAATATGTTAAGGAACATCCTTTCCAGGGTAATGACTTGTATATAAGGCAAAATAAATAACCAAAACCAAAAAAACTCCTCCAAAACTTGGGCTATGTTCACACATAGCGTTTTTGATGCGTTTTTGCACTTTTGAATTGCTTTCAACCAAGACAATTGCATTCACCAGGAAATGTCATTTTAACATTTTACAACCTTATCTGGCCATGTGGTGTGTGACACATCATCAGACACATGCATACAGTGCTGAAAAGACATGGGAACAGCATGTGGAAGACCTCTGGAAGCATCTCTGACTCCCAGGTCACTGCCTAAAAGTGTGCCCATCATAACTGATCCTTGGCGCATGTGAAGATGCCTCCCCCCATGCACCTGTCCTTGCAGACTTGCAGCAATCACTGTCCACGTACTTGTCCCACTGCAGCATTCAGTTGTCCCTACCCCATTCCTTGGAATGCAAGCGCAAGTATGCAGGCAGCCAGCCACCCACCCACCCACAGGCTGCAATACTATACTGCCAAATATTTGACAGCTGCTTGCACTTGAAATGTGGCCTTTTAGGCTTGTGGAGGTGGAAGCTTTTCACAACCTCATGCCGGCAGCGGCCGGGTGTCCATACTCGGTCCCCAGCCGCCACTATATTTCCCTGTATCGCCTCCACCTTCAACAAGCACTGGTCCCACAACATTACCTGTGCCCTCCCCAGTGCACTTACTGGGAAGGACCGCCTAACCACAAACACGTGGACAGGTGAATGTGGCCAGGGACGATACGGAGCCAGTCCACAACTTTTTTTGCTGAGAGTTGTATTTAGCTCGGTGAAAGGACTGGTATAGAGGGAAACCGTATCTACCCTGCGTGTCATTTCTCCCAGGAAGTCCTGTAATTGAGCTTGCTGCAGAAGCAATGGCAGAACGTCCAACATCAACTCACACTTGTCGGTGGTGCTTTGACACACACATCTTTCTTTGCGCATTTAATTTCTTGAATACAGAGTTGGACAATGGCCTGATCTGTAATGCGTTTTGAGAAATAACATGCATAAGCATGGCCGATCCACATTAAAAAAGCAGCCATAGAGTGTCCGGTAACTTTCCCCAACACTTTTCTTAGCCAGGGCTGCTTTTCGGCAGGGTTGGACGGGCTCACCAGAGAACCGGAGACTCCTCCGGCGGGCCCTGGCTTCTCCTTCAGGAGAGTTCATAGTGCCAAGGTGAGGCCATGATGATGATAGAGGCCACCATCTGCTTAGTTTTCTGTTACTTGGAATGCAAGTGCAAGTATGCAGCCAGCCACCCACCCACCCACTGGCCGCAACACTAAACTACCAGATTTCAGGGCAGCTCTTTGCACTTGAAATATGGCCTTTTAAGCTCGTGGAGGCGGAAGCTTTTCACAACCTCATGCCGGCGGCGGACGGGTGTCCATACTCTGTCCCCAGCCACCAGTATATTTCCCGGTATCGCCTCCACCTTCCACAAGCACGGGTCCCACAACATTACCCGTACCCTCCCCAGTGCACTTACTGGAAAGGACCACCTAACCACAAACACGTGGACAGGTGAATGTGGCCAGGGACGATACGGAGCCAGTCCACAACTTTTTTTGCTGAGAGTTGTATTTAGCTCAGTGAAAAGACTGGCATAGAGGGAAACCGTATCTACCCTGCGTGTCATTTTTCCCAGGAAGTCTTCTAAAGCTGCTTTCACTTGAAATGTGGCCTGAACATTACTGCTGGTACTTTTCTGTGAGAATTTGCTTGCCTCCTACCAGCCTGGAATATTTCCAGCAAACTATGGTACGACACCATGGTATTAGCACTGCCCCCAGTACCAGTAGCGAAGCCATCCCCAATTTCCTTCTCAGGAATTTTATTTGCTAGACTGAGTGGCTGCCCAAATACATTTTCTCTCAAAGGAGCTGAAGATAGAGTGGCAGTAGGTACAAGTTTCTCCAGCCTGTTAGATATTAGAGGGTGAACGGCAGCACATTGGATCAGTGGTTAGCACTGAAGCCTTGCAGCGCTGGGATCCTGGGTTCAAATCCCAGCAAGGACTTTGTATGTTCTCCCTGTGTTTGCATGTGTTTCCTCCTCAGTAAAAAAGCAGCCATAGAGTGTCCGGGAACCTTCCCACACACTTTTCTTAGCCAGGATCGCTTCTCGGCAGGGTTGGACAGTCCCACCAGAGAATCCTCTGGTGTGCCTTGGCTTCTACCTCAGGAGAGTTCATGATAGCGCTAACTTTGCAGCTGCTATGGGGCTCTTGAGCGGGAGAGAAAGGTTAGCCCTCAGAATCAAATCCTCTGGTGGGCACAATGTTTTTCAATCTGAAACAGCTTCTCAGTGGGAGTTGTATTTCACCACAGCCATATTCTTTAGCTCGGTGAAAGGACTGGCATAGAGGGAAACCGTATCTACCCCGGCTGTCATTTCTCCGTCACCAGGTTCTGCCCATTGTCACACACGACCATGCCTGGCTGTATGTTCAGCGGTGAGAGCCACAGATCAGGCTGCTGTGTTACAGCTTTCAACAACTCTGCAGCGCTGGGCGGTTTGTCAATTAAGCACTAAGCATGTTATCTTCAGCACAGCCTGTTGCCGCTTGGCCAAGGCAGTGCTGCAGTGCTGTCAGCTTGTGACTGATGTGGTCATTTCAGAGATGGAGGAGGAGGTGCATGAGCTGAACAATGTGATTACATTGAGGTTAAATTGATGACGCTGTTTTTTATACTAAAGAAAGATCCTATTGTTTTGGGGTTTTTTACGTTATTTTTTAAGACAAATGCATTCACGGGGAAATGTCATTTTAACATTTTACAACCTTATCTGGCAATGTGGTGTGTGACACATCATCAGACACATCCTTTTTTATTTATGATGGAGGGACTCTGAAAGTCATAAAGCCTATTTTTACAGGGACATCAGACGGCCCTTACTATTCTTAAAAGGCCAGCAGTCGGCCCTAGCTATTGTTAGAGAGCCATCAGCCGGCTATGCTTTATTGTTCCCATTATTAACAAGTGGATCTCCTGGGTACACACCTGATGAAGGCTCTATGAGCAGAAACGCGTTGTCTGATCCTTTTTAAAGACTCCCTTCTCCCTTCCCTTTTTTGTACATCCATATCCCTTATGTGTATTCACGGTTTTATGATTTTTTAATAAACCTACAAATATTAATCCCTGGTGGAATATCCTCCATGTGATTGCACCACATTTGGAAGATTCAACAATTTTTTGGTTACTCTTTCTTCCACGGGAGCGCCTCCAGAATCCATTTGTCTTAAGTGGATCTCCTATACTGTTATTGCGTATCCAGTGACTGCAAGGGCTGCCAATCATTTGTACGCAACCCAATACCCCTTTGAAGAGACATAGAGGAGGGTCTCAGTAAAAAAAATGTTCCCATTATAAAGGAGCGGGTCTCCTATAGTGGTAATGCCCATGCTGTGACTGCAAGGGCTGCCAAAATTTGGGAAAAACCCCACTAACAATTTAAAGACACATAGAGCAGGGCCAGAATAACAAGGTACGACATGTTCCCATTAGAAAGGAGAGGGTCTGCTATACAGTTATAGGGTATGCAGTGAGTCCAACGGCTGACCAATTTTAGGAAAAACCCCACTAAGAATTTAAAGACACATGGAGCGGGGCCACACTAACAAGGTGCGACATGTTCCCATTAGAAAGGAGAGGGTCTGCTATACAGTTATAGGGTATGCAGTGAGTTCAACGGCTGATCAATTTTAGGAAAAACCCCACTAAGAATTTAAAGACACACAGAGCAGGGCCACAGTAACAAGTACGACATGTTCCCATTAGAAAGGAGAGGGTCTGCTATACAGTTATAGGGTATGCAGTGAGTCCAACGGCTGACCAATTTTAGAAAAAACACCACTAAGAATTTAAAGACACATAGAGCAGGGCCACAGTAACAAGGTACCATGTGTTCCCATTAGAAAGGAGAGGGTCTGCTATACAGTTATAGGGTATGCAGTGAGTCCAACGGCTGACCAATTTTAGGAAAAACCCCACTAAGAATTTAAAGACACACAGTGCAGGGCCACAGTAACGACAAATTCCCATTAGAAAGGAGAGAGTCTCCCATAGTGTTGGCCTATGCAGTGAATGCAAGGGCTGCCAAAAATTTGGAGACACTTCAATTCCCCTTGGAAGAGATGTGGAGGAGGGCCTCATAAAAAAATGTTCCCATTAGAAAGGAGCTGGGCTCCTATATCTGTAATACCCATGCACTAAGTGTATGGGCTGACAAACATTTACCCCTGGGGGGTATACATGAACATACTGTATAAAAAAAAAAATTTACGGGCATCATAAACACCCTTTAAAAAAATGATGTGGGTGTTGCATCACGGACCACGGTCACCCTGGTGATATGGTGGTGGAGGATGAGGAGAAGGAGGAGGACAAGAGCAAATAGACAAAATCAGGAAGCGCATACCCATGTGTGGGTGTGAAAAGGTGCATGGGACAACACCTCCCAAGAAAAGACACTGGATTTGAGTTTATGTTACGCTGCTATCATTCGGTGGTGTTGAGAAGTCTGGCCCAATCCAGCCTTTGTTCATTTTTATAAGAGTCAGCCTGTCAGCATTTTCAGTTGACAGACGTATGCGCTTATCAGTTATAATTCCACCAGTGGCACTAAAAACACGCTCTGATAAAACGCTGGCGGCAGGGCAGGCCAGGACCTCCAAGGCGTAGAGAGCCAGTTCATTCCACATATTCAGCTTGGATACCCAATAATTATAAGGCACAGCGGAATCACGGAGGACGTTGGTACGGTCGGCAAGGTACTCCCTCAGCATCTTCCCAAACTTTGCACTCCTTGTGAGAGTACCCCGCGCCTCAGGGCCTGTGCGATGGGAGGGGCTGAGAAAACTCTCCCAGAACTTTGACAGTGTTCCCCTGACTCTGCTAGATTGAAGTTGTGTCTCTCTCACCTGTACTCCTTGGTTGTCCAATGAAGTGTGCCCTCTGCCGCCAGCATTTTCAGATGGGAATTTTTTTTAATAGTTCCACAAGGGTCTTCTGGTACTGCCCCATTTTTGTAGACCTGTCAGCCTCAGTAATAAGAGATATAAAGTTCTCCTTGTAGCATGGGTCTAGAAGTGTCACCAACCATTAATGACTGTCCCCCAAAATTTTGAGAACTCGAGGGACATGGGAAAGGCAGCGTAACATAAACTCAGCCATGCGTGCCAGACTACTAGCAGGCAAGACTTCCGTGTCCTCACCAAGAGGATGACTGACCATGCTCTCCTCCTCCTCCTTCTCTCTGTCCTCTGGCCATCCACGTTGAACAGACGGTATGACAGCTGTGCAGGTAGTACCGTCTATAGTGCATGAAACTAGCTCCTGTCCTTCCTCCTCTTCCTCATTGTCACCCAATCCACGTTGGGATGAGATGAGGCTTGGCTGTGTGTAATCACCCTGTATGGTTCCTTGCTCTATCTCATCGTTCTCCGCCTGCAATGCATCCTCTTTGATTGTGAGCAGAGAGCGTTTCAGAAGACAGAGAAGTGGGATGTTGATGCTAATTATGGCGTCATCGCCGCTCACCATCTTGGTGGAGTCCTCAAAGTTTTGGAGGATGGTATATATGTCTGACATCCATGTCCACTCCTGAGGTCTTATGTGTGGAGTCTGAACTGAATACCGATGGCCTTGTTGATGATGGTACTCAACAACTGTCCTCTTCTGCTCACAAATCCTTCCCAACATCTGCAGTGTAGAGTTCCAATGCATGGGGACATCACACACCAGTCTGTGAGCCGGAAGCGGCAAACGCTGCTGAAACACTGCAAGGGCGGCGGAAGCTGTAGCTGACTTTCTAAAATGGGCACACAGGCGGCGTACTTTAACAAGCAGATCCGGCAGCTCCGGATAGGATTTGAGAAACCGCTGAACCACGAGGTTAAGCACATGGGCCAGGCATGGTACGTGTGTGAGCTTGCCTCGCCTCAGAGCCGCCACCAGGTTCTGCCCATTGTCACACACGACCATGTCTGGCTGTAGGTTCAGCTGTGTGAGCCACAGATCTGCCTGCTCTTTCAGAGCTGTCCACAACTCTTCAGCATTGTGCAGCTATTCACCTAAGCATATTAGCTTCAGCACAGCCTGTTGCCGCTTGGCCAAGGCAGTGCTGCAGTGCTTCCAGCTTGTGACTGATGTGGTCATTTCGGAGATGGAGGCTGAAGAGGAGGAGGAGGATGAGGTTCAGGAGCTGTAGACCGTGGGGGCAACCCTGATTGACCTAGGGCCCGCAATCCTTGTCGTCGGGAGGACGTGTTCCGTCCCAAGGTCCGACTGGGTCCTGGCTTCCACTATGTTAACCCAGTGTGCCGTCAGCGAGATGTACCGTCCCTGCCCACAAGCATTTGTCCACGTGTCCGTAGTTAGGTGGACTTTACCGGTAACTGCGTTGTTGAGAGCACGGCTAATGTTTTGGGACACGTGCTTGTGTAATGCGGGGACGGCACACCGGGAGAAATAGTGGTGGCTGGGGACCGAGTACCGAGGGACAGCCGCCGCCATCAGGTTGCGGAATGCTTCCGTCTCCACGAGCCTAAAAGGCAACATTTCGTGCGCAATCAGTCGTGAAATGTGAGAATTTAGTACTGTGACCTGTGGGGCGTTGGCTGCATATTTGCGCTTGCGTTCCAAGGACTGTGGTATGGACAACTGAACGCTGCGCTGGGACAAGGACATGGACGTGCTTCCTGATGCTGCCTCTGCATGCACCATTACCATCACGTCCAATTCCCCGTCCCTTGCCACGTGCCTTGCCCATTTTAAATGGAGGACAGTATCTTCCACGCTCACTACAAATGACTGAGTTTGGAGTGAACTTATATGTGATCCGTGTGATAGAGAAAACAGAGTTTTAAATACCTGGCCTGTAGGTAAGTAGTTTGAACAGCAAACTGCGGTGAATTGCTTCAATGACACACTGAAAGAAATTTTTAATGGAGGCCAGAAATGGCAGTATTTTCTGACAACGTATATGTGATCCGTTTGACAGAGAAAACAGAGTTTTAAATAGCTGGATTTCTAGCGCTCTAATATGGAAAGGACCTGGCTGTATTCCGCAGTGCCAACAAGCAAATGGCGCAGAAAAAATGGTGGCTACGGCATTACAGTGCATGGTAGGCATTCCCTGCATGTTCATTGGCTCTCTAAAGAGCGCCAAACATGCAGGAAGGGGACCGGAGCTCCCGCTGAGCAACCCCGGAAATACTCGGCAAGCGCCGAGCATCTCGAGCAGTGAGATGCTCGGGCGAGCACCGAGCAGTAGCGAGCATGCTCGCTCATCACTAGTACTGAGCACTGAAGCACCAGGCTACTCAACAATTGTAGGTACTTTTACTATTTTCTTATGAATATTGAAAAGATGAAATTCCAGGAGTAAGTCATCTTTAAAGACTATGAACATCCATTCCTTCAATTGTAAATTTCTTTGTGACTATTCATAGCATGTAGCAATGGCTGTCGAGCAAAGATTTATGTCGTCTCCAATAGGGAGGGATAGGGTGAGACAAGACAATCAGTGACCCCTTTAATAACACTTAATAACACATCCAATGCTCTCACGGTGGAGAAGATTATAAATTGGCACTCGTATATGTCCTGTATATTCCATGTTCTATAACTTACCAGTATAATTAACAGTAGTATCACTGTCAACAGTTCCCAAGAGTAACATGGACTAATCTTTAGGTCAGCGAGCTATTTTTGCTATTTTTGTCACGTTCTGTCTATTAATTAGTACGTAAAGCAGAGAAAGTAATTATCACTTCTAAAGAGATATTTAACAGCTGGTAATGAGTAATAGCGGCATAGAAATTGGTGAATAATACTCACGAGACGTTGTCAGAATGCAAATTTGGTAGGTTAGGTTGTCACAAAATTGTCAATATTTAAAAAAAAAAATTGACATATTACAAGCTAGTTAACCTGGAAAAAGAAGTAAAAAGCCCTTGAATTGTCCAATGAATATGTGTTACGCATAGTGTAGGAAAGACAAAGTGCAACACGAAGGGATGAGGGGAAGGGAGCCCTGACACTAAGGAAAGAGGGGGTGGAGACCTCCTAGGCTGATCTGATATCACCCTATCTTCCCTACCGTCCCTATATTGGTTTCTCACCAATCGCCGATCAGGAACCTAAAACCCTGAATCACCCTAGAGCTAAGCCCTGGCTAGGGAAGGAGGGATGAGCGCTAGTCAGTACCCACTAACAACTAAAGACAGCAAGGGGAGACAGACACGGGGGAAGTAACTTAGCTGAGCCGACTTCAGAGAGATTACACACACGGTCTCTTAGTACCAGAGAGGAAGTAAGCAAACTGCAACAGCTCCAAGCCTTCACAATGAGTCATGTGAATATCACCGGCGCCTCCCTATAGCAAACTGAAAGTATTTAAACACCCAGGCAAGGGTGTTAATTAGAGCAGGAGGGAGGTAGCTGCTGGGTCCTAGAGTGAGACAGATCTAAAAAGGTTTCTGTAATGCCAAATGAAGAGATCTCCTGCAACCAACTGCAGGGTGACTGTCTGTCATATCTGACACACCCGTGACAATATGGCTCTTTGGAGGGGACAAGCTCTCTTTAAGGAAACCACTTGTGCTCCATCAGAAAAAAAAATGCAAATAGAAAGATAGCCCTGTTAGTTCCACCTTTCCAAAGCAGTAGTCACCCAATTTTTCCTCCATTGATGTGGGACATGAAACTAGTATTCAACATGTAAAAATAAAATATATGGAAGGGGAGTTTCAGCACCCCCTAAACTTGATTTCAAAAGGCTGTGCCGTGCCTCTACTATTCTAATTCTCCGTGGTCATTCGGTAGTCATTCTCCAGTTAGCGGTCACAAAGAAGGGAGTATGACTGCAGGATCCGACTACGCAAGAGATTGTTTGTAACCAGGGAAACAAAATCCCTTTACAGGAGCTGAAGATAAGAAAATAGAAGATTTTTTTTTTTCAACAGTAGGATGTTTTTTTCAAAGCTTTTTGTAAAGATGCCTGTTTTAGATAAATGTTTTAATAAAAAATGGTTACAAAAGTAGACCTTCACAAACCATTTTCAGGTGAACTGAATTTGCCTCGAATTTAAAAAAAAAATCCTGTTTTTTAGCGGGTTTTTTTTTAGACTTGCTTCATGAATATCCAACAAAATGGTATTTGGACAATATTTTGCTGGATACTAAGAGTCCAAAAAAATTTATATAATAGTTTTTCTCGGCCCTCACCTGTCTTTCCCTCTGGTCCATTTTTTTTGTCTTCAGTTATCCCGTCACTCCCATCAGTCTGATCTTCTCTTCCCACCCGCATTTTTGGCACCTCTGCTGCTGATTAGATTTTGTAAAGTCATGACCGGACAAGATGGAGTGACTGAAGAGAGGAACAGGTGAGGGCCAACTTGAGCTAATTTTTTTTTTTTCCACTTTTCTTTTTTTTCCTCTACTTTTAGTATGCTTTAGGTTCTGGAGAGACCCCAGAGAAAAATATGGCATATTTTATTCTCCTCAAATAAACTTGAAATTCCAGGTTGAATTTGAATACATCTGCCAAATTCTAATTTCAATTTCGCTCATCACACATAGACATATCATTTAAAGGGAAACTGTCATCTGATTCATTCTGACCACTCTTTTACTAGCACTTCTCCAAATGATTAGATTAAAAGAATGACAACAGCATCCACGGTAAAAAAAAAAGTATCTTCTTCTTTATTAGTACATCACATAATAAAGGGAGACATTGCGAATGCATCCCCTGCACCTACTGTAGTTACACCTCTGTTTCTGTGACATTTATGGCATATCTAAAATATATACCACACATTTCTGATGGGTACAAATTCTACTTCCACCAATCAGCACTCTAAAGCCTCCACCAATCAGCACTCTAAAGCCTTCACCAATCAGCACTCTAAAGCGTCCACCAATCAGCACTCTAAAGCGTCCACCAATCAGCACTCTAAAGCGTCCACCAATCAGCACTCTAAAGCGTCCACCAATCAGCACTCTAAAGCCTCCACCAATCAGCACTCTAAAGCCTCCACCAATCAGCACTCTAAAGCCTCCACCAATCAGCACTCTAAAGCTGTGTGCCCACTATGGGTTTTTGACATTGCATATTTTTGCTGCATCGAAAATGCCGTGTCTTAGGCTGTGTGCACATGTTACGTTTTTATCGCGTATTTTACGATGCATGTTTCTTTCCCAGAGATGGTACAGAAATTTCTGCACCAAATACTTAACGTGTGCACATAGCCTTACAGCTCCAGCAATGTGGATGGGATTTATAGAAATCTCATGCCCACTCCGCTTTTTTTTCTACGCAACGTAAACTGACCTTTCAATGAAGATTTACAAATAGAGTCTACTCCTAAATTCACATCAAATACTCTTTTAATATGTTTCCGGCAGAATTGGATAGCTTCCTTAGTGAACAGAGTAATGTTTTTTTTTTCACGTTATTTTGAACATTTCCCAGTAAAACTAATGGGAAACTTATTCAAAGAGTATTTGAAGCATTTTGTATGTGGACTTGCCAGTGGGCCAGTCCGAGTCTGCCTCTAAACACCATTTACCATGTACATATGTGAAAATCTACCCGATTCAGGCCATTCCCAGAATCGGAGTAATGGATGTGTGTAGAGTAAATAGAACTTTTAGTAATCGTCACAGTCCGTGTAGAAGGAGCCGACCCGCTCTGCACACATATGAACTTTATTATACAAAAAGGTTTTTGTCCCACCACACGTGCGCTGTGATTAACTTCTCAAACATCTTTTGTGTCTTTGTGTTATTCTTACACTGTTCTGCACATCATACAGAAAATATTTCGGCTTTTTAAAGTATCTTTTATTGTAAATCCTTCTGTTC
This sequence comes from Phyllobates terribilis, assembly GCF_046119375.1. Lineage (NCBI taxonomy): Eukaryota > Metazoa > Chordata > Amphibia > Anura > Dendrobatidae > Phyllobates > Phyllobates terribilis. Next base: position 263,404,223 of record NW_027362772.1, on the reverse strand, counting down.
TGCGGTTTGGAAACTTGTCTGTGTCTGTTCAGGAATAAATTCGATGATGTGGGTGATATCCAAGTAGCCTGGGGCAGATCTTATTTGTCTCTGTAATGACAATACTTGAAGCTACTCTAAAGATGTAGCAGAGCTGAATGTGTTTCTTGTGTGCACTTGAGCTTATATATTTCAGGGTGTGAGCACTATATGTCCAGTGTCAAAGGGATGATGCTAAGAACAGCTCTGAGATATCCGGGTTCAGAAGGAGGTTAAGATTGCGCAGAAGCCGATCTCCGAGGAGGGAGCTGCTCACATTGATTTCTCGGTGAGCGGCTCCATCCTTATAGCCACAGGCTACAACACAAAGTTTGCTTTTTCTTGAACTCCAATGTCTCAGAGGTGTATAATGTGGACGCAGGATATATTAAAAAAATGTGAGCATTATACAGTATGTTTTCTCCTAGTATACAACCCTGCATGAAAATGTGGCTTGCTTCAGGCAAGTGTGCATATGTTTCCAATAGGGAGAGAGGAGTTACTGGCAGGCAGCAGCTTACAAAAATAAATTAAAGGGGTTGTCCACTACTCTGAAAGCCCCTTCTCAATTCTTATGTTTCCCCTTTGTAAAATAATACCTGTACTCAACTCCGGTGCTGACGCCATTCCAGCGGTGTCGGCACAGGCGCTCACGAGGATCGCGTGACATTGATCAGCACTGGCTTCACTCTCGCCGCCTTTGGACTAATCACATATATCTGGAGGAAGTGGGAGAGCAGGGGTTGAGAATGGGTTGTCCGAATATTGGACAACCCCCTTTAAACTTGCCCAATCCTTTTTCCTAACATCATCTATCAGGGAGGAGCACAAGGTTCTGCCCAGTCCCGCCAAAAGCTGTGGCTTTGACCGATATTAATCTAATATGTACATGGGTCTTTACATATTCTATACACATTAGATAATTGTTGGCCAAGCCCAAAAATTTTGGTAAAATCATGCAACCATTTAATGTTTATAGGGGCCTCCCAAATCCCCCACAACCAACAACGCCGGTGGAAACAAAGATCCGGAAAGTTGAAATTTACTGCCCAATCCTTTTATTCACGGGGCCGAAAAGCGACTTTTCCAATCTCCCCATTCAGCATTCATGCACGCTCAGCTAAGTCAAGCATGCATAAGTATGAGACAGTCTAGAGAATTAACTCATGGTGAAAGGAGTGTTTGGCAGACAGCAATCTTATGTATATGGCCAACTTGTATTTCAGCTTATCTATCTTGTTTCAAGAAGAACAAATAAATCAATCTTGGAATAAATTAAGCCAGACATGTCACTCGGAGCGAGGATGACCAAGCTACGACTTGCCTACTTTGGACACATCATATGAAGAGAGTGATCACTGGAGAAAGGACATCATGGTCGGAAGAATAGAAGGAACAAGGCGAAGAGGAAGACCAGCAACCGATGGCTTGATACTATCAAGGTAACAGCGGAGAAGACCCTGGTGGACCTATCTAGGCTTGCACAAGATCGACCTTCCTAGAGAAGGTTCATCAATCAAGTCGCCATTTCTCAAGAACGGGCCGAAGGTCATTAAATAAACTAATAATCTTGTTTTTTCCCAAAGACAAGCAGGGGTGTCTGGTGCTCTGTTATCCCTGCTCGCTTAATGGAAACTACTTGATCAACTTGAACATTGGACCAAACAGTTGTCCTGTCAAGGGCTATATTATTGCTTCTTTTATAGGTATTACTCCATCATACATGAGACATTACTAGAGAAGAAAATCCTCTTATATCCTCCGAAACTGGATTAGAATATGGTGCTCAGTTGTTTCCTGCATATTCACTTTCTTCATGAGAACCTCTTGGTCACACCTGCTGGGGTCTTCATTTTGGCATATGTACTCCATGGGGACTTTTCAGCCCACCAGATGTTGTCTTTTCACAGTTTTGTTTTGCTGGTTTAATAGGATGGGAGGGCTGAGTACACAGATATGTGACACTTGTCTCCAGAAGATAATGTCCTGCATTACCACTAATTAATGTTACCTTCATTGTAACAACAGAGGTTACAGACTGATACAAAAGTAAGAAAAATCACACTTGGTTAGCAAACAACATCACACATGCTAATGCACAGGGATGTGACAGATTAGATGGAGGCATCTAGGACTGGAAAGCAGCACATTGCAGCCCTAATTCTAGGTGTGAGCCAGTGGAGAGCACTTTCCAAGAATGGGATCAAAAACTGGTTATGTGGGCAAACTGGCACAAGCAGAGTCATGGGTAACCAGGGCAAAGAGTCACATTAGTGCACTAATTCTGTAGTGCTGTCCCATATAAAAAGTTGGATACATCTATGGGATAGGTCATCAATATCAAATCTGGGCCCCCTCCGATTAACTGTTACCTCTGGCAGATGTAAATATTGTGTGGAGCTGAGCACATGTGTAGCAGCTGCTGCAGAGAGCTGCAGATCAGCTTTTGTTCTCTTACATAGGAGCTGAGCCACAGTTCTCAGCAGTGGCTGCTACTTGTTAGCTGTTCAGCTCCATTCAATGTTTACATCCAGCTGCCACTAGGAATAACTACAGCTGATCAGTGGGGGTGTCAGACTCCCAAGATCTGATATCCATAGGATATGTCTTCATTATTGTATGTCAGCAGGGTCAGACTGGGGTGTCTGGGGCCCACAGGGGAAGTTGACCCTAAAGACCCACCCTACAGCTATATGCAAATATATGTTAGCCGTTATCTGAGTTATAGTGGAGCATGGACTGTAAAACACAGGCGGCTCCTGCACATCTACTGTGCGCACAGCACAACTGGGATGTTCAATTACGATAGTTTGCATTAAAGAGCTTCTTTGGATAAAAGAAGTTATAATAATACCACATACAAGGGATAAATACCGCCAAACCATGATTGTACTACATATTCCACCACATAGTGACCAAATAATACCACATACAGAGGACAAATACAGCCACACCATGACCCCAGACCACAAATTACCACCACATAGTGACCAAATAATACTACATACAAGGGAGAAATACCACCACACTGTGACCAGACCACATATTACCACCACATAGGGACAAAATAATACTACATACAAGGGAGAAATACCACCACACCGTGGCCAGTCCACAGATTACCACCACATGATGACCGAATACTACAATACTGATCATGAATAAAAACTACAATACTAACAACACTGTTATTACCACTAGTGACATTATACACAAGACCTCTGTATATATGAATGGGATGAATAGGGCTAAGCAACAGCACATGTGAAAAAGACTTGGGTATACTAATAGATCACAGACTGAACATGAGTTAACAGTGTGATGCAGCAGCAAAAGAGGCAAACACAATTCTGGGTTGCATTAACAGAAGCATAGAGTCTAGATCACATGAAGTAATTATCTCCCTCTACTCCTCTTTGGTCAGACCTCATCTGGAATACTGTGTCCAGTTCTGGGCACCACATCTAAAAAAAGACATGAAGAAACTGGAGCAAGTTCAGAGAAGAATGACCAAAATCGTGACCGGTCTGCAAACATTCTCCTATGAGGAACAGTTAGAGGTTTTGGGAATGTTTAGCTTGCAAAAGAGAAGACTAAGAGGAGACTTAATAGCTGTCTACAAATATCTGAAAGGCTGTCACAGTGTAGAAGGATCATCTTTATTCTCATTTGCACAAAGAAAGACTAGAAGCAATGGGATGAAACTGAATGGGAGGAGACACAGATTAGATATTAGAAAAAAAAAATTGACAGTGAGGGAGATAAATAAGTGGAACAGGTGGCCACGAGAGGTGGTGAGTTCTCCTTCAATGGAAGTCTTCAGAGGCTGGACAGACATCTGTCTGAGATGTTTTAGTGAATCCTGCATTGAGCAGGGGGTTGGACCAGATGACCCTGGAGGTCTCCTCCAACTCTAACATTCTATGGTTCTATGATTCTATGAGACACAGTGTATAGTGTAAGTGTACAGGCAGGTAATACAGTGGTCACCAGTGACATACACAGGAGCTCTGTATATAGTGTCAGTGTACAGGTAATACAGTGGTCACCGGTGACATTATTCACAGGAGCTCTGTATATAGTGTCAGTGTACATATAATACATTGATCAACAGTGACATTATATACAGGAGCTCTGTATATAGTGTACAGATAATACAGTGATCTCCGGTGACATTATGCACAGGAGCTCTGTGTATAGTGTACAGGTAATACAGTGATCACCAGTGACATTATACACTGGAACTCTATATATAGTGTCAGTGTACAGGTATACAGAGCTAAGAGTGTATAGTGTACAGGTAATACAGGGATCACCGATGATATTATACACTGGAACTCTGTATATAGTGCATAGTGTGCATGTACATGTGATACAGTGACTCACCAGTGACATCTCTAGGTGTAGTCCTTCAATTTCGCTTTTCTTCTTCATCTGGCACAGATCACCATCACTTCTTCCTGCCGGGACTTATCTCTGCAGAAAATAACAGTCATTTATAGCTGATCTCTTCTAGAGCACATTCCCCACTTTTTCCCCACTTCTACACTATGCCAGATGAAGAAAAAAAGCGACATAGTGCCGCCCTGCACAGTAACCAGACTCCCCTTTTGTCCCCCCATGGAAAACAGTCTCATCAAAAGTAAATTATATTACAGCAGTAATAATGTCCCTCACTTACCACCATAAACTAATAATGTATGTTCCTCATTCTGGCCCCCATACAGCAATTAAAGGGAACCTGTCAGGTCCCCCATGCCCTCCAACCCATCAGCATTCACTTATTTATGAGTACACCCAGCTGCAGAGTACACCCCCCGACGAAGGCTAACGCCAAAACGCGCATTGGGGTGGGCTCCACGCTGCTCGAGGTCATGTGTGTGCTCCTGTCGCAGGTGGCACATCAGCCGCCGGCCTCTGCAAGGTCAGCGGCCTGTTGCGATGGGACGTACATTCAATTGAAACCCGCAGGCCCCCACTATGTCCTGCTTGGGGGCCCACCAAGGACCTGGGGCCCACCAGCGAATTCTCCGGTATCCCGGTGGGCCAGTTTGACCCTGTATATCAGGATACCCTTTTTAAGTAACGCTTTGGTGGGTTGCAATTAGGTTGACCTCCAGAAATTCTGATCTTGCTCACTTATGCTGGATATACTCCCAAATTGCAGATTTATTCTTTATAACCTAATCTTGGGGACCAGAGTTTTAAACTGTTGATGGTCTTTGATGGCATCCTTAAAGCAGTTGTCCGGACATCGCGCTCACTCTCCAGTACCGATGGAGGACGTGTGACCACACATAAGCGATTTGCCGACATTCAGTGATGTGCCGACTAAATGTGCTGAGTGAGGCCAGGCATGTCTAGTCGGCATGTGGCCAGAAGTAAGCAAATTGCAAACTTGTGATCACATAACCTCCCGCTCCCAGTGCCGGCACCAGAGAATCCTCACAGTAAGCAGCACTTGTACCCTAAGGTCAGATAATAATATATGATAGTTGAAGTGCATGATAACCTTTCTTTGAGCAGTGGGACCCCCTCAGAACTGCTCTCTTTTATTAATAGGCAGGAAAATCCTGCATTGTGCCTTTATGAGACCTGCCTTAATAGTTCCTTCCCTACTCTCGATTATTTACAAGCGTCCCATTTTATGGCCCAATATTGAGAAGTTTCAGGGACCAATTGTTCCTCTCCATTCTGCAAGGATCTGGGCGATCAGGAAACCACCCATCAAATATTGACTTTCTTTTCCTGTTTCTATATGTAGCTTCTATCACTTAAGTATTAATCTTTCTATACCTAATCAAGACTATGCAGTAAATGCTTTAGATGCCTAATCCCTCTTAAAAGCTTAATTGCCTAGTGGTGGGAAGGGAGTCAAGTATTTATCATTTACGGATAACTTTTTCTTTTTTTTTGTCTCCAGCTATGAGCAGCGCTCTGCATGTGCTCCAGATTACAGGCTTATCCCTCACATCCTCAGCTCTGATACTCCTGAGTGTGAATTATATTGAACGAAGCAACTGATCTTAAGTACAATCGGCACCAAACTCCGCTGTCAATACGAGGCAGAGCTGAGAGCGCAACTTATCTTTTTTTACTAAAATTATCCAGGTGTTAAACCTGCTGCCATATAGTCTTCCATATTCATGAGCTCTGTATTCTAGTCCTCTAGTGATAATCTCCCGCTGATAAAAAAATGAATTAATCAAAACTACAGCAAGCAGCCTAGTAAGTGACACATCGTTGGAATCAGGGTCTCTGTCCCTACATCATGCTTTCCTTTAAGGCCTTTCGATATGGTCAGATAGTCGGGCGAACATGCATTTGTAAGCCCATCTCTCCTAATCTATCTCTCTTATGTCCCCTGGAACTCCGAACTTTGCAGCAGACTTCCGGGAGAAGTCCATGTTCGGCGTTTGATCCGATGGTTGGATTAAAATTGGCAATGCAAGTCTAAGGGTCCGTGAAAAGATCATACCGCACAAAGATGGCATCCGAGCGTGCACTGATTTTCACGGACTGTCGGAATGGAAAAGGTGGAGAAACTTCTTTTTTTCTCCACGTACGAGAAAAACTGATGACACTCTGAACACAGTATGATCAAAGTATGATAGAAAATATTGGTCCGTTTTTCGGACACATGGAAAAATATGCATTAGACTTTAGTTACATAACCTATGTGAGTAATTTTGTAGAGACCCCAGGGAATGTACACACATTTATTATTTGCAGCAGATTTTTCTGCTTCAAAAAAACAGACTGTTGTCAAGAAAAACGCTACTTAAAATATGCACATTTTGAAAAGTTTTTACTTGCGTTTTATTCCCATTTATTTAAATGGGTGAAAAAACAACGAAAGAATCGATACACTAGACTAGACTTGAAAAATCCGCTTTAAAGGTACAAATCTGCCAGGAAGAAATAAGCAGCGTGTGCATGAGATTTCAGAAATCCTATTCACTTTGCTGGCACTGTAAAACGCTGTGGTTTCTATTTATTTTTTTCTATGCCAAAAATGCAACGTGTGAACAAGCCCTTTCAGGGCAAAGCATTGAAATTCTTCCTTGAGTGGATTGTCAGTTCTCTCAGTGAATTTGTGGCTTGGATAAATTAAATGGAACGATGCTAAATACATAAGTGTAGTGCTGTTTGCCTCAACGATTAAAAAGAAGAGTTTTTGTAAGGTTTTTAGTTTTTCTCTGTAAGAAGAGAGGGAATACTATGGGGAAAAAAATGTGCCACGGGGTGGAAAACACCATAGATAGAGAATTCTGCAATTTTAAAAGAAAAAGGAAAGAAAGTAACTTGAAAAATAAGTTTTTATTAAAAACACTATCAGGTATTGCTCTGGGGACGCCAGCTCACAAGGATACACTTTTCTTTTCAGGTCTGTGTATTATGTGTATTGGAATAATATGGGTGATTAAAACAATATATCGTTTCCAGTGTTGCTACAAAACTCAAACTGATCCCAGCGACTAAGAGGAGAACTAGCAAACAAAACCACCTGCCGAGCTGGGGGGCTTCCAGTGACTTGAGCCTTATTCCCTTTCCCAGTGGGACGTCAGGTTTTCAGCAACTATAAAAGCTACCTGGAAAAGTCCAGAGAATGCCAGGTTAGATGAAAGGCAGCCGCATTGTCCCTACAATAAAGCCACTTAATAGACTATCAGCATGAGAAACCAAATTGGAACTGGAGTGAGGACAGGGAACAATGGGGATTGCAGCCCATTGACTTGTTTCACTGGTTCACCGCATCCTGCACTGGGGTAAAACTTTAGCCCATCCTATCTTGTGTGTGGAGGGAATGCATTAGCTTTCACTAAGTGGTCCTTTTAGCTGTAGGGTATTGCTACTTTATAACAGGGGTTCACACATACTGTAAGGCTGGCCATACACATTAGATGGACACTAGATGGCTGTTGACCAAACGATCGTTCAGCCGACAGCCATTTCGACCGACTTTCGTTTGGCCGAGTGCTCCTGTGTTCTCGATGAGAAAGCCACCAAATTGACACATCAACCATGGGCTTATCTCAGTGAGAACAATGCGATCGGCAATCCGAAATCGCTTACGCCTGATGGACATCACTCCCAACCATCATGTGGCCGGCATGCCCCATTAAAGTAAGACAGTTGGCCGAACCTGTCGATATTGGCAGGTTCATCCGACATAAGTCTAATGTGTATGGCCAACAGTCCAGTAATCACTTTACAGAGCCCTGTCTTGAATAGAGCAGAGGAGCTCAGGCTCGACTTGTATGGGGCTTCCGGGAAATAGTGGAGCATTGTACTCGGCTTTCTCCTTCAGTCCCATAGAGAATGAATGGAGCAGGGGTCACATATGTGCATCTCCATTTCATTCACGGTGGGATTCTGTAAAGTGCAGTTCCACAGATCGCTGGGGATCCAACAGGTATAGATAGATAGGGGATATCTAATGATTTTGGGAATAACCTTTAAGATAGTTCTTGCATAAAGGTATCGTATAACGTATAGGAGCCACAGATGAAGATGGCCATACATATTACATTGAAGTTAGACAATAATCTAATAGATCCTTACTTTCAGGCCTATATCTATCAAGTATGTTGGATTGACATGACGATCATGTGACGCGCCCCCTGGGCCACTGCTGTAGTGCGGCGCACGTGTGCGCGGGGGAATACCCGGAGCCGGATCCGATGGGGGTAGTAGTCTCCGAGTGGCAGGGACCCGGTCCGTGCCCAGGGTGGTCAAACTAAGTGTGTGGCAGTCTTTGTAGATGTTGTTTAAGTGTCGACTACGCCACCCGTTGATTTGCGGTCGCAAGGCCGCAGCTGCAGAACAGTCCGCTGAGGCCGGTGGTATGTGTGCAGCAATGGTGGTATAACCCCCAACGGGAGAGGTATGGCCTCAGGGCAGCTGGTGCGGGTGAAGGGAGTGATAGAAAGGGCGTCCCGGTACATTTAGTGCTGGTAGTGCGATGGAACACAGAGACTGATTGCAGTTTTCAATGCTTTACTCACAGATGTTATCAGTGTCAGTCCTGCAGGTGATGACGACCCGAGCCGTGCTGCGTCCACCAGGTACGGGGCTCGACCAACCCCCAGGCAGTTCCAGAGTGTGACCTTGAACTCCTTTCTCCGTTCCTTTCTCTGGCGGTCCCCACTAGGGACCCACCCATGTCCAGCTTCCTCGGGCCTTCTGTTGCGAAACCTATCTCCGGTTTCCCTGACCCTATGTGGCGTGCCTTCGTGGTGAGTGTAGTGAGTGGTCGCGCCAAGACGTGGCCACGACCTCCGGTTCCTGGCTGAGGATAAGTGGCCTCCACCACTTCGGGATCCGGTACCCTGATCTGCCAACCCTTCACCCGCTGACTCCTAGCGTGTTCGGGTTCCCTCTTCCTTCATGTCTCTGGGCCTTTCTCCAGGTTCCATTCCTTCCTTGTTCCTTGTTCCTTTCCTCTTGTCTTTCTCTCTCTTGCTCCCTTCAGGAGCAGCACCCAGACAGGGCTGCTGCTCCCTGTCACTACTCTTCTCCTCTTCTTCTGTCTGACTGAACTCCTAAGATGGTGCCCACCTTTTATACTCCCTCTGACACCCGAGCCCAGGTGACTAGCCACCAATGGGCTCCTTCCTATGCCCAGAGTCCCTCCCCTCTCTGCTCCTGCACCACTGGGATATTCCCCCCCCCCTCCCACTCCAGCCAGGGACAGACGCTGTCGTACCTGCACATCTATCTGGTGGGAGTACCGTTGTTCTGTCCCCCGGAAATGGGATGTATGTGGTGCATGCAGCTAACTGAGTTCTAGTCCACACTCCATCCTTACCCGGGAGTGGAATACCACACCTCTGGTTCGAGGTGCAATACCCCTGTAGCAGCCGAGCCCTCGGGGTGCTACATTCCCCCCTGGTAAACCACAGCACGTCCTCGGGCTGAAATAGAGTAAAAACAATTTTTAAAGTGTACGTACACATAAAACACATCAACTTTCATCCATCCCTTTATGGGAGGTTTTCTCAACAGCTGGCTAATGCCACCGGAACTCTTTTACAAAAACACTATGTAAAACTTTGGCATCATATCAAATTTCACATTAAGGCATTCTCAAATAAAACATTCTTGAATTCTCGGGTTCTTGGGATCTTGGGATCTGGCCGCTCTCAGTCTTCGGCCAGGTAGAGGGAAGGGATGACCGCTCTCAGTCCTCGGTCAGGTTAGGGATTAGGGCAAAAATAGGCAACAGTTCTCTTTCTGTCCCAACGGGGACCACACTCTTAGTGGAAACAGTCCCACAACAGTCCTTATACCCGGTCAGGTAACTATTTACATCTCCTCTTTTACCGTTTACGATTAACGGTGTGCTCCACACGCTCCTTTCTCTTCCTCAGGTTCAGACCCGTCCGGGCCCTCTTTCTCCTCCTCCTCCTGGTACGATTGCTCCTCTTCTTCCTTGACCCGGTGGACATGAAGGGCGTACCACCCCTTCACTCCCTTATGCCTGGTATAGGTGACGGTATCTCCAGGCACCAGGTCCCGTCCACTGTGCCCCTCCGGTAGGTGGGACTCTACATCGCTCCTGTTTACAAACACCTGGCTTATGGTCTTCGGGTCTTAAATGATGCCCCAGCCACATGCCATGTGAAACTTAACAACAGTCCCGGTGACTCGGGGACCGTGAGCTGTACGGGGGGGGTCCTGGCGGGTCCTTGTCTTCTGCTCCACGTTTTTAATGTGGAGCCACTCCTCCTTCACTTTCCTCTCTCTCCGCTCCCGCACAAACGTTGCCAGTTGTTGGCGGCAGGTCTCATAGCGCCGGGCGGCGCCCGCCCGGGTCTCCTGAGTGAACCCCATCAGGTCTTCTCCAGTGGGGTCCCCCTCGAATTGGGCGTCCTCCAGCGGGGTGAAGAGAGGTCCACGGGCTCCGGAGCTGGGATTAGCGGTTCATCTGGGGCCCTTGCTCCTACGGGATGACTCTTCCTGGAGCGGGGGTTGGTGTACTCAGGCGGCCAGACGAATGGTGTCCCATCCGGGCAGGTGTGCTGCTCATACAGGTCTTTCCCCAATGATGGCACGACTGGGGGCCCCGGCTGGGGTGCAGCGCCCGCGGGCACTCGGCCTTTTAACCAGGCCGGTGACTTTCTGATCGTGCCCGATGTTGGGGAGCACGGTCCTGGGCGAGGCTCCGCTGCAGAGCTTGCTGCTGGAGGGCTAACTGCTGGTGATGGAGGCACGGCGGGCGGTGCGGCACCCAGAGCTTCGGGTTCCGCGGCGGGAGGTAGGGGCAGGTCCGCGGCCTCAGGGCCCGGAGTAACGGCGTTCCCCTTACTTGTCGTTGCGGCCTCCCCCGCGGCGTCGTCCTCGGCCTCCGATCCGCTTCTGCTGCCTCTCGGGATGGACGCGGTGCTGGATGGTGGCTGCGGTAGTGAAGCTCTCCTCCGTATCCGACATCCTCCTCCCCCCTAGTGGACCGCGGCCTACCTTGCGATGATCCTCTTCCGTAGGCCGCGGCTCCGCAGTGGATCGTCAGGGTTGAAGACCTTCCGTCGCGCTCCTGTGACGTCGGCGTCTGCTGGGCTCCTTCCAGGACCTTACGCAACGTCCGGACGTGAGGCGGGGCTTCAATTCTCGCGGGCTTTCGGAGTCCACGCCCCTCTTCTTCCCGCGCGGCGTCCTCAAGATGGCGTCCAATGGCGGGAAAACTCCACGGATGGCGGGAAGAAGGCAGAAGATGGCGTCGGATGGCGGGAATCGGCTCCAGATGGCGGGAAACGACTCCGGACGGCGGAAAACTTCACCACAGGTAAGTATAAAAGTCTTCTTTTTTTTTTTCAGGCACGCAGTACCCGGTGGTTGCGGGCACGTAATCCTGCCGACTACGCCAAAGTTGACGCGCCCCCTGGGCCACTGCTGTAGTGCGGCGCACGTGTGCGCGGGGGAATACCCGGAGCCGGATCCGATGGGGGTAGTAGTCTCCGAGTGGCGGGGACCCGGTCCGTGCCCAGGGTGGTCAAACTAAGTGTGTGGCAGTCTTTGTAGATGTTGTTTAAGTGTCGACTACGCCACCCGTTGATTTGCGGTCGCAAGGCCGCCGCTGCAGAACAGTCCGCTGAGGCCGGTGGTATGTGTGCAGCAATGGTGGTATAACCCCCAACGGGAGAGGTATGGCCTCAGGGCAGCTGGTGCGGGTGAAGGGAGTGATAGAAAGGGCGTCCCGGTACCTTTAGTGCTGGTAGTGCGATGGAACACAGAGACTGATTGCAGTTTTCAATGCTTTACTCACAGATGTTATCAGTGTCAGTCCTGCAGGTGATGACGACCCGAGCCGTGCTGCGTCCACCAGGTACGGGGCTCGACCAACCCCCAGGCAGTTCCAGAGTGTGACCTTGAACTCCTTTCTCAGTTCCTTTCTCTGGCCGTCCCCACTAGGGACCCACCCATGTCCAGCTTCCTCGGGCCTTCTGGTGGCGAAACCTATCTCCGGTTTCCCTGACCCTATGTGGCGTGCCTTCGTGGTGAGTGTAGTGAGTGGTCGCGCCAAGACGTGGCCACGACCTCCGGTTCCTGGCTGAGGATAAGTGGCCTCCACCACTTCGGGATCCGGTACCCTGATCTGCCAACCCTTCACCCGCTGACTCCTAGCGTGTTCGGGTTCCCTCTTCCTTCATGTCTCTGGGCCTTTCTCCAGGTTCCATTCCTTCCTTGTTCCTTGTTCCTTTCCTCTTGTCTTTCTCTCTCTTGCTCCCTTCAGGAGCAGCACCCAGACAGGGCTGCTGCTCCCTGTCACTACTCTTCTCCTCTTCTTCTGTCTGACTGAACTCCTAAGATGGTGCCCACCTTTTATACTCCCTCTGACACCCGAGCCCAGGTGACTAGCCACCAATGGGCTCCTTCCTATGCCCAGAGTCCCTCCCCTCTCTGCTCCTGCACCACTGGGATATTCCTCCCCCCCTCCCACTCCAGCCAGGGACAGACGCTGTCGTACCTGCACATCTATCTGGTGGGAGTACCGTTGTTCTGTCCCCCGGAAATGGGATGTATGTGGTGCATGCAGCTAACTGAGTTCTAGTCCACACTCCATCCTTACCCGGGAGTGGAATACCACACCTCTGGTTCGAGGTGCAATACCCCTGTAGCAGCCGAGCCCTCGGGGTGCTACACATGTATCCACCAGGGAGAGGGCATCTAGCAGTAGATTATTACTCTATTTCCATTGACTGTGGGGGCATGTTTATGGTGGATCAGAGACAATATAATGTGTATGACCAGCTCTCTATGTAGTCCATCACTACAGAATGACATCATAAAAGTCTATATAAGTACCACCCTAAGCCACATAGAATTGTTTTAACTCCTTAAAGAGGGTATGTCTCTTGCTGTAATTAATGTATTTATTACCTCCATTCCTGAAATATACAGATAAGAAAAGGCCATTTAAATCTAGGCTTTTTAATCAAGTGGGTGTGGTTCTCAAAGTAGTCGACAATAGAGCAAAGATGAGAACCACACCCAGTTAGCTAAAAATACTAGTTTCCATACAGAGAAGAGGAGGCCATATCTCAGGAATGAAGAGGTGCAGGAAAAAAAGAAAAACATCTCCGGATTCAGGAGAACAACGGCAATTATACCAGGTAAAAAAATACATATTTATTGCAAGTGACAAGTTCTCCATAAGATCATTAATTTGTAATGTATAATAGATGCACACTAAAGCAAATTCCATGGATTATAATGATATCCTGCGATTTCCACATATATCTAACACTACCCTTCCAAAATTCACAGTCCTGTTTCATCCCTTCTGTCTTCAACTTTTGTTATTTTTTTCTATTTTGGCATTTAATTATATTTGCATCTCTCTTTTACTCTACAAGATTTTTTCCTACATTTGCACGCCTGTTATATACAGTAGCTGCCACCAGCCAGTACCTGCCACTAACAACATGGCTCACTCGTTCCAGCGCTCTTTCAACGCGATCGTAGTTAGCCAATGGGTTTTCATGGCTGTAGGCCACCATCTCCGCCGTCTTGGCTCTACAATGAAGCCCAAAAAATAAACATACATGGTATCATCGTATCCCAAACATTTGATCTATCAACATATTACATTTAATAATTGATATGTAAACTCTGTAAAAACACAAACTAAAATGCCAAGTTTACAGTTTTTTCAGTCACTGTAATTCCCTGACAGAAAATGCAATAAAAAGTGATCAAAATGTTGGCTGTACCCCAAAAAGGAATCAATAAAAATGACAGCTCTGCACAAAAAAACAAGCTCCCATACAGTTCTCATGACAGAAATATAAACAAGAAAGTTACAAATCTCTGAAAATAGTGACAAAAAAACACTTTTAGTTTAAAAAAAAAGTTTTCAAAAAACTAAAATACAAATGTTAAAGGGATTGTCCGGTCCACACCGATAAGTCTGCAGTCACTCTGTGTGACTGCAGACTTATGAAAGGGATTCACCAGTTTCTGACCCGGCGACCGGAGGATATGTATGAGTTATACATACTCCCGGCCTCACTCCATTCTGGTTTGCTTGAAAGACTCTTCTTATTCATTTCGATTGTAAAACCACTTTCCAGTTCATATGTATGCAAATTGAGACAATTTGCATATTTAATTTATCAGAGGAGCATGCACGGCCTATAAGTCTCCTCACTATGATATACCAGGCTTGGCTTGTCACTCTCCACAAGGAGAAACGTTACCCCTTAGACCTCAGTCCAGAGCCTCTCACCTAGCCAAAGCAGATCTCATACTTTTAACTGATGAGGGGAAAAACCCCAAAACTGGTTTGGCTTTTATCCTAAGTCATATTGCAAGGCTCGTTAAAGAGTCAATATTGACTTTTAGGATGCTACTTCCATTGCTAGTCATCTTCCTCTCTGAACAGACAATTTGCATATTTAATTTCCCAGAGGAGCATGCATGGCCTATAAGTCTCCTCACTCTGACATGCCACAAAGAGAAACCTTACCCCTTAAACCCCAGTTTTTTTTTCTGAGCAAGTTTTGAAAAACGACTAGTTGTAAAAAAAAAAAAAAAAAAAAGTGCATGTCGCTTATTTGAAGCGGCTCCTGATGAAATCTGCTCCAAACTAGTCACTGTACAATCACAAGGCTACAAAGACACTTCAGGGAAAGAAATTATTCCCAAACACTTCAGGAAACAAAAAGAAAGCTCCAGAAACTCCCCAAAATGGGATATGCACAAGAAAACTAATTTTTTTTGGACCATCTCCAAAAACCCTCTAAGTTCACACACCCCAACACGACACAATAAACGCAATCATTGCTGAGACGTAATGTAAGATCAGACGCCACAAGGCGAAATAGAAAGTTCTGCAGCATCGGTTATGTAGATGTAAGCAAGGAGAAGAGTGGAAATAAAAAATAAAGGCTAAATGGAATTATTGAGGAGAACATCAGCGGCACATTTCATCTGAAGTGGCTCTCATCAGATAAGAAGCAAGGCTCAGTCCTACAGCCAAGCTCTGAAGAATAAGAAGACACATTATCTCCCACACTTCAGCAATGAACTAAATGCCATTATACGCTGATGTTAATTTACTAGAGCGCTGTCTTAATATACTGGACAGGTGCACCGAGGTCCTGTATTCCAGGCCTCCTGAAGAATAGGGCTGATTTGCAGATTAATCAGAAGGATATTGTGTGCAATAAAATATTCAGCCACTTAGATATTCATGCTTCGTAGCCCCCAGCTACACCACATTTACGACTTCCTGCACATGCACTCCACCAGCTTCCAACACAGAGAAAGGGAGGTAATGAGGAGGAAAATGACCAAATAATGGGAAGAAAGTTGTTTCCATTAGTCGCATCTGTGCAAAAAGAAAAAAAAAACAACAGTCTAATAAAGTTTCTTTTATTAGGGGTCCATTTAAATATTGTTAAAGAGAACTTTGTTGGCCTTGTGTCCATTCTTCTGTTCCAGATAGGTGAACATCTGCTTCGCTTTTGATCCCAGAAGAGTTTGTTTTCACCAATTTTGTACGGTTTTCTTATAAATTAAAGTGGTCCCGTCATGCACTAAATCGTTAGCAAATCATCATTGGATATTATGGAAGATTTTTCTACATTTAATACAATATCCATTGCTTATACTCAAATTGCGCTATTTACAAGCGAAAATATATTATAAGCCAGTATTTAGGAGGCTCGGAATGGAAAGAGGAATGGGGAGGTCACATTATCCATCAGCTGTGAATATAAATGGTTCTAAGGAACTTATTTTTAACATTTCAAAGATCAAATTGTGTGGTAGGAGAAATGCTCCCAATGTATACAACCAGAAGCAGAACTAGAGTCCAATGGGCCCACGTGCAAAATTTGGACTTGGCCACCACTTGCATGTTGGTCAGATGTTTGGGCCCTTGTACTGCTCTAGATCCTATAAAGATTCATGATGTTCGCCCCCATGTAATAATGTTCCCCCATCTTGGCCTATTAGTTAATAATGTCGCCCCGTCCTGGTACCCTTCCTATAATAATGTCCTCCATCCTCGGCAACTTCGAGTAATAATGTCCCATCCTAGCCCCTTCCAGTAATAATTTCCCCATCTTGGATCCTTCCAGTAATAATGCCTCCCATCCAGGGACCCTTCCTGGTATAATGTCCCCCATCCTGGGATAATATGTCCCTTCCTGATATAATGTCCCCATCCTGCCTATTTCTGGTATAATGCCCTCCATCTTGGGAATTTCCAGTAATAATATACCATCCTGGCCCCTTCCAGTAATAATTTCCCCCATCCTAGGCCCTTCCAGTGATAATGCCTCCCATCCTGGGCCACAGGCTATAACAATGTCCCCCATCCTGAGCCCCTTCCTGATATCATGTCCTCATCCCGGGCCCTTTCTGTTATTCTCCAGCACATGTTAAAAAGAAACTATTTTCTTACCTTCCCTCACTCCCACGATGTGCGGCATCCTCCTCTGTTGCAGAAGCCGGAAGTTAACTTTGGTGTGCTGGCAAGGGCAGCGCATGACATCACTGCCATGAGCCGCCCATCACGAGAAAGCCAACGCATTTGACTGGTCGGCAGTGTGCCTTGCAGCACAGGGATCTCGCAGGTCTCTGCATCGCAATACATTTCAGCTGAATGTACATTTTAGGACTCATATCCAGGTGAAATTGGCACCGGCGTCTCCTGAACAGTCGAGGTCACACCCTCCGCGACTGCAATCGTTACATCCCTGTATATAGCTTAGTGCCCATATTTGATCACTAGCCAGAAGTAGACAATGAAAGTGCGCAATGAGGATACAGTTACTTCAATTGTATTGAAAGGCGTGTATAACTTTAGTTTAGTTCACAGGCGCTGGATAATACCTTCACCTCCACATGGGAGATGAGGGGCACTAATGCCATAGCGTCTCTCGACAGGTATTGTGCACATCCATTTCTACTATATACCAGCCAACCGTGAATGAAGCCAAGAAAGCGGCCGATCAGTCCCACATCATTTGTTCCTCCAACCTTCCAATGTGGAAGTGAGAGGTGCTTTTAATGGCAGCAATACCACCTGTTACACAGAATCCAAAGTGTCAATTCAAAATAAAAAGTGTCATGTAAATTAATTTTTATAGATCATAAGCTTGGGATCCTACCCAATGTACTTGGTGGGCATGACAATGTCTTTGTTCCAATGTGTATCCCAATATTGTGCTATGTAAAGCAATATGGAAGAGGATTCTGGAATATAAATAGTAATAATGTGCTTCCTCCATTATAGAGTGATGGCATATCACTCCACCATTACACATCATGAGGCTGAAGGATCCTACTACACACAAGAACTCAAGCAAAACCAAAGAAAGGAACCGGAACACATGTTGGCACAAGTGCAAAGTGTAGGAGCACATTCACACGCTGGTCATTTAACAGACAAAACCTAGAATAAAAAAATGAGCAAATACAGAACAGAAAGTAATTAAATAAATAGTAATAATGCATGTAAATAACATAGGGTGCTTAGTTGAAACTTTTTAGATCAAAAGAGCCTAAAAGCCATCCCACCGCAATAAGGTATACCCAATCAGGATGGATCCTATCTGTCGAAGTTCACCTCGCTAAAAGTCAGCAGATCTCAAAATAGACGGAGACAGAGCATGACACAGACCTGACTGTTTTGCACCTGCCTGTGGAAAGATATGTAGAAAATATGCACAGCCCAAAAAAAGGAAGTCAGACCGCTGTGTGTAAAAAGTACAAACAACTAAAGCAAAACCAAAGAAATGAGCCGGAACACATGTTGTTATAAGTGCAATGTGTAAGTGCGCATTCACACTGGCCATTTAACAGACAAAAACAAAATGAGCAAATACAGTACAGTAAGTAAATAAATAGTAATAGTACATGTAAATTACATAGGGTACTAAGTTGACACTATTTTGATCAAAAGAGCGTAAAAGCCATCCCACAGCGACAAGGTGTACCCCATCAGGATGGACCCTAACTCTTGTAGTTCACCTCACTATGTGTCAGCCGATCTCAAAATAGACAGAGACAGAGCAAGGACTCAGACCTGACTGTTTAGAACTCATAAAAATTTCGTTTTTATGAGTTTATGACTAAGTTTTACCTATAATGAAAACAGAAAATACCTATAACATTAGATTTTTCCTGGATTCAGCTCATAGAAAAAGAAGCTCCATACCTTAAAGAAAAAATAATTGCCCAGGTGTAATTTGTGGTGGATACATTTAATTTATTTGTTGTTATAGGTTTCATGTCTCAGGAATAACACTAAACAAAGCCCCAGGTTATATTTATTAAAAAGCAATTAATTCTGTGTCTCTACCTGCCCATATTGCATCATATAAGATGTGGGCTGCCTGGTAAATATGCAGCCAAGTCAAAGTGGAAACACCGTATATTGTCTTACTGTATATCATATATTTAGTACATAACTTACAATGTCCCAAAAAGTTACTTACTTCTCTCATTTGGTTTTCTTATGAAGGATGAAGGGGTCAGGAAATATATACTAGTATTATTTAATGCTCATCCATCACACACAGGTAGCCAAACTCACAGGAAATTAAGTTTTACGAAATCCCTCAAACACCGTATTAGCCTATGTGCACACGAAGCATTTTTGATGCGTTTTCACGGCGGTTTTCCCGCTGCGGAAAAGCTGCGAAAACGCTTGTTAATAGGTCTGCCAGGAATAGCAATGGTAATTTGGATGTGCTGTGCACATGATGCAGAAATTTCTGCTCTGGATTACAATTGCGGAAAAAAACGCAGCATGGCCATTGTTCGGACGTTTCCACCGCGAATTTGCAGAAAATAACTTGCAATGATCCGCAGAAAACCCGCGGGTATAATATCATATTTTAGACATGCAAAATTTTTGAATGCATTCGCATAGAAGATATTAAACAAACTTTTTCTTCCCTTTATGAGAGGCACATTTCTTGAACGTTTCAGGTTACTATATCAAAACATTATAAAAGCACTTTTAATAACATTTTCCTTTTCACATAAAACATTTGTAGCAGGCTACAGTACAATCTGCAACCGAGTGTCCATTCTCTTTAACAAGGTGCTACTTGGTGAACATGAGGGACCCGCCCGAAAACCCTCAACGTAGGCCCTGGGCATGGCTGCAGGGCATGGATGATCCAGGTGCTGGACTACGTCTTCGGCCACGCCAAACGGGTTTTTGTTCTGAGGTCAGCTTTGTATGTATAAAACCAATAAGGGGCACTTTAAGAAGTGCAACTATGGACAACGGAAAGTTTTTTGGTTATTCACTGTCCATAACCTGACAGTCCTTTTACCTTTACCGGGTATTTATGCAAACACAAACTTTTCAACTTTTTAACTTTGCAGTGTCACTGCTGTACCCTTTCCAGGTAACTATAGACAGTTTCGGTAAAACAGACAGTTTAACAGTGGGGCTCCCTCCAGGGGAACTTCTGGTTTCTACAGGCTGACCCAGCCGGGTCTTCAGCCTCGTACTGCGGGGGCATGTCTCTCCTCCCCTTCGCTACTCAGTATACCTGGAGGGCATACCACCTGTGCTCGCCCTTGTGGCGGATAAAGGTGACATGGTCACCGGGGTAAAGGTTTCTGCCGGGATGCCCCTGTTGGAGGTGGGGCTCTACATCCCGCCGGTTAACGAACACGTCTCGATCAGGTTGCGTCTCTCTCACAAAGCCCCACCCAGCGTACAGATCAAATTTTATGACTATCCCCTCCAGACGGGGACCCGACGTAGTGGACCTTGCTTTGTGGGCCCGGGTTTTGGCCACCATGTTCCGGGCCTCCATTTGTTCCCACCGCACCTGCCGGTCATGACGCTCCTTCTCCAACTGCAGGAGCTCCCATCTGCAGTACTCCTCCCTCCCGGTTGTCCCACCAGAACTCCTCTCCTCCTTGGCAAGTAACCGGAGGTGCAGGTGCAGGTGTCAGAGGGGGTCCCTGCTGGTCTTCATATTTAGTGGACCAGTCGTAGGTGGGGCCTCCATACACCCATTCGGGTGCGGAGGCAGGTGGCTCCGGTAGGGGGCCCAGGAGCAGGTCAGCGTAGCAGGCGCCCAGGACGGGAGATTCCGCCAGGAGACCAGGGAGCAGATCACCAGGGAGCAGATCGGCAGAGCAGGCGCCCAGGATCGGAGGTTCCGCCAGGGGGCCCAGGAGTAGGTCAGTGGAGCAGACGCCCAGGATCGGAGGCTCTGCCAGGGAGCCCAGGAGCAGGTCAGCACTCTCAGCGCCCAGGACAGGGAGTCTCTTCTTACCTGTTCCTACGGCCGCGCTTGTGCCGTCCTCTGCCTCCTGGCTCTGTTCAGGCTCCTCCAGGGCTGGGATGCTGCTGGTGGAGTGCAGCGCTGGCTGATGCCGGATCACAAGCTTCTCCAGCAGCTCCTTCTTCCAGCCGGTGATGGCATCCTGCTGGGCCCTCTCCATCCTCCGGCCTAGCTCCTGGATTTCAGCTTGGAGGAACTCGGTATCCTCCAGGGATAACTCTGCCATTGCTTCCTCCAGGATGAGAGGCGTTGTTGACTGCTGCAGGCCATGGACGGGAGCTTGCTCCGGACTCTCCTCAATGTCGCCTGCCGGGTGTGGTCTGTCTAGGCTGCTGGAGACTCCGCCCTGTCTCCCAGGTTTCTTCTCTCCTCTTCCCTTTCGGGGGCGGTTCCATGGCATCTTGCTGTTGGCCACACCTTGGGGCGGCCCTCCCAGCTTGATGGACACATCCACATACATGGTCACTGTTGCTCGGGGTGGACCCCGCTTTTGGCGCCATTCTGGAACCCGGCCCACGATGGGAGGTAGTTTCTTGTTGTCTTTTGCCTCACACATAATGGCGCCCGTTCTTCTGGGGTGGGCACCACATTTAGTATAGAACACAGTCTCTAGGCGCACAATACCCGGTGATAACGGGTGGGTTCATATCCTGTTCATGACGCCAAAGATGACGCGCCCCCTGGGCCGTGGGGTACTCGGTGCCGGGCCGGTCGTTGCTAGGGGAAATGTCACAGTGGCGGTGACCCGGTCCGTGACCCAGGGCGGTCAATCAAAAGGGGTTATTTACAGGGGATTTTATAGTTTTATGTATATAGTTTGTGACGCCACCTGTGGTATGCGGCTATATGGAGCTGCCGCTGCGGTGCAGATCCTCTGGAGCTGATGATGACACAGCAGAGTTGGTTCAGCTCTCCACAGGCAGAGCTTAGCTCCAGGGCAGGGAATGGTGATGCTGGGCGCAGTAGTGCAGGGGTGATGGCGCAGCAGCAATAACGGACAGAGGCAGTGGGGTGCAGTCTTCAGGGTTTTTACTCAGGGTTGTTGCAATCCAAGTTACAGGTACCGGTGCAACTTCCCCCGTCGTGGTGCGCTTACTCAGGGAGGGGTTCAGCCAACCCTCAGGTATATCTGGAGTGCTTAGCGGGCCTATATGGCTACCTTCTTGGTGAGACTGATATGGACTGTTGGCTGCAGGACTTGAAATACTGCAGCCTCCGGTTTCTAGTTGAGACATAAAGTACTCTGCTAGTTGAGGGACCGGTCCCCTTTGTGCGGCCTGACCCCTCCACCTAGATTCGTAGATTCGGGCGTACGGGTGGCCTCCAGCACTGCCCGTACCCCTGGGGTCCCTTCCTAGTTCCTGGAGCTTTTCTTCTGCTCCTCTCCTTCTCAATCTTGGGCCTCTCTGCTAGGCCCTCCTCCTGAGCAGAGCTCCTTCTGAGCTCCTGCTCCCACCACTTCTCCTCTCAGACTGATCTGTCCTTTCAAGATGGCTTCTCTCTTTATACACCTACTGAAGTGCTCCCCTAAACTACTTCCTCCACCCACACCCACTACATGGTTCCTCCCTTCAGCTAGGGACCAGGGACTGTGCTCTCCCTTAGGAGCAATCTCGCCCTGCCCCCTCTGAAGTGGAATGTGTTGGATGCAGGTGTTAGGGTCCCGGGCTGCACTCCTTCCTTACCTGAGAGTGAGATACCACACCTCTGGGTGAGATGCAGTACCTCTGTGGTGACCGAACCCTCAGGGGCACCACACACCCCTGTCAGTATACACTCCTGTCTTCTACAGCAGTGACATCAGTGATTGCTGATGTCACTGCTGTAGAAGTGACCCAGATCACCGTGAGACAATCGTTGGCAGTTCGTGGACTGCGTCGTTGACGGCGAACAGGTGAGGGATATGGTTGTTTGCTATTTTACGTTTTTTTCAGAAGATTTTTTTTTTTAAAAAAAGTGTGTTTTTATTTCATTAAAATACTTTATTCTGGCCGTGTATTGAAAAAGCGGTGACCATTTTACACGGGCTTCACGTCAGCCGCCAATACAAGGCTGACGTGAACCCCAACCCCATTACCCCACTCGCCACCACTACAGGGCAGGCATCTTATGGATGCACCATTTCTGGAACTGCTGATGGGTGATATTATTAGCCGCGTAGGAGGCTAGTATCCTGGCTATTAATATCATTCCGCAGCTATCTAATTTAGCCTTTTCTGATTAGATTTTATAGGGGGACCCCACATCAATTTTTTTCTGGGGTCCCCCTGTAATCTAACCAGTAAAGGCTAAACAAACAGCTGTGGGCTGATATTAATAGCCAGGGAACATTGTTGGCTAATGGGCCCTTTCCCGGCTACTAATATCAGCCCCCAAGCAGTCCGCTTTCCCTCTGCTGGTTATAAAAATAACACAGAAGCCCACGTCATTTTTTTTTTTCATTTTACGCTATGTGCCCATGATACGGACGTAGCAGCACTTTGGATGCACATTTTTTGCTGCGTCCAAAATGTTGCATTCTATTGAACACAGGTAAATCCACATGTGTTCACTGAACCATGCGGATTTACCGCATTCAATACATTCTAGTGGTCAAATTTCTGTTGTGGAGACTAGAGACTCCGCAAGAGAATTTGACATGCTGCGGTCTTGAAAGACGCGCCGCATGTCAGTGTCCACGGGTGATTTGCAGTGTCTGATGCAAGCATAGTGGACATGGGATTTCTAGAGATCCCATCCACTATATGGTAACATCTGGACTCTGCGGGTTTGACGCTGTATAAACATGCAGCATCAAACCTGCAGCGACTCCTGACCGTGGCCATGTACCCAAACTCACCCGCAGCATGTCAATTTCTGTAGCGGACACGCTAGTCTCCACTGCAGGTTTTGACTGATTGAAGTGTCATTATATGCGGTGGATTCACATGTACAGTACAGACCAAAAGTTTGGACACACCTTCTCATTTAAAGATTTTTCTGTATTTTCATGAATATGAAAATTGTACATTCTCACTGAAATCATCAAAACTATGAATTAACACATGTGGAATTATATACTTAACAAAAAGTGTGAAACAACTGAAAATATGTCTTATATTCTAGGTTCTTCAAAGTAGCCACCTTTTGCTTTGATGACTGCTTTGCACACTCTTGGCATTCTCTTGATGAGCTTCAAGAGGTAGTCACCGGAAATGGTCTTCCAACAATCTTGAAGGAGTTCCCAGAGATGCTTAGCACTTGTTGGCCCTTTTGCCTTCACTCTGCCGTCCAGCTCACCCCAAACCATCTCGATTGGGTTCAGGTCTGGTGACTGTGGAGGCCAGGTCATCTGGCGTTGCACCCCATCACTCTCCTCCTTTGTCAAATAGCCCTTACACAGCCTGGAGGTGTGTTCGGGGTCATTGTCCTGTTGAAAAATAAATGATGGTCCAACTAAACGCAAACCACATGGAATAGCATGCCACTGCAAGATGCTGTGGTAGCCATGCTGGTTCAGTATGCCTTCAATTTTGAATAAAACCCCAACAGTGTCACCAGCAAAGCACCCCCACACCATCACACCTCCTCCTCCATGCTTCACGGTGGGAACCAGGCATGTAGAGTCCATCTGTTCACCTTTTCTGCGTCGCACAAAGACACGGTGGTTGGAACCAAAGATCTCAAATTTGGACTCATCAGACCAAAGCACAGATTTCCACTGGTCTAATGTCCATTCCTTGTGTTCTTTAGCCCAAACAAGTCTCTTCTGCTTGTTGTCTGTCCTTAGCAGTGGTTTCCTAGCAGCTATTTTACCATGAAGGCCTGCTGCACAAAGTCTCCTCTTAACAGTTGTTGAAGAGATGTGTCTGCTGCTAGAACTCTGTGTGGCATTGACCTGGTCTCTAATCTGAGCTGCTGTTAACCTGCGATTTCTGAGGCTGGTGACTCGGATAAACTTATCCTCAGAAGCAGAGTTGACTCTTGGTCTTCCTTTCCTGGAGCGGTCCTCATGTGAGCCAGTTTCTTTGTGGCGCTTGATGGTTTTTGCAACTGCACTTGGGGACACTTTCAAAGTTTGCCCAATTTTTCGCACTGACTGACCTTCATTTCTTAAAGTAATGATGGCCACTCGTTTTTCTTTACTTAGCTGCTTTTTTCTTGCCATAATACAAATTCTACCAGTCTATTCAGTAGGACTATAAGCTGTGTATCCACCAGACTTCTGCACAACACAACTGATGGTCCCAACCCCATTTATAAGGCAAGAAATCCCACTTATTAAACCTGACAGCGCACACCTGTGAAGTGAAAACCATTTCCGGTGACTACCTCTTGAAGCTCATCAAGAGAATGCCAAGAGTGTGCAAAGCAGTCATCAAAGCAAAAGGTGGCTACTTTGAAGAACCTAGAATATAAGACATATTTTCAGTTGTTTCACACTTTTTTGTTTAGTATATAATTCCACATGTGTTAATTCATAGTTTTGATGCCTTCAGTGTGAATGTACAATTTTCATAGCTATGAAAATGCAGAAAAATCTTTAAATGAGAAGGTGTGTCCAAACTTTTGGTCTGTACTCTACATGTACCGACAACAAAAGTGCGGCATTAGACACCGCGTTTTGGACGCAACAAAAATACGCTGCATCCAAATCGCTGCTGAGTGCTGATCAGGGAGACATAGGGGCTAATGAAACAGCTGTGAGCTGTTAATTATGGTCCGGGACCATGTTTGCAAATGGCACCTTCCCAGGCTAAAAATAGCACCTCACAGCAGCCACATAAATTACGTGAATGGGAATGCTAATTAAGATTGGGTGAATGGGATCAGCTGACACTCAGCTCTTTTGTTTGGTGATGCCAAGGTGTCAATCAGACCTTTTCATGACCAAACCTAATTAAAGTAAAGTAAAGAGATAAATAAACACACAGACACAGAGTAAACACTTTAATTTGAAATACAACAGACACATTCTTTAATCATTCAAATTAACCAATATACTCACCCCAGTTCTGTTGGTAATCCAAGGTTTTAGGTTAAGTTCACACAATGCGTTTTTGATGCGTTTTTGTGGATCAGGAAATCTATACTAGTATTATGCAATGTTCATCCATCGCACACAGGTAGCCAAACTCACAAGAAATTAAGTTTCACAAAATCCCTCAAACACCATATTAGGCTATGTGCACACGAAGCGTTTTTGATGCGTTTTCGCTGCATTTTTCCCGATGGTAATCCTGATGTGCTGTGCAGATGATGCAGAAATTTACGCTCCGGATTACTATTGCGGTAAAAACCGCAGCTTGACCATTTCTTGCTCGATCCTGCCGCGAATTCGCGCCCTTTGACTTGCATTGAACCGCAGCAAACCCGCAGGTATAATATCTATACCTGTGGATTTGCTGAGTTTCAATTAAAGCTAATGGCCGCGAATTTGCGGCGGAAACGCGGTGCGGGTGGTACCCGGGTCGGGAGAGGAGGACTACAACTCCTCTCATCCGACCTCTGCTCCCGCTGATAACAGCGAGAGCGGCGTGGATGGGAGGAGCATTAGTCTGCTCTGCCCAGTCCGTGTGCCCGTGGTAAAAAAAAAGTAAAAAAAAAACAACCTTATACTCACCTGTCTGGCGGCCCTCGGTGTCCTCCTTGTCCCCAGCGGTGATCCTCTATTCCCGGCGGCCGGCGACACACTATGGGAGCGCGCTCGCTCCCATAGTGTAACGAGCTGCCAGGACCTGCGGTGACGTCATCGATCAGCTGATGCTCACGTCACCGCAGGTACTGTACTGATAGGACCTGCGGTGATGTGGGCGAACAGCTGATCGGTCACGTGACCGATCAGCTGATCCCTCACGTGACATCACCGTGGGAACATTCTGGCCGTGTATTTATTGAAAAAGCGGCGACCATTTTACTACGCAGTTAGTAATGGGGGCGTCTTATATACAATCAGACCTTTTCATGACCAAAACTAATTAAAGTAAAGTAAAGAGTTAAATAAACACACAAACACAGAGTAAACACTTTATTTGAAATACAACAGACACATTCTTTAATCATTTAAATTAACCAATATACTCACCTCAGTTCTGACAGTAATCTAAGGGTTTAAGCAATGTCCCACCAAATAACTTTATTTAGCTCCAAAAATCATTCATTGATGTACAAAAACGCTTAAAAAAACGCGGAAAATCCACATGCGTTTTTCCTGCCAAGGAGATACGGAAACACACAGGAAATTTCTGCTTCAAATCCTGACCGTGCGCACATAGCCTTAGTGGGACATTGTAGATGCCTAATTATCAAATAATCTGAAACATCGGCTGATCGTAGACAAGCATTCAGAATTGATCTGGAATTTCTGGGGAACCTAGGGAGATAGCAAACCCCAGACTAGACTCCAAATTAACAGACTCCAGACTAGACTTTAAAACAAATGCAGAATCTCATAATAAATATAGACCTTCGATGAGACCCTCGAATAAATAGAGACCTCAGACCCTAGAACAAATACACAATCTTGACGAGATCCTAGAATAAAAATAGATCGCCAGACCAGTTTGTTGAATAAATGCAGACCCTAGATGAGATCCCTGAATAAATAGAAATTCTAGATCATCAGATGGCAGAATAAATTAAGACCCCGAACCAGACCCCAAAATATTGACCTCAGACCAGATCCTAAAATAAATACAAATATCAGAAGAAATAAAGGCTCCAAAACAAGACACTAGAGTAAATTCAGACCCCAGAATACAGACTACAGACCAGAACACAGAATACAGGTGCCAACCAAGACCCCAGAATGCAGACCCAGCCATGGCTCTAGAACAAAACCCGAAAATAGACCAGACTCAAGAATACACACCACCAACCAGCTTCTAGAATAAATGTAGACCTCAGACCAGACCTTAGAATAAATTCGGACCCCATACCAGACTCCTAACCGTAGATAGAAATTTTGCAGCACACTCTTGTTTCAGTGATGCAAAGAAAATTTTATTTCACGTCCAGACATGAAATTGAACTTTAAGGTGCAAGGAATTGAGGGATACATTAAACATTTTGACCCTATCCAGGGTCTTTGTCACAAAGTCGCTTTTATGGCTGGTGAGTCAGGGTGCCCACGCGCCTAATTTATGTCGGGAGTGCTCTGACTCAACAGCCATAACAGCGACTTTTTGACAAAGGATAGGGTCAAAACGTTTAATGTGTCGCTCAATTCCCTGCACCTGTAAGTTCAATTTAATGTCTGTATGTCAAAATAAAATTTTCTTTGGATCACTAAAATAAGAATATGCTGAAAAAATTTCTATCTACTGGTACCAGGGGTTTGCACCTTCTTCCACTAGCACCTCGACATCCCACTGTGTTCACGCCAATTCTCCTCATCAGACCCCAAACCAGATGCCAGAATAAATTCAGACTTTAGGCTAGACATCTAAAAGAAATGCAGACCCAAGTCCATACTTCTACAATAAATACAGACCCCAGATACCAATCATTTCTCATTCCTGCAACATGCAGTCTTCTCCACTCCAGTGCCACCTCAGTCATTGTCTTTGGCGCTAGGACTTTGGCTGCGGTATCAGCTGAGAGAGTAGAGAATCGCAACAAAAAACAGAGGGTGGTGCCTTTTCTTTCAAGATGAGTATGTCAGATACTTATTTTTACATAAAACCATGGTGGAGTTCATGTTACAGGGTGGGTCGTGAAGTGAAGCCCATGCACCTCAATACCTCGGCTTTTGTATATTTGTGGTGGAGCGGCTCTGTACAGTCTGTACTGATTTGCACAGTCTGTTTATTCCATTGTACAGTTTCCTCTTCCAAGTTCCATACTGATAGAAAAGTCATCAATCCAAAAGATATTACCACCCAGTATATTAGGAAAGTCAACCCATGTGCGGATAGATGGAAGTTAATGTGATCGTTCGCCAACAAGTGTGCTTTTGTCAGGAATTTACCATGAAAAGTTGCCTCAGCTGCAGAGGAAAGAATATCATATTTACCTAACTGGTTTTAATTATCATAACAGAACTGGCCAGACCAGCATTCATGGCGGCATTGAGAAAACTCCAGCATATTCCATGGATATGTTATTGTTCCAATATGTACGAGTTTATGAAGAAAGTCAGAGATGAGAAATCAATTTTCAATGCAATATATAAATCTCCAATAAATAATTCCTCGGACTTACATTACGGTTCCTTGGGGGTGGAACCTAGGTTTCTTAAAGCACTGAATGGGAAACTTGCATGAGAGAATGTTGGATATATGCCAATAAAGAGTTTACAAACTAAGGTATAATCAGATGGGAGTTTAGTGGTAGCTATATTAGTGGTCATTGATTTTTTTTCAAATAGAGAAATAAAAAACAAATAAAAAAACATTTGATAATAGAGGACAACTCAAGGTCATATTGTCATGGGTGTGTCAGGTTTGACAGACAGTCATGCTGGATCCGGCAGTAGAAGGTCGCTGCGCTTAGCCTTGCAGACATCTTCTTAATCCTTTCATCGTCCCTCCCTCTCTAGGACCCAGTGGTGATCTCCACCTTCTGCTACTAATTAACACACACTTGCTGGATCTTTAAATGCAATGAGTTTCTCCAGAGAGTTGCTAGTAATAGAGTTAATTCCTCTGTTCAGGTCTGGAGTTTTATCAGTCGGCTAGATTCTTCTTGGAGTTCTTTTGTGGATTGAAGTTGTGATCTCTCTGGTGTCTTCTCAAAGCTAAGTGTATCCCCTTGTCTGTTTCCCTGGTTTGTCTTTAGTTGCAGTAGGGCTGACCAGTGCTCACCCCTCCTCCTCCCTACCTAGTGCCTAGCTCTAGGGTCAGCCAGGGCTAAGATATCCTGCTCGGAGATAGATGCGGAACCTATTTAGGGACGATGGGGTCAGGGTGTTGTTAGATCTGCTTAGGGGTCTCCATTCCCCCTTTCCTTAGTTTCTGGGCTTCCCCCTCTTTTCCCATAATCGTACGCTGGGTTCTTCCCATACCTAGCATGACACATATATTTACTAACAAGCATATGAAGCATGATAGGTGTGGGGGCAGTGTGCCAGATGTCACCTTAAAATCTAAGTGAGGTTTTTTTTGGAAATGTATTTTATAGCCACTGAAATGGAAATATCGTAACTTCTCATTAAGGGTCAAATGTTGTGATTTTTGCTTTTTCAGCCTTAAATGCATGCAGTTGCCTGAAGCCAGTTGAATGGATGATGAAGTGGGCAACAAGCTTGAGTGTGAGCTGAACCCCCAGGGTGTATTTGAGGAACACGTTTACTACCATTTTTCCAGGCTTTTATGGAGTGCTCTAATTAATCAAGGATCTATAGAATGCCTCTGGCCCTGGGACTTTGCAATATCGGACTGGAGTACATTGGGCCGACTGGTTAAATTTACTCTGGAGGCCCACCCTACAGCTCCTGTTCATTTTCAGGCCCTGTATTTGCTCATGAACATGACAATTTTAGCACAAAATTCAGTGTGTACTCTTTCGATGATGGAGCACAGTGACAATTTGTGGATGATAACTGATATTACAGAGTCTGTTCTACCCCTGTAAAAATTCAGTTATAGGGAAAGAAAAGATATGATAACAGGACGAAATGATATAAAATGCTAATAGGTACGACAAAGGTGTTTGACAAATGTTCTGGAGGCTCCAACGTCCAAGATGTGTCCTACTTTCCACTGATTCAACTTTTCTCCAAAATCTGCAGATATCTGACTCGCCCCCTGGGCCGTGGGGTACCCGGAACCGGGCTTCTGTACGATGCTGGGGGTAGTAGTGGCAACCCGATCCCGTGGCTCAGGGTGGTCAGACCAAATGCTGTGGCAGTCTATTTGTGGAGTTATGAATGTCCGACTACGCCACCTGTGGATTGCGGTCAGGGATAACCGCCGCTGCTAGGCTGACCGCTGAGGCTGATGTTGGTGTGCAGCACAGGGTTAGGATAACTCCCCACGGGAAGAGTGTAGCCTCAGGGCATTGTATGTGAATGCTGGGGGTGATAGTGCAGGCCGCAGTAATAAGAGTTCTGAATCCGCTTCAAACAGTCCAGGGTCTTTATTGTTGGTATTACTAATGACCCAACAGGAGTACTGGGTAGGAATGGGCCTGGGGGTCTGAGAGCATTCGGGCGAGCCCCACTGATCAGGGTGAGTGTGAAGGCTTACCGTTCTCTCTCTGCCCTTGCTGACTATCCCCCTTTTCGTGGTGTAATAGCCCACGTCCCTGAGCTGGCCGTGTACTTCGCCTGTATGGCTTGCGACTCGGGCCTTAGGTACCTGTTGCTTCTCCGCGCTCTACTGGTCCCTCTGTGTGGCGGAGCCTCCAGGCTTCTTAGGCCAAGGGACCTGAAATCCCTTGCAGGTTGGTTCTCTGCTGCTGGGCTTGCAACCCTGACAGCCTCGGACCCCAATGTCCGGTAGTGATTCTCTCAGCCAGGACCGGCTCTCGTCGCCACTGTCCCTGGCTCGCAGCTTCTTCACTGCCTCACGGACTCCTTGGCTACAGCTGAACTGTCCCTCCTTCTCTGGAACTAGTCTCAGTCCTGAGCTAGGTCGTCCAGTTCTCTTTAACCCTGCCCTCAGTTCCAGCTTTTATAGGGGCAGCCTGCTCCCCCTACTGGCCTGGGACAGGAGGTGCTGTATGCTAATTGTCCCTGACCAGGGAACCTCCCTCCTGCTCTCAGACACAGCCTTTAATATTTGTGGCACCCAGGCCTGGGGTGACACATTCCCCCCTAGTAAAGTTTAGTACTCCGGGACTAAACAGGAAACACAAATACAGGGTATAAATGCATAACCATAAACACAACAGGGAAGGAAATAACGAACAACGTCACATATTGAGTTCTTTAGGTCACAGTGTGGTCTGTGACCGGGTGTCCATATCACCAACAAAAGGAGACGGTCACTGTATGATCCGTGACTGGGTGTCTATTTCACCAACACAACGGGAGCCTTAACCAGGTGGGGGTCTGTCCTTGCCCCGAGTCCTTGACAGTCTTTATTCATTCCTTTGGTTAGGCTCCGAACATATTTACAAGGAAGTCCCGGTTACTCAAAGTTCATAACCTGTTAGTCCATGTATCTAGAAAAACTGGGAAAACAGTATTAATAACCAGGGTACAAACATAAAACATTAAATATATACATTGTGCATTTAGATCTTCCAGCGAGCTGGCATTTGACCCCTAGTGCTCTGGGTTGACCTGCGCAACCCACTGTCTGGTGGTGGTCTAACCTGGCTTTCCCCACTATCACTTAGGGTACAGCTACTACCTGGGTTTACAGGCAGGGCAGGCAGCTGTCTGCGGGTCCTTTGGCTTATCGCAGGCATGGCAGGCTCACTGTCAGCAGAGGGTTGACTCTCCTGGGCTGCTGGCATGTGTTCTTCTGCCTCCGGGGCTGCTTGTTCTTCTTGTTCTTCCTGCTCTCCTGTAGGCTCCTGCTGGGTAGGTTGAAGGAAGTGTAGGACGGGCACCACTATCGCGTCATTTATCCGAGTCCAGGTCCGGGGGAACTCTCCGAGAACTGTGCTGATCATTTCTTCCTTGTCCTCTGCGGGTTCAAGGTCATCTTGATCTTAACTTGGACTCTGTAGCTGCTCGGGGCACCGTTTTAGGTGGTCTCTGGAGATGGTGCTAGTGGTTTCTCCTCCATCCTTGGTAATCACATATATCTTCGGGTTGTTGTGGTCGGACTGCAGTACTGTGTACGGGTCTCTCTCCCACTGGTCGTCCAGCTTGTGAAGCCTTCTCTTCCGCTTCAGGACCTGTTCACCAGGTTCCAGGGGATGAGCAGGCGCGTGTTGGTTGAAGAGCCTCTCTTGCTTTTCTCACGCTTGAGCCAGACTCCTCTCCACACTCTCCTGTACCTTCTTGTACTGTAGCCGCCGTTCCGTATCCCAGTCCGCGTCTGGGGAGGTGTCCTCGGGTGTCAGGACTCCCATCTCCAGGTTTATCGGCAGCTTACCTGGTCTTGCGCACATCAGGTAAGCCTGGGTGCAATTTGTAGCATTCACCGGGATATGGTTGTACAAGTCAATCAGGTCTGGCAGCTTCTCCGGCCACAGGCTGCGTCCTTCCAGGGGCAACGTCTTGAGGAGATCAATGACGATATTGTTCATTTTCTCACACAGCCCATTGGTTTGCGGGTGGTAAGGCGTTGTCCGAATCTTCCTACAGCCGTAGAGGTTGCAGAACTCCTGGAAGACTTCCGCCTCAAACGCTGGACCTTGATCTGTCAAGACCTGTTCCGGATACCCGTGTGGATGGCAGAAGTGTTGCTGGAAGGCTCTGGCCACTGTTTGGGCTGTCAGGTCTTTAACAGGAACCACCACCAGGAACCGGGAGTAATGGTCCACAATCGTGAGGGCATAGATGTAGCCGGACCGGCTTGGAGCCAACTTCACATGGTCCAGAGCTACCAGCTCAAGAGGCTGCCTGGTGATGATGGGCCTCAAGGGTGTCTTCTGGCTGGTACGGTCCTTCCTTCTGAGGTGGCATGGGCCGCAGTCCCTGCTCCACTTCTCTATGGCCCCTCTCATACCGACCCAGTAGAACCGCTCTCTCAGTAGGAACTCCAGTTTCTTCCACCCGAAGTGTCCCGCTCTGTCATGGTAGGCCTCCAGGACCATTGCTGCATCTCGCCTCGGGACCACTACCTGCCAGGTCAGCTCGTGCGTCCGGTGGTTGACAAGCCTCCTGCACAGCTTGCCCTCGTAGAGGAATAGCCTGCTTTTCTCCTTCCATAATTGCTTGGCTTCCTCTGGAGCATCCGGGCCAGGATCAGTGTCTTCCTGGGTTAATATGTCTTTCACCAGGCGAATCGCAGGGTCACTATCTTGCGTTTCGGCCCAGCCGTGGTGGGGTAATGGGGTTGCACATGACGGTGATTAGGTCTTTGTCTCTTACCCGGTGAGAATACTGAGTGGCCTCATACCGGTGGAACGCAGGGAGCTCTACTTCCTCCAGCTCTTCTGAGTCTTCTTCTCCTTCAGGTATGTGGGGCATTCTTGATAAGGCGTCTGCGTTGGCGTTGGTTCTGCCTGCCCGGTATTTGATGGTGAAGTCATAATTTGATAGCCGGGCCATCCACCGCTGTTCTAGGGCACCTAGTCTGGCATTGTCCAGGTGTGTCAACGGGTTGTTGTCCGTGTACACGGTGAACTTTGCGGAGGCCAGGTAATGCTTAAACCTTTCTGTGATGGCCCACACCACTGCCAAGAATTCTAGCTTGAAGGAGCTGTAATTCTCCGGGTTTCTTTCAGTGGGCCTCAGCTTCCGGCTGGCGTACGCGATCACCCTTTCTCTGCCCTGTTGGTTCTGTGACAGTACGGCTCCCAGCCCCACATTGCTGGCGTCTGTGTGGAGGATAAAAGGCTGGCCATAATCGGGGTAGGCCAGGATCTCATCCCCCGTTAGGGCCATCTTCAACTGGCGGAAGGACTCCTCTTCCGGCTTGTCCCACTTGAAGGGTGGCTTTTGGCTTCTGGTCTTGGATTGACCTATCAGGAGGTCCTGCATTGGAGCTGCCATCTTTGTGAACCCGGGGATGAACCTTCGGTAGTAGCCTACCAACCCGAGGAATTGCCTCACTTCTGTGATGTTAGAGGGGCTTGGCCAGCTCTTGATGGCTGTAACCTTGTCGGGGGCTACTCCTTCTGCACTCACCACGTGCCCCAGGTACTGTACCTTCGGCTTTAACAGATGGCACTTGGAGGGTTTCACTTTCATGCCATAGCCTTCCAAGGCTTCGAACACCTCGGCCAGGTTCTTTAGATGGTCCTCTTAAGTCTTGGAATAGACAATCACGTCGTCCAGGTAAAGTAGGACCGTCTCGAAGTTTCGGTGCCCTAGACAGCATTCCATCAGCCTCTGGAAGGTCCCTGGTGCGTTGCAGAGCCCGAAGGGCATACAGTTGAATTCGCTCAATCCCATCGGGGTGGTGAAGGCGGTCTTCTCCTTGTCAGCCTCTGCCACAGGAACCTGCCAGTACCCGCTAGTAAGGTCCAAAATAGAGAAGAAATTAGCTGATTTTAGTGCGGCTAAAGACTCATCTATCCTAGGTAACGGATACGCATCTTTATGGGTGATACGATTGATTTGTCTATAGTCCATGCACATTCTCATGGTACCGTCTTTCTTTTTTACCAGAACCAAGGGGGCTGCCCAGGGGCTACAGCTATCTCTAATGACCCCAGCTTCTTTCATTTCTCTCAGCATGTCCTTTGCGTTCTGATAATGTGCAGGGGGTACAGGTCTGTGTCTCTCTTTTATTGGTGGGTGGCTCCCCGTGGGGATGTGGTGTTCTACCCCTTTCACCCTGCCGAAGTCTAGCGGGTGCTTACTAAAGATTCTCTCGTACTCCTGAACCACCCGGTAGACTCCTTGTTTTTGGTGCAGGGGAGTGGAGTCAGCACCCACATGGAGCTTCTGGCACCAGTCCTCCTTGTGGTTCTGGGAGCGATTATCCTCCACCGGTGGAGATGGAGGCAAGGGTTCCACGACCCTGAGAGCATTGTGTTCGACAGCAAACAATTTGGCTAATGTAGCGTACCGGGGCAAGTGTACTTCTCTTTCCCCAATGTTTAAGATCCGGACGGGCACCCTTCCATGGCGGACATCAACCACCCCCCGGGCTGTCAAAATGGTGGGCCTGCTGTCTGAGTACACGGGTTCTACCATGGCTTGGTAGTCTCTCCCTCTTAACCCGATTGCAGTCCGACACCAGATCATCATTTCACTTTTGGGAGGCATGGCAATGGGGAACGGGTCGCTCATCCTCACGCTACCAATCTCACAACCAGACAGTTCTAACTGTTGCCGTCTCATCAGGGCTCTTATCTCTTTCTGGAGGACCCTCTGTTGGCTGGAGCTCGCATTCATCTCCACCTGCTGCAAAATTACAATCACTTCTGAAAGACAATTTTCAATCACGTTAGTACCCAAGGTTATTTTAGGGTGACTTTCACGACAGTCAATATCCACAATGATCACTCCCTGTGCCGGCAGTTCAACCTTACCAATCTTGATAGTCATCTCTCTGAACCCCACCTGCGGCACGGGCTGGCCTTTGCTGGCGATGATGCTCAAGTCACAGTCTGGATAGCGGGTTATGTCAGTGTCACTCCAGTACTGCTTGAAAAGTACATAGGGGATGGTAGTCACTTGGGACCCGGTGTCCAGCAGTGCACTCATGGGGATACCGTCCAGCACTACGGGTAAAACCGGGCGTCCCCCTACGTACTTATCATGCCAATTAGATGGGCCTGATGACCTTATGCCTGGGGATTTGCCCTCTGCCCCAGGTCGGACCCATTTAAAGTACAGTACCTGGCTATGTGTCCTGGCTGGCTACAACGGCGGCAAATCGGCTGTCCATCCTCGGTGTAACGGTCGGCGGGCCTCCCTCTGAACGACGGGGTCCTCCTCTGTCGATGCCACGGGACATCCTCCGGACTGGAAGCCAACTTGATTGGTCTTGACGGTTCCACCTGCAACGACTGTACTGTCCTGGTCAGTGCAGCCACACTCTTTGTTAGTTCTTGGACCTGATGGTGCAGGGTTGCAGGCTGGGATGGATTTAGGGCCTATGCATCAGCCCCCACAAGGTCTGCTGGGTAGGGCGCCGCCCCCTGGTGGTAAGTGATGGCAGGGCGCCGGGAAGCTACAGTGCCACCTGGTGCGGGTTCTCGAAGCACCCGGATGGCCCTATCCTTGAACTGCGCAAAAGTCAGATCGGGGTTCTGTAGGGCCATGAGGCGCAGCTGGGTTCTGTGGGCGCTGGACAGCAGACCTTCTATGAACTGGTCAGTCAACAGTTTATCGGTGTCCTGCATGCTGCCAGGGTCAGCTTGCTTTATTGCTCCCAGAGCTTCTTGCAGGTTCAAGGCATAGTCTCTGATACTATCATGGGCTCGCTGCTTACAGCCATAGAACCGCATTTTGATTTCTGCTGAGGTACGGGTGTCAAAGGTACCCCGCAGCCGGGTCAGAATGTCCTTTACAGTCCTTTTCTCCTCATCTGACCATGATTTCACTTCCCGCTGGGCTGCACCGGTTAGCTGCCCCGTCAAAATGCTCACTTTCTGTTCTTCTGTCAGGGGATAAACTTTAAATAAACTGTGCAGTCTTTCCTTAAAGTCAGTTAATGTATGGGATTCCCCTGAGTATTGGGGCAGCCAGGCCGCTCCGGGGATGTAGGGCATGGAGAACGGCATCACCGCTGCAGCAGCCACGCTGGTGGTAGAAGGTCCCTCCGCGTCCGACATCTTCCTCCCCCCTAGCTAACCGTCGCCTACCTTCCGTTGATCCTCTTCCGTAGGCTGTGGCTCCGCTGGTGCTGCTCCGGGCGAGGACCTTGCGTCGCGTCCTGGTGAAGTCAGCGTTGCTCTCTCTCCTTCCAGGACCTTGCGCAGCGTCGGTGCGTAGGGCGGGGCTTCAGGTCTCGCGCGGTTTGGACGTCCACGCCCCTCTTCTTCCTGCACGGCGTCCCGAAGATGGCGCCCGATGGCGGGAAAACGGCTGAGGATGGCGGGAAACGGCTGAAGATGGCGAGAAACGACTCCGGATGGTGGGAAACCTCTTTTTAAGGTACGTACAAAGTCTTTTTCAGGCACGCAATACCCGTTTGTGGCGGGTTGGTCACAATCCTGCCGACTACGCCAAAGCTGACTCGCCCCCTGGGCCGTGGTGTACCCGGAACCAGGCTTCTGTACGATGCTGGGGGTAGTAGTGGCAACCCGATCCCGTGGCTCAGGGTGGTCAGACCAAATGCTGTGGCAGTCTATTTGTGGAGTTATGAATGTCCGACTACGCCACCCGTGGATTGCGGTCAGGGATAACCGCCGCTGAGGCTGATGTTGGTGTGCAGCACAGGGATAGGATAACTCCCCACGGGAAGAGTGTAGCCTCAGGGCAGCGTATGTGAATGCTGGGGGTGATAGTGCAGGCCGCAGTAATAAGAGTTCTGAATCCGCTTCAAACAGTCCAGGGTCTTTATTGTAGGTATTACTACTGACCCAACAGTAGTACCGGTTAGGAATGGGCCTGGGTGGATCAGGGTGAGTGTGAAGGCCTACCATTCTCTCTCTGCCCTTGCTGACTATCCCCCTTTTCGTGGTGTAATAGCCCACATCCCTGAGCTGGCCGTGTACTTCGCCTGTATGGCTTGCGACTCGGGCCTTAGGTACCTGTTGCTTCTCCGTGCTGTACTGGTCCCTCTGTGTGGCGGAGCCTCCAGGCTTCTTAGGCCAAGGGACCTGAAATCCCTCGCGGGTTGGTTCTCTGCTGCCAGGCTTGCAACCCTGTAGAATAGATAGTTAGCGTGCACTCTCGTCAGAAAGAGGGAGGTGCTGATGAAGGGACACGTTGTGCCCAATACGTACAGTAAATTATATCATCGCACACTCAGAGGTTCAAATGCAGTGTTCGTTTATTAATGAGGCATAACATCAAACCAAAT
Source organism: Phyllobates terribilis (assembly GCF_046119375.1). Classification (NCBI taxonomy): domain Eukaryota; kingdom Metazoa; phylum Chordata; class Amphibia; order Anura; family Dendrobatidae; genus Phyllobates; species Phyllobates terribilis. The sequence goes on along the minus strand of NW_027362772.1, from coordinate 263,365,975 downwards.
AGTTGTAGTTGCGACAGTGATTGGCGACTGAAGACGTTTCGGCCTCATCCAGGCCTTATTCATTAAGTCGCGCTACTAAAAAAGGAAATACAGTGTTAAGGATATAGACATATGAAATTAAAACATGATGTAAGTAGGAGTTCCATTGTGAAGGATGTTGATAGACGAAAAAAGAGGAAATGGGATAGGGAAGGTAGAGGGGAGGGTGGGGGTGGTGGGGGTGGGAAAGGGGGGGGTGGAGGGTGGGAGGGAGGGAAGGGTATCAGGAGAGAGGAAGAGGGATAGAGGCAGGTGACAGAGATAAGACTTAATAAAATCACAATTGTTACATATATACATTATATACAAAAAAGGGGGGGTACGAGTATCGTACAGTAATTAGTAGGGTTACCTTATATAGGTTTAGATGCAGGTATGTGCCGACAGAGGTAAAGATAGAAATCTTTTTAATGGTGCTGTAATAGCAAGAAATGCATGTTAAGGGAATGCACACAACATGGTCAAATAGTAGATTTTTATAAAAGGATCTATACCTCTTGTATCACGTGTTCCACAATCTATAAGAGATTCATTTGCTGGTGTGGTGTGACACATCTGTGTCTTGGTACAGTGCTGGTGTCCCAGATATGGCAGGGAGAGGAGAGGAGGGGCGGTATAGCCGTTTCTCTGTATTGTTATTTGTGCACCATGGGAGGCTGGAGTGGAAAGAGCGTCCCAGTTAGTAACCAGTGTGCCAGGGGGGAGGGGGATAAAAAGGGGTGGGGGGCGCTCCTAGGAGCTGCGTACCTTGTTCCTGTTTGTTGTCTGTGGTGGTGTGGGGCTCCCAGGTATGGCTTGTGGAGGAAGGGCAGCGTGACCGTCTCCCAGCGCTGTGGGTTATGTACTGGGAGCTCTCACTTAAGTATGTGCGCGCCAGGCGTTGGGGCGGAAGTGCGTCACACACGTGGGCGGGAACCCGGAAGTGACGTCGCGCTACTAAGAGACTCATGTGTGGGTTGCTATGGTGCGTTAGCTAACGCATGCGCAGAGCATAGTGAAGCATGTAGAGCAGAATATAGGGTAATGTGCCACAGGGGAAATATTCCAAGGCAGCCAGAAGTAAGATTTGGTATTGTGCTTGTGGTGGCATATGTTATAGAGCAGTACATTGTCTATAGGGAGTACATCCAGAGAGATACAGGTATTAAGCACCCCATATGTATATCATATAATACCCGGGGGCGGAGCGTCATGTGCATAGCTTGTCATATTGACACCGTGGTGGTAGACTTGCGTATTAGGGGGGAGGTGCTAAAAGTGTACTGTTACATATACATGTAGTGTATCTTTAGGTTGGATGGTAACTGACCTATGCATGTATTCAGTGGGTCTGTAGGAAAAAAAGGGCAGTTTAAGGATGAGAATTAATAAATCCAATCAATCTCGCGGTTGCAACCCTGACAGCCTCGGACCCCAATGTCCGGTAGTGATTCTCTCAGCCAGGACCGGCTCTCGTCGCCTCTGTCCCTGGCTCGCAGCTTCTCCACTGCCTCACGAACTCCTTGGCTACAGCTGAACTGTCCCTCCTTCTCTGGAACTAGTCTCAGTCCTGAGCTAGGTCGTCCAGTTCTCTCTAACCCTGCCCCCAGTTCCAGCTTTTATAGGGGCAGCCTGCTCCCCCTACTGGCCTGGGACAGGAGGTGCTGTATGCTAATTGTCCCTGACCAGGGAACCTCCCTCCTTCTCTCAGACACAGCCTTTAATATTTGTGGCACCCAGGCCTGGGGTGACACATCCTATCAGAGCCCACGTAGCTACACAGAGGGCACCATGTCTTAATTTCTAGCCCTTTTTCAGCCCTCTAGAAGAAGTAGAGTTAGATGGATGCCCCACAACAATCAAGCTCTATTCCTGATACTCATGGCACTGTTTTGAGTCAAAATCAAAGCCCATCCTTTAAATTCAAAGCTAGACCACAACTGCAAAAATAGTCAATTTGGGGCAATATACGGTACTACTTAAAATTCTCAAGATTCTCTGACCAGTCAGAATATTTAATTTTTCAAGAGGATTTAGTCTACCAAGAGTGAGGATGGTCACGGATTGTATGGTGGATCAGCGAAGTGCTTCAGCTTAATTATGCACATCGCTTTTACTTCTTAGTATAGGGGCCCACCTGGGAATTCACCGGCTCACTGGTGGGCCAGTCTGAGCCAAATCTTTGGACACTGGCTTAAGACTCAAATAGTTACCTCTCCCTGGTCACATATGAAATCATGTATCCTTGAATCATAATGAATGCTAGAGATGCTGTCACCGGAGCCCTAGACATAATCAACCAACTTTCACATAACTGAAACTGATACTGTCTAGAGTTCAGAAGGGCAAAGGTACAGCAGTCAGTATAAGTGCAGAAGATTTTACATCCTTGGGCTGCGTACTTTGTTTATCAGAGTATTGGGGAGATGGGAACAAATCTCCGGGAATAATGGATTGGGCCTGTTAAAATCCAACATGCCTGATTCTTCTTTCCACTAACCTCTTTCAAATGAGTCCATGCCTCCCTAAATAGGGAGACATGGACAACGCCATAAAAGATAGTTGGCTAGTACAAAACTAGTGGATTTGGTTACCGTTTATCTAATTGGTATAAGCACTTTTAGAGTTTGTTCACATGCTATGTTTTTGCTGCATTTGTGTATGTGGAAAAAAACACAGAATTTAAGGCTATGTTCACACATGTTGGGTTTTACAGCGTTTTCTGCTGCAGAATTTTCTGAAAATTTTCAGCTGCATTTTGCAGTACCAGCAAAGTCTATGAGAAACCAGAATTCTCTGTTCACACATCTTGTTTGTTTTTTTGGCGTATTTTGTGCCTTGGTTGGGTTTTTGGAAAATAGAGCATGTCACTTCTTTCAGAATTTTTTCAGCGTTTTTTCACCCATAGGAAGTAATGGGTGGTGAAAAAAACGCAGAAAAAACACATCAAATATGCACCAAAAAATGCAGCAGCGATTTTGATGGCAAAATAGAATGGGGTTCTTTTTTTCACAGAACTTTATGTATGTGCATAAATAGAAACAGAAGGACAGTGAAAAAAACTGCTGAAAAAATGCACAAAAAAACTGCGTTTTTGACGCAGCTGATTTCCTGCCAGAGATGAGTTTTGCTGCAGATTTGTGACGTAAGAAAAAACAATATGTGTGAACATAGCCTTACAGTAATAGCAAAGTGAATGAAATTTCTGAAATCTCATGCAGATGCTGATTGTTTTTTCCTTGCAGATGTGAACCATCAGTGTTTTTTTCAAATCTGCAGCGTGTCAATTCTTTCAGCATTCTTTGCAGCATTTTTAACCCCTTTACAGCCCATGATGTATTAATACGCATCTGTGCCCTGGGCTTTAAGAGTCTGACCCATATTAGTACGTCATGGCGATCGCGCGCGCACACAGGCTGTGCGGGCGCGATCGCCGCCGGGTGTCAGCTGATTGTCACAGCTGACACCCGGTACTATGTGCAGGGAGCGGTCCCGCACCGCTCCCGGCACATTAACCCCTGCAATGCTGCGATCGAAGTCGATCGCAGCATTGCAGTGGCAAGGGGGGAGGTGATCACAATACTCACCTCCTCTTCCGGCCTCCAGCGCTGTCTGCCGCGGCTTCCCGGGTGTTGCCATGACGACCCAATGTCGTCTTGACAACATCCGGGTCACCAGACAGCAGGAAGATTGTTTGGTCATGCGAAGTGCATGACCAAACAATCTTCTCACTGTGCAGCGCTGACTGCCTGCATGGCACAGGGATGGTGCTCCATCCCTATGCTATGCAGGGGATCAGAATAAAAAAAGTGAAAATCCCATAGTGGGACAAAGTTATAAAGTAAAAAAACTTTCAGAAAGTGAAAAAAAAAAAATAAAAAAAAAAATTGTAAAAATATTTAAAAGAAAATAATAATAATAATCCACCAAAAATAAAAATATAATGTACCCATCAATAAATATTATTATGAAAAAAAAAAAAAACAATAATAGTACACATATTTGGTATTGCCGCGTCCGTAACGACCTGACCTATAAAACTGTCCCACTAGTTAACCCCTTCAGTGAACACGGTAAAAAATAAAAATAAAAAACGAAGCAAAATACAATGCTTTATCATCATACTGCCAAACAAAAAATGGGAATAATGCGCGATCAAAAAGACGAGTATAAATAAAAATGGTACCGCTGAAAACATCATCTTATCCCGCAAAAAACAAGCCACCATACAGCTCCATCATCCGAAAAATCAAAAAGTTATAGCTCTCAGAATAAAGCGATGCAAAAAAATAATTTTTTCTATAAAATAGCTTTTATTGTGTAAAAGCGCCAAAACATAGAAAAACGATATAAATGTGGTACCGCTGTAAACGTACTGACCCGATGAATAAAGCTACCTTATCAATTTTACTGTACGCGGAGTAGAATAAAAAAATTAAAAAAAGCAACAATTCCTGAATTGTTGGTTTTAGTTTATTCTGCCTCCCAAAAGCTGTAATAGAAAGCGATCAAAAAATGTCATGTGCCTGAAAATGGCACCAATAAAAACGTCAACTCATCCCGCAAAAAACAAGCCATCACAGTACTGTCGGCCAAAATATGGAAAAATTATAGCTCTCAAAATATGGCGATGCAAAAGCTAGATTTTACAAAATATGTGTCTTTTAGTGTGTGACAGCTGTCAATCATAAAAACCCGATATGATTCTGGTATCTCTGTAGTCGCACCGACCCGAAGAATAAGGTCATCTAATCACTTATACCGCACGAGGAACGGCGTAAAAAATAAACGCTAGGGCTGGGGTTGGGGTTAGGGTTGTGCTAATGTTAGGGTTGGGGTCAGGGTTGGGCTAGGGTAGGGTTAGGGTTGGGGTTGTTGTTTTTTTCAAAAGTAAAAAAAAAAAAAAAAAAAAAAAAAAGATGACGATATGGCAACTAGTGATGAACACAAGTGCTCGCTACTTGAGTTTGCATCGGATGCTCGGGTATGCATTGAGTATCGCGGGTGCTCGAGTCTCCGTCCCATATGCTTCGCAGCCAAAAAAAACTCGCGGGGATTGCTTGCCATGTTTTTTTTGGGGTGTCTAATAACCGTGAAACATGCGGGCGGAGACTCAAGCATGTCACTTGAGCACCCGTGATACATGGTGCATACCTGACTACCCGATGCAAACTCAAGTAGCGAGCACTTGCTCAAGACTAATGACAACTTATTCAATATGATGACCTAATGTATAGGCGGATTATAGTGAGGGCAATCCGGGCTACCGCCCGGGGCCTCGGATCTCCAGGGGGCCCGGGGGGGCTATGGCCGGATTGCCCTCATTATATGTGTGGCCCCGCGGCACATACCGGCAGACAGTGGCGGGGGGGGGCCCCGGACCACTCCTCCAGCAGCGGTGCACGGCCGCTGCTTCTTCTTCGGCCGGGCCAGCACTGCAGCAGTTAACTTTCCTGTGCGCTGGCCCGGCCGCGTCACTGCTTGGAGACACGGCCCTGTGCGCGGCCGTGTCTCCTAGCTGTGACGTCACGCAGTGCGCGCCCGGCCTGCACTGCTACTTACCACCGGAGAGGAGCAGGAGCCAGGAGGACTGGAGCCGAGACTGGGGATGGTGAGTGTGTGTGTGCGTGAGAGAGTGTGTATGTGTGAGAGTGAGTGAGTGTGTGTGTGTGTGTATGTGTATGTATGTATGTGTGTGCAGGCAGATATCATTGTGTGATGTCTGTTTATATGTATTTTTGTGTTTCAAATGTGTTTATGCGTGTATGTATATGTCTGTATATGTTTGTGTGCGTGACTGCGTGTGGCCTCCTGCGGAGTATAGATGGTGCCGTGCGGCCTCCTGCTGTCTCTGGAGGGGGGCCGTGCGGCCTCCCGCTGTGTATAAATGGCATAGTGCGGCCTCCCGCTGTGTCTAGATGGCTCCGTGCGGGCTCCCTGCTGTGTATAGATGGCACAGTGTGGCCTCCCGCTGTGTCTAGATGGCTCCGTGCGGCCTCCCGCTGTGTATAGATGTCTCTGTGTGGCCTCCCGCTGTGTATAGATGGCTCCCTGCGGCCTCCCGCTGTGTATAGATTGCTATGTGCAGCCTCCCGCTGTGTATAGATTGCTACGTGCAGCCTCCCGCTGTGTATAGATGGCTACGTGCTGCCTCCCGCTGTGTATAGATGGCACCGTGCGGCTCCCTGCTGTGTATAGATGGCTACGTGCGGCCTCCCGCTGTCTCTGGTGGGGGGCGCCGTGCGGCCTCCCGCTGTGTATAGATGGCACCATGCAGCTCCCTGCTGTGTATAGATGGCACCGTGCGGCCTCCCGCTGTGTATAGATGGCTCCGTGCGGCCTCCCGCTGTGTATAGATGGCTCCGTGCAGCCTCCCGCTGTGTATAGATGGCACCGTGCGGCTCCCTGCTGTGAATAGATGGCTCCGTGCGGCTCCCTGCTGTGTATAGATGGCTCCGTGCGGCTCCCTGCTGTGTATAGATGGCTCCGTGCGGCTCCCTGCTGTGTATAGATGGCTCCGTGCGGCCTCCCGCTGTGTATAGATGGCTCCGTGCGGCCTCCCGCTGTGTATAGATGGCACCGTGCGGCTCCCTGCTGTGTATAGATGGCTCCGTGCGACCTCCCGCTGTGTATAGATGGCTCTGTGCGGACTCCCGCTGTGTATAGATGGCTACATGCGACCTCCCGCTGTGTATAGATTGCTCCGTGCGGCTTCCCGCTGTGTACAGATGGCTACATGCGGCCTCCTGCTGTGTATAGATGGCGCCATGCGGCCTCCCGCTGTGTATGTATAGATGGCGCCGTGCGGCCTCCCGCTGTGTATAGATGGCACTGTGCGGCCTCCCGCTGTGTATAGATGGCACCGTGCGGCTCCCTGCTGTGTATAGATGGCTACGTGCGGCCTCCCGCTGTGTATAGATGGCTCCGTGCGGCCTCCCGCTGTGTATAGATGGCTCCGTGCGGCCTCCCGCTGTGTATAGATGGCTCCGTGCGGCCTCCCGCTGTGTATAGATGGCTCCGTGCGGCCTCCCGCTGTGTATAGATGGCGCCGTGTGGCCTCCCGCTGTGTATAGATGGCGCCGTGCGGCCTCCCACTGTGTATAGATGGCTACGTGCGGCCTCCCGCTGTGTATAGATGGCACCATGCGGCTCCCTGCTGTGTATAGATGGCTACGTGCGGCCTCCCGCTGTGTATAGATGGCTACCTGCGGCCCCCTGCTGTGTATAGATGGCTCCGTGCGGCCTCCCGCTGTGTATAGATGGCGCCATGCGGCCTCCCGTTGTGTATAGATGGCGCCGTGCGGCCTCCCGCTGTGTATAGATAGCACCGTGCGGCTCCCTGCTGTGTACAGATGGCTACGTGCGGCCTCCCGCTGTGTATAGATGGCTACCTGCGGCCCTCTGCTGTGTATAGATGGTTACGTGCGGCCTCCTGCCGTGTATAGATGGTTACGTGCGGCCTCCTGCTGCGCATAGATGGCTACGTGTGCTCAATATTGAGTCATACAATTAATGTAAGGCTATGTGCCCACGATGCAGAAATGCTCCGGATTTTTTTTGAGCGTTTCTGCATCTCCCTGGCAGAAAAAACGCATGCGGATTGTACATGCGGATTGTACATGCGGATTGTACATGCGTTTTTCCTGCCAGGGACATGCGGATGTGAAGCGCTCTTCACTTGCATTTCCGCATGCGGGTTGACAAGCGCTTTCCAAGTGATTTTAGCATCACTTGGAAAAGTGCTTGACAACTTGGTCACACGATATAAATCCATGCAACCAGCATGGATTTATATAGTGTGACCGTAAAAGAATGGTAAAAAATAAATATATACTTACCTTCTGATGGCCTGCCGACGTCAGCGGTCGCGTGACCCGTCACATGACTAAATGACGTCACGGCATGTCCTTTTCAGACCATCGCGAGCTGCCGACAAGCCAGGACGCATCGGATAAAGACACCGGGGGCCATCAGAAGGTGAGTATAATATTTATTTTTTATTTTATTCTTTTTTTTACAGGTTCTATGGTACCCGGGTCCGGAGGAGAGTCTCCTGCCCTCCACACCCGGGTACCATCCGCACATTGAAACGCATGGATTCTGCATGTACAGATGCAGTGATGTGGATTACATGCGGTCCAATGCAAGTCAATGGCGCCGCGCTTCCGTAAAATAATTGTTAGTGCTGCGGATTTTTCCACAATGATAATCCGCAGCGGAAATTTCTGCAGCATGTGCACAGCACGTGCGGATTATCATTGGGGAACATGGCAGACCTTCTACCAAGCGTTTTTTAAGCGTTTCCACAGCGGAATTGCCGTTGCGGAAACGCTTAAAAAACGCGTAGTGGGCACACAGCCTAAAAAAAATTATTATAATTAATATTGTGCCAAATTAATTTCACGTGCACTATCACATGTTCTATCACAGGGGATCATGTGACATGTCACGTGATACATCAGGTGTGTGTGTGTGGGGTGGGGGGCCCGCGCCTTCTAAACTGTCCGGGGCCCTTGCTACTCTTAATCCACCCCTGACCTAATATCATCAAATTCTGTGTCGTACCTCTGGGTTCAAAATGTTTACTATACTCCTTGATAAAATCCTTGAGGGGTGTAGTTTCCAAAATGGGGTCACTTGTGGGGGGTTTCAACTATTTAGGCACATCAGGGGCTCTCCAAATGCGACATGGCGTCCGCTCTCGATTCCAGACGATTTTGCGTTCAAAAAGTCACACAGTGCTCTTCCCTTCTGAACTCTGCCGTGCGCCCAAACACTGTATTTTCCCCACATATGGGGTATTGGCGTACTCAGGAGAAATTTCACAAAAGTCTTTGGGGTCCATTTTCTCCTCTTACCCTTGTGAAAATAAAAAAATTGGGGCTAAAACATAATTTTTGTGGAAAAAGTTTGATTTTTTTATTTTCACGGCTCCATGTTATAAACTTCTGTAAAGGACTTGGGGGTTCAAGGTGCTCACCACACATCTAGGTAAGTTCCCTGAGGGGTCTAGTTTCCAAAATGGTGTCACTTATGGGGGGTTTCCACTGTTTAGGCACATCAGGGGCACATCCGCTAATTATTCAAGCAAATTTTACAATCAAAAAGTCAAATGGCGCTCCTTCCCTTCCGAACCCCGCCGCGCGCCCAAACAGTGGTTTTCCCCCACATATGGGGTATCTGATTACTCAGGAGAAATTGCACAACAAACTGCATGGTGCAATTTCTCCTGTTACCTTTATGAAAATGCAAAAGTGGGGGCTGAAAAACATTTTTGTGGGAAAAATGTGAAAATTTTATTTTTACGGCTCAATGTTATAAACTTCTGTGAAGCACCTGGGGGTTCAAGGTGCTCACCACACATCTAGATAAGTTCCCTGAGGGGTCTAGTTTCCAAAATGGTGTCACTTGTGGGGGGTTTCCACTGTTTAGGCACATCAGGGGCTCCCCAAATGCAACATGGCGTCCTCTAATTATTCAAGCAAATTTTACATTCAAAAAGTCAAATGGCGCTCCTTCCCTTCCGAACCATGCCGTGCACCCAAACAGTGGTTTTTCCCCACATATGGGGTATCTGCTTACTCCGGAGAAATTGCACAACAAATTTTGGGGTCCATTTGTTACTGTTACCCCTGCAAAAATAAAAAAAATTGGGTCTAAAGTAACATTTTTGTGAAAAAAGTTAAATGTTAATTTTTTTCTTCCACATTCCAAAAATTCCTGTGAAGCACCTGAAGGGTTAATAAAGTTCTTGAATGTGGTTTTGAGCACCTTGAGGGGTGCAGTTTTTAGAATGGTGTCACTTTTGGGTATTTTCTGTCATAAAGACCCCTCAAAGTGACTTTAAATATGATGTGGTCCCTAAAAAAATGGTTTTGTAAATTTTGTTGGAAAAATGAGAAATCGCTGGTCAACTTTTAACCCTTATAGCTCCCCCAATAAAAAAAAATGTTGGTTCCAAAATTGTGCTGATGTAAAGTAGACATGTGGGAAATGTTATTTATTAACTATTTTGTGTGACATATCGCTCTGATTTAAGGGCATAAAAATTCAAATTTTGAAAATTGCTAAATTTTCAAAATTTTCAACAAATTTCCATTTTTTTCACAAATAAACACAAGTGATATTGAAGAAATTTTACCACTATCATGAAATACAATATGTCACGAAAAAACAGTCTCAGAATCAGGGGGATCCGTTGAAGCGTTCCAGAGTAATTACCTCATAAAGTGACAGTGATCAGAATTGTAAAGATTGGCCTGGTCATTAACGTGCAAACCACCTTGGGTTGTAAAGGGGTTAACCCATTCAAATGAATGGGAAAACAATGCATGTAAAAAAAACGCATAAAAAACACTAATATTTTATGAAGCGTTTTTCCTCTGTTTTTTTCCTGCAGAAAAACTGCTGCAAATACTCAACATGTGTACGTACCCTTTTAGTCCAATATTGTTCTGTTTCTTGACTGCCAACTAATAATCTGGAGAAAAAGATAAGACACAAATAGAGAATGAAAAGTCTAAGGTTGGGGAAAAGAGAGGAGATATCTTGGGTTGTATGAAGTCTATGAAGGAAGTTTGAGACGGTTGAGATGGGTGTAGGGCATGCAGGCGAGAGGTCGAGAGGTCTGATCGTGATCACTCCACAGAAGAATGATATTACAACTAAGGTGTAAAAAGGAAAAATACAGGAGATCGTTTGTTCCAACAGCTATGGGGGTGTTTAACAAATGTCTGAAAAGCAATGTCTAAAGCATTCCAAATGTTATGTTATCATATGTGTCATGTTCGAGATCTGTGTTCTGCTGCTGTGATACCGCAATTTCCTCCGGGATAAAATAAAGTATATCTTATCTTATTACAGTTTGTCCAATTTCTTTCCGATAGTGACAGATGCTATTATGCAGGTTGCTAACTTCAGGTTGTCCTTTACTTCCATCTCGGGAAGGTCCTCTTCATAACCAACCTAATTCTCTCTTTTCCTAACAGTGCACCCAGCTGCCAGGCCACTCTTCTCTTTGGCTCCACTGATTTAGCCATCTTTCCTTTCAGGCTCAAAAAGCAACTAGGAACTTTAGCTGCCTCCACTGTCAACGGAGACCTCCTAAAATGCAATCGTCACCAGCCGGACTTGTGAAAATGGTTTATGCAAAAACATTAAAGATGAGCTGCAAAAGGCATTAATGGCAACAATAGTGTAAATGCTAGCTCTTCTAATCACTTTCCTATGATCGATCCCCAACCACTTGGGTTTTTACTTTGAGAAAGGCACCGAAACGCGTTGGTGTGAATAAAAAGTCTTGCTTATACTCTCCGGATATCATCCTTTCCTCCAGCCATGGGACTGCAGCTACGGCACATCGTCCTTACACAACCCTTACAGGTGAGCGCCACCATCACCATCACCCTCATCTTGTTCATTATGGTACTGCCTTATCTGTGCCCATTTGACCCTTCCAGATCTTCCTGATCCCCAACCAGTCTCTCAAAGTGGCAACAGATAACTTGGATATTCATACATTGCACTGGCAAAATATAAAATTCATCAGTATGTATAGATGAGCCCAGGTCAACTTCCTCCAGATGTAATGAATACTGTTTTTTTGCACCAGCTATCAGCCAAGGATGGAAAAACGTTTGCTCTATGTGACTATTCAGAAAGTTGAAGAACATCCCCACTAGCTAGGTCAACAACTTTCTCTAGAGTCCAAGGCAGAGAAACGCTTATGGATCTAAACAGTTGGATGCATATTCATAGAAGAGTTTACAATGATGCATCCTCTTTTTTCCTACTGTAATATGTCTTCTTTGCAGAAAAGGAAGTGCAGGTGGTTTGGTGGGGTTCTCCCAGGTTCTGGAGCAATAGCATAACCCAGTTTCTTTGGACCTTGAACACCACCCTGTGCGGGCTCGGCTCTCTCATCTTCCCATGTCGGAAAGGCTTCTAGTTAGTCCAATATCCAGTGATATTGGGGGTTCCTAGTTACACCAGATGTCCATTTTTCTAGGTTTAAAATTAAATTCAGTTCTTTCACATCTACTGACGTGCCCAGGGGATGGGGATGACTCGGTACCCGGGCCTTTACTTGGTTTGGGGATGTCGCGGTGGTCGGCTCCCGGGCCCGTACCCTGGGGTCACTCTTGAAAAAGGGGATTGGAACTTGGATAAAATAAATAAGTAAATAGTTTGTGACGCCACCTGTGGTTTCTGGTAATTTGTACAGGCGCTGCTGCAGACCTCTGAGACAGTTGATAAGGCAGCTGGGATGGAACGGCTCCCCACAGGTGGAGCGGGCCTCAGGGCAGGGTAGAGTTTGATGGTGCGTGGTGATGCTGGGACCTGTAGTGCAGGCGGAATGGCGCAGCAGGAGTAACTGACAGAGACGGGATTCGCTTCAATACCTTTACTGGTGCGGATGTCAGGTACGGTCCAGGCTACTCAGTAGGATGGGTGCACTTCAGGACTTCTCCCCAGTGAGCGGGTATAAGGCCTCCTGGTCTGTGTCTGCCTCTCTGTATGCTCCTGGCCAGCCTGAAACTGGGCCTAGCTTATTTGTCATGCTGTTCCTTCACCTGTCCCTTGGCAGTAGGACCTTCTGCTGGCAACCACTATCCCTGGTAACACTGGGGCCTTCGTGGTTCCTGGTCCTGTTAAGGGTTTAGCTTCAGGTCTGCCAGGGACTTGTAGTCCTCCTGGTATGCCGGTGATCCCTACTGGGTATAAAGGACCCTGTAGGCGCGGACCCGGTGTCCGGTTTGTATCTTGGGGTGAGCCTATGATGCTCCTGTGCCCCCTCAACTCCTCTCTCCTCTCCTCTTTGCCGTCGGCCACACTCGGGGCCCTCAGAACTCAGCAGCAGACGTGCTGCGTCTTCGCTGCTCTCAGCGTCAGCACGCTCTCAGACTCTCTGACTCTGTCTCACCGACTTCTGACTGAACTGCTTGGCTCCACCGTCCATATATATATCTCCCTAATGGGCTCCCTCTGGTGGTATGAGGTGGAAGGGTGGAGGTGTTTGTATGTAATGATGGCCTCTTGTGGAGAAGTCCATCCATGCACCCTGGGTCCTGTGGTACCTGTGAACAGCAGGGTGCCACATTCCCCCCTAGTACAATTCAGTACACCTGGACTGATGCATTTTTTTAAACAGGTTACAACAATAACAATAATTATAATAACTATTAAGTTACAGTATGTCCCGTAACCAGGTGTCCATTTCACCGAAGAAAATGTAACAAGAGTAACATGAGGGACCCGCCTGAAAACCCTCAACGTGGGCCCTGGGCGTGGCTACAGGGCATAAGTGATCCAGTTGCTGGACCACGTCTTCGGCCACGCCAAACGGGTTTTTGTTCTGTGGTCATTTAAGGGGCACTTTTGATGAGTGCAACTATGTACAAGAACAGTTTTTGGCTGCTCACAGTCCTCAGCCTACAAGTCTTTGTACCCTGACGGGTAACTAAATGCACACATATTATTGACAGTTTATACAATAAATAATAGGAGGAAATACCCAACTGGGTAACCATTTATAATATAGACACTTCATGCTTATTCCCTAAACCGGGCAGGGATTTGTCCTTGTGTGCTGCGTGTGGACCTTCGTAGCACTGGGGTGTCACTAGTGTCTGTGCGTGCACTCTCCGTTAATCTAGCAGGTGTACGTGCTGGTAGATTATAGAACTGCCTTAATATCTCTATGGGACTGGCAAGTACACTGTCCACTGGGCCTTCAGGCTCTGTCTCAACGGGTGATTCTCCTCTTACTGGGGACTCTTCCTGTTCCTGAGCAGGTTCTTCTAGAGCACTCACAGGTTCTTCTTGTGGCTGGTAGAAGTGTATTACGGGTATAATCACTGCTCCATCAAGTTGAGGCCAGTCCGCAGGGAAATCTCCTAGAACTGTGTGAAGCACGTCTTCCTTGGGTTTTTCTGGTGCTATAGGAGGTACTTCTTCTTCCGTTGTCTTCAGTAGACTTGGGCACACTTTCAGATGGTCTCTTGAGACTGTTGCAGTTGTTTTACCTCCATCTTTGCTAATCAGGCAGGTTTTCTGTTGTCAAACTTGGAGTTCAGCACTGTGTAGGGCTCTCTTTCCCACTGGTCATTGTAACGGGTCTGGGAGGCGGAACCTCTGAGCTACTATACAAGGGGGCGGTCCTTGTAAGGGAGCGGGTGGCGACCAGGGTAGACGGGCAGGCAGTCACAGCAGGTGACTGGGACAGTCTCTGAATGAACGGACAGGAGGTCACGGCAAGTGACCGGGGCAGTCTCTGGATGAACGGGCAGGAGGTCATGGCAAGTGACCGGGGCAGTCTCTGGATGAACGGGCAGGAGGTCACGGCAAGTGACCGGGGCAGTCTCTGGATGAACGGGCAGGAGGTCACGGCAAGTGACCGGGGCAGTCTCTGGGTAAAGGGTTGGTACGACCTGTGGCGGCTGATGAGCGCTCCCAGGTGAGCGGGCAGAAGTCTCTGGACAGGCGGGTGGTCACAGCACGTGACGGCAGAGCCTCCAGGTAGGCTAGCAGACAGGCAGCAGATGAGCGCTCCCAGGTGAGCGGGCAGGAGTCACTGGACAGGCAGGTGGTCACAGCACGTGACGGCAGAGCCTCCAGGTAGGCTATCAGGCAGGTAGCAGATGTGCGCTCCCAGGTGAGCGGGCAAGCTGGTCCATAGACAGACTGACAAGAGTTGGAAGGCAGACCGTCGGACCTCAGGCAAGCAGGCAGGTAGTTGATGTGCGCTCCCAGGTGAGCGGGCAAGCTGGTCCTTAGACAGACTGACAGGAGTAGTAAGGCAGACCGTCGGACCTCAGGCTAGCAGGCAGGTAGCAGGAATATCAGGCAGGAAACAGACAGCAAACTGGCAGGACTCTGGCAGGAATCAGGCAGGTAACTGGCAACGGGACCTGAGGGCTGAAGCAGAGTAGTGAACAGTGCAACAACATTGCTCGGGCACCTCCATTTTGGAGGAGGTGCCTTATATATGGTGAAGTCCTCCGGCCATTGGCCGGGGACTCCTTAGGACGGCACGCGCGGCCCCTTTAAGAGGGAGGAAGCGCGCGCGCGCCCTAAGCACAGTGGCCGGGAAGGAGCGCGCGCTGCCAGCAGAGCGGGAGGAGGACGCCGGGCTCGGAGCAGAGAGGTGAGGGGAACAGCGTCCCTGCCTAGCAGAGGGCAGGGACGCCGACGCTACAGTACCCCCCCCTTTAGGCCCCCCCTTTTTTAGGCCAGACAGAAATTTAGCAAGGATGAGAGGGGCATGGATGTTCTCCCGGGGCTCCCACGTTCTCTCTTCAGGACCAAACCCCTTCCAATCTACTAGAAAAAAGGTCTTCCCTCTTACCCTTTTGGTGGCCAGAATGTTCTCTACCTCAAATTCGTTTTCAGCGGAAACCGGAGCAGGAGGCGTACCTGTAGACTTGGAAAAAGAGTTAAGTACCACAGGTTTGAGGAGAGATACATGGAAGGAGTTAGGGATCCGCAAGTTGGCCGGGAGTTTCAATTTATAGGCCACCGGGTTGATCTGACTGATGACTTCCAGAGGACCGATGAACCGAGGCCCTAACTTATAGGAAGGAATCTTGAGCCGGACATACTTGGACGAGAGCCAGACCTTATCCCCTGGACGGAATTGAGGAGGATCCAGACGTTTTTTGTCAGCATGTCTTTTCATACGCTCGGATGACAGAAGGAGTGCGGACCGGGTACTCTCCCATGTGGAGGAAAATTTGTTAACAAGAGATTCCGCAGCCGGATTGTCCACCGAGGTGGAGACGGGAAACGGGATCCGAGGATGCTGACCGAAGACTACAAAAAACGGGGATTTGGAGGAAGATTCGCTCTCGTGATTGTTGTACG
Organism: Phyllobates terribilis; assembly: GCF_046119375.1. Taxonomy (NCBI): domain Eukaryota; kingdom Metazoa; phylum Chordata; class Amphibia; order Anura; family Dendrobatidae; genus Phyllobates; species Phyllobates terribilis. Next base: position 263,350,096 of record NW_027362772.1, on the reverse strand, counting down.
AGAATTCGGCCCATGGCAGAAGATCCACCCAGTCAGAATGGTGGGCATTAACGAAGTGCCGGAGGTAACTGGTCAGGATCTGATTGATCCGCTCCACTTGACCATTAGACTGTGGGTGGTAAGCGGAGGAGAAGTCCAGGGTGACGTCTAGCAATTTACAAGTGGCTCTCCAGAAACGAGAAGTGAACTGTACCCCACGATCCGACACGATGTGATGGGGCAGGCCATGAAGACGGAAGATGTGGCGGATAAAGTCTTTAGCCAGCTCGGGTGCAGACGGGAGGCCTGGCAGGGGAATGAAGTGAGCCATCTTGGAAAAGCGGTCAGCAACCACCCAAATGACCGTACAACCGGCAGAGACGGGAAGATCAGTTATGAAGTCCATCGCTATATGCTGCCAGGGGGCAGCAGGTACTGGCAGAGGAAGAAGGCGACCGGCTGGCAGGTGTCTCGGAACTTTGTTGCGGGCACAGGACACACAGGCAGAAACAAAGTCTATTACATCCTTGCGCAGGTTAGGCCACCAGTAGTGCCGGGAAATAAGCTGGAGGGTCTTCTTCTGACCGGCGTGGCCAGCTAGTTTAGACGAATGACCCCAGTGTAGGATCTTCTCCCGATCAGGTACCGATACGAACGTCTTACCGGAGGGAGACGATTTAGACTCACGGGAGCCACCTGCATTACTCTGGCGGGATCGATGATATGTTTAGGTTCTTCCTCGAGATCAGATACCAGAAAAGATCGGGACAAGGCGTCTGCTTTGATGTTTTTGTCAGCCGGGCGAAAATGTAGAACAAAATCAAAGCGAGCAAAAAACAAGGACCACCGGGCTTGGCGCGGATTAAGTCTCTGGGCATGCTGGAGATAAGCCAAGTTCTTGTGGTCAGTGTAAATTATTACCGGATGAAGAGCCCCCTCGAGTAGGTAACGCCACTCCTCCAATGCCAGCTTGATGGCCAATAACTCTCGGTCTCCTATGGAATAATTGCGCTCAGAAGAGGAGAAGAGTTTAGAGAAGAAGCCGCAAGTTACCATCCTCCCGGAAGAAGATTTTTGAGTAAGTACAGCTCCGGCTCCAGAGGAGGAGGCGTCAACCTCCAGAAAGAACTGCTTGTTGCCGTCCGGACGATGCAGCACCGGGGCAGAAGAGAAGGCCTGTTTTAAGGAAAGAAAGGCCTCCTCTGCTTCGGGCGGCCACTCTTTGGGATTAGTACCCTTACGGGTGAGCGCGGAAATTGGGGCAGTCCGGGAAGAGAAGTGCGGTATGAAGAGGCGGTAGTAGTTGGCGAAGCCCAGGAACCGCTGAATGGCCTTCAACCCCTCCGGTCGGGGCCATTTCTCGATGGCAGACAGTTTCTCTGGATCCATTCGTAGGCCGGTCTGAGAAATAATGTAGCCCAAAAACGGAAGCGATGTCTGCTCAAAGAGGCACGTCTCATATTTAGCGAAGAGGTGGTTCTGCCTGAGCCTGAGCAGGACCTGACAAACGTCCCTCCGGTGAGTCTGGAGATCCGGAGAGAAGACCAAGATGTCGTCCAGGTACACCACAACGCAGGAGTAGAGAAGGTCCCGGAAGATGTCATTGACCAACTCTTGAAAGACGGCAGGAGCGTTACAGAGACCAAAGGGCATTACCAGATATTCATAGTGGCCGTCCCGGGTGTTGAATGCAGTCTTCCATTCATCCCCTTGACGGATACGGACCAGGTTGTACGCCCCACGGAGGTCCAGTTTGGTGAAGACTCTAGCCCCCCTCAGGCGATCAAATAATTCTGGAATGAGCGGAAGGGGGTACTTATTCTTCACCGTGATCTGGTTAAGGCCTCTATAGTCTATACAGGGACGGAGAGAGCCGTCCTTCTTTTTTACGAAGAAGAAGCCTGCTCCCGCCGGGCAGGTAGATTTCCGGATGAATCCCCTGGCCAAATTCTCCTCAATATATTCGGACATCGACCGGGTCTCAGCAGCGGACAATGGGTAAATACGCCCACGGGGAGGAGTAGTACCGGGTAACAGGTCGATAGGACAGTCGTATGGTCTATGAGGGGGTAATGTCTCTGCCTCCTTTTTATTAAAGACATCAGCAAATGACCAATAGGGAATCGGAAGTCCAGGTAGATTAGTTGGGGTAGGAGAAGGACGGACGGGATGAACAGGAACCAAACAAGTCTTATGACAGTCCTGTCCCCAGCGAAGGACTTCTCCGGTCTGCCAGTCAAGCACGGGTGCATGTCTCTGGAGCCAAGGTAGACCTAGTAAGAGGGCGTGAGAGAGTCCAGGCAGAACATGAAAAGAGATGCTCTCAGAATGCAGCATTCCCACCTGCAGAGTTACGGATTCGGTGATGAGTTGGATGGGACGTGGTAAGAGGCCTCCATCCACAGCAGCGACAGATAATGGTACAGCCAGAGGTTTGGTGGGAATGCGGTATTTTTCTACCAGGGACTGTGAGATAAGATTCCCGGCCGCTCCAGAGTCAAGTTGGGCTAGTTCGAAATAACGATTCTCCCTGCAGATAATAGAGACTGACAGTAGCAGAGATGGAGAGGATTTATTCTTGTCTAGGTTGACCTCTCTGAGCGAACCTAGACACAGGCGTTTTCCGACCTCTCCGGGCAGGTACGGATTCGTGCTCCTTACTGCCACAGTAGAAGCAGCTCCCTTCGGCACGGCGTAAGTCCTGACGGGTTTTGACCATCTTGGTCTGGTCGACCTGCATAGGCTCAGGAGAGTGTACCTGGGGAGAGACGGATTTCTGAAAAGTAGGAGCTAGACGTGGAAACCTCCTCTCACGGGTGACCTCTTGGGCACGCTCCTGGAACCGTAGGTCAATCCGGGTGGCAAGAGTTATTAGGTCATCGAGAGTGGTAGGAATGTCCTGACCGGCAAGTTCATCTTTAATGCGGCCGGACAGACCCTCCCAGAAGACGGATACCAGAGCGTCGTTATCCCAGGCCAGCTCCGAGGCAAGGGTACGGAACCGTATGGCATATTGGCCCACGGTGAGATTTCCCTGACGGAGGCGTAGCAGAGATGATGCGGATGAGGTCTTCCGTCCGGGTTCGTCGAAGACTTTCCGGAAAGCCATGAGAAAGGCAGGCAAGTCGGACACCAGGGGGTCTCCTCTCTCCCATAGAGGATTTAGCCAGGCCAGGGCCTCCCCGGTGAGATGGGACATGATGAAGGCAATTTTGGCCCGGTCGGAGTTAAACTGGTGGGACAGGAGTTCAAAGTGCAGGGTGCACTGATTTATGAAGCCCCGAGCCTGGGCGGAGTCGCCTCCGAAGCGAGGAGGTGCAGAAAGCCAGGGTCCGGGGTAGGATACCATGGTATTGGTGGGCAGCGGGGCTGCCGGGTTGCGAGTCATGGCACTGGCTGTGGTTGCTGGTGAAGCAGTCAGAGTGTCCAGGCGAGAATTGACATTCCGCAGGTGACCCAGGATGGACTCCTGTTGGGACCTCTGACGGGACAGTTCATGACAGAGGTCCGAGAGCGAGGGAGCTTGGGTGCCACCGGGTTCCATGGCCCGAGCAAACTGTAACGGGTCTGGGAGGCGGAACCTCTGAGCTACTATACAAGGGGGCGGTCCTTGTAAGGGAGCGGGTGGCGACCAGGGTAGACGGGCAGGCAGTCACAGCAGGTGACTGGGACAGTCTCTGAATGAACGGACAGGAGGTCACGGCAAGTGACCGGGGCAGTCTCTGGATGAACGGGAAGGAGGTCACGGCAAGTGACCGGGGCAGTCTCTGGATGAACGGGCAGGAGGTCACGGCAAGTGACCGGGGCAGTCTCTGGATGAACGGGCAGGAGGTCACGGCAAGTGACCGGGGCAGTCTCTGGGTAAAGGGTTGGTACGACCTGTGGCGGCTGATGAGCGCTCCCAGGTGAGCGGGCAGAAGTCTCTGGACAGGCGGGTGGTCACAGCACGTGACGGCAGAGCCTTCAGGTAGGCTAGCAGACAGGCAGCAGATGAGCGCTCCCAGGTGAGCGGGCAGGAGTCACTGGACAGGCAGGTGGTCACAGCACGTGACGGCAGAGCCTCCAGGTAGGCTAGCAGGCAGGTAGCAGATGTGCGCTCCCAGGTGAGCGGGCAAGCTGGTCCATAGACAGACTGACAAGAGTTGGAAGGCAGACCGTCGGACCTCAGGCAAGCAGGCAGGTAGTTGATGTGCGCTCCCAGGTGAGCGGGCAAGCTGGTCCTTAGACAGACTGACAGGAGTAGTAAGGCAGACCGTCGGACCTCAGGCTAGCAGGCAGGTAGCAGGAATATCAGGCAGGAAACAGACAGCAAACTGGCAGGACTCTGGCAGGAATCAGGCAGGTAACTGGCAACGGGACCTGAGGGCTGAAGCAGAGTAGTGAACAGTGCAACAACATTGCTCGGGCACCTCCATTTTGGAGGAGGTGCCTTATATATGGTGAAGTCCTCCGGCCATTGGCCGGGGACTCCTTAGGACGGCGCGCGCGGCCCCTTTAAGAGGGAGGAAGCGCGCGCGCCCTAAGCACAGTGGCCGGGAAGGAGCGCGCGCTGCCAGCAGAGCGGGAGGAGGACGCCGGGCTCGGAGCAGAGAGGTGAGGGGAACAGCGTCCCTGCCTAGCAGAGGGCAGGGACGCCGACGCTACAGTCATCAAGTTTGTGACCTCTCCTTTTCTGCTTTAGCACTATCTCTCCAGGTGCCAAGGGTTCTGCTGGGGCATGTTTATTGTACTGTTCTTCCTGTCTTTCCCTCACCTTGTTCAGACTGTCTTCGACACAGGCCTGTACTCTCCTGTACTGCTCTTGCCGATTTGTATCCCAGTCTTCAGTGGACATATCTGCTTCTGGTTCTACCACTCCGAGTTCCTGGTCCATGGGCAATTTCCCAGGTCTTGCTCTCATGAGGTACGCTGGGGTACAATTTGTAGAACTCACAGGTATGTGATTGTACAGATCTACCAGGTCAGGTAGCTTGTCTGGCCACTGATTTCTTTCTTCCAAGGGTAAGGTTTTCAGCAGGTCTATGACGATGTTGTTCATTTTCTCACACAAACCATTGGTCTGAGGGTGGTACGGCGTAGTCCGGATCTTTTTGCACCCATACAGGTGGCAGAATTCTTTAAAAAGCTCGGCTTCAAAGGCAGGGCCTTGATCCGTCAGCACTTTGTCCGGGTATCCATGGGGCCTGCAGAAGTATGCTTGGAACGTTCTTGCTGCAGTTTCTGATGTCAGATCTTTGACAGGGGCTACCACCAGGAACCGGGAATAATGATCCACCATGGTCAGTGCATAGGAGTAGCCTGACCTGCTGGGTGACAGCTTGACGTGATCCAGAGCGACAATCTCCAGGGGCTGGGTTGTCTTGATGCCTGCAAGGGTGCTTTCTGGCTGCCGTAGTCTTTCCTTCTGAGGCTACAGGGCCCACAATTCCGGCACCACCTCTCTATGGAACTCCGCATTCCAACCCAGTAGAACCGGTCCTTCGGCAGGGTTTCCAGCTTCTTCCAGCCAAAGTGACCTGCTTGATCGTGGTAGGCTTCCAACACCATCTGGATATCCGTCCTGGGTACAACAATCTGCCACACCATTTCATGGGTCTTGGGGTTGACATATCTTCTGCACAGCTTCTCTCTGTAGATGAACAGCCGGCTTCTTTCATTCCACAGTTGCTTGGCTTGTGGAGGAGCTTCCTACTCCAGGTGAGAACCTTCTTGGGTGATCAGTCTTTTGATAAGGCTGACAACCGGATCACTGTCCTGGGTCTCCTTCCAACTGTGGTGGGGTAGAGGATTCAGCGTCCTTCCCTGACGTCTTCTGGTGACGTGTTGCTCATGGACCACTCCGCTTCGGTGGAAAGCAGGTAATTCAACTTCCTCTAAATCATCCACTTCATCCTCGGTGTCTGACTGGTGAGGCATCCTTGACAGGGCATCAGCATTGGTGTTCTTGTGACCTGCCCGGTACTTGATTGTGAACTGGTAATTTGACAGTCTGGCCACTCAACGCTGTTCCATGGCTCCCAACCTGGCTGTCTCCAGGTGTGTCAAGGGATTGCTGTCAGTAAAAGCTGTAAACTTAGTTGAGGCTAGGTAATGCTTGAACCTTTCAGTGATAGCCCAGACCAAGGCAGGAACTCCAGCTTGAAGGAACTGTAGTTCTCCGGGTTCCTCTCGGTAGGGCGTAGCTTCCTGCTGGCATAAGCAGTTACCTTCTCTCTTCCATTTTGCTTCTGGGACAACACAGGTCACAGTCCCTCGTTGCTGGCGTCGGTGTACAGCAGGAAAGGCTGGCTGTAGTCAGGGTAAGCCAGGATTTCTTCACCAGTCAGGATTTCCTTCATTACCGCAAAGGATTCAGCCTGTTCTTTGCCCCACTGGAATGGGGGACTTTTTCCTCTTTTGGACTGTCCTACCAGGAGGTCTTGTAGGGGTGCTACCTTTTTGGTATAGTCCTTTATGAACCTCCTGTAGTACCCGACCAGTCCCAGGAATTGCCGTACTTCTTTGATGCTTCTCGGTTCAGGCCACTTCTGGATGGCAGTGACCTTCTCCGGGTCTGGTGCTACTCCCTCCGAATTTACTACGTGCCCCAGGTACTGAACCTTCTGCTTGAGCAAGTGGCATTTAGAAGGCTTTAATTTCATCCCATACCGGGACAATGCTTCAAATACCTCTGCCAGGTGCTTCAAATGGTCCTCATACGTCCCCGAGTACACGATAACGTCATCCAGGTACAGCAGCACTGTCTCGAAGTTCCGATGTCCCAAGCAACACTCCATCAGCCTCTGGAACGTTCCGGGTGCATTGCAGTGTCCAAACGGCATACTGTTGAACTCGCACAGTCTCATCGGGGTGGTGAAGGCCGTCTTCTCCCGGTCTTCCTCAGCAACAGAGACTTGCCAGTACCCGCTAGTGAGATCCAGTGTAGAGAAGTAATTGGCAGATTTTAGTGCAGCCAGGGATTCCTCTATACGGGGCAAAGGGTATGCATCTTTATGTGTTATTCGATTAATTTGTCTATAATCTACACACATCCTCATGCTACCGTCCTTCTTTCTGACCAGGACCAGGGGAGCTGCCCAAGGGCTACAGCTATCCCTTACTACCCCTGCCTTTTTCATGTCACGCAACATTTCCTTGGCTTTCTGATAATGTGCTGGTGGTATGGGTCGGTAACACTCCTTAATGGGAGCATGGTTACCGGTGGGTATGTGGTGTTGTACCCCTTTAACCCTTCCAAAGTCAAGTGGGTGTTTACTAAACACTTGTTCATATTCCTGAACTACTCTGTAAACACCGTGTTTCTGATGGACAGGAGTGGCGTCAGTCCCAACATGGAGCTGTTGACACCAATCCTCCAGCTGAGCTTCGGAGTCATTGTTTTCCACTGCATCTGGTGGGGTCAAGGATTCCACTGTGTGTATGGCATCATCATTCACAGTATACAATCTAGCAACAGTGGCATATCGTGGCAATTTAACTTCCTCCTCCCCACAATTTAGGAGACATACAGGTACCCACCCATTGCATACATCAACTACCCCTCTAGCAGCTAAGAGTGTAGGTCTGTGCTCTGAGCTAATGGGCTCCACTACCGCCTGGTAGTTCTGTCCCTTGAGACCTATTGCTGCCCTACACCAAATCAGCATCTCACTCATTGGGGGAATCACAATGGGTATCGCGTCTGTCACCCATACATTACCAATCTCACCACCTGTTAGCTTTACCTGTTGCTGGTAAAGAAGGGCTCGAATCTCTCTCTGGAGCACCTTCCTCTGCCCTGGTTTGGCAGTGTCAGCAATCTGTTGGAGCAAAAACAACACTTCTCCCAAACAGTTACCAACAATATTTGTACCAAGTATCATATACAAGTCTGTATCACCAGGGTTAGATTATATGACAATTAGTCCTTGGTCCTTTAGTTCCACTCTCCCCACCTTCACTGTCACGTCCTTAACCCCTACTAGGTTAAGAGGAAGGCCGTTAGAGGCATGCAAAGAGAGGTTCGGGGGTGGCGGGTGGAGTTCATCTATGGACCAGTACCTTTTGTAGAGGACATCAGGTATGATGATTACCTGTGGGCCGGTGTCCAGTAACGGAGGTGTTGCTATGCCGTCCAGCACAATGGACAGGAAAGGCCTTCCTCCTACAAACTGGTGGTACCAGCTTGATGGGCCTGGTTGATTTACGCCTGGGTGTCGGCCCTCGGCCCCAGGGTTTGCCCGTTTAAAGGACAGTTCCGCGAGGTGTGGCCTGCCTTGTGGCAGCGGTAGCAGATGAAATCTCCTGGAGGGTGACGTTGGTCCTTGGTCCTCCCACGGGGTGGCGTTGTCCTCCTACGGGGTGGTGTCATCCTCCGACGGGGTGGTGTCGTCCTCCTTCTTCTCCTCATCCAGGGGACATCCTCAGGAGTGTCGGCGAGTAGGATCCTTCCTTCCGGCTCAGGCTTCACCTGTAGCTGTAGGGTGCTCAGGACGGTGGCCAGGGTTTTACTTAGCTGACGCACATCAGAGCGCAGGCTGTCCAGCTCGCTAGAGGGCACTGTTTGCATCTTTGTTTCAGCCATTAATGAAGGAGCAGTGGGTGCTGCGGGCACTGGGGTGGCCCCACCCTGGTAACGCTGGATAGCAGTATCTGTTGGTTCCAGGGGCTGCAGATCCTTAATAGCCATGTCCTTCAGGTCATGAAAGGTGGCATCTGAATGATCTAAGGCCCACCACCGTACGGTTCTGCTCTCCTCCTGGGACCTCAACCCCCGGATGAACTGTTCTGTCAGCATTTTGTCCTCACCATGTATGCTGGCTGGACTAACCTGTTTCAGGGCCTGCAAGGCTTCCTGTAAGCTCCAGGCGTAGTCCCGGATACTGTCCTCAGGTTTCTGGGTACAGTGGTAGAACCTCATCCGGAGATCTGTCTCAGTGCGGTTTTCAAACACAGTTTGCAGTTTCTTAAAGATAATGGATACTGATTCCTGGACTGCACCAGTCAATTGTCCCAGCACAACAGCGGCTCTCTGTTTACCAGTCATTGAGTACATATCCAGTACACCGCATATTTTCCTTTTGAATCCAGACAGGGTGTCTGGTTTGCCGTCATACTGGGGAAGCCATTTTGCTCCAGGGATATACGGCAGGGCCATGGGTATCAACGGAGTCACGACCCCTGCTGGTGGGGCTGCCGCTCTGGCCTGAGCGGCGCCGGGCGCAAGTTGAGCATCGGGAGCGTTATCCGGTGCTCCGGCGGCTTGCTGGTCGTCGGCCATGGTTGCGCCCCCCTAATAAACCGTAGCCGACCTCCTGTTTCTTTAATCGGGTAGGTCACAGCTCCGCAGACGATGGTCTCCTTCCAGGATCTGGCGCTTCCTGGTGCTGCGTCAGAGCATGAGGTGGGGCTTGAGCTTTGCGCGCTTCCAGCAGTCACACCTCTCTGGTTCCTGCGGTTACGCCCCTCTTCTTCCCGCGCAGCGACTCGAAAATGGCGGACAATGGTGGGAAACAGCGGCAATTGGCGGCAAAACTTCACCACGATATGCGACACAGTTCTTTAAGGCACACAGTACCCGATGGCAACGGGCACACAATCCTGTTCGTGACGCCAGGAAGAATATGACGCGCCCAGGGGATGTGGATGACTCGGTACCCGGGCCTTTACTTGGTTTGAGGATGTCACGGTGGTCGGGCCTGTACCCTGGGGTCACTCTTGAAAAAGGGGATTGGAACTTGGATAAAATAAATAAGTAAATAGTTTGTGATGCCACCTGTGGTTCCTGGTAATTTGTACCAGCGCTGGTGCAGACCTCTGAGGCAGTTGATAAGGCAGCTGGGATGGAACGGCTCCCCACAGGTGGAGCGGGCCTCAGGGCAGGGTAGAGTTTGATGGTGCGTGGTGATGCTGGGACCTGTAGTGCAGGCGGAATGGCACAGCAGGAGTAACTGACAGAGACAGGGGATTCGCTTCAATACCTTTACTGGTGCGGATGTCAGGTACAGTCCAGGGTACTCAGTAGGATGGGTGCACTTCAGGACTTCTCCCCAGTGAGCGGGTATAAGGCCTCCTGGTCCGTGTCTGCCTCTCTGTATGCTCCTGGCCAGCCTGCAACTGGGCCTAGTTTATATGTTGTGCTGTATCTTCACCTGTCGCTTGGTAGTAGGACCTCCTGCTGGCAACCACTATCCCTGGTAACGCTGGGGCCTTCGTGGTTCCTGGTCCTGTTAAGGGTTTAGCTTCAGGTTTAGCTTCAGGTCTGCCAGGGACTTGTAGTCCTCCTGGTATGCCGGTGATGCCTACTGGGTATAAAGGACCCTGTAGGCGCAGACCCGGTGTCCGGTTTGTATCTTTGGGGTGAGACTATGATGCTCCTCTGCCCCCTCAACTCCTCTCTCCTCTCCTCTTTGCCGTCAGCCACACTCGGGGCCCTCAGAACTCAGTTCTCAGCGTCAGCACGCTCTCAGACTCTCTGACTCTGTCTGACCGACTTCTGACTGAACTGCCTGGCTCCACCCTCCATATATATGTGGCACCCCAGGGGTCTGGTTGCCACAGTGATAGAAATATCACGTCTGAGAGCAAGTGGGAGGTTCCCTGGTCAGGAGCCCTTGAACATGCAACACCTCCTGTCCCAGACCAGATAGGGGAGGAACCTGCCCTATATAAACTGGATCTGGGGCGGGGTTAGTTCAGTTAGAGCCTGGAGTGAAGTTCCAGACACAGGGAAAGCAACAGCTAGGAGCTCTGTAGGAGCAGGAGCTGAGTGCCAGGGACTGGAAGCAGATGTTGCTCGTCCTGGTAGAAGACACTACGACCGGACACAGGAGTCCGAGGCTGTGAGGACTTATATATCCAGCAGCAGAAACCAGCCGGCAGGGGATTTCAGGTCCCCTGGCCATAGGAAGCCCGGAGGCTCAGTCACACACAAGGGACCGGTATTGCCATCGAGGAGCGGAAGCTACCAGAGGGTCCAAGTCACCAGCCATACGGGTGAGCACCACACGGTACACTCAGGGACGTAGGGCTACTTCCACTCGCTTACAGCAAGGTAGCCAGGAAGAGTACAGATAGACGGGGAGGCCTGCAACTCCACCTGGCCAGGGGAACTCCTGTTTGTTCACAGACTGACCAGGCCCCTTATGCTAGCCAGTACTTACTGGAGGGTCTGCCTTATCATCATCAGTAAAGACCCTGAACTGCACTGCAAAGACTCTGAGTCGTTCCTGCTTCACCCGTGCACCATCACTCCCATCATCCACACTCACTGCCCTGAGGCTATACTCCTCCCGTGGGGAGTTATCCCATCCTCTGCTACGCACACCACACCAGCCTCAGCGGTCTGCCTCGCAGCGGCGGTACACCCTGACCGCAATCCACGGGTGGCATAGTCGGACATTAAATCATAAAAACCCTATAAAAGACGGCCACTGGTCTGACCACCCTGAGCCACGGGACCGGGTCACCGACACGGAGACTACAACCCCCAGAGACCCGGCTCTGGGTAACCCACACACGTGCATACACGGCCCAGGGGGCGCGTCATATATATCTCCCTAACGGGCTCCCTCTGGTGGTATGAGGTGGAAGGGTGGAGGTGTTTGTATGTAATGAGGGCCCTGGGTACCTGTGAACAGCAGGGTGCCACATCTACTAAGATACTGTAGGTGAACAGTCATCTCTCCCTTTCTTAAAAAGTGGTGGTGCATGAATATCTCCTCAAACCAACCACACAAAACGGTAGCCTCTCACGCGGCCGACCCAAGCCACAGTCCTCAGCTGTTGATCCACCAGGATTTTGGCTGCCGATCTGTAAGGTTGGCTCACCACAGCGCATAAATCATTGTTATGAGTCTTTAGCCAACCCCAATCAATCTGTTAGAAAAGACTGTAACATAACTCGCATATTATGTCATACATGGCAATGGCAACAAACACATAACTCAACAGTTTACGTAGAGGGGCCTGGGGTCAGGTGTGGATAGTAGGTTATTCATTAGAGCTGTCTTTTGACCATGAATAGTTCCTGGTTGGATAAAACTTGAATTATCTTCAAAAGAGAAACTTCCAACACTTCATTTCCACAAACATCAAACTTCTACAACCACAGAACCCCCCTGTGACCCTCTATAAAGCGCTGTTTCTCCATGTCATCTCTCATCATTTACGACTGCAATTGAAGTCTACAACATGCGGACAACCCCAAGTTTATTTTTCTCCATGCTGAGCTTTCTCTCCATGGTCAGTAAGGGTTATTTATTCTTTACTTTCCTTTTTATTTATTTTTTTTACATTTGCAATTTTGAAACCTGTGTTTTTTCCCCTCCTTCATTTGCAGGGAAAGCTTTAATCTTTGTAACAAGGTTTTTGTCTTCTTACCTCCTGCCAGTGGATTTGCAGTAAGACAATAGGCTGTTTACACTAATAGGCCAACATGGATACAAACAGCACAGAGGAAAGACAGTGGAATTCAACATTTCTCCATCTGTTTCCAAAACCAATATTGACCTAAGACCCCTGCTTGGCTTCTTTAGTTAAATTGCTAGCAGACAAATCAAGTATTTTTTTCATTGCAGACCCCAGGAGTTTAGTCTAGTGGTGCCCTCCACAAAGAACGTGCGAGAAGGATGTCTTGCCAGTGGCACAAGCAAGGGAGACAGTATTCCTTTAAGCAAACGGCAGGGGAGTTACTTTATAAAAAACAAGAATTGTGCAACTTTTCTTAAGTATTGGTTTGATAAATGGGATTTCTTTTTAGGTCCAGACTTGTTAAAAACAGAGAAGATGGTGGACATTCTTCAATGAGGTCCAGGACCACTTCTAATGACTGGAAATGCTTCAGTGATGAGATCAGTGTTTACAAATATCATGCAGATAGCGAGTCATGAGAAACTTTATAAAACTTTTTACAACTTTTTAGATCTTTAAGAACAAAACTATCACTTCTTAAAAATATTGGAAATTGTCAAAGTTGGCCTCAGTTGGCAATTTATACACACATGAGAAAAGAGACAATTCTGGTCCTATGCATCTCCTATGTTTTTCCTAAAGCGAAATCTTCTTGATAATGGAGTTGTCTTTCAAATATCTTTCACTTCTGGGAGTTTTTATATAGATTTTTAAGTGAATCAGATCAGTTTTCTGACAAATGAGACAGATCATGATCTGTTGAAATCAATTGATAATTTTCAAAAATCCATTCAAAATAATATTACTATGAGCAGACAATGTAATAAGAATTGGTATCTGAACAAATTATCAATGTTAAAATGACAATTCAGACAAGAAGACTAGTGGATCTGACGCGCCCCTGGGCCTGTGTCGCGCTGCGTTGCGCACGCGGGAGCTTACCCGGAGCCGGATCTGTTTAGGGTTGTAGTCTCGTGGCGGTGACCCGGTCCGTGCCCAGGGAGTCAAACTGGACGGCAGTCTGTTAGCGGTAGAAAATGGTTGATGACTACGCCACCCGTTGAATGCAGCCAGGGGGCTGCTGCTGCAGGGCAGACCGCTGAGGCCGGTGGAAGGATGGTGCAGCGTGATAGTATAACCCCCAACGGGAGGGGTATGGCCTCAGGGCAGCCGACGTGGATGATGGGGGTAGCAGGAACCACTCAGAGACGGTATGGTAGCGTTCAGGGTCTTTACTGGTAACAACGATAGACCCTCCCGGAGTACTTGCTAGCGAACGGGGCCTGGTCAGTCCTTGAGCAGATGGGATCTCCCCTGGCCAGGCGTAGTTGTAGGCCTCCCAAGCTGACTGTACTCTTCTGGCTACCTTGCTAGAAGCTGATGTAAGTAGCCCACGTCCCTGAGTGTACCGTGTGGTGCTCACCCGTATGGCCGGTGACTCGGGGCCTTCTAATGGCTTCCGCTCCACGATGGCGGTGCTGGTCCCACGCATGTGACCGGGCCTTCGGGCTTCTGGGCCAGGGGACCTGAAATCCCCTGCCTGACGGATTCTGCTGCTGGGTAGAAGTTAGTCCCCACAGCCTCGGACTCCGGGTCCGGTAAAGAATCTTCTTAGTCAGGGCGAGCTCTTTAGCTGTCAGCCCCTGACTCCTTGTGACTCTGCTGCTTCCTATGCTGCTCTTGTCTCCACTCTCCTTGTCTGACTCACCCTGCCTCAGCCCCGGGTTTATACAGGGGAAGTTCTTCCCCTCCCAAGACTGGGCAGGAGGTGTGGCATGCACAGGATCCCTGACCAAAGGACCTCCCACCTGCTCTCAGACATAACATTACATTACTGTGGAAAACCAGACCCCTGGGGTGCCACATTCCCCCCTAGTGAAATTTAGTACTCCGGGACTAAACACATTTAGAAAAACATAACAAGGCAAAAACATTAATAATACAATAAGAAAACATATAAAGATGGTTACGGCGTGTCCGCAACCGGGTGCAGTCTCTGAAGAAAGCAAGGTGTCCATTTCACCAACACAGGGAGACGTAACCAGGTAGGGGTCTGTCCTACCCCGAGTCCTTAACAGTCTCTAGTCCATCCTGGGTTACGCTCCAACTATATACAAGGATTCCCGGTAAATCCACCGAAGACTCCTAAAAACAACTAGAAACACAAAATTACACACAAGCAACAATAAACAGGTAAACATTGTAAAACAACTTAAACATTTAGATCCTCCAACGTGCGGGTAACTGGCCTCTAGTGGCCCTAGTGGACCTACGGAGCTGACTGTCTGGCCCTGAACTACAGGGTGTAGGAGCTGTCAAGGGTAAACTGGGCAGCTGTCTACCGGCTCTTTGTCTCACTAGGGGTACGGCAGGCTCACTATAAGCAGAGGGTGGATTCTCCTGTTCCGCTTGGGTGGAGTCTTCTGCCTCCTGGACCGGCTGCTCTTCCAGCTCTACCCGTTGCTCCGTAGGTTCTTGGGATGATGGTTGGAGGAAGGTGAGTACGGGTACCACAACTGCACCATTGACTTGAGTCCAAGACCGAGGGAAGTCCCCGAGCACGGTACTAACCATATCTTCCCTTTCTTCCACGGGTCGATGGTCTTCCTGTTCCTCCTCAGGGTTCCTCAGTTGTTCGGGGCACTTCTTCAGGTGGTCCCGGGATACAATGGCTGTGGTTTCCCCTCCGTCTTTACTGATGGTACAGACCTTCGGGTTCTCGTGGCTTGAGGGCAGTACGGTGTACGGGTCCTTCTCCCACTGGTCGTCCAACTTGTGGAGCCGTCTCTTCCTCTTCAAGACCTGCTCTCCGGGTACCAGGGGAACAGCGGGAGCATACTGGTTGTAAGTCTTCTCTTGTCTTTCCCTAGCCTGACAGAGACTTCGCTCCACGCTCTCCTGTACTTTCCGGTACTGCTGCTGCCTCTCTGTGTCCCAGTCCGTTTCTGGTGAAGTGTCCTCGGGCGTCAGGACTCCCATTTCCAGGTCAACAGGTAACTTACCAGGTCTTGCCCTCATTAGGTAAGCCGGGGTACAGTTGGTGGAACCTACCGGGATGTGGTTGTATAGGTCCACCAGATCGGGCAACTTCTCAGGCCACAGACTGCGTTCTTCCAGGGGCAACGTTTTTAGAAGATCCATTACCACCTGGTTCATTTTCTCACAAAGTCCATTAGTTTGCGGATGGTAGGGTGTCGTCCTTATCTTCCGGCAGCCATACAGATTGCAGAATTCCTGGAAGACCTCCGCTTCAAAGGCAGGTCCCTGGTCCGTCAGCACTTGGTCCGGGTACCCGTGTGGACGGCAAAAGTGCTGCTGGAAGGCTCTAGCTGCTGTTCGAGCCGTTAAGTCCTTGACGGGGACGACAACCAGAAACCGGGAGTAATGATCCACGATGGTTAACGCGTAGACGTAGCCACTTCTGCTGGGGGTCAGTTTTACATGATCCAAGGCTACCAGTTCCAACGGTTGCCGGGTGACGATGGACTGCAGGGGAGTCTTCTGGCTGGCCCGGTCCTTCCTTCTCAGATTGCACGGGCCACAGTCTCTGCACCACTTCTCGATGGTTCCCCTCATGCCTACCCAGTGGAACCGCTCGCGCAGCAGGAACTCCAGCTTTTTCCACCCGAAGTGTCCAGCTCCGTCGTGGTATGCCTCCATCACCATGGCTGCGTCTCTTCGTGGCACCACTACTTGCCAGAGTAGTTCATGCGTCCTGGAGTTAACCATTCTGCGGCACAACTTCCCCTTGTAAAGGAACAGTCGACTCTTCTCTGCCCATAGTTGTTTGGCTTTCTCTGGAGCGTCTGATTCCAGGCTAGCCTCCGGGCGAGTCAGCATCTCCTTCACCAGTCGGACGGCAGGGTCGCTGTCTTGCGTTTCCGCCCAGTTGTAGTGAGGTAAGGGGTTCAACGTAGCAGCCTGCTTACTCCTTACCCGGTGGGAATACTGGATAGTCCCATGACGGTGGAACGCAGGGAGTTCAACTTCTTCCAGTCCCTCCGGATCTTCTCCTCCGTCCGGCAGGTTGGGCATCCTGGACAGGGCGTCCGCGTTGGTATTGGAGCGCCCTGCCCGGTATTTAATTGTGAACTCGTAGTTGGACAGACGGGCCATCCACCTCTGCTCCAGGGCACCGAGTCTTGCCGTGTCCAGGTGTGTCAGCGGGTTGTTATCCGTGTATACGGTGAACCGGGAAGAAGCGAGGTAATGCCTAAAGCGCTCGGTGACTGCCCATACCACGGCCAGGAACTCCAGCTTAAATGAGCTGTAATTTTCGGGGTTCCTTTCGGTGGGTCGCAGTTTTCGGCTGGCATAGGAGATTACTCGTTCTCTCCCCTGCTGAATCTGGGACAGTACGGCTCCTAGCCCGATGTTACTGGCGTCGGTGTAGAGGATGAAGGGCTGGCTATAGTCCGGGTACGCCAAGATTTCATCCCCCGTGAGGGCCATCTTCAGCTGGCGGAAGGACTCTTCTTCTAGCTTTTCCCATTTGAAGGGCGGCTTCTGGTTCTTGGCCTTCCGGGACTGGCCTATCAGGAGGTCCTGCATAGGTGCTGCCTTTTTGGTGAAACCGGGAATAAACCTTCGGTAGTAGCCTACCAACCCTAGGAACTGCCGCACTTCTTTTACGCTGGAGGGGCTTGGCCATCCCTTAATTGCGGTGATCTTATCGGGGTCGGGAGCCACTCCGTCAGCGCTCACCACGTGTCCCAGGTATTGCACCTTTGGTTTCAGGAGGTGACACTTGGAGGGTTTCACCTTTAGGCCGTAACTCGCCAGAGCTTCGAACACCTCCGCCAGGTGTTTCAGGTGGTCCTCATAAGTTTTGGAGTATACGATGACATCGTCCAGGTACAACAGGACCGTCTCGAAGTTTCTGTGGCCCAGACAGCACTCCATTAATCGTTGGAAGGTTCCTGGGGCGTTGCAGAGTCCGAACGGCATGCAGGTGAACTCGCTAAGTCCCATCGGGGTGGTGAATGCGGTCTTCTCCCGGTCCGCCTCTGCTACAGGAACCTGCCAGTACCCGCTAGTGAGATCCAAGGTAGAGAAGAAGTTAGCAGATCTTAAAGCAGCCAATGACTCCTCTATCCTTGGTAAGGGGTACGCATCCTTGTGTGTGATACGGTTGATTTTCCGGTAATCTACACACATCCTCATGGTGTTGTCTTTCTTTTTGACTAAAACTAGTGGGGCTGCCCAGGGGCTACAGCTATCCCGGATTACCCCAGCCTCCTTCATGTCTCTAAGCATCCCCTTGGCGTGTTGGTAATGTGCAGGGGGTACGGGTCGATACCTCTCTTTTATGGGAGGATGATCTCCCGTGGGGATGCGGTGTTCTACCCCCTTGACTCGCCCGAAGTCTAACGGGTGTTTACTAAACACTCTCTCATACTCTTGAACCACCCGATAGACTCCTTGTTTCTGGTGTGAGGGAGTGGAGTCAGTACCCAGATGTAGTTGCTGACACCAGTCCTCCATGTCTTTCTTAGAGCCGTTACCTTCCTCCGGGTGAGATGGAGGCAAGGGTTCCACAGATTGTATAGAATTTTGATTAGTGGTATATAATTTGGCTAGCGTGGCATACCGGGGCAGGTACACTTCCCTCTCCCCGATATTTATTATGCGAACGGGCACCCTCCCATGGCGTACATTGACCACCCCCCGTGCTGTCAAAATGGTGGGCCTACTGTCTGAGTAAACTGGTTCTACCATTGCCTGGTAATCTCTACCTCTCAGACCAATAGCTGCCCGGCACCAAATCATCATTTCACTTTTTGGGGGCATGGCAATAGGAAAAGGGTCACACATTCTTACGCTACCAATCTCACCGCCGGAGAGTTCCACTTGTTGCCGTTGCATCAGTGCCCGGATCTCTTTCTGGAGCACCCGCTGCTCGCCGGAGCTGGCATTCTTGGCAACCTGCTGTAAAAGGAAAATCACCTCTGCAAGACAATTTTCAATTACATTAGTTCCTAGAGTTATTTTTGGGTGACTCTCATGTTTGTCAATATCTACAATGATCAGTCCCTGTGCGGCCAGTTCGACTCTACCAATTTTGATGGTCACCTCTTTAAATCCGATCTGTGGCACGGGCTGACCATTGCTGGCGATGATACTCAAGTCGTCGTCAGGGTAGCGGGTAATATCCGAGTCATTCCAGTACTGCTTGAAGAGCACGTACGGGATGGTGGTGACCTGTGACCCGGTGTCCAGTAGGGCACTCATGGGAATGCCATCCAGTACCACAGGCAAGACTGGACGTCCTCCCACATATCTGTCGCGCCAGTTCGATGGGCCTGGTGATCTTTTTCCTGGGGGTTGGCCCTCTACCCCAGGTTGTGCCCGTTTAAAGAACAGTACCTTTCCATATGTCCGGGTTGATTGCAGCGGCGGCAGATGGGTCGTCCGTCCTCGCTGTATCGGTCACTGGGTCTTCCTCTGGCCGGTGGGGTCCTCCTTGGTCGACGCCACGGGATGTCCTCCGGTCCGGATGCCAGCTGGATCTTCCCTGGAGTGGAAACCTGTAAAGACTGCACAGTTCGGGTTAGCGCAGCAACGCTTTTAGCTAGCTCTTGGACCTGATGGTGTAGGTCTGGAGCCGGGTCATTGTCCAAAGCCTGCGCATCAGCTCCCACAGGCCCTGCTGACAAGGGCGCCGCCTCCTGGTAGTAAGTGGTAGTGGGGCGTCTGTGGGTCACAACGCCACCTGGTGCCGGTTCTCGGAGCACCCGGATGGCTCTGTCCTTGAACTGTGCAAATTCTAGATGAGGGTCCTGTAAGGCCATTGCCCGCAACTGGGTGCGGTGGGCATTGCAATATAAACCCTCTATAAATTGTTCGGTCAACAGCCTGTCCTCGTTTCCCACTCCATTAGGGTCGGTCTGCTTAATGGCCCTCAGGGCCTCTTGTAGGTTGAGTGCATAGTCCCTTATACTCTCATGCGCTCGCTGCTTGCACCCGTAGAATCTAAGTTTAATCTCGGCTGAGGTGCGGGTATCAAAGGTGTCCTTCAGCCGGGTTAGTATCCCTGCGACAGTCTTCCTCCCAGGTGGCCAGGATTTTACTTCCCTTTTGGCTGCCCCAGTTAGTTGGGCCACCAGGATGCTCACTTTTTGCTCTTCTGTGAGGGGGTACACCTGGAAGAGGCTATCCAGCTTTTCTCTAAAGTCATGCAGGGTATGTGACTCCCCTGAGTACTGGGGTAGCCAAGCTGCTCCCGGGATATAGGGCATGGTGAAGGGCATAACTGCAACAGCGGTAGCGCTGGCGGGGGTTGAGGCAGTGGAGCTCTCCTCCGTATCCGACATCTTCCTCCCCCCTAGTGGACCGTGGCCTACCTTGCGATGATCCTGTTCCGTAGGCCGCGGCTCCGCAGTGGATCGTCAGGGTTGAGGACCTTCCGTCGCGCTCCTGTGACGTCGGCGTCTGCTGGGCTCCTTCCAGGACCTTACGCAACGTCCGGACGTGAGGCGGGGCTTCAGTTCTCGCGCGCTTTCGGAGTCCACGCCCCTCTTCTTCCCGCGCGGCGTCCTCAAGATGGCGTCCAATGGCGGGAAAACTCCACGGATGGCGGGAAGAAGGCTGAAGATGGCGCCGGATGGCGGGAAACTTCACCGATGGCGGGAAGAAGGCTGAAGATGGCGCCGGATGGCGGGAATCTTCACCGATGGCGGGAATCTTCACCACTGGTAAGTTTGAACAGTCTTTGCTTTTCAGGCACGCAGTACCCGGTGGTTGCGGGCACGTGATCCTGCCGACTACGCCAAAGTTGACGCGCCCCTGGGCCTGTGTCGCGCTGCGTTGCGCACGCGGGAGCTTACCCGGAGCCGGATCTGTTTAGGGTTGTAGTCTCGTGGCGGTGACCCGGTCCGTGCCCAGGGAGTCAAACTGGACGGCAGTCTGTTAGCGGTAGAAAATGGTTGATGACTACGCCACCCGTTGAATGCAGCCAGGGGGCTGCTGCTGCAGGGCAGACCGCTGAGGCCGGTGGAAGGATGGTGCAGCGTGATAGTATAACCCCCAACGGGAGGGGTATGGCCTCAGGGCAGCCGACGTGGATGATGGGGGTAGCAGGAACCACTCAGAGACGGTATGGTAGCGTTCAGGGTCTTTACTGGTAACAACGATAGACCCTCCCGGAGTACTTGCTAGCGAACGGGGCCTGGTCAGTCCTTGAGCAGATGGGATCTCCCCTGGCCAGGCGTAGTTGTAGGCCTCCCAAGCTGACTGTACTCTTCTGGCTACCTTGCTAGAAGCTGATGTAAGTAGCCCACGTCCCTGAGTGTACCGTGTGGTGCTCACCCGTATGGCCGGTGACTCGGGGCCTTCTAATGGCTTCCGCTCCACGATGGCGGTGCTGGTCCCACGCATGTGACCGGGCCTTCGGGCTTCTGGGCCAGGGGACCTGAAATCCCCTGCCTGACGGATTCTGCTGCTGGGTAGAAGTTAGTCCCCACAGCCTCGGACTCCGGGTCCGGTAAAGAATCTTCTTAGTCAGGGCGAGCTCTTTAGCTGTCAGCCCCTGACTCCTTGTGACTCTGCTGCTTCCTATGCTGCTCTTGTCTCCACTCTCCTTGTCTGACTCACCCTGCCTCAGCCCCGGGTTTATACAGGGGAAGTTCTTCCCCTCCCAAGACTGGGCAGGAGGTGTGGCATGCACAGGATCCCTGACCAAAGGACCTCCCACCTGCTCTCAGACATAACATTACATTACTGTGGAAAACCAGACCCCTGGGGTGCCACAGATCTCCATCGTGATCTGTGGCCTGGTCTGGGCTTCCATTAATGGAATACAGATATGTTGTTTGGCATGAACGACTTTTCAAAAATACCACCCAACAGCCTGAAAAATCCAGCACGGTAAATCAACTTTTCCATAGATATCTCTTTACGGATGGGATTTGAACCCAGGATCTCAGGGACAATATCTACAAGGATTTTGTATGTTCTCCCCATGTTGGGTTCTTCGTTATCCTCCCATACTCCAAAGACAGACTGATAGGGAATCTAGATTGTGAGCCCCAATGGGTTTGATGATATTTGTAAAGCGCTGTGGAATTAATGGCACTTTATAAGTTAGCAAAGAAAGAAATAAAAAGCGGGCACCACCAACTAATTATGGGGGGAGATGTCGATCGAACATGTCTAATTTCAGACTACCAATTGCTTTGTTCTCCTGGAGATAAGCCACCCACAGAGATGTCCGTTGGCAGGTTTCTCATGGAGAACACAGCAGCGCTCGTCCAAACCAGCGCTCCTGTGTTATGGAGACACAACTGAGATGGCTGTTGGCCAAAGTATTGTTCAGCTGACAGCCATCTAATGTGTATGGGAGCTTTAAGGTCGGTTAGATATTCGACAGAAATGTCTATGTTTGTAGACACCTTTACATGAAGATCCAGCTACTGTTTTAAGCATTATTCCCAAGATAGTAAGTTATTCCTTATTCCTAAAATAGGGGATAACTTACTAATTGATGAGATCTGAAACCCGGACTTCCAGCAATCCAGAGACTTGGGCTCTGCAGAGTCTAACCATGGCCTCCACTAAATTCATTGTCCATGGGACTGCCAAAGAGAAGAGCTCAGCTATTTCCAGTCCCATAGACAATGAATGGAGTGAAGGTTAAGCATGCACAAGATTGGGCTCTGCAGAGTTCCAGAACCTTATTCTTGGGAATGCTGAGAAATGAATCATGGTGATGGACCCCCAGCAGTTAGTAAATTACCCCGTATCCAACCTTTTTGGGATTAACCCTTTAATTGTAACCTATAAACCATAGGTACCAATTCCACTGTATCAATCCTTATTCTTAAATCGTTAAAAATTGTATCTTCTGGCTGATTAAATATAGATAACATTTTCAGCCCTTTGTCTATAAAAGCTTTGCTCTTTTTTCTTTTTTTTCTGTTGTGAAATACATTTCTCAGAAGAAACAGAAAGTAGGAGAAAGCGATATTCCATGATCTTCATGCTAATGGGTATATTACACCATTAGCTCAAATTATAGGAGCTGGTGAAATAAGCATTGTGAAGTCCCCTGAGCCTCCGACTAACCTTTAATTAAACTGATTGCTTTTTGAGAATTCTTTATTAGCCTCCTAACTTCCTATTAGGGGAAGCAATAGAAAGTAGTAATAGAAGTCCTGTAGGTACCTGCGCTCATTGATGTTGAATGAACTGAAAGGGAACCGGGAATTTACATTGCCAAGGGGCAGCATATTTACCCTCTGCTGGGAGAGAGCTGGGTCAGTGCAACTGTTCAGAGGGAATTACCCCAGGCAGCCATGGCACAGATGATTAACTGAGGCAGGAACCCTGCCATGATGCAGCTCTCCTCCCCTATGGTGATGCTGAGTAAACAGCATTAGTCTCTGAGGGAGGGGGAGGTCTACTGACAGCATGCTGAGTGTGTGCAGACCTAGGTGGTAGCATCAGGCAGGCACAATGGAAGCTCTCCTGCTATTCTGGGCTTATGCATTTGCAAAACCTGGATAAAGGATTTTTGCATAACACACAATTTAACATGGGGAGCAAAAAAAGGAGGGAGGGAAGAGTTTGAATCGTTAACATGAGGATGACATTGGACTGGGGTGCCAAGGTCCCACCAGTAACCTCAACTCCAGGGCCCCACTTTTCAGCTACATGCAAGTATGACTTTATCCTCAATCACAAATTTTATAGCAATAAACTGGGTAGATTGTTAAATAAATAAGATGCTGCCTTTGTCTGTACAGAGTGAATCAAGTGTATTGTGCCAAGTACTGCTCAGATAAAAGTCTGGTGGCCCACCAGAGGATTCTCCTGTTCTCCTGTGGGGCAGTCTGAGCTTGGTCAGGGGCCCACCGAAGGATTCTCCTGTGGGGCAGTCTGAGCTTGGTCAGGGGCCCACCGAAGGATTCTCCTGTTCTCCTGTGGGCCAGTCCAAGCCTAAGCAGAGGCCCACTGGAGGATTCTCCTGTTTTCCTGTGGGCCAGTCCAAGCCTGGGCAGAGGCCCACTGGAGGATTCTCCTGTTCTCCTGTGGGCAGGTCCAAGCCTAGGCAGGGGCCTACTGGAGGATTATCCTGTTCTCCTGTGAGTGGATATGTAATAGAAATAGAGGTGGGCATAGACAGGGTTGGTGCCAGCACCTAGCAATCCCATATAAAATCACCTAGGGGGCCCAACTATAATAAGTGCAGGGGTGCAATCGCACCCAGGCCTGGAGACCTTAGGGGCCCTAATGGTCCCTTTAGCTCATATGAAGAGACCATTACTATTAAAGACTTGCAATAGTTAGGGGCCCCATGGGAGCTTTTGCATTGGGGCCCACAAGCTTCAAGTTACACCACTGCCAGTCAGCCCAGATTTCTATCGCTGACATCCACTGTATATGCAGTTGTGCAGACTAGTTTGTATAGAGTATGCTGAAAGAGAATCTGTCAGCAGATTTTTTTCTATGTAATATGACAGCAGCATGATGTAGAGAAAGAGACCCTGATTCCAGTGATGTATCACTTAGTTTATTGGGTGCAGCAGTTGTGATACAATCACAGTTTTCTCTTCTGCAGATCTAGCAGAGCTCGGAATGCTGAGCTGTATTTAACCCCGCCCACATCACTGATTGGCTGCTTTCTGTGTACACTTATACATATGTACTTTGTGATTGGACCAGGAGGCACGAGACAACTTGTAATCCAATGATAATGTTTCTTGATTTCACCAAACACAAATATTTTTTATATATATTTTTTTATGTCAAAGGGCGGACATTGTACGGATGAGAATCCAAAAAGGAATCTTTTGTCCAGCCACATTGATAAAGCCTAAAATCTTCTTTACTGAATGTTGAGTAAAAACAGAGTGGCATCATAAAATGAGGTACAGTGCCTATGCGTTTCAAGCGGTTAACTCATTCTCAATCATGGCATCATGCAGATTGTCTCTGGTGCAGTTTCTTAAAGTGGACAACCCATTTTAAAATATTTTCATGTTTATCGGTTGGGGGTAGTATAATTAATTATTATAATTCTTTTTTTATAGTAAAAAAGTAGATTTTTTTTTTTAAACTTTATTCTGTTATTACCTTTTTTTTAAGTTTTATATAATAACAAAGTTTAAATAGCCCAACCTACAAAAAGTAACAAAATTTTTAAATGGCTTTTCCACTTTAAGAAATTGCACCAGAGACGATCTACACGAGTTAACCGTGTAAGCTCTGTACCTCATTTTATGATGTTTTACACAGCATCCAACACCCTTTTGAAATAAAAAAAAAATGCATTTGCGGAAAAAAAAAATATTTGCATGGTGATTTTTTTATTTTTTTTAAATGGTAGCATATTTTATGCGAGTCAGATTTTGGATGACATATTCTCATTTTTGTTAATGGTAAAAAAAAAAAAATATCCCATACTTACAATATAGAAAATGAGTCAAGATATGATGAATTTCTCTTGCTGCAGTAAGTAAAATGCGCCACCGGCCAGCACGTATTACTGCCTCGGCTGGAGATTTTCCACTAGACCTTAGCTGATATTATTTTCCAGCAGCCTTATGGCCGTCCCCTGTAATCACTAGTTACCGGTGACTCACGCGCTATTAAGTGGACATTATAAAGCTCGGCAGAGGTCTTTATGAACTGTGGGGGCTTTGTATAACATAACAGAGATGTTATTACTTTCATTGCGGGGTCAGTAATGTGCCTCTCGCCACCGCCAGGTTTTACACGTGCGATCCGGTTGCTTGGGAGACGGCCAGGGACGGATGCTGCGCCGCTCTCGCGTTATAATTAGTTTGGTTGCTACAGGGAGCCCCAGATTTATTTGTCGTAGGAGATGTTGACGTCGGCGTTCCTCTGAAAAGCGTCCTCAGGTGTGATGAAATGGAGAATGTGAGGGCTCAGCCTGCGCAGCGCAGAACTGCGAGGATGTCATGATCTCCGGTCTGTGAACCAAAGAGCCCCCCGGTGCCTCGCCACTATGATCCACAACATTCACACAGATATTCTTCCCTATTCAGATTTTCTATTTTGCTCTCGTCCAATTTAAATTGTAGCCAAAGCCAGAGATTCTCAAAAGTTTTTTCTTGAAAGGACCTTAATACCATGTAAGGGTATATTCACACTGAAATTTTTTTCCAGGGGGGTCAAAAACTACAAATTTTCTAATGAAAACTACTCCTTCTTTGTAGAGTATTTTTTTTTCAGAAACATTTTTTTAGCCCTTTGATTGGACAGGACCTTGTTTGGGATGTTTTCTATCAGGAAACAATTCAAAAAAGTGACATCCACCTTCGTTTTTCCTACCAGTTTAAAAAAGACATAGTATTGAGTCACATCAGTCCATTGACCCAAGTGAAGCTGATAAAAATAAACCAGGTGAGTCCCAAAATCCCAAATATAAATCAGAAAAATAGGTTTGGGCTCCCCAGAAGAAGCCGGCTGTGTAGGCGAAACCCTGGGTCGAACATTATTGATCAAAGTTGCTAACCGCAGATGTTTTATGCTAAGTCACTTTTTAATATGTGCTTTTGTGATCAATCCTTTACACTTTGAATATCTGGCGGATTTGTGATATATACTTTTTTAATTAATATAGGTAATGCCAGCTGCATAACAGCAGAAAAGAAAATATATAGTGAGTCGCCACACCCCGCAGGGGGGCGCCACACACTAAAAGACCAACTCCAAAATGAATCGAATAAATAAGAGGACAATGGAGTACACAGGTAAAAATAGTATGTAAAAGTTATTTTATTGAATAAATACAAAGATATTAAACAGATATAATATAAAAGACATACCAAAGCACAACAGGAAACAAGACTAGCAGGCAGTACAGCATGAGTAATAGGTACAGTGCTGGACAAAAGTATTGGCACCCCTGCAATTCTCTCAGATAATACTCAGTTTCTTCCTGAAAATGATTGCAATCACAAATTATTTGTTATTATTCTCTTCATTTAATTTGTCTGCAATGAAAAAAACACAAAAAGAATTGTCCTAAAGCCAAATTGGATATAATTCCACACCAAACCTAAAAAATGGAGTGGACAAAAGTATTGGCACCCTTTGAAAAATCATGTGATGCTTCTCTAATTTGTGTAATTAACAGCACCTGTAACTTACCTGTGGCACCTAACAGGTGTTGGCAATAACTAAATCACACTTTCAGCCAGTTAACATGGATTAAAGTTGACTCAACCTCTGTCCTGTGTCCTTGTGTGTACCACATTGAGCATGGAGAAAAGAAAGAAGACCAAAGAACTGTCTGAGGACTTGAGAAACCAAATTGTGAGGAAGCATGAGCAATCTGAAGGCTACAAGTCCATCTCCAAAGACCTGAATATTCCTGTGTCTTCCGTGCGCAGTGTCATCAAGAAGTTTAAAGCCCATGGCACTGTGGCTAACCTCCCTAGATGTGGACGGAAAAGAAAAATTGACGAGAGATTTCAACGCAAGATTGTGCGGATGGTGGATAAAGAACCTCGACTAACATCCAAACAAGTTCAAGCTGCCCTGCAGTCCGAGGGTACAACAGTGTCAACCCGTACTATCCGTCGGCGTCTGAATGAAAAGGGACTGTATGGTAGGATACCCAGGAAGACTCCATTTCTTCCCCCTAGACATAAAAAAGCCAGGCTGGAGTTTGCCAAAACTTACCTGAGAAAGCCTAAAACGTTTTGGAAGAATGTTCTCTGGTCAGATGAGACAAGAGTAGAGCTTTTTGGGAAAAAGCATCAACATAGAGTGTACAGGAAAAAAAAGAGGCATTCAAAGAAAAGAACACGGTCCCTACAGTCAAACATGGCGGAGGTTCCCTGATGTTTTGGGGTTGCTTTGCTGCCTCTGGCACTGGACTGCTTGACCGTGTGCATGGCATTATGAAGTCTGAAGACTACCAACAAATTTTGCAGCATAATGTAGGGCCCAGTGTGAGAAAGCTGGGTCTCCCTCAGAGGTCATGGGTTTTCCAGCAGGACAATGACCCAAAACACACTTCCAAAAGCACTATAAAATGGTTTGAGAGAAAGCAGTGGAGACTTCTAAGGTGGCCAGCAATGAGTCCAGACCTGAATACCATAGAACACCTGTGGAGAGATCTCAAAATGGCAGTTTGGAGAAGGCACCCTTCAAATATCAGGGACCTGGAGCAGTTTGCCAAAGAAGAATGGTCTACAATTCCAGCAGAGCATTGTAAGAAACTGATTGATGGTTACCGGAAGCGGTTGTTCGCAGTTATTTTGGCTAAAGGTTGTGCAACCAAGTATTAGGCTGAGGGTGCCAATACTTTTGTCTGGCCCATTTTTGGAGTTTTGTGTGAAATGATCAATGATTTGATTTTTGCTTCATTCTCTTCTGTGTTTTTTCCTTGCAAGCAAATTAAATGAAGAGAATAATACCAAAGAATTTGTGATTGCAATCATTTTCAGGAAGAAACTGAGTATTATCTGACAGAATTGCAGGGGTGCCAATACTTTTGGCCAGCACTGTAAATACCAAAAGAGGTAAGCACCAAATATCTTAGAACAAAGCCAGACCTGTAATAGTTAGAATATTAAGTGATGGCAAGTGCCAATAGGGCCCTAAGACAAAAAAGGCTTAAAAAAAAAATAGTGCTTACTGTGATGAAAGCCGGCCGGTGGGTGCAGCTCTCTGGCGCCCCCTTACCTCTCAGGTCAGTCAAGGTACTGCACCTAGAGAAAGTAGTGCCAGGTAGCTGCAACCAGCGCAGGGAACACGGTAGTGTGTTATCCCTTCAACGTCACTAAACCGTAACGTCACTACACAGCACAACTCGCTAGCGCCCTCTTAGCCTCAGGTCAGACAAGGAACTGCACCTAGGATAAGCGGTCGCCAGGGAGACTGTCCTGTAACCTACTGGGTATCGGGGCCCTCTGTAGTGAGGGCGGTATATATATCTTCCTTGGCCGCGCCAGGAATATATATATCTGAACCTCCGACCGTCACTACCAGCCTTCCCCAATCCCCAGTTGGTATGCTGCCACCAGTCCCTATTTTAGATATACGCCCAGTCCGTGAATGGGCCTATATCGGGTCAGGAACCAACCCTGGGTAGCGTTTTGGCTTGAGCCGAGCTCACACGGACGTGCGTTCGTTATGCAGAATAAAAGGCAGGCCCACAATTACTTGAGGTAATTGATTATAATAATACACTAGATACACGATATACAACTAAATATACACAGGTATAAGGTCAGGCTAAACTATACAACAATGGAATACAACACACAGAATCACCACAGCATATCAGTTACCGGTTTCTTGATTTTCTTGTGACGCAGGGAGAGGATTCTGCGGTCGCAGGCACGGTTCTTTGTTACAGGCTGAGGCCTACCACCGCATGGTCAAACTGCTCCTCCCCTTGGTGGCCTCAGCTGGTGCTCAGATGTTCAGCACACCACTCTTGGGTCAAAAACTGACTTGTCTCTTGTCTGTCCTGCTATCTTACCTGCCCCGTCCCGCCCACTGCTGGTGAGGTCAGCTGGCTCAGTCTCCACCCTCAGGTCTAACTTCGATCAGAAGCCCAAATTCTATGGAACCCAATAACTTCTTCTGGGATGGTCTCATGATACCCCCAGGGGTTCCCATGGATTCGGGCCGCCGTAACCGACCTTTTGATATCAATTATGATACCATACGGTCCTCAGGAATGGCTCCGCGCTATATCTTGGCTTCCAGAGCACGTACAAACGTCTACCGCGGAGGCTTGTGTGCGCAATGGCTCCGGGACGCCGTGATATTTTTTTATTGGCCCATCCCACGCAACATGCGTGTACTATTCATGTTTCTATATCTTATGCCTCCATGCTTGTGACAGACAAAGAAACTAGTCCTATGGGACAAATGGTCAGGTACAGATAGACGAAGCACCCCCCCCTGCTGGCTGTGTTTCCTCTCGAAGTCTTTGAAGCTCCTAGCATTCAAGTGTTAAGTAGGCTTCTTATCTTACAGGAGCCTGGATGGGGGGAAACTATCTAGTTGACGTTTTAACAGAAGGTCCCAAGGGTGGGGGCTGCTGAAGTGTGGCCATCCCTGGATATGATTTATCATTACCAAGATGGCGGCTACAGGTTCATCACACCTCCCCCTATACGAGGGCGCGAGGGGGTAGCACATTCCTGTGTTCCCCCGTGCGTCCTTCTGCACCCTCCCCTTGCCGGGATAACCCGTCAGCGTTACCGTGGTCACGGCCTCTTCTGTGGCGAATGGAGAAGTGGTACTGCTGGAGAGCGAGGCTCCAGCGTAGCAACCTGCCATTCGACCCAGAGACCGTGTGTAACCAGCTGAGGGGGTTGTGGTCCGTCTCCACGGTGAAATGGCTCCCGTACAAGTAGGGCTGCAGACGCTGCAGGGCCCATACAATTGCCAGGCCTTCTTTTTCCACCGTGGAGTAAGCCACCTCCCGGGGCAGTAGCTTCCTGCTCAGGTACAAGACAGGATGTTCCTGGCCTGTCGTGTTGACCTGACTTAGCACAGCACCGAGGCCAAAGTCACTGGCGTCGGTCTGTACCACAAACGGCCGGTCGAAGTCGGCAGCTTGCAGTACAGGGGAGCTACTTAGGGCGGCCTTGAGTGCCCCGAAAGCTGTCTCGCAGGCGACTGTCCAGTCGACTGCGACGGGCAGCTTCTTCTTGGTGAGGTCCGTCAGGGGCTTGGCCAGGGTGCTATAGTGTGGGACGAACCTCCTATAGTACCCGGCGGTCCCCAAGAAGGACATCACCTGCTTTTTGGTCCTAGGAGTGGGCCAGGATGCGATGGCATCCACTTTCCCAGGTTCTGGCTTCAGAACCCCCCCGCCTACCCGGTGACCCAGGTAGAGGACCTCACTCATGCCCAGCTGGCACTTTTCCGGCTTGATGGTCAAGCCTGCCCGGTGGATCCGACCGAGCACCTGCCACAGGTGCTCTAGGTGATCCTCCCAAGTGGGACTGAAGACTGCAATATCGTCCAAGTACGCAGCCGCGTACCCTTCAAGTCCCTCAAGCAGCGTATTGACCATCCGCTGAAAAGTGGCAGGGGCATTCTTCATGCCGAATGGCATCACTGTGGACTCGTACAGTCCAAAAGGGGTGATAAAGGCAGAGCGTTCCCTTGCCGCGGGGGTCAGAGGAATCTGCCAGTACCCCCGGCTCAGATCCATGATGGTCAGGAACTTAGCCCCGGCCATCCGATCGAGCAGGTCATCGATGCGTGGTATGGGGAACGCATCGGTGGCCGTTACAGCGTTGAGCCCCCGGTAGTCCACGCAGAACCGTGTAGTTCGGTCCTTCTTTGGTACGAGGACTACAGGCGAGGCCCACGCGCTGCTGGATGCCTGGATCACCCCCAGCTTCAGCATCTCGTCTATCTCTTGGCGCATGTTTCCCTGCACCTCGAAAGAGACCCGATATGCTGAACGCCGGATCGGCGGGTGATCGCCAGTGTCCACGTCGTGGACAGCCATCTCAGTCCTTCCGGGCAGGCTGCTGAACAGCCCCCGGAAGGGGTGCAGGGTGGTCCCCAGCTGGGACCGTTGGTCCTCCGTGAGCTGGTGGCCAACCCCCACATCCTCGATGGACCCACCCGCCTTGGCTTGGGTGAGCAGATCCAGGAGGCTTTCTACCTCTCCTTCCTCGGGAAGGTTGCACACTGGGTGGGCAGTCGCTTCCCGCTCATGATGAGCCTTCATCATGTTCACGTGGAAGGCCTTCCTCCTTCCACGGGCGTGATCCAGGGTGACCAGATAGGTGACGGCATTGAGTTTCTGGTGCACGAAGTAGGGACCTTCCCAGGCTGCCTGAAGCTTGTTCTGTGGTACGGGGACCAGTACCCACACCTTTTGACCCACCTGGTAGGTCCTCTCACAAGCATTCTGGTCGTACCACCGCTTCTGGTCGGCCTGGGCCTGGGCCATATTGTCCTGCACCAGCTTTGCCAAGGCCATCATCCTGTCCCGGTGGCGCACGACATACTCGATGACCGACACCTCGGGGGTGGCCAAATACCCTTCCCATGCTTCCTTCACCAGAGCCAGGGGGCCCCGTACCCGTCGCCCGTACAGGAGCTCAAAGGGGGAGAACCCCGTTGAGGCCTGCGGAACCTCCCGGTAAGCAAATAGGAGGTGTGGGAGGTAACGCTCCCAGTCTCTCCCGTGGGAGTCGACCAACATCTTAAGCATCTGCTTTAAGGTGCCATTGAACCGCTCACACAGGCCATTAGTCTGTGGGTGATACGGGCTGGCCACCAGATGTTGCACCTGCATTTGCTTACAGAGGGACTCCATCAGCCGCGACATGAACTGGGTCCCTCGGTCGGTGAGCATTTCTTGGGGGAAACCCACTCTGGAGAAGATCTCCAGTAAGGCGGTAGCCACCTTGTCGGCCCGAATGGACGACAAAGCTACCGCTTCCGGGTACCGGGTGGCATAGTCCACTACCGTGAGTATGAAGCATTTCCCGGAGTGGCTGGGAGTGGACAGAGGTCCAATAAGATCCACAGCAACCCTCGAGAAAGGCTCTTCGATGATTGGCAGAGTTACCAGTGGGGCTTTGGGGCGCGGCCCCGCCTTCCCCACCCTCTGACAGGTGTCACACGAACGGCAGTAGGCACCCACCGCGGCTCCCATCCCAGGCCAGTAGAAATGCTGAGCTATCCTGGCCTTGGTTTTAGCGATCCCTAGGTGTCCGGCCATCGGAATCTCGTGTGCGATCCGCAACAATTCCGCCCTGAACGGATAGGGTACCACTAACTGTCGGTCCCTGGGCCACGCCTCCGGTGAACCCTGCTGGACCGTTACCCGGTACAGCCGTCCCTGGTCCCAGACCACACGCTCGCAGTCTGACTCCATGGGAGGCTGTGCCGCCTGTTCCTTGAGAGCTTTCAGGCTGTCGTCTGCTTCCAACGCAGCCTGAAATTCCTGACTTGATGTGGCCAGAATCGACGAAACTGCCACATCCTCCGTCAGCCCCTCCGGGCATGTCACCTGGCCGCTGTCTGACCCGGCAGACACTTGGTCAGAAGTGGGGAAGCCGTCGGACCTCTGCAAGGCTCCTTGGGCTCCGGCGCTCCCACTCCTGGTGACAGCGGCTATGACCGCTGTGACCGTGGGTAGTGCCTGCTTCCCCTCTGTTTCTGACCAAGCCGCCCGATCAGGCAGGCTTCCTAGGCCTTTGGACATCTCGGATGTGGGGAACTCCTGCCCTGGGGTCTTACCTGGCGGCTCCTCTCTTGGGACACCCCCACCTCCCATGGCCTGTTCCTCCCCCTGCAGTGGGCCTATACTCAGCAGCCTGGATACCCCTGGGAGCCCTACACTGCCGGTAGCTGCCCCCCTCTCCATCCCTGAGCTTCCCTCTACAGAATCCTGCCCGCCCCCTCCCTCACCGGAGGACAAGAGGTCACGGCACGCCGGCTGAGCACCTCTGCGGGCATCCCCACACTCCCCACCTGCTTTCACTAACCCTGTTTGTGTTGTGTCTGTGCAGGTGTTACCCTCAGGTTTCACTCCCTCCTCCTCAGCAGGACACACACTACATACAACATGGTTGGCATTAGCAGCAGACAAATCAATACACTCTTGGGGGGCCGAACTTGGGGGTTCAGAGGGTACATACTGCGATACTAGACGCCCCAAGTCGGTCCCTAATAAAACATTTGCGGGAATATTTGGCGTTACTCCCACCTCCCGCATCCCCCTTCCGGCACCCCAGTCCAAATACACCATGGCAACGGGAAGTGCCGGCTCCACGCCTCCAACCCCGGAGACGGAAAGAGTCTTTCCTGGTACCAAGTCCTGGGGGGACACCACCTCAGGCCGTACCAGTGTTCGTTCAGCGCCAGTGTCCCGCAGTCCCATGACCGCAGAACGGCCTATGGTGACGGGTTGGATGTTGTCCAGGGACCTACCACCACCCCCTCCCACACACAAAACATTGGGCGCTCTCTGGGACTGGGATGGGGTCTTTTGGCGCTGGGGACACTCAGCCCTAAAGTGTCCTGGTTTGTTGCATAGATGACAACGTCTTACGTCTGGTCCTTGCCTGGAGAGGGCAACAGGGGGATACACCCCTTGTGTTCTAGGGGCCGGGGAAACAGGGGCATGACTGGGCTTACCCCCTCTCCAGGTGCTGCTGGCAGACTTCTTCAGCTCAGGCGCCCTGTTATTGGCATACTCGTCTGCCAGGGCGGCTGTAGCAGAAGCCCCTGTTGGTTTTCGGTCACGGAGGAACTGTCGGAGGTCCTCTGGGCAGTTCCACAAGAACTGCTCCGTGACGAACAGTTCCTGGACCTCCTGGCGGGTAGTAAGCGCTAGACCCGAGGTCCAGTGCTCTGCGGCTCTCAACAGCGCCCGCATATGATTGGTCCAGGTGTCCTTGGGGCCACGCAGCAGGCTCCGGAACTTCTGGCGGTACGACTCGGGAGTGAGGTTGTACTGCCGGATCAGGGCCCGCTTGATGCAGTCGTAGTTCTGTACCTCCCCGGCAGGTAAGTCCCCCAAGGCATCCAGGGACTTACCCCTCAAACGGGGGGTCAGGTATCTGGCCCACTGATCCCGGGCCAGATGGTGCTGAAGACAGGTCCGTTCAAATGCCACCAGAAAGGAGTCCAGGTCCCCATCCTTCTCCAGTAGAGGGAAGTCCTCAGCTCGGACTTTGGACGACTTGGTCTCCTGATGGGTTGGTTGCTCTAGCGGAAGCCCCCGCTGGGCCAGGTCCAGTTGGTGCTGGCGCTCCGCAGCTCGCTCTGCACGCTCCGCAACCTCCCGGCGCTCTGCAGCTTCACGCTCCGCAGCCTCCCGGCGCTCTGCAGCTTCACGCTCCGCAGCCCGCTCCGCAGCCCGCTCCGCAGCCCGCTCTGCACGCTCCTCCTCCGCTGCCTTCTCTGATGCTGCCAGGAGGGTTTTGTAGACGGCATCGCCATGAGACTGGAGACTTGCCATAGCCGCTTGTAAAAGGGCTTGTGATCTGGACAGGCTGGGCTGGGTAGGTGGTGGGCAGCCCACTGCGGGACCGTATACTGGGGACTGGCTCCCTGAGGTGCCCGGGCTGGACTCCTCCTCGCCATGAGTAACAATGTCCTCCCCTCCTGCCACACGGACCGTAGCATTAGCCTCTTGCAGGGTCTTGCTCCTGGTGCCGTCTGCCATCTTGGTAACCGACACCGCTGCAACCCTGAGTTTGCACACACCTTGTTATACTTTTAGCCTGACCGTCTAACGTTGGGCTGACCTTAAGACTCCAGCAGTGGAAGTTACCACTGGTAGTCTTTAGTGCCTGGGAGTAGGGGTCCCACAACACTATTATTCTGCAATCCCACCGCTCTGCCACCAATGTGATGAAAGCCGGCCGGTGGGTGCAGCTCTCTGGCGCCCCCTTACCTCTCAGGTCAGTCAAGGTACTGCACCTAGAGAAAGTAGTGCCAGGTAGCTGCAACCAGCGCAGGGAACACGGTAGTGTGTTATCCCTTCAACGTCACTAAACCGTAACGTCACTACACAGCACAACTCGCTAGCGCCCTCTTAGCCTCAGGTCAGACAAGGAACTGCACCTAGGATAAGCGGTCGCCAGGGAGACTGTCCTGTAACCTACTGGGTATCGGGGCCCTCTGTAGTGAGGGCGGTATATATATCTTCCTTGGCCGCGCCAGGAATATATATATCTGAACCTCCGACCGTCACTACCAGCCTTCCCCAATCCCCAGTTGGTATGCTGCCACCAGTCCCTATTTTAGATATACGCCCAGTCCGTGAATGGGCCTATATCGGGTCAGGAACCAACCCTGGGTAGCGTTTTGGCTTGAGCCGAGCTCACACGGACGTGCGTTCGTTATGCAGAATAAAAGGCAGGCCCACAATTACTTGAGGTAATTGATTATAATAATACACTAGATACACGATATACAACTAAATATACACAGGTATAAGGTCAGGCTAAACTATACAACAATGGAATACAACACACAGAATCACCACAGCATATCAGTTACCGGTTTCTTGATTTTCTTGTGACGCAGGGAGAGGATTCTGCGGTCGCAGGCACGGTT
Source organism: Phyllobates terribilis (assembly GCF_046119375.1). Classification (NCBI taxonomy): domain Eukaryota; kingdom Metazoa; phylum Chordata; class Amphibia; order Anura; family Dendrobatidae; genus Phyllobates; species Phyllobates terribilis. Next base: position 263,314,696 of record NW_027362772.1, on the reverse strand, counting down.
CTTTGTTACAGGCTGAGGCCTACCACCGCATGGTCAAACTGCTCCTCCCCTTGGTGGCCTCAGCTGGTGCTCAGATGTTCAGCACACCACTCTTGGGTCAAAAACTGACTTGTCTCTTGTCTGTCCTGCTATCTTACCTGCCCCGTCCCGCCCACTGCTGGTGAGGTCAGCTGGCTCAGTCTCCACCCTCAGGTCTAACTTCGATCAGAAGCCCAAATTCTATGGAACCCAATAACTTCTTCTGGGATGGTCTCATGATACCCCCAGGGGTTCCCATGGATTCGGGCCGCCGTAACCGACCTTTTGATATCAATTATGATACCATACGGTCCTCAGGAATGGCTCCGCGCTATATCTTGGCTTCCAGAGCACGTACAAACGTCTACCGCGGAGGCTTGTGTGCGCAATGGCTCCGGGACGCCGTGATATTTTTTTATTGGCCCATCCCACGCAACATGCGTGTACTATTCATGTTTCTATATCTTATGCCTCCATGCTTGTGACAGACAAAGAAACTAGTCCTATGGGACAAATGGTCAGGTACAGATAGACGAAGCACCCCCCCCTGCTGGCTGTGTTTCCTCTCGAAGTCGTTGAAGCTCCTAGCATTCAAGTGTTAAGTAGGCTTCTTATCTTACAGGAGCCTGGATGGGGGGAAACTATCTAGTTGACGTTTTAACAGAAGGTCCCAAGGGTGGGGGCTGCTGAAGTGTGGCCATCCCTGGATATGATTTATCATTACCAAGATGGCGGCTACAGGTTCATCACACTTACCAAAATCAGAAGCCACCTAAGCGGGCCAGAAAGGTTGAACAATGGAGGAGGAGGGGGGGTTGGGGAATAGGCCCGACGCGCGTCTCGCAACGCTTTGTCAAGGGCATAGCGCCAGAATGCATCCACTGTGATTATATACACAAATGTCAATAAATCAATTAGAAATTAGCCAGTCAAGTGACCGGTACCGGTCACATTTGAACCAGGAGGTAGAGGCGGCATGTAACGCCGCAACACTGATCAGAGTGGGTCATGTGATCATGAAGATCACATGGTGCCCGAAGGCAGAAGTGCGTGAGCGGCGCCTGCGCAGTGCGCCCCCCACGTTACCAGACCGCGACCAGGCCGTCAGGCGTGCACGCACATATGCGGGAAGGAAGATCCCGGGCATGCGCACGAAGTCAAGAGATAGCCGAGCACAGGCAGCGCAAGGGTGGGCCGCAATGCGCACGCGCACCGCACCATCCACAAAGGTAAAAAGGCAAAATCAATGAAAAAGGAAGTATCATTAAGGAACATGCTCAACTATACAAGAGACATTGAGGTATGACAAAAAGAAGGGGATAATGACAATATCACACAGTGAATATATCTATCTATATATATATATATATATATATACAGTATATATATATATACCAGCTATTGAGCCCGTTCTACGCCCGGGTGACGAGCATTTTTATTGTTATATGGTCTCCCATGCTGGTATGTGCTGCCCCCATCCTGGTAATCCATAAATGGTCAGAGTGAGCGGCGTAGATGGTAATTGCCATGTAAGCTGTGTCTCAATATATTGTCTGATCACGTGGCAGTAGATATGGGGTTAATCACGGAAAGGAGACATATGACACGTCTATGGGTAAATCTATACTGATGAAGAATGAAAAAGAAATAGAGTATATAAATTAAAACAATGAAAAATTAAAAACATAAAACCAACCCCAAAAAGGGGGGTTACAGAGACCTGTGTACTCCATTGTCCTCTTATTTATTCTATACTTTTTTAATCAGACACATCTTGCAACTTATGAAGCCACAGGACAATGAAGATCTTTGATTTGATTGCACGAATACGCCAATGGTGTTGAGTGAGCTGAATTGCATTGGTTCACAGTAGATGTTGCCCTTCTAGGTTTTTGCAGCGGTAATGCGTGTTCATCATCGTCATTCTGGACTTTCTGCATACTCCTGTTTGTTTGTTATTTTACAAACCTTTTTTTTAATTTTTGAAAGTTTGAAGCATTTAAAAGACTGAACATATGAGCGACAAGTCGTTTTTCCACAGAAATCAATAGGAAGATTCTTTTGAGTACTTTCCGAGAGCTTTTTTTCAGCGTTTTTTAGGAGCAGATGTGTTAAAAAAACATGGAAAAATAGGCAGTGTGAACATACCCAAAGAATGCAGCTACCAATAGTGAGAATTTAAAGGGGTTTTACAGTCTATATACCCCAACCAGAGCACTGCAAATCTCCTCCTACTCCCCGTTGCCTCTTCTAACTTGTAGGTCCAGCGCAACTTGATCGTTGCGACACACGCATAATGTTGTGTCGGGCCTACTAATTGGACTACTAATCAGAGGGAGCGCCATGATGATGGCAGATAGGATCGGGGGTAGGATTGGTAGGATCTTGGTCCTGCAAATTTTTATGATCATCTCTAATACTGATTGGTCATCAATATAACATTGGTGGGCACCATACATTCTGGATCACCATGATCAGCTGTTTGCAAGGAGTTGGGTGTTGGACCCCCGCTGATTGATATTAATGTAATAAATAAGTCCTCAAAAACTCTTTTAAAGTGCTTGTCTGGAGAATATTTTTTTTTCCAAAATACTGAAAATAAAATAGAAGATTTAAAAAAAATAAATATCAGTGAACATTTATTAAAGGTGATTCCAGCAGCTAAATAGGAAAGGGTTTTTTACAGTCACAGCCATAGGTGGATTATAATGAGGGCAATATGGGCTATCGCCCGGGGCCCTGAGGCTCCAGGGGGCCCATGAATTGCTCCCATTATAATGCGCAATTTTTTCGGTCACCGCCGCGCTGGCCGAAGGTTTAGATGATCACCACTGCGGGCCCGCAGCTGTAGGCAGTTTGAATCATACTGTGTCGCCCCGCCCTGCCAGTGCCGCATGACGCTCCCATCTGGCCGCCGTAGCTGTATATTCACTAGCACAGGCGTGCAGTTTAAATGCTGTTGGAACCGCCCTGCCTGATGTCATGTGGCAGGGCGGTCCCAACATCATTTAAATTTCCCGCCGGCGCTAGAGCATATACAGGGCTGCATGATGCAACCAGCGTGTCTGTGAGTGGCTGCTTTGAACTTTGGGACCGCCCTGCCACATGACGTCAAGCAGGGCAGTCCCAAAGTTCAAAGCAGCCACTCACAGACACGCTGCATCACGCAGCCGCTCCCATCCGGCCAGCTGCAGATCCACCGGGGCGGGCAGTTTGAATGATGCTGGGACCGCCCTGCCACATGACGTCAGGCAGGGCCCAGCATACACAGGGGCGCGGCATACAGGCAGACAGTGGCAGGGGCCCCCCGGACCGCTCCCCCAGCAGCGGCGCACGGCCGCTACTTCTTCTTCAGCCAGGCCAGCACTGCAGCAGTTAACTTCCCTGTGCTGGCCCGGCCGCGTCACAGCTAGGAGACACGGCCCTGTGCTCGGCCATGTCTCCTAGCTGTGACGTCACGCAGTGCGCGCCTGGCCTGCACTGCTGCAGCCTGCATCGGAGAGGAGCAGGAGGACTGGAGCGGAGAGGAGCAGGGGGATGGTGAGTGTGTGAGAGTGTGTGAAAGTGAGTGAGAGTGAGTGAGTGTGTGTGATTGAGTGAGTGTGTGTGTGCAGGCAGACATAATTGTGTGATGTCTGTTTATATGTATTTTTGTGATTCAAATGTGTTTATGCGTGTATGTATGTGTATGTCTGTATATGTTTGTGTGTGTGTGCGTGACTGCGTGCAGCCTCCTGCTGAGTATAGATGGTGCTGTGCAGCCTCCTGCTGTCTCTGGGGGGGCGCCATGCGGCCTCCCGCTGTGTATAGATGGCGCCGTGCGGCCTCCCGCTGTGTATAGATGGCGCCGTGCGGCCTCCCGCTGTGTATAGATGGCGCCGTGCGGCCTCCTGCTGTGTATAGATGGCACCGTGCGGCCTCCCGCTGTGTATAGATGGCGCCGTGTGGCCTCGCGCTGTGTATAGATGGCGCCGTGTGGCCTCACGCTGTGTGTAGATGGCGCCGTGCGGCCTCCCACTGTGTGTAGATGGCACCGTGCGTCCCCCTGCTGTGTGTAGATGGCACCGTGCGTCCCCCTGCTGTGTGTAGATGGCACCGTGCGTCCCCCTGCTGTGTGTAGATGTCACCGTGCGGCCCCCTGTTGTGTGTAGATGTCACCGTGCGGCCCCCTGTTGTGTGTAGATGTCACCATGCGGCCCCCTGCTGTGTGTAGATGTCACCATGCGGCCCCCTGCTGTGTGTAGATGTCACCGTGCGGCCCCCTGCTGTGTGTAGATGGCACCGTGCGGCTCCCACTGTGTGTAGATGGCACCGTGTGGCCTCCCGCTGTGTGTAGATGGAACCGTGCGGCCTCCCGCTGTGTGTAAATGGCACCGTGCGGCTCCCACTGTGTGTAGATGGCACCGTGCGGCCTCCCGCTGTGTGTAGATGGAACCGTGCGGCCTCCCGCTGTGTGTAGATGGCACCGTGCCGTCTCCCGCTGTGTGTAGATGGCACCGTGCGGCCTCCCGCTGTGTGTAGATGGCACCGTGCGGCCTCCCGCTGTGTGTAGATGGCACCGTGCGGCCTCTCGCTGTGTGTAGATGGCACCGTGCGGCCTCCCACTGTGTGTAGATGGCACCGTGCGGCCTCTCGCTGTGTGTAGATGGCTACGTGTGCTCCATATTGAGTCACACAATTAATGTAAGGCTATGTGCCCACGATGCAGAAATGCTCTGGATTTTTTTTGAGCGTTTCTGCATCTCCCTGGCAGAAAAAACGCATGCGGATTGTACATGCGGATTGTACATTCGTTTTTCCTGCCAGGGACATGCGGGTGTGAAGCTTTCTTCACATGCATTTCCGCATGCGGGTTGACAAGCGCTTTCCAAGCGATTTTAGCATCACTTGGAAAGTGCTTGACAACCAGCATGGATTTATATAGTGTGACCGTAAAAGAATGGTAAAAAATAAAAAATATATACTTACCTTCTGATGGCCTGCCAACGTCAGCGGTTGCGTGACCCGTCACATGACTAAATGACGTCACGGCAGGTCCTATTCAGACCATCGCGAGCTGCCGGCAAGCCAGGACGCATCGGATAAAGACACCGGGGGCCATCAGAAGGTAAGTATAATATTTATTTTTTATTTTATTCTTTTTTTACAGGTTCTATGGTACCCGGGTCCGGAGGAGAGTCTCCTGTCCTCCACACCCGGGTACCATCCGCACATTGAAACGCATGGATTCCGCATCTACAGATGCAGTGATGCGGATTCCATGCGTTCTAATGCAAGTCAATGGCGGCGAAAACGCCGAGCTTCCGCAAAATAATTGGTAGTGCTGCGGATTTTTCCGCAATGATAATCCGCAGCGGAAATTTCCGCAGCATGTATACCGCATATGCGGATTATCATTGGGTAACATGGCAGACCTTCTACCAAGCGTTTTTTAAGTGTTTCTGCAGCGGAATTGCCGCTGCGGAAACGCTTAAAAAACGCATAGTGGGTACACAGCCTAAAAAAAAATATTATAATTAATATTGTGCCAAATTAATTTCACGTGAACTGTCACATGATCTATCACAGGGGATCATGTGACATGTGATACATCAGGTGTGTGTGTGTGTGTGTGTGTGTGTGTGTGTGTGTGTGTGTGTGTGTGTGAGGGGGGGGGGGGGGGGGCCCGCACCTTCTAAATTGCCCGGGGCCCTTGCTACTCTTATCCACCCCTGGTCACAGCAGTCAGACTATGGAATGCTCTACCCCAATAGGTAACAATGGCAGAAACTATATCAGCATTTATAAAGGAGCTGGATGCTTTTCTCATGATAACCAATGGTATTGGGTTATAAATAATGCAGGGGTGTCGCAAAACAGGTGGAATTGTGCATTACGATGAGTTGTTGGACTTCAGAGACCCCATATATTGTTTATGCACAGGGGCTGTATTCTGTGTTTGTCCACTACTAAAATAATGTAGCGACAGATATTTGTCGGAAAAAGTTGAACTTGATGGGGTTTTTTTCAACCTATTCTACAATATAGCATAAAATCCAACACCCGACACAAATGGAGTTTACTTTTCTCCCACAGGGGGAAACTATTTGACATTATATTTAGATCAAAACCAATGTTGATGGTATGAATATATTTGCTCTGGATTAATCCTAGAACCGATAATTATGACTGGGTGATCATCATATAATTGCTGAGTATAATAAAAGCTGGTGCAGACAGCTGTATTTTCTGTCCGAGTGCGATCCAACAAAACATCTAACCATCCCTATTCTATGGGACCGTGCACATACCTGATTTTTTCGGATTGCACTCGACCATGCAAGTCCGCGGAAATCACCGGACTGCACTCTGATGACATCTGAGTGCAGTCCGATTTTCATGGACTGACAGAATGGAGAAGATGGGCGATATTTTTTTTTTCATCTCCTCCTCATCCAAGAAAATCAGATCATACTGATCTGGTCAGAGTGTGATTAGCATAATCAGCCCGATTCTCTTGGAGAAGAGAAAATACTGTTATGTGACCCTAACCTAACAGACATGCACACTAAACCTATACAGAAACCGATAGTCTCCCCTGCACTTCCCCCAACCCTGGAATGCTGGGATCTCCCACCGAGTAGAGTATGACGTCCTATATCTCCCCTGGGAAAGATCAACACAGCAAGCTGCTTCACCTCTCACACAAAACCCATCTCTAGGGAGCTGTCTCCAAAGAAGTCAAATCACGTGCAGAAACAAATCCAAACAAGCTGGGGGGGGAATAGACAGAAAAGGCCAATCTTGGGCCTTACACGTGTGGGAAATATCAACGGGATGGAGGCACGAAACAAACCAACGAGAAAGCCACTTATGGACCGAAGAAACGGTGACATCCATCAATGTAGCACTGCAGAGACACAAGGTCACGTCGCAAAGGAACACAATTGTAGCAGATCATCAGCAAATTCAGATATTGGTAGTGATATGCCATCAATCATAAACTACTTTTTTTTATGTTTTAGACCATTTAATAATAATAATCTTTATTTATATAGCGCCAACACATTCCGCAGCGCTTTACAATTGAACGTTTCTCAACAAAGCAACTTCTATTAAAAAAAAAACACAAAGAAAACACAAAGCACCATCACCCTATGATCCTTAGCAAGAGTCAGGGTCCATGACACCTGGTCGGGCTTAATCTGCCCAAATTTCAATTTGAGACCCCTGCAGTACATGTAGATGAGCCCGCTCCATGCAGCGCGGATGCCGGCTGTGCGAGCTCCGATTGCAGAGGTTTAACCTCCTAAACGCCACTGTCACAATTAACAACTGCATGTAAGAGGTTGGAAATAGGGTGCGGTGTGTGTAATGAATAAGCCTTAGGGCAGAGTCAGACGGCCGTATAAATCGCAAATACATGAGGCTGTCACGCTGAAGTCGGGAGAGCCGCCGACCGGTCCGTGCACCGCGTTCCAATCTTGCTCCGATATATATGGCCATCTGCTCTGCCTTCACTTACCAATGGAAACCACTCTAAAGGGGTTGCGCACTACTGCACATTGGGGTTTTTTCCTGATTGAATTGGAAAACTGCTGCGTTTTTGAAAACTGCATCATGTCACTTCTTTCAGAGTTTTTGCAGCAGTTTTTTCACCCATTGAAAGCAATGCGTAAGTGCAAAAACGCAGCAAAGATGCAGGTATCAAATTTTGCTGCGCTTTTGGTGCAGAAAACTCAGGAACAACAGGCACTAAACTGTATTTCAGCATGAAAAAAGCAGCAAAAAAATGCAGCAAAAGACGCAGCAAAACCTGCTTTTTTAAGCAGCTTCTGTACTGCCAAGAAAGCAGGTTTTGCCTGCAGAAAGAAAACGCAGAAAAAATGCAACTTGTGAACATAGTCTTAATCTTCCTCGATTCTGCCCCAAACCGTGAGACAAGTTAGTGAAACCTAATAATATTTCCTGGTAATTAGCATCTATCATGATACAAGTTATTTTAGTCGTCAGCGATTTTTTTCCATAGATACGTTTCTTATCAGACTTTTTCATATTTTTTTTCAAGATTCTTTAACTTCTTTGAAAAAAAAATGGCAAAAGAGAATTACAAGTTTTTCAGAGTTCAGAAAACAAAAATTAAGCAGTTCCCCTTGAGAAAAAAAAACAAAAACATGTACTTCCTATACCAGCGCCGATCTCACCGTGGGGTCTCTCATAACATTGATATGCCATGTGAGACCTCCAGCCAATCAGCAGCCACGATTGGGCACATCAATAATGGGCTCTGATTAGCTGCAGAGCTCATGTGGCAAAACAATCTTATGTGAGACCGGGTGCCGACATCGGCCCTGATATACAAGATACATACACATTGTAATTTTTTTTTATTTTACAAGGGGGACTTCTTTTTTTAACGGCTTCGGCTGATCTCAAGCCATGGCGACTTGATGAATGAATGTTCTGTAGGATGATGGATCTTGGGCAGCCTAGATAGGTCCACCAGGGTCTTCTCCGCCGCTATCTTGATTGTATCAGGCCATCAGGTTGCTGGTCTTTCTACTTAATTTAAAAAAAATGGTTGTGCAGCTAATGAACAATCCCTTTAACACCGATCACCATAGGAAAACCAAAGCAGACAATTATCTGATAACAGTTCTTTCTAGTCCACCTGTACATGGACATGACCACGATATTAGCCCGAAGATCGCTAATATTGCTGTCAGGGAGTGGAAATAGCTGACTGGAAGTGGAAATAGCTGACAGGAAGTGGCTATGTCACACAGGAAGTGGCTATGGCTGGCAGGAAGCAGCTATGGCTGACAGGAAGTGGCTATGGCTGACAGGAAGTGGCTATGGCTGGCAGGAAGCGGCTATGGCTGGCAGAAAGTAGCTATGACTGACAGGAAGTGGCAATAGCTGACGGGGAGTGGCTATTTCAGACAGGATGTGGCAATGGCAGACAGGAAGTGGCAATAGCTGACAGGAAGTGGCAATGACATACAGGAAGTCGCAATGGCTGACAGGAAGTGGCAATGACTGACAGAAAGTGGCAATGGCTGACAGGAAGTGGCTATTGCTGGCAGGAAGAAGCTATGGCAGACAGGAAGTGGCTATGGATGACAGGAAGTGGCTATGGTAGACAGGAAGTGGCTATGGCAGACAGGAAGTGGCTGTGGCAGACAGGAAGTGGCTGTGGCAGACAGGAAGTGGCTATGGCAGACAGGAAGTGGCTGTGGCTGGCAGGAAGTGGCTATGGCTGGCAGGAAGTGGCAATGGCTGACAGGAAGAGGATATGGCTGGCAGGAAGTGGCTATTTCAGACTGGAAGTGGCTATGGCAGACTGGAAGTGGCTATGTCAGACAGGAAGTGGCAATGGCTGACAGGAAGTGGCAACAGCTGACAGGAAGTGGCAATGGCTAAGAGGAAGTGGCAACGGCTGACCAGAAGTGGCTATGGCTGACCGGAGGTGGCTATGGCTGACCGGAGGTGGCTATGGCTGGCAGGAAGTGGCTATGGCTGGCAGGAAGTGGCTATGGCTGACAGGAAGTGGCAATGGCTGACAGGAAATGAATATGGCTGTCAGGAAGTGGCTATGGCTGTCAGGAAGTGGCTATGGCTGTCAGGAAGTGGCTATGGCTGACAGGAAGTGGCAATGGCTGACAGGAAGTGGCTATGATTGACAGGAAGTGGCTATGGCTGACAGGAATTGGCTATGGCAGACCAGAAATGGCTATGGCAGACAGGAGGTGGCTATGGCAGACAGGAAGTGGCAATGACAGACAGGAAATGGCTACTGCTTGTTCCTTGAGTCATATAGAGCATAGACATCTCACAAACTGGAAGGAAAAGACTACAGAAAGTATCTGGATTTTTCAGTTTGGACTCGGTCATACTTTACTACGCCATGACTGCATGGTGCGCACATTCCCATCACGATACGCTCTCTGTTACCCTCCTACGAGGTTCACGTGAGACATAAAATAATATTTCGCCATTACTCACACTTCCTATAGCTCGTTGTCTGTTTGCTTTCTGTTACTATGTCACGTCGGATCACGATTTCTGCTCAGACTGCAAGCTCTTTGGCCGAATGATCCACTTATATTTCATTTCGCCGTTACTGACAGCTACATTAAATAAGGAGGATAAATAAGGAACCATTTTCCATTCTGACATGGAACAGATGTGGAACGTAAGTGGCCTTTAAAAAAATCCCTACTAATGTGTTTGACTCCCCCGATTCCTTTCACCCACCTGGCTGAAAGGCAGCCCCTGATGGTTTCAGTATGGGATTTGGGGGGTCTTTGAACCCATAGATTAAGGTAATCCGTCTCCGCAGACTACAACTGACCCTGGCTGGCTCGTATTCCTGGCTTCCAAGAAGTGTCTGGCGTTATGTTTTTTTCCCACTGATGCAGGTGGGGGTCTGGGAGGAAGCAGAGGATTCCAGGCGGCTGCTGCTTCTATAGTCCTTGGAACCTGACCCAAAAGCAGCCCTCCCTAACACCAACCCCCTGGGAAGCAGGGAGGAGGTGAGCAAGACTGGGTGGTCAAAGTGCAGAGTCGGGGCAGCTATTACCAAGCACAGGGGAACATGTGCATGGAGCTGTCACTGGTCTGGGAATGTGAGATGTTTCTGCTGTTTGTAGATGGAGATGAAGGGTGGGACTGGATCAGGCGGTTTCAGGGGAGGGGGTCTGGAGGCTGCTCAAGCCACGTTCCCCAAACAGCTGGGGTACTAATAGATGGGGCCTATTCACCCATACACATCTTTTTCGAAATCTAACTGAAGGTGACCCCTTCTTTTTGGCCGGAAAACTGTTAGTCTAAACTTTGTGATTACTTTTCCAATATTTTACCTTAGATACAATAAAAGTTTCAATGCACTGTTTCTAATGATGTCTTAAAGGGAACCTGTCAAGTTCTCCAGCGCCCACCCTTCCAAACCACCACCATATACTTATTGATCCCTTTATATACTTCTTAACAAGCCCCTTTTCATTCCTTGTAGATTTTTGAATATGCCTAAAAGTAACTTTATAACTGATGTTATGCTAATTAGTGAGTGACAAGTCATGAGGGCTTGGCTTTCCCCTGACTAATTATCCCACTAACTATATTTTCATGATTTGCAATTTTGTTTTATATTTTCATGATTTGCAAGAGCAGTGTCACCGCCGGCTCTTTGAAAGTCTCCGTCTCCCTGCGCAGTAAGCTGAGTGTACGATCCCTGGTTTCATCAACGCTCTGCGTACGCCCTGGGAGGCGGCTGTAGTGCAGGACGCAGCTAGCCGCGAGCAGTGTCGGACTGGGGCGCCCAGGATCCACCAGTAACCAGCTCCAGGGCCCCACTTTTCAACTACATGCAAATGTGACATTATCCTTGTAACGGGTCCGGATGGTGGAATCTCTGTGCCGAGGTGCAAGGAGGGACCCAGAGGGGCGTGACTAAGTATCAACCCGAACTGACCCTGGTCGGACGGCAGCAAACGACACCGTGACCAGGGAGGATCCGGGCCGAGGGACCAGGTGCTACTCTGGGGACGAAACTTGTAAGAGAGCAGGTGACTCCCACGGGTCAGATGGCTGGGACTGACCAGTATGACGGATGGACACGGCAAGCAGGCAGAAGTCTCTGGTAGCTGACAGGTGGTCACGGTACGTGACAGCAGAGCAGGTAGTAGTCTCTAGGGTTACCAGGCAGGTGGTCACAGCAAGTGACGGGAGAGCCTCCAGGCAGGCTGGCAGGAACAGGAGGGCGCTCCCAGGTGAGCGGGCAGACCGACAAGGCAGGTAACAGGCAGGTAACTGGTGAGCGCTCCCAGGTGAGCGGGCTGACGGACTCTGTAGGTAACAGACGATTGCTCCCAGGTGAGCGGACTGACAGACTGGGCAGGTAACAGGCGGATGCTCCCAGGTGAGCAGACTGGCAGACAGGGCAGGTAACAGGTGAGCGCTCCAGGTGAGCAGGCTGGCAGGCTCGGCAGGAGACATGCAGATAACGGGCTGGCAGGCAGGACGAGGAGTCAGGCGAGCAGCGGGACCTGAGGGCTGAAGCAGAGATCAGAACTGTGCAACAACTTTGCTCGGGCACCTCCATTTTGGAGGAGGTGCCCTATATATGGGAGGACCCTCGGCTATTGGCCGGGGTCTCCTTAGGACGGCGCGCATGGCCCCTTTAAGAGGGGGGGAGCACGCGCGCGCCCTAAGCACAGTGCCCGGGGGACTGCGCGCGCAGACAGCAGGCTGAGAAGGAGGGGAGCGTGGTGAGTGGGACGGCGTCTCTGCCCTGCAGGAGGCAGAGACGCCGAAGCTACAAGGCTGCGCGCTGACAGAAGGCTGGGAAGGAGAGCGGGGAGCGAGGAGGTGAGAGGGACAGCGTCTCTGCCTGGAAGAAGGCAGAGACGCCGATGCTACAATCCTCAATCACAAATTTATATAACAATGAACTGGGTAGATAGTCAAATGAATAATATGCTGCCTTTGTCTGGTGGTGGCCCATCGGAGGATTCTCCTGTGGGCCAGTCCAATCCTGGCCGCGAGATTTGCAAAGAGCCGGCGGTAATGGCTGGCTGAGTCCAGCATCACAGCTCCCTCCTTTGGTATTTCCTGCGCGACAATGAAGTTGGGGAGCGATGGGTCATTTCAAAGCCCCGTACTCGGAATCGGTGCAGGTCCCAACAGTTGGACCTTCACCACTAAGTTATCATCGATCCTTTTAATGATGCGAAATGCGTCACTTTACTAATTATTTCTATTTATTAAAAGAATGTTTTTAAAGTATCTTAACTAGAATTACTGAATTTTATTTTATTAAAGGAATAGTCCTTGACCTTGATTTATTTTTTACTTTATGCATTACATTAAAAACAATTACATGTTTAATGCCCTCCAGCACCATGCTCCATTGGTCCCAAGTGATCTGTTTACCTCCCTGTAGTCATGATGTCACGAACATCTATGTGCCTGCTTTAGCCAATCACTGGCCTCATGCCATACATGATAACATAACCTCTGAGGCTAGTGATTGGCTGCAGCAGCTACATGGATGTGACGCGCCCCTGGGCCTGTGTCGCGCTGCGTTGCGCACGCGGGAGCTTACCCGGAGCCGGATCTCTTGAGGGTTGTAGTCTCGTGGCGGTGACCCGGTCCGTGCCCAGGGAGTCAAACTGAGCGGCGATGTAACAGCGGTAGATGTAGGACGACTACGCCACCCGTTGAATGCAGCTATGGAGCTGCCGCTGCAGGACAGTTCGCTGAGGCCGGTGGATGGATGGTGCAGCGTAGATGGTATAACCCCCAACGGGAGGGGTATGGCCTCAGGGCAGCAGATGTGGATGATGGGGGTAGCAGGAACCACTCAGAGACGGTGCGGTGTAATTCAGGGTCTTTACTGGTAACAACGATAGACCCTCCCGGAGTACTTGCTAGTGAACGGGGCCTGGTCAGTCCTTGAGCAGATGGGATCTCCCCTGGCCAGGCGGAGTTGTAGGCCTCCCAAACTGACTGTACTCTTCTGGCTACCTTGCTAGAAGCGGATATAAGTAGCCCACGTCCCTGAGTGTACCGTGTGGTGCTCACCCGTATGGCCGGTGACTCGGGGCCTTCTAATGGCTTCCGCTCCACGATGGCGGTGCTGGTCCCACGCGTGTGACCGTGCCTTCGGGTTTCTGGGCCTGAGGACCTGAAATCCCCTGCCTGACGGATTCTGCTGCTGGGTAGGAGTTAGTCCCCACAGCCTCGGACTCCGGGTCCGGTAAGAAATCTTCTCAGTCAGGGCGAGCTCTGCAGCTGCCAGCCCCTGACTCCTTGTAGTACTGCTTCTGCTGTTTCTTGTCTCTACTCTCCTTGACTCCAGGCTCAGGCCCCTGGACAGGGCCTGCCTGTGGAGCAGAGCCCATAGAGCAGCTCTGCTCCCTGTCTTCTCCTCTCAGAACTCCCTACCCTGCCTCAGCCCCAGGTTTATATAGGGGAAGTCCTTCCCCTCCCAAGACTGGGCAGGAGGTGTGGCATGCACAGGATCCCTGACCAAAGGACCTCCCACCTGCTCTCAGACGTAATATCTCTATCACTGTGGCAACCAGACCCCTGGGGTGTCACATTCCCCCCTAGTGAAATTTAGTACTCCGGGACTAAACATATTTTTTTAGAAAAACATAACAAGGTATAACAATAACAATACAATAAGAAAAACACATAAGATGGTTACGGCGTGTCCGCAACCGGGTGCAGTTTTGAAAAGCAAGGTGTCCATTTCACCAAAACAGGGAGACGTAACCAGGTAGGGGTCTGTCCTACCCCGAGTCCTTAACAGTCTTTTAGTCCATCCTGGGTTACGCTCCACTAACTGTACAAAGGATTCCCGGTAAATTCACCAAGGACTCCTATAAATAACTGGAAACACATAATATTTACAAGATATGGCCGCTCTCAGTCTTCGGCCAGTGGGGATAAGGATTGGCTGCTCACAGTCCTCAGCCTGTGGGGAGATGGGATGGCTGCTCACAGTCCTCAGCCTGGTTAAGGATAGGGGACACACGGGAACAGTTCACACTTGTCCCAACGGGGACCATATTTTAATTAGCAACACAAGTACCCCTACGGGTAACTATGTACAGTTCCACTTTACCGTACTTCAGTAACGGCATCCTCCTGCTCCTTCTTGTGTGTAGGCTTCAGACCCGTCCGGGTCCTCTTGGCCTTCCTCGTATTGGTAGTACTGCAGCTCCTCCTCAGTCAGACGGTGTACATGGAGGGCGTACAGTCCTTTGGCACCCTTATGCCGGGTGAAGGTAACCACATCACCCGGATAGAGATCACGTCCGCGGTGCCCGTCCGGGCTGGCATGTTGTGCGAAAAGATCTGCGCCCAGGGGTGGCACTGTGGAGGTTGAGGGCGCCGTAGGGGCGGCAGCGCCCGGGGGTACTCGGCCTTGCGACCAGGCCGGGGGTGCTTTGGAAGTAGAGGGCACTGTTGGAACAGCGGCGCCCTGGTTCACTAGGCCTTGCGACCGGGCCTGGAGAGGGTCGCCGTTGATGACGCCCGGGGTCAGAGAGTGCGACTTTGGGCCTGGGCGCGGGCTGGTGGTGGCGGTGCCCAGGGCTGGAGGGCTCGGCCGCAGGGCTTGTTGCGGGGGCTGGAGCAGGTCGGTGTTCGCAGCGCCCGGGGTCAGCGGCTCCACCAGGGGGCCCGGGAGCAGGCTGACGCTGGCAGCGTCCGGGACAGGGAGACTCCTCTTACCTGCTCCCGCGACCGCTCCTGCGTCACGCGTCTTCTCCTGGTGCTGGTCGGGGCCCGCGACGGCTGGGGCGCTGCCGATGCTGGGCAGCTTAGTCTGCTGCCGGTTCGCCATCTTGCTGTCCGTTCCTGGTGTCCTCCTCCCCCCTAGTGGACCGTGGCCTACCTTGCGATGATCCTCTTCCGTAGGCCGCGGCTCCGCAGTGGATCGTCAGGGTTGAGGACCTTCCGTCGCGCTCCTGTGACGTCGGCGTCTGCTGGGCTCCTTCCAGGACCTTACGCAACGTCCGGACGTGAGGCGGGGCTTCAGTTCTCGCGCGCTTTCGGAGTCCACGCCCCTCTTCTTCCCGCGCGGCATCCTCAAGATGGTGTCAAATGGCGGGAAAACTCCACGGATGGCGGGAAGAAGGCAGAAGATGGCGCCGGATGGCGGGAAACTTCACCGATGGCGGGAAGAAGGCTGAAGATGGCACCGGATGGCGGGAATCTTCACCACAGGTAAGTTTGAAAAGTCTCTTTTTCAGGCACGCAGTACCCGGTGGTTGCGGGCACGAAATCCTGCCGACTACGCCAAAGTTGACGCGCCCCTGGGCCTGTCTCGCGCTGCGTTGCGCACGCGGGAGCTTACCCGGAGCCGGATCTCTTGAGGGTTGTAGTCTCGTGGCGGTGACCCGGTCCGTGCCCAGGGAGTCAAACTGAGCGGCGATGTAACAGCGGTAGATGTAGGACGACTACGCCACCCGTTGAATGCAGCTATGGAGCTGCCGCTGCAGGACAGTCCGCTGAGGCCGGTGGATGGATGGTGCAGCGTAGATGGTATAACCCCCAACGGGAGGGGTATGGCCTCAGGGCAGCAGATGTGGATGATGGGGGTAGCAGGAACCACTCAGAGACGGTGCGGTGTAATTCAGGGTCTTTACTGGTAACAACGATAGACCCTCCCGGAGTACTTGCTAGTGAACGGGGCCTGGTCAGTCCTTGAGCAGATGGGATCTCCCCTGGCCAGGCGGAGTTGTAGGCCTCCCAAACTGACTGTACTCTTCTGGCTACCTTGCTAGAAGCGGATATAAGTAGCCCACGTCCCTGAGTGTACCGTGTGGTGCTCACCCGTATGGCCGGTGACTCGGGGCCTTCTAATGGCTTCCGCTCCACGATGGCGGTGCTGGTCCCACGCGTGTGACCGTGCCTTCGGGTTTCTGGGCCTGAGGACCTGAAATCCCCTGCCTGACGGATTCTGCTGCTGGGTAGGAGTTAGTCCCCACAGCCTCGGACTCCGGGTCCGGTAAGAAATCTTCTCAGTCAGGGCGAGCTCTGCAGCTGCCAGCCCCTGACTCCTTGTAGTACTGCTTCTGCTGTTTCTTGTCTCTACTCTCCTTGACTCCAGGCTCAGGCCCCTGGACAGGGCCTGCCTGTGGAGCAGAGCCCATAGAGCAGCTCTGCTCCCTGTCTTCTCCTCTCAGAACTCCCTACCCTGCCTCAGCCCCAGGTTTATATAGGGGAAGTCCTTCCCCTCCCAAGACTGGGCAGGAGGTGTGGCATGCACAGGATCCCTGACCAAAGGACCTCCCACCTGCTCTCAGACGTAATATCTCTATCACTGTGGCAACCAGACCCCTGGGGTGTCACAGATGTACGTGACATCATCACTACAGAAGAATAGAGGGGACCACCCTGGAGCTTCCTAGATGGTTTGAAGACCTCGTCATGAAAAAAATAAGAAAAGTGACAAGTAATTTCTTTAATGCGGATTCTTTATGGAATTCGCTCCAAATTTGATATCGTCAAATGGGAAGTCTTCGAAAAAAAACAAAACATTTTAGTGCATTGTCTCAAACTGGGCTACATTGAGGCCATGAGAAGTAATACTTTTGGAAGGCCACCCTCTACAGAACAGAGCTCGTACTGTGTAGAAATTGCTGTCAATAAGGTGTAATAGGGAATTTATGATCATCCCATAAGTAATACCGCCAAGTGATTGCTCCAAAGTCATCTCCACATGATGTTGTCTTTAGCGTTAATTTGGGAGTTTATAACTGGTTCTGATTATTCCCTGATACTCCAGAGGGGTCTGTCTGACCCTCTTAGTGTTTTTTCTTGTCCCCCAGTGAAAACTTGCAGACACCTAGTTTCATTTTCTGCCTCTTAAACTTAGAGAAACTTCCTGCTTTTAATGGTTTCAAGTGGCAGGGAAGTGCTGACATGTGAGTTATCTCAGTTTAGATGACTGTCCGAGGGGGTTCACCAAGGGCCAACGCATTACTACTGATAGCATGGCTTACCTTGCCCCTATTGGCATTTTAAAACTTAAGCATTAATAAGTCGTCTTCAGATACGTTCACATGTATCTTTTTATGAAGTTTGGCAGCATACCGATGTTAAATTGTAGATTTTAGGGCATGCCAATTATTTTAACCAAAATACTGGAAGAGGTGCAGAGTTCATCTATACTTAAGAGGGCGGAAAAACTCTGCACCAGTAAAAAATGCAGCAAAAACACGTGTTTTTTCTGCCAAGAGATGCAGAAATAATGCAGAAATTTCTGCACCAAATACTTAACGTGTGAAAATACCCTAGGGGTTCAACAGAAGTTTTTATCGGTATCTCCAAGAGTAGGTGCTGTACTTCAAACGTTGCATAGAATACAATTTTGTAATCTCGGGTTTTGATGGCGCCCATGTACTCATGTCGCCCACTAACACTCTCCAGAACAGTTTTAACAAGCTTCTGTCTAGCCAACTCCTCCACTGGACTCTACAGTCTTCCTCTCTGCTCTCTCAGCTTCTAGCAGAGCTTCACTGCACCCAATGAATGCACCCAACTGGGCCAGCTTCTAGATATTGTGAACCCTTCCACTATCTGTTCCTTAGGTCTTTCTCCAGCATCAGAGGTTCCCTATCTCTACCCATTGGTTGTGACACCCTCCTACTCCATCATCAGAGGTTCCCTACCTCTACCCAATGGTTGTGGCACCCTCCTACCCTGGCATCAGAAGTTCCTCATCTCTACCCAATTGTTGTGATACCCTCCTACTCCATCATCAGAGGTTCCCTTCCTTTACTCAATGGTTGTGACACCCTCTTACTCAATCATCAGAGGTTCCCTATCTCTACCCAATGGTTGTGACACCCTCCTACTCCATCATCAGAGGTTTCCTACCTCTACCCAATGGTTGTGACACCCTCCTACTCCATCATCAGTGGTTCTCTATCTCTACCCAATGGTTGTGACACCCTCCTACTCCATCATCAGAGGTTCCCTATCTCTACCCAATGGTAGTGACACCCTCCTACTCCGGCATCAGCGGTTCCCTACCTCTACCCAATGGTTATGACACCCTCCTACTCCATCATCAGTGGTTCTCTATCTCTACCCAATGGTTGTGACACCCTCCTACTCCATCATCAGAGGTTCCCTATCTCTACTCAATGGTTGTGACACCCTCATACTGCTTCATCAGAGGTTCCCTACCTCTACCCAATGGTTGTGACACCCTCTTACCCCATCATCAGAGGTTCTCTACCTCTACCCAATGGTAGTGACACCCTCCTTCTCCGGCATCAGAGGTTCCCTACCTCTACCCAATTGTTGTGACACCGTCCTACTCCATCATCAGAGGTTCCCTATCTCTACCCAATGGTTGTGACACCCTCCTACCCTGGCATCAGAGGTTCCCTATCTCTACCCAATGGTTGAGACACCCTCCTATTTTGGCATCAGAGGTTCCCTATCTCTACTCAGTGGTTTTGACACCCTCCTACCCTGGCATCAGAGGTTCCCTATCTCTACCCAATGGTTGTGACACCCTCCTACTCCGGCATCAGAGGTTCCCTATCTCTACCCAATGGTTGTGACACCCTCCTACTCCAGCATCAGAGGTTCCCTATCTCTACCCAGTGGTTTTGACACCCTCCTACTGTTCCTTTCATGCAGCGACCTCTTGTTTTGGTCACACACACACACACACACACACACACACACACACACTGGTCTACAGGCAACCATTCTTCTTCTGTAGCTGTACTTTGCTACGTTCAATCTTTTTCTCTGTGGCGCTTGCACTGTATGAGCAACACCCAAGACAGCCACGGATCAAACTCTGCTTCAGTTTTATTGCAAAGATGGCGCCTCGAGTCCCCTGGTATATGTCACAGCCTTTTTCCACCTTTAAAACGCCTTCCGACCACAAATGGCAGGAAAACCCAGATTTCAATAACCCCGCCATCTCACATGTATTGTCTAGACAAGATGCAATTGCCATCAGGAATCCTGCACCCAGGAGTTAACATGTGTCACTAATTATTCCAGGATCATTCCAAAAATTCTCCCCATAGTCACCAGCTGAGCGCCCTCCCTGCACGCCACGACACTATCTCCACTCCCCTCCCATATTCTCACACACACATAAGGGCAATAAAATATAAGAATAAATGTGCTGTGCAAACCAAAAGGGGCGACGCATCCAACAAAGACCAGCACCAACATGGAGAAACAACATAAACGTGCACATTTCTTGTCTAGGCGATTCGGTGACATGTAAGAGGGTGGAAGACTCGTTTTTCCTGAAATGAAAATTCAAAAACAACAGTGAAACAATAGTGATAAAACCCCAATGGCCACTGGTGGATCCTCCGAAGCTGGGAGAAATGTAAAATACTATTTTTCTGCTGTATTTTTCGATAATTTTTACTAATTATATTCATGTCATTGTTGCTTGAAGTCATCCTTTGAGTAAATGTGCTAAAAGTTTCTTGTTTTATTTATTTAATTTTTTGTTGTTTTATTAAATCAAAATTATTTGTTTGCAACAATTTTATATTTTTTCAATACAATTCAAAATTATCTACCGTGACGTTATTGTGCAAAACACAACGTAGTAAATTCTGATTTCTTTCAATACACATGAAATTATGCCCTCTTGTGTTCAAAGGAAAGCGCTAAAAACTTCTGCTTTTCTTGAACTGTAGTTTTCATATGGACCGTCTATAGGTTTGCATTAATTTATACATTTGTACCTTTAAACTCTTTCTTTGCTACTGAACGATCACTTATTAATGGTCCCTGGGTGCTGCATAAATTAATAGAAAAATTATATATCCCCCAACCTGGATTAGAGGGATTTGTGAAGGCTCCAGCTGATCAGAGGCCTTCGATTGGCTGCAGTGGTCACATTACATCATTTACATCACAAGTCCAGTAGGGGACAGAGGGCTAAGAGCAGAGGGACACCGCTCAGCGGTGCAGGAGGTAAGTATCGATTTTTTTTTTTCATTTATGCAACACACTGGGGTCATTATTCAAGGAGTATCCAGTAGTGGACCTCACCCTTTAAACGGTTTAGCTTATGAGCACAATCCCTTTTTGGATGCCCAATTAGGATTGGAGTAAGGGACCCCCTCTGTAGTCCAAATACTCTTATTTTCTATAGCCAGAATAAAGAACTAATAAAAGGAAGAATCTGGAGACGCTTGTAGAAAGACAGACTTTCATCCAATTGACCGCCATGTAATGCCACATCATCTCTGCAGAGGCCGTTTTAAGGAAAATATCTGACGGGGTGAAGCTTCTACCTGATGCCGGAAAAGAGACCCGTGATGATCCGCTAATTGCTGTAGGGACCATATTTTGAAAAGGGTCGTTTCTGATTTTCCAGATATGAAGTTCGGGCTGAATAGCTGAGGTCCCATCAATAGGATCACAATAGTGGCTAAAAACCCTAATTCTCCATCTTGGCGGATTATATGCTGAAGTCTTGAGAAGTCATTCCCATAACTTTTAGGCTACCACTTCCCATCAGTGACATTATGGGGATGTCCGCAAAGTCTATAATACCCACTCACCATAGTGTACCAGTAACACATATGCCGGCGCCCCTGCATGGTTCCCCTTCCTTCTCAATGCAAGAACTCCAACATACTCACCTCCCCGGCTGCCTGGCATGGTCCCTGGCGTGCTTCCTGCCTCCTGTCTGCCTCATCTGTGTACTTCCTGGTGGCGCACCTGCAAGATGGCCCCCAGCCAATAGCTTGGAGGCATCTTGAATAAAAGGCACCCTCTCCATTAGGGAGCTCCCTGATCAACCCCTATAGTTCTTGTAGTTTGTGCAAGTGGTCCCATGTCCTAGAATCCTGTGTAGTTTGAACCCGAACCCCTGGTCCTTGTGCGGCCAGGTTCTGAACTCGAACCCCTGGTCCTTGTGCGGCCAGGTTCTGAACTCGAACACCTGATCCTTGTGCTGCCGGGTCCAGAACTCTGTAGCCGCCCCGGTGGTCCCTGAACCCAGAAACCTAATTGGTGTCCCCTGAAGTCTGAAACCGCTCCAGCAGTGCCTTAGCCAGTACCTGAGATCTTTGTGTCTGAACGCGTACCTATCCCTGCATTCCACGCTGCCCCTACCAGTCTCTGAATCCTGTCCTGTCTGTAAATTCGTGTCGGTGTCCGTTCTGCCCTGGGATCCAGAACTAGTGCAGTCTGAACTAAGTCCGTATCCTGTTCTGCCAAGTTACTCCAATCCCAGTCCGTGTCAGCGTACCTGACCCTTTGGGTCAGCTGCTGCAGTATCGGGGACTGCCTGGGAGTGCTACCTGGTGGCTACCTCCAGCTCAAGCCTGACTCCACTAGGAGCCCCAGTGAACACCAGGTAGCCACTTAGCTACACCCATACTAAATAAGCCAGCCTTGTGGTACAGTGGGTCCACAAACCACATGCGACACCTGCGGGCGTGACACTACATGCCCGGTCAATACGGAAATAGTGGCTCAAAATAAATAAAAATCTACACCCTGGGTCATATGTCTAAAATGATTATGTGTCCATGATAAAGAAGATTTTATATGGTAGGTCAGACTTGAGTAGCAATGTGATGTGAAGAAGAATGCCACCCCACCGGTGCAGGACCCCAGTAACAGACCCCCAGCGCGCAGCTCTCCACATGATGTCATGGTCCGGGCACGCAGCTTGCTCTGTCTCAGTCTGGATCCGGTCCCACATTACACACAAGAATGTGATTATTCCCTGCACGGCCTTATTAGCACCTTCAGAGAGTGACCTGTGCCTGAAGGCTTCTCTGCTTTCATGTGAAGGGGTTAATGGTTCCCAGATGTAATTTGACAGACCACACAAATCCCATCACTCAGCACCTTGCATGCATTTACATTAGACGTGTGCGTGGTTGTGCGCCTCCCGCTACTCCACATCATGGGCAGGGATGACGCGGTATATCATGGGCACACGTTTGCGCTTGGTGCAAGTTTACCTTATGTGAATACGAATACACTTTTCCTATTGCACAGGTGGATTTTTGGGTGAACTGAATGCAGTGTATATATACGGACATTAATGGGGTTGTCCCATCTCTTTTTTTTCGCAGGGGAAAAAAAAATGGTTTTGACGCAAGCATTTTTCCCATTCATTTGAGTGGTTGGAAAAAAGACATCAGTTCACCAAAGTGTTGCAAAAAAAATAGCCATGGATTCAGAGTATGTCCGATGCACGGGTCTTCAGGACCGGTATCCAAAAGAGCAAAAATGGAGGAACGTAATCTGGCACTGGAACTAAGAAAAATTCTAGTGTTTATTCAAAATGCGTAAAAATACATGGTATAAAACCAACAAGGAGCTCAGGACATGACGCGTTTCTGACCATACTTAAATAAGCAGCAAGGGCATGAGATTTCAGAAATCTGGTACAGTAAAACAGAATAAAAAAGGGTCAAAGACGCTCCAGGTTTGTTGAGTCCCAGTGCGTTCTTGGGTACAGCAGCTCAGCTCCCATTCACTTCAATAGAGCGGACTTCAGACACAATCTATGAGCAATAATAAATAATAATTATATACGGATTTTCCAAAAATTTATAGAACTGATCAACGGCTAAATGCTCTTTAAAGCTCATGTCATGATAATTTATTCCAGGGATGATTGGATATGATGTAGCCGGTAGAGGCTTGATGTTACTTTTACTCTTGACACCTCTATGTGCCGATCACAATAGCAGGTGGTGCACGTTGTACATCAAGAGAACAATGCTCCTTGTACCTGATCAGGGCGTGAGAGAGGAGACGTGAGGATTCGGCTGCTGTAATCTGCTCTGATCACTGACGTAGGTTTGTTACTTCACTGATCCTGACAAGTCGGCTATTGTTAGATTCTTATTGTCAAACGATGCACAAGATAAAAAGCCGGTAGAACCGGACTCGGAGTCTGACCCCCCCGACGAAAAACTCAAAAAAAGTCTTAGCGCACACAGTCTTTTTCAGAGCAGAAACTGAGCAGAACCTGCAAGTTTCAGAGAGTTTCTGCTCCAAAATCTCCTGCAAAAACCTTTGTGGGCACATACCCGGAAACTATTTCCGTTTGTTTCTATCGAACATGAAAAATTAAGAAATCTCACACTAAACCAGTTGAATTGTAATACCTTGCATTGACACCCCGTCCCTAAAAGGCCCATGATCAAAAGTGATCCCCAATCCACCGGATAGGTGAAAATGTCTGATGGAGCCACCACCGCTCACAAGAGCAGGGTCCCAGTGTCCACCGTTTGGACGCCGATCGATTCACAATCTTTATGGAGATAGTGGAGTTTTGAAATCTCATAACAACACTTAAACAATGAAAGGCTTCTTTACAAAAGGGCTAAAAACATCTTTATTATGAGTCATTAAAATAATTAATTATATAGAAACAATATCACAGAGAATCAGCTCAAATGGGGGACACAGGTGCAGAAAAGAAAAAGTGGGTAATATAATGTATTGTACACTGTATATTCCATCTGGGGTCAATTACATAAAGTGCATCATGCAAAAAATAAAGACATAGTGTCAAACTCATATAATTAGAATAGCAAATCAAATGTGGCATCAAAAGCAGCAATACATAATACTGAATGATATAACAGTAAATCACAGTAGCACCTACATGGCATAAACCAAAATATAGAATCATATGGAGACAGAGAATAATGGTAACGTTACCTGAAGTGTACAAGACCAGGGACGATCCACCACACCCGACGCGCGTTTCGTACTGAAATGCTTCGTCCAGGGGTGATCACATTATTTTAATGACTCATAATAAAGATGTTTTTAGCCCTTTATAAAGAAGCCTTTCATTGCTTAAGTGTTCTTGTCAGCTTTATGCTTCATTTTGGCTATACTGGTCGTGGGTTGAGGAATTTTTGGTGTAGTTTTTGTAATCTCATAGACAAATAGCGCTGCTTGGTAGTAGGTAACTAGCATTAGTTGTTAGCGCCCAGGCGAGGTAAGTATATTGTGCCCCCTTAACCAATGATAAGACAAATAATGCCCCCTGAAAAAGTAATGATGCCCATTGAGTGCCCCCTCCAAAAGTATCAATGTAACTTCTCCGCCACCATCTGCAAAAAAGCAAGTTTATACTACTATAATCTGAGCGAGTCCCCTTCTCCCCTGCACGCAGAGCAATGCAGTGGCGTTGTTGCGCCGCCTGCACCGGGATGATGATGTCTTGTGGGCCTGCAGGCAGCAGGTTGGAGAGTGGCGGGGCAGGGAGCCTATGGATTTCTGCTGTACCACAGGATCCAACTGGTCATTGTCATAAAGGCACTCACCTGGAGATCCGGTCACTTGGCCAGAAGTCCCTGGATATGAGCACTGACCCAGATGTTTAGTGCTACTGACACCACTGCTACTTTTTGTGCCCCTAAGAATTTTTCACCCAGAACAATGGCCACTATGCCGGCTTTCCCCATGCACACATGCAGATACCTAAATAACACTGTAAAAAAAAACTAAGATGTCATTACATAGATTTGTGTGCACCCAGTGTGGAATCAGGGGTGCAAAGTCCTGGTGCCCTAGGGTGGAGCTTACAAGGAATTTTCCCATGGGAATACATTAAAGAAAATCTGCCCTAAAAACTGCAGCAAAATTTGGCAGTAAAAAATGAAATGTGTGAAAAAGAATTTCTGAAGAAGAGGTTGTAATTTTCCTTCAGCCAAAAAACTCCCTCTGTCCCACATGAGGCCAGCACTATAAATAATGATGTCATAGCCAAGGGCACTGGAAGGATTTTTCAATGGGGTGGAGGAGCTTCAAAGTAACCCTCTAAATACTATGACTGTGTAAACCAGGCACTGGAGGGTGCCAATCATCATCACTCCTATGTGCCATATGATGTATGAAGTGTTTCCAAGGCCAAATTATAAAGATCAAGAGATTTAATAAGTCTAAAATCTGAGAATTTCATCTTTAAAAGTAATCAGACTGACAGTTAGTTGATGTTTTGCAGTCTCTCTTTTTGACAGCAGGTGGCAGCACAGGACCACACATTGACTTATTGGCTTGAGTAGCTGCCAGGCAGCAATAAACCTAGAATATAAGACTGAAGGAGCATGCGCACTGCGTTGTTATCACTTCCCGATAATCATGCAGTCTAAACAGGCTGCCGGTGACCTAACAAACGACCAAAACGCTCATTCATCGGGTGAAATTATCTTTTATTTTGCACAACAAAAATCATTGTTCTCAGGAGCACATCCTCCTGCTTTTAACATGCTTTTCGTATTAATGTACGGTATTTTTGCAGATGTTTTATCATTGCTATATTAACCCCTTCACGCCACAGTCATAGTGAGCATGTATGGAACAGGCTCAGGAGCTGAGCCCGCACCATACCCTGCAGATGCCCTCTGTAATATACAGCCGGCATCTGCCTGTTACAGCAGTAATAGGAGCGAGTCTTGATTGTTTCTGTTGTTTATCTAAATACTGCTGACAATCACTGACAGCGGCTCCCCCCCCCCCCCCCCTGCAACCCTGAAGGCCCTCATTGTCACTTTCTTGGTACTTCTCTGAAGCTCAGCTTAAAGCCACGTTCACACATTCAGTATTTGGTCAGTATATTTGTAAGCCAAAACCAGGAGTAGAGGAAAAATGCAGAAGTGGTGACGTGTTTCTATTATACTTTTCCTCTGATTGTTCCTCTCCTTATAAACTGTTGTAAAATACTGACCAAATACTGAAAGTGTGAACGTGGCCTTAAGGTGAGCTTCATTGGAGTCCTTGATCTATACTGAATACTGTAATACCATGGTACTGTAGTATATACTAGAATCAATCAGATGATCAATGGTTCAAGTCCCTTAAGGGGACTAAAAAATAAAGTACTCATAAAAATATTCAAAAGACATATAATGTTAATCCCGGCTAGAGACATATCAATATCCATCTCCCCATTAACAGTTATTGAAAAAGTTATTTATATGCAGTGAATTAATCCATACAGCAACCTACATATGAATACGAAGTATCCATTGACCACTCACAAAGGTATATAAAATCAATCATATTTTATTAAACATAGCACACTCCCTTTGAGAAAGCATCAGTGCGAAACGCGCGTCAGGGTGGTCGTGGTGGTCCCTATAGTTTTGTGATAACATTTTGGCTAAGCAATGAATTGACTGAGTTCTGCTTTAATGGATTAGCCTGACTAATAGAGGTCAATTTTAGACTATACATATATAATGTCACTTGACAGCCATTTATTGTGAGCTGGGCAGACATTGTAGTTATATTTTAAGTCTTACCTGACCTACTACCACTTCCTTTTTCTTTACTTGACTATCCTCTTTGTTGAATCCTCATACACGTATCACTTTTTTGTATGATGCATGTTTTTATATATGTTTAATAAAATATAATTGATTTTATATACCTTTGTGAGTGGTCAATGGATACTTCGTATTCATATGTAGGTTGCTAAAAAAAAAAATAAAGTAGTATTAAAAAAAAAGTTTTAAAAAATATTTTTACAAATTTCTAAAATTTTTAGTTCACTATTAAAATATAAAAAAAAATGTTGTACTGACCTAGAGAATAATGTTGCCAGGTCATTTTATTGCACAAGTAAAACGAACAATGGTGAAATTGCAATTTTTTCACAACTTCACCCCACTTGGAATTTCTTTTTCCCTTTTCACAGTGCATCATATAGTAAAATGAATGACGTCCTTCAAAACTACAACTTATTTTGCAAAGAACAAGCCTCCATATGGCTATGTAGAAAAAGTAAAAAAAAAAGTTATTACTCAAATTAGGTTAATGTACAGGTATTTTTAGAAATTAGTGTAAGGAGGTAATTAATGTGGTCAATTGATATGGGGGAATCCTTATAGAGGTGATGGTTTATATAATCATGTGAACTGTAAGCACGCCCAGCTTCCGCCCAAGAAGAAGCCAACAGGCGAAACCCAGTGTTGGGTAGAAGCTGGTATGCCACCCGTTTGACATACTTTTTACGCGTCTTTAACTAATTTATTCTTGTAAATATAATACAAGAAAACTCTATGCTCTATGTCTGGTTTTTCTTTATGTGAAACTCGTGACTATATTATTTGAGCTAATCGCTTGCGGAACCACTGGTCTCAGCAGGACTAATTGCAATTAGATGAATACACCAATACAGTAATTGTGATGAGGATTCTGGATGATGTGGATTCTGCTCTAAACATCGTTGATGCAGTGAATTTGTATTTTATCAATTCATTGCAACTGGGTTTCATTAAATATTTTGCACCATTTGGCTTGTTTAAGCTCTTTGTTTCCATACAAAGCCCTGTATTCAGAATGAGTTAACTGAGAATCCCTCAGTGAGCTCACTCCGATAGGCAGTTTTCTAATTGTAACTTATCCACCATTTTCAGAAAAAGATAGATAAAAGAAGCTCCTCCATCAGAAACAGCTGACTGACTGATTCTAAGTTAACTCTTTTTGCAAAAAGCAATGTACAGGGAAACTATGAGCCTGTAAATTTCAAATGGTGCAACAATTTTTTGGATAAAACCCAAAAGAAAAAAATATGTTGGACCAAAATATATGTATTTAAGTAAAAAAAAAATTGTGAACACTTAAGGCTTACCTATAAATATGTGCCATAAGTTACCTTTAAGGACTTGTTCAGATGAGCATTGTGTTGACCTATATGCTGCACCCTGACAGCACACGGACCAACTAAAGCCAATGTGCTAGTACACATGGGTGTTTTTCCACATAGGCCGATGTTAAAAAAAATTGCAGCATGCTCCATTCTGGTCCATTATAAAGCCTAAAATCAGAGCCTGCAACCAGTGCAGGACTGAGTGGGCAAAGGCCCACCAGTAACATTGATCCTTGGGACCCACTCTTCAGCTACATGCAAAAATAACCTGACCCTAGTACACAAATGTACTTTTGCTTCTAAGTAATATTATCTTGGCTAGCTTGTTTAATGAATGATGAGATGATACCTTTTTCTACAAATTGTGAATCAAATGTAAAAGTACTATCTATCATTCCTGCACAGGAGCGGCCTACCAGAGGATTCTCCTGCTTTCCTATGTGCCAGTCCGAGCCTGCCTGCAACAGAAGGAACAACTGGTCCATTTTCTGATATAGCTGTTTAAACCTTTCCTTAAGGGAAAGTGCAGGTGCAATGCAAACAGCTGTAGCCCAGCTCACCATGATTGAGGCCTTCAAGGATTCTCAGCACAGAAGCGCCACTGCTGCCCCTTGTGGTCAAAGACAGCATAACTAATAGAGGCTTTTCCAGCCAATTCTTTATTAAAATACTTCAAAAACTTTTATTTCATATCTTAAAACTTGGCACTCATAATAAATCTAAGCATGATGTAGTTCCCTATACGTTTTACACTAAGGCCACAGCCCCACTATCGGTATTCGGTCAGTATTTTTTCTCAGGAGTGGGAGCCAAAACCAGGAGTGGGTGATAAATGCAGAAATGGTGACTTGTTTCTATTATAACTTTTCTCTGATTGTTCCTCACCTGGTTTTGTCTTCCACTCCTGAGAAAAAATACTGACCGAATACTGACCAAATACTGATAGTGGGGCCATGGCCTTAAAAAAAAGTGCTTAATCGTGGATATTTTTTTTTTAGTCTGAAATACATCGTAGACTTCATCATGCTTGGAGTTATTGTGAGCGCTAATTTTTACTATATGGAATAAAAGTTTTTGAAAATATTTAAATTAACAATTGGCTGAAAAAACGTCTGTTTGTTATAAAGGCAGGAGCAGCCCTGAAGTATTTGCATGTGAAGACTAGGGATGAGAGGAATCAGGGAAGTTCGGGTTCTACCGAACTTTCGGGTCCTAGAACTGTACCCGAACTTGAACCTGAACTCAAACCCCATAGAAATCAATGGGGATCCGAACTTTGGAGCTGGAAATTTCTCTCTCTCTGTCTGAAGTCCGTGATCAGATTTCAGCACCGGCGAACTCGGAATTTACAATTCGGTTTCGTTCACCTCTAGTCAAGACCGCAGGTTTATAAGATTTTTTGGATGTGACATTTTTTGGCTTTTATACAATTAGTCTTCTTTCAATATGAAAAATATGCATTCCTTCGATTTGGAGTAACATCTTTTCCGCTGCTTTGCGAGATGATTAAAAGTTTTTGCAAAGTTTACTTTTACTTTGCAGTGGATCTTTAAATGTAGCAGCCCACTCCTCGTCGGCTCCATCTCATAACTTGTAAGTTGCTGGTGTGAGCACTGTCCATGGTCACTATTTATAGATGTGCATTCACCAAGTGTTTGGGTCCCGTGCTTCCTAGCAGGAGCCGGGCCCTATTTTCAGCACCTGCATAGACATGACTGTCATGACAGGTAGCCCTGTGTGTCCAGCTGCACGTAGCCTGCCGGGCTGCTAAAGACACTTCCAAAAGGGGCTCCTTTGCTTCATGTGCCCGACTACAAGGTAAGAAGCAGCCGTTGTGTTGTCTTCGGACTTATGTAACATTAGAACATGTTTTTAGATTTGCTGATTGACATTGGCGACGGGGGGGAAATTAAGAAGTAAAGTTTGAGTCTGTTGTTCTAGCAGGAACATACTGAAAAAGGACCATTATAATGATGTCAAAACTTTTAATGTTTCTTAATTTTACAAGACAGCAGAAGTCGAGGGGGAAAATAATCCAAAAATGAATTTGGGTGTAGTAGTTTCCCTTTACATTCTGTAAAAGGAAGACGAGTCAAACATTGGTGACCAGGAACATATACCATAAGAGTGCGATATATCTGGCGTCTATTAGTTGTGACAGCGCTTAATCTGCAGAAAACTTACGCTTTAAGAAGCCCTTGAGATATTTGAAGGTCATTTTGCAAAAACTTGAACTCCGCAACATCTTTTCATCATGGGATTTGATACAAATGCTTCTTCTACCAAGTGCGATTTTTTTTTTTCTTTTTTTCTACCAAGTCCTATTGATCGACAGGAGCAATCTCTATTAGGGCAATCACGGTGCTGAAATTACCCCTTGCCTGTCAGCTTTCGGAGTGTAATTGTAGCCGTCCAGATTGCAGGACGTGATCGCAGATACACAATAGGCCATTATAGAAAAAAAAAAAAAAGAGTTCGGATCACAGACGATTTTGATGGATTGTAGCTTAAGGCTATAACTATCTGCAAAATGGTATTAGGTGTCTGAATTGTGGTAGGCCATTTAGTTTCCTTTCATAATAACCTTCAGGTGACCTTGCACTTGCCTAGACAGGAGACGTTCTTCCCATGCTCATTGATGAGACATGACATAATGTATGAGAAATGACACACATGAGAAGGCTGCTTTGTTATACAGGTGTTACAGCTGTATATGAGCTGCTGTATGGCAGTGATGCACTGGCTACATTTTTCTGGAAAATTTTACTGCAGAAAATAGTGGCACGGCTGCATAGGTCCTGATACAGCAATAAAAATGATACCTGTTTTGTAGGAATCCGATGTGTCATTGCTGAGAAATCAAGCTGTGAAGTCACTTAATAGCCTGAAAGTGCATTGGGGGCATGTTAAATGTATTGACACGCCCCCAATGCACCTACAGGCAAATTTGCATGTGACTTCAATGCTCGATTTCTGTGGAGACACCACCAACCACACAACTGAGAAACAGATTCCAAGGACTTGTGGAGGACGAAGATGGCACACCTAAGGATGAGGAACTACCAGCAAGCAAGAAAGAAAAGAGCACCCAGAAACACCCAGAAGCGACAAGAAAAAGGACAGCCAAGAAGGGAAGAAGAGTGGTGGTGGTGGGAGACTCACTACTGAGAGGAACAGAAGCAGCTATCTGCAGACCGGACATAACCGCAAGAGAAGTATGCTGCCTCCCAGGGGCGAAGATCAAGGATGTTACCGATAGGATACCGAAGCTCATCAGTTCCAAGGATGTCCACCCATTTCTTCTGATACATGCTGGCACCAATGACACGGCAAAGAAGGACCTACCGACAATCTGCAAGGACTTTGAAGCATTGGGGAAGAAAGTAAAAGAACTGGATGCGCAGGTAGTTTTTTCTTCTATCCTTCCAGTAGACGGGCATGGCGTCAGGAGATGGAACAGGATCCTTGATGTGAACAACTGGCTGAGACGATGGTGCAGACAACAAGGATTTGGATTCCTGGACCACGGTGTGAATTACCTCTATGACGGACTCCTTGCCAGAGACGGACTACACCTCAACAAACCCTGGAAACACACATTCGCCAGGAGACTTGCAACACTCATCAGGAGGGCGTTAAACTAGAAGAAGAGGGGATGGGAAGAAAAACGCCGGACACGAACATGCAACCAGAGAACATACTAATGAAAGATATGAAGTGCGACAAAGAAGGTCCAAGACAAGATACTTGGAAGGGAGGTAAGAAAATTTCTAATACAATCCACAGGGAGAAGATTGGAACAAAACAAAATCGTGTAAACTGCGTGCTAGCAAATGCCAGGAGCCTGACAAACAAGATGGATGAACTGGAAGCAGAAATATCTACAGGTAACTATGACATAGTGGGAATAACCGAGACATGGTTAGATGAAAGCTATGACTGGGCAGTTAACTTACAGGGTTACAGTCTGTTTAGAAGGGATCGAAGAAATCGGAAAGGGGGTGGAGTCTGTCTATATGTAAAGACGTGTCTAAAGCCTACAATACGGGAGGATGTATGGGAGGGAAATGAGGAGGTCGAGTCCTTATGGGTGGAGATACATGGGGCAAAAAACAATAATAAAATTATCATAGGAGTCTGTTATAAACCACCAAATATAGCAGAAGCCACGGAAAGTCTATTAATGAGACAAATAGACGAAGTAGCAAAAAATAACGAGGTGATTATTATGGGGGACTTTAACTACCCCGATATAGACTGGGAAACCGAAAGCTGTAGATCTCAGAAAGGAAACAGGTTTCTGTCAATTATCAAAGACAATTATTTGTCACAACTTGTGCAGGAACCAACTAGAGGGACGGCCCTTTTAGACTTAATATTAACTAACAGGCCAGACAGAATAACTGAGGTGCAGGTCGGGGGGCACCTGGGAAATAGGGACCACAACATTATACAATTCCACATGTGCTTCAGTAGGGTGCCCAGCAAGGGAGTCACAAAAACACTGAACTTCAGGAGGGCAAAGTTTGATCAGCTAAGAGATGCCCTTCACCTTATAGACTGGGATAGTATCTTTAGTAATAGGAGCACGGATAGAAAATGGGAAATTTTCAAAACAGTCCTACATAGTCACTGTAGAAGGTACATACCTTATGGGAATAAAAGGGCTAGGAATAGGAGGAAACCAATGTGGCTAAATAAGGAAGTCAAGAGGGCAATGGAAAACAAAAAAAGGGCTTTCGGTAAACTTAAACAAGAAGGCAGCGAGGAAGCGCTAATATCTTATAGGGAAAAAAACAAAATCTGTAAGAAACAAATAAGAATAGCAAAAGAGGAGACAGAGAGACTAATTGCCAAGGAAAGTAAAACGAATCCCAAACTGTTCTTTAACTATATAAACAGTAAAAGGATTAAAACTGATGGCGTTGGCCCATTGAAAAATAACCTGGGTAAAATCATAGAGGGCGATGAGGGTAAAGCAAACCTACTCAATAGCTTCTTCTCCACTGTTTTCACAAAAGAAAACAATTTATCGGAGGAAATGCAGAGTGATAAAGTAAACCCTCCGCTAAATATCACCCACCTAACCCAGGAGGAAGTTCAGAAACGCCTAAATAATATCAAAATAGACAAGTCACCAGGCCCAGATGGCATACACCCCCGGGTACTAAAAGAATTAAGTAATGTGATAGACAGACCGCTGTATCTTATATTTAAGCACTCTTTATGGACAGGGACTGTCCCACTAGACTGGTGCCAAGCAAATGTGGTACCAATATTCAAAAAGGGGTCTAAAAGTGACCCTGGGAACTATAGACCAGTCAGCTTAACGTCTGTTGTGGGTAAATTATTTGAAGGATTTCTTAGAGATGCTAATGTAGAATATCTTAATGATAATAACTGTCTAACTCCATATCAACATGGATTCATGAGGGATCGCTCCTGCCAAACAAACCTGATCGCCTTCTACGAGGAGGTGAGCTCACAGCTGGACCGGGGAGAGTCAGTGGATGTTGTATACCTTGACTTCTCCAAAGCGTTTGATACCGTGCCACACAAAAGGTTGGTTTATAAAATGAGAATGCTTGGTCTGGGGGATAATGTGTGCAAGTGGGTAAATAGCTGGCTGAGTGATAGAAAGCAGAGGGTGGTTATCAATGGAGTAAGCTCAGGGTGTGTCAGGGTTACTAGCGGGGGGCCTCAAGGGTCTGTCTTGGGCCCTATATTATTTAATATATTTATTAATGATCTAGTGGAAGGGTTGCATAGTAAAATAGCAATATTTGCAGATGATACTAAACTTTGTAAAGTAGTTAATACAGATGAGGATAGGGCACAGCTACAGGAGGATTTAGATAAATTGGGAAGTTGGGCCAAAAAATGGCAAATGGGGTTCAATGCCGATAAATGTAAGGTCATGCACATGGGAAAGAAAAACAGCAGTCACCCATACATATTAAATGGAAAACCGTTGGGGAAATCTGACATGGAGAAGGACCTGGGCGTCTTGGTTAATAGCAAATTAAATTGGAATGCCCAGTGTCAGGCAGCAGCTGCGAAGGCAAATAGAGTCATGGCATGCATCAGAAGAGGAATAGGGGCATATGATGAGAACATTGTTCTTCCTCTGTATAAAGCGCTGGTAAGGCCGCACTTTGAATATTGTGCACAGTTCTGGGCTCCGGTGCTCAGGAAAGACATATTGGAGCTAGAGAGGGTACAAAGGAGGGCGACTAAGGTAATAAAGGGAATGGAGGGACTAGAATACCCAGAGAGGTTGTCAAAATTAGGCCTATTTACGTTGGAAAAGAGAAGGCTTAGGGGAGACCTCATAAACATGTATAAATACATCAGGGGGCAGTACAGAGATCTCTCCCATGACCTGTTTATACCAAGGATGGTGACAAAGACGAGGGGGCACACTATGCGTCTGGAGGAAAGGAGGTTCCTGCACCAGCATAGAAGGGGATTCTTTACGGTCAGAGCCGTGAGACTCTGGAACTCTCTGGGAGAGGAAGTGGTGATGTCCAACTCACTTAATGAGTTCAAGAGAGGCCTGGACGCCTTTCTTGAGAACAATAAAATTACATCTTATGCTTAGTTAATTAATCCAGGGATTTAATCTGACTGCCAGATTGGTGTCGGGAAGTGAATTTTTCCTCAATGATGTAAATTGGCCTATACCGCATGTTTTTTTTTTTCCCTGGATCAACGCTGCGGAATAGCTGCAGTGCACAAGAAATAGGCTGAACTGGATGGACGCTTGTCTTTTTTTGGCTTTATAAACTATGTAACTATGTATAAACTATGTTATAAACTATGTATGTAACGTTCTCACATTGGATTACTACGACACAAGTATAATTTTTATAGTTGTTCTACGACCTAAACAGCCATACCACTAGTTTTATTACTAAGATGATCCTGAATGGCTCTCTTTCATAGGTAGCGGAGCTATATGTGTGTATACAGTATATTATGTTTTAGCCAGTGTTTTTCTATCTATTCCACCATTTAAGACTGAAAATGCATTATGCTGCTATACTGATATCACTAAGTCAAGAAGGCATGCCTACGACATTCATCAGAGAAAAACACAGATCAATAGCGCTATAAAGGGAAAAAAAGTGCAAATATTGCCCACAATACCATGTCCATTACATCTCTTTAAAATCTTAAATTTAAATTACTTGCTAAAAAAAATTAATTAAGTGCCTCATAAAATAATCTACAAAGTCGGCTGATTCTGTAGCAGTTTTCTGTTTTGTGCTGCATCGCTCCATTGCAGACATATTGACGTTTGTTACATTTGGAACAAAGTATGTGAAATCTCTGCTTGTAGTTCAACTTGTTGTTTCTTCAGAGTCTTCCCTGATCGGCAGCTGATCAAGCAGACTCAAATGCTGCCGAGCTGTGATTAGCAGCAAATCACAGATCGCCAGACGAACTAGCAGTCTCTGACGCTACCAAGCTGTGATTAGCTGCAACTGGGATGAAGGGGTGAAAAAACACGCCTCCAGAGAAGACTATGTGAAATCTTTGCTTGTAGTCCAACTGGGCGTTTCTTTACACTACTGTCCAAAAGAAGCAAATGTGAATATCTCTACAACAGAGCAACACAGTGCAAAACGGGAAAAAAATAGCAGAATCAAGAGTATTCAGGGATTTTTACAACTCAATTTTTTGAGCAAGTGATAAATCCTATTTAAAAAAAAAAATCACCCCTTTAGAAATATAAATTATATTTTAACCATGATTAGCAAAAAGATACTCTTCCCCTCCTTTTAGGTGCCACTCCGGGGTTAAAGGTTAACTACAATTATTATTCTATTATTCTTTTTGGATTATTCCTGGTTTTGAAAAAATTATGTTGAACAAAATGATGAAAAAATTATTTTTTTTGTATATTTTAAGCTAGATTGAAAAAAGTATTAAAATTAATAGAAACCTAAAAGAAAAAAGGAAAACTGTCCCCAATAGAAAAAAAAACATTGAAATCAATGTAGCAACAGATTAAATTGTGTCAATTTCACAAACATCCACATATAGACTAATATTTTATGTCATGTGTCCTCCTGTACATCCTCACATTGTGTAGGGGGAGACCTAGCGTCAATTGCAGTGAAGACTGACACAGACATTACAGGATTTGACAGACCTTATGATATTGGTGACTTATGTCTAGGATAGCACATCAGTATCAGATTTGTGGGGGTCCGACACACGGCACCCCCACCAATCAGCTGCTTTAAAGAGCAGCGCACAGCTGCTTATACTGAGCAATGGCTGTAGCTGAGGACTGCTGCTCTTTGATAGGGTCTGAGCTTCAGTTGTTGGTCCAAATTGTTGTTCTTCCATTAGAATGGTTTGTGTTATTTTAAAGGGTTGTCCGAGACTTTAACATTGATGGCCTATCCTTAGGATAGGTCATCAATGTCTGATCGGTGGGGGAGCGACCCAGCATCCCCACCGATCAGCTGTTCCCGGTGTCAGCGGCGGCCGGAACTGCTCCGTTACGGAGCTGCATAGCAAAGCTTGTAAACTGTATAGTGGCCACTGCTGGGTACTGCACATCCGCCGCCTATTCAAATCAATAGAGGGTGGATGTGAATATTCAATTCAATAGGGGGCGGATGTGCAGTACCCGGCCATGACCACTATTCCATCGACCGAGCTGTGCAGCTCCTTAACTGAGCAGCTGATTGGCGGAGATGCCAGGTGTCGCACCATCACCGATAAGACTTTGATGACGTATCCTAAGGATAGGCCATCAATGTTAAAGTCCAGGACATCCTCTATAAGGGAAATTTATCATATTAAATATATACGGTAGTCCAATCTGTGAGAACCATGATATAGAGGAGGGGGAGCTGAGAAGATTGATACGTAGCTTTGTGCGAAGAAATTCCGTAAAACTTTTTTTCATTATAATTTCTGCTCCTTTTAGGTTTAGGAGTCCAGTGGGCAGTCCTAATCAGAACTAATCAGCCTAAAAAGAAGGCAACTGGTCACCACTTAAGAACACCCACTTGACTCCTAGACATAAAAAAGATGGAATTTTAATAGATTAATTACAAGATGAGAGAACTGATTCCTAACAAAACGTATTTCTTTTTCTAATTTCTCTTATCATTTTTCAAAAATTGTTATCTGCTCGGCTTCTCCTACTCTATACTAAGATATTCTCAGATTGGACACCATGTTCAATGTGACAGGTTCCCTTAAAGTGTTTTTAGTCGATTCATAGCCAATAATTTTTGCTAACATTTTTGCTGTACATTTTCCCATTTACAGCTATGGATAACTTTGAATATAGTATTCAGATCAATGACCGCGACTGGGAGGAATTTTACTCCACGGCTGAGGAATGTGGCTTAATGCAGGTGTCCTTGGCCACAGAAGAACTCTGGTTGAGTGACACCGAACAAGAAGATGCCGTCAACTGCGCACTTTCCAACAAGCCAAAGTTCGTCCGCATCAGTTTATGTCCACCACCGCAAAAGGAACATCCTGCTCTACAGATCTCCCAGCCAGTTGTATCTCAGTCTGTGCAAACAAGCAACAGGTGGCTGAGCCTGAATGAAGATGTATTGTCAGGTAGTGAAGATGAAGAGGAGTTCGGATCTGTCAGCAGATTTCTTTGCCAAAAGGAGTATATGCTGCAAAAGAAGGAGAAGGAGTCGGAGCAGAGGATAGACATTCCACTTCCAACATCAGTAGACCAAGGTGATCTAACCAGCCCACTGAAGGAAAATTCAAAGATGAATTTAGTAGGAGGAGGTTTAGTTGAATATATGAGAACTCTGAACATTGACAGAAATATTCAATATGAAGTAGATCCCCAACAGAATTTGAGTAAAACCATTCAGGTGGAATTAGGACACCCTGATGCTGGACCGATGGTGTCCGCAGAGCTTGATGGAAATCCAAGACCCAGTGGCAACATAGATTATCCTAATAACTCGCCTTATTGTGCACATAAGACTGAGACTTGTTCCTCGGTAAATGGCTACCTACAAGCAGAGAACATTCCTGGCGTAAATAGCAAAGATGAGACGAGAGGTCAAATGTGGCATTCGGGACGTGAGGCTAATGTGTCTGGATGCCTCAACAAAGATGACTATTCCAATACAGAACATGAGATGTTTGATGGTCCAAGAATTCTAGAGGAACCTCCATCTTCCAAACATAATGGACTTGTCTACTACACCATGGAAAAAGACGTCTTAGATATTAGTTGTGAGGTTACTTCAGAGGCCGGTGTAAATTCCTCAGCCGTTGAGAAAAATGTCCCAAGCTCAACTATCGAAGAGCTACCATCATTCATCTCCCAGCCAGATAGCTTAGATTTTGAAGTGAAGGCTACACCAAGCGCACATGACCCTGTCACTGACCATACAGCCCTCACACACAGCCTAGTACCAGTCAGTGCTACCATAAATGCTTGGAGGAATCAGACACCTCCAAGTCGCCCATCCTCACCCTACTGTAGGAAGACCATCCTGACTTTACCAGAAATGTATGACTTTTTCTTTGGTGATGTTTCAGAAACTATTTCTCTCGAGACAGAACTAAACATGGCAAGTAAAGAAGGAATCGTGTACACTCCCGAGATGTATGAGTATTTTTTTGTTGAGACAGAGGAAGAAAATAGAGCGGAAAGCAAAGGTGGCAGCACCAGTGAAGCATCAAGTACAGATTTGGCTTTGATTTCAACCTCCTCAGTAGCCGCTACTTGGCCTGAGGCCTGTGAGTTTTTCTTTGCTGATGGGCCTCAAGATCATCACAAGGAGGGCATTTTGGTCGGTATACCATCTTCTCAAGTACAAAGTGCCGCAGACATGATTCAGTCCTTCATTCCTAAAGGACTAAAAAGATTCTCGGTTAGGAGAGTACATCCCCAGAGAGAGCCACATGGGGGTCTCCTTCCTCAAAAACATCATGGCGCAGCTGAAAAATCAGCATCAGGTAACAACAGTTGGACCTCAGACTGAAACAGTAACAAAGCTTTGATGGAAACCACTGTGGCGTGTGATAACGCTTTGCTTTAATGTCTGTTTGCAGGCTCTATTGCCCCATATTTGTCCCCCAGCAGGAGCGATGCATGCTTGGTGTTCCTTGCCTTTGCATCTTGGGCTGTGAAATCTTCAGACTTGCAATCTTCAGATGGATGGAAAACAGGTGTGTCCAATATTTCCTGCAGAATAGTTTTGGAAAATGAATGTCTACCGGTGTGACACACATTATACATCTGACCAGGAAAATGGTCTCCTGGAAAGCATCAGCATTGAACAATGGCCGACATATTACTTCCATATTTATGATAGATGCTCTGCTTTGGCTGGCAATGTGAAGTAACAATTATTATCATCTGTACTCATTTACAACTACGTATTAGGCAGCACAAATATTACAGGAACATAATACAGAAGGGGAAGGGCTAGGACCATTTACATTAAAATTTCAATTTGGACTCTTTACAGGGGATCAATTTCCTGATCCAAAGCCCCAAAATCTTTGTAAAGACTTATTCATACCAAGTCATCAAAGGCTGAATCTGCCAGCAGCTTTTTGCTATGTAATCTGAGAGCAACATGATGTAGGGGCAGAGACCCTGTTTCCAGCAATGTTTCACTTGCTGGGCTGCTTGGTGTAGTTCTGATAGAATCCCTGTTTTTTCTGCTGCAGATCTAGCAGAGCTCGGGAATGCTGAGCTGTGTATAACCCTGCCCACACCACTGATTGGCAGCTTCCTGTGTACACTGTAAATTGTCAGAAAGCTGCCAATCACGGCTGAGGGCAGGGTTACACAGATTAGCTGGACTCTCTTGCATCTGACCTAGTCCAGCAGCGATAATCTCCTGCTGATAAAACACTGATTGTGTTGAAACTAAAGCAAGCTTTTGAGCAAGTGACAAATCTCTGGAATCAGGTTCTCTGCCCCTACATTAAGCTGCTCTTAAAAAAACCCTGCTGACAGATTCTCTTTAATAGCAGTTTTACAGTAACTTACAGTGTTTATGACATAATCCCTCTTGGTGCTGCTGGAAGCACTTTTTGGAGAGAATCAATCTCCTTCCCCCTCTGGCAGCTGTAATCATAGTCCTGTTTTATTTGCCTTGCAGAACAGGTATTCTCACCTATACTGACATGCTACTGCACAGGCTTTGTTCCTTCTCTGAAAAGTAGGGCAGAAATCTATTTTTCAGTGACTACGCATGCACTCAGCTCATTGGTATACACTGGTGGAATCATACAATGTAAATGTTATAAATCATAACTAGTTTGTTTTTTAAAAAGTGACCATTGATCATTTTATATAATGAGTATGATGGTAGGACAACCCCCTTTAAATTATACAAATTGTCAGCCTGCAGCCACCAGTAGGGGGAGCTTAGGAGTTTACTGTAAACAGATTTATTATTGAGTTTAAAGGGGTTCTCCAGTGAAGATAATCTATTGAGAACATAGATTGGTTTCTGAGACCTATACCGAATAACAGTGCAGACGTTTGAATGCCGAAACATTAGTTGTCTATGGGACTGGACTCGGAAAAAGCCAAGCGCAATGGTTAACACCTATGGATAGGCGATGCTCATCTTCACTGGAGATCCCCTTTATTGCTAAATTATTTGCTGTGAACTCCCAACTACAGCCGCCAGAATGTTATAGTCGGAAAAAAAAATGTATAAATTTTATTGGGGGTGGGATTTGGGGGGGTCATTTGAGAACTTAATTACATTTAAAAGACTATAATCTCTCCATTTTTTACAATTTATTTGTACTTCCAGCTTTGCTGGCGAATATCGGCGCCGTCTCTGCCATTCAATATTTACGGAGGCGAAGCAGAAGAACCTGGCAGGAATCTTCACCAACCACTGGAGATGAAACCTAAACTTCCCAACAAGAAGATCAGCAGCTCCAAGGAAAGGTCTCCAGATTGCGTGATGATGACGATTTGTGCCCGTCGCTCTCAGGTTTGGAAAGTTAAGCCAATCTGATGCTCATGGCTACAGTACAGAATGTATCCAAGAATTAACGTCACAGCACCTGAGGCCAGAAAAGCACGAGAGGTTTAGAGGAGGACGCGTTCAGGTCGGCAGGTGTGGCTGCTGGAAACAGTATGTGGAATTATGGACTTCGGAAGGAACGGGACTTACTGTACATTCTCAACACTCAGCAATTTATAGACTAATCTGAGAGTTCTGGAATCCAATGATTGATACTTGGAGTCAAAGATCCGTAGAAACACAAGTGTTCTGTGCTGCGATTCTTCTGCCTCCAGTGTTGCTGTGATTCAATAAATTCTATCTAGTACACCTTGTATGTTGTCGTTATATGTCCTCTAGATCAGAGGTCCCCAACCTTTTTTGCACCAGGGACCGGCTTTAAGCAAGACCAGTTTTCCATGGCCCGGTGGGGGTGGGGGCGGGGCTTTGGTCATATGGGGGTGGGGTTATGGAGGGGTGGAGCTGTATGGGGAGGATGCTGGCGGGACCTCGGTGTACAGCGCTGCTAAGTAGCAGCATTGTACATTGAGCGTCAGTGTATACAGCGCTGCTGCTTAGCAGCGCTACACACTGAACACCGGTACCGGGAGCCGCGTCACTGAAGCCAGTCTGCTGCCCCAGCACGCCCCACATAACATGTTCTGCCGGGGGCGTGTCAGTGAGGAGAGCCTGCCGCCCCACCCCGTCAGGAACACACCATGCTGTGCAGGAGGGCCGCGTCACTAAGACCCGCCCCGTGACGTACAACAGGTACCATGCTGTGCTGTGGAGGGCTGCGTCACTAAGACCCGCCCGACGCCCCACCCCGTCCTGCATAATGTTCTCTGCCGGGAGCTGCGAGCTGTCACGGCTATGGCAGAAAACATTATAAATCCACACAGAGCGAGCTCTGACCAGGCGCAGGGCCGCGGAGCTAGCTGTCAGCGGCAGGGCCGGCTCCAGGTTTTTCTGGGCCCCGGGCGAAAGAGTCTCAGTGGGCCCCTTTAACACATACCACGATTCATGATGCAGAGATACGGCGGAGAAATATATATATATATAGTACAATGCAAAGATTTCACTTCATGAGTGATATCTATTGTAAATTCTACAATAGCTCAGAAACCGGTGAATCGCTCCACACAGAATAGTGGCCCCCATATAAGGCTCCATACGGAATACTGGTCCCCATATAACGCCCATACGGAATACTGGCCCCCATATAACGCTTCATACGGAATACTGGCCCCCATATAAGGCCCCATACGGAATACTTGCCCCCATATAAGGCCCCATACGGAATACTTGCCCCCATATAAGGCCCCATACGGAATACTTGCCCCCATATAAGGCCCCATACGGAATACTGGCCCCCATATAAGGCCCCATACGGAATACTGGCCCCCATATAAGACCCCATACGGAATACTGGCCCCCATATAAGGCTCCATACAGAATACTGGCCCCCATATAACGCTCCATACAGGATACTGGCCCCCATATAACGCTCCATACAGGATACCGGTCCCCATATAATGCTGCATGCAGGCTGTTACCCCCCACATAATGCCCCATACAGGCTGTCCCCCCCTTATAATGCTCCATGCAGGCTGTTACCCCCCACATAATGCCCCATACAGGCCCCTCCCTTTTAATGCTCCATGCAGGCTGTTACCCCCACATAATGCCCCATACAGGCTGCCCCCCCCCCTTATAATGCTCCATGCAGGCTGTTCCCCCCCACATAATGCCCCATACAGGCCCCCCCCTTTTAATGCTCCATGCAGGCTGTTACCCCCCACATAATGCCCCATACAGGCTGCCCCCCCTCTTTATACTGCCCCATGCAGGCTGTCACCCCTCCTCTTTATACTGCCCCATGCAGGCTGTCACCCCCCCTCTTTATAATGCCCCATGCAGGCTGTCACCCCTCCTCTTTATAATGCTCCATGCAGGCTGTCACCCCTCCTCTTTATACTGCCCCATGCAGGCTGTCACCCCTCCTCTTTATACTGCCCCATGCAGGCTGTCACCCCTCCTCTTTATACTGCCCCATGCAGGCTGTCACCCCTCCTCTTTATAATGCCCCATGCAGGATGTCCCCCCCTCTCTTTATAATGCCCCGTGAAGGCTGTTCCCCACCTTATAATGCCCCATGCAGGCTGGTCCCCACCTTATAATGCCCCATGCAGGCTGTCACCCCTCCTCATTATAATGCCCCAAGCAGGAATCCCCCCCTCTTTATAATGCCC
Organism: Phyllobates terribilis; assembly: GCF_046119375.1. Taxonomy (NCBI): domain Eukaryota; kingdom Metazoa; phylum Chordata; class Amphibia; order Anura; family Dendrobatidae; genus Phyllobates; species Phyllobates terribilis. Next base: position 263,271,305 of record NW_027362772.1, on the reverse strand, counting down.
CATGCAGGCTGTTCCCCACCTTATAATGCCCCATGCAGGCTGTCACCCCTCCTCTTTATAATGCCCCAAGCAGGATGCCCCCCCTCCCCTCTTTATAATGCCCCATGCCTCCATACATTAAAAAAAAAAAAAAAAAAAATCAAATACTCACCTCCCTTCTCCTCACCTGCTACCTGCTGCCCGCCGCTCGCTGCTCGGCTCCGAACTCCAGCGTTGTCGTTTCTTCCCGCTCAGCGCTCCCTGTGACGGCTCAGGGGAGGGCGCGGTGAAAAGACGTCACCGCGCCCTCTGACCTGAGACGTCACAGGGAGCGCAGAGCAGGAAGACAGCTGATCTGCGGAGGCACGGGGAGAGGTAAGTATCGGGCTGCCGGGGCCCTGAGCAAGCGGCGGAGAAGGGCGGGCGCTGACACCGCTCTCCTCCGCCCATAGCTCAGCGGGGTGCGCGACCGCCAGTGGGCCCCTCTGCCTGCTCAGAGCCCCGGCATGTGCCCGGGTGCTGACGCCGGCCCTGGTCAGCGGCGCCGCGGACCGGCTGAAAAACCCCAACGGCCTGGTCCTGGTCCGCGGACCGGCGGTTGGGGACCTCTGCTCTAGATCTCCGCCTTCCCCTCCTCCATTCATTTATCACTGCATTTAATTCACAAAAGTCAATGTGTCCAGTGATGAAAAGACACAGTATGTAGCAGATGGTTTTATTTAAAGTGTATGTCTCCTTTCACCAACAACTTAGGAAATAAAAAGGTCTTACAGTTGTTACTAACCCTAATGCAAACTGTACATGGGTCGAAAGCGGTCAGTGGTGTGGGTGAGGTTATACAGGGCTCAGCATTCAGAGCACTGCTAGATCTGCATTAAAGAAAACTCTTGATTTTTATTAAACTGACAGCAAGTAGCCCAGTAAGTAATATCACTGGAATCGGGGTCTCTGCCCCTACACCATGCTGTTCTCAGATGGCTTAGTAAGAATCTGGTGACAGATTCCCTTTAAAGAGGACCTGTCACCAGGTCAAAAAGTAGCCAATTTTTGCTCTTATTTTATTCCCGATGCTCCCTTAAGTCAATTTTATTTTCAAATCCGCTATACGGTTTTAGAAATATGAGTCTTTTTATTTAGAAACAATTTTTATGGTCTTAACCAAGAGGGCGGTCCTTACAGAGTAATGTCAAGCAGACACGCCCCTGGGTAAAGTCCACAAAGACCATATTGAAAAAAAAACAAAAAACAGTAATAAAGTAAAAGCAAAAACTGGCCATTTTTGACCTGGTGACTAAAAATTTATAGAATAAAAAGTTATGCAAATATACTTCAATTTTTCATGTCTCACTATTTTGCCTACTGTCAGTAAAAATGATAATTAAAAAAGGAGACCAACCGTATAGAAAGATATTTTGGAATACTGATAAACTTCTTTAAGGGGTCGTCCAGGATTGGGGCACAAATCTGCATTCACTCTATGACTACAGACTTGCGAATCTTCACTATGCCAGGAACAGACGGGCGCGTATCCGCAATTATGCGGTTTACATACATGCGGTCACATGTCGACTAGACGTGTGCAGCTGCGCGAAATGCAAGTGAACCGAGTGAGGCTGCGCACGTCTATTAGGAATGTGGCCAGAAGTATGCGATTTACAGACATGCGATCGCTTGTTGGCTAGGCGTGTGCAGCCTCGCTCAAGGTAAGTGAATTGAGCGTTGCAACACTCGTGTAGTAGGAATGTGGCCAGAAGTATGTGATTTACATACATGCGGTCACGTGCCGACTAGACGTGTGCAGCCTCGCTCAATGCAAAGTGAACTGAGAAAGGTCACGCACATCTAGTAGCAATGTGGCCAGTATGCAAATGTAAATATTTGTATTCATGTGCCTACTAGACATGTCCGGCCTCAATCAATGTAAGTGAACTGAGAGAGGCCACGCATGTCTAGTAGTAATGAGTCTGGATGAATGCAAATCCCATACTTGCGGTCACATGACCGCCGACACCAGAGAATCCTAACAGGGTGCACTGTTAAGATTCACAAGTCTGCAGTGAAAGTGATTGCAGGCTTGTACTCCAAGCCTGGACAATGCCTTTAAATGTTATCCCTCAATGTCAAACAGCGGCTGCAAAGGCTAAAAAAAAAAAATATATATTATATATCAAACATTAAATTAGCATAAATACATGATATGCAATAGTGTTTTTCTGATTGGAAATTAGTTTCATTCATTTATAGAGAAGGTGTTAACCCCTTACTGAGCAGCTCGTAGGACATTTGGGTCCATCGTCCGCTATTTTGGCGACGGCTTTCTAAGCCAACATCCAAAGTTCTGCATTGCTGCCTTCTGTGTATCAATATCATTGCAGTTGGCTGACAATATAATATAATATTGGGAGGAGTAGTACATATCACTGGTCATGTAGTATATGAGAAACTGCTGACCAGTGTGATAGACTAGTCAGGGCTGCAGAACTCGAGGTCCTCTATTTTCTGCTCATTTAGGTGACGGAGAACCTGTCGGAGACGTGAGGGATCATTCGCCGGGCTCGACTTCCCTCTGCTTGTGACCTTCATTCAACGCTCTTCTATCCCACATGACCTGAGCACAAAAGCGCACCTTCCTGGGAATAACATGTGTGTGACACTCTACACCAGCGCTCTCCACCTCGGCGTGCTCTGCCCACAGCGCGCCTGACATTTGGCAGCTCTGTGAAAAAGTCAGACAGGTGTATCTGAGGAATAGCTGCTGCCGGTGTGACAGCGCCGTTCTGCTCTGTTGTGATTCCCGCAGTCCCACCGGCACTAACCTTACCAACCACCAGTCATTATCCTCCCTATTCCCCGGCCTCATCATGTCACAGGAAGACGTCTCTTTCTCTGAGGTGTCAGCACCTCCAAGGTTATTACAGAACGGCCGAGGTACAGTGTCACCCCTGTGTGTATAGGTCAGGCGGAGATCAGATTTAATTTCATCCAGATTAATCTTTTTTTCCAGTTTTCGAAGAAAAAAAAAAAATATATAAAAATTTTACATCATGTCCATTGTACATTTTTGGGATCCCAATCTCAAAAACATTTATTAAAAAAAAAATGCTCATTGTGCCTCAAACATATTTTAATCTCCTGACATTTCCTAGATTTTTGCATTGTGTTGTTCCTCCTGTCAACTCTTCTAGAAATGCAGAACCAAATGGCTCTTAACGTTGCCTTTATCAATGGGGAGACTCTGCAATCAGCGACGACAGGGTCAGATGGTGCAGGAATGCACAAAACAAGAGGAATCAGCATCAACTTAGTTCTACATTTCCAGGAGGAATAACAGAGGGACAGCACCATGTAGATCAGGGGTAGGCAATTCATTTTCCTTAGGGGCCACATGAGACCCCGTGACTGTTGTGGAGGCCGAACCAATAGTTATATATAATATTGTATTATTTTAAATTAATATTGTATGTATCATTTAAGATTGAGCAGAATTAAGTATGCTGAGATTCCCCCATATACAGTGCGAGCCCCCCCACAGCACCCCCATATACAGTACAAGCCCCCTATATACAGTGCAAGCTCCCACACAGCCCAACTACATACAGTGCGAGCCCAACTATATACAGTGCAAGCTCCCACACCACCCAACTATATACAGTGTGAGCCCCCTATATACAGTGCGTGCTCCCACACAGCCCAACTATATACAGTGCGAGCCCAACTATATTCAGTGCAAGCTCCCACACAGCTCAACTATATACAGTGCGAGTCCCCTATATACAGTGCGAGATCCCACACAGCCCACCTATATACAGTGCGAGCCCCCTATATAAAGTGAGAGCTCCCACACAGCCCAACTATATACAGTGCGAGCCCAACTATATACAGTGCGAGATCCCACACAGCCCAACTACATACAGTGCGAGCTCCCACATAGCCTCCTATATACAGTTAGGTCCATATATATTTGGACAGAGACAACATTTTTCTTATTTTGGTTCTAGACATTACCACAATGAATTTTAAACACAACAATTCAGATGCAGTTGAAGTTCAGACTTTCAGCTTTCATTTGAGGGTATCCACATTAAAATTGGATGAAGGGTTTAGGAGTTTCAGCTCCTTAACATGTGCCACCCTGTTTTTAAAGGGACCAAAAGTAATTGGACAATTGACTCCAAGGCTATTTCATGGACAGGTGTGGGCAATCCCTTTGTTATGTCATTCTCAATTAAGCAGATAAAAGGCCTGGAGTTGATTTGAGGTGTGGTGCTTGCATTTGGAAGGTTTTGCTGTGAAGTAAACATGCGGGCAAAGGAGCTCTCCATGCAGGTGAAACAAGCCATCCTTAAGCTGCAAAAACAGAAAAAAACCATCCGGGAAATTGCTTCAATATTAGGAGTGGCAAAATCTACAGTTTGGTACATCCTGAGAAAGAAAGCACTGGTGAACTCATCAATGCAAAAAGACCTGGGCGCCCACGGAAGACAACAGTGGTGGATGATCGCAGAATAATCTCCATGGTGAAGAGAAACCACTTCACAACAACCAACCAAGTGAACAACACTCTCCAGGAGGTAGGCGTATCAATATCCAAATCTACCATAAAGAGAAGACTGCATGAAAGTAAATACAGAGGGTTCACTGTGACGCGCCCCCTGGGCCGTGGGGTAACGGTGCCAGTCCGGTCGTTGCTAGGGGAGATGTCACAGTGGCCGTGACCCGGTCCGTGACCCAGGGTGGTCAGTAAAAAGGGGGATTTTGTTTTTATGTACAAAGTTCGTGATGCCACCTGTGGTATACGGCTATGTGGAGCCGCCGCTGCGGAGCAGGTCCTCTGGAGCTGATGTTAGTGCAGCAAAGCTGGTGTGGCTCTCCACAGGTAGAGCTTAGCTCCAGGGCAGTGTAGATGTTATAGGAGATGCTGGGCGTTGTAGCGCAGGGGTGATGGCGCAGATAATAATCACAGAAACAGTGGGGTGCAGTCTTCAGAGTTTACTCACAGTTATTAAGTTCCTCAGGTTACAGGTTCCGGACTACAACCTCCCACGTCGTGCTGCGTTCACCAAGCAGGGGGTTCAGCAATCCCTCAGGTAATTCAAGAGTGCCTGACAGGACCCCTTTCTATGTGCTTTCCTCAGTCGTCTTCCTGCGCTGGCTTTCACCCTCCTGCCCTGTGCCTCACAATCAGTGTCCCAATCCGGTAGCCTCGGGTCTTGTCGGGCGACCTGCAGTCCCCTGGACCCTCTGTGGCCACCTTCTCGGCAATATAATTGTGGTTGTGGCCACTGCACCTTGCAAGTACAGCAGCCTCCGGTTTCTAGCTGAGCCTTGTAGTTCTCCACTAGTTTAGGGGCCGGTCCCCTCTGCGGCTCAATCCCTCCACCGCCTGGCAGATTCGGGCGTACGGGTGGCCTCCAGCACTTCAAGTAACCCTGGGATCCCTTCTGTTCCTGGAGCCTTTCTCCTGCTCCCTCTCCTCTTTCTTCAGTCCTGGGCCTCTCCTCAGGCCTGCTCTCGAGCAGAGCTCGTGCAGAGCCTCTGCTCCCCTCACTTTCCTCCTCCAACACCACTCCTCAATGACTGAACTGAACTTTCAAGATGGTTCCCTCTTTTATATCACTCCCTCACAAGTGCTCCCCTGATCTACGTCCTCTACCCACACCCACTACATGGTTCCCCCTCACTAGGTTCCCCTCCACTCCAGCCAGGGACCAGGGACTGTTCTCTCCCGTAGGAGCAATCTCACCCTGCCCTACTGAAGTGGATGTGTTGGATGCAGGTGTTAGGGTCCCGGGCAGCACTCTATCCTTACCTGAGAGTGGGATACCACACCTCTGGGAGAGATGCAGTACCTCTGTGGCGACTGAACCCGCAGGGGCGCCACATACCCCCTTGGTAAAACACAGCACGTCCATGGGCTGGAACAGAGCAAAAACAAGGTATTTCAGACTTAAACATTTTTTAGAATGCATTCATATATAAGATTAATCAGCAAAACTTTTTATTCCCTTTATGGGAGGCACATTACTTGAACGTTACTGGTTTCTTTGTCAAAACATTCTAAGAATTTTTAAATAACATTTTTCTTCACATATAAAACATTTTCCAACAGGTTACAGTACGATCTGCAACCGGGTGTCCATTTTCGTTATCAAGGTGCAAACTAGCAAACATGAGCTTGAGGGACCCGTCCGAAAACCCTCAACGTAGGCCCTGGCGTGGCTGCAGGACATAGGTGATCCAGGTGTTGGACCATGTCTTCGGCCACGCCAAACGGGTTTTTGTTCTGAGGTCATTCGTTGTTACATAAAACCAATAAGGGACACTTTAAGAAGTGCAACTATTTACAATGGAGAGTTTTTGGCTGCTCACAGTCCTCACCCTACAAGTTCTGGTACCCTTACCAGGTAACTAAATGAACACAAACTTTCTGTACCTTTCTAGGTAACTATTTACAGTTTCTGCAAAACAAACAGTCTAACAGTGAGGCTCCCTCCGGGGAGGAAACTCCTGATTTTTACAGGCTGACCCAGCCGGGTTTTCAGCCTGGGGCAGCGGGGTCAGGTCTCTTCTACTTGCCACCCGGTACACCTGAAGGGCGTAAGACCCGCGTTTGCCCTTGTGGTGTGTGAAGGTGACGTAGTTGCCGGGGTATAGGTCCCGGCCGGGATGCCCCTGTTGGAGGTGGGGTTCTACATCCCGCCGGTTAACAAATACGTCCCTATCAGTGTGGGGCTCCCTTACAAAGCCCCACCCAGCATCCAAGTCAAATTTGACCACTATTCCCTCTAGACGGGGACTGGGTGTTGTGGACTTTACCTGGCGGGCCCAGGCCTTGGCCGCCATGTTTCGGGCCTCCATGTGCTCCCACCACACCTGCCGGTTATATCGCTCCTTTTCCAACTGCAGGAGCTCCCTCCTGCAGTGCTCTTCCCTCCGGAGGGCCTGGGCCCGCGTCTCCCTCGGGAGGTCCCCTTCCCGGTCGACCCACCGAAACTCCTCTCCTCCTGGGCAGGCGACCGGGGGTGCAGGCGTGGGCGTCAGAGGGAGTCCTCCCTGGTCGGCATTCCTGGCGGACCAGTCATAAGTGGGGCCTCCGTATGCCCACTCAGGTGCGGGGGCTGGTGGCTCCGGTAGGGGGCCCAGGAGCAGGTCAGCTGAGCAGGCGCCCGGGTAAGGGGATTCCGCCAGGGGGTCAAGGAGCGGATCGGCGGAGCAGGCGCTCAGGTACAGAGATTCCGCCAGGAGCTCGAGGAGCAGGTCGGCGGAACAGGCACCCGGTGTAGTAGACTCTGGGCTTGGGAGCAAGTCGGGAGCGTGCGCGCCCGGGTATGGAGGCGCCGCCAGGGGGCACAGGAGCAGGTCAGCGCGGTCTGCGCCCGGGACAGGGAAACTCTTCCTACCTGCTCCCGCGGCCGCTCCTGGGCTGCTCTCCTCCTGGTCCTGGTTAGGCTCCGCCGGGGCTGGGCGCTGCCGGTGGACTCTGGTGCTTGCTGCCGTCTCGCTCTCATCTTTTCCAGCACCTCTCTCTTACAGCTGGCGATGGCTGTTTGCTGGGCTTCTCCCACCCGCCGACTTAGCTCACACATTTCGGCGTGGAGGAACTCCTGCGTCCTCCAGGGACAGCTTACTGATCACCTCTCCCAAGGTAAGAGGTGTCTCGCCTTGCTGCAGGCCGGAGTCCCAGGCTCGCCTCCTTCCATCTTGCCTGCCGGGTGTGGTCTGTCTGGTCTGCTTAAGACCACACCCTGTCTCCCAGTCTTCTTTTTTCCTCTCCCCTTTCGTGGGTGGTCCCATGGCTGCTTGCTGTCGGCCACACCTGGGGGCAGCTCCCCCACCTTGTTGGACACATCCACGTTCATGGTCACTGCTGCTTGGGGCATGCTCCATTGTTGGTGCCATTCTGGGACCCGGCCCACGATGGGAGGCGGTCTCTTGTTGTCTTTTGGTTCGCACATAATGGCGCCCGTTCTTCTTGGGCGGGCACCACATTCAGTATAAAGCACAGTCTCTAGGCGCACAATACCAGGTGATAACGGGTGGGTTCATATCCTGTTCGTGACGCCAAAGATGATGCGCCCCCTGGGCCGTGGGGTACTCTGTGCCGGGCCGGTCGTTGCTAGGGGAGATGTCACAGTGGCCGTGACCCGGTCCGTGACCCAGGGTGGTCAGTAAAAGGGGGATTTTATAGTTTTTATGTACAAAGTTCGTGACGCCACCTGTGGCATGCAGCTAACGGGAGCAGGTCCTCTGGAGCTGATGTTAGTGCTGGCTCTCCACAGGTACAGCTTAGCTCCAGGGCAGTGTAGCTGTTACAGGTTGTGCTGGGTGTTGTAGTGCAGGGGTGATGGCGCAGATAATAATCACAGAGACAGTGGGGTGCAGTCTTCAGAGTTTACTCACAGTTATTAAGTTCCTCAGGTTACAGACTACAACCTCCCACGTCATGCTCCGTTCACCAGGCAGGGGTTCAGCAATCTCTCAGGTAGTTCAAGAGTGCCTGACAGGACCCCTTTCTATGTGCCTTCCTCAGTCGTTTTCCTGCGCTGGTGTGGCGCCCCTGAGGGTTCAGTCGCCACAGGGGTACTGCACCTCAGATAGAGGTGTGATATCTCCTCTTCCAGTTAAGGATGGAGCATCACTCAGGACCCCACTTCACACTCAACACTACACCACTCCTGTGCTGTAGGGGGCCTAAATGCACCAGGGTGCTGCCCTGTCCCGGGATAGAGGAGATGGGGGGAACCAAAGATAGGGGGAACCAAGTAGTGGGTGAGGGTGGAGGAAACACTTACACGAAGCACTTTTAGAATCATATATAATATTTGGCCATCTTTAGTTCAAGGTCTTTGATTATGGGTCTTCTGTCGGGGTCCAGCAAGAGTCTGTAGCTAGCTGAAGATTCGCGGTCCTTGCTCTCTGGCCTTGAGACGAGGAGCGGGTCAGGGTCCTGTTCTAAGAAGGCCTTGGAGGGGAGCAGAGGAGATAGGCTCCACAGGCAAAAGGATCCCAGGGGGATACGGACGGAGCGGAGTCGCCACCTGTATTCTTCACTCTGGCCTAGCCAGAGGGATTCCTGCTGCAAAAGGGGTAACCGGCCCCCGATATCTGACTTTGTCACTTCACGTCTCAGTCAGAAAAGCCCGGAGGCTTAGTGGATTCCAGGGGGGGGGTTACGGACGGAGCAGAGTCGCCACCTGTATCTCTCAACCTGCGTTTACCCAGTGGGACCCGGCCTTACACCATGTTCATACCACACACAGTCAGGAGAAGACTCAGTGGGAGAACTTACTAAGGAGAGGAACACACCAGCGGGGTCTTGACAGGTGCTCCTGGTCTACCTGGGGAGTGCTGAATCCCTTCCTGGTGGCCGCAGCGTGCCACGAGAAGCAGAGAGAAGCTTTGCAGCAGCTATTTCACCAAAGTGAGTAAAGCTTGGATGACTTCACCTACTGCCTCCTTTTGTTCATTCCTGCGCGGCACTGCACCCACAACTCTCTAGATCTTTCTCACTGCCCTGAGGCCTAATCCGCCTCTGGGGAGTAGTACCAACCAAGCTGCCAGAACACCAGCCTCGGAGGACTGTTGCAGCGCTGGTGGCCTTCACCAGAAACCACAGGTGGCGTAGTCGAACAACCACTCATCCAAAAGCCCATTTTTCATGTGACAGCCCAGGGCACGGATCGGGTCACGGCCACGACGACATCCCACACCACCACCATACATTGACCCGGCTCCGAGTAACCCCACCGCTCAGAGAGGGCGAGTCACTGGCTCTCGCCCTCCTGCCCTGCTCCTCACAATCAATGTCCCAATCCGGTAGCCTCGGGTCTTGTCGGGCGACCTGCACTCCCCTGGACCCTCTGTGGCCACCTTCTCGGCGATATAATTGTGGTTGTGGCCACTGTATGGCGCCCCTGAGTGTTCGGTCGCCACAGAGGTACTGCACCTCACCCAGAGGTGTGGCATCTCCTTCTCTCAGGTAAGGATGGAGTACTGCCCGGGACCCCAACACCTGCACTCAACACTACACTACTCCAAGCCGGCTGGAAGGGCATTATGCACTTCTTCTGCTGCCCTGTCCCTGGCTGGAGTGGGGGGAACCAAAGAGAGGGGAAACCAGTAGTGGGTGTGGGTGGAGGACGTAGAACAGGGGAGCACTTGAATAGTAGGTGTATATAAAGGGGAGCCATCTTAGGGTGCAGGGCAGTGAGTAGTAAGGAGAGGAGGGGAGCAGAGTCTCTTCAGGAGCTCTGCTCCAGAGTGGGGCCTAGTGAGAGATGCACAGGAGAGGAGTGGGAGCAAGGGAGGAATGCTCCAGGAACAGAAGGGATCCCAGGGGGTACGGCGAGTGCAGGACGGCACCCGTATGCCCGAATCTGCCAAGAGTCAGAGGGATCAGGCCGCAGGAAGGGAACCGGTCCCTGGACCAGCCGTGTTACTCCAGGTCTCGGCTGGAAAACCGGAGGCTTCTGCACTTACATGGTGCAGTTGCCACAACCTCACCCTAGCCGCCGTGAAGGGCACCAAGTAGGTCCGGGAACTCCAGGTTGCCCAGAGGGATCTCAGAGTACCCGATCGGGACTGTGTGTAGGGAGAGCAGGGCAAGAGGGAGAAGACCCAGGGCAGGAGGGAGAAGACCCAGCGCGGGAAGTCTGTCAAGGAAGGAACATAAAGAAAGGGAGTCCCGTTAAGTGCTTCTAATATACCTGAAGGAGTGCTGAACCCCTGCCTGGCAAGCGCAGTGCGACACGGGAGTCTGACACCTGGACAGTGTACCTGAGGAACCTAAAAAGAACTGAGTAAACTCAGAGACAGTGGAGTGCAGTCATCCGTCAGTTATTTCTACCACGCTACCGCGCCTGCACTACAACACCCAGCATCACCATCTGCAACTACACTGCCCTAGAGCTGTGCTCTGCCTGTGGAGAGCCGCACCAACCCAGCTGCCCTAACATCTGCTCCAGAGGTCTGCCGCAGCGCCGGTACTCATTACTGGGAACCACAGGTGGCGCCACGAGACAAGCTGTTAACAAACCCCCTTTTAAAGAGTGACCCCAGGGTATGGGCCCGGGAGCCGACTGCCGTGACATCCCACAGAAGGTCAAGGCCCGGGTACCGAGTCTCCCACATATCCCCCTGGGCGAGTCAACTGCACCTTGCAAGTACAGCAGAGAAAAAGAGGATTTGAACTCTGTAGCGCCACCTATTGTAATCAGCAATCCTACAATAGCAAGTAAGGAGGCGAATAAGCCTCCTTACCTTGCCATGCCAGTGCCGGTATGTCACTCTCCACAAGGAGAAACGTTACACCTTTAGACCTCAGTCCAGAGCCTCTCACCTAGCCAAATCGGTTCTCATACTTTGCACTGACAAGGGCCAACAGCCCGAAACACAGTGTCTGCAAATTGAGATTCTGATTAGGCTTTTATCCTAAGTCATATTGCAAGGCTCGTTAAAGGGTTGATTGTGACTTATAGGATTGCTGCTTCCAATACGTGGTGCTACAGAGTTCAAATCCTTTTTCTCTCTGAAGAGGCAATTTGCATATTCAATTTCCCAGAGGAGCATTGCATTGCAAATAAGCCTCCATACCTTGAAATGCCAGAGCCAGTATGTCCCTCTCCACAAGGAGAAACGTTACCCCTTAGATCTCATTGGCAATACAAGTATTTACGTGACATGCAGAATTAGTGCTGGTGCTTCAAAAGTATCCAGCTTAATGTTACAAATAACACAAGCACAGGAGACTGGAAGTGTTGTGCTTCAGAAGCATCCAGCAACTAGAGGGGTTAACACAGTCACAGGAGACAGGTAGTGTTTTAGCAGAGCCCCAGGGGGATTGTGGGGAAGTTGTTTACTGTTCTGGTGGGAGCCTTAGAGAAAGGTGGTATGTTATTTGTATCTGACAGAAGGCAACTGAACAGGATTCAGATCAGGAGAGAAACTAAACACAGGTCAGATAGACTCCCTGAGCTAACAGTGCAGAGTATTATCGGGCAGGAAGATAAGGACTGGAAGGCATTGTATCATAGGGATCATCTCCTTCATCAAATCCTCCCCCCCCACCTCCATCTCCATCTCCATGCAGAATAAGAATGCTGTGTACTATTGTGTCCTTGTGAAGGAAAAGCCTGTGGCTGTGTATGCATAGAAGTGTGCTGCTAAGAGATCTAATCTATGTTGAATTATGCTACTGAAGAGACTGTAATACTGTGCCTTGTGAAGTAACTACTGTATTGTTACTGGAGCTGGTTGCTCAAGAAACTCAGACTGTACTGTAATGAAGATTGGTGCTGTAATATCCCTGAATTGCACTGGCCGTGCTTCAGATTAAATTCGACTGTTAAACTGTTGAAAAAGACTCTTGTCAGATGTGTCTGGTCAGCAATTGAATCTATTGTGTGCCTGAGAGAAGCTGCAGACTATGGACGCCCTGAGTAATGGTTCCCCCATGATTCCAAAGAATTCATGAAACCCGTCTCGTCCTATCTGAACCTAGCGGTGTACGTGTAACATTTACTAAAATAAACAAGTGAAGAGAGTGGAGCACAAGTAATAGAAAAAGATATCTATGGTATAAAGTCCCAATGAACGCAGGTTATCCCAAGCTACTACTATATAGTTCAGCATTACAGTCTTAAAGAGGACCTGTCATTTGTCATAAAAAATATACACTATGTTTTTTGTTTTTTTTTACCTGGTACAAATGCTGGTGTTCACCCGAATTTGGCATTGTATTCATTTTGTTCCCTCGACTCTTTGTTCCTGAGATTTGACCCCATCTCTTCCCTATGCATAAATCTAGTCTATAGCCAACTTGATGTTGTCCTCCAGAAGACGCCTACATAGAAGAGTTTAGGACTACACCTACTTGGCTAAAATAACTATATTATACAGGGAAGAAAAGGCCACATCTCAGGAATGGAGGGGCGCAGAAACAAAAGAAAAACATCGCCAAATTCAGGAGAAGAGCAGTATGTACAACAGGTAAAAAAAAAAAAAAAAAAAAAAAAAAAAACCGAAACACATGATTATGGCAAGTGGTAATACAAACCAAGATAAATCATACACATACTCGGGAGAGGTGAGATTTTTTATTTTAAAAAGTTAAAAGGTATAATATTTCAGGAAGTAAAAAACCCACCCTCAAAACTTCCTTTTCGTACAAAATATATACAGCCCTAACAGTGCAACCATTCTTAATAAATACCGCCTTACGTTAAATATGTTAAACAATACGACCCTATAAACCAATATAAAAAGGGCATTGTGGCCTAAATATTAAACCAAATATTATATAAATACTTATATTAACAGTGTAAACCAGCCAGCATAGCTCACATGACAAAGCCTGGCGAAGAGAGGAACATAAATGTTACGACGTTAACACCTAGAACCCAGGGATACATCAAGATCGGCCAGTCTTTATAACAGATGCCCCGTACCCCCAATTATCATGGGTGTTTAGTAGTATTGGGGTCTTCGATTATATGGACCAAGGGACCTAATTACACTCCTTGCCCTCATACTGGTTGGGGAGTAATTCGTGCCAAAAAAAAAGAAGCACTTTGGATAAGGCTCAGCCATCAAGCAAAATTTTGCCTTTTCACAAGTTAAACATCCAGTACCATTGTGATGGCTCGCAACTTTATAATCTGCAGCAGTTGCATAGTAAATGTAAAGAAACCAAGCTCTTTTGCAAATAAGTAGCGCCCACAATCGTCACATTTTCTCCATTGCAATGTTAGTAGTACGCTCTCAAGACATGTATGGAGCTCCCTACTTTAATAGGAAGTCCACTTCGAACATCACTAAACACTGGCGGCACGGAGGGGCCGCTCAACACCACGGCTAGTGAAGGTACTAACTCCATTAGGCAGCGCCGATCCAGAACAAGGTGTGACCCAGCGTTAAAGAAAGCAGCAATGAGTTTTTCACAAAAGCCTGGACACCACCTCCAGCTGGAGTCCTTCCTTTTCACAGCCACCGGCTAGGAACAGTCTTGCCTTGGATGCCTGGGAAACCATGTCCGGGATAAGAGGGTACTGAAAACTGCTTGTTGTCTCTCCCTTTGATTTCATAGTCCCAAATGTTATCGTAACTGAAGTCACTCTGGAAACTCTGCAGCTCTGCGTAATCGTGGTCCAATGACTCTGTCTGTAGACTGCTGGAGGATGGTAGGTCAAACATCTCTTCAACTAGAAAAGAGGAGACAACAAGTGAGAAGGTAGGAATCAATGGTTACAGAAACAGGGTATTAAAGTGGTCATAGACCTTCAATAATTGCCTGCTGAATGCTCATAAAGACGTGGGAAGAGAAGGCGACGGAAGAGAAGGCGACGGAAGAGAAGGCGACGGAAGAGAAGGCGACGGAAGAGAAGGCGACGGAAGAGAAGGCGACGGAAGAGAAGGCGACGGAAGAGAAGGCGACGGAAGACGTATTGGGCATAATTATTAAACATGTCAACATGCACAGACCTCTTCCCTGCCCCAACTTCATCGTACATGGGAGGAGTAAAAAGACCCCCACATACCCATTAGATGAACATCAGCCAATATCGGCAATATCAACAGGTTTAGCCAAAAGTCTAATGTATATGTGAACCCCTGACAGATGATGTTGGAGGGATAAGAACCCGGTCTCTCAATCCTCTTGCTCCCTAAGAAATTGGCCACCATCAGAGATGTCTGGCAGTGCTCACATTGAACGCACAGGAGCTCTCTGCAGAGTGAGCGCTGCTGTGTATGGGAGAGTCAGACGAGATAGCAGATTGTGAAAGGACTGTCCGAACCATCAGCCAACAGCTATCTTTTGAGTATGATGGGGAGGGTGGTGGGAGGCTTTACATGGTCCAACTGTAGAGTTGAGCAAAAATCTTCCCAAAAACCTTGTTTCAGTGGTTATGGTCAAGAGCTCTGAGAACCTCCTCCTACCTTTTCACTTATTAATACGCCTGCATATATGACGCATCAACGGTGATGTTGCACCAGACATGCTAATCAGAAGAGTAGTCTTAGATGCTGACAGGTAGGGAGACATTCGCAGGGCTCTGCTGTGGCAGCCATGGACTACAGATGTGGCTGCTGGACCAAGGTACAGGAAATTTTTTTTTACTCAACTCCATCATCTGGCCACTTAAAATTGTAAGGTTTATCTGACGTTACCGTAATGTGAAGACATTAATTTCATATGCAGGCAATGTGGGAAAATGAATTTGGTCACACTCACAACCCATTCATTTAATTGGATTTAATGAAACAAGTTTGAAATCCTACGCAAAGGCTGCAAAATACTTTATTTTTTCTAAAAACTGCTCCACCCCGGTCCACAGACTGCATCTGGCTCTTCACTTGCATATTACAGTTCAGTCCCCTCTGGCAGCGATGATGCACAGATTGGTAAAAGGTGGTTTATTAACGGGTTTGGACTCGTTGGCAAAAGGAAAGCCGTTGTTACAAATCTTACTCATTGCATCATTTCTACGATCACAGCACAACAGTAAATCTATCACTGCCGCGGCTGACAACCGGAACGGAGTTATCACCCGTGTGTCTGCACTCCCTCCTTATGTGCCCCAACACCATCTGACGAGATCACAATCACAGCGGTTTAGAACATTACCTTCATTGTTGCCTCGAGAAAAGGACATCTCTGCCTTCACGGACGAGATCTAGACGAGAAAAATAAAAAACACACGTTAATAGAAAGACTAGGAATAAAATAAAACAGCAATGACCTCATCCGCCACAAACCCAAATTGTCACATCTGTTTCCACCACTTATATTTTGTGGTTAGAAAAGTCATTACTGCCAATGGAAGACATTCAAGACAAAACAACACCGATGCGAGCGAAAAATTGAGGGTCATCTGGTTCATAAAATTTTTTTTTTGTTAAAAAAAAAACAAAAAAAGAGGACAACTCCTTAATGATTAGATTTTTATAGGACACACAAATATAAAGCAGTTCAATATTGGCCATTGGGATAAGTGGAGCTTAGTTTTGATGTCTTAAATTCTAAATATTATGTTTTTTCCCCATTTCTGGGTTAAGTGCTAAGTTTACTAAATACTAAAATATATTTTAAAAATTGTATTCCTATTTCCATAACAATGTTATACATTGGACGGGTTTTGTTTTTTCTACTTTAGTCTGTGGAGAGGCTAGAAAACAGCAATTTGAGCCAGCGGTTCCTTTTTTTTCCTTTTTAACATTGTGCTCCCGAAAAGGTCATAGAAGTCCTTTGAGGGGTATTTTAACATTTAAATAAATTATAGCAGATGATCCCTGTAACTGGGGCGGGCATATTATCCCCATTAAAGGGGCAAATTCAGCCTCCTGCCTGCACTGTGGAGCTGATCTAGGTCTGTTGGAACCCAGCAGATTTTGTTCCTTCGCTACACCCGGCGATCACATTATCACTAGAAAGGGAGATTGATACGCTGTTAATGTATCTTATACTGTAGGGACAGTACTTATGCAGCAATCAGGAAGGCAGAGATGGTAATTAAGCATCTCTGCTTCCTCTATCTGCATGATCTCTGTGCAGCTGCTGACTCTGCAATGACATTGTAAAAAGTCATTGCAGAGTCACGTGTGGACCGGACTGACATTAAGCACGTTTGCAGCTTTTTTGCTGTGTTTTTTTACGCAAAGTACAAGCTGATTTTTACAGAACCAGCAAAAGCTCTAAGATTTCAGAAATCTCACACACACGTTTTTGGGGGGGGCGAATTCAAGAACTGCAGCGTTTTTTAAATCTGCAACGTGAATACTTTGTATGGGTGAAAAAAAATGCTGCAAAAACGCTGAAAGAAATTAGAAAGAGAAATAAAAAAGAAAACACTAACTTTAATAAACATTACTGTACACAAAGTATATTATGTAATCTGCACTAAAAAAAAAAAAACACACACACACACACACACACACACACACACACACACACACACACACACACACACACACACACGAGACCAGTGTTGAAAAACGGGCATTTTGAGTGCAGCATTTTTTTTTATTTATTTATTTTTTTTACTATCCCGAGAGCTGGTTTTGGCTGCAGAAAAAAAAATGCTGTGTGTGAACATAGCCAAAGACATTGGAATATTTACTACTTACGGACCACCCAATCGTGGGCATGAATTTAAAGACTCACAGTACCCAATATGTTCAATATATAGAGACGTTCCATTATGAGATAATGGAAATTAAGTAAGCCACAAAGTCACTAGTCAGGTCGATACTAGTCTAGAGGACTTACACTTTTAAAAAAAGGAGTTTGTGCAGCAGGGACCAGTCTGGAGTGCAGGGAGGTGTCCGGTTCGCTGTTCCTGTGCAGCATGGGTTTCACTAGCTGTTGGCTTCCCTTCACCGGATGGGAATAAATCTTCTGTAATGGCGGATGTACATGGTGGCTCACGTGGAATGATCCATTGGTCTTCACATTTGAGGCATCGATCTCGTTCTGGTTCGTGTTCAAGCTTCTTAGCAGCTTCAAGAAATAATTCAGAGGAAGAACATTATTTCCATATTAGATTATAAATAGGGAGAAAAGTTTTTTTAAAAAGTTCAGCAATTTTCAATTTCCTGAATTAATAAAGAAGGTGCTGCTCTTCATCTATCAGACAATGATGACATTCTGTGAATAAACCCTAAATGATTAAGATGAGGATACAGTGTTATTTTTTTACTTAAATGTATATATACTTTTATTTTGGGCTAAAAATTATTTCTGCAATTGAGTTTTTCTTAAAAAAAAAAAAACAAACAAAAAAAAAACAAAACACATTTTTAACATTTTGCCTGCATTGTCTATTGCTGGCTCTAGAATGAGTTAACTGAGAATCCATCAGTGAGCTCCTTCTGGCACTGCTTGTAGCGGTTATCTCTTTCGCTAAGCTTCTCTCAGCTGATTTATGATTAGTTGAATTTTCAGGTGAACTTTGATGTGTCCTGTAGACATCAATCAGCTGAAAGGAGCTCAGTAAAAGTCAGAATCTGCAAGAGCTAAAAAATATAATATTCATTTAATTAATAAAAAAAATATATATAGATAGATATTTTTTTTTTATTAATTAAATGAATAGTATATTTTTTAGCTTACTGACAGATTCTGACTTTTACTGAGCTCCTTTCAGCTGATTAATGTCTACAGGACACATAAAATATATAATCACACACATACACACCATATTTCGCCCAAAATACATGCATTTATGAAAAATACATGTAATACTTCATTTCCCCAGGGGTGGCGCTGTAGGTAAATAAACTGGGTATATCAGTAGCGTGACGTCCTGTGATCGGCTCATTATGGGACCCGTCTAACATAAATGGATAGACCAAAGGGCATCATAAGACCAACACATATGGCCATGGATATGACAAGTAAATAACGGCCATGTCCGTAACACCATAAATCATAGTCAACATCCCTATAGAGTTTTCAGGTTGTTTTTTATAGCTATTTTTGCAGGATACAATGGCGACCTGACATTTACTTTTATGACTTAACTAAACATCATAACATTTTACAACCGTGCCCTGAAGCCCCAGCATCGCCGGACGGCATGATTACTCATCTTATATATTGTATTTTGCGGTTTTTGACACTCACCTCTTCCACGAAATTGCTGCTGCTACTTGTTTGGCCGGTTGGTGTATACGGCTCAGCGTACAGCGAGGACAGGGCTTGGTTGTTGGGCTGAGAGGTAGATTGCTGTCTGTCTGCGAGGCTCCATCTGTTTAACTGAGCGCAAAAGAAAAGGAACATCATATGTTATAGGTGGTCAGCAACAGTCATTACCGGCACACAAATGGGTATCTGCTTAGATTAAATCTCCATCTTCATGGCGTCTCAATCACAGAGCACTTTAAAATGGGTTGTCTAGTAGGAAAAAATTGTGTACCTAAAAAGGGAAAATTATCTATTGTTTAAATTAAATGTAATTTTTTTTTACATGTTTGATACTTTTTATTAATTTCCCTATCACTATCTTTCTATAAAACAAGATTCAGCTATCTTGTCATCTTTACACTGCCCACCAGACCTTTCAGCAGTCTCATTATCTGGATGCAAGGCAACACTTCCAGTAGAAAACACAGTATCCACCATTCACAATAGGTGATGTCACAGCTCACCTCCTCCTCCTGTACAATGACTGATATCTACTGTATATAGAGGTATTATCAGTCATTGTACAGGAGGGGGAGGAGGTGAACTGTGACATCACCTCTTGTGAATGGTGGATCCTGGGTTACCCATTGTATATAGATGTGTTAACACAGGATCCACTATTTACAATAAGTGATATCACAGCTCACCTTCTCCCGCTCACTTCACAATAACCTTTGCAAAAGCTAGTAAAGGTCAGAGACAGTTTTTGCTGTTTTTGTCAGTGTAGCTACTGAAAAGTAGAACTCTAAAGCCTAAAAAGAAACTGTAGCTCTCTTCTCCCATCCTGGCAGCTCCACTTCTGGCTTGTGCTTTACTCCGGATAGATCGTCCTATGTGGACCCATCATCAGCACTGTGTGTGAAGGAGCCATTTAACCGCTCATTTCAATAACTCAACCAGCCCCCTTGTCCATTACAGCCAATGCATAGACCGAGAAGGGGACTGGCTTAGCTATGAAAATCAGCGAGTTTATCACAATTGATGACATGCAGACACAAAAGCCCTCTTCTGTGCAGACACAAAAGCCCTCTTCTGTGCAGACACAAAAGCCCTCTTCTGTGCAGACACAAAGTGGAAGTGGAGGGTCCAGGACGAGCAGATTTCCAGAAGGTGATTTAAGAGCCCAATGATGGAGCGTACGGGACAAGGCTGAACCTTTGAAGTGACGTGAATAACACGATAGTTAGATTTGATTTGAGATTTAAAAAAAAAAAAAAAGTCATGGTAATGCAGAACAGGTAAAACAGTATGATCATTACATGGAGGCACTGGTGGAGGATCAGGACTGGTAATTTACAACAACATTAAAATAATAACATCACATGCAAAATGACTCTCTAAAGGAATTCGGGCGGTCCTTTAATAACAGGGAGGACTCCGCACCACGTCACATTCCTTGTTTGCACCTCGTCAGTAGATTTCACACCGGTTAGGTAAAAATGAACAAAGGGAATAACACATACCATCTCCTGTGGGGTCACAGCGGCGTGTGGTTTCTGGTAGGAGTACGGCTCCTTGTACAGGGGAGACAGGACGTCTTCACTGGGGGTCTCTGGGATAAGTCCAAATCCCGTGTTTTCTATGTCATAACTGTGCGAAACCGTGGAGGGGATTTGTAGACACAAGTTTTTCTTCCCTTTGGACCCCCGGATGCTGCCACCTCTGTGAAGATCACTTGGTCCGTGTAGTCCACTGGGCCAGTTCGGATTTGCCAAGCACTTTAATGATTAAAGAGAAAATATCAGCGGTTTTTTGTTTAAAAGCTTTATATACAAGACTAATATGGTCCAGGAATGTTACCCCCTTCTATCTCCATACACAAAAAGTGCTAGCTGCGTTATACAGCCAGCGTCTGCCTCCAACTGAAGCGACCGGCACTAGCTCGAATTGTTGCTGGGAAAGGGGTTAAAGCAAGAGAATAGAATTAAACTTTAACCTGTAGGATGAATGGTTCCTATTATGGGTATATAGATATTACTCCATATCTGTAGTAATGCAACTCCAATTGTACCCCAGTACCCCTGTATTACCCCCGAGATTGACCATCTGTAGATCTATCTAAGCAGCATTAGAAGAGATGACCTGTAGCTTCCCTAATAAGATGTGCATTAGGTTACTCACTAATATAAAAGTCTTTCAGGAGTAATAATAACCACTACAGAGAACGCGCGACTATTAATGCAGCAATAATTAACATTAATAAATTCTAGGAAACTCACATGCACCGGCTGCGAATATCCAGGTGACAGTGGATCCTCCGGGAGGATCTGCTCGCCCAGTATGGTGTAGGACTGGCGGTCGGATCCCTGAGTATTGCTGTTGGAGTGTGGATTTGGCAGCTTCCCCCCTGATGCCCAGGATTTTGTTCGCCCGTCTGATGTCAATGAGCTTCGGCAGCTAGCAGTCACCTGGAGAAGGAAAAAAAAAATTGTAGTTTCTAGCAAAAGCAAACTACAGTGCAACCTCTTTGGAATGACCACCAAAAATTGGATAGGAAAGGGAGGTCTCCCGGGATAGGAAAGGGAGGTCTCCCGAAAGAAAATGGACAATAGGCATAGTATATGGTAAAAATGAAAGTTTGGTCTGGGTAATGGTCTGCAGAGTTTTGATACATCTTATACCATATAGGCGTTAGTTTTATTCTTTGTGCCCCGTGAATACTCGATAATAGCTGATTGAATTCAATATGTGGGGTGAGGTCTATGAATCTTTGGGAAAAACTGTTTCAAGCGGAGGCACAGTACCTGCTCATGGTGCGCGGAGTGTGATCCACAGAAGCTACTGGATCCCGACAGCGAGGAATCCCTGTTCTGCAGCTGAGCAATCTTTAGGTGATCGATCCACTCCTCATAATCCTGCTGATTGGGGCAGATCACCCGGATGGTGTTGATGTACCGTCCTAATATTGCATAGAAGAGATGAACATAAACTCATCCATCATCTCCGATCTTGGATAAGTGCTAAAATTATATACAAAAAAAAGAAACGCCATATACAGCTGACCAGCAGAATATAAAGAATTTGTCCTAAGGCTGCGGCTAGACCGATGTCGCGCACATAAGGTGGCAGCATGGCGACGCTTCATCGCAACGATGTGGAGGTGAATGTGGTCGCATTTTCTCAATTTGCCATTACAATATGTTCTGAGAAGTCCAGCAGGTTTGGATTTCTTACAACTTGTGCGGCACAGTAATATCTCATCCAGACATAGTTTTCTTCATGTGCATGTTCTGTCCATGTTTTTCACGTACCCTTAGTCTATGGGGCTGCTCAAGTCTGTTTTTTTTTCTTTGGCCCAAGTACAAGCATCCGCAGAAAAATAAAAAAAAGTTTTTGATCACGGCTCAAACTTTCCCACTCAAATCAATGGGCAGAAAAATAAAACCCCACAAAACTACAACACACCAATTATTTGTCTCACCAGAGGGCTGTCCATTTAACGATTAGCAGGTGATGCAGCTTGGAAGTTTTTTCTTTTTGGCATTCGAGAAAACAAAAGTTAAAAAAAAAAAAAAAAAAAAAAACGGTTGCCACGCTGATGTAAAAATGAACACGAACCAGAAAAGGAAAAAAAAAATAATATTTTTTTTTCTCATATGACAAAAAAAAACAAGACGTCTGAATGAGGCCAACTTGCCAGATGCAATGCGACCACAGTCACATTTATGGACGTAGCATTGTCATGTCACTCAACGTGCGCGTTGCCCAAAATCGCTGTGTAGCCTCAGCCTTAAAAAGGGGGTCGCCCAGGGCTTCCAGGCAAGCAATGGCAGCCATCAAAAGCCCAAAAAGATATGGAAGCAACAGCAAAATTACAAGATTGGATATTTTACCTTCTAATAAGAATGAGGTCTTCAGTTTTTCATTGTCATCTGTAATCACCCGTATGGCTTTAAGTGGGAGTTCGCCCTGCATTCATAAAAGAAGCAACATACACAGTAGTTACGACATTGTACATATTACAACTAATACCATGTGGAATATTTCTGCATACAGGATGGTGAAGGGTTAATCGTTCGCAGCGCTTATAATCTGGGTGTCATCTCTACCTGGTCAGGGTAATTTTGTAATTTTCTCTTGGCTTCCTGTTCCCACACCCACCTCTCCCGATAGTGGTGACTCCACATCTCACCCACATTGACTCACAGCCAGCTCGTCTGGGTACAGACATGTACACGCAGCTCCCATCTGCCCCACTGACGTACGTCACAGGCGTGCAAAAACAATACGAAGCAGCCATGATCAGGAATATATCACCAGAGGATACAGAAGCTGTGATTATAAAAGCTAGTGTGGACGGTAGTGTATTGTCCCAATCCGGCAGGGGTCTTTGTCGTAGTCCATAATGCATCAGTCCTGTGTGGTCATTCCCTTTAAAGGGTTTCTTCAGATCCCACAGGCTGGAAATGGCATAAAATAACCCATATTGCACTCCTAAATTACCCGTGTTCCCAATGACGGTGGTCCTTATTGGCTGCAGCAATTATATCCCGTTTACCTATATGACCACCGCAGCCAATCACTAGCCTCAGCGATGCTCGACACAAGACCGTTGAAGCTAGTGATTGGCTGCAGCAGTCACACGAAAAGACCAGATATCACTGCTGCAGACAAGTAAACTAAGACAGTCAGGGAACGGCGGTGTGGGAGACATGGGAATTTTACATCTGATACTTTCTCACTTTCACCATTTTTTATACTTTTGGAAATGGAACAACCTCGATAAGGAGAGAAGAGTTCATAGGAAAGAAATGACAGTTTTTACCTTAAAACTGAGGTTCTTTCCTTCTTCAGAAAGGATTACAAGAGTGGACGGGTACAAGACCAATACTCGGTCATTCAGCTCCTGCAATAATAAAGATTAGCAATTAATCGTAGGTACAGTATGCGTCAGCGATTGCCCCAGGGAAACTATTGGCGGTGAGGCGCCATAGTTTTAACCTTTCCCTGTCCTATGTATAACATAAGTCAGTCCAGTAGGATATTTGCCTCCTAGACATATTGCCAGAACATATGACTCAACTCATGTGTAAC
This sequence comes from Phyllobates terribilis, assembly GCF_046119375.1. Taxonomy (NCBI): domain Eukaryota; kingdom Metazoa; phylum Chordata; class Amphibia; order Anura; family Dendrobatidae; genus Phyllobates; species Phyllobates terribilis. The sequence continues at coordinate 263,247,613 of NW_027362772.1, read as the reverse complement.
CAAAGTCAACACAGAACAGCAAATGATGAAAAATGATTAGTGACGCGGTTGTTGTGACAAATGATAGACATATCTTTATCATCTTGTCCAAATACAGGAGTATTGCACACACGTACGGACGGCTTTCCTGTTCTGCCTCTTGAAGGAAGGTAAAAGCTTAGCCATGTCATAATGGCTGCAAATGAGTGGGTCAAGTGGATATATGTTAGATGCCAAGATAGACTGGGAGGTTACTGAGACCATTCTTCTGTCCCGAGCCTTCTGACTTCCAGATGATTGACAGTTCAGAACAGCGGCACGGCCGCACTGCTGGTCCAAATTGTGCACTGTGCAGCTTTTCCTCTGCAGTGCTGGAGGAGCGCAGGCACACTGAAGCTTTCTGGATTCAGCCAGCATCAAATCAATACTTGCAAGCATTGAGCAACTATCCATCATTGATAGGCAACAAAGAAGCAAGCTAATAAATTAAAAATCTCTCAAGTTTTTGAGAACATAGACTATTTTTAGTAAGAGGTAAATTGCAAAGTTGCTAGTTTTCACAAACAAAAAAAAAAACTCTGCAATTTTACCCATTTTAAACTTCTTTAAGCTCATGAACACAGGAGTAATACAAACACTTCCAATAAAATTTAGAGCACATCCGATTATACTTGCACCATAAATTTAATTATCACAATTTGTGCTCATTCTGGTGTAAATTTAAATGTATCCATTGGAACCGTAGTGGGGTCGCACCCCAATCCAGTTTTTTGCCAATTCTGACAAGTGACAAAAAAGTTAATAATTTAGCACAAATATAGCATGCACCAAAATTTGCCACATTTTATCACCAGAAAAGTGGCAATAAATCTCCCCGATAGCGTTTGTGATCTCTGCACAGGTTGTATGTGGCTTTACAGCTCCATGGAAGTGTGGCACCATTTTTTTTTTTTTTTTTTAGAAGAAAGCACCCATATTTTTCTAATCCTATAACTTTACAATAATAAGCAAAACATTTAAAGTCTACAGCAGTGGTCTCAAACCATTTTCAAAACTACACCGCCCCTCTAGAAGCCAAAAGCAGTCAGGGCCTGCTGGGAGTTATATTTTCACAATAGTCAGAGAGCCAAGGGTTGGAAACCAGTGGTCTACAGAAACTTGGATACAAACCTGGAATGGCAGGGTTTGGAGCTTCACCTTGGAGATGCAAGTGATGGCACCTAGAGATTCCCTCTGTGTCCCCTCCCAATCCTGGACTGGTTGGCTTTGTACAGACTTCCGCAGTTCTGACTTATCCCAAATATTTGCATTATTCACCTGAATGGGAGAAACGTGAAGAACATCAAGACAGTATCACAAAAGAGAAGTAGGCAAGTCCATCACTAATGAACAAGTCTCCCCTTGGCAGCTAGACTTTTTTTTGCCCTTGGATCAGTGTTGCATTTTCGGCACCTTTCTTAAATCATATGAAAAAAGAAAGGATGTGGAAAAATATCCATGTTTGACATTGGAACACTTTACTAATGTTCCTGGGTCTTTTATGCTGGTGGCATGGTATGCCTGGGTCTTATTGATGGACTAATTCTTTAAGGAAAAGATAAGATGAAAACTGAACAAGTCACTACAAGAAGCAGCTTTGGGCCTGGTAAGATGTTGGCACCACAGACAATCAGGTGATCGAAACTCCTGTATCCAAGAGATTGTTGGGCAGTAACCTTGTACTACGTCACTGTACCCATATGCTTTAGATAAATGCCATACTGAGTCTGTGCTCAATTTACCCAAACTGGTGTTGAGACAGGCAAATTATGGCAGACGTGTTTGCAAACATTTGTAATAAATGTAGGGCAGACTAGACTGGTCATACAGGAACCTCTCCAGATTATGTTGTAAGACATTTGTGGTAGACCACTTAATAGATGCCACCCTAATTATAGAAACTGCTACAAAAACTATAATCTGTAAACCAGGGAGTATAACTATGGCTGGAATTTACCATGTCGGTTAGCACTTCAGTACATCTTATAGGGGTTGCAGTATGGCTTGTGGTAGAAAAAAAAGCCAGCTTGGACCCATGCCCGCTTTCAGCATGGTATACACAGGACTCCATACCCAAGGAACTGCAAAACGAGTAGACAAAGGAAAGGAGGAACTGGCCAGGAAGGAGAGCAACAAGAAGTGGGACTTTTCGTTTTGGAATCTGGTGGTGTAGAGGTAGAGCAGCACTGGTAGGGGGTCCTATCAGGATTTTTACCATGGGTTCGCCTCCACTTTACATTCATGCCCCAATTACTATAATTTTTCTTTAGATAATTGTTTAATTGGCCAAAGGACGGAACAAGCCGTGTATTACCGATTTACAGCCACAAGTCCTGACCTGACAAAAGGTTTGATCATCCCAACAGATAGTGTTGTAGATTATAGAGATGAGGCGCTGGAATTCATACAGATTTTATAAAAAAAAGAAATAAAAATTGAATTGACATTTTTTGTGATTCGTTTTGGGCAAAACCAGCAAAATGACGACTGGATGCCATTTTGCTTGATTTTAACGGTCCGGGAAGGGATTCTCACCTTGCCTTCACCTGTTCCATCGCGCAGTCTTGCGACATCATGACAATTTGGGGCTTGATTAGTGAAGAAGGTGCTGAAAAACCCAGGTGCAGAAGATGGCACTGAAGACTGACCAAAAGGAGAACCAGATTGGGGACAGGCGAGGGCCAGGTAAGTATATACTGTATTTTTTTTCCACCCATGTTTATTATGTTCTGGGATCTGTAGAGACTGAGAATAATGCACATTCAATTCAGCATTAAATGATTTAAATGTGAATTGAGTTTAGTGCCATAATTAAGCAAATTTGCAAAGTTGGAACATTGGCAAATTCGCTCACCCTTCGTAGATAACTACGATTATGTTATCCCCTGCAGCTGGGAAGGGAGTGCAGCCATAAATGGGTGCAAAAATTAGCCCATTTTACGAGTGGCTTTTGCACGAATTAAGATTACTGGATGGAGGTTCCGATGCTGAACGCCACGTTTTATTAGGATCAGCAGGATCTTTCTGACATTATACCTAGGAGAAAAGTAGTGATCAAACCAAATTAGAGGTGCAGGTCCCGAGCATGTAATCACAGAAGATATTGTCCAGGCTCTACAAGAACGGCTGGGTGTGATGACCCTGGAGCTCAGGCCGGCAGCCCTGGGTGTGTGACCCACTCTGCCTGCAGCTGTGCCGACACCCAGGGTATTCCCTAGGCAGGCAGGGTGAGCCTGTCCTCCCTCACAGCTGTTGCTGCTGTTCAGGGCTGTCTGTTCCCATAGCAGCTAATTCTAGAGTTTCAGGAGCCACAGGTGCAAATGAAAAAAAAAAAAGAAATGAATAGCAGGCAAGGTGAAAGAGGGCGAAATATCTGAACCTAATTTCAGGCTTCCAAGATTAGCAAAATGGGTCTAGGCTTTAAAAAGAGCTAGTCTAACATTATAGCTCCTGTCCATCAAGCCATTCACAGGTCGGGAACATCCAAGGAGCGGACAAACGGGTTGCAACAATTGTAGATAATTACGTATCAGACAAAAGTGAGCTGGATTATTAGTGTTTGATCTCATAGTAATACGCAAGAAGCCGTGAATATGGTGAATTACATACAAGGCAATGTACAAGAATAGTTAATAAGGGGATCTCGGCAGCAACATGCATAAGCTAGCTCCTGATCATCGCGCCATCCAAGTTCATTTCTATAGAACTGCTCCTGAGCATTCACAGTAGCCCAGGGCCAGATCTATGATCCCGGCCTCATCCTTCCTCATCAGGGCTCAAGGCAGCGAGACAATGCTGGTCTTAACTGTCACTCAAACAGGAGAGCCTGAGCCACCACCAACCAGGCAGATCGGGGAGCGGTGCAACCCTTTACGTCGGGCCAGCTGAGCGGTGCAACCCCTTACGTCGGGCCGGCTACGTCAGTAGTGGTGGGAGACTCACTACTGAGAGGAACAGAAGCAGCTATCTGCAGACCGGACATAACCGCAAGAGAAGTATGCTGCCTCCCAGGGGCGAAGATCAAGGATGTTACCGATAGGATACCGAAGCTCATCAGTTCCAAGGATGTCCACCCATTTCTTCTGATACATGTTGGCACCAATGACACGGCAAAGAAGGACCTACCGACAATCTGCAAGGACTTTGAAGCATTGGGGAAGAAAGTAAAAGAACTGGATGCGCAGGTAGTTTTTTCTTCTATCCTTCCAGTAGACGGGCATGGCGTCAGGAGATGGAACAGGATCCTTGAGGTGAACAACTGGCTGAGACGATGGTGCAGACAACAAGGATTTGGATTCCTGGACCACGGTGTGAATTACCTCTATGACGGACTCCTTGCCAGAGACGGACTACACCTCAACAAACCCGGGAAACACACATTCGCCAGGAGACTCGCAACACTCATCAGGAGGGCGTTAAACTAGAAGAAGAGGGGATGGGAAGAAAAACGCCGGACACGAACATGCAACCAGAGAACATACTAATGAAAGATATGAAGTGCGACAAAGAAGGTCCAAGACAAGATACTTGGAAGGGAGGTAAGAAAATTTCTAATACAATCCACAGGGAGAAGATTGGAACAAAACAAAATTGTGTAAACTGCGTGCTAGCAAATGCCAGGAGCCTGACAAACAAGATGGATGAACTGGAAGCAGAAATATCTACAGGTAACTATGACATAGTGGGAATAACCGAGACATGGTTAGCTATGACTGGGCAGTTAACTTACAGGGTTACAGTCTGTTTAGAAGGGATCGAAGAAGTCGGAAAGGGGGTGGAGTCTGTCTATATGTAAAGACGTGTCTAAAGCCTACAATACGGGAGGATGTATGGGAGGGAAATGAGGAGGTCGAGTCCTTATGGGTGGAGATACATGGGGCAAAAAACAATAATAAAATTATCATAGGAGTCTGTTATAAACCACCAAATATAGCAGAAGCCACGGAAAGTCTATTAATGAGACAAATAGACGAAGTAGCAAAAAATAATGAGGTGCTTATTATGGGGGACTTCAACTACCCCGATATAGACTGGGAAACCGAAAGCTGTAGATCTCAGAAAGGAAACAGGTTTCTGTCAATTATCAAAGACAATTATTTGTCACAACTTGTGCAGGAACCAACTAGAGGGACGGCCCTTTTAGACTTAATATTAACTAACAGGCCAGACAGAATAACTGAGATGAAGGTCGGGGGGCACCTGGGAAATAGTGACCACAACATTATACAATTCCACATGTGCTTCAGTAGGGTGACCAGCAAGGGAGTCACAAAAACACTGAACTTCAGGAGGGCAAAGTTTGATCAGCTAAGAGATGCCCTTCACCTTATAGACTGGGATAGTATCTTTAGTAATAGGAGCACGGATAGAAAATGGGACATTTTCAAAACAGTCCTACATAGTCACTGTAGAAGGTACATACCTTATGGGAATAAAAGGGCTAGGAATAGGAGGAAGCCAATGTGGCTAAATAAGGAAGTCAAGAGGGCAATGAAAAACAAAAAAAGGGCTTTCGGTAAACTTAAACAAGAAGGCAGCGAGGAAGCGCTAATATCTTATAGGGAAAAAAACAAAATCTGTAAGAAACAAATAAGAATAGCAAAAGAGGAGACAGAGAGACTAATTGCCAAGGAAAGTAAAACGAATCCCAAACTGTTCTTTAACTATATAAACAGTAAAAGGATTAAAACTGATGGCGTTGGCCCATTGAAAAATAACCTGGGTAAAATCATAGAGGGCGATGAGGGTAAAGCAAACCTACTTAATAGCTTCTTCTCCACTGTTTTCACAAAAGAAAACAATTTATTGGAGGAAATGCAGAGTGATAAAGTAAACCCTCTGCTAAATATCACCCACCTAACCCAGGAGGAAGTTCAGAAACGCCTAAATAATATCAAAATAGACAAGTCACCAGGCCCAGATGGCATACACCCCCGGGAACTAAAAGAATTAAGTAATGTGATAGACAGACCGCTGTATCTTATATTCAAGCACTCTTTATGGACAGGGACTGTCCCACTAGACTGGCGCCAAGCAAATGTGGTACCAATATTCAAAAAGGGGTCTAAAAGTGACCCTGGGAACTATAGACCAGTCAGCTTAACGTCTGTTGTGGGTAAATTGTTTGAAGGATTTCTTAGAGATGCTATTGTAGAATATCTTAATGATAATAACTGTCTAACTCCATATCAACATGGATTCATGAGGGATCGCTCCTGCCAAACAAACCTGATCGCCTTCTACGAGGAGGTGAGCTCACAGCTGGACCGGGGAGAGTCAGTGGATGTTGTATACCTTGACTTCTCCAAAGCGTTTGATACCGTGCCACACAAAAGGTTGGTTTATAAAATGAGAATGCTTGGTCTGGGGGATAATGTGTGCAAGTGGGTAAATAGCTGGCTGAGTGATAGAAAGCAGAGGGTGGTTATCAATGGAGTAAGCTCAGGGTGTGTCAGGGTTACTAGCGGGGTGCCTCAAGGGTCTGTCTTGGGCCCTATATTATTTAATATATTTATTAATGATCTAGTGGAAGGGTTGCATAGTAAAATAGCAATATTTGCAGATGATACTAAACTTTGTAAAGTAGTTAATACAGATGAGGACAGGGCACAGCTACAGGAGGATTTAGATAAATTGGGGAGTTGGGCCAAAAAATGGCAAATGGGGTTCAATGCCGATAAATGTAAGGTCATGCACATGGGAAAGAAAAACAGCAGTCACCCATACATATTAAATGGGAAACCGTTGGGGAAATCTGACATGGAGAAGGACCTGGGCGTCTTGGTTAATAGCAAATTAAATTGGAGTGCTCAGTGTCAGGCAGCAGCTGCGAAGGCAAATAGAGTCATGGCATGCATCAGAAGAGGAATAGGGGCATATGATGAGAAGATTGTTCTTCCTCTGTATAAAGCGCTGGTAAGGCCGCACTTTGAATATTGTGCACAGTTCTGGGCTCCGGTGCTCAGGAAAGACATATTGGAGCTAGAGAGGGTACAAAGGAGGGCGACTAAGGTAATAAAGGGAATGGAGGGACTAGAATACCCAGAGAGGTTGTCAAAATTAGGCCTATTTACATTGGAAAAGAGAAGGCTTAGGGGAGACCTCATAAACATGTATAAATACATCAGGGGACAGTACAGAGATCTCTCCCATGACCTGTTTATACCAAGGATGGTGACAAAGACGAGGGGGCACACTATGCGTCTGGAGGAAAGGAGGTTCCTGCACCAGAATAGAAGGGGATTCTTTACGGTCAGAGCCGTGAGACTCTGGAACTCTCTGGGAGAGGAAGTGGTGATGTCCAACTCACTTAATGAGTTCAAGAGAGGCCTGGACGCCTTTCTTGAGAACAATAAAATTACATCTTATGCTTAGTTAATTAATCCAGGGATTTAATCTTACTGCCAGATTGGTGTCGGGAAGTGAATTTTTCCTCAATGATGTAAATTGGCCTATACCTCATGGTTTTTTGTTGCCTTCCCCTGGATCAACGCTGCGGAATAGCTGCAGTGCACAAGAAATAGGCTGAACTGGATGGACGCTTGTCTTTTTTCGGCCTTATAAACTATGTAACCCTTTAAAAGGTTTAGATGTCCTTCCATATACAAAAGCAACCATCAATGTAAGTTTGTAAACCAGTAAACACATCTCCATATAAATGTAATTTAATAATTTATGAACCATCCCACTGAATCCATGAACTTGTGAACGTCAGATACCACGATGAGATTATAGGGCTCCTGTGTGGGGGGGCGACAGCTGGAGCTGTGTATGACCCCTCTGTCCTGACCACAGCTGCACAGCCAAAGCAAACAGGTGGGATCAGCTGTCCAAGTCCATAAAATATATGTCGGATGCAAAATAGCCTCTCTTCTCATGCAAGACAATATATCCAGCCAACACGGTCTACCCTGAGGAGAAGAGGCGCTACTTAGCTCATCCTATAAAGTGAATGGGAGAGGCATTCTACAGGTAGTGTGAGCCTAGCTGCCCGTAGACATTAGTTGGTGAGTTCCCACCACTAGCATCTGCAGGGCTTCTGAAGTCATGGGAAGAGTACAATTTTTTTTTTCAATTTATATTAGATGCCTCATATGTAAAAAGGAATACTTTTGCACATGAAAGTAGTGGTAAGGCTGTATTGGTGCAGATCGCCCAATAAAAATGATATATACAAAAAATGTATCTGAAGCACCAGTCATGAGAAATCTAGCGTTAAAGCCATATGGAAATCATGCAGGAAGTGCACTGGGGGCGTGTCAGTGCACCTAGGTTGCTGCTTCCAAGTGCATTGGCACACCCCCAGTGAACTTCCTGCATGATTTGCATATGGCTTTTACGCTAGATTTCTCATGACTGGCGGTTCATATTTATATTATATTATATTATATATGGTATCATTTTGATTGGGGGACAAGCGCCTATACGACCATACCGCTACCACTATGCTTAAAAATGTGCTGACTGGTTCACTTTAAATCCCATTTACACAGAACAAAGCTCCCAATCATTGCCCCATGTGAATTTATCCAAAGATTGCTTGTTTAAATCGTATAATTATGAGGATATTACCATCGTGATCAGCAGCACAATCCCTCAAAGTGTATCTGAAAGTACCTTACTCCTTGTCCAGTCTACAACTGCCAATACACATTGGATTTTGGAGGGACCACCCTACCGGAATGTGTGGAGTCATGCCTACTCTCCTCCAATGGGGGAAAAAAGATCAGACAGTTAGATTTCAACATGCCTGATCCTTCTGTTGTCACAGGAGACAAGTTGCCGCCATAGGCGATTGGCATTGGTTTCAAAATTCTTTCCATTGATCACTTTTGCATACTTGGCTGAAACAACTATATATTGGGGGGTCTGGAAGGAATAACTGATGACCAAAAGGAGAATTCAGCTTTTATGTATAAAACGGTTTGCAATGGCAGAGGCGCCTTCAAAGCATCTGTCCCCATCACTGACATTCCTTATAAATCTTACCTCCGTTATGGGCAAAGTATCCAGATTCCCACCATTAAGTTGGATCTGTTTCTCCAAGTGGTAAAGCCATTTCTGCAGCTCTTGAAGAGTGGGACAATAAATGATTAAAGGATTGAGCAGGGGACCTGATAGAAGAAGGAGAAAAATAACAGTGAGAAAAGGCTATAGCCCAAAAAAAACTCAAGAATTTTGGACCATCAGGACTGGAAAATGAGATGTAAGGCCATAGGTGGTCATGCATGGTAACCGGATAGCCAGTGGCTCAGTGGTTAACAACTGTGCACTGGGGTCCTGGACTCAAATCCCACTAAGGACAACATATGCGAGGAGTTTGTAGGTTTTCCCCGTGTTTGCCTCTGGTTACTCCAGTTTCCTCCCACACTCCATTAACATACTGGTAGGGAATCTGGATTATGACCCCCATTGGGCACAGTGATATAAAGGTGTAAAAAAAAAAATAAAAACATGTAATTGGTTGCAAGTTTTTAGGCACCTTACTCTTATTGGATTACTACATATAACTAACTATGGAAGGATTTTTTATTTACCCGTAATTCGGAAAGCGTGCTCTTCCTCTGGTTTAGGAGGGACCTTGGAACGTTCCAGTTTGTAAACACTCAGCTCCTTCAATGGTACCAACCCCTAGAATGAAGAGATGATAAAAAGAACATAAAAATATATCATATTTTTATATTATATATATATATATATATATATATATATATATATATATATATATATATATATATATATATATATATATATATATATATATATATATATAATAAAAAACAGTGATAGTATAAAACAGAGAATGATCTGGAGACGACAAAGAAAATAAAGATGCCAATGAAGGAGAGGTAGGGGGCCATAGATATATGCAAACTAGAGATGGATGTAATAAAAAGTACACAGATTAAAAATTAAAGTCTCAAAACAACGGAAGCACAGATATCTTTCAGCATATAGTTATGATTTAATGCCCTTTGGCTCGATCCCAAGCCATGGCTACTTGATGGATGAACGAACTGTAGGAAGATCGATTGTGCAGCCTAGATAGGTCCACCAGGTTCTTCTCAGCCATTATCTTGATAGTATCAAGCCATCGGGTTGCTGGTCTTCCTCTTCGCATTGTTCCTTCTATTCCTCCGACCATGATGTCCTTCTCCAGTGATTGATCTCTTCGTATGAGGTGTCCAAAGTAGGCAAGTCATAGCTTGGTGATCCTTGCCTTCCACTGACTTTATTTGTTCTTCTTGCCATCCATGGTGTTGATAACATCCTTCTCCAGCACCACATTTCGAAGGCGCTGATTCTTCTGTCTTGTTTCTTTATTGTACAGGTTTTGGAGTCCTTATGTTACTACAGAAAAGACCAGACTATGTACGAGCCGTGTCTTCGTCGCCAGTGAAATGTTCCTCGATTTGTAGACCTTGTCCAGTGACTCCATTGTCGATTTGCAGCATATAATAAACAATGAAAAAGTCAAGAAAAAACGCAAACAAAAAATATGCCGCAAATCGGCCACCACAATAAACTCAAAATATACAAATACTTTCACAAACTTGTTGAAAGGAGCTGCAGAGTTTCTCATGAACCAGACAAAAGATGGGTATAAGTGTTTTGTAAACACACGTTCAATGGATGTGACCCTGAAAGGTGAAAGGGCAAGAGATACTGGAACAAGGTCTGTCTGGCTGGAACTACATTAAGTCAGGGTTCTTGCATTTTGTTGACTTTTTATGTCTCCTTCACAAGATAACAGGTCCTGAATGGGGGCGGATACAGAGGCAAAAAAAACAAAAAAAACACCACATGTGGCCGCTGAGAACATACCTGATAGGTCAACCCAGTGGGACCTCGGGACTGGAAGTAGAGTTGGGACTGGAACAATTCCAAATAGCAGTCACTGATATCCTACAAATATAAAAAAAATGTGTCAACTTGAAAATCTTATAAACCATTAATCTGGATCCTGGCAGCTCCACTTCCACATTGGATCTGACCCAGTGAAGAGATTATTGTAATAAGTGATGAAGGGGGCTGGCTCACTGACTCATTTCCATAGCTAAGCCATACCCCTAAAGACAGGGGTACATTTAGTTATTGAAACGAGTCAGCCCCCTTCACTGGCAATATGGCGACACAGGAGGTGCTCTCTACACACCAATTGAGCTGCATTGGCCAATACCGCTCGGATAAAGATAGTATAATGTGTTTTTTCAGTTTTATACACATTGAGGTAAAAAAAAATTCTAGGTCAACACCCCCTTTAAAAAATAATTACAAAACAGAGACAAGGAGCCGATGTAGAAGCCAAGAAAGGTTAAAGTCTTCACCATAGGTTGTGTTTTATTTAACAAGAGCTTAAGGTCCAAGATGGAGACGCGGGCAATCGGATATATGAGTCACCGGCACGGGCGAATCATGACAATTATATCAGCTCTGATGCATCACAAACTATTGGAGTCATCCATTAGAGTTGTTCCCAAAAATTGCACTTTATCACCTTCTATCTGTGGGATAGGTGATGACCTGCTGATCGGTGGCGGTCTGACCATTGGGACACTCATGGAACCTGAGAAAGGGGCTCCGAAATGTCTCATTGGAACGCAAACGAGCACCAAGCTCCACTATTGATCTGGGGGCTGCCGGGGATAGCAGCATCAGGAATATTATTATATCCATATAGTTACCTGGCTGTGCTGGAATCGAAACTTGACCTTAGAATAATGAATCATTTGCCCCATGTTTCGAACAATCGTTTTCTTCTTGCCCTTGCGGAAGATGCTAAGGAATCTTTGGTCCACATTGTCCTTCTGCCCATCATTGCCTATATCCTATTACCAAAAAAAAAAAAAAAAGAAGACTTATAAACTCAACAAGCCATTTAGGAACGTTTTAATCTTTAAGAGAATAATGAATAAATTTAATCCACTGTAGCCAATAGATCAACTTCTTTTAAAAAAAATAGGCCCTCACATTTAGTCATCAACAGACAGATTGTCTAGCGCCTGCGCCTTCCAGATAGGACCCCCAGCAATCAGCTATAATGTGTGGGTAAACAAGTGTGAGGGTGTTTAAGTGACATTGAAAAGACTACTCCCCCCTCCTCTTAGGATGGAACCTCTCAGGGCAATCAGCTGAGCTCTCCAGGTCCTGGCACCATCTTGTTTGGTCCAGCTAGGCATTTCTCCTGCAGTGGCAACGGTAGCCATTCAGATAAATCCTACATAAGAGCCATTGGTACTTCGTAGCTTAGCGTTCTGGATCATAAAAGGAGTATACCCCAATAAATGAGAATATAGACAGGGGCACTCCTTAAAAGATATCACCCTTATACATATTAGAAGAACGTCGGCCGAACCCAACAATTTCACCTGGACCAATTGACCATCTGATGTATATGGTGGCCACCTGATTCTTCCCAGACAGATGTCGGGAGAGAAATATTGGACAGTTGAAATTTCTATCGCCCAATTTTTGTGTTTTCAGGGGAAATAAGTCACTGTCCAGGGTGTCTGACAGCCGCTTTCTCCTCTCTCCTAGTTGACAAAACACGAACGCTCGGCCGAGCTGAATATTAATGTGTGTGAGCCAAAAGTTTGCTCAACTTGGTGGACAGTTATTGTGTGTGTGGCCAGCTTTAGTGTCCATGCTAGGATCCCCCTCTACCTCCTTAGCGCCTAATAGACAAGATGAAAGCGGACTTTCCAAACTAAGAGACCACCCCATTGAGCAGCCTATTAGCAGACAGGTATTTTAATTGAATATATTCCGTAACCATCAGGGACAACATTTAGTGCCAAGAAAAAGTAGAGAGGTTGCCGCTTTCATTTTCTAAAAGGGTGCCTAAAAAAAAAAAAAATTTAGGTGAAAATGGACTGGTTGCCCTCGCATGGGAAACTACTTCAATTTGCTTTAGTTTTGATAGATATTTCTCATTGTGTCCAGGGTAAAAAGAAAACAAATGTAAATGACCATATCTCAGGAGCAAAAAAGAAAACTAACGCCGGATTCAGGAGAACAGAGACATTTACACCGGATGACAAATACCAATATTTATGGCAAGTGACAGGTCTTTAATTTGATTCGTTTTTTTGTGCACTGATAATAGTTCATTACAGCCACATATGAATTCATCCAAACTTCATAAGACCTTTCGTAAAGTAAAAATAATATAAAAAAAAAAAAATATTCAAACTTTTCCTGTACTGGGGATTAATTCTCTGCCTCTACAGACCGACTTAGTAATGAAAACTATATCCTGCATAGAAATGCTGATAATATTTCTCCGGTCAGTGGGATCGAGTTCAAAAGACTGAACTTGACTGACCCAGTGTTTGGTTTCAGGTGGCTGTGCTGATCCTGCCCCCACGCCTATCACTGACAGTGACCCACTAATCCTGAGGCCTTCATGTAAGGGCTCCAGGGTGGTCTCTGTCTACACAGCCATGGGAGGGGGGTACAATTCTCTAACATCAGTCGACAAGTTTATGGTTTCACGTCTAATCAGTAGCCATACAAAAAAAGAAAAAAAGGACTTGGCTGCAGCTCAGATTTTATGGAGACCTGTTTATCCATTTCCTATCCTGATTTTGTGCAGACGAGATCTTCTGTATCAGTTTCTGATGGTGGAAAGATTATAGTTGGGTTTTACTGCTCAACTGCATGCGCTGTAACCGGAGACACAGATGTACGGCCGCCTATGACCCTGTCGGGGAGCTGGTCCGAGGGACAAAGGACAAATCCAGAGTAACTTCCACTCAGAATGGATAAAATACCAACCAAAACTCAACACTCCAAGTGAAGCACTGACTCCGGAGCCATTTACCAAACAGTATATTAGGGAACTGCACTATGAGCAAATAGCCAAAGTCTTGTCAAAATGGTCCTCTCTATGCCAAAGTGTAACATGTCGGGTGTTGCAGACAAGCAGAAAGTAATTTTTGATAATGCAAACCTTGATTTTACATATTCTAAATGGAGAAAAAGTATCGTGACCTCCCATTCTACATCCATGGACATGAATATGGAGCTAGTCCTGATTATGCAGATAGAACACCTTCCACTCTTCGGGGGAAGATCTTCTACTAAACTTTGAAGATGTGTGTGGGAATTTTTGCCCCTTCATCCAGAAGAGCATTAATAAGGTCAGAGACTGATGTTGGAGAGAGGTCGGGCTCACAATCTCTGTTCTAGCTCCTCAAAGGCATTGGATGGGGTTGAGGTCATGTTCTTTGACCAAACTGCCCCAACCATAGATTTATGGACCTTGTGCACTGGGCACAGTCATGGGGAACAGAAAAGGCCTTCCCCAAACTGTATCCACAAAGCTGAAGCTACAATTGTGCAATAGGTCTTGTGCCGATGTATTAAGAATTCCCTTCGATGGAATTTAGAGGCCGAGGCCGCCCCCTGATAACAGCCCATAGTATTATCCCTCCTACACTAAACTGCACAGTGAGCACAATGCCATCAGGCAGGTAACATTTTTCTTCACCAAACCCAGACTCTTCCATCAGATAGAGAAGTGCGATCCATCACTGCACAGAACACGTCTCCTCCAGGGTCCAGTGTTGGCGGCTTTACACCACTCCATCCAACGCTCGGCATTGTGCTTGGTAATTTACGGCTGCATGCAGCTGCTCAACCATGAAGCTCCTGGCGGGGGCGCAGCATTTGTACTGATGTTATACCAGAGGAGGTCTGGACAGTTATGGAGTCAGCAGAGCGTTGGTGACTTTTCCGCCATCTGCTCCTCAGCACTCGGACCCCTACCCTGTAACATCACGGGGTCTTCAGTTATTGGCTGCGGTTCCTTCCACTTCTCAATAATATCACTCACAGGTGATGGGGGAAGATTTAGGAGGGAAGAAATGTCATGAACGGACTTGTTACATTGGTGGCTCCTATTACAGGACCGCGTTGGTATCAGTGACTGCATTGCAAGGCGCCAGATGTTATACACCGGGGGAAAATGGGGTTGATGTATTGAATGTGTCCCAATACTTTTGTACATGGAAAGTACGTCCTTTCTCCCATTACTCATCCCTTCACTGTATTCATGGCAATACATTTATGAACCAGAGTGCTCAGGATGAGCAATTTATCATTATTAAGCAATTTTGTAATTTTTAACAACTCATCATTGAAGCAGTCAGTGTTGATGGACGTCCAGGCCTGATGTAAGATGGAGGAAGAACTCGCAGACCTCAGGTGATAGCCTAATCGCACGACACACCTCATGTCTGCCATGGAGAAGTATCACTAATCCGCGCTCCCTCTACAGATGACAGATTTAGTCAAAAAGTTAACAGATTAACAAGAACAACAAATCTTCTGTGTTTGGAAGCAAATAGATGGCCAGAGTGTTAACTGCAGAGGCGAAGAAAGGACTGCTCGGATCACCGGGCTTCTATCGAGGAGAAAAGATCATATTCATGTCAGAGATAACATTAAATGGTCTAGTAAGCGCCTACGGATCCCGAGAGGATGGACAAGCCAAGCGCGGGTCCTTGCTGCCACCTCTGAGGACACTGGTGGGGTAAGGTCCAGGGCTCAGTCACTGATATTCATGTGTTTTATTGGCTAAACTAGTCAACGACTTCAGTTTGGGAGGCGCCTGAGGCCATAAATATACTGGGGTCACCACATGTAGTCAGCCAATCCTGACAATTTCAGTTGGATTGGCCATGTGTATGGCGGTGTCCTGATTCGCTTCCATTACAGATTTTGGGAGAGAAATAAAGATTGAGCATCATGAAATTCAACATGCACAATCCTTTGTTTTTAAGTTAGCCATAAACTTTAGATATATGTCGTCAGGCAAACTCTCCTGAGTACCATTTCTCTCGACCCCTCTGAACATGCATACCCCTCAATTATGGGTCAGAAAACTAACAGTCAATATCACATTTTTCGTTAAACGTGTAATTGGGCGATTGTCTCACACCCTCCAAAAGCAGCCCACAATTACACATTGTATCTCAGCTCTGGATACATCTGTGCCGGCAATTGTCAGGTTCCCCAGGCTCCAGACGAGCTCTGGCAACAACTACTGGATCAGCAGGAACGGAATGTGGAACTAGGGAAAGGAACATTCCACCCCGCCAAGGAATGCGCAGTGCACATTGTGCACAACGACCACGTGCAGATCTGCAGGGGACGACTAAATCAGACACCCCATCAGAAAAATACTGTGTATTCAGGAGAAAAAAATTATGAACCACCATTAACATGATTGCCAATCATGAACCAACATCATACAGTATAGCCATGTTAAATCAGAGTACCACTTCCCAAATTAGGCCACTTTATCCCATCCACGTCACAGTCCATACTAAGACCACAATGGATGAAATGGCCACAAGTGTCCTGGCCCAAACTCCGCAGTATCACAGATATATACAGTAATCTAGCAATTAGGCAGCACGGTGGCTCAGTGGTTAGCAGTGCAGCCTTGCAGCGCTGGGGTCCTGCGTTCAAATCCCATCAAGGACAACATCTGCAAGGAGTTTGTATGTTCTCCCAGTGTTTGCGTGGGTTTCCTCCGGGTTCTCCTGTTTGCTCCCACACTCCAAAGACATACTGATAGGGAATCTAGATTGTGATCCC
This sequence comes from Phyllobates terribilis, assembly GCF_046119375.1. Classification (NCBI taxonomy): domain Eukaryota; kingdom Metazoa; phylum Chordata; class Amphibia; order Anura; family Dendrobatidae; genus Phyllobates; species Phyllobates terribilis. The sequence continues at coordinate 263,230,990 of NW_027362772.1, read as the reverse complement.
TGATGGGGACAGTGTTGATAAAGCGCTGTTGAATTAATGGCGCTATATAAGTGAGTAAAATAAATAAATAATATTAGACTCCTACCTGCAGTTATTTTCAGCATCCACATTGACATTAGCAGCAATAGACCAACTGACCCCATTTACTCGTATACAATTATTTTTGGGGCATACTCTGTTCTGGGTGGAGGAGGAGGTGAGCTGTGACATCACCTATTGTGAATGGTAGATCCTGTGTTATCTACTGTATATAGAGGTGTTATCAGTCATTGTACAGGAGGAGGAGGTGAGCTGTGACATTGTGGCGCCCCAAGGGTTCAGTTGCCACAGGGGTATTGCACCTCAACCAGAGGTGTGATATTCCACTCCCGGGTAAGGATGGAGTGTGGACCAGGGCTCAGTTAGCTGCATACACACACTCACCCCATTTCCGAGGGACAGCTCGAAGGTACTCCCATTTATGCAGGCACAACTGACCATGTCCCTGGCTGGAGTGGGGAGAGAACCCAGTGGTGTAGGAGCAGAGGGGACGGTTTCTGGAGCATAGGAAGGAGCTCATTGGGTGCAGGTCACCTGAGCTCAGACACAGAAGCAGATAAAAGGTGGGAGCCATCTTAGTCAAGAGAGAAGTCGAGTCAGAGGTTCAGAAGGGAGAGAGCTGACAGGGAGCCGAGGCTCAGCCTGAGCTCAGCTCCACGAGGCAGGCCTAGAGAGAAGGCCAGGGCCAGAGAGGAGAAGAGAAGAAGGAGAAGGAAGGAAAGAGGAGAGACAGAGGAGTAGAAAGGCTCCAGAAACAAGAAGGCAGAAGGGACCCTAAGAGAGAGCAGAACGGACAGTAACCGTTGCAAACCCACGTTATATCGGGTGAAGGGTCAGGCTGTGGAAGAGTACCGGATTCCCAAGTTGGTGGAGGTAAATCATCCCTCAGCCAAGAACCGGAGGTCGTGATCATTTATTGGTGCGACCCCCCGCCAAACCTGCTAGGAAGGCACCATATAGGATAGCGGGAAGCGGAGGCCAACGCTTACCCGACACGGTCCGCGGTAGCTGGACAGAAGTTTGGTCACTGGTAGGGCACGAGAGGCCAGAGAAAGGACAGATGGGGGTCCTGTGCCATACTCCTGAATTGCCTGGGGGTTGACCGAGCTCCTCACCTGGTGGACGCAGCACGGCTTGGGCAGTCATTGCTGACAGAAGTGACATGGATAACAACTGAGTAAAAACCCTGGACTGCACCATTGGACTCAGTGTGATCTTTGCTGCGCCTGCACCATCACCCCCAGCATCCACCTACACTGCCCTGAGGCTACACTCTTCCCGTGGGGAGTTATCCTATCTCTGTGCTGCACACCAACACCAGCCTCAGCGGTCTGCCTCGCAGCGGCGGTTATCCCTGACCGCAATCCACGGGTGGCGTAGTCGGACATTCAAAACACTGATAAATAGACTGCCACAATTTGGTTTGACCACCCTGAGCCACGGGATCAGGTTGCCACTACTGCCCCCAGCATCGTACAGAAGCCCGGTTCCGGGTGCCCCACGGCCCAGGTGGCAAGTCAACATCACCTATTGTGAATGGTAGATCCTGTGTTATATATACGGTTTATAGAGGTGTTATCAGTCAGTGTGATCTTCTGTGATAATGAGACTGCTGAAAAGACTTCTGTACACAACAGGAAGCACAAGTCTATTATTGCAATTTTCACACTTGCTGCAAAGCTCAAGTTTTGTTTTTAATAGATCATGATAAAGAAGGAGAACTACAAAACACTAACAGGTCATTTTCTGATGACATGTTCCCTTTAAGCTTTTTATTTCTTTTGTTATAAGTACCATACACATCAAAATCTAAATGAAGCGGCAGTCAGTGTTCGATCATGTGACTGCAGAGGAAACAATGCGCATTATAGGTAGAGACCTGCACAAAGGAGAAGAAATCATCATAACTCAGAACTGACTAGTAAAGCGAGGAAACCGAACTACATGTACAGGGTCAGTTAAAGTAAATGTCTAACACCAGAACAAAACACACACACTTGTCCTAAATGAATCCCCTGAGTCATCAAATCCCACCTATGTCCAAGACGCAGTCGTGTCCGGAGCATTGATCGGCCCCAGCGGGAGGGACGTCTCCTCCTGATACTTGTTAGAATGTGGATGGATAAAGGGGACAATGGGTAAAAACCAATTAAAGCAATGGAGTGTTACAGGGGGATTATTCCAAGGACAGGACAAGTTTTACAGAAGCAGCTGAAAGCGCTCAGGCCAAAAAGGCAAGAAAAAAAATACTGTGCATGTAAGATGGAGGCGCGCGCAACATAAGAACCTCGCACTCACACAAATAATGTATACAGCAGTTTTCCAGGATTTGCAATTTATGGATTTTCTTTAGGATAATGAATGAGCAGCAGGAATTGACCATTGGACCCGCACCAGTCAGAAGATCAATGGTTTGGGGGGGGGGGTTGGGATGCAATACCAGGCTCAGCCACACTCATAGGCACGGCACTGCGCACTGAAGGGTCCAGGGTACTCCAATGATCTCCCCAGAGAGGCAAGGACACGCAGACCACCTCTATTTACTTATGTGATTTTTACGTGCTGGAATATCTGTACTTAAAATGGTTCCAATTATCCAGTGCCATTGACCGGGATTGTTTCAGAACTTTTCACAACAAAGTGGTAACACAATTTAATGAATTGGGTCGGTCAGGGTATAGTTGAGCTAAAAGAAAATTAAGATTTCCATCGTAGAAAAAAAAAAGCAAAATGGTCTCAGCCCCAACTGCACAGAGACCATCCTCTCCAGCCCCGTGGACACTTATGCACTTTGTATTCCAGCCCATTACGCAAATACATAAATTGAGATTTACCCAGAATTTAATTTATTTTTTTTGGGGGGGGGGGGGGCTCATTATGCCGAAGACTACTTTGAAATACACAGACGCTGGATGACACCTTGATCCCTCAGTTAGGTGACGAATGGAAGGAAATTACCCTTCTGACATGTTTCATGCAGCCAAACTGGAGCCGCAGAGAGCAGGGAACAGTCAGTGGAAAAACAAAAGGTGCAGCAGAGAACAGCTCAGCCATGACTCCAAATAAAAGATTAGTCTGGCACCCTGGCTGATGGCTACTGGAGTCACTGCTGGGTCCACAGTGCAACATGTACAAACATACAAGGGTGTTTTGCAAGAGAATCAGCAAGGAACTTTCCCATTTTCCTTGAAAAAAAATCTAAAGTATTCAGAACCAGACTTTAACATGTCTAAGGACATTGCTTTTCACATAAATAGACCTAATGGTTGAACGGATAATACCCTGCAAGGGTGTATGGTGGTGCGAACATTTCACTGGAGCAACCTATGCAGCCATACTGGGACCCAAGACGTAAGGGGCCACTTCCATCTCCAAAGTTGCAAGCAGCTTCTGACAAGGACACAAAGTTGTGCATTATAATGAGCTGTTGGACTGGAAAGGGCCCATATACAGTTCTGGCTTAGGAGTCCTCTTCTGCCCCTGGTACAACGATAAGAAATTGGTTGAAGTCCAATCAATGATACCTCAACTATCAAAGGGGTGGTGGCACTTCTGCAGCTCTACATCAGGGCCTCAAGGAATTTAGGAGAAAATTGGTTGGCAAGTAGATTTTGGCAGAAACTCGTAATTCTATCATAAAGGGATTAGAGTGGTCTCAAAGTCATATCTTGAAAAGCACACCACTCTCCTGTCTCATAATTGGGGCAGTCCGCTCCTGATGATTGAAAGTTTGGGTCGGCAGTATGGTCGTGTCATTGTTCCCAAACTGCCCACTCTCCGGTGTCACAAGCAGCTTTGCCTCTGCGCTCCAGGAGAGCAGGAGACTGAGGCTGACTGCATCTAACGATCCGGCCAGCTTCAGAGCAGCACTTACAAGCTCTATACACTAGCAGTACACTATAGAGTAAAAAAAAAAATCCCTTTGTTTTATAGAACCCTGAGAATTTTCTTAATAAGAGGTAAACTGAGAAGTTGCCTGTTTTAGAAATTTTATTCATTTAATATGGACTTGAAAACCTCTAAGGCAATACCAAGACGTGCCATAAACATGTGATCAGTGGAATCCATCTGCTGCACAGTCACTGCCCTTTAAAGTCTATAGAAGATATGGAAAATAAAAAAATTAAAAAAAAGGTACGTGGGGAGTGGGGGATTACCAGTGTTTTGGAAACAGTGGGGTCCTAGAGATCAGACCCCAATTGATTGCTCCACTATGAAATATCTAGCTGATTTCTTATCATTCTTGTAAAACTAACAGGGCAGACAATTTTTTTTGTGACCTTCATAATAAACCTCCTTTCCCAGGATACGTGCTACGGGATAAGGCGTGGTGATGGTGAACATACTTGTGTCTCACACCCTTTTTCCTATAAAATCCCACGTGATTACATTTCAGGGAACACTTGGATCACCTAGAAAAAGAAATTGGAAGCAGAATCTTTCTAAAGCAATGAATCAGATCCATTCTGCCGGTGACCGGATCCGTGCGCCCTCACACCGCTCCTTTGTATGATATGACAGACGGATGACTAAACCAGAGGAAACAATATAGGTGCAAGTTATGATGTCAAGGACAACACGCAGCATTATTAACGCCCCGTCCTCCCTGCGTGGAGTTGCATAAAAGCAAACACGCTGAACATTACCGTCCCTTTTGGCTTTTCATACAATTATTTGGATAATTGCTCTTCTATTACGATTAGTAGAGGAGTGACGGGTGAAGAACTCGCTCGGCTGGTTCTGGAGGCGCGTGCGGAGATGAGCAGTGTATGATTTCGATAATGGGCTGAAGCTCTAAATAACTTGTAATTATAGAGAACCAAATCCCAGTTCACACTACGTTTATCCAATATGTCCGGGTGATCATTTGATTCAGACAGAACCCCAACGAAGCCATAGATTGCAAAGGGAGATGTAATGGACTTAGATTTGTGCTTTTTGCCCCCATCATGTCCGTTTTTTTTTCCAGATGGCATCACTGGAGCAAGGAGCAGACCACAGGGGTGAGGATGCCATAATTTATTGCTGCCCATAGGAAAATGTTCCTATTGAGCGGAGAACCCCTTTAAAGGGCTCATTCACGGATGGAGAGGGAAAAGAAATGGATCACCTGTATCGCATCCGATTTTTATGGATACATTGCCAATATTATCCTAAGAAAATATGTGATTACATTTTTAAAGTATAGATGTACAAATACGGACACGGATGAAAGGTCTACAAGTTTTCTATGTTTTTTATATGTTCATCTGAACCCAGGTTATTGATAGCGTTGATAATCCTACTTTAGTTTTCCCAAATTGCACAAAGCGGGTGGGAGAAAACTCCTAAAAACAAGGCTTCATTCAGGCGGCCATTTTTTGTCGCAAGTCTCTTACATAGACACAACACATACTCGTTCTGTTTTCTTTTGGTGCCACAATGGAGACACGTCCAATTTTGATCAGAAAAGTTAAAAAAGTTATCACTCCGAGAATACTTTAGTCATAAAAGTATATACAATCGATTTTTCTAACAAGGTACCACAATATAAATTTATTGTTGTACATCATGATCAGAAAAGTTAACAGACTTGTGAGAAGAAAAAAAACAAAAAACGCAGCCCGCACACTTTAGCCATCTTTGTTGTATCCCTGGCAGACCAGGTAGTAACCTTAAGTTACTTTTTAGCTGGAGTCATCCAAAAGGTGACCGACCATTGAATTGAGTCAGAGACAGTATCATTTATGGCCGAGGGCAAAAGGTCTATTGTCCAAATTAGCCACAGTCTTTGCCATCTATAGATTGAAAAAGCCCAAAGAAAATATTTTCGTCAGTTCCTAGTTCAGCCTGTAAACATACCCGCTCCTAAATATCGAGACATTGCAACTTTAAGTGAAAGTCTGGCATGAAGACGGCCAGGTCAGCATATTTCCATGTGCCTGTAGGATGGAGATAAACGGCACAGAAACCACAGGGCAGACAGGGTGACTCATATAATGAAACCAGCCAGGTGCTGCAAAACAATCCCTCTACTTGTCCCCCATGTTTTTCTCTCGATATATGGGGGGGGGGACCGGAACGTGAATGCACATTGTCAGAGGGGTAAAATGCAGAAGAAACAATGGAAAGAGCAAGAAGCCAGAATGCTCCTCAAGTGATCCGAATGCCATGCACAGCTGTTGAAAAAAACTTTTATTACAAGTCTCTGTGAAGATGTAGTTTTTCTTGTTTATGGAGTTTTTGAAGCACATCCACCAAAGAGAAAAAAATAAATAAAGTAAAATTCCATAATAAAACCACTTCGTTCAGTATTTTGGGCGTTTATTATTTCCGCTTTAGGGTCTGAAAAACACCCGATGGGAGAAAAGATGGTGCATGTCACTTCTTTAATAAAGTTTCCCGATGGAATCCGCTCCAAACTAGGCAGTGTCCAACTAAAAGGTTGCAAAAAAAAAAAACCAATCTTCCAAAAAAAAGTAGGTTTTCACTTGAAGAATACAGGATTTTTGACTTCTTCCAAAAACTCCATGTGCACATTCCCTTATGGTGCATTTACCTTAATGGCGGTTTACGACTGATCGGTAATTGTTTAACACAGACGGACCGCGCTTAATGATGAGCACTAAACGATCAGTCATGGATCGCTCGGTGCACACAGGCTGCCATTGTTCTCGGCAGCACATGGACAGTGAGCTGTCAAGAATGATGATTTTTTGTGCAAGCCAGAAGATTTTGCTCTTTCGTTGGGTGATCGGTCGCCTGTTTAGACTGTACGATTATCGTGAAACTAGTGATTCCAGGAACGATAATCGGAAAGCGCAAACGCCCCTTTGTAAGCAATAGATTGACTCCTCCAGTGGGAATATTCATTTATTAGGAATTGGGCCATAAATGTAATTTATCACGCATCTTGTGATTAGATGATAACCTGCTGACCGCTGAGGGTCTCGCCATCAGAACCCCCTGCGATCCAGAAAACTGGGTTCTGAGTGCCTGATCTGAATTGGATGATGGTCCTGCTCCATTTATTGTCTATGGAAGGGCGAGAGAAAACTGAATGAATGGAGCCGGGGAACGCATACTAAACCATTGCTCTATTCAAAAGTAGCGCTCCAGCGCCATGTTCTCGGGATCGGTGGAGGTTTCAGCGATCAGTAAGTTCTCACCAATCCTATGGATAATTTGCACTTATGGCCAAACCCATTTAACACTTGTTTAATGTCTACTAATTCTGCACGCACACAGATTTTACTGATTTTAGTACAACTTTCAGACACAGAAATCCTTTAGGACGGCTTCCCACATCCAAATTTCACAATCCGTGTATGGACAGTGAGGTGATGCCCAAAATTAACCCCACTGGCATAAACAAGGCTGTTGAGTTCAGATCAGGGGACTTGCAGCCGGTCCAAATTTTGGGATCTGTACATAGACTGTGAAAGTCAGATTTGTGAACCTAGCCTTAGTCCGCTGAAAAGGTTTCATCTGAGCCGGTTAGTAAATTCCAGGACAGTCCAACATTGAGATTTACGTCTCCGGGCGATTTATAGGTCTTCCTCCATGATGCACTCACATTAGCCGCTCGCTTTGCATTTAATGTCCCTTTAAATTTTCATGCCTCCATAAATCCAATGAAGCAGCACAAGTCATCTGTGTCCTTTTCTGACCTGGAACATTGTATAGAATACGAGTTCCCAAACACCATTATAATAGTCAGTCCTCCACCTCCCAATGTCGCAACATTACCTTCATATGTTCGCAAAGCGTAAAAGTTCATGAAGCGTGGAGTTCTGAGCATTAACAGCATATAAAAAAGCAAACAAAACTATTTTGTAGAATTCAACAGACATAATTTCTCAATGGTTTCAGGAAGGTGTGATGAAATTGTATTTCACGGTGGCTTCCCCACAATGTCAGCATGTAATGATCTGGCCAATTAGTGGCTATCCAGCTGCACAAACCATAACCAATATGACTGTTTGTGCTCCTTACAAGTGGATTCATCAGCAGATTTCACAATACAAACATTAGTAAATAGATTTTTAGACCTGATGAGGCTGGTGTGCTTACTTTGAAAATCAATGCAAGAGCGCAGTCAGACGGCCGTATAAATCGGAATGAACTCTGAAAACAGTGCACGGACTGGCCGGTGGCTCGCATGACAACTTCATAGAAATATATAAAGTTGTTACGCTCCGGTCTGTTGAACTAAAATTAAAAATTCTTATAAATGTCAAATCAATGACAACTCTAAGGTTCCAATTATAAATTTCTAAGCGACATCAGACCTTACTACTCGAAGGGATAAGCAGTTTCCATAATGAAGATTTAATAACTCTTTATTTACTCAAGAGGTTTGATGACTTCTACCCCCAAATCATCCAATTCAACTCTCCCCACCCAGCCCCCTTTAGGAGAAGAGTACAAGGAAAGGGTCCCCAAAAAATAATCACTTGACAGCCACATGAATTCTGACATCTTGCAAGGATCTCAAAGTCATGGAATTTTTAAACTTTTCTCACCATAAGAAACCATTGCCATGGCTTGGAAGCGGCTGTCACTTTAGTAATTAAGTTATGGAGCTTAGCTTGCCCCAAATCAGAAAATAAAGCAGAGCAGCTGGAGAAATTTTACATTTCCTGTGGTCGTCCTGAGCTTTTGTTAGGAGCTTTACCGATCGCTTTTTAGGGTTGGTTTATAATCAAGCAGGATGGACGCTACAGACGCTTATAAAACCACACAGATCTCAGTGAAGCCACAGGAAACCAGGAATGCACCTTCAATTCATCGTAATAAATAAATGCTTATACCAAATCTATAGATCAGCTCCAAAACTGGAAGTAGTCCTTAGAACCTTGATCCAGCCCCGTTCGGATTAATTTGATCCTTTTCTACGGGAGTCGTAAGGAGTGAAGGCTGTATTGGCAGCCGATCCCAATTTCCAAGCATGCAGAAATATGGATAAGACCGGGACTTTACCCTTAACCCAGGGGTGGACGTATCATTGGTGCAAGCTGTTCAGCCTCACAAGGGGGCCACTACCAGCTCCAAACAAAGCAGGTGGAATTGTGCATTACGATGAGCTATTGGACTGTAAAGGGCCCATATATTGTTCCTGCACAGGGGCCCTTTTTGGGCAGATCGAGAAGCCGGCCGGCTACATGTTACTTGGGTTCATTGACACAAGCACTTACCTTCCCGGGGATGTAGTGCAGAATGTTGTCCGAATGAGTCACTCTTCTGACGCCACTTTCATTCCCGAACAGATAAGTCCACTTAGTTCTGCTGTCCTGCCTGTGAAGAGAGGACAGATGAGACAGCTGCATGGAATCCTTTCACCGCTAGGCATACATCAATGTTATTATGAAATGTCACGCTGACACCGGTGGCTACAAAAACGTTAACACTTTATGACCTATAATAAAGTGTTATGAGCCCATGTGTCAGGAACAGCTTCACAATGTTATGACAAGTCGGACGTTTCCTGCTGACAAGATGGCTTGCCTTTGGATTTTAATTTTTTTGCTTTCCCCAGCTCCGTTTTTTTTGTTGTTGGGAGAGTCGCTTCCGGGTTTTTTTTTGCTTTCCCTTTTTGTTGGGAGATTCACTTCCGGTGTAATTTTTTAGCTTAACGATTTTGACTAAAAATCCCGGGTGCAGTATTGGGGCTAATGAACCGAACTGACAACTTAGAAGATCTCTGTGAAACTGTCAGATCAGGAGTTGTGGCCAAAATATGGAGACACAAAATCCCCCCCATGTAAGGGCTCGTGCACACGACCAATGATCTCGGAAGAGTAGTTTTCACAGATAGCACTCATGCCTATGTTATTTTATGGGGCACATCCGATTTTTCCCTCGGACCGACGAGAAAAAAAAATTGGAGACATGTCCGATTTTGATCCAAAAATCGGCAATGCAAGTCTATGGCTCCGTGAAAAATATCCGAGTGTGGTCTTATTTTCACAGAGAGAATGAAGAAACTTTTTTTTTTCTCTCCACCTTCGTGAAAAACTCATGCCAATCTGATCAGCACAACCGGACAGTTTGTCACGGATGGAGAGAATTCTGTCGTGTACACCTTCCATAAGGGTGATTGCACACGTTCCGGATTTTCCATGCAGAAAATTTCCACCGCAAGGGTATGTTCACGCGTTTAGTATTTGCAGCAGAAAAATCTGCTGCGAATACTGATGCGTTGGCAGGAAAAACGCAGCAATAAAAACATTTTTTACATGCACTTTTCTCATTCATTTGTATGGGTGAAATCTGCAGGAAAAACGGCGAAAGAATTGACATGCTGCAGATTTCAATCTACGAGGGAAAAAATAAGCAATGTGAGACTTCAGGAATCGCATTCACTTTGTTGGTACTGGGAAATCCTTTAGGTTGGATGACAAACCTGAGCAGAAAAAAAATGCGACAAAACCGCAACATGTGCACAGAACAAATACAGTACTGACAAAGTAAGCGAGATCCCCAATGCGGATTTTGTCAATTCTTTCATTCTGGATTTTACCCTTACGCATAAGATTTGCTTTAACATCAACTCACAGAATTTGGTGCAGATTTAAGTATAATAAACAGTATCAAAAAAGCTTTTTTTCATCCTAACCATCCATGGATTTCTTGTGCTACCATGTAAGCTCCATGCAGGGGTCAATAATACGCAAGAACGTTCCTTCCCAGTCATTGGCGAAAACAAGCCTAAAATTCATTACTGACACTGGATGTGCAGCCGATAATATGCAAACTGTATGTTGAGTAAACGATCATAGTAACAAAAGTTTGGCGTTTTGCATAAAAGGGCAAAAATCTGACATTGCACTTAAAAAAAAAAATTCTGCAAACTAAATCTAAAATATCAAATCCTTTATTGCCATTTAATGTATTACTTCGAAGATTACAGAGAACCCGAGGCAAGAAGAAAACTGATAAGAGGATTTTAGTGGCCGCCATAAACATTGCAGCAATCAATGCAGAAAACTGCTGGAATTTTTCCCATGAAGAATGTATCAGAGGTAAACATGACACAGGCGGTTTAGTAACCGGCAGTAAAGACTGATCAGCATGCGTAAGTGCAGATCAGATTGTGCACCGCACCCCGGATCAAAACGGGAGGTTCATTTAATATTTTACTTGAACAGAGATCTTCTACCCAGACGGGTCGGGCAGACATACATACCACTGATACCAGCATGTCCACAGCTCTGGCAATTGCTAGATCAACAGAATTTCATACCCAAGTTTAATGTCACTCCGTGTTTTAAGTCCCAAGAGAGAAACCTCAGATACTCCGCAAGAGTAAATGTAGACAGTGTGGGGGGGATGGGTTTAACGGATCAGACGTAAAGGTGTCCACCATTTTCGTTCAGGGCATTGGTGTGCGTTTCAGCTCCATTATTAATGACTGTGTAAAGTTCCGGATTTTTTTTTAAAAAAAAAAGCTCTATGGGACTGTGCATTTTTTCTGCGCAGTTGTGTCACAAATCTTAGACTTCCTAGTACCAGGAAAGCGAATACAATCTCTCATGATTTTCTTCTTAGGCTACGTGCACACGTTTGATTTTTGTCCCGTTTTTTTTCTGCACAAATTTTGTCACAAAACCTGAAGAGTTTCTTCATGCCGGCAAAGTGAATGGGAACATTCAAGTCTCTTTCACACGTTGCTTATTTTTGACTTGCTGATTTAAATCTGCGGCATGTCCTTTCTTTCAGCTTGTTTTTTTTTTGTGCTGCAGATTTCACCCTTACTCAAAATCTGCGACAAAAACACACATTTTACACTGCGTTTTTCCTGCCAAAAGATGCAGAAATGTTTGCACCAAAAAAACTTAACGTGTGCACAGAGCCTTAAATCTGCATCATGTCAATTCTTAAAGCATTTTTACTGCATATTTCACCCATATTAGTGAGTGGGGAAAAATCTACACCAAAAAACACATGCTAAAAATGTGCATTTTTAAGTAGCAATTTTCCTGCCAAGAGATGCTGAAATTTCAGCTTCAAATACTTTGTGTGTGTACATACCCTAAGAGTCAAAATAAAAAGAGTGATTTTTTCCGCCAATGGTGTTGCTTGGTATCGCAGCTCCACTCCACTGACTTAATAGGACTAAGCTGTAGTACCAGACACAACCCATTCACAAGGGAGGCGCTGTATCTAGAAGAAAAGTAGACCTTTGTTTCTAATTCTTGCCAATACATCAAATAGCTACATCCAGGACTGTATGTAAAATATATATTTTTATCAGTCCAGATCTTTCACACCCCATGAGTACATGTGATTGCCTTAATGTAATATAATTAGGGCAAGTAGTTTTGTCTACAGTAACATACTGGGGGTGGGGGGAGGGTAAGACCCCTGGGGCTTAATTGTCCCTGTATTTTAACTGCCCAAAACCTAATTATAAAATCTGTTGGCATGGTAAATGCATTATCATTTTTTTCTGGGGAGGCAGGAGGTTAAAGTTCAGTAACCCTTTAATCTCCCATCAAATTAACCTCATGTGTAAAACCGGTAATTAATTACATTTAGAAGCTAATTATACCTTCCTAACAGAGGCTTGTGTACAAAAGGAGCCATTAGTGGGAAATGTCATAGTCCAGTTTATAAATGGCACTTACACCTGAGGGCCGAAAGTATAATTTATGTTTTGCCAACTTTAAAAGGACACGTCGGTCATTGAGCAACTTGTGCCTAAAATACAATAGGGTCAGATATGCACATTCGAGAACAAAATATTTGGATGCATATATGGGAGAAGACATACTGGATATATGGTCGACGGTTTGCACCCTCCATTGCTTTAAAGGGAATCTGTCCGTAGGATCAACCCTCCTAAGCCGTCTATATGGGTATGTAAGTCATAGGAAGCTGGATAAAATGATATCTGCAATCTGCTGTCTTATTCCAGAGAGATACAAGTTTTTCTTAATATGTAAATAAGCTGTTAAGATCTATGGGCCGGGCATAGATCTCCCTGAGAATCTGCCTCCAGATCTTATTATAAATGAAAGGGGAAGTTACCAGTGTGAGACATGTAATGACTGATAATCCGCTCTCCTGACCTCCATGTCTCATGCTGGCAACAACCCCTTTGTTATAAAGTAATCGCTGCATGTAGATTCTCGGGGAGATCTATGTCCGACCCACAGATCTTAACAGCTCATTTACATATTAAGAAAAACGTGGCTTTCTCTGGAATAAGACATCAGATTGTAGATATCAAGGTATCATTTTATTCAGTTTCCTATGACCTACATGTGTGTATAGAAGGCTTAGGAGGGTTGATCCTACTGACAGATTCCCTTTAAGGCAACCAGTCACTTGGTTTTCCTACATTGAACCAGTACCGTACCATAATAGTTTTCTACCCATATAACCTGTGCATTCTAGCATTGTGCAAAAACTGAAGCAAGGATGGTGCATGTATAATATGCTAATGACTCTTTCAAAGAGTCAACTGGGCGGTGCTATTCAGGCCAAGAGTCCTGCATTCTCACAAACCGGGATAGGTTATTCCAAGACCTCTCCTGTGGCATCCAGAGAAGAAGCAGAGACCAAGGTACCGGTATTGTGCCAGGTGCTGCCATAGCTGGAATGACACATCCCAACTAGCAGTGGTGTAGGACTGCATGACTCTCTAGCCGGGCGGCACTGCCCACATGACTCTCTAGGGGTAGTATTAGTCGTTAGCATATATTGCATGCACTATTGTAATGTTTTCTAAACAATGTATACTTTTTACAGGTAGAAGAATTATTCAAAGTAGTTTAACACTTCTTGATTGTTAAATCAATCAACGGGTTTCTTTAAACAAGGAAGCAATTACACTTCAGTACTTGCTACAGTCTGAGGACCGAGCCACTCTAAGTATTAAGTGGCAGCTATTCTGTTGAGCGTAACTGGCAGCTGAAAATGCTTTCCTGGCAGTTCTTGCATTCGCCTCCCCCTCCCCTATATACCAGCACACATGTTCTGCTCAGACAACCATGCGTGTTGAGTAAGGGGAAAACCAAAGAATATTGTCCACTAAAATATATATCCCCTCCCAAAGAATAGCCAATAGGGTCTGCCAGTAACTAGCCACATAAGATCCTTGCCAAATCCATTTGGAATCTGGCAATGAGAGTGTGTATTAAATGTTACAAATTTTCTTTTCAATCCACAAACTAAACTATCTGGTCTCTCCCCACCTCCTGCTCCAGGAAACATACAATAGATATGCAAATAGACCTAACACAAAGCAACGAACTTCCAAACCACTTGGACCACACTTCTGACTCCAGAAACTTTCCCACAACTTCTGCTCTGTTCCCCTTTAAATCACCATGTGCTCCCAAAACTCCCACAATGAGCTTTTTGGATGATGCAGATTTCCTGCACCCATTAAGTAAAATAGATCACTTACATTTTTTCAAAAATATGCAGAGATAAAAACTCAACAAAAACTCATCATGGGAACGCTCCCACAATCAGTTTTTTTTACTCTGCGTATTTTCGGAAAAATGAAAGTTATCTATTTTACTTAGTGGGTGCAGAAAATCTGCAATTTCAAAAAGGTTCATGGTGGGAACGTAGCCTTACACATCAGGGACAGTTACTGTTCATTGATCGCCTATAAAACCAATTATATAATGATATTTTTGATCACAAGGCTGTGAAGTGATCCCATAGATTAGATTACCATTCATGCACAGGAATTCTTAGAATTTGTAGGATCTGCGCCACCAATGTATCTTCTCGGTCATAAGACCAGACAAATGTTACATTATGTATTAAGTGTAAGCACAAGATGTATACAAATATATAAGCAATAATGTTACACTTGTGTGCACCCCCTGATCATTAATTCCAGTATCTGCTACAAATTATGATCACAAATATTAAAAAAAATAAATTTTTCCAGTAATGATTCAACCTGATCATATCCAGACACTTAATTTATAGATATATTGTCCAATTAAAAGTAGGAAATGGAATCCAAATGACATCCAGGGCTGATAGAACCATTACACAAAGTTTTTAAAAACTTTTTCAAAACTTTTTTTTTAGCAGTATTTGGTAACAAAAAGTGATTCTATATATACAGTATGAGGGGTGACACATGGGGGACTTACTCTTTGCTTTGCATGGAGTTCTTCCTGGAGAAGGAGTATCTCAGCTGGCGGTGAGGCTGCGGTACACAGCTCAGGTTCCCCATCCTGATCACTTGCTCTTCTGATCCACACTGAGCAGAGGGAAGAAGACTGAACTCCTACTCATCCTCACTTCCGCTCCCACGGGTGTAATTGTGGGTGTCACCCTGTGAGCAATCACACTGACTGCAGCCTGCCCTGCCCGGGTAACACACCCGCCGCACTGAGTCTGCACTGGGGCTGACACTGCTGTGTGAATTGGGGACAAGGGGAGGGGGCTAAATAGTCACAATTACCCCATATCCCTGCTGCTGGGAAATCTGATTACACTTGTGCAATTTTACTCCACTGTACTGGACAATGATAATATCGAATAAATACAAAAGTTGTACATGTCATCAGATGATGGTCTGCCAGGACATGTTGGGAGTTGTTGTTCTGCTCCACCTTCACTCCGATTTAGGGCCCAAACAATGTCCAGTTTTTCACGTACGAGAAAAACGGAGAGAGTATTCTGATCCGAGTGTCATTCATTTTTCTCATATGTGGAGAAATAATAAAAAAAAACGTTCTCCACCTTCTGCTTTCGGACAGTCTATGAAAATTGGATGCTATCTGATTGCGGTACAATTTTTTTCACGGACCCATTGACTTGCATTGCCAATTTTGATACAAGCAAATTGGCCAATTTTCCGTGGACCTCTTGGACCAAGAAAAATAACGGAAATGTGAATGGCACGAGAATGGGAATTCCACCATTAGTGTTTCCCTGTAACCCGGAGCACAGAGAAACTCTTTGCCCGTCAGCTGGATTTCTCCTTTTCTTTACTGGCTTCATAGACTATCACAGGTACGAGCTCTATCCGTGAAAATTGGACATCTCAATGAGGCCTTAGAGTATTGGAGCACAGTATCTTTTTCAGGTGAATTCTGTCCGAAACCCATCTGAAAAAGCGCTAAAAAAAAAAATAATGAATATAATGCACTGCTGTGCTGACGTTCCATCTTCTGTAACTTGCTTTAACTGCTTCAGGCTTTGGAAACTGAAGTGGGTAAAAGAAGTGACCGGTCCATTCTTCTAGCAAAAGCCACCATGGTAGAATATGGAATTAGGAAAAGAAAGGGGTCTTCTGGAACAAAAACGATGCGGATACATCGCATCTAAAAGAAGTCGTGACGATGTTTTATAAATCGACGTTTTTATGGAAAAGTGAAAAATTGTAGGAGAAAAAAAGTTACATAAATGACTCATAAAAACATCCCCGTAAAAGGTTATTCCCAAAATAACAGGTTGGGAATAATTTACTAATCTCTTTAAACTCCAATGATCCCAAGAACAAGGTCTGGAGCTAGGGAACCACCATCATGAATGGAGTGGAGCTCCATCCTCAGCTCCGTTCATTGTCTATGGGATAGCCGTAGCAGAGCGCTGTACTCTGCTTTCTCCAGCAGTCCCATAGACAATAAAGGGAGGAGAGGTTGACCGTGTGCATCTCCACTCCACTCAAGACAGGATTTTATGGGTTCCAGAGCCCCTTTCTTAATCGCTGGTTAGTGGGGATAACTTACTATCTTGGAAATAACACCATTGGCCCATATACTAGGACCAATACTATGATACTTGGAGGTCCTGTTGGAGATTTTGCATTGAGTCCCATGAGCTTCAAGTCACGCCACTGTTAATGGGGTAGAGCAACAGATACCAGGGTGATAATCCAACTGCTGGGCGCCTCAGCGCTCCCTTAAATGGGGGATCCCAGTTGATCGAAACCAAAATGTAGCAGCTGTAGTGATATCCTTCATGGCTATAGTGATAATTTCATTGATTTTACCATTTCTTTATATTGAAACTGGAATTAAGCTGCAGTACCAGACACTACCCCTGGACAAGAGGTGGCACTGTTTTTGGACTGAAGCAGTACCTTGTCTGTACTTTAATGTAAAATGTATAATTATTTTTGGATATATCAAAGAATAAGTAGCTAATACACAGAACTAAAAAAAGAACATTTCCAGATGTACAATTTGTTGCAGGATACTCAGATGAATGCATTCAGACTGATGGAGTGAAAAAAATGCACAATTCTCCAGACACATGCAGGTCTCAGAAGTAGGACCTACATCTATCAGACACGGCATCAATTTCCAAAATGGGAATATCCCTTTGAATCGTGAAAAATAAGGTCAAATCACCAAGGCCATTGAAGCAGATCGGCTCTGGTTGAATATTTTTATTTTGTCCCCAAAGGAGCATAAGTTTTGCCCTATTACACCCCATAACAACAAATTATTCCTACCCGCTATTTGTCTTATGAAGAAATGCCTGCAGGAAAAATGCAAATATTAGATAAGAGCTGTATGCAAACAGCAGTGTATGCCTCGCAGCCAACTCTCCCTAAATTCCACAGACTCCGGGATGTAAACATTTGACTTTCGGGAGGGTTTATGACTTCATACAATAAGAGAACGTGTTATAATGTGTCTTTAGACCGGTTGTATCGAGATCTGGGTCATCCAGTAGAAACATCACATCTGAAGACTCCTTGGATCCAGTCTTCACAAGCCCTTTTGCATTTCATTATTGGACTAGTAAGGTGGGAATTTTGTACATTGGACTGAGGACGGCATCTCTGGGGTCAGCACTGTTTCTTTGCAAAGTTGGGGTCCTGGGTTCAAATCTATACATGGGCAAAAGCTGCATTGGGTTTCCAGTAATGATGAGCGCAAGTGCTTGTTACTCGAGTTTGCCTAGGGTGCTCGGGTATGTGACGCGCCCCCTGGGACATATTCCTTTTTGAGGGGAATACCCGGCACCGGATCAGATGGGGGGGGGTTGTAGTCTCCGAGCGGCTGTGACCCGGCCCGTGCCCAGGGCGTCAAGCTCAGTGTTATGTGGCAGTCCTACAGATGTTATTAAGAGTTCTTTTGTGTCGACTACGCCACCCGTTGTGATGCGGTCACTGTGGCCGCCGCTGCAGCAGGGTCCGCTGAGGCTGATGGTGGGTGCGCAGCTTGGTGGGATAACCCCCAACGGAAGGGGTATAGCCTCAGGGGGGACAGGTGCAGAGGATGGGGGTTGTGGTGGTGCAGTGCAAACGGCAATGAAGACAGAGTCGGGTTGTGCAGTTAAGGGTGTTTACTTACTGCAGATGTTGTACTGGTCACTCCAGCTTCGAGTGACCACCCGAGCCGTGCTGCGTCCACCAGGTCCTGGATCCAGCCAACCCCCAAACAAGTCCGGAGCGTGGCCCTGAGCTCTCCTTCTGTCCCGTTCTCTGGCCGTCCCCACCAGTGATCCACCTAGGTCCAGCTCCCTCGGGCCTTCTGTTGGGACACCCTTGGCCCTGGGTTCCCTGACCCTTCTTGTGGTGTGCCTTCGGGGTGGATGTGATGGGTGACCGTGGCAAACGCTGCCCACGGTCTCCGGTCTCTGGCTAGGGTGTGTTTTCTGCCCCCACCAGCTTGGGATCCGGTACCCTGTGCCGACTCTTCACCCGGGGATTTAAGTTGGGATCTTGGAGTCCTTTTCTGCTGTTTCCCCCTCTGGGTCTCTCTTTCTCTTCTCCTCTCTCACTCTGGGTCTTTCTTCTCCTCTGCTCTCAGACTTCCTCTCTGCAACTGACCCTGTTCTTTGATGGTGCCCACCTTATATACACCCTCTATGTGTGAGCTCAGGTGACCAGCACCCAATGAGCTCCTACCTTTACCCAGGCTGCTCCCCCTATCTGCCCCTACACTACTTGGGATGTACCACCCCCCTCCCACTCCAGCCAGGAACAGACTCGGTCGTACCTGCACATTTCTAAGTGGGAGTACCGTCGGTCTGCTCCTCGGAAATGGGATGTGTGTAGTGCATGCAGCCTACCGAGCTCAGTTCCACGCTCCTTCCTTACTCGGGAGTGGAATATCACACCTCTGGGTTGAGGTGCAATACCCCTGTAGCAGCCGAACCCTCAGGGTGCTACATTCCCCCCTGGTAAATCACAGCACGTCCTCGGGCTGTAAGACAAAACACCAAAAACATACAAATTTTTGCATAAACTTATAAAACATATAAAACATTATATATATATAAAACATTCTCGTCGCCTCTGGCTCCTCCTCCGGTCACTGTGCAACGCGTGACCGGGTAAAGTGCGACAGTCTTTCTGGAAAACTGGTTTTCCTATAAAACCGGTAGGGGGCGCTTTAGGACGCGCAACTATATACAAGGGACAGTGTGGCCGCTCTCAGTCCTCGGCCAGGTATTGGGGAGGGATGACCGCTCTCAGTCCTCGGTCAGTGGGATTAAGGGTAAACGGGTGAACAGTTCACATCAGCTGGTCCCAACGGGGACTATATTTGCAGTAACAGTTTCTTTGTACCCTGGTCGGGTAACTATTTACAGCACCTGCTCCGCTGTACTTAACGACGTCTTCCTCCTGCTCTTTCTTTGGGGATCTTAGCTTCAGACCCGTCCGGGTCCTCTTGCTCTTCCTCCTCACATCGCAGCTCCTCTTCTGTCAGGCGATGCACATGGAGGGCGTAAGGTCCTTTGGCACACTTGTGCCGGGTAAAGGTGACCTCGTCCCCGATGTAAAGGTCACGACCTCTGTGCCCCTCCGGCAGATGGGACTCCACGTCTCTGCGCGTGACAAAGACGTCGCCGGGGGTGTTGTGGTCTCGGATGAAGCCCCACCCGTGCTGCATGTTGAACTTGATTACAGTCCCGGTGGTGCGGGGACTGTGCGCTGCACGGGGGTCCCTCCTGGTCCGGCTCTTCTGCTCGGCGCTCCTTATTTGGGCCTGTTGTTCCCGGACCCGCCTCTCTCTCCGCTCCCTCGCAAACTCCTCGAGCTGCTGTCGGCAGCACTCAGCACGCTCCGCTGCAGCTGCCCGGGTTTCTTGAGTGAACCCCATTAGATCTTCTCCGGTGGGGTCCCACTCAAATTGGGTCTCTTCAAGCGGGGGCGAGATCCTTATCACGGGCTTCGGAGCCGGAATCAGGGGTGCACACATGGCCCCAACCCTCCTCTGGTGCTCCAGTCCATAATATTCCTGGGGCCAGATGAAAGGCTGCCCGTCCGGCCACGTGTGCTGGGCAAACAAGTCCTCTCCCAGACGCGGCACCCTTGGTTTTACGGGCGCGGGCGCGGTGGTGGTGGCGCCCGGGTTACCCAGGCCTTGCGGCCAGGCCTGGGGCACCTGGAAGGTGAAGGGCACCGTTAGGACGGCGGCGCCCTGGGCTACCTGGCCTTGCGGCCAGGCCGGAGGCTCTGCGGAGGTAGGGGGCGCTGTTGGTGATGCGACGCCCGGGAATTCTAGGCCCTGCGACCAGGCTGGTGTTGCTTCCTGTTTTGCCACGCTCGGGGTCGTTGCGCATGGCGTCACAGGGGTCGCGGCGGCGGCTTCCGGTTGGGGCCTAGTCTGCGTCGGTGACATGGCGTTTTCGGGCACAGCAGGGGGACTTTCGGGCTCTGCGACGGGGAGCTGGGGCAGGTGGGCGGTTTCCCGGCTTCGGGTATAGGCGTCCCCTTTACCTGCCTCCATGCGTTCGGCTCCCTTCTCGGCGCCGTCTTCAGCCTTTGGTCCTCCCGCGCCATCCTCAGAGGCGGTCTGCTTCCTCTTCCAGGGTAGCGTGCTCCGTTGACTGGTCTCAGCTTGCTGGGCCATCTGCCGGCTCCATTCCGCCAATATCTCGCGCTGTACCCGGGCCATCCTCCGTGCGAGGCCCTCCAGGGCAGTCTGTGCACACTCCCGGTCTCGGGGGAGCTGTGCTAGGACCTCCACTAGGCCTAGTGGGGTCGTGGTGTCTAGCAGGCTCCTGACCAACGGGTCGGTGCTGCTCTGCTCTTCTTCCAGCAGGCTCCTGGCCAGCGGGCCGGTGCTGCTCTGCTCTCCTTCCTCGGTCTCTAGCAGGCTCCTGGCCAACGGGCCGGTGCTGCTCTGCTTTCTCGCCATCTCCGGGTAAGCTCCTCCGCTACTCTTCTCCAGGCTTCTTGCCTCCGGGTGCGCTCGCTCTAGACTGCTCCAAGCGGCACCCATCTTTGTTCTCTCCTTTCGTCCCCTCCCACCTCGAGGGCGGTCCCGGGGCCACTTGGTGACTGTCAGCTCCAGGGGCTGTTCTTTCACGCTGACAGACACCTCTAGCATCACAGTCTCTGTTGGTGGGGGCGGTTTCCACTTTTGGCGCCATTTTCGGTCCTGGCCCACGATGGGAGGTGGCCTCTCGCCACCCTCTGGCACGCCCATAATGGCGTCCGCTCTTCCAAGGCGGGAAACCTTCGGAAATGGCGGGAATCGCTTCCCAGTGGCGGGAAACTCTGCAGATGGCGGGAAAACGCTGTTAATGGCGGACAACCGGCGGGAATCGACTGGTGATGGGGTCCGATGGCGGGGACCCTCCGGAACCGGCAGGAGACTTCTTTTTGAGGTAAACTCATTCTTTTCTTCAGGCACGCAGTACCCGGTTGTTGCGGGCACGTAATCCTGCCGACTACGCCAAAGTTGACGCGCCCCCTGGGCCATATTCTTTAGGGGGAATATCCGGAGCCGGATCAGATGGGGGTTGTAGTCTTCCGAGTGGCTGTGACCCGGTCCGTGCCCAGGGTGTCAAGCTCAGTGTTATGTGGCAGTCCTACAGATGTTATTAAGAGTTCTTTTGTGTCGACTACGCCACCCGTTGTGATGCGGTCACTGTGGCCGCCGCTGCAGCAGGGTCCGCTGAGGCTGATGGTGGGTGCGCAGCTTGGTGGGATAACCCCCAACGGGAGGGGTATAGCCTCAGGGGGGACAGGTGCAGAGGATGGGGGTTGTGGTGGTGCAGTGCAAACGGCAATGAAGACAGAGTCAGGTTGTGCAGTTAAGGGTGTTTACTTACTGCAGATGTTGTACTGGTCACTCCAGCTTCGAGTGACCACCCGAGCCGTGCTGCGTCCACCAGGTCCTGGATCCAGCCAACCCCCAAACAAGTCCGGAGCGTGGCCCTGAGCTCTCCTTCTGTCCCGTTCTCTGGCCGTCCCCACCAGTGATCCACCTAGGTCCAGCTCCCTCGGGCCTTCTGTTGGGACACCCTTGGCCCTGGGTTCCCTGACCCTTCTTGTGGTGTGCCTTCGGGGTGGATGTGATGGGTGACCGTGGCAAACGCTGCCCACGGTCTCCGGTCTCTGGCTAGGGTGTGTTTTCTGCCCCCACCAGCTTGGGATCCGGTACCCTGTGCCGACTCTTCACCCGGGGATTTAAGTTGGGATCTTGGAGTCCTTTTCTGCTGTTTCCCCCTCTGGGTCTCTCTTTCTCTTCTCCTCTCTCACTCTGGGTCTTTCTTCTCCTCTGCTCTCAGACTTCCTCTCTGCAACTGACCCTGTTCTTTGATGGTGCCCACCTTATATACACCCTCTATGTGTGAGCTCAGGTGACCAGCACCCAATGAGCTCCTACCTTTACCCAGGCTGCTCCCCCTATCTGCCCCTACACTACTTGGGATGTACCACCCCCCTCCCACTCCAGCCAGGAACAGACTCGGTCGTACCTGCACATTTCTAAGTGGGAGTACCGTCGGTCTGCTCCTCGGAAATGGGATGTGTGTAGTGCATGCAGCCTACCGAGCTCAGTTCCACGCTCCTTCCTTACTCGGGAGTGGAATATCACACCTCTGGGTTGAGGTGCAATACCCCTGTAGCAGCCGAACCCTCAGGGTGCTACATATGCACCGAGTATCGCGGGTGCTGGAGTGACATGTTCGAGTCCCCGCAGCCGCAAAATGTGCGGGGATTGCCTGACAAACATGGGCAATCCGAGGGTCGTATTAAAAACGGCAATACACATACAGGTGTCCTCAGTCTCACATGAAAAAGGATAGGTCATGTTGAAGTCCCACCATTCTTTCCCCTGACCTCTGCTGTCATATAAGAGTATGGACACTCTCATACACCTTGGATGGTGGGTGGATCTGCAATAATTGTTGGAGTTCAGTGTGGTCGTCTTTTAGGTAGAATCACCCCACCCAAGTGGAAAAGCCCCTGATATAAGCCAGTGAGGCTTCCCTATGGTGCTTATACTTTAACCATAGGGCTCATTTTCTGCAGTTATAATGAATTATACTGCATGTGGCAGCCTTCCATATACTTTAGATACTGTAGCTGTCAGATAGCAGCTATCTCACCCACTCCTCAATATATGAGAGCACTCGTTCGGCCGAGCGCTCCTATGTTCTCTATGAGAAAGCCGCTGTGCGATTCCTCTGGCTGCGGCTTATCTCAGGGAGAACAAAAGGATCAGCTGTCCAAAATCAGACATGCTGTATTATTATCCCCCCCGAAATAATCTATTGGGGGGCAGTTTGGAGGTCTCTATACATATTAGACTTTGGGTCAAACCCAAGATAGAAAAAAGATGAGCATATACTCCGCAGTAAGTAAGTAAATAGTAATAGTACAAATGTATGTTCTCCCCGTGTTTGCATGGGTTCTCCAGTTTCCTCCAACACTCCAAAGACTGATAGGGAATCTAGAGTGTGAGCCCCAATGGGGACAGTGATTATAATGTTTGTAAAGAGCTGCAGAATTAATGGCGCTTTTTAAGTGAGTAAAATAAATTACATAGGGTACTTAGAGACTGTTTTTGATCAAAAGGGTGTAAAAGCCATCCCACCACGACAAGGTGTACCCAATCGGGACAGTCCTATCCTCTAGTATTAAGATATAAGACCTCAACTTGTGTCAGCTGACCTCAATATAGATGGGGGCAGAGCAGGACCCAGTCCGACACCCGTCTTTGAGAAGTTATATAGATGAAATGTCGAGCTCAGAAAGGGGGCTACCCTCGCTTTGTACAAAGCAAAATAAACTACAGCAAAACCAAAGAAATGAGCCGGAGCATAACTTCGTATACATGCAACCAGTGTCAAACTGGATTGGCAAAGGTCCCCCAGTAACATGGAATTCTTGGGGCCCCACTGTTCAACTACATGCAAAAATAACCTGACCCTTTACTTATGCTTCTATGTAATATTAACTTGGCTAGCTTCCTCAATGAATGATAAGATGATTCTTTTTTCTGCACTAGTCATTAGTAGTTCTTCACAGGGGCCTGCCGGAGGATTTCCCTGTTATCATGTGGGCCAGTCCGAGACTGCATGCAATTTATAAGAGCATGTATGTGCTCATCTTAAGTTTTGTGTGTTATATAGCCGCAGTGTGAACATGCACTTAAACGTTGCATATATAACAATTTATGCTCCAGCTCATTTTCTTGGTTTTGCTGTTGGTCGAACCCGTCAATATCAGTGACATTAGTCTAATGTGTATGAGGCCATACTGGCCTTACCCTTCACTAATCAGCCTGGACTCTGGATTGATACAGTGTAGAAA
This sequence comes from Phyllobates terribilis, assembly GCF_046119375.1. Lineage (NCBI taxonomy): Eukaryota > Metazoa > Chordata > Amphibia > Anura > Dendrobatidae > Phyllobates > Phyllobates terribilis. Next base: position 263,206,482 of record NW_027362772.1, on the reverse strand, counting down.
ATTGTAAGATCGATTTGTGCAGCTGTTGCTGATGTACTTTGCTCACAGAGCATTGTCTACACCGGATACAATTGAATCCACTATTTTACTGAGGTCAGGACTAGTCATATAATGATTTACTACCAACAGACAGGTCTTGTGCACTGACAGCCAACACATATCATGACAATGGTGAGAAATTGAAAAATTACAGCCCCAATTCAGCAAACAATTTGCACCATGAAGATGTTAGGAAACGGTTCCAAATGTTGCAACGTTTTGCAGCTTTTTTACATTTTTCTGCCTGTACTGATAACATTTTAAGCACGGCTGAAAAAAATAATTATAATTTATGCCACAGAAGTGGAATACATTATAGGAGAACTGTACTCCGGTCACTGACTGTCTCTTGGCGCGTCTTACTCCTGCGGACTCTGCATCAAAACTGGTTTATATAATGCCAATTCTGATGTATTGGCCCAAGGTTTAAAAGTAAAAAAAAGTCATTTATTCAGTGATTAAGCTTTATTTGGATACAAATAGGAAACCCCTTTAAAGTTTCCCCCTTCGCTTTAAAGTCACGGTGGTGTGCATGTCGGGAGATAAGGCCTAATCGTAATCGTCGTTTTATGTATTTATTTTTTTTCCATAAATCAATAGTGCACATGAAAATAAGTAACTTTGTAATATATCTTATCGGAGAAATCTGCTTCTTTTCTCCGCCAGGACAGATTTTTCTCTCTCAAAATTCTCAATTCACGGGTTCAAATTGCCCCTTCAGAGAGGAAGAGGACTAGAACTCTATAGCGCCACCTGTTGGAAGCTGCGATCCTATAAATCACTATCGACCCTTTAACAAGTCTTGCAATATGAGTTAGGATAAAAGGCAAATCAGAATGTCAATTTGCAGACATGGTGTTTTGGGGTATTGCCCCTCATCAGTGAAAAGTATGAGAACTGATTTGACTAGATGACGGCTCTGGACTGAGGTCTAAGGGATAAGGTTTCTCCTTGTGGAGAGTGACATACTGGCTCTGGCATGCCAAGGTAAGGAGGCTTAATCGCCGTGGTCACACAAATTCCAAATTGAGAGAACAGGGGAAACACCAAGCGCAATAGGGTCTTATCTGATGGATTAACTTGTATAGGTGAGGGGTCCCCTTAGACCTCAATACCCAGGTAAAATCTTCGTACTTTCTCATCACTGACATAGGAGATGACAGTTGGTGCTCATAAAGTTCTATGAAGAAGTGTAACCTATATTGTCTGTGAAGCGCTGGGGAATTAATGGCGCTATATAAGTGAGTAAAATAAATAAATAAACTGTCATTTAGGAGAACGTGCAACAGAATCTAGCTCCTCCCTCCTTCATAGAATTTTAAAAGCACCAACTGTCATCTCCTATCTCATTAATGGAAAAATCTGTCTTCACTGAATATAGAATTTACCCATGAATCGAGAGTGAATGATCAGCCCAGGAGGAGAACGAAGCAGATTTCTCTGATAAGATATATGACAAAGTTGCTTATTTTCATGTGTACAAATGATTTAGGAGATCAAAATTAAAATGACAATTACTCTTTAACGTATTAACAGTTTTTTTTAAATAAGGTTTATTGTATGTATTATTCCACAAGAGAGGGGTAAGGGGTGAGTTTTATCCAGATGTTGCTCCTCTCCCGTCTTTTGAAGGTGATACGTGTCTAGTAATCATCAGTCACACAGAAATGAGACGGTATCAAGGAGAACACAAGGTCACATAGGGCAAAAACCATATTTATTCTGGACAATCTTACTGGAAACTGCCCACGAGCTGGAATTGATTGACACGGCTCCAGGGAAGAAGTGTCCAGAACCAGAGGACGAGTACAATAAGGTAACTGTGTGACCAAGATGGCTTGAGAACTGCACATATTAGTCCTCTTAGGCTGTGTGCCCACGTAGCATTTTTCAAGCGTATATGCTGCGGAATTTCCGCAGCGTAAACGCTTGAAAAACGCATGTATATCCGCACCCCATGGTCCCCAATGGGATTCCGCAAGTTCTATGCACATGTTGCGGATTTTTCCGCAGCGTTTATGCCGCGTTCAAAAATCCGCAGCATGTCATTTAATTTTGCGTTTCCGCAAGCGGAATTGCCTTAGTCCAATGCATAAAAAACACAAGGCAATTCCGCATGTGGAAAACGCGTGATAAACGCGCGAAAAATGCGCGATAAACGCGTGCGGAATTCCGCATGCGTTTTTCCGGGAGAGGACTTGCATTTATGCAGCAGAAATTTTCTGCTTCATAAATGCAACGTGGGCACATAGCCTTAAGGCTATGTGCCCACGATGCAGAAATGAAGCAGAAAATTTCCGCAGCGTTTCTGCATGTTCTTGGCAGTAAAAACGCTTGCGGATTTTACACGCGTTTTCGACGCGTTTTTGCAGCGTTTTTACATGCGGATTTGACTTGCGTTTTTCAAATGCCTTGGGACCTCAAATCCGCATGCAGAAATGCACAAATAATGGACATGCTGCAGATTTTTCTGCAAGGAAAATCCGCTGTGGAAAATTCCACAACATGGGCACAGAACATGCAGATTTTCATTGGGGATCATGGGGCATGTATTACCAAGCATTTTGCAAGGGTTTACGTTGCGGAAATTCCGATGCAAAAACGCTTGAAAAACGCATCGTGGGCACACAGCCTAATAAAGATAAATTGAAGTGGATCTGTTTCCAGCTTTTACAATGTAGACTGTAAACATTGCATAGCTCTAAGACCTGATAAGACTGGTGTAGTTACTTTGAAAATCCTTGTAAAAATGGCTGTCTAATCTTTTATGACCGCTTAAATTTACCCAGCCGGATTGACAGCTCCTCAGTGTGCCTCCTCCCTGCTGACGTCTCACACTGCTCAGTACAAGCTGCAGAAACTGAATACACTTGGGCTCACGATCTCTCTTGCTGTTTTTATTCTTATTTTAACATAAGGACAATTACAGCCATTCTGCCATGGATTTTCAAAGTAAGTGAACCAGTCTCATCAAGCGTCAGAGATCTATGTAACAATGTATTCAGTTTGCATTGGGAAATCTGCAGACAGATCTGGTTTAAAGATCAGTCTACTCAATGTGTGAACACGGTCTACGTTTTTTGTCCATGGATACAACATAGAAATATACATGCACACCGGCCAGTATTGCAGTTTTGAGCAGTTGTCATGATACGGAAAGAGGAGAATGCTTCAATTGTTCTCTTTAAAACACTTTTTGAGCAGGTGCACAATGCAGCTGGAAGGAGCCCCAGACCGTAATTATCTGACATGCAAACAGATCGGACCAGGGCCTGCAGCAATCCAGCCAAGGGTCGGATCACATGTTGAATCCACAGTTTGGGTTCTTGCCACGTTTTTCCAAAATCTTGGCAAACCTCAGTGTCTTAACCGTGATTTTTGAAAATTAAAGGGGTTGTCCAGACTTCTGATAAAAGTCTGCAGTCACTTTATGTGTCTGAAGACTTGTTAATCCTAACAGTGTGCAGTGCGTTCACTGTCAGGATTCACCGGTATTGCGGGTGGTCACGTGACCCCAAGTATACGGAGCAAACCTATAGCATGAGTTGACCAGCGCTGCAGATTACATATGTTGTGGATTATCACTGTGGATTTCCACAGCAAAATTACAGCATTTCCTCCACTAAATCAGCAGCTCTTTACTGCTAGAATCCACTCTGTAGTAATGTAATTTTCATCAAATTGTGCTGATTTTGTTGCAACGTCATGGGCATTATTGGATAGGGCTTGTAGATACAAGCAATTTTGCAATTTCCTGCTTATTAAAATTTGCAGCCGTTCTTGAGATATCAGCACTTTTATTTTGTTTACAGCTCATTGCCTTGGAGACCGACCACCACTGCCAACAATCAGAGGATGTGCAGTGCTGACAAGCTCTTTTTTTTTTATAGAGATTGTAAACACTGTTTTGAAGCTAGAAATAATCACTAAAGCGAGCAGATACCTCCTAATACCAACCATTGCTTACAAGCTAAACAGCAGCGGCGGTCGGTCTCCTAACCAACGAGAAAAGAAAAGTGTTAATATCTCAAAAGCAGCTGCAAATTTTAGCAAGCAGTAAATTGCAAAAATGCATCTTATTACAAGCACTAGCCGACTATATCCATCTATGAAGCATGGGATTAACCCTTTAATGTTAGGTTACGCTAATCTATTTTTTTATTTGCAGTACAATTTTTTCATGCATCTTGACTTACAGACCGTACCTGTAGTTTGAGGCCGGCCGCCGTATTCTTGCTGTCACAAACAATTGAACCTGATGAATCCTATTACAAACAGAAGTCAGGATGCTTTATACCTGTAGCCTCCGGGCTCTTCGCATTATCATTATTATTTTTTAGAAGCGTGAAACTGTAGGACACAAAAGAGAATGTGTCGTTCTGTTACCTCATAGATTATTCATACTAAACTACCCAAATACAATACAATTTTATATATATGTGTGTTTGTATCTGGTGTACAATCCCTTTCTTCAGTGCGTATCATTTTGTGCATTCTATTTTTCCATTGTTACAGTTACTAACTGAAACAGTATAACTGTGAACATGAGGAATACCTGACCCTATGGCCTCATTCACACATCCGTTTTTTTTTTCCATATCTGAAAAACGGTCGTCATGAGTATTTTTGATCAGATTTTAATCAGTGTTTGATCCATGTGTCAGTTTTTACCTTCAGTGTTTCATCAGTTTTTTTCATTAACAAAAAACTTTCTTGAACTTTTCGAAGAGTCAATGCAAAGTGAATTTTTCATGGACCCCTAGACTTGAATTGCCAGATATGTTTTTTCTTTTGCAGAAGCTCATTAGGCAAAAACACGGACATGTGAACTGCTCCGTAGACTATAATGGGTATGTGAAAAACATGGATAGAGCATGTGCGTGAAAGAGGAACGTCTGAATGACACCACATTCCGAGCTATAGACAAAAGATACCTGACAACCTCTCGCCTTCCTTTTAATTTCTAGGTTACTTACGCTAGTATTGTTAATGTGTCATACAAAACCGTATTCAGTCATCCATAGAAATCTACATGCCCCTATGGTAACCTGATATGTATGAAATTTCATAGGACCGCACACAGAGGGTTTATCTTCTCACATATTCATATGGAAATTGTGATAAAATGTATCATGGCGTGTTCCATCGTATTCTGGAATTTGGTGTTCTCCTCTAGAAGTAGAAGAAGAGATTTCAACCCTGGCTGCCATCAGTGATGAGGCCAGTAATTGGCTACAGCAATTGGCACACAATCATTGCAGGACACCCAGAAAACACTTTCAAGACCAATGGTGTGAGTGTTGAAGCTATGGAGAATTTACCAGGTGAGTAGCCCCCCATACACAATAGATAGCTGTCACCTGACAGTTGCCTTAACCGACTCCTCCATGCACCGGAGTGCTCGGTTCGGCTTGGCAGTTTTCCTGGTTCTACACAAGAGAGTCACCGGTGTGAGTGTTGAAGCTATGGGGAATATACCAGGTGAGTAGCCCCCCATACACAATAGATAGCTGTCGCCTGACAGTTGCCTTTTCCGACTTCTCCATGCACCGAAGTGCTTGGCTCGGCTTGGCAGAGTGCTCCTGGTTCTCTACGAGAGAGTCACCGGTGGCAGCTTATTTCAGAGAGAACAAAAAGATTGGTAGTCTGGAATCAGACATGGTGGATCATTCTTTCCCCCAACAGATGATGGGGCCTCCATACACCTTAGACTGTCGGCTGAACCAACCTATATTGGTGGCTTTGGCTGACGTTAGTCTGATATGTATGGGGGGGTTACAATGTTGTAAATATTTGTCTGTTGATCGCCTTAAGGCCTCCATACACATTAGACTAAAGTCGGTTGAACCCAACAATATCGAAGGTCTAATCTGTATGGAGGCGCCGACCTTCTGATGGTCGGGAGAGATTTTGATTACAAATGTCTGAATTCGGACTGCCGAACACACTATTCTCCCTGAGATAAGCCGCTGACCAACGTGTCAGTCAGCGGCTTTCTCATGCAGAATACAAGCTCTCCTATATATGGAAGAGTCGACTGAGATGGCGGTCTACTGAACGATCGGCCAAAGCCTAATTCGGTCCACAGCCATCTAATGTGTATGTCCGACGTTACTCTCCTATCCTCTACATGTTTACCAGTTTACCATTGTTTTGCCCTAGATAAGTGGTGTCAGTAGGCGACTCACAATCATTTATCTTCTCTCCAGATTCTGGCGGTGTTCACACAGATAGAATTCATTCTTTGTATGGAATGACCTGTGGCCCTTCCCTGTGTAATATATATGTACAAGGCTGGACAGTACGCAGGTTTCGTGATGAGATCTTCACGGTCACTTTCCATACATACGTCAACTATTGTCCCTGAAGATCGATGGTCCAGACAGAGCCCGGGGACACAGAACAGGATAGTGTTGAGCGATCGAGTGTCTTACAGGTGTCTGGGAATACAAGGGAGACTGGAATTCTTATTCCTGTGTGCGGACCATCGTTCAGTCAGGTGTAGAAGACGCCAGTTTTGTGTCAACACAGTCTTATCTTATGGAAACACAACCACCAGGCGTAGGCCACCTGAGACTCTCCTGATGGTTCACTACCCATTATATTTGTCTATTGAAGACGTGTTGTGCTGATTGCTTTTTGGACTTAGGATCAGTGACAATGCACACTGGACATTTTCTGCAATCACTTGACATAATCCGGTTATTCTATCATATGTGGGTTTCCTCTGTTGGAGAAGTGATTATGATGAGTGATTATTTATAGAAAAATAGGTCAAAGGACAGATGTACAACAGGTGTAGGGAGGTTATCCAGTGGTTCACCGTATGCACCAAGACACACGCCTGACAAAACAGCCATAATGAGGACTCCATAGCTCCATCACTATCTGGTAGGTGACCATTCTCCTCTGCTCCGCACATGCCCCCATCACGACTTATGGCCTCCAGTCTCTCTCACCTCTCCATGCGTGTTTGCAAGTCTCAGTCTCTGTTGCATCTCCAGCTAACACCAGGTTCTTTCTAGGCCTGGATAGTCCTCCATACCTCCTATTGTGACCATCACTCAGAAACTGGGACATAACTACAATGAGTGCAGGGGTTGGAGCCTAGTGAGGCCCAAAAAAGTCCTTATGGCCAGTATGAGAAGACCAATACTTTTAAAGACTTCTGATAGTTGGGGGCCCTTTTGAAGATTTTGGATTGGCACCCACAAGCTTCAAGTTACACCACCGCCCAGAAGACTCTCATTCCTCATCTAGTCTTAGTACTATACAAGTAATGGCCTAATACTGATGGACCTGCAAAATAAAGCATGATATATACAGTGCCAGACACCATATTCATGGTAAACTCAACAACATCAGAGTAGTCTGTCAGTAGGCTTGTAGTCCTTGAAGAAAAAGGCAAACGCAAAGACTAAATGGCCGGTATGTAGGCTACAATGGTTCACCTTTCTTACAAGCTAAAGGGGTGTAGGAATCTAAGTTCAGGTAGGGTTCAATCCAGGCCATGGAGACTGAGGGGCCCAAAAAGCCCCTCTGCTAGCAGACTATAAATGGGACATTGTAGGTTGGTGCCCAGGACTGCAACCACCCTGTCAGCCAACCCAATGATTTTAGAAGGACCGTTTTTTTTATTTTTTTTACTATGAGTAGCATGAAAAAAACGCATGTAAAAAACACAATTGCATTTACAAGTGAAGAATATCAGTTCTCTGGGGAAAAACCTCTATCAGAGGAGACCGGCCGAGCGTGCCTGTGTATGGGGGAGTCATGAGGGATCAGTGTCAGCCAAACGATCATTTTGCCGTCAGGTGTCTAATGTGTATTGGGACCTTTAGGCTTTAAGCTTTCACAACTGCCAGTAGGACATGTTAGGACTTGTAGTACCCTAGATGTCAGCTGACTAGACAATGAAGGACAGGCCTGTCCTTTCTGATACCATTAGATAAGTAAAGTGCTTGATAAAAGGGATGTAAATGACATAGTAATCAACTGATGTTAATTGCACAAACAATGTTACCCTGGACAGGATTAACCCTTTAGCGTTTACTTTAGATAAAATCACTTATGCAAATTAAATATTTTACATCTGTCAGGACTGTTTTCCTTTTTTTGCCATTGAGAACCTTCAAGATTGATGCCAAATCAAAATAAATTTGTTAAAAGGGTCATTTACCTTTTACCCAATTCCTGGCCATCCATCTCTGCATTTATAGGTAAAATATGGCATTGTGACTAGATCACCCTTTAGCAATATTTATCGTCTATATATTATATAATCTATAAATTAGTTATTGTTATAAATGGCCTTCAGCTTGATCTCGAGCCATGTCGACTTGATGGATGAATGTTCTGTAGGAAGATCGATCTTGTGCAAGCCTAGATAGGTCCACCTTCTCCACTATTATCTTGATAGTATCAAGCCACTGGGTTGCTGGTCTTCCTCTTCTCCTTCTTCCTTCTATTCTTACAACCATATTGTCCTTGTACATTGATTTCTCTCTTCGTATTATTCGTATTATGTGTCCAAGGTAGGCAAGTCGTAGCTTCGAGTGACATGTCTGGCATGATTTGTTCCAAAATTGATTTGTTTGTAACATCCTTCTCCAGATTTTGAAGGTGTTGATTCTTTGTAACGCCAGCATCCCTGCATGATGCTTGCCCCCGGTAGGGGCGCTGACATGTTTACCATCACGGCCGCTTGGCGGTGTCTCCGTCCCCTGCAGCGGCTCCCTGCTCCAAGGAACTGTGCATGTTGCAGCGGTCTCTGGGAGCGCACTTAGGGCACATGCGCTCCCCGCTTCTTAAAGGGGGAACTCTCACACTCCAGGAAATGTCCCCAGTCAATAGCTGGGAGACATTAGGTATTTAAGGCACCCTCCCCTGTAGGGAGGTGCCTGAGCAACATTAGTGTCTAATCAATCTTGCACTTGCTACTTAGTTGTCAGATCTCAGTTCCTGAATCCATCCTTTACCTGTACCCTGAGTCTGTCCTGTCTGAGCCTGTACCTATACCCCGAGTTCATCCTACGGTACTGAATCTGCTCCGTCTGATCCAGCTCCAATATCCGTTCTGGCCGTGGTCCTATTCCCGCCCTACCAGCTACTCTGAGTCCATACCTTCGTCCCTGTCCCCTTGTGGTTAGCTGCTGCAGTGTGCTGGGGTCTATCCTGGAGTTGTATCTGGCGACCACCTGTGGTTCAAGTCTAACCACACCATCAGGGGCTCTAGGGAAGAACATGGTGGTCTCTTAGTTACGCCCTCCAGGTTTACCCTTTCCATGGTACAGTGGGTCCACACCCACCAGCGTGACATTTTTCTTCTGTCTTGTCTTGTTATAGTCCTGGATTCGCAACCGTATGTTACTACAGAAATGATCAAACTACTTACGAGCCATGTCTTCATCACCAGTGAAATGTTCCTACATTTGAAGGCCTTGTCCAGTGACTTCATTGTTGATTTGCCCATAGCTATTCTCCTAATGACTTCCAGTGTCATCGCTGCATCTTGAGTTATCATTGATCTGAGTAGGTTGAAGTCCATTATACCTTCTAGTTTATCGCCGTACATCTAAAATGTGTCCCGGTCGTACCTGTCAGCAGTCAATATCTTTGTCTTCTTTGTGTTGAGTAGCAGTCCCATGCTCGAGCTTTCCATCTTGACACTCCGTAATAAGTCCTTAATTCCATCTACACTTGTTGCTATCAATGTTGTATCGTCTACGTATTTAAGATTGTTGATGATTCGTCCACCATCTTTGATTCCTTCTTCTTCCACTAAAACTGCCATACCCTGGCAAGCTCCACTGACCCTAAAAAAAAAACACTAAACTGCACAAACAAAAAAGCATTGTCTATAGATTATGCATTTTAAAAACACCAAGGAAAACTCCAGAATAATATCTTTATAATATTAATAATTATTTAAATTTAGATTGTAACTTGAGCAACGGAAATCATGATATAAAGGCTTCCAAACTGGACTATTTCCTTCCAAATTTAGAGAAAATCACAGGTCCCCTCCCAATCTATCCAGAAAGACTCACAACAAAGGGAGAGGTCTGTACTTGTCTGTTTGCCTAATCTAGGATATTCCAAGAGTGCTGATGTCATCCAGTGAAACTCCAGTCATTTTACAATTATTTTTATGGTTTTTATATTATGTATCTGTGCTTTAGGACACGATCATATAAAGAAAATGTGAGTATATTGTGAAGTCTGTGTCTCCGCCAGCATCCTGATCCCCGGCTACAGCTCATACCAGACACAGAGAAACAGAGCTGATGAACACAGACAGGTGGTGGCCAGAAGTCAAGTGTGGAGGGAGCAGAAAGGCCAAAGTGATAAGTGGGGGAGGGGTAGAATCTGTAACATTTACTACTTTACTAGAACTAATGTCCGCTATGTAAAGAGGAACTTTCTCTGGATTTTTAAATTTAAACCGAGTACCTCGTCCAATTGTCGCCGCTCCACTGATTCTGCAATATTTTTTCTTTTTCTTCTGTGCCGATCTGTTCCATCCAAAGTTATGCCCCCCCCCCGGTAATAAAGGTGCAAATTTTCCCTTCAACCAACTGGACATACACCACAGAATTTTTTAGATAAATTTAAAGCCAATCAGACACAAGATGGATAAGTATCTGCCTGTATTTCTAAGCATTGAGGACACCAATAACTGGGTCATGTTGAGGACCATAGATGCAGTGATCAGCCAAGGAAACTTAGTGCAGCAGATGAAAGACACATTGTGCTTACTTTTCTTGAAAATTAGAAGTTCTCCAGCAGTGCCATCAGCTCAGAACTGGCAGCAACCAGTGGGACTGAGCTAAACACAATTACTGTTTGGAGAAGTCTGACCAGAAGTGGTCTTCATGGAAGATCTGCGGCCAGAAACCATACCATCAACATGGAAACAAGGCCAAGTGACTCAACTATGTACAAAAACATGGGAGCTAGGGTTCAGGAAAATGGCAGAAGGTGATCTGGACTGAAAAGTCAAAATGTGAAATATTAGGTTGTAACACAAGGAAGTTTGTTTGCTGAAGGGCTAAAGAGTGGCACAATAATGAGTGTCTGCAGGAGCAGTGAAGCATGGTGGAGGGTCCTGGCAAATTTGAGGCTGCATTACAGTAAACAGGATTGGGGATTTAGTAGAGATTAATGGTGTCCTCATTGCTGAAAAATACAGGATGATACTTATCCATCATGAAGTACCATCAAGAAGGCTTCTGATTAGCTGTAAATTTATTCTGCAGCCGGACAACGACCCCAAACATCCAACCAATGTCAGTAAGAACGGTCTTCAGAGTAAAGAAGAACAAGGAGTCCTGGAAGTGATGATCCGGCCCCTCAGAGCCCTGATCTCAACATCATCCAGTCTGTGTGGGATCACATAAAAAGACTGAGGGATTTGCACAAGAAGATCTGTGGTTACTTCTCAAAGATATTTGGAACAACTTCCTGCCTAGTTCCTTCAAAATCTGTGTGCAAGTTACCGAGAAGAACCGTTGAAGGCAAAAGGTGGTCACCAAATATTGATTTGGTTTAGATTTCTCTTTTCACTTTGCATTTTGTTAATTCATTACAATAAATTATGAATATTTCCATTTTTGAATGCCTTTGTACTTTGCAGCCCTTTTTCTCGCACCGGCCTAAAAGTTTTGCGCAGTACTGCATGTGGTGACTGTGTATCATATAGCAGTACTGCTTATGTGTGTAGTATATCTGCATTTTTTATGTACCATATACACTGCTCAAAAAAATAAAGGGAACACGCAAATAACACATCCTAGATCTTAATGAATGAAATATTCTCATTGAAAACTTTGTTCTGTACAAAGTTGAATGTGCTGACAACAAAATCACACAAAAATCATCAATGGAAATCAAATTTATTAACCAATGGAGGCCTGGATTTGGAGTCACCCCCAAAATTAAAGTGTAAAAACACACTACAAGCTGATCCAACTTTGATGTAATGTCCTTAAAACATGTCAAAATGAGGCTCAGTATTGTGTGTGGCCTCCACGTGCCTGTATGACGTCCCTACAACGCCTGGGCATGTTCCTGATGAGGTTGCGGATGGTCTCCTGTGGGATCTCCTCCCAGACCTGAACTAAAGCACCTGCCAACTCCTGGACAGTCTGTGGTGCAACGTGACGTTGGTGGATGGAGCGAGACATGATGTCCCAGATGTGCTCAATCGGATTCAGGCCTGGGGAATGGGCGGGCCAGTCCATAGCTTCAATGCCTTCATCTTGCAGGAACTGCTGACACACTCCAGCCACATGAGGTTTGGCATTGTCCTGCATTAGGAGGAACTCAGGGCCAACCGCACCAGCATATGGTCTCACAAGGGGTCTGAGGATCTCATCTCGGTACCTAATGGCAGTCAGGCTACCTCTGGCGAGCACATGGAGGGCTGTGCGGCCTTCCAAAGAAATGCCACCCCACACCATTACTGACCCACTGCCAAATCGGTCATGCTGAAGGATGTTGAAGGCAGCAGATTGCTCTCCACGGCGTCTCCAGACTCTGTCATGTCTGTCACATGTGCTCAGTGTGAACCTGCTTTCATCTGTGAAGAGCACAGGGCGCCAGTGGCGACTTTGCCAATCCTGGTGTTCTGTGGCAAATGCCAAGCGTCCTGCACGGTGTTGGGCTGTGAGCAAAACCCCCATCTGTGGACGTTGGGCCCTCATACCACCCTCATGGAGTCGGTTTCTAACCATTTGTGCAGACACATGCACATTTGTGGCTTGCTGGAGGTCATTTTGCAGGGCTCTGGCAGTGCTCCTCCTATTCCTCCTTGCACAAAGGCGGAGGTAGCGGTCCTGCTGCTGGGTTGTTGCCCTCCTACGGCTCCCTCCACGTCCCCCGGCTGTACTGGCCTGTCTCCTGGAAGCGCCTCCAGCCTCTGGACACTACGCTGACAGACTCCGCAAACCTTCTTGCCACAGCTCGCATTGATGGGCCATCCTGGATGAGCTGCACTACCTGAGCAACTTCTGTGGGTTGTAGAGTCCATCTCATGCTACCACGAGTGTGAAAGCACAACCAACATTCAAAAGTGACCAAAACATGAGCCAGAAAGCATTGGTACTGAGATGTGGTCTGTGGTCCCCACCTGCAGAACCACTCCTTGATTGAGGGTGTCTTGATAATTGCCAATAATCTCCATCTATTGTCTATTCCATTTGCACAACAGCATGTGAAATTGATTGTCAATCAGTATTGCTTCCTAAGTGGACAGTTTGATTTCACAGAAGTTTGATTTACTTGGAGTTATATTCTGTTGTTTAAGTGTTCCCTTTATTTTTTTGAGCAGTGTAGTATGGTATGATGTATGGTATATTAACTTTTATAGGGAAACACGTGTGTGTCTGTGTCTGTACACATTTGGGGGTACCACAATAAGTTCTTGGCCCCAGGTGAGGAAACAGCTCTGCTTTAAATATGTACATAGAGTGTAGAGATATATTAAATAAGTATATACTGTTAGGTCCATATATATTTGGACAGAGACAACATTTTTCTAATTTTGGTTCTAGACATTACCACAATGAATTTTAAACAAAACAATTCAGATGCAGTTGAATTTCAGATTTTCAGCTTTCATTTGAGGGTATTCACATTAAAATTGGATGAAAGGTTTAGGAGTTTCAGCTCCTTAACATGTGCCACCCTGTTTTTAAAGGGACCAAAAGTAATTGGACAAATTAAATAATTGTAAATAAAATGTTCATTTCTAGTACTTAGTTGAAAACCCTTTGTTGGCAATGACTGCCTGAAGTCTTGAACTCATGGACATCACCAGACGCTGTGTTTCCTCCTTTTGGATGCTCTGCCAGGCCTTCACTGCGGTGGTTTTCAGTTGCTGTTTGTTTGTGGGCCTTTCTGTCTGAAGTTTAGTCTTTAACAAGTGAAATGCATGCTCAATTGGGTTGAGATCAGGTGACTGACTTGGCCATTCAAGAATATTCCACTTCTTTGCTTTAATAAACTCCTGGATTGCTTTGGCTTTATGTTTTGGGTCATTGTCCATCTGTAGTATGAAATGACAACCAATTAGTTTGGCTGCATTTGGCTGGATCTGAGCACACAGTATGGCTCTGAATACATCAGAATTCATTCGGCTGCTTCTGTCCTGTGTCACATCATCAATAAACACTAGTGACCCAGTGCCACTGGCAGCCATGCATGCCCAAGCCATCACACTGCCTCCGCCGTGTATTACAGATGATGTGGTATGCTTTGGATCATGAGCTGTACCACGCCTTCGCCATACTTTTCTCTTTCCATCATTCTGGTAGAGGTTGATCTTGGTTTCAACTGTCCAAAGAATGTTCTTCCAGAACTGTGCTGGCTTTTTTAGATGTTTTTTAGCAAAGTCCAGTCTAGCCTTTTTATTCTTGATGCTTATGAGTGGCTTGCACTGTGCAGTGAACCCTCTGTATTTACTTTCATGCAGTCTTCTCTTTAAGGTAGATTTGGATATTGGTACGCCTACCTCCTGGAGAGTGTTGTTCACTTGGTTGGCTGTTGTGAAGGGGTTTCTCTTCACCATGGAGATTATTCTGCGATCATCCACCACTGTTGTCTTCCGTGGGCACCCAGGTCTTTTTGCATTGATGAGTTCACCAGTGCTTTCTTTCTTTCTCAGGATGTACCAAACTGTAGATTTTGCCACTCCTAATATTGAAGCAATTTCCCGGATGGTTTTTTTCTGTTTTTGCAGCTTAAGGATGGCTTGTTTCACCTGCATGGAGAGCTCCTTTGCCCGCATGTTTACTTCACAGCAAAACCTTCCAAATGCAAGCACCACACCTCAAATCAACTCCACGCCTTTTATCTGCTTAATTGAGAATGACATAACAAAGGGATTGCCCACACCTGTCCATGAAATAGCCTTGGAGTCAATTGTCCAATTACTTTTGGTCCCTTTAAAAACAGGATGGCACATGTTAAGGAGCTGAAACTCCTAAACCCTTCATCCAATTTTAATGTGGATACCCTCAAATGAAAGCTGAAAGTCTGAACTTCAACTGCATCTGAATTGTTGTGTTTAAAATTCATTGTGGTAATGTCTAGAACCAAAATAAGAAAAATGTTGTCTCTGTCCAAATATATATGGACCTAACTGTAGTTCTTGACCGCTCATAAAGATGAGCAGTTGCGTTGGTTTTAGATGCTTTTTGTTCTTTGCACAGCTGGATTATAAGGGAACTTCACCGCTCTATCTATACCCTGACCAGGCAAGGTGGCAGTCAGTCAGGTTCATGTACTGGCTGTCAAGATAAATTGACCCTAATAGGTGATAATTTAGACACTTTATGCCACTGTTATTATGACCAACCATATGGTGGTAGCATTATTTCGAGCAGGATGCTGGAAACCATTAGCAGGTGGGAGATGTACAGGAGACTGCAAGCAAGAAGGCAGGATGCCGGAAACTGTCGGCAGGCGGAAGACATCGAGGAGACCGCAGGCGTGTGGGAGATGTCCAGGAGACCGCAGGCAGGCGGAAGACGTCCAGGAGCCCGCAGGCAGGCGGGAGACGTCGAGGAGACCGCAGGCGAGTGGGAGATGTCAAGGAGACCGCAGGCAGGCGTGAGATGTCGAGGAGACCGCAGGCGTGTGGGAGATGTCCAGGAGACCGCAGGCAGGCGTGAGATGTCGAGGAGACCGCAGGCGTGTGGGAGATGTCCAGGAGACCGCAGGCAGGCGGGAAACATCCAGGAGACTGCAGGCAGGCGGGAGACGTCTAGGGGACTACAGGCAGCAGCTGAGCAGATCGAGCTGTACGGAGCAAGCCAGAATCTTTGCAATACAGAAGTTTTAATACCAAGATACAGGTGTGTGTTTTGTTGAGCCTTATATAAGCCTTGGCGGATGATCACATGAGAGTGACGCGCCCCCTGGGCCGTGGGGTACTCGGCAGCCGGGCCTCTGGTCGCTGGGGAATATCACGGTAGCTGGCCCGATCCGTGACCCAGGGCGGTCAGTAAAAGGGGGAATAGTTTATAGGGGATTTGGGAAAGTGGAATGCGGCTAAGGGGTGCCGCCGCTGCGGAGCAGTCCTCTGGAGCTGTTGTTACGGCAGCAGGGATGGTGTGGCTCTCCACAGGTAGAGCTAGCTCCAGGGCAGCGTGGGGTGTAATGGATGGTGGTGCAGGGGAGAGACGGCAGGACGGTCCCGGAGGAAAGACGGACACTCACACGGGGGTAAAATTCAGTACCTTTACTGGTGATGTTGCAGGCACGGTCCAGGGTACTCCAGGCGAAGGGCGCACTTTGGGACTCTCCCCAGTGAGCGGGTATAGGGCCTCCTGATCCGTTGCTTTACTCGTTAAGCTTCTGACCTGCCTGGAGCTAGGACTAGCTTGGTTACTGTCTCTCTTCGCACCTGCTGACCTGGTGGTAGGGCCTTCTCTTGGAGATCACTCTCCCTGGACGCTGGGGCCTCCGTGTCTCCTAGCCCTGGTACTGTAGTCAGAGTTTGGTAAACCTGGGACCTGTAGTCCTCCAGGGGTTCCGGTGGTTCCTACTGGGTGTAAAGGGTCCCTGTAGGCGCGGACCCGGTGTCCGGTATATATATCGGGGTGAGCCTGGTATGCTCCTCTACCCCCTTGCTACTTCTTCCTTCTCCTCTCGCCTTCGGCCCACTCAAGGCCCTCACTAGGCCTTCACACGTGTTGTAGGCCTTGGCTCACCTAGGCACAGCAGCCAGCTCGCTGCCTCTTCGCTGCTCTCTGAGCGTCAGCACGCTCTCAGCTCAACTCTGAGCTCTGTCCGTCTCTGTGTCTGAGAGACTAAATTCTGACTCACAACTGAACTAACTGAGCTGCCTGGCTCCACCCTCCCTATATATGTCCCTAACGGGCTCCCTCTGCTGGTCTGAGGTGGTAGGGTGGAGGTGTGTGAATGTGTGAGGGCCTCTTGTGGAGAAGTCCATCCATGCACCCTTCTGGGTTCTGTGGCACCAATGCGCAGCAGGGCGCCACAAGAGCACGCCAGGCCCTTTACAAAACCCAGAGTTTAGAAGACCGGGGTAAGGGAAGCAAGGCACCAATCCAGGACAGGTACATAACACCGTATGGCAGTGTATAGTAGTAGTGGTACGATAGATGTTATTTAGGACTGTTCGATTTCGTAGCCTTATTTCTCCGCATGATTTTACCAGCATACTGAATGTAAAAGCATTAACCTAGATTCATCATTTGAGGGGTCTTTTAGGTCACTTTTCATGTTTGTCTTGTTGTTTTCAATGCCGTTTTTGCTCAAAATTCTTAAAATGGCACACGCGCTTCTGAAATTTGGCACAATAAAAAAAAAAGGTCACTTATTGAGAGGTAATTCACACGAAAAAATACTGGAGAAAATGCAATGATGAATCGGACCCATTGTGTTGGGCAGTTCTCTAGGATTGCGCGGAGCCAATCGTGCTATTTTATAAGACAAATAAAGAGCGTGGTGACACTGCCGAATTTACTAGAATTCCTGCGTTACTCACACTATGTGCAAAGCCTGGCCTTCCAGAGACAACCTGCCATATACACATATCCCAGCTTTATGTGTGCACCAATGCTTCTACGGAGGAATGCACTGAGGCTGCGTGCCCACTATGCATTTTTCAAGTGTTTTTGCCGCGGAATTTCCGCAGCGAAAACGCTTAAAAAAACGCTTGGTTATACGTGCCCCATGGTCCCCAATGATAATCCGCATGTGCTGTGCACATGCTGCGGAAATTTCCGCTGCGGATTATCATTGCGGAAAAATACACAGCATGTCCATTAATTTTGCGGGCACGCCGCGTAATTGCTGCCATTGACTTGCATTGAACCGTATATTATCCATGTGAGCACATGTGCCCACACGGATATCATATGGTTCAATGTGCGGATGGTACCCGTGTTTGGAGAAGAGGAGACTCTCATCCAGACCCGGGTACCATAGAACCTGTTAAAAAATAACATAAAAAATAAAGATTATACTTACCTTCTGATGGCCCCCGGCCTCCTCAGTGATGCGTCTGGTCTGTTGTATGGGTCGCGGTGGTGTGAAAGGACCTGCCATGACGTAATTTAGTCATGCGACAGGTCACACGACCGAGAAAAGACCGTGGGCCATCGGAAGGTAAGTATAATCTTCATTTTTTATTTTTTACCATTCTTATTCTTTTTTTTTAACTATTACTTGGTCACACTATATAAATCCATAAAGCCGGTTGCATGGATTTATATAGTGTGACCAAGTTGTCAAGCACTTTTCCAAGTGATGCTAAAATCTCTTGGAAAGCGCTTGATAACCCGCATGGAGAAATGCATGTGAAGAACGCTTGACAAATGCTTCTACCTGGCAGGAAAAACGAATGTAAAATCCACATGTGTTTTTCCTGCCAGGGAGAAGTGGAAAAAATATGCCGCATTTCTGCATCGTGGGCACTTAGCCTAAGGGTATAATTAGGATAAACAGGGTTAGGAATCCGGCGCTAGTTTATATAGACGTACAAAAGAGCATTCACAGCCCGGCAACCGAGAACTTATTATCAATGACGTGATTTGGCACTAGGATCTAACACGCTGATTTGCTTTGGCTTTTTACATATTTGGGCTGAATTCTTGATACATAGATGACGTTAGCACAAAGAAAACTCTTTTGCCAGTTAGAGACCAAATGAAGAGAACAAGACACCAATAGAAAACACAACGTCTGAATCTCTAGGGATCTATAATCTATGATCCATTTCAGTTTTTTTTTCTTAATGTGTATTGGAGGAGAGTATGAAGAAATACAATGGGATTCTCCAATTTTTATCCCTGGAGCTCTTTGGCACCCAGGGTGGGATCCACCACCAAGCTTGGGGAATGTGGTGCATAGTGACCGGGGTCCTTGGATTTCTATCATCAGGACTGACCTAATTCCACTTGTTAGTGTAGGGCACTTTGTAAATACTTTGACTACCAATTTCCTAGTTGTACAAGTATTTAAGAGGGAGAGCAAACAGAAGCAAGGTCAGAACTTCCAGCAGATAAGATCTTCATTCATTAAGAATGTTCAGCTTATTCTACTGGATTTTGAGAGCCGGGTTAATTGTGTTCATTAAGACTTCCGGCAAACACATTTGGATTCTTTTCTTTACAATTAATCATTAATTTATTAAGACAAATATTATGAGTCGTCACAGTTTTTCCAACTGGATTCCTATCAACCAGCCATTAGTCTCCAAGCAGCTCGTGTCCCTGATCTATCATCGCATTAAATGAATGTCGGCCAAGCCTGACGATTTTAGTAGAACCAGCCAACCTTCTAATATGTACGGTGGTGTCCTGACTCGCCTGATGGCAGATGATGGCATCTGGTATTTCAAAGGACATGAGCCAAAACCTGAAAACCAAGCCCATTGCACTATCCCTCCTCCACCAAACTGTACAGCGGGCACAATGCAGTCAGGTAACGTTCTCCTGGAATCACCAAACCCAGACTCCTCCATCAACCGCCAGACAGAGGAGTGTGATCCGTCACTGCACAGAACACGTCTCTTCCAGAGTCCAGTGGGGGCGGCTTTACACCACTCCATCCGACGCTCGGCATTGTGCTTGGTGCTGTACGGCTGCATGCAGCTGCTCTGCCATTAAGCTCCCAGCGGGGACGCAGTGTTTGTGCTGATACCAGAGGAGGTCTGGATCCTGCAGTTATGGGGTCAGCAGAGCGGTGGTGACTTTTTGCCCTTTGCTCCTCAGCACTGGGCCCCCCCCCCCCCCCGCTCTGTAACATTACAGGGTCTCCACTTCACAGGTGATGGGGGAAGATTCAGGAGAAGGAAATGTAATGAACAGACTTGTTACTCCAGTGGCTCCTATTACAGGACCGTGCTGGTATCAGTGAGCTCCGCACCGTCAACCATTCTGTCACGTTAGTGAAGGCAGAAGGCATGGGGGGGGGGCGGAGGTTATACAACTGGACAACTGGAGCAGGGGGACTAGAGGCTATACACCAGGAGCAGTGGGACCAGAGGTTATACACCAGGAGCAGTGGGACCAGAGGCGAGGGGATGGATGATATAGACAGGCGGGATGAGGGGCCAGATGTTATACACCAGGGGCAAGGGGCTGGATGTTATACACAGGGGGGCAATGGGGCCGGAGGTTATACACCAGCAGCAGTGGGACTGGAGATTATACACCAGGGGTGAGGGGATGGATGTTATACACAGGGGGGCAATGGGGCCGGAGGTTATGCAAGGGGGGGAGGATGAGGGGCCAGATGTTATACACCAGGGGCAAGGGGCTGGATGTTATACACCAAGGCAAATGGGACTGATTGAAAAACCTGAATTTAATGATTAAGAGGCATGTCCCAATACTTTTTCTCCATAACGTTTAGTAGATAGCTCTAAGAGGTACATATATCACAGGTTAGTGAAACTATATGGCAAAAAATCTGACAAAAGAATATCAAGTGTTAGTGAACCCTATCGAGTAAGGGATTGTCTTGTCTGTTGACAAATATGTGGTGCCCAGACTGGCTCCATTGTCATTTCTGGCAATTTTGTGAACAAGTTGGTAACTATATCCATAAACTATGATACAGCTTAAAGGAACACGAGTGCATTGTGACGCAGAGACCCGTCATGTCCGTGAGCGGCTATACATGCAGCCAGCCAATCAGAAGCCAGCAGCTGATGTCGGCGTGCACGTGACTGGAGGCGCATGGCAGTGACGTCATGCACAGCCCATCGCTTGCATGCTGAAGTCAGCAGACGGCCTCAGAAGAAGACGCTGCATGGTGGGAGAATGGAGGGAAGGCGAGTATAATGGTTTATTTTTTTCTATACATTTAAGAACAGCAACAAAACAGGGTACATATATCAGGATGGGGCCCAGAATAAGGGACATATATATATATATATATATATATATATATATATATATATATATATATATATATATATATATATATATATATATACAGTACAGACCAAAAGTTTGGACACACCTTCTCATTTAAAGATTTTTCTGTATTTTCATGACTATGAAAATTGTACATTCACACTGAAGGCATCAAAACTATGAATTAACACATGTGGAATTATATACTTAACAAAAAAAAGTGTGAAACAACTGAAAATATGTCTTATATTCTAGGTTCTTCAAAGTAGCCACCTTTTGCTTTGATGACTGCTTTGCACACTCTTGGCATTCTCTTGATGAGCTTCAAGAGGTAGTCACCGGAAATGGTTTTCACTTCACAGGTGTGCCCTGTCAGGTTTAATAAGTGGGAGTTCTTGCCTTATAAATGGGGTTCGGATCATCAGCTGTGTTGTGCAGAAGTCTGGTGGATACACAGCTGATAGTCCTACTAAATAGACTGTTAGAATTTGTATTATGGCATGAAAAAAGCAGCTAAGTAAAGAAAAATGAGTGGCCATCATTACTTTAAGAAATGAAGGTCAGTCAATGCAAAAAATTGGTAAAACTTTGAAAGTGTCCCCAAGTGCAGATGCAAAAACCATCAAGCGCTGCAAGAAACTGGCTCACATGAGGACTGCCCCAGGAAAGGAAGACCAAGAGTCACCTCTGCTTCTGAGGATAAGTTTATCCGAGTCACCAGCCTCAGAAATCGCAGGTTAACAGCAGCTCAGATTAGAGACCAGGTCAATGCCACACAGAGTTCTAGCAGCAGACACATCTCTTCAACAACTGTTAAGAGGAGACTTTGTGCAGCAGTCCTTCATGGTAAAATAGCTGCTAGGAAACCACTGCTAAGGACAGGCAACAAGCAGAAGAGACTTATTTGGGCTAAAGAACACAAGGAATGGACATTAGACCAGTGGAAATCTGTGCTTTGGTCTGATGAGTCTAAATTTGAGATCTTTGGTTCCAACCACCGTGTCTTTGTGCGATGCAGAAAAGGTGAACGGATGGACTCTACATGTCTGGTTCCCACCGAGAAGCATGGAGGAGGAGGTGTGATGGTGTGGGGGTGCTTTGCTGGTGACACTGTTGGGGATTTATTCAAAATTGAAGGCATACTGAACCAGCATGGCTACAACAGCATCTTGCAGCGGCATGCTATTCCATCCGGTTTGCGTTTAGTTGGACCATCATTTATTTTTCAACAGGACAATGACCCCAAACACACCTCCAGGCTGTGTAAGGGCTATTTGACCAAGAAGGAGAATGATGGGGTGCTACGCCAGATGACCTGGCCTCCACAGTCACCAGACCTGAACCCAATCGAGATGATTTGGGGTGAGCTGGACCGCAGAGTGAAGGCAAAAGGGCCAACAAGTGCTAAGCATCTCTGGGAACTCCTTCAAGATTGTTGGAAGACCATTTCCATTGACTACCTCTTGAAGCTCATCAAGAGAATGCCAAGAGTGTGCAAAGCAGTCATCAAAGCAAAAGGTGGCTACTTTGAAGAACCTAGAATATAAGACATATTTTCAGTTGTTTCACACTTTTTTGTTAAGTATATAATTCCACATGTGTTAATTCATAGTTTTGATGCCTTCAGTGTGAATGTACAATTTTCATAGTCATGAAAATACAGAAAAATCTTGAAATGAGAAGGTGTGTCCAAACTTTTGGTCTGTACTGTATATATATATATATATATATATATATATATATATATATATATATATATATATATATATATATATATACACAGTACACTGCTCAAAAAAATAAAGGGAACACTTAAACAACAGAATATAACTCCAAGTGAATCAAACTTCTGTGAAATCAAACTGTCCACTTAGGAAGCAACACTGATTGACAATCAATTTCACATGCTGTTATGCCAATGGAATAGACAATAGATGGAAATTATTGGCAATTATCAAGACTCCTTCAATAAAGGAGTGGTTCTGCAGGTGGGTACCACAGACCACATCTCAGTACCAATGCTTTCTGGCTGATGTTTTGGTCTCTTTTGAATGTTGGTTGTGCTTTCATACTCGTGGTAGCATGAGACGGACTCTACAACCCACAGAAGTTGCTCAGGTAGTGCAGCTCATCCAGGATGGCACATAAATGCGAGCTGTGGCAAGAAGGTTTGCTGTGTCTGTCAGCGTAGTGTCCAGAGGCTGGAGGCGCTACCAGGAGAGAGGCCAGTACACCAGGAGACGTGGAGGGGGCTGTAGGAGGGCAACAACCCAGCAGCAGGACCGCTACCTCCACCTTTGTCCAAGGAGGAACAGGAGGAGCACTGCCAGAGCCCTGCAAGATGACCTCCAGCAGGCCACAAATGTGCATGTGACGCGCCCCTGGGCCTGTGTCGCGCTGCGTTGCGCACGCGGGAGCTTACCCGGAGCCGGATCTGTTTAGGGTTGTAGTCTCGTGGCGGTGACCCGGTCCGTGCCCAGGGAGTCAAACTGGACGGCAGTCTGTTAGCGGTAGAAAATGGTTGATGACTACGCCACCCGTTGAATGCAGCCAGGGGGCTGCTGCTGCAGGGCAGACCGCTGAGGCCGGTGGAAGGATGGTGCAGCGTGATAGTATAACCCCCAACGGGAGGGGTATGGCCTCAGGGCAGCCGACGTGGATGATGGGGGTAGCAGGAATCACTCAGAGACGGTATGGTAGCGTTCAGGGTCTTTACTGGTAACAACGATAGACCCTCCCGGAGTACTTGCTAGCGAACGGGGCCTGGTCAGTCCTTGAGCAGATGGGATCTCCCCTGGCCAGGCGTAGTTGTAGGCCTCCCAAGCTGACTGTACTCTTCTGGCTACCTTGCTAGAAGCTGATGTAAGTAGCCCACGTCCCTGAGTGTACCGTGTGGTGCTCACCCGTATGGCCGGTGACTCGGGGCCTTCTAATGGCTTCCGCTCCACGATGGCGGTGCTGGTCCCACGCGTGTGACCGGGCCTTCGGGCTTCTGGGCCAGGGGACCTGAAATCCCCTGCCTGACGGATTCTGCTGCTGGGTAGAAGTTAGTCCCCACAGCCTCGGACTCCGGGTCCGGTAAAGAATCTTCTTAGTCAGGGCGAGCTCTTTAGCTGCCAGCCCCTGACTCCTTGTGACTCTGCTGCTTCCTATGCTGCTCTTGTCTCTACTCTTCCTGGACTCACTAACCCTGCCTCAGCCCCGGGTTTATACAGGGGAAGTTCTTCCCCTCCCAAGGCTGGGCAGGAGGTGTGGCATGCACAGGATCCCTGACCAAAGGACCTCCCACCTGCTCTCAGACGTAATATCTCTATCACTGTGACAACCAGACCCCTGGGGTGTCACACTCCCCCCTAGTGAAATTTAGTACTCCGGGACTAAACACTTTTTAGAAAAATATAACAAGGTATATCAAAGAACAATAAAATACAATAAGGAAACACAATAAGATGGTCACGGATGTCCGCAACCGGGTGCAGTCTTTGAAGAAAAGCAAAGGTGTCCATTTCACCAACACAGGGAGACGTAACCAGGTAGGGGTCTGTCCTACCCCGAGTCCTTAACAGTCTCTAGTCCATCCTGGGTTACGCTCCAACTATATACAAAGGATTCCCGGTAAATCCACCGAAGACTCCTGAAAACAACTAGAAACACAAAATTACACACAAGCAACAATAAACAGGTAAACATTGTAAAACAACTTAAACATTTAGATCCTCCAACGTGCGGGTAACTGGCCTCTAGTGGCCCTAGTGGACCTACGGAGCTGACTGTCTGGCCCTGAACTACAGGGTGTAGGAGCTGTCAAGGGTAAACTGGGCAGCTGTCTACCGGCTCTTTGTCTCACTAGGGGTACGGCAGGCTCACTATAAGCAGAGGGTGGATTCTCCTGTTCCGCTTGGGTGGAGTCTTCTGCCTCCTGGACCGGCTGCTCTTCCAGCTCTACCCGTTGCTCCGTAGGTTCTTGGGATGATGGTTGGAGGAAGGTGAGTACGGGTACCACAACTGCACCATTGACTTGAGTCCAAGACCGAGGGAAGTCCCCGAGCACGGTACTAACCATATCTTCCCTTTCTTCCACGGGTCGATGGTCTTCCTGTTCCTCCTCAGGGTTCCTCAGTTGTTCGGGGCACTTCTTCAGGTGGTCCCGGGATACAATGGCTGTGGTTTCCCCTCCGTCTTTACTGATGGTACAGACCTTCGGGTTCTCGTGGCTTGAGGGCAGTACGGTGTACGGGTCCTTCTCCCACTGGTCGTCCAACTTGTGGAGCCGTCTCTTCCTCTTCAAGACCTACTCTCCGGGTACCAGGGGAACAGCGGGAGCATACTGGTTGTAAGTCTTCTCTTGTCTTTCCCTAGCCTGACAGAGACTTCGCTCCACGCTCTCCTGTACTTTCCGGTACTGCTGCTGCCTCTCTGTGTCCCAGTCTGTTTCTGGTGAAGTGTCCTCGGGCGTCAGGACTCCCATTTCCAGGTCAACAGGTAACTTACCTGGTCTTGCCCTCATTAGGTAAGCCGGGGTACAGTTGGTGGAACCTACCGGGATGTGGTTGTATAGGTCCACCAGATCGGGCAACTTCTCAGGCCACAGACTGCGTTCTTCCAGGGGCAACGTTTTTAGAAGATCCATTACCACCTGGTTCATTTTCTCACAAAGTCCATTAGTTTGCGGATGGTAGGGTGTCGTCCTTATCTTCCGGCAGCCATACAGATTGCAGAATTCCTGGAAGACCTCCGCTTCAAAGGCAGGTCCCTGGTCCGTCAGCACTTGGTCCGGGTACCCGTGTGGACAGCAAAAGTGCTGCTGGAAGGCTCTAGCTGCTGTTCGAGCCGTTAAGTCCTTGACGGGGACGACAACCAGAAACCGGGAGTAATGATCCACGATGGTTAACGCGTAGACGTAGCCACTTCTGCTGGGGGTCAGTTTTACATGATCCAAGGCTACCAGTTCCAACGGTTGCCGGGTGACGATGGACTGCAGGGGAGTCTTCTGGCTGGCCCGGTCCTTCCTTCTCAGATTGCACGGGCCACAGTCTCTGCACCACTTCTCGATGGTTCCCCTCATGCCTACCCAGTGGAACCGCTCGCGCAGCAGGAACTCCAGCTTTTTCCACCCGAAGTGTCCAGCTCCGTCGTGGTATGCCTCCATCACCATGGCTGCGTCTCTTCGTGGCACCACTACTTGCCAGAGTAGTTCATGCGTCCTGGAGTTAACCATTCTGCGGCACAACTTCCCCTTGTAAAGGAACAGTCGACTCTTCTCTGCCCAAAGTTGTTTGGCTTCCTCTGGAGCGTCTGATTCCAGGCTAGCCTCCGGGCGAGTCAGCATCTCCTTCACCAGTCGGACGGCAGGGTCGCTGTCTTGCGTTTCCGCCCAGTTGTAGTGAGGTAAGGGGTTCAACGTAGCAGCCTGCTTACTCCTTACCCGGTGGGAATACTGGATAGTCCCATGACGGTGGAACGCAGGGAGTTCAACTTCTTCCAGTCCCTCCGGATCTTCTCCTCCGTCCGGCAGGTTGGGCATCCTGGACAGGGCGTCCGCGTTGGTATTGGAGCGCCCTGCCCGGTATTTAATTGTGAACTCGTAGTTGGACAGACGGGCCATCCACCTCTGCTCCAGGGCACCGAGTCTTGCCGTGTCCAGGTGTGTCAGCGGGTTGTTATCCGTGTATACGGTGAACCGGGAAGAAGCGAGGTAATGCTTAAAGCGCTCGGTGACTGCCCATACCACGGCCAGGAACTCTAGCTTAAATGAGCTATAATTCTCGGGATTCCTTTCGGTGGGTCGCAGTTTTCGGCTGGCATAGGCGATTACTCGCTCTTTCCCCTGCTGAATCTGGGACAGTACGGCTCCTAGCCCGACGTTACTGGCGTCGGTGTAGAGGATGAAGGGCTGGCTATAGTCCGGATACGCCAAGATTTCATCCCCCGTGAGGGCCATCTTCAGCTGGCGGAAGGACTCTTCCTCTAGCTCTTCCCATTTGAAGGGCGGCTTCTGGTTCTTGGCCTTCCGGGACTGGCCTATCAGGAGGTCCTGCATAGGCGCCGCCTTTTTGGTGAAACCGGGAATAAACCTTCGGTAGTAGCCTACCAACCCTAGGAACTGCCGCACTTCTTTTACGCTGGAAGGGCTTGGCCATCCTTTGATTGCGGTGATCTTATCGGGGTCGGGAGCCACTCCGTCAGCGCTCACCACGTGTCCCAGGTATTGCACCTTTGGTTTCAGGAGGTGACACTTGGAGGGTTTCACCTTTAGGCCGTAACTCGCCAGAGCTTCGAACACCTCCGCCAGGTGTTTCAGGTGGTCCTCATAAGTTTTGGAGTATACGATGACATCGTCCAGGTACAACAGGACCGTCTCGAAGTTTCTGTGGCCCAGACAGCACTCCATTAATCGTTGGAAGGTTCCTGGGGCGTTGCAGAGTCCGAACGGCATGCAGGTGAACTCGCTAAGTCCCATCGGGGTGGTGAATGCGGTCTTCTCCCGGTCCGCCTCTGCTACAGGAACCTGCCAGTACCCGCTAGTGAGATCCAAGGTAGAGAAGAAGTTAGCAGATCTTAAAGCAGCCAATGACTCCTCTATCCTTGGTAAGGGGTACGCATCCTTGTGTGTGATACGGTTGATTTTCCGGTAATCTACACACATCCTCATGGTGTTGTCTTTCTTTTTGACTAAAACTAGTGGGTTTGCCCAGGGGCTACAGCTATCCCGGATTACCCCAGCCTCCTTCATGTCTCTAAGCATCCCCTTGGCGTGTTGGTAATGTGCAGGGGGTACGGGTCGATACCTCTCTTTTATGGGAGGATGATCTCCCGTGGGGATGCGGTGTTCTACCCCCTTGACTCGCCCGAAGTCTAACGGGTGTTTACTAAACACTCTCTCATACTCTTGAACCACCCGATAGACTCCTTGTTTCTGGTGTGAGGGAGTGGAGTCAGTACCCAGATGTAGTTGCTGACACCAGTCCTCCATGTCTTTCTTAGAGCCGTTACCTTCCTCCGGGTGAGATGGAGGCAAGGGTTCCACAGATTGTATAGAATTTTGATTAGTGGTATATAATTTGGCCAGCGTGGCATACCGGGGCAGGTACACTTCCCTCTCCCCGATATTTATTATGCGAACGGGCACCCTCCCATGGCGTACATTGACCACCCCCCGTGCTGTCAAAATGGTGGGCCTACTGTCTGAGTAAACTGGTTCTACCATTGCCTGGTAATCTCTACCTCTCAGACCAATAGCTGCCCGGCACCAAATCATCATTTCACTTTTTGGGGGCATGGCAATAGGAAAAGGGTCACACATTCTTACGCTACCAATCTCACCGCCGGAGAGTTCCACTTGTTGCCGTTGCATCAGTGCCCGGATCTCTTTCTGGAGCACCCGCTGCTCGCCGGAGCTGGCATTCTTGGCAACCTGCTGTAAAAGGAAAATCACCTCTGCAAGACAATTTTCAATTACATTAGTTCCTAGAGTTATTTTTGGGTGACTCTCATGTTTGTCAATATCTACAATGATCAGTCCCTGTGCGGCCAGTTCGACTCTACCAATTTTGATGGTCACCTCTTTAAATCCGATCTGTGGCACGGGCTGACCATTGCTGGCGATGATACTCAAGTCGTCGTCAGGGTAGCGGGTAATATCCGAGTCATTCCAGTACTGCTTGAAGAGCACGTACGGGATGGTGGTGACCTGTGACCCGGTGTCCAGTAGGGCACTCATGGGAATGCCATCCAGTACCACAGGCAAGACTGGACGTCCTCCCACATATCTGTCGCGCCAGTTCGATGGGCCTGGTGATCTTTTTCCTGGGGGTTGGCCCTCTACCCCAGGTTGTGCCCGTTTAAAGAACAGTACCTTTCCATATGTCCGGGTTGATTGCAGCGGCGGCAGATGGGTCGTCCGTCCTCGCTGTATCGGTCACTGGGTCTTCCTCTGGCCGGTGGGGTCCTCCTTGGTCGACGCCACGGGATGTCCTCCGGTCCGGATGCCAGCTGGATCTTCCCTGGAGTGGAAACCTGTAAAGACTGCACAGTTCGGGTTAGCGCAGCAACGCTTTTAGCTAGCTCTTGGACCTGATGGTGTAGGTCTGGAGCCGGGTCATTGTCCAAAGCCTGCGCATCAGCTCCCACAGGCCCTGCTGACAAGGGCGCCGCCTCCTGGTAGTAAGTGGTAGTGGGGCGTCTGTGGGTCACAACGCCACCTGGTGCCGGTTCTCGGAGCACCCGGATGGCTCTGTCCTTGAACTGTGCAAATTCTAGATGAGGGTCCTGTAAGGCCATTGCCCGCAACTGGGTGCGGTGGGCATTGCAATATAAACCCTCTATAAATTGTTCGGTCAACAGCCTGTCCTCGTTTCCCACTCCATTAGGGTCGGTCTGCTTAATGGCCCTCAGGGCCTCTTGTAGGTTGAGTGCATAGTCCCTTATACTCTCATGCGCTCGCTGCTTGCACCCGTAGAATCTAAGTTTAATCTCGGCTGAGGTGCGGGTATCAAAGGTGTCCTTCAGCCGGGTTAGTATCCCTGCGATAGTCTTCCTCCCAGGTGGCCAGGATTTTACTTCCCTTTTGGCTGCCCCAGTTAGTTGGGCCACCAGGATGCTCACTTTTTGCTCTTCTGTGAGGGGGTACACCTGGAAGAGGCTATCCAGCTTTTCTCTAAAGTCATGCAGGGTATGTGACTCCCCTGAGTACTGGGGTAGCCAAGCTGCTCCCGGGATATAGGGCATGGTGAAGGGCATAACTGCAACAGCGGTAGCGCTGGCGGGGGTTGAGGCAGTGGAGCTCCCCTCCGTATCCGACATCTTCCTCCCCCCTAGTGGACCGTGGCCTACCTTGCGATGATCCTGTTCCGTAGGCCGCGACTCCGCAGTGGATCGTCAGGGTTGAGGACCTTCCGTCGCGCTCCTGTGACGTCGGCGTCTGCTGGGCTCCTTCCAGGACCTTACGCAACGTCCGGACGTGAGGCGGGGCTTCAGTTCTCGCGCGCTTTCGGAGTCCACGCCCCTCTTCTTCCCGCGCGGCGTCCTCAAGATGGCGTCCAATGGCGGGAAAACTCCACGGATGGCGGGAAGAAGGCTGAAGATGGCGGGAAACTTCACCGATGGCGGGAAGAAGGCTGAAGATGGCGCCGGATGGCGGGAATCTTCACCGATGGCGGGAATCTTCACCACTGGTAAGTTTGAACAGTCTTTGCTTTTCAGGCACGCAGTACCCGGTGGTTGCGGGCACGTGATCCTGCCGACTACGCCAAAGTTGACGCGCCCCTGGGCCTGTGTCGCGCTGCGTTGCGCACGCGGGAGCTTACCCGGAGCCGGATCTGTTTAGGGTTGTAGTCTCGTGGCGGTGACCCGGTCCGTGCCCAGGGAGTCAAACTGGACGGCAGTCTGTTAGCGGTAGAAAATGGTTGATGACTACGCCACCCGTTGAATGCAGCCAGGGGGCTGCTGCTGCAGGGCAGACCGCTGAGGCCGGTGGAAGGATGGTGCAGCGTGATAGTATAACCCCCAACGGGAGGGGTATGGCCTCAGGGCAGCCGACGTGGATGATGGGGGTAGCAGGAATCACTCAGAGACGGTATGGTAGCGTTCAGGGTCTTTACTGGTAACAACGATAGACCCTCCCGGAGTACTTGCTAGCGAACGGGGCCTGGTCAGTCCTTGAGCAGATGGGATCTCCCCTGGCCAGGCGTAGTTGTAGGCCTCCCAAGCTGACTGTACTCTTCTGGCTACCTTGCTAGAAGCTGATGTAAGTAGCCCACGTCCCTGAGTGTACCGTGTGGTGCTCACCCGTATGGCCGGTGACTCGGGGCCTTCTAATGGCTTCCGCTCCACGATGGCGGTGCTGGTCCCACGCGTGTGACCGGGCCTTCGGGCTTCTGGGCCAGGGGACCTGAAATCCCCTGCCTGACGGATTCTGCTGCTGGGTAGAAGTTAGTCCCCACAGCCTCGGACTCCGGGTCCGGTAAAGAATCTTCTTAGTCAGGGCGAGCTCTTTAGCTGCCAGCCCCTGACTCCTTGTGACTCTGCTGCTTCCTATGCTGCTCTTGTCTCTACTCTTCCTGGACTCACTAACCCTGCCTCAGCCCCGGGTTTATACAGGGGAAGTTCTTCCCCTCCCAAGGCTGGGCAGGAGGTGTGGCATGCACAGGATCCCTGACCAAAGGACCTCCCACCTGCTCTCAGACGTAATATCTCTATCACTGTGACAACCAGACCCCTGGGGTGTCACACATGTGTCCGCACAAAAGGTTAGAAACCGACTCCATGAGGGTTGTATGAGGTCCCGATGTCCACAGATGGGGGCTGTGCTCACAGCCCAACACCGTGCAGGACGTTTGGCATTTGCCACAGAACACCAGGATTGGCAAAGTCGCCACTGGCGCCCTGTGCTCTTCACAGATGAAAGCAGGTTCACACTGAGCACATCTGACAGACATGACAGAGTCTGGAGACGCCGTGGAGAGCAATCTGCTGCCTGCAACATCCTTCAGCATGACTGGCTTGGCAGTGGGTCAGTATTGGTGTGGGGTGGCATTTCTTTGGAGGGCCGCACTGCCCTCCATGTGCTCGCCAGAGGTAGCCTGACTGCCATTAGGTACCGAGATGAGATCCTCTGACCCCTTGTGAGACCATATGCTGGTGCGGTTGGCCCTGGGTTCCTCCTAATGCAGGACAATGCCAGACCTCATGTGGCTGGAGTGTGTCAGCAGTTCCTGCAAGATGAAGGTATGACGCGCCCCCTGGGCCGTGGGGTACTTGGTAGCCGGGCCGGTCGGTGCTGGGGGTATCACAGTAGCAGTGACTCGGTCCGTGACCCAAGGCGGTCAATAAAAGGGGGTTTTATAGTTTTTATAGTTTGATGTTCGTGACGCCACCTGTGGTATGTGGCTATAGGGAGCCGCGGTGCAGATCCTCTGGAGCTGATGGTGACACAGCAGAGTTGGTTTAGCTCTCCACAGGCAGAGCTTAGCTCCAGGGCGGTGCAGTGATGTGATAGATGTTGCTGTGCAGTGTAGTGCAGGTGATGGCGCAGATAATAATTCTAGGACACAGTGGAGTGCAGTCTTCAAGGTTTACTCACAGTTGTTAAACTGCAGGCTACCAGTACCAGGGTAACCTTCCACGTCATCCTGTGTTCACCAAGGAAGGGGTTCAGCAATCTCTCAAGTATCTCAGGAGTACTTAAATGGGACCCCGTTCTATGTGCCTTCCTCGGTCATCGTCCAACGCTGGCTCTCACCCTCCTGCCCTGCGCCTCACAATCAGTGTCCCAAGCCGATAGCCTGAGATCTTGTCAGGCGACCTGCAGTCCCCTGGACCCTCTGTGACCCCCTTTTCGGCAATGTAATTGTGGTGGTTAGCAGCTGCACCTTGCAAGTACAGCAGCCTCCGGTTTCTAGCTGAGCCTTGTAGTTCTCCACTAGTTTAGGAGCCGGTCCCCTCTGCAGCCTGATCCCTCTACATTCCTGCAGATTCGGGCGCACGGGTGGCATCCACACTTCCTGTGCCCCTAGAATCCCCTCTGTTCCTCTTGGAGCCTTCCTCTGCTCCCGTCCTCTCTCTCTTTCCTGGGCCTCTCTTACTAGGCCCCACTCCTCTCAACTCCTGCTCCAAGCACTGGAGCCAGGAGCCTAGACCTCCTCCTCCACTGCTCTCCTGAGCAGGACTGGCTGTTTCTAGATAGTTCCATTCCTTCTTATACTCCCACTGAAGTGTTCCCCTAAACTCCTTCCTCCACCCACACCCACTACATGGTTCCACCCTCCAGCTAGGGACCAGGGACTGTGCTCTCCCTTAGGAGCAATCTCGCCCTTCCCTCTGAAGTGGAGTGTAATGGATGCAAGTGTGTGGGTCCCGGGCAGTACTCCATCCTTACCTGAGAGTCGGATACCAGACCTCTGGGTGAGATGCAGTACCTCTGTGGCGACTGAACCCGCAGGGGCGCCACAAAGGCATTGAAGCTAAGGACTGGCCCGCCCGTTCCCAAGACCTGAATCTGATTGAACACATCTGGGACATCATGTCTCGCTCCATCCACCAACGTCACGTTGCACCACAGACTGTCCAGGAGTTGGCGGATGCTTCAGTCCAGGTCTGGGAGGAGATCCCACAGGAGACCATCCGCAACCTCATCAGGAGCATGCCCAGGCGTTGTAGGGAGGTCATACAGGCACGTGGGGGCCACACACAATACTGAGCCTCATTTTGACTTGTTTTAAGGACATTACATCAAAGTTGGATCAGCCTGTAGTGTGTTTTTCCACTTTAATTTTGGGGGTGACTCCAAATCCAGGCCTCCATTGGTTAATAAATTTGATTTCCATTGATGATTTTTGTGTGATTTTGTTGTCAGTACATTCAACTTTGTACAGAACAAAGTATTCAATGAGAATATTTCATTCATTCAGATCTAGGATGTGTTATTTGAGTGTTCCCTTTTATTTTTTTGAGCAGTGTATATATCCCCCATCATGGTATATATGTCCCTCATCCTGGCATATATATGCCCTTTACCCTTATATTTATATATATATATATATCCCCCATCCTGGTATATATCAGTGTGGAGGGCATATATACCAGGATGAGGGACATATATATTAGGATGGGGGAGGGCCTGGTCCAAAATATGGCACCGGGGTCCATCATACTCTATTTACGCCACTGACTAAGGCCACGTTCACACGTTCAGTATTTGGTCAGTATTTTACATCAGTATTTGTAAACCAAAATCAGGAGAGGAACAATCAGAGGAAAAGGATAATAGAAACACGTCACCACTTCTGTATTTATCACCCACTTCTGGTTTTCTTTTACAAATACTGATGGAAAATACTGACCAAATACTGAATGTGTGAAAATGGCCTAAAAGGCTAATAATAACAAGACATCCCAGCAAGAGATATATATAAAGAAATCTCCAAAATCTCAGCCATGATCGCCTCCTCCTCCTCCTCCTCACTTTCCTGTGTTAGGTTGTAAGATAACTGGCTGCAGCAGGAGCCTCTCCCCTCTGCCCTGTCTGCAGCAGGAGCCTCTCCCCTCTGCCCTGTCTGCAGCAGGAGCTTCCCCCCTCTGCCCTGTCTGCAGCAGGAGCCTCTCCCCTCTGCACTGTCTGCAGCAGGAGCCTCTCCCCTCTGCACTGTCTGCAGCAGGAGCCTCTCCCCTCTGCACTGTCTGCAGCAGGAGCCTCTCCCCTCTGCCCTGTCTGCAGCAGGAGCCTCTCCCCTCTGCCCTGTCTGCAGCAGGAGCTTCCCCCCTCTGCCCTGTCTGCAGCAGGAGCCTCTCTCCTCTGCACTGTCTGCAGCAGGAGCTTCCCCCCTCTGCCCTGTCTGCAGCAGGAGCCTCTCCCCTCTGCACTGTCCACAGCAGGAGCCTCTACCCTCTGCCCTGTCTGCAGTAGGAGCCTCTCCCCTCTGCCCTGTCCACAGCAGGAGCCTCTACCCTCTGCCCTGTCTGCAGTAGGAGCCTCTCCCCTCTGCCCTGTCTGCAGCAGGAGCCTCTACCCTCTGCCCTGTCTGCAGTAGGAGCCTCTCCCCTCTGCCGTGTCTGCAGCAGGAGCCTCTCCCCTCTGCCCTGTCTGCAGTAAGGCAAAATATTACTAAGTCCTGCAACTAAGAAATCATGGTTACAGCAAACCACCGGCCAAATATGGAAACTGGAGATTAACCTGCGTTCTCTGAAGAGTTTCTACAAGACTGCCTTGTAGAGTAGTCCACATCATTAATAGGAAGAAAGCTATTATTTAATGAAAGTCATTTCCACCATTCTGGCGCTGAACAGTTTTATTTGACAACTGCATGTTTGTAATGAATAAGAAAAAAACATGAAAAATGGAGTAAGAATTAAAAAATAAATATATATCATCATTAGATATTGTAATACCAGGTAAACAGAATTGCATTGTAGGGGAATCTTAACAAGTCAGTTCTTTTATTATTGCAACCAGATAAGTTGATTATTTGGTACACAAGACGCATTTCCATGTGGGATACATTCGTCAGAATTAGTAATACATACACCGCAGAGTTAGGTTTATTTCCTCCGTACTTCTCAATAGTCATGGAAGTGACCATCGCTCATACCAGCCTTATCCCTTCCCTATCGGAGCACGGTGGTCATAGATGTCAGCGATGGTCAGTACGTGATTGATATGGAAAGCAATAGAAAACCAGAGACACAATCTGAGCTGATCGTGGTCCCAAAAGTCCCCTATTTCCTAGTTTTTAGGGAAAATGGATCAAAGAGATAACAGACATTAACTGCTACAATGTAGAGACTGCACTGTAATAGTAAATGCAGAGTTACAAAGACCTTACACTTGGGGAACAAGCAATGGAAGATTTTTCCTTTTAGGCTATGTGGACGCGGAGTCTTCTTGCTAAGTTTTCAGAGCAGAAACTCAAACTTTTTGAAAAGTTTTGAGATTTGAAGAGTTTCTGCTCAGTTTCTGTTCCAAAAACTACTCGAAAAACTGTGAGCACTAAGGGCGGGGTCAGACGGGCGTAGATTTTCTCACCTGAGAGAATTGGGTAGATTATGCAAATGGTAATCTGATCAGAGCGTGAACATAGTGCAATGTGATCCGATTCTTTCGGGTGAAGAGAGAGAAAAAAATGTCTCCATCATGTCCATGCAGGGAAATTGAGCTGTACTCAGATGTCATCCGAGTGCAGTCCGGTGTTTTCCACATGCTCATTGACTTGCATGGCCGAGTGCGACCTGAATATTTGATCAAACTAGGGCATGCAGTGATTTTTAGGAAAATATTGGACATATGCACGGCCCCATTGACTAACACTGGTCCGAATGCGTTCCTACGTTTTGTCTGATCGAAAATATGCTCGTCTGCACCTATCCTTAGACTGACTTTTTCCCACGACCAGAAACTTTACAGAGCGTCTTATACATTCTGACTATCTGTGGAGGTAGAACATTATTTTTACAAAACAGGGTGGCGTGTAAATGTCCTGCCGCTCGCTCTGTCTCTACGATTTCCCCCAAAATCAACGATACGCATAATTGCTCTTATGGTGGAGACCTGACTACCTAAAACCACTACATCCAGGGCTTACAAGATAGAAAATGGAAGATGGCGGAGGTGTAAACTCAAATTTAGGTTTAACAACCTAACCAATGCAAGTCCCAAAACGCTAAATCGAAATTATATTAATTATCAAAGTTAAGAGTTCAATTAGTGTGAAAGCCCAAGTGCACCCCCAACACACATCTGATATACCACCCTGCGGAGCCCCTGGGAACTAATGCAAAAATCTTCTACAGAAACATACCCTAAAGCTAGGCATACACATTACAATATGGTTGGCTGACCCCACCAATGACGGAGAGACCCCAATAGCAGATTGTAACAGGGTTAAAAATTGACTATGGGCATTCGCTGTCTTACATGGGACTGACCTTTTCCGCTGTGACATTATGGCATTTGTTATGTGACCATGTGTTGGGCAGGTTAGCGCAATTTATGTTCCTTTTAACAATATGATGTTGGTTCAATCTGATTCTGCTTTGCATGTTGTGTGAACATGAATCAGTCACCAGGTTTTTGCCACCTAGAGCAGCATAATGTAGAGACCTCGATTCCAGCGATGCGTCCCTTACTGGGCTGCTTGCTGCAGTTTTGATAAAATCCCTGTTTAATCACTAGAGGACTAGTAAACCGGCTTTCATGTAGTCCTCCATATTCAGGAGCTCTGTGTAACTCCACCCCCACTACTGATTGGCAGCTTTCTGCCTATGCACGGTGTATACAGAGAGCAGACAATCGGTGTTGTGGGCGGGGTTATACAGAGCTCAGCATTTAGAGAACTGCTAGATCTGCAGAAGAGAAAACTGTGATTTTATCAAAACTGCAGCACCCAGTAAAATAAGTGATACATCACTGAAATTAGTGTCTCTGCCCCTATATTATGCTGGGGGGTAGGAGCAAAAACCTAGTGACAGATTCTCTTTAAAGTTTAATATTCTACCACTCAGGGTCAGTCGCAGAGGGCAGGAGCAGCAGATTGGAGCTCTGCATCCTGTATAGTTAGTTATCTATAGCGTATGGACCCCTTATTTAATCATCTATATGACCTCCGCAATTCCTTGCCCAACCGCGGGTCACATGACCTGAACTTTGAGTGTCATATATACTTATGATGCTGTAACTTCTGGCTCGGGCAGGTAGTTGGGGGCCGTAATATGGATGCGTTCTCGATTAATCCATAGCATCGGACAAGTTTAAGAAAAAAAAAACTTTTATATATAGAACCCTAGTTTCTCATTCAGCACTTATAAGACATTGTAACCAGCACATATTAGTATAAGAAAGGAAGTTGTCTCATTATGTAGCATCATCTAATAGAAGTGGCCCAACAAGGGGGGCAGATATTTTTGGATTCCCCTCCAGTAATAAATGACAATGACGTCCCCAGTAAAAATAAATAAAGGAAAGTCATTCTTCCATTGCTGCATGAGTCACAAGTGGATGTACGTGTGCGTGAGACCTGCATTGTGTCTGAGCTGGGATCTTCTAAGTTGTTGAAAGCACTTGAGATGCCAAGTGGTGAAGGCTGCATTGTGGGAAAGGCATGCCTGACGCTCGCTAGTAGGAAAACCCTTGTCAGAAGGCATGCAACCAGGAGAGAAGGGAAGGTATGAAAGCCCCGAGCGAGGACATATGGAAAAGTGCTAGAGCGGAGTTCCTAGGCTAGAAAACGAGTCGACATCATCACTTATTGCAGAAGTCGTGTGAGGTTATTCAGGCAGGAGATGCATAAATAAAAATCAAGGAGCGACGTCGTTATCTTTTCTTCTATAAATAGTTAAAAATAGAATTATGTGGAAGTGCAACAATTCATGGTAACTTTATACAAGGATACGTAAACCATGGCAGCCAGTGGTTCTTAATAAACGCAAGTTAGAAGCACCTGGAAAGAAAGAGAACGTGCAAATTGTGCCATTTGCAAAAATGAAGATGTTAAGTAAGACGATAGCACCCAGAGGAGTGTGGTGGAGATCAGAATAAAACATTTGCTACATGACTGTGAATGACTTCATAACGAGGTGCAAATGTGCATCATATACAGCTGTCAATTAGGTTATGGACAGAGGCCGACCGTCAGCGCTGACTCTCCCCATCCATGCATGGCATTTCAATGGAAGGAAAGACAAGTCAGATCTAACACTTAGAGTGGGCACTTTTTGCTCTTATTTTATTCCCCTTCCTTCTCGGAGTATTTTCCACTTTTTTTTTTTTATTAATTCGCCATATGGTTCCAGAGATATGGATCTTTTTATTTGGTGTTCATTTTTATGGTCTTTACAAGGGGGCGTGGCTCAAGGGATCCTCAGGGGCGTGTCCTTAGAATGGTCAGCATTATTATCTGAGAGCCACGCCTCCTTGATAAAGAACATAAAATATAGCAGTAAGTAAAAAAGGACCTATCAAACCATATGGTTTATTAAAAAAAATATATTCAGGAGAGCAAGGGAATAAAAAGTGGTCACTTTTATCCAGTGACAGGTCTTCACTAAGGTGAACCTGTCACTTGCCATAAATATGTATTTTTTTTTAACCCGGTGTAAATGCCACTGTTTTCCTGAATCCGGCGATGTTTTTCCTTTGTTCTTGCGCCTTTCCTTTCCAGAGATATGGAGCCTTCTTCTCTGTGTGTAATTCTAATATTTTTTATCCAAGTGGGTGTGGCCCTCAATTCTTCTCTGTGGGTGTAATATGGAGGACCACGCCTAGTTGGTAAAAAGACTAGAATTACATACAGGGAAGAAAGGGCCATATCTCAGGAACAGAGAGGCGTAGGAACAAAAGAAAAATATCGCCGGATTCAGGAGAACATCGGCATTTACACCAAGTGAAAAAAATTTACATATTTATGGCAAATGATAGGACCATTAAGACCCTTTCACATGGACCAATAATCAGTTGGGTGAGCATTTGTAGGAACAATTAGTCCAAATCATCAGCCCACATAATCCCACCAGCAATGAGCCAATGAACGAGCAAAATTATCTTTCGCATGGCCTAAAAAATCATGGTAGTCGGCAGCTCCTTTGTCCGGGTACACAGAGGAAGTGCTGCCAGCAATATTCCATCTGCAGTTGATTGAATTAACCATCATTTGTCCCCATACATTTGGCATCTGACTGTGTAAAAGACACTTTAAATGAGAAGCAATTGACTTTATTGGGCAATATATCTGCAAGTGTATATCAGTCCTTAGTTCCGGAAAACATCTACCAGTGGGGTCATTCTTGATGTTTGGCTGTCAATGATCTCACGACTCCGGCCAGCTTGGCATAAGCACAGAACATCATTTTTGCATCATATAAAAGCCCAAACCATAACCATATAGAATCATATGGTCATTACCAAGGATGCAATCCACTGATTGGCTTTCAACTCAGGTGCCAAAGGAACCAACTATGAAATGTAAAGGGGGCATGAAATGGGCAGATTCTAACCCATCATGACCTCCAATCAACTAAATAACAAGCGATTAGCACTCATTTAAAGCCCTTTTACATGGTAGTGATGAAAAACTGTATAGGGATCAAACAATAGTTTGGTACTGTCGGTTAGCACACGTTGGGTAACGTCCTGCCGACAACGATGGATTAGGACACAGAAAAGATGAACGAGATTTTTGCCTGTTTATGGACTGATGGGATATTTACACAGGTCTGTGATTGACAATGAGCTGATGACTGGCCGGTCTAAATGGTTTTCATGGCCAGCATGGAGGCATAGGTCCAAGCTCTTCACTCCTTTACATAAAGACAATATAAAGGCAATATAATCAGGGTTGGTCAAAGTGATAAATATGTACACACACGTAATTAGATGCTTAGATATACTGCACATTTGCACCTCATTAGCAATTTTCTTGGTCGTTGAGGAGGATGTGAACCTTTTGCTGCTTCCACCCATGCGGCCAAAAGTAAACTACGCAGTCTCGCATAAGCTGGCCATAAAAATAAGATGAATGTTAATGTGTAGCATTGATTTCTGCAGGATTGGACTTGTCTAAGGGCAACTTAATTCATCGGATATTATCATACCTCATCCTTTTCTCTCCATGGAGAGAAACACTGCCAGATCTAGCATGCAAGTTTACGGTTTCGTTGGGTTGAGATAGTGTCCGGCCAAGAGCTATCTTAGCGTTAGAGACCCGGTCTCTCTAGGATTTACCTAGGGGGAAGGACGTAGTTCACCTTCATGCTTTGTAGGTGGCTACAACCAAAGGTTCCCATCCTCTCTAATCGGACAATACATTTCAACTTAGCAAATGTGTGCGGTTTCCTTAAGTTCCTCTGCGATTTTCCAGCATTTTGTGAACGTTGGAAGATACATGGAGAGATGTTTTGTGGTATGGAAGCTCCTGTAAATCTGAGGATGTCAAAAGTTTCTTGTATTTCAAGCAGAAGCCTGTTCAGACCATGTAGTCCAGGGTTTGGTGACTGCATCGTACGTCCACTCCTAATCCTGCGTCAGTGCCAAGGCTGGTACTCTTCTGAATAGACAGTGCAACAGCGACCGGAGCCTTATATACATGTAGTGCCTATTTCCAGGATTTCTGCTCTGCATTACATCAGTCCACAGAGGATACAACCAAATATTAATATTTATATCCCAACTGCATCCAAAAGACCCTTAGTCTATTTGTATATTAATAGGGACATTTCAGGACAGATGGCATAGATGCCACTGATTGCCTTAGAGGCAGAGGACTTCGGCTTTTCGTTGTAGAGCGGTGGGTTAAACTCCTTTCCTGCTTGAGGGACCTGCACAGTGCAAAGAGGAGAGCAAAGATCACCATCTTCCCTGATGCCTTATGCTACGGTGTAATGTAATGTCACAAACAGGGAAAACCATTCACCCTGATATCAGACTAGTCTTCGATAAAGTCGTGTCTTTACATGGCAGAGAGGTATCTTTGCAATGAGATGCAGGCCTTTCCAGCAGTGAAGAAGAGGTTACATGGACAAATGGCAAGGACCAAGAAGAAGCCCTTCAGAAGTGAGAATCCAGTGTTCTTCCCCAATGGATCCACTTCATCTACGTCATACATTGAGGGCTTCTCCTGGACGTAAAGGACCTGATTCTTTGTCAGAGGCTGGTCGAGGAGACAGAAAGAGTGGGAGACGAGGGAGGAGGAAAATTAAGAAGTTCTAAGACTGCGACCCCAACGCTGCTCCTTCTGGTGAACATACAGGAGGCTGCTACCCACTTGTTGGTACGTGGGTTGTACTTCTCAATGGAGTTTAGGCTTGAGCTTCCATCATTACCTCCCACTGCGTAAAGCCACCCATCCATGGCCACAAGATCATGAGTGCTTCTGTAAACAGACAAGAAATTAGATATAGATCTAAAGATGCTGCATTGCCCAAAAAAGTACTAATTGTATTATTGAAAATCCTCTCCATTTTCAAGAATAGATGGATTTATAATTTTATTGTTTGATGCTCAGTGGCTAGCCTACCTGCCACGTCTGGAGTCTATCAGAAGTGGCTGATTTCCTAGGCAAAGAGCGCAGCACTTGCAAGTGCAAGATCTTTAGTATTGCGCTTACCAGCACTGCTCTGAAGCTTGCTGGATTTCTTGCTCTAACCAGCTTTAGTCCTCCTGTGCTTCTCTGAAGTTGCATCTGCTTGCGGCATAGAATGGAGCACAGTATGTAACAGCGGCACAACAATGCTGCTGACAATCAGGAGTAGACCCTCCCCCAGCAATCAGAAAGCCACAAGCACGGGAACTTCAGAAACAGAGCATGAAACGAACTCTTTAATTTATAGAACTTACCTGTTAAAGCTCATTGTGACAACACAGCTTCTAATCTTAATTAGCCAGATTTCTAGATTTGTTAGGCCAAGAGAAATACACTATTGTGTTTGTGTTGACTTTTGAATGTATGTATTTTTCTTTTGGCTGGTCAAGAAGGACAGACTAGTATTTGTATAAACCTGAATGTTGACGACTTCTCTTAATCTGTGAACAATGAATGTCATATTTACCAAATGGGGAAACCCCATATAATACCTGTCACTAAAGACTATAAAATTTAACTTTTATTAAATATTCAATTAAAATGCATACTGGGTATTAAAAAAACATCCCTGATCTACCTAAACGTTCTAATATAATCACTCATATATTTGTTCTGATGGCCTCATAGGAAGCCACCATTCGTGGCAAAATAGGAAGGTAGTTTATACTAGCACGTCCCCCCAACATGTTTCACCGCTTCAGCGTCGTCGTTAGGGAATTCAAGCCAATGTCCCATCCCCTGACGACGATGCTGAAGCATTTTAATTGAATATTTAATAAAAGTTAAATTTTATAGTCTTTAGTGAGGGCCTTGTACCTCCATGAACAGTCAACTTCTTAAGCTTGCCGCTACCTCCTCTCTGTGGGGGCCCGCCAAAAGCAGGAGGGCCACCGGTTGAGGTACTTGGTCCTGGAAGTCCCAAAGTCGCAGTTGATCTATTCCCGGCGGGCCAGAGGAAGGATGAGACGGTGTAATGTTGTACCATCTTGGGTACTTGATGGGACTATTCTACATGTTTATTGTCCATTTGGTGGTTCAATAAAGTATTGCCACACTGTTTTACCCTCACCCTGTGTTGTCTGAGTAGTATTATGCCCACGGAAGACCCCGGGTCTTCACACTCATTCATATATTTTTTTTTTGGTGGGCTGGATAACACCATTACATTTTAATTTCTAAGTTTTGTTTCATGGGATTCACTCGCCATCCAGATGGAGTATTGCCCATTTAGGAATTCATCGGCTGGACATACATACTAAAATTGGGCTTACATTGGCGACCGGTGGTCATTTAATAGCCTATTTACAAAGGCCGACCTGACTGCACACAAAGATCAGAAATCGATCACTAAGTGCACATAGGCCACAATTGTTCTCGGCAGCACAGGTCCTGTTTACGTAGGATGATGCGCTGCTGAGAATGATGATCTTTTTTGCAGCACAAAAGACCATTTTGTTGGGAGATCGGCAGCCTGTTTTAATTGCAGAATCATAGGAAAACGAGAGTTCCTACGAGCGCTTATTCCTGGTAATTGTGCTGTGTAAATGGACCTTAACTTTCTCCAAATTTCCTTCCCCTTCTCTTCATAACTATGATGGCCAATATAGAAAAGCGACAGCATAACAGAAGATAGATTACATAAATTATCTGCTATGTATTGACATGAAACCTTCACTGTACAAAGATTCCATCACCACAAATGGATTACTCCTCATTACAAAGCCCCCTGAGGCTACGCAGCAGGGGGCTATAGAAAGTCCCCCTCCCCAGAGCTGGCACCAATCTCCCATCTGGAGCTTATCTGATGGTGGACAATCCTCTCATGTACATAAAGAGAGTTTGTGGAGCGCTTCCTTTGATGTGATAGAAATGGAGGAGATGGATTATGTTGGAAGACCACTTCCGTTAGATCCATTTACGGTTAGAAACCAATTAAATTATATTAATTTGTGGAGCAGGAAACATGGGTGTACGTGTGATGGTGGGTCATGGTCTGCCGTATCCTAGATTACCTCCTAATGTTCATCGGGGCCACACTCTCCCATGTGTTCACTTTCGGGTTATATCTCTCCACAGAATTCAGGCAGCTTGTGCCATCATTGCCTCCGGCAACATATAACATTCCCTCCAGAACGGCCACTCCGGCACTGCTACGGCGGCTCAACATGTTGGCAATCGGAGTCCATGTGTTTATCTGTGAGAAAAAAAAAGTCTGGATAGATTATAGAAGCACCAATATTGGATTATGGGAAATCATTTAGGTTTAAAGGCGACCGATGGGAAATTATATTAATCCTACCCTAAAGCTCGTCACAGATGCACTATATGGAGAAAAGTATTGGGACTCAAATCCAGGATTTACCATAGGAGCCACCGGTGTAACAAGTCCTTCATGACATTTCTTCCTCCTAAATCTTTCCCCATCACCTGCGAGTGACATGATTGAGACGTGGAAGGAACCGCAGCAACTCAGCCACGAAGTGGAGACTTCGTTATATTACAGAGCGGGGGACCGAGTGCTGAGGGCAGAAAAAAGTCACCATCGCTCTGCTGACCCCATAACTGCAGAGTCCAGACAACAT
Organism: Phyllobates terribilis; assembly: GCF_046119375.1. Taxonomy (NCBI): domain Eukaryota; kingdom Metazoa; phylum Chordata; class Amphibia; order Anura; family Dendrobatidae; genus Phyllobates; species Phyllobates terribilis. Next base: position 263,162,403 of record NW_027362772.1, on the reverse strand, counting down.
CAGCACAAACACTGCGCCCCCACCGGGAGTTTCATGGCCGAGCAGCTGCATGCAGCCGTACATCACCAAGCACAATGCCGAGCGTCGGATGGAGTGGTGTAAAGCCGCCACCACTGGACTCTGGAGGAGAGGTGTTCTGTGCAGTGACGGATCACACTCCTTTATCTGATGGACGAGTCTGGGTTTGGTGATTCCAGGAGGACGTTACCCACCTAACTGCATTGTGCTGCTGTACAGATGGGGGAGGATAATGCTATGGGCTTGTTTTTGAGGGGTCTGCCTCGGCCCCTTAATTCCAAGTTAAGGGAGATCCTAATGCTTCGCAACAAGATATTTTGAACAATTGTAGCTTCCAGCCCTGAGAACAGTTTGGGGAAGGCTCTTTTCAGTTGCAGCTTAACACAAAGCAAGATCTATATAGACATGGTTGGGATGAACTAGAAGGTAGATTGTGAACCCGGCCTCTCGTCCAACATCAGTGTCTGACTTCCCAAAGGCTATTCTGGGTGAATGGCCAAAAATTCCCACAGCCAAACTCCAAAATCTTGTAGAAAACCTTCCCAGAAGAGTGAGAGTCGTTATGGCTGCAAAGTGGGAACCAACCATATTAATGCCAATGGATACTGGAGTGGGAGGTAATAAAAGCAGATGTAGGTGTAATGTGGAGGTTTCCCAATACTTTTGTCCATAGAGTGTAGATTGGTGACTGCTATTCTTCTTGTCTTCCCATTATACCGGCAAGTGGGATCGGCACAGCTTACAAGGGAGCAGAAGATAGGCTCGGCCCGATACCTCACCTCTGGCATCGGCTTTCCACTCTTTACTACAAAAGGATAAGGCCTGCTGAATTTCACCAAAGAAATAAGTAAAGAAAATAAAATCGCTTGTTTATTCGATGTTCTTCTAATGTGTATGGCCACTTATAGGATAGATTGCCACCTGATTAGTGTACCAACAATCCAAGTGTGGCTGTGCCTGGTTCAGCATCTCAGCCCATTCAAGTCAATGTGACGCAGCCACATTGTTACGGGTGTGAGTGGGCACAGCTCTCATTCTGCAGTACAATAAAGCCAGGTAGAGACTAACATTATTATATAAACCAGCAGCATCAATGGATTAGGCTGTACAGATCTTATAGAGAAGAAGGGGCTCCGAAGATTGAGATCTTAGTAGCCAGAGTGGAAAGTGGCAGACTTGGCATAATCACATATGACCTAGCTGCTCATTAATTTCTATGAGAGCTATCTAATATTACAATTTCACCTAATGCCATATCCTTCCATCTGATTTGTAAAATTTTAAAATGCAACAATAAAAAAAAAAAAACGAAATACATTGTATCTGTGTAACATTAGCCGGGCTAATTATACCCGGACACTTGTGGCTCCTCTATACTTCTTTTGGCATACCACTGGGAAATAATTAGCACTCCTAATTAATGAAGTATTCAATGTATGTGGAGGGGGAAAAAAAATAGAACAGAGATATTCTTGTGAGGAAATGCCATGATCTGGAAGCGTCCATCTATATCCCTGGTTTAGAAATATGAAACATATGTCAAAAGTTTTCTAAAAGTGCAATGACTCTTTAATGTTCCTTCAAATCATTTCTTGAATGTCAAAAATGAGCCCATCTCTAAAAACGAAGGAACAGAAATCCTCAGCCGGAGCTCATCTCCGAGGAAAGCTTCTATTGAGCTCCTGTCCTTCCCTTTAATGGATTAGTGGGGGGTCTCAGCACCTGGACCCCCACCTAATGACGCTTCTGACATGTATATCATGTACCAAGTGATTTCTGAAAGTGTTGTTAAACTTTCAATCTTTAGAAGACCACCCAAAAATGTATGGAAAAATGGTCTTCTGTGGGGTTAGGAGGAGGGTGGTCCTTACGTATATTGTATATGATGGAACTGAAAACATGTTCTAGATATTGGGGTAGTCTTTCCATAGAGGTGGTCTTGTATAGGTACAAGGGGCTATGCCCACCATTAAAATGTATGCGCCATTGCTTAAATGAGGTTTTCATCTTAAATGTATTATTTTTTTAAGTTTTTGGATAGTGATATGAAAAAATGGAAAAAAAAGCATATCTACATGAAGAAATAACTCAATCTTGTATTTTTCACACTTGCCACTAGGCTTTATACTAGACTCAAACTTCCTGTTGTGCAGAGAAGGCTTTTTAGCAGTCTCATTATCATCACAGACAGGTTTACAATAATGGATAACACTGTCAATTACAATGTAGATAGTACAGGATCCACCATTCACAATAGGTGATGTCACAGCTCACCTTCTCTTCCTCCTATACAATGACTGATAACACCTCTACATACAGCTGATACCACAGGATCTACCAATCACAATTGGTGATGTCACAGCTCACTCCCTCCCCCTCCTGTACAATGACTGCTAACACCTCTATATACAGTATATAACACAAGATCCTCCACTCGCAATAGATGTCACAGCTCACTTCCTCCTTCTCCTATACAATGACTGATAACACCTCTATATACAGTAAATAACACAGGATACACCATTTCCATTAGGTGATGTCACAGCTCACCTCCTCCTGTACAATGACTGATAACACCTCTATATACAGTATATAACACAAGATCCTCCACTCACAATAGATGTCACAGCTCACCTCCTTCTCCTCCTGTACAATGACATTTGCCCAGACTAATGCTATTAGTTCTAGTACCTAGTGTGAAAACTTCAAGATTTATTATTCTATTAAAATTGTAGACTGTGATATGAAAAATGAAGATATGTAACACTTCTAAATGTGTAATAAATAAATATATAACTGTGCCTATTCAGTCATTGTTTCGGGTCTCCATTAGGTCCAAAGTCATGTTTTAGTCCCATGCAAATTAGGCATGCAAGTGCACTAGTGGGTGTATCAGTGCACTTGCAGTCCTCGGCTTCTCTTTCGCTTCTCCGCACCGGCAGTGCACCCACTTCTTGATTGACTATAGAACCTGTCTGTACATTGTTACCGATAGGTTCGTTTTAAGCAAAAAGTCATTTTCTGATGACACATTCCCTTTAATGCTAACAGATGCATTAGGTAGTGTATGAAAGGCAGATAGGACAGGGTTAAAACCTAGCACTGAAGGTCCTGATTATGTGCACCTGGCTAGCTATGCCTAGAGCCAGGCCCTGTGTTCGTTTGATTGTCAGTGAGCTGGGGAAAGCGGAGCAGTCTGTGTGTTGGAGCTGGTGAGTGACCAGCAAATGTGAGCTGTATGGGAGATGAACACTTCTCTGTGATGTGCCTACAAAAGGACTGTGTGGATTATTATATGTTTTGGACTGGAGAAAGAATTTTGATTTAGAGTGCAGAGAAACGCAATAAACCTTACCTAGTTTACACCAAGACCTGTGCCTGTGCTAAGTGAGTGTCTACTGCTGAGCGTGAATCCCTACAGTAGCAAATAGCAAGTGTGGGGCGAACAGTAGAAAGCACTTTGGTAATGAATCGTGCTTCATTATCTGCAAGTCAGACAGACCCAACCTGACAGATGACCAAATGGATGTGAAAGCCTGAAACCATATTCCAAAATCCAGTGAAACGCCTTCCCCAAAGGATCCAAGCAAGAACAAGGGCCTCTATAGCATTGGCAGAGGGAGACACAGACAGAAGAGGCCCCTGTGGAAGAACGGTATATGTCCTCTTTGTTGTCCGAAACGGGTGGAGAAACCATTGGTGGAACCCGTACAGCCGCACAGGGGTCCAAAAGGTAAGGGGGCAATGTCTACCTTCAAAGCAGTAATGGGGAGCATCATCATTAGACTGAAAAAAGCTTGCATGCCATTTTTGCTCTTCAGTTTGTGTGCGCCCCTGATCCAATAGCTCATCATAATGCACCCCTTTATGTATCTGTGACCAAATCTGCTTTGGCGTTGAAACTGGGCCCCTTTAAGGCTCTACCAATGGTATGTCCGTCCTTGGGTTTTGGACATACGGATGTTATGTTTGTACCTATAAGGCATATTTCATACATTTTACATTGAAAGTGTAATGAATGGGGCGAAGAATAAACCCCAACACCTTATAGAGAAAGATGCTAGAAAAATACTCCAGAGACAAGTATGTATATAGAGAAAAGACTGGAAACCATTAAAAGAAAAGACTGCTCCTTACTGGTGACACCCTGAACTGCAAGGAACGCCAGCAATGGAGCAACTAGTGGCCCCGCTCCAGTGTCTGATACTTAAGAAAGGGGCAGAGGTAACTACATGTACGTAACATATCTAATAAAAGGTAAAGAAGTAGGAATATACTTGTATAATGGAATTATTAGTGAGCAGTATCCTAAAGCAAAACCAGAATAGTGGGAAAATAATCTCCGTATTAATCATGGATAATATTATATCAATGGTTAGACACTTACTTGAGGTTCGTATTTTTCCACCGTGGCCAAGTGAGAAGAACTGTCATATCCCCCAACAGCATAGAGGTTACCATCTAAAAATATAAAAAAAAAACTTAAAAACATTAGAATCTCATGTTGTCCTCCTTCTTCCCTCGTCTGCCCTAGAGCGGACCATACACATGGGATTTTTGTCAATTTTGATGGGACCAACCATCTAATACAGTTGGGGGCAGAGAAGGATCATGGAGTTTGATGCAACGTGCCAGATCCTTTTTCTTTACAGTGGAGGTAACTCACTGCCAGAACCTTCTCCTTTTCTCCATACAGAACACATGCATGTTCATGAGGAGGTCAGGAGGCATCTAATACTTATGGGCCAGCCTTTGAAAAGGGTTGGGCTTAGTTGGCTAAAAAAAAAAATAATATGAGAAGACAACCATAACTGTTCCAAGTAAACCAAGTTCTGCCCTTTAATATCAATTTACAACATGGAGGAAGGTTTGTCTGCCAAATTTTTGACAAAAATGTTAGTTCCTAAAACTTTTAGTGGACATTGCAAACTCATATACTCCTATTATTCTTTGAAGAGGGGCACAAGGAGCATGAAGCGTCATTGCTGGCAAAGAGGATATTAAAGTCTTATAGGTAGAAAAAGACTCACCAAGTGTTGCCACGCGGACATATCTGCGTCTAGTGCTCATGGCGGCGATGGACGTCCATGTTCCGGTGAGGGGGTCGTAACGCTCTGCACTGCAATGATAGCGCAATATGAGTAATGATATAAGAGGAACCATGTACCAGTAATTAATGATAATCTCACAAATCAGGCTGTGTAAAGCCTTTGCATATTCACCATTTTCACTATTAGGCAAGGATCGACCAAGCAGGGGCAGACATATCTTTGGTGCAACCATACAGGAGCTCAAAAGGTAAGGGGGCCCATTTGGACCTCCAAAACAGGTGGCATTGTGCATATGATGAGCTATTGGACTGGAAAGAACCAATATATTGTTCTTGCGCAGGAGCCATCTTCTGTCTGTGTCCCCAAGTGGTTGGATGTATCCGTCTTTGGACAGATCTGCATGGCTCTTTGCTCATTAGTATTGGCAATACGGCCACCATTTATAGGGGTTATACACTACTTCCGCCTCCCGTTATCTCCTGGCTTCTCTTCCAGTGGGGGTCATCAGGTGACCGCTGCAGCCAATCAGTCTCAACAGTGGAGTCAGTTTCTTCCTGCTCAGATGGAATATGTGGTCTTCAATTGGCTGCAGGAGTCACCCAAAGCCAAGGATCCACGCAAAGGGCAAGTGGAGCAGTGCTCAAGAGCGGCAGGTGTCTTATAGAAAAAAAAATCATTCTGACCTATGTTAGCACCACCATGGAGCCAATTATAAACTAAGTTAAAGTAGCGAAAAAACTTTTAAAAGGGGTCGTCCAATTAAATTAAGTTATTACCTATCCCCAGAAGGGGGTATTTTTACTTTTTTATCCTGACAGGGCACTTGTATCTCCGGTACAAAATGGAGCGGCTGGTGGGATACCCAACCGCCGATCTGTTAATTCTCTATGGGGCTGCAGGAAAGTCGAGTCCAATCCTTCATAGGTAAATCATGGAGCGACAGTAGGGTAGAGATATTCTAATGGGGATAAAAGTGCTCCATTTTGCAAATTGGTGCGGGTACTTGCTGTCGGACCCTCACTGATCAATAATTATACCCTATCCTGTGGATAGGTGATAAAGGGGTTCTCTGGTAAAACAAAAAATAAACCAGCATTTTTTATATGTTATAGGCAGTATGATTGATTAGTAAGGGACTGGATACCAACACCCCCCAACCAATTGCTCGTCACGGGAAAGAAGTGTTTAGTGAGGCAAGAGCAGGACGTAGACTTTCCATTGAGCCAATACATGGCTCTACTCACACTTGAGAATAAGCTGCCCCTCAGAATAATCCAGGGCCGGACTGGCCATCTGGCAGTTCTGGCAAAGGCCAGATGGGCCGGTCCAGCTGTGGGCAGCATTACCTGCTATTAGCAATTGTGACGGAGCACAGACCCGAAGGCTCCGTCACTTACTCAGGCAGGCCGTGGGCATCCCTTCACACGCAGCGCAGGTCACTTGCGCAGGCGGGCCGCAGGCATCCCTTCAGCCGGGGGCTTGCTGGAGGCAGTCGCATGCAGGTGACGTCGGCGGTCGATGACGTCACTGCATCGCACTGCCAGCGTACACTGAGAGATGAAACAGAAGAGGTGATGGACGCTGAGGAGGATGAGGAAACAGGATTAGGGGAGTATAAAGATTTTTTTTATTTTTGGGTGCTGTGAGGAACCATAATACTATATAGGGGCTGCTTGTAGGGGATGATTCTGCTATATGGGGGCTGTTTGTGGGAGACCATCATTCTACATGGGGGCTTTTTGTGGTGGACCATCATGCTATATGGGGGCTGTTTTTGGGGGATCAACTTGCTATATGGAGGCTGTTTGTGGGGGATCATCCTGCTATATGGGGGCTGTTTGTGGGGGACCATCATACTACATTGGGGCTGTTTGTGGGGAACCATCATGCTACATGGGGGCTGTTTGTGGTGGACCATCATGCTATATGGGGGCTGTTTTTGGGGGATCAACTTGCTATATGGAGGCTGTTTGTGGGGGATCATCCTGCTATATGGGGGCTGTTTGTGGGGGACCATCATACTACATTGGGGCTGTTTGTGGGGGACCATCATGCTACATGGGGGCTGTTTGTGGGGGACCATCATGCTACATGGGGGCTGTTTGTGGGGGACCATCATGCTATATAGGGGCTGTTTGTGGGGGACCATCATGCTACATGGGGGCTGTTTGTGGGGAACCATCATGCTATATGGGGGCTGTTTTTGGGGGATCAACTTGCTATATGGAGGCTGTTTGTGGGGGATCATCCTGCTATATGGGGGCTGTTTGGGGGGGGGCCATCATGCTTTATGGGGGCTGTTTTGGGGGGGACCATCTTGATATATGGGGAGCCGTTTGTGGGGGACCATCATGCTACATGGGGGCTGTTTGTGGGGAACCATCATGCTACATTGGGGCTGTTTGTGGGGGACCATCATGCTACATGGGGGCTGTTTGTGGGGGACCATCATGCTACATGGGGGCTGTTTGTGGGGGACCATCATGCTACATTGGGGCTGTTTGTGGGGGATCATCATGCTACATGGGGGCCTGTTTGTGGGGGACCATCATGCTACATGGGGGCTGTTTGTGGGGGACCATCATGCTACATGGGGGCTGTTTGTGGGGAACCATCATGCTACATGGGGGCTGATTGTGGGGGATCATCCTGCTATATGGGGGCTGTTTGTGGGGGACCATCATACTACATGGGGGCTGTTTGTGGGGGACCATCATGCTACATGGGGGCTGTTTGTGGGGGACCATCATGCTACATGGGGGCTGTTTGTGGGGGACCATCATGCTACATGGGGGCTGTTTGTGGAGGATGATTCTGCTATATGGGGGCTGTTTGTGGGAGACCGTCATGCTACTTGGGGACTGTTTGTGATGAACCATCATACTATATGGGGGCTGTTTTTGGGGGATCAACTTGCTATATGGAGGCTTCTTGTGGGGGATTATCCTGCTATATAGGGGCTTGTTGTGGGGGATCATCCTGCTATATGGAGGTTGTTTGTGGGGGATCATCCTGCTACATGGAGGCTGTTTGTGGGGGACCATCATGCTACATGGGGGCTGTTTGTGGGGGACCATCATGCTACATGGGGGCTGTTTGTGGGGGACCATCATGCTACATGGGGGCTGTTTGTGGAGGATGATTCTGCTATATGGGGGCTGTTTGTGGGAGACCATCATGCTACATGGGGACTGTTTGTGATGAACCATCATACTATATGGGGGCTGTTTTTGGGGGGATCAACTTGCTATATGGAGGCTTCTTGTGGGGGATTATCCTGCTATATGGGGGCTTGTTGTGGGGGATCATCCTGCTATATGGAGGTTGTTTGTGGGGGATCATCCTGCTATATGGGGGCTGTTTGTGAGGGACCATAATACTATATGGGGCTGTTTGTGGGGGATCAACTTGCTATATGGAGGTTGTTTGTGGGGGATTATCCTGCTATATGGGGGCTCGTTGTGGGGGATCATCCTGCTATATGGGGGCTGTTTGTGGGGGACCATAATACTATATGGGGCTGTTTGTGGGGGGGATCATCCTGCTATATGGGGGCTGTTTGTGGGGGACCATAATACTATATGGGGGCTGTTTGTGGGGGACCATCATACTACATGGGGGCTGTTTGTGGGGGATCATCATGCTATATGGGGGGCTATTTGTGAAGGACCATCATACTACATGGGGGCTGTTTTAGGGGAACCATCATACTATATGGGGGCTGTTTTTGGGGGAACATCATACTACATGGGGACTGTTTGTGGGGGGATCATCTTGCTATATGGAGGCTGTTTGTGGGGGACCGTAATACTATATGGGGCTGTTTGTGGGGGGGATCATCATGCTATATGGGGGGCTATTTGTGAGGGAACATCATACTACATGTGGGCTGTTTGAGGGGAACGATCATACTATATGGGGGCTGTTTGTGGGGGAACATCATACTACATGGGGACTGTTTGTGGGGGATCATCTTGCTATATGGAGGCTGTTTGTGGGGGATTATACTGCCATTGGGGGCTGTTTGTGGGGGACCATCATAGTATATGGGGGGCTGTTTGGGGCAACCATCATACTATATAGGGGTCTGTGGGGGATCTTCATCTTGTGTGGGGGCTGTGGTGGACATTATACTGTGTGGAGGTCTATGGGGCACATTATACTATGTGGTGGGCTGTGGTGACCTTCATACTGTATGGGGTGATTAAGGGGGACATCAAATTTAATTGGGTGGTTATGAGGGGCATCATGCTTTATATAGGGGTCTGTTGTGAACCTCATACTGTATATTAGGGGCTGTGCTGAATACCATAATGTATGGGGTGCTGTGGTGGACCATCTTAATATGTGGGTGCTGTGCTGTATCATACTTTGTATAGGGTTTGTGGGGTCATCTTACTCTGTGAGGGTCACGAAAGGGGTATCATAGTGGGTGAGACCACTTAGGGGCTTTAGTAGAGGGAAAATAAATGTATGTGCTGCAATACATATCCTCCGTTTCTTAGAAAGTTGGGAGATGATAGGACTTTTTCTATGGGACCTGTTATTTCTATGTACTCGCCTTGGGAGGCCCAATGGGGGGGTCGTTGTCATTATCAGGAAGCAAGGAGGCATTATTATTATTATAAGAAAGCACAGGGGCTATTTGTATTATTATAACTAGGTGCATGGTCACTATAATAAGGTTCACAGGGAAATTATTATAAGGCAGTACAAGTTGTGGTTTGTGTAGAAGCGGTAGAATGAGAGGAGGGTCTTGGAAAAGCAGTAAAGTAAAGATGCCTCTATTATAATTTACAAGGACGAATTATGGTTGGAAGAAGAGGTCATGGTGGTCTGGGCCGAATTAAAAAGAAGAGGGAAAACGAATGACAATAACCAGCGAGAACAGCACTAGTAAGAATCTGCACAGTACACACATATATTCTGTAGAGCACTGGTGTAGACCTGATATTACCATTATATGGACATTGTATGGTCGTGATATCAGTCCTAGTGCAATGGTTTTAGTTAAAGGGTTTGTCCAGGTTTAATGTTAAAGTCTGTAGTGACTCTGTATGACTGAAGATTTCTGGATCCTCATAGTGTGTTCATCGCATGCTGTGAGGATTCTCCGGTGTCGGGAGCGGCTGGTCATGTGACCACAAGTATGATTTGAATTCATGCGATCACGTGCTGACTAGACGTGCACGGCCTCTCTCCATACAAGTGAATTTAGCAAAGCAGAGTATGTTTAGTTGGAATGTGGCCGGAGGTGTGGAAATCCCACACTTGTGGTCACATGACGGCCTCTTCCAACGCTGGCACCGGAGAATCCTGACAGTGAGTGCTGTGAGGATTCAGAAGTCTGAAGTCACATAGACTTTAACACCAAGCCTGGACAACCCCTTTAACAATCAGTATGGTGGTATTATCAGTACTGTGTATACGGGTAATATTTGGTTATGGTTTGTTGGTATTTGTCTGTTATATTGCAATATTGTTATTATTATTCAATTTTATATCGCGGTATTACTATACATATTGAAAATCTTGATTTCCTTCAGGGAGGGTAATATAAGTAATAGATATCTCCATCTGGTCCTCAGGGGCCGGGACAGCATGGGCCTGTGTGCTTTTATATGCCAGGGCTGAATTTCAGTCCCAGTCCGTCCCTGGAATAATCAGAAGGGGGCTTAACACTATTTTTAATAGTTTAGTCACCCTTTAAAAGGAAAAATCCTGAGGATACAATTTTACTCATCCAGTATGTTGCTGATAAATATTAAGATCGGCGAGGGGGTCCCCAATCCATTCTTAGCACAGGGGACCCCAGTCTGCCTTTGCACCCCAGATATCAGCAGGATTATTTGCATTTACTGCTATTCTTAGTATTCTGCACCTGTTCAGACAAGAAGCACCATCATATCCCCCGGCCGCGTACAGCAGTCCATGAAGCACTGCGACACCAAGACAACTTCTCCGAGTTCCCATAGAGACTTCCGGCTGCCAAGTGTTTGTCACAGGGTCGTACGACTCGACTGTAGCAAGGTCAGACGTCCCATCATAGCTGGAATGAGGAAGAATAGGATCAGCTCCACATAGAGAACATTACAATAAGAGGCAGCACAGCCCGCATCTTGGAGGAAGAAGATGCCACACACATCTGGCAGTGGGTTATCTACTTAAAGAACAAAAAGGATCAGGCATATTGTAATGCAGCAGCTCGATCTTTCTTTCCCCCTTTCTCTATTTACTCAAGTAACCAATCCATTGCTATGAATACTCACCCACCCACTGCATAAAGCTTATTTCCAATAGCTGCCACACCCACGCGGGCCCGTCTCGTAGACATAGATGCCACCATGTGCCACCGGTCAGTACGGGTATCATATGCTTCACAGTCACCGTGTATGGCAAAGAGACTGCCACCACCTAAAGACAAAAAAAAAACCACAAGTTTAGGTACATAACACGAGACAAAACAAGTAAAATACACATGCACTAAATAAGTGTCAGTCTGGTGTAGAGGGCGAGATGGCCTGGCCAAGAGGGCTGACAATCTACTAGGAAAGGGTGGAGAAGATGGTAGATGAGAGTGGAAGCAGCTCTTGTGGCAGTGTGGTGGCAGCAGGGTATTGTAGGCTTTTACCTTCTCTGAAAAGGTGGTGTTTTAGGTTGTTTGTGAAATTTTTGAAGGTGGAGATTGTCTGATGTGTTGGGGTAGTGAGTTGTAGAGCATGGGGGAAGCATGGGAGAAATCTTGGGAGATGGTTGTGAAAGGAGCAGAGGAGACAACAAAGAGGGAGGTGTCAGGAGATTAGGGCAGAGATGTAGGGAGAGGACAGGTTGTGGAATGGAGATTATATAAGGGGAGGTATCAGGAGATTAGGGCACAGATGTATGGAGAGGACAGGTTATATACAGGAGATTATATACGGGGAAGTTTCAGAAGATTAGGGCAGAGTTGTATGGAGAGTACAGGTTATGGACTGGAGATTATATGTGGGGAGGTATCGGAAGATTAGGGCAGAGATGTAGGGAGAAGACAGGTTATATACTGGAGATTATATATGGGGGAGGTATCAGAAGATTAGTGCAGAGATGTAGGGAGAGGACAGGTTATATACTGGAGATTATATACGGGGGAGGTATCAGGAGATTAGGCCAGAGATGTATGGAGAGGACGGGTTATATACAGGAGGTTATGTGTGGGGAGGTATCAGAAGATTAGGGCAGAGATGTATGGAGAGGACGGGTTATATACTAGAGATTATATACAGGGAGGTATCGGAACATTAGGGCAGAGATGTATGGAGATGACGGGTTATATACAGGGAGGTATCGGAACATTAGGGCAGAGATGTATGGAGAGGAAGAGTTATATACGGGGAGGTATCGGAAGATTAGGGCAGAAATGTATGGAGAGGACGGGTTATATACTGGAGATTATATACGGGGAGGTTTCAGAAGATTAGGGCAGAGATGTATGGAGAGGACGGGTTATATACTGGAGATTATATGTGGGGAGGTATCGGAAGATTAGGGCAGAGATCTATGGAGAGGACAGGTTATGGACTGGAGATTATATGTGGGGAGGTATCGGAAGATTAGTGCAGAGATGTATGGAGAGGACAGGTTATATACAGGAGATTATATACGGGGAAGTATCAGGAGATTAGGCCAGAGATGTATGGAGAGGACAAGTTATGGGCTGGAGATTGCATGTGGGGAGATATTAGGAGATTAGGACAGATCTATGGAGAGGACAGGTTATGGTCTGGAGATTATGCATGAGGAGGTATCAGGGGATTAGAGTAGAGATGTATGGAGAGGACAGGTTGCAGCAGAGTTGGAATGCTGCAAGACAGCGACAATGGAAGAAGATGCAGAAGTGTACATAATTTACCAGTCATTTAGTCCTGGCCGTCCAGACCTACTTCAATCTGTAACAAGTATAGGAGCGTTTCTGGCCACAGTATATAGCAAAAAAGTATTTTTTATCTTCTCACCTACTGCAAAAAGCACAGTGCTGGCTCCCTCGCATCGCCTTGGTCGGGTTCGACTGTTACTGAGAACCCCCCGCTGTTCTGGCATCAGGTGGTATTTGAGCGCCTCAATCAAAAGGTCTTTGCACTCCGAATGGTGACGTACAAGAAGCTCGGTGTCTACACTGCTCATCAGGAAATCCCTGCTCAGCAAGGGCAGCCGCACACACTTCATTAACTGCAGGAAATAGGGAGCGTCAGGCACCACATCAGATGCTACAGGCAGATTTGTCGGCTCATACGTCTGATTCTCACCCGGGGAACGTGCTGTCTCCTACCATCCACATCATGTTTGACCCAGTTTAGGACAGCTCGGTAGACCTCCTCCTCAGAAGGGACATTCAGACTGTCGCTGGAGATAAGGTCCAGCACCTAGAACCCGCAAACACATTATATAAATTAGAGACTAGGAGATGAGGAGCATGACAACACATATGCACTGTGCCAACATTTCATTTATTTAGGGTGCCTTAAGTAGGCAAATTTCAGCTAATAAACAAGTGTAGATCGACCACATAAAAAAATAGTAATAAAAAAAAAAGCAAAAATCATGGATGATAGACTGTAATAAGTATAAATTAATAATCTTTATTAGAACAAAAATCATAAAAATTAAATATATATATATGTATAAAACCGAGTGGGCACAAATGAAACAAGGAGGATCTTTACTTAGTAGCAAGTAGCGTATAAAAAAAATTATATCCAGTACAAATAAATAGTATACGCAAGACCAAGTTTAATGGGTGCCAACAAGAAGGCAGAGAGACAAAGTAGGCAGCAGTAATTCCTGCAAAAATCAAATCTTAAAGGGGTTGTTCACTTACGGATGATCCTCTTTTAATGTACCTAATGTGCCAAGTAAAATAAAATGTAAAAAAAAAAGCAGATTGCCGATCCTTCACTCCAAGTGCATTCTAAACAGGATGCAAAATATTAATTCGCTAGGTGTAATTATCTGTGGTGCTGCACAATTGATGATCGTTCTCGGCAGCACATCGTCCTGTGTAAACAGGACCTGCACAGCCGAGAACAATGGCAGCCTAGGCACACTGAGTGTGTAAACTGGATACAAACAGATTACTGACCAACCCTATATATGATTAAATTGTTCTGAGTTAGCCATTGACACCAACAGATATTCTTGTCTTAAACTGGTCATACGCATTAGATGGCTCACTCGGCAGAACGAGCGCTCGTGTTCTCTATGAGTGAGTCACCGACTGACACTTTGGCCGGCGGCTTATCTCTAGGAGAACAAAGCCATTGGCAATCCATCCGAAATCGGAAAGGCCTGATTCCACAACCATCAGTTGGCCGGCAGCTCATTTCTAGGAGAACAAAGCGATCAGTAATCCGAAATCAGATATGCCCGATCAACATCTTCCACAACCATCGGTCGGCCAGTGCCGCCATACACAATACATAATGTGTATGGGGGCCTTTACTTCCTCATCCTAAAATAAAACCTTTATATCCCTTACAAAAAGAAAGAAAAAAAATCAGATACTGTTTAAATACTACAATCATTGTGTTTGCCAGCCAGATATTTAAGCACATCAGATTAATTTTCCTTCAGGTGACACAAATTCCAAATTGAGAGAACCGGGGAAACATCAAGGGTAATAGGGTCTTATCTGATGGACAAACTTCTATAGGTGAGGGGTATGGTAACTGCTCACATTTTGGGGTTGTTTAACACACAAGTGAGGAATCAAGGATTGACAGCTGCTGCAGTACCCTCAGATCAGGAGATCCCGCCATCTGGAGCAAGTAATACGATAGGAGTGATATTCTGCACTGCTCATGTTAAAATCAAGAAATTCAGAAGACGTTGTACAGGATTGACCATGTGGTTTATTCTCAAGATGTTTCGAAGTTGGACCAACCTCTTCATCAGGTTCACTGTAGTTCTTCTGATGAAGACGCTGGTCCAACTTCAAAGCGAGTTGAGAATAAACAGTGTGGTCAATCCTGTACGTCTTCTGGATTTCTTGATTTTTAACATGAGCAGAGCAGAATTTCACTCCTATCCACCTACTACTTGCTCCAGACGGTGGGATCTCATGAAGAAGTTGGTTCAACTTCGAAATGCGATGAGGATAAACCGTGTGGTCAACCCAGTACAACATCTTATGGATTTTAACATCAGCAGCGCAGAATACCACTTCTATCCTCCTACTACTTGCTACAAATTCCAAATGGTCCTTCATACACACCAATTTTGGTCTCATTGGACACAGATTTGTCAGATATCGGTAGGTTTAAGGAACCATAAAAATGACATTTTTATTCACCCCTAGGGTGTTGGTTTTGCAGTACACGTAATAAAACACTCTATTTCACATCCTTTCTGGCATTGTCTATTATTTTTAGCCAAATACAATAGTCTAGTACCGGAGGCATTAATGTAGACAAAGACGTGGTGTGAACCCGGCTGGGCATTCACTGTTATGGCCACATTGTCTTGCAGGAAAGGTTTGGAGCGCACAGTGTGGCTACTGCACATGGCCCAATCACAGTCAACCAATGGTGGCCAATGGACACACAATTTTACAAGCAAATTGGTTGCACATCAGCCACAACTGATGGGTGGGGGTCATGGACATGTGCAGAAATCAAATCATGCAATCCTAACCTAAGGGTATGGCCAGAAAGTGCGAATAGCCGCATCCAGCTGAAACTCCGGCAACCGCCATGGCCTTATGTAGGTGGGTGGATAAGGTTGCCATACTGCCAGGCTGTTCCCTAAAATTGCTCATTACCAGCCATATTGCATGGACATTAATAATCAATTAGAAAACTACATCTTTCACATGCAGTCAATGTGGTGCAGTTCTCAGCCGCCAACCCATGTGTTATTACATTAAGGGTACATTCCCACGCTGCAGACTTGGTTGCAGAAATTTTCTGAAAATCTGTTATATTAATCTGAATGCTGTTTTTTTTTTTTTGTTGTTTTTTAACAGATGAATGGGATAATTGCAGAATTTACTGCAACAGAATCCGCACTGTCCTAATGCACTCAAAGACTTGGTTCACACTTTGCATATTTGATGCTTATTTTACGTGCAGATTTTCTGCAGCATTTTTCAGTATCAAAGTGAATGACTTTTAACTGAAACTCATCCACGTGCTACTTTTTTTTTTTTCTTTTGT